>NW_026947498.1:73955132-75155132 GCF_034190915.1 Cavia porcellus
ACAGAAGGTCCAAGATGGGACAGAGACACTTACTGTTATCTCTGCTCTTTGAACCTGTCTAAAATGCATTATTAGGTACGAAGTTTAAAGACTCACGAAATATTTCATATTTATTTGCATGGTTTTCTCTTTCCCAGAAACTACTGGAGAGTTCACTGGAAAAAGTCACCCATAAGCAGTTGTAGCTCAGGGTGAGCATCCTTTATCTAAAGTGCTTGGGACAGAAGTGCTTCAGACTTTTGGAATTTTTGCATTTTGGAATATTTGCACAGAACAGGATATCTTGGGGAATGGAACTCTAGACAAAATCCACTTATGTTTCACATACATCTTATACAAGCATCACCTGAAGGAATTTTATTTTGATTCACGTTTTTATACCTAAAGTAATTTTATTTGATATTTTTAGTGCAGCTATATTTTGACTGTGATGTCACGTGACGTCAAGTGTGGAATTTTTCATTTGCAAATCATGTCATTGCTAAAAAAGCTTTGGATTCTAGAGCATTTTGGATTTCAAGTTTTCAGATTAGGGATATTCAACTGGCACTAGTGGGTTAAGAGTGAATCATTTTCAGGTGTTACTGTTTAGATCGAGACTGACTTTCCCCAAGCCTTCTGGAAGGTGATTGGACTGTGCTTTAAAGATGAATGTGCTTCAGCAGGTGAGGCCTAGTCCCTGGGGCGGGGCCTGGCAGGTTCACTTCCCTCCTGGCTCTCTCCTTCTCTCTCTGCTTCCTGATTGCCATGAGGAGAGCAGCTGTCTTCCTCCCAGCCCTTTCTACACACCACTTCTGCACTAGAACCAGGCAGCTATGCACTGAAATCTCTAAAAATTGTGAGGCACAATAAACCTCTCTTCCTTTAATCTGTGGGTGTGGGGTATTTTGTCCCAGTGACGAGGAAAGTGACTAAGGCAGAGGGGAACACAAAGGTCTTGGTGTCTTCCCGTTTCTGCAGCACAGAGACTCCAACTGTGGCTGACTTCAAGCTACAGCAAAAAGTCCCAGAAGGCCAAGTCAGGAAGAGACATGCACAACCAGCTCTTGCAAACCCACACAAGCCAAGGGCTCCTCCACACGACTGGCCCCAAAACATGTACTGACATCATCCGTGCTTCCCCGGTCGCAAGCTTGAGGTGGGCCCTACACACTCACCTCTCTCAAAGGAGTTTTTGATGTCATTGACTTCCACCTGAGATCCTGGCACTCTGAAGATCCCCTGCTGCTGAAGTCCTAAGGAAGAAAGACACAATAAACGCCCTGAGACCTTGACTGTCAGACCACTGGGAGTATCAGTGGCTTACCCTGCCTGTCTCTCCCTCCATCCTTTATATCTGAGTGGTTTCCAAGGCAGGACTCCTGGCAGAAACCCCCAAAAAGGCCTGCCCAGAGCACTCCAGCTGAGCAAACACAGGACACATCTTGCTTTACAGGTCAGGTCTGGGGTGCCCTGCTTGAGCTCGGAGTGGAAGGCTGCAAGATATTTATAAGGGATGATCGAAAAATACAATAAATACTTAAAATTTAAAAACTTACTACAGTGAGGGCAGATGCTACAAATAATGGGAAAGGTATATTCAAAGTGAGGGAGTGTTTTTGCATTTTGAGGGGATTAATGGCAGTGCGCCTTTTCTGTGATAATCCACCCTATTCCTCCAGCATCCCTCACTGATCAAACACGAATGGCAATTTCTATCAAATAAAACCAGGACGGTGCCGGAGCCACCTAATTCACGCTCATTCATGGCACAGTGCTACTTCTGATTCTTCCTCAAGGCCACAACGACAGCCAAAGGCAACGATTTTGAATTGATTCGAGATACTCAGGCAGCCACAACAGGCCAACTAAAGACATGAACGGGGACTTTCAAAGCTGCTTCAGAAAGTGGCAAGAAAGATGGGGTGAAGCGTGCCCAAAGCAGGGAGGCTGGGTCAACAGGAATGAATGGCACCCTCTTGTATTGCAATATATTTTTAAACTTTAAACATTTACAGTATTTTGTGATCACACCCCAGATAGCAACGCCATTCCTTCCCCCACTCAGGAACCCTTTTGAAAAAAGCCAGACTGTGGAGCACATTCCAGCCTGGGAATCAGGGGCTTTGGGGAGGGTTCAATTAGGAAAGGAAAGTGACCTCCATTTTTAAATGTGTTTCCACGCAGACCTCACAGAGGGTGCTGTGATCCTGTGTCCACAGCAAGGGGCTGACAGGGTCCTGCGGGGCTGGAGGATACAGAGGCCTGCCTCGACACAGACGCATCTATCTAATGGGGAGCTCAGAAGCCTGCCCCTCAGTTTTTGTTACCTTAGGAAGTATTTACTCCCAAAAGTCAGCATTCAGTCAAAACCGCAGTTTGTTTAATTGACACCATCCACTTGTTGGCGAAGCGGTCCTGAGCATCCTCCTTAGCGGCTCCCTGGCCTTCCCACCCACTGCTGGCTCTCTCCTCCCTGCCTGGACTACATGGCTGTGTCCATCTGCTGAACGATCCCTTTCTGGAGAGATTGCTTCCCATACTGGTCAAAGCAGCACTTGCCTCCCAGAGCCTTTCAGTGAGTTTCACTGTATCACTGACACCTGTCATTATGTCACAGTCAGCCCCCTGCATCCATGGCTTCCCCCTCGGGGGAGTCAACCCAAGGCACACTGAGCACACTCACAGAGGAAGCCGCGTGTGTACAGACAATTCCAGATGGTCCCTCAGCAGTGTAACAGCTATTCACCTGTCATTTCCACATCTCATGTATTCCAAATCATCTAGCTATAAATTAGGATCCATGGGCTTGACCCTCATGCACTCTGAAGGATCACTTGGTTATTTGCCTGTTTGCCTATCTCCTTGTCCTTTTATTGGTAATGTCAGCCACTCAGGACAGGTGTTGTACCTGCATTATTCAAACCTGAATTCCCATTGTCCAAACAGTGCCTGTTATACACTCAATAAATACATTTTTGGAGGAATGAGTAAGTAGATAAGCATGAATTGTCTTGTGGTGATTAACGAATCCCAGGCACTATTTCCTGCAAGGAGCTTCCAGCCTAATAGTGGTAAGATACTGACTGCTTCTGGGGACAGATGGGGACGAGGAAGAAGCAGAAAGAGTCCTTCCCAGGCCCTCGCTGGACCAGGGTCCTGGCTCTTTCACACCTGCCACTCCCAGGAAGCCTTGCACCACAAACGAGAGGCTCACCTCCTGCAGAACGGCCTGCACCCCCTCTACAGAGCTGAGGACATGGACCCCGGAGCGAGCTTACCGTATAAATTGATGTATCGGATGCAGCTCTCAACAACAAGTGGTATAGCTTGTCCAGAATCCTTAAGAAGAAAAAAATCCTGAGTTTTATTGGGCTTGGCAACCACCATGGTAAAAAGACATTGTAAACACAGATTATGGTGTCAAGCCAGAATATTAGTACCATCAGATAAGTGGGAAAGCGAGCGAGGGAGGGATAATAATCTTAAAGGCACTAAGAATAGGAAGTAGAGGGTCTCCGCTAAACGCGGAAGAAGGCATGGCTCTGATCATGTTAAAGAAATGCTCTGTCTTCCAGGCCAGCAGGCAGGGACCTGGGCTTGGGAGGCTGACGGGCACATCTGGGGCCCGAGAGGGGACCTGTGCTGTGCAGGGTGGCAGTCTGGCTCGCAGATGCTCTGCCTCGCCCTCCCGCTGCCTCCCCTCACTCCCTTCCCCCAGGGCTTGGACACCAAGGCAAGCTCAGGTCGCAGCCCATTCTCGTGGCGCCTGATGCCAGGACTAAACACACCAGGAGCGGGGCAGGCCCGCGTGAACTCTGACTTGAAAAGGGGAAGACTCCTGCCCACGCCGGGACAGCACATGCTTTGCTGACCAGGAAACACCTGGCCAGGGCAGCTTCCTTTTGGATTCCAGGACTGGTTGGCCTTGCTATCATTTCAGACACTTAAGCAGCATAAAATCTGTGTTAAACTTTTTTTGTACTAAGGATTGAACCCAGGACCTTGAGCATGCTAGGCAAGTGCCCTAACACAGAGCTACATCTCCAGCACCCCCAGATGCCCCTTTTCAGAGCTAGGGATTGAGCCCCGGGCCTTCCCATTGAGCTACATCTCTGGCATTTTTTTTTTTTTTAATTTTGAGACAAGGTCTTCCTAAATAGTTAAATTTCCCAGGTGGAATTTGACTTTGTAATCTGCCTGCTTCAGCCTATCGGAATACTGAGATTACAGGCGAGTGCCACCACCCCCTGCTTCTTTTTTTTTCTACAATTTTTTAAATTTTGAGAAACAGTCTCACTAAAGTGCCTAGCCCAGCCTTAAATTCACAATCCTCCTGCCTCAGTCTCCCAAGCAGCTGACATTATAGGAATGTACCATTACACCTGGCTAAACGTTCCTAAAAGGACCAGATTAAATTACTAGCCTCTTCTGCAGGCGAGGGACAACAAGGCATATGTAATATGTGTCCGCAAGCCAGCAAGGATTGGGGGTGCCTTCTACTCAGCCACACCTCACCTGGAAATTCTGCCCGAGCTTCACTGTGGCTAGGGAGAGGAGAGGAGATGGGCCATGGGCAGCAGGCAAAGTCACCTGCTCTGGGCATCAGACCTAAAGACAGGCTCCATCCAGCCACATGGGGCTCATGGGCCTTTCTAATAAATACCTGGTTCCTGGTTCGAGCATTTCTTCTTCCTCTGACAACAAAAAATAAACAGGCGGCAGAGCAGGAGAAAAAAAAGAGATTATGCAGGAGTAAGATCAGTTAGAGGAAGCAGATCCTTCAGAGTCCGTGAACGCTGAAATGCAATGGCGGCCAGCAGAGGTCGTGGGGAGCCTGACGGAGAGCCAGGCCATGGACTGGGCTATCCTGAGTACGGGCCTCACAGACTGTGGAGCTACCCCAGCGGGCTCCCTAGCAGGCCACCTCGCCTCGCCCCGGCACCAGGCCAAGGGGCCTCCAGCAGCTCTTGTCCATGGACGTGGCTGTGTACACTGCCCTGGCCTCATCTCCACCTCTAGCTGCTCCAGAACAAGAGACTGTGGGTCCCCCAGCCGGCAGGACCTCTGAGTAAGCCTGACTGCCCATGGGAAGGAGGGAGGCACAGAATTAGCTAGGGTGAGCCTGGTGTTCTGCTCAGGAAGCCCTGTCCGTGAAAGGTCCACTCTGCACACCCACAGCTGTGAGTGTCCTGTAGGAGGGGCAAACACTCTGCCTACCTCCAAATCCTGCACGGTGTCCTGTGTTGTCCCCCCAATACTGGGTAGCTCTTCCTAGGGCTCCGCTTGGCTTCATTTGCCTGCCTACCCCTGGCCTTCATCAAGCCTGGAGAGCCCCGGTGGGACCTAGAAGCCGGGACAGGCCTGGGTATGGGAGCTCAGAGCACCTTCATGGCCTCAGGGTGAACTGGAGCCTCTGCCTTCACGGAAGGCCACCCAAGTTCGGGGCTGTGCCTGTTACTTTCTGGTGCGCCCAGGTTCTGGGCGGAGAGTTATGTCTCATCTGAGAAGCCTGAGCTGACAGACAGGTAGGTGTTTCTCTTGGCCAGAGCCATCTGTCCTGTTCCTGGTGTCCTGCCCCCTGCAATGCCCTGCTCACTGACCGGTGGGCTAAGCCCACCAAGACCTAGAGCCCAGCAGCCAGCCTGCCGTGTGGACTCGGGCAAGAATCCTGGGCTAAGCAGTGCAAGAGGCAGACTCACACACTGCTCACTGCATGCCACCAGAGCTTGGACACAAGGTGTGTGTGGCCACTGCTGAGTCAGGCAGCAACTCGGGGTGGCAAATCCCAATTCTCATTTTACAAGTAAGAGGGGACTCTCTCCTGCCCCAGAGGTGGCCTCCTGAGCTTTGAAGTGGATCCTTAGAATAAAAATGGGATCTCCTTTTGTCTGAGAGGAGAAAAATATCAAGGTTTTTGTAAGTGGCTCATGCAGGGTGACTCCAGAGTCTTAGAAATTTATAAATCAACTCCAATAATATGTGTCTGTTATGATGAGTTACAGGGTGCTCCCTGGTCCTGCTGAGTCATCAGCACTACGGAGTCCTGTGATTACCATTTCACTGAAATTTAATCCTCCAGCTTTTCATAGGTGGTGTTTTTGTGAATTAGAATATAAAGTTAAATTCTGTCCTCTACAGTTGATGGAGTGAATATATCATGTTGCCTTTCCGTTCCCTGAGAGCTGACAGTCCTTTGGAGGAAAACTGCGGCCTGTGAACTTGTGCTCCTGGGTACCCAGCGCAGGCTGTTGCACTCCTTGGACTGCAGGTGATGCGGGACGGTGTGAC
Organism: Cavia porcellus; assembly: GCF_034190915.1. Lineage (NCBI taxonomy): Eukaryota > Metazoa > Chordata > Mammalia > Rodentia > Caviidae > Cavia > Cavia porcellus. The sequence goes on from NW_026947498.1 coordinate 73,961,403, forward strand.
CATGCGGAATGCAGCAGTGTCTACAAGCAGGCCGTCTTGGCCCCAGCCACACCACTATCCTCCCTGTGGTCCATCCTCTCCCAAGGCTGCGCACCAACTCTGGCCTGCTGCCCGCTGCTTGGGCGTCCCAGGCCATCCTCTTCCAGGGCCCTTTTCAGGGCCAGGTGACCAGTGGCCCTGCAGTTAGCTCCTCTTGCCCTCTGTGCCTGCAGTGGGTCCTCAAGGCCAAGCTTTGGACAGAGCGCTGAATTCCAAAGATCAAGGCGCCCATTCACATGCAGTCATTGACAGCTGGCACCGAAGACAAAGGCCATGTGAGAGGCTCAAGGAAGACTGGCCAAAGAGCAGTGGCCGCCTGTGACATCTGAAATGAGGAGGCCTCTGGGGGCTGCCACCTCTGCGCAGCCCGAGCTCCCATACTTGCAGACTCTGTGACATGTTGATGGGGAGGAAAGGATGGCTCACTTCACAGTCACACTGTACACAAGACCTCTCTGTTGAGGAATGATGAATTCCACAGAACACTTGATTTTAAAATGTTTCTGCTTAAAGTCGGTTCCTCCCAAGTATCCTGACTGATCACCCCCTCCAAGGCGGGGACACGGTCCCTGTCTCTGGGCCTTCGCTGTTACTGTCCCTTCTGTCGGAGCCTCCTTCTGCCCTGCCCTTCCAGGGATTACACAGTGTCCTTTTAAGTGTCTTCCTAAAGCCCCACAGGCCCCGCTCGGAGCCCGGACTCCTGGAGAACTCGCCCTGGGGGGCAATCGGCTCAGCCTGCCCACACTGCCTGCTTCTCTGCCAGAGACCACCCAGGCTCTGTCCTGTGCTCCTCAAGGGCCAGAGGCAGCAGCTAGCTTGTTTCTCCTGCACACACTGGACCCTTCTGTTCCGGCCTCGGACAAGTGAGAGGAAAGCCTTGTGGGAGGGAAGAGGTAGACAGAGGCTTTTGTGCCATGGCCTGTGTCATACTGGGTGGCAAACCACTCTCTCTGGTTCCTTTCTGTCCCTCTTACCCTGCCTTGGGGGTCCTGCAGCCTAGGAGGCACCCTACGGTACCCCACGGCCAGCGTTCAAACGCTGTTCCTGGTTCCGGCATTCTCCACTTGTGCTCTGCTCTTCTGTTTCTGTTTGCAGTGTTTTCTCTCCCCCACCCACAGGTTCAGACCGTGCTGGGACGCGGGAGGGTCCTGCCTGCCTGTCGCATGCCCGAGGCTGCCCATATATCGTCCCTCCCTGTCCTACAAGTCCTGTGTGAACTGCGTCTGAGGATAGAAGGCAGAGAGAGCTGGAGCAGCGGCAGCTTCTATGACTCCAAAACCACCAGCAACGCCCAAGACTTGTCTTCTGAATGGAACCACTCTACTTCTCCATGATGTGTTTCTCAACTGGCAAGGACTGTCCTGAGCCCTCTGTCCCCGTTAAGAGGGGCTCCCCTTCCTGCAGTCCTCGCCAGCTGCTCTTGCAGCTCGGTCACCGCTTCACTTTATCTTGAGTCATTCTGTGTAGGATAGTTTAGCCTTGTATCCTTCACATCAAAAAAAGGAAATAAAAGCAAGAAACAGAGAGAACTCACCTAGCTGATACACTTTAGTCTTCAGTTTAAGGGGTAAAGGGTAACCCGGAATTCCAAAAGGACCTCCTCAACTCTTCTCCCATCTCCTAAGCCACCAAACAAGAAGCAAAACCAGCAGGACATTTCTCGTGCATCGGCTGGACTGTGTGTTCCTTTTACTGTGTTTATCGACCTAAATGAGGCAGTGACTCACTCATTTAGAAGCCCCAGAGGGGGTGCTCAGGAGGCTTTTGGCTGGAGTCCTCTCAAGAGAGACGGGTCTGAAGTGACACAACGGGAGCCTCTGACTGTCCTCTAGACTCTAGGACTGTGGTCTGGACAGCTCTGGGGCCACTGTGCGGGCATCTCCTCTTCGCTGGGACTTCTTAGCCAGAACCCTGCCCCTAGGCCTGAGAAATACCAGCTTCACTTAGGGGCCAAGGACAGAAGCTGCTCTGCTGGGAAATCTTCACTGGAGCTGGGCACAAGCTGCGGTAAGGGGTGAACTCGGGCCTGGCAGGGGAAGGAGCATCTACTCCGACTGGGCAGGCTGTCTGTCAGCTAGGAAGGGGGGCTGCCATTCCATTGGGTGCGTTCACGGACTCCACGGCTCCCCAGCAAGTACCTTAATGAATGTTTCCATACTGCCGTTAAAGAGTCTATGGCTATACACTGAAAGAGGCCTAGGTCTCCTCATTTTCTGTGGTTTAGGGGGAAGACAGGGGGGCCTAGGGGAAAATGGAACAAAAAAATCAAGAAAGCAACCAACATAAACATACAACTGGGAAAGATGCTCTTGAACCCACACCTGGAAGAAAACAGAAAATGCAAATGGAGGCTCCAGGCACCCAACACGTGGGTCCCCAGTGTTCCATCTGAAGGCCTTAGGATATTTTAAGAGATTTGAATTTACCCACAATGCCACACAGGAGCAACCCTCATGGAACACAAACACATCCTAAATTTTAGAGAGGGGAAAACAGTCCAAGAAATCATGAGACCCCAATCCGAAGCTGTCATCCTAAAAAGCTGACCAGATGGAGCAGGAGCAGGAGAGTGAGGCACTCAGCTCCCTACGAAAGCAAGAGACTTTCAAAAGTGACAAGAAGGGCTAATTTTCATCATGTTTGGCTTAGACTCCTCACCAAGCCTCAGCTGTCAGTGCAGTTGGCCTCTCATGTCCCTAACGGCTCTTTGTATTTCAGATGCACTTGACTCATCTTTCCTTTACTGGTCTGGGAAGCAGCCAATCACTGGTCTCATTCCAGAGATGAAGACATGCATGCTGAGGCAGGCTTCAGCTTCTTTGGGGCCCCAGGTAACTCAGCATGGTGACAACATTTTACTCCTTAGTCAAGTGCACTTTTGGTAAAACACTTTGAAATCCATTTTCATAACATCATGCCATAGTATGTCTCCATTTTACAGAGGCAGAAACCAAGGCATAGAAAGAGGACTGGCAGAGCCAGATCCTAGACCCAGACCTTTCCAGCTCTGAGCTCAAGGTTTTTCCTACCAGGTCTCAGTCATGGAGCCTTAGGGCACTTTGTCATTTCCAGCCAAGGACACATCTCCCTTGTTAATCCTTGGCATGGGCTTCAGCTGAAAGTGTCTTGCTTTACTTTAGGATCTCTACTCCCTGTGCTCTGTTCTTGACCACAGGGAGGGGAAAAGACACCACAGTTTTCCAGGAACAGCGAAACAGCCACAAACACTCGCCCCACTTCCAGAACTGCTCACATGCATATTCCTGTGTTGGCCCAATTGCTCATGTCAACAACCAGAATGACTTGAATCAATGCTGCCAGATTTCCTGGACAAAGAGCTTTTTGAGGTTGGGAGGAGGCCCCTACCTGAGAGGCAATTCATTTTCTAATGGCTTGGTTCAAAATTTGAGAAGAAATATGTGGGAACTCAGCTAGGGTCAGGTGATGGCCACACATGACAAGCAGAGGCTGGTTCCCCCAAGTGTCTACTGATTTCTGTGAACGGGCACGATGTCTTACGGACAGCATAGCCACAAAATCAGTGGGGTTCAGGCTGCCTTTCCTGAGGGTGCATGCCTATCTCCTTTAGCAGCCCAGCCATCCAGGAAACTGTACAATTCCTCGGTGTCTGAGAACTGAGCAAATGCTGTGGCTCCAGGATATGCATGGACAGGGACATGGCGGAGTCCGAAGAGCATGCTACCCAAACACTGGGCCCAAAACAATGGCACAGACAAACCAAACTTCTGAAAAGAAGCAACAGGCAAATTATTTCAAGCCCATCTTGGATCTATGTTAATTTGGTTAGCTAAGTCCATGTCATTTCTTTTTCAAAAATAACTCATTGTTTAAGGATATGTGTTTGCAGGGAGGGGTGAGGTTTCTTCCAATGGATTTGTTTTGGAATTTCCAAATGCAAAAGAGAACACCAAAATCAGGACCATGAGGCCACAGGTTTTAAGGCTGGGAACCAGAAATAACTCAAGGATGGCAAAACTGTCGGTCTGTTTTCATGGTGTTTTGGTTCCCAGATCACTTCCTGATCTCACACTGTAGAACCTCCTGAAAGCCCCTGGGAAGAGGGCAAGAGTTATTAAACTCATCTCACACACAAAGCAAGTACACCCGCGTGAGATGAGGAAACTCGCCCAAGGTCACACAAATAAAATCGTATTGAGGCTAGGGGTGGACGCGGCTTGTCTACACCAGGCTCCAGTGTGAGCGTGAAACTGAAAAATGATTTGGAACAACCAGCAGTAGCGCTGAATTATCTACTGAATTCTCACAGCCAGCAAGAGTGGAGACATGGTATGGACACAGGACGCCCAGTATAAAAAAAACCAAAACTCTAGGTGTCCAGCCAGAGGGTTTCTTAAAAGAAGTCCTGAAATTTGCAAAATGGAGCAAAAAGGAAAACAGGATGTTTCCCCATTTTTCCTGCCCAAGCCAGGAAGCAAAGGACTGGTCGGGTTCCAGTGGGTTTCTCTCCCTGCGTGTGAAGTCTCTGACAGGGAAACGTAGCTATCCCAACTGTGCATGACATCGAATCTGTATCCACTTACTGAAGTGCTGGGTGGGGCAGGAAGTGGGGAGCAGGGGGACAGCTCAGCCAAGGGAAGTGGGGCAGCCTAAGCCTTCCGTCTCGTCTGCTGCTCAGTTGCAGAGCAAAAGGGAAAGAAAAAGAGAGAAAGGCAGGGAAAACAGAACAGAGGAAGCCACAGAGAGGAAGAAAGAGAAACCAGAGACCAAAGTCCCCTTTCTGCCTTTCCACCGGCTGAAAATTAACATACACTGGCAACACAGCAGTAGGCCTCGGAGTCATTCCATGTCAAAAGGATGTGATTAAGAATTCCCCATAATTTAAAAAAATTTCCTAGACAACCAGTAGACGTGGGTGTTGATATCCAAAATGGGGCGGCACTGAAGTTTGATGGTGACGGGGCTCCTGGAGCCTCTGGGTGGGGGAGCGTACCACGCTGCATCTGTTTAGACATAACATCAAGTGTTTCTCCTCTAATCCGGACCACAGGAGCGTGCCAATCAGAGTTAGGGTAGCCAGACTTTCTCGGAACCATAATAATTAGCACCTTACATCTGCACCTTGCTCTGACATTCACAGTTTAAGTGCATCAACTCATATCTGGCCAGCTGAAGTTACAGGGTTACTGTCACTTTGGGTTAACATAAAGTTCTTAAGTGTGAGAAAACATACTGTAGCTCATGTGCAAACACTAGTTCACCTTACTGCACAAGCACAAGAGCAACTTGGCTAAGGGGATCTTCTCAAATGCCCATTCCAATGATACTGGCCATGCTGTGGCCTACGAAAACAGAGCTATGTTTCACCTTAAAGATGAATTTTAGCATCATTTACACAGTGCCTTGAGTTCCAAACATTAATGAACGTGGAGCTGAGGAGAGGAGACTTTCGCTTTACTAACAAAGTTGCCTTTGACCTTGGCCAGGGTCAGAGGGCGCCACTTAGGTCTGCAGTGCAGGCTGGGATGTCTAAGTGGGAGGTCTAATAATCTGAGTTTGGATTTTACAGACCCAAGGTCAGAAAGGGTGTGGAAGATCTCAGAGGGCTTTATTTAAAAAAATAAATAAAATAAACCAAAAGCTCCTCAGCTTTCTCCAAGGAAGGAGCCTATGGCTAGCCAAGGGTTTGATCCCCTTCTCCCTTTCTGCCTTCTGCTGGAAAATTCAGTCTCTTGCATGAGTCCTAGGAATTAGGAGGAAATAAAAAAATGACTCAATTCATTTCTCATGTGCTTCACTATTTGCAGAGTCTGGTGTAAAATATGGCTTGGGTCATTTGGGGACATTAACAACATCCTCTTGCCAGAATGGAGTATTAACACACGTACTTCTAAGAAGTTCTTCGAAAGGAACTCTGCACATCTGGTGCCCTGTGCGTGGGAAGGTGCTGGCCTGGCATGGCTCGGCCTCCTGCCCCCACAGCCTGGGCCAGGGTAACAGGTGCTTAGGCTACACTCAGGGAAGGCCCTGTGCTCCTCAGGCCTCGCCTGCCTTCTGCCTCCCTGAGGAGAAGGAGGGTTCAGGGTTCACCACAGCTCTTGCCAAGTAGAACAACTTTCTAGGATTCTGGGCCACTGGGAAGAATTTGTGGTTAAGGAAAAAATAGCATCCGGTGCCTGAGCCCAGAAAGTCAAGCAGAGTAGCTCTCAGCGTCACACATGGAGGCACAGTGACCCAGGCCGACTCACTATGGTAGCAAGGTAGTTCTTGCTGGGGGCTCAGGAAGGGATGGCTCTAAGGGGTGGCCCTGGCCTCCATAGCTGCTCACGGAGCTAAGCTCTGAAGGACACGCAGGCCAGCCCAGCTGCTGAGTGGCGAAGTGTGCAGTGGCTCTGGTCTGCTCAGAGAAAAGCACAAAGGGTCACACGGAACAAGCTGGCCAGAAAGCGGGAGTTGCCATGGGTTACTCTTTCCATAGCCCATGGTGGCCAACCTGTGCAGAGGACACGGGGCCTGGGCACATGGCTGCAGTGTGCACATGCAGAGAACCAGCCACCCCAGAAGCCTGGGAACGAGAGGCAGGGCGGGCCTGCCCCAGTCACACACTGACGAGAAGAACAAACAGCCACCTGACAGCCTCTGGCCTTCATGGCTGCCCCAGCCTCCTGGAAGGGCTCAGCGTCCCACCCCAGGGGCAGCACCAGGGGAAAAGGCCCTGCTGTCCTCCTCGGCTCCACGGCACTCCCACCCCACCTGGAGGCCACGGCCTGACCATCCAGGACCGGACAGTGACAGTGGCAGGGCCTGTGCTTCCCTCCCAACCTTGAGCCCCACCCCCAGTTCCCACGAGCCACACCGCACAGCATCCTGCTGCAGCTCAGGCAGCCAGGTTAAAACCAGACACAATTCCTCAGCTCTCACCTGGTGGTGCCACATTCTGCTCTTTCCCCTGGGGAGAAAACACAAAGAGTACATACTGACGTTTAATTGGCTTTTTAAAAAATCAGAGAACATTCATCTTTTCTTAAAAATAAAACAGTGAAAAATCCCGGGGACCCAATGACCTTTGCGTTCTAACCTCCTGCCTGTGGCTACTGCTAACCCACTGTCCCTGTGGCTGTGTAGACCAGGGATGGTGAACCTTTCAGAGCTTTCGGTGACAACAAACAGCCCACCGTGGCACGCATGCCGCAGGGTCACCTCCCCTGGTCTAGATGCTTTGTGTGAACAGAATGACCCGACGCAGGGTCGCTGCATCTCGCCCTTCATTTAGCAGGGAGCTTCTGACACTCACCTGCCAAGCACAAGTTGAACACACTGGGTCGGGGACAGACCGCATGGCCCTTGTCCTGTCCTTCACCACCAACTGCCTCTAGATGTCTGACCCTGGACCGTGCCCCAGAGCTACTCCCTGACACCTCAGTACCGGCGTCCCCACCCAGACAGCTGTTCAAGGGACTGATGATCCCTGAAAACTCTCCTTCCTTCCTTCACACGGTGACCTACTTTGCTATGTCCGCTGTTATCTGCAGCCTGAAACACCTTCCTTGGACTTGGGCTTCCTCTTCCGCTATAACCCATCCTGTCTGTACTCACCAATCAAAGAAATGTTTTAAGCTGGAACCCCCATCATCGCATTCCCTTGCTTGCAACCCTCTGGTGACCTCTTGTAATTCACAGAATAAAACTCAAGACTCGCTCTCTCTATGCCCTTTGAGACAGCAGTGGCCCTTTGAACTCTCCCCCATCTACTTGGACGACTTCTCCTTTGAGCATGAGACTCCAGACACAGATGCCCTCCACACAGTCCTCCAGTTGGCCTGGTAGGCCATCTCGCTGCACCCATGTATGGCTGGCTCCTCCTCGCTTGATGGGTCTGCACTGAAAAGCTGGGTCCAGAGAACAGCCTCTTCTGAATATCACTTCACATGCCCCCTTTCTCTAACTTCTCTCCACACATTGCTCATCATGAATATTTTTCTTTCATATTTTTGTCTATTGCTAGTCTATCATCACTAAAGAACACTACATTTTACAAGAGAAAGAAGCTCATCTGCTTCTAAAGCTGCTGTAATACCAGTCTTGGAAGGTGTTCAGCACAAAGTAAGTGCTCAATATATTTGTTGAATGAATGAATGAATGAATGAATGAATGAAGCCTTTAAGAGGTTTTGTGCCAGATGATTATAATAGACCATAAGTAGATGATGCACTTAGTGTGATATGTGCCATGGGACACTTGCACACAGGGTGCCATCCCTGTAACAACAGAGGAGCAGAGACTAGGATAGGTGGAGTGACTTTCCTGAGATCTTGCTAAATCAGTTTGGATTCCAGGCCACTCTGTCTGATTACCAATCAGAGCTTTGCTTGAGGGACCTGGTTCCGCCCACAAACAAACACAGGGTGAGGGAAAAACAGAGATGTGTGGTGCCTCAAGCTCAGTGACTCCCTGCAGGTGGCATGTGGTTTTTGACAGCTTCCCTCCCTTCTCAGCTTCAGAGACAGACACCTTAGAAGACAGCTCCCTGGGCAGGGTGGGGTGCTTGGAATGAAGGAAGACATTAAGTGGTATATTTTCCTTTTCCTATTCAAACTATACTGGAAATGCAGAGCTCTTAATCTGAGTGTTATTTAACTCATTTTCCGTCTTCAGATCTCAATGTCCTTACCTGTATTATCAGTCTGGTGCATTACAGGTGCTTATATTCCTGGATCTTACATACCAAATATCAGCAATATTTATTTCTTGCGATTGTGATTTCTAAAAATGTTCCCTGCCATTTCCCAAGACCTCTGGAAGGATGAGATCTACCCCTAGTTGAGAACCTTTAAAACAATGCTGTCCAACACAAATGCAAACTGTGTTTGCACAATACAAAGAGCAAAGAGAAACAGATGACATTACTTTAAGCATCTATTCAGCCCTATATGTAAACGATATTATTTGCATATATAGCAACACAAAGTAAACAAGATATTTTAGGTTATGCTTTGTGTGGCCTATCTCTTCTGGTATTTGTCTTGCACATTTCAAACTCAGTTGACACGTCAGATGTTCAACAGTCAAACGTGATTAGTGGCCTCCATAAAGGACGGGGCTGCTTTAGATCCTACAGTCCTGTCCGGCATGAATAAGAGACTTTGGAAAGAAAATCAGACCACATTGGATGGGGAGAGAGAGGAGGGAAGGAGTGGACTGCACCACGGGTTCTGATCAGAACCGAGTCACACATCATTCTGATTCCTGCCTGAGGCCACCAGCAGTCACAAGGGTAACTGCAGTGGGTTGGATCAGAGCCAAAGATCAAAGCATCAGGAGAAAAGTTAGGTAAAACAGGCAAATGTCTTGCGCTTAATTACCTTGTGTGACTGGGGTCTGTAACAAATTCCTCCCAGACACCAGCTGGAGTTAAATTTTATGCAGACACCCCCTCTGTTGGAGCGGAGAGCATCCCCTGAAGTGGTCCTCCACCAACAGTCTGCGATTGTTCCGAAAAAGCAGGGCGGGAAATAACTGCACAGCTCCCCTCAGGCCCGCAGCCTGACAGAGGGCACTGGCTGCTCCCCCAGCCTCCAAGTGCCCGACTCTCTCTGCACCCACTGTGGTCGGGCCCACCTGATAGCCCTTCTGACTCAGGACATTCTCCTGCCAGCACAAACGCTGCTCTTGGTGCCTGTATTCTCCTTCCCGGTATTTCTGCTGGCTGGCATCTTCTCAGCCTTTGCTCTGAGCTCTCTGATTACTCGGCTGAAATCAGGTCTCTGCTCCATCCATACAACTTCACTGTAGTCTGGCTCACATTCATCCCCCACGGCACCCACCACAGTGATAACCCCTACTCGGGGCCGTGCACACACCGCGTAACAATGCTTTGGTGAACGGAGGACATGCACACAGCGGTACTCCCACAGGACTCTAGTGAGGCTGAAATCACCCCCAAGTGACACGGCAGCCATCCTAAGGGCACGGTAGTACAATTCTTTTCTCATGTTTGTGGTGATGCAGTGAACACACACTTCTGGACCGCTGATCCAAGGCACTTGGCAGTAAGTGACTGTGCTATCCTGCCTTTGTTTAGCGTATCGTCCGTTTGCTTGTGAGCACAGAAGTTGGCTGTGAAATAGGATGATGTGCTGGCAGCTGCCTCACACAGCTGGTGCTGGCTGTGTGTCTTGACGGCATCATTGTCTCTTGCATATGAATTGTGCTGCTTTTTCCTCGTGGCTATCATGTGTGTCTACGTCCATGTACACGCATGCATGTGCACACGTCAACATCCTAGGTGTGCCGTAGGCCAGACCATCCAGGTTTGTGGAAGTGCACTCCGTGATGTCTGCGGGATGATGAACTCCCATCTCTGAGAGGTTGTCCCTGGCATTAGGAGAGGGCCGGCCACAGTTGTTGACCAAGCTCTCTCTTCCTCATGAGGACAGGGACTTTGTCTCTGTCCTCCTGAAGGCCATTCACGTGTGCTTTAGGTAGGTGGGCAAGCAGGCCCAAGGAGGGGAGAAGGGAATGGAGTTTAAGGTTTGTGGCCTGGAGGCCATGCTCGGGGAAGCCTTTCCTCCGGCAGAGAGTCTAACACATTAGCCCTCAGCTTTGCATCCATGTTCTAACCCTTAAGAATGTATTCCCAATATACTTAGGAATATTGTATCTCAACTTCTGACAATAGAAATCAAAAATTTCCCTGCCTTTAAGCATCTGAGAACTGTTGGAATTTTATACTTGGCACTGCAGTCTTATTCTAGAAGGTCAGACTGTCTGGTCCCCGTGGACATTTTGTTCAATGATGGGCTGTTAAATTTTGGCCTGAGAAGGTTATGTTCCATCCCTTTAATAGACAATGCATGAGTCACCCTCAAGGGGCTTCAGTAAATTGAAAAACCACCTGAATCCTGGAGCTTACAAAATACCCCACCCAGAGCAATAAAAGGTCACAGATATAAACCCCAGGGTATAATAAATAGAATTAACTGGCCAATACAAGGACATAGCCACAGCCACGGGCAGATGAGGGTGTGTGCTCTCTTTCCTAAGATGTGTAAATAGCACCACTCATAATAAGAAATGCCAATTTTCTGGGCACCTAGAAGCCTTTTTACTTGGGGGTCTATCATTTTCAAACATTCACTTGAAATTAAAGGTGACCCAGAAGACCTTGTGCTTTCTCTAACTTGTGTTTCTTTGAGGCATTCTGTCAAATGAGTATTTTAGAAAAACTGAGGCATTAGACATAATCTTTTATTTCATTAAAGAAAAAAGCCAGTGTCTTTTTTAGCCAAATATTCCTTCAGCCCCCATAATTCTTGCCTGGTTTTTAAATTTCTATTCATTTATCCCCATACAAAAGAGCTCTCAGATGACATAAAAGAGTCATCGATGCAGTTGTAACTATAATCTGGCCCTCCTCTTAGGAAAGCATTTTACACGGGAAATACTTCACAGAGTCAACAACTGGGATCTCTTCTTACTAAAAAGTTTTTGCATGTCAAAAGAAATCTCCAACAGAGTGAAAAGAAAACCCACAAATTGGTAAAATATTTTATCCAACTGTCCCTTACACAAAGGACTTCTATTAGAACATAGACTATTTAAAAATCAGACCCCCAAAATTCAAAGACCCAATCCAAAAATGGGCATCTGAGATGAATACACACTTCTCAGATGAAGAAACACAAATGGCAAATAAATACATGAAAAGGGGGCTGGAGGTTTAGCTCAGCTGCTTAAGTACCTGCCCGGCAAGAGTGAGGTCGTGAGTTTGACCTCCAGGACAAACACACACACACACACACACACACACACACACATTTTCATATATATGTTCAGCATCAGTGGTCATTAGAGAAATGCAAATTAAAACAATGCTGAGATTCCAACTCACTCTAGAAAGAATGCCCAAGGTAAAGAAATCAACCAATAACAAATGCTGGAGGGGCTGTGGGGAAAAAGAAACTCTTTTTCACTGTTGGTGGGAATGTAGGCTGGTGCAACCACTGTGGAAATCAGTGTGGAGCTTGGTCAGAAAGCTAGGATTAGAGGTTCCATTTGACTCAGCTATTCTGCTTCTGGGCATTGTCTCAGAAGAATTGAAAGCATCATACCATAGTGATATATGTGCACCCATGTTTATAGTAGCACAGTTTGTAATAGCCAGATCTTGGAAATAACCCAAATATCCATCAACTGAGGAATGGATAAAAAATAAGTGGTATTTTTATACAAGGGATTACTACTCAGCTATAAAAAAAAGGACTGCATTGAGTGTTTTACAGGTAAATGGATGTGACTTGAGACATACTCATAAGTAAAATAAATCAGACTCACATACGTAAATGCCGTATTGTCTCCCTAATATAAGAAACTAAAAGAGCAAGTAAGATCCAAAATCTACAATAAGTACTGTAGAAGAGTAACGAACTACTCAAAGGGGAAAAGTGACTGGGATAGAGGAAAGGAGGAACGAAGGGAGAGAAAAGAAAAAGAATGAATTGTGTATACAGACAGAGACAGCTAAGATGACTGTCCTAATTCTATTAGTTCTTGGAAAAGAACAGTTAATACTCATATGATCAGATCAGCTTTGCATATCTGTATCTGGTAATCCAAGCAACTATTTTGAAGATAACAATATGCAACACAACAACGATTGTTAAATTCCTATCATCATGTTTTGAAAGTCTATATTGTAATTGTTTTGGGTTTGTGGGGGGTTTTTTGGGTCTCTTTTGCTTTTTGTTTTTTTCTGCTTTTTTGTGTTTTAAATAAAAAAAAAAAAAAAAAAAAAAAAACAAGAAAAACAGAAAAGAAAAGCAGTTTACAAAACGGAAGAGTCCCAGGGCTCAGGTCTGGGTGATTCATGATTGGACGCTCAGAAGAGTGAATTCAGTTTGATCCTGAGCCCTCTTTGGGCTGCTAGATGTTCGCACGCCCCTTTACGCCCCGTGAGTGAGAATTTGATCACAGAAGTCAAATCCTTCTGGTAGCAAAGTACCTCCATTCCCGTGTCCTAAAACTCCCTTATCGTGTAATAATGAATGGAGATTTAGTCCAATTTATTTAGCTTCAGTTTCTTCCAGTCATTTTGGTGTATATAATAACTTTAGTGTATAATAATCTAATAAAACTCATAAATGGTGACAAATATGCCACACTAATGCAAGATGTTGACACAAAGAAAACTGAGTATATAGCATACAGGAAGCTGGTGTTGTCTGTAAATCTACAATTAAAAGTTCGTTTAAGAAACTGCTCTAGAGTTAACCAGCCAAGTGACCTAGGACAGGCCTCCCACTGCCAGTTTGCTGGAGACAGAATTAAAGAGACTCCAGCTGGCTCTCTGCTGCTTTTCCCTGCTGCCCGGTTACGTTCTCCCAGATCTTTGTTGCTAATCAGCTTCAGTCTCTAGAGCACATCTCAAAGCAAGATGTGCTTGAAGGCTCAATAAATCCGGAGGATTAAATGGACCAGGAGTTACACCAACCTAAGCGACCTTTATTATCTTTATTACAATAAGGTCATTTACCCAAATATAGTAACAAAAGGTTCCGGCTGATAGCGCTCAGAGAGAAACCTGAGAGACGCTTTCTTCTGCCAGTCCAAGGACTCATTTTCTGTAAGAACACCTCGTTTTCAAAATGCAGAGAATCTGATTCTAGTACTATAAGTAGAGAACTCATAGGCTCCTTTCCATAAAGGACTCACGAGCAGCAGCCCAGCGTCCCGGCTGCGAACACCAGCCCCCTCAGCGCTCGCCCCAGAATCTGCTCCCTCACACCCCGTTTGCACCCCTTCCAGGCTTCTGTCTCTCCCTTTTCCTGTGCTTTTTGCTATTTTCTCCCCTCCTTGTGACCTACGTCCCACACTGAAAATGTCAGAACTGTTAGAATTTGGAAAGCGAGATGAGGAAAAGGGCCACCAAGTCTTCCTCAGCTCTACCTCGGTGACCAGCGAGTCCGACGACTGCATCCCTCCGTGCACAGTCACTGCCCACATCACCCCATGACAGGGAAAGACCCAGGTGGCTTGGGGCTGAGAAGAAGGGGATGATTACAGAGCGGCACAGGGAATGCTGAAGGTGGCGGCTGAGTTGACTGTCCTGAGCGCAGTGGCGGTCACACATGCAGACAGAGCAAGCTGGGTGAGCTTTTAAGGGCCCAGATGTGTCCCACCAGGCTACGGCACAGTCAGGGAGGGCGGGGAGTGGGTGGCGTGTGATTCCAACACCCCCGGAAGCCTCCGGCGCCTGTAACCCTCGCCTCCAGGATCTCAGCCCACAGTGCTCAGTGAAGTGAGTCAGACCCAGGAAGTTAGTTACCTGACTTCTCTCAAATGAGAAATATGGAATGCAAATACGTTAAGTAAAATAAAGGTGAGATAGTAGAAAATGAGACACACTTTTGGAGATGGGGAGAGGGAATTGAAGCTAGAGCAGGAACATAGGGATGGAGGAAAGCAAATCAAAAAGGTCATCACATGACATGTACAAATCCCCCAAAACAAATGTAAATATAATGTATCACAAACATAGTTCAATAAAAAAAAATTTAAGGGATTAAACCTTGCCTTCCATGTTCACTGATCAGACGTTCCAAGAGCATGCTGGCATTTGCTGCAGGGCATGATGCCAAGCTCTAGGACCTGGGTTGCCATGCTCTACATCATGGCACCCCTCTTCACTTGGCCATGTGCCCTCCCACTTGACCTAAGCAAAGCCAATGGCTCCTCCAGCCTCCAGCCTCCAGCCGGGGCCCTCTGTACCCCGGCTGTACCCAGCCATCTTCCCAGTGTGCCCAGCCTGCCCAGTGGGTCCAGGACCAGCCTCACTGCGCCAAGTGCTCATTGTCTCGAGCTTAAACTATAGCAGCTCCAGGGCTTCGACAAGACGGGTGGAGGGAGCGCTTGGAGCCCCACCCTCCCACTCACCTTCGCCCAGCGTCTGCTTGAGTAGGTCATGCTTGGCCTGGAGCTTGGTGATGAGATTACTGCCATTCACATACTCTTTAAATTTCTGTAAGATACAAGGCACAGGAAGTCATACGTGGCAGGGCCAAGTGGTGGGTGCTGCACCTCTGGAATGACTACCGGGACAGAAAGACCACAGGGAGATCAGGTCAACCTCAGCACAGGGACAAGGAGGCCTCATGGCACTTGCTCCTCAATCCGACAAGCAGCTGCTCAGTACTGGGGGCTCCGGGCCTGGCAGATGAGCTCTGGAGACACAAAGGAAGCCCACAGAACAGGAGCCATAATGGCCATTTTTGTCAGGTAAGGGCTGTGGGCCACAAAGCAAAAGGCGCTCTTGGTCATCAAGCTCTACTCTGTTTAAGAGCCTCCTGCCTGTACCTGTCAGAGAGGAGCCAGGAACACGCCTTCTTCTCATTCAGCCTAACTCTGAAGGGGGATGGGCTTTGCAGGCCCCCAGGATCCTGGCCCGTTAACCGGGCCCACATCGGGTAACCCAAGTTTCTTGTCAGTACAGATGCGACGATAAGGCAGGCACAGCGGGGCACCGCAAGGGACCAGAGCCCTGAACGCTGCTGTCCAGCTTGCGGTCCCCGCCCAGCTCAGCACCGAGGGTCGGAGACCAGGCAGGACAGAGACGAGCTGCCTGTCACACTCAGCCTGGCCAAGCCCCCACACAGCACCGCAGTGTCCCTCCCCCTCTTGTGCTGCACCACAGCAGGCTGCTGCAGGCCAAGGACGAATGGGGACTCCAGCCCCACGGGGGACAGAGACAGAAATGTCCAGAAACCACTGTGGATAGTGGTGAAGCTACAGACAAAACTCAAGCAGGGACGTGGGCTGGGGCCAGGAAGATGGCACTGCCAAGGGGTGACTAAAGCAGTGGGGGCAGGAATGGGCCACGGGAGGGCGTCAAGGAAGCAGCCAGGACGGCTGCAGACCTGCCAGCCAGGTTCTCACACAGCAGCCCGCTCTCCTGCCCTACCCGGCACACTCCAGCAGGGCAGAGAGAGACGTGCAGAAGACAGAACCTCCGCACGTTGCCCATCTCCTGATGAGGAAGCCACAGGGGAGTGGCTCTCAGACAGGGGCTCACACACACCGGTGACACCAGGGGCATGCGGTGTCCAGCCCCAGGGCTGGTCTGGAGTGACCAGCAGATGGCAACTGCAGTGTCCTCTCCCCCTCTCCTTTCCACACTCCTTAGCTCTGAGGACTTCGCCTCCTGGCCATTAAGAAGTTCTTCCCTTCATATGGGAAGAGCACGCCATTGTCTTCACACATAACTGGTAGAGGATCCCCACCACCTAGGGTGACAAATGAGGAAAGCATCAAGTTTGTTCTGTCCCCAAGGGAACAGGGGGCCAGAGCAGTGGTCACTTGCTGTGTGAGCTTGGACAGAACAGACTCATGGTGTTATGCCGAGCGTGGAGTGGAGGTCCAGGGGCCTCATCCCCGGAGCAGGAGACTGTGAACATGATTCCTGCGCCCTGGTACCTCACACGTGCCCTGTCATCTCTCCCAGAGCCGAGCCACGGTGAGGCTCAGGAGCTCGAGTCACTCGGGGGTGGAAATGATGTTTGGTCCTGTGACACCAAAGAGATAAAAGAGAGAAAACAGAGAAAGAAGGAAAGAAGGGGAGGGCTGCTGAAGAGACACGGCACCCTCTGGAAGGATCCTGCGGGCTTATCTGGGGTTGACAAGGGGAGAGTTAAAGGGCCGGGCAGAATGATGTACTGACAGCTGATTGGAGGAGTGTTGGCACGCACGCGAAAATCAGATTTAACTTTCAGCTTCAGAGAAGAACCCAGAGGGTCGTGCTGAAAGGGGGCACTGCCATGTTAAGTGGTCCGTGAGGAAAACCTGTCAATGTAGCTACTAGTTCTTAACAAGGTGTTTGCTAAGTCCAATCACAAGATAGAGTTGGATGTTAGAAGTGGGTAGATTTGAGAAATGAGCCCAAGTGAACACCAACTTTGTTGTGCAGACCAGCATCAGCTAGTCACACACTTCTAACAACTCTGTTTTAGGCACTGGCCTAAGACATTACTTTTTTGGATTGATGAACTTTAGGGCATGAAGGCCATGGTTACTGAACATGCACAGGACAGGAAATTTGACAAGACACAAGTGCTGAAATACTAGATAAAGGCTCCGGCAATGTGCAACTATTGACACCAGGAGAGACAGAGGGCTGACAGCAGATTGGGGCACAGGGGCTGAGTCAGCTGAGGAAGCTGAGGACCAAGACCTGAATAAGCTGAGAGAAACCTCGCGCAAAGGGCGAGTCCCTGAGCCAACCAGGAGAAGCTCTAGAAACCTGCAAGGCCAAGACAAACTAGTACTGAAATCCAGTGATGAAAGAGGTCCGGCGACCACAGCACACCTGCTTCTCTTCGCTTTTGCATGCCAAAGGGTTGTCTATAAACTGCTAGACTCACCCTAACCTCCACCTCCCTGTGGAGCCCCTTCTGAGAAGCAGGAGCTTTCCTTTCATTTATTCTAATAAACCACATCCAGTTCCACCCCACTGTCATCCTGTAGGTCTCATCCTCCCACTGCCATCAGGACAAGAGACCAGGGCGAGAGAAAGCCAGTTATATCAAGAAATGAAGCCGTCAAGAGGACACCTAAACAGCATCAGACATGGGCCCCATCCAGGACATCATCTGCAGAAGCTTTAAGAGGAGGAGAGATAGTTCTTGTATAGAAGTGGTGAATGTTTTCTCTGTTCTCTGTCGGTCAGCCCAGCTCTGTGAGTCTCACCTTAGAAAAGGCATCCACAAATGGAACCCTAGGCTACCCAAAGAAAGGCAGGAGTCCCTAGGCTACCCAAAGAAAGAGTTTTTAAGGGAAGAATGAAAGAATTGCGCATTTAGCGTGGGGACAGGAAACTCAGCTGCCTACAACCACAAAAACACTGTCACAGGGAATTACCCTCCAGAGAACAGGATCAAGATCAACAGCCAGGAATCCTAGTGCGCAGGTTTTTGAAGAAAACAAAGATAAATGAGAACATAATTCCAAAGCCAGTGGATGCTTTAAGACAGTGGAAGCTTTTAATCCTGAGAGTACTCAAGCAGTTCGGAAGATCTGGCTGGTATACAGACCAGAAGGAAGATAGGTCCCTTCAACCCTAATATTCAAGATCCAATAAATCTGTTGAACTGAAGTCCCAATTCCTGGTCTCCTTGTTTCTCTGTGCTTCTGACCAAACGAAAAGCAGCTAAACTGGGATTTAATGTGAGCAGTTTTCTTGGAGTGCTGAGGGTATGATATCTAAAGCCTACACCAAATCTGAGACAACTGCAGGTGCACACAGCCTAGATAGACCTCACCAGGGCTGTTACTTGGGCTTGCATCTGCTTACCTTAGCCAGTTCCCCTCACCCAAATAAATAAAAGGTTCTTTTCTCTTACTTTTTTTCTAGAGCAGGAAATTTTCAATAGCCATCATACAAACTCAATGCCAGTACAACCCATTGGTAAGTCATGTCCGGTATTTCAGAAAACCACGCCAGGCAAATTTATGTGAAAGCACGTTGCAAAGTACTTAGATCTAACCACCTCTGGTCCTCAGAGTCTCACTCAAGCTGCTCCCTGAAGCCACAGCCAAGTGGTCAGCAGACACGAGCTGGATTCTGGGACCAGAGTGCCACTTACTGTGAAATAAAACGTCTCTGTCTCCTGCTGGTTGGCTCGCCTCTTGGCGATGTTGATCTTACTCATGTAGGTCTCCGAGGCGGCTGACTTCACAGACTCTGTGGACCGGCTGTGTTGGAAGGCATCTGAGACATCAAAGTCCTCCACCGTCAGCATGTCCTGCAAGGTCTGCATGGTGGCGTCCAGGGTTTTTCTAACCTAGGGACACACAGCATGTCCACAGAAGACCGTTATTCTCATAAAGCATCATCAATGTATATTTTGTACTTCTAAAGAACTCTCTAAGAGGTAAGCAAGACAAAGATGATTATTCCCATTATGTCGATATGGAAATTAAGACAAATTAATCATTGGTCCAAGATTATGCAGCTGGTCAGGGTGAGAAGCCAGGCGATCCAACCTAAAGCTATTCCACTGTATTGCTTCTGCCAGCGAGAACTGTTTCTGTGGGCGAGGGACTC
The DNA here is from genome assembly GCF_034190915.1 of Cavia porcellus. NCBI lineage: Eukaryota > Metazoa > Chordata > Mammalia > Rodentia > Caviidae > Cavia > Cavia porcellus. The sequence goes on from NW_026947498.1 coordinate 73,980,514, forward strand.
CGGTGTCTAGGGATTTTCTCTTTCCTGGTAGTGGCCCCAGACCAGGTGCCCCGTGGGAGGTAGTACAACAGTAGAATTAGCAGACTCTGATTACTCTTTCAGAATAATCAAGAGATCCCATCAGCAGGGCACAAGAAACTGGCCCTTACGCGCCCTGTGCAAGACAGGGTCTGAGTGGCAGACCTGACACCAGTGACAGCCATCCCGAAACAGCACGGAAAAGCGGTCTGCATCTGTTGTAAGATGTATAGAGGACACTGGGATGAAGGGCGTCTCCTAGAGCCGTGGGCAGTCACAGCGGACACGTGTGAGAAGATGTGGGTGCTTCCTTGTCACTCGGACCTCAGCTGGAATATCACCTCCTATCGTGACCTCAGGACCCTCTGAGGCCTTAACCTAGTGCTTATCACCACTTAATACTGTTTTCATGCTCATTGTTGTCATTCTGTTTTAACTTTTTTCTGTGTTTTTCTCACTAGATGTAAGTCCCACGGGAGCAGGTACTATGTTGGTATGTCCATTAATTTTATTCTCTGTCCAGAACAATGCTTAGTGTCTAGTACATGTTCAATAATAGTTCCATAAATGCTGCTTAAATATGTGTTTGCTGAATGAATAAATCAATTGTTCTTTCTAACACATGCTGACAGGAAGCTCAGTTTCAAAATAAAGCATGTCCAAGTCTGTTAACAACACAGAGAGGACCATTTACTTTGCCCTCCTTTCTGTGGTCCCGATTTTTTTTTTTTTTTTTTTTTTTTTTTTTGTCTTTTTCGTTTTTATTGGTACCGGGGATCGAACTTACGACTGTCTGCTTGCAAGGCAGGCGCTTATGCCACTGAGCTAAATCCCCAGCCCCTGGGTCCTGATTTTCCAAATTAAGTTCCATTATTGTCTATATACTATCCCACATAAGCAATTTAAAATGTTTTTTATTTGTTTATGTAAGCAATGTAAAATCCTTTGGGAGAAGAGGTAGGGCACAGATAAAGGAAGAAAACACTGTGTTCATCTGTCCCTTGTTGGTTTTGCATTCACATAACCCGCCCCAGGATCAGCTGGAGTCTCTGTTGTCCCGAGCTCTGATCTGCCTGCCCCTGGCCCAGCTCTACCCTAGACACTGGTGCAAGGCAGCCCCATCCTCTACCCTGCACAGCCCTCTTGAGACTCAAAGACAGCACCCACATCTTCTCACACGTGTCCACTGTGACTGCCCACGGCTCTCGATGACCCCCTTCATCCCAGTGTCCTTTCTCCAGAGGCTTCCTGGTGTTGGCCAGCATCCTCCCTGGAGATGGTGTCCAACTTTCTTCTCTGGTCTTCAGTCCACATCAGAATGGAGCCACCTCAGGAGGTCCTGCACCCGAATCTTTCAGGGATGACATGGCACCCAGCTTCCTGGGAGGTGTGCTGGGGGTGGGTGGCCTGTTCCTTGAGCCCCGACTCCACAGCACACTTAGGGTACTCAGCATTGTTTACTGCACTGTGATTTTAAATACCTACTACAATTTCTGATCACTGAAACAGAAACTTCTTATAGAAAACAAAAAATAAAAGCACAATAAAGTCAACAAAAGCCTATCAATTTCACAGCCCAGACATAAGCAGTTAGTATTTTCAATTCTGCCCCTCCGGTCTCTTTTCTATACCTCTGAACACACACTCTGACACATATACATAGGTTTCAGCTTGCCTGCGTTGGGATCACACTACACTGAATCCCACTTGCTCACTCAACTCTACAAGCGTTCCCTCAGCAGTGCACACTCAGCATGTGTGGTTTGCGCAGAGAGCTCATCTTCTGTCTTACAGACAGACAGCATTTCTCACACATTCCATGCCTCAAAGGACTTCCCAGGACAAGCCAGGCCTTCATAAGCAAACCCTTCCCAGGAGAAGGGGCTCGCTCACTGTAACCCTTAAACATGGTTTGCCAACTTGAGTGGAGGGAGCATCACCAAGCACATCAGTAAGCTCAAGCCCAGGTGTGTCTGGGGATGACTGGTGTGAGCAAGCCAAGGAGGGAGGGCCACTCTGGGGTGGGTGGCACCAACAATTAGCTTTGTACCCTGGATGATGTAAAAACTGGAAAGAAGGCAAAACACTGCCCATTTGGAAGCGCTCTGGTCTTCACTATCACCTTCGGACATCGATGCGTGGTTTCTCCCGAGGCGCAGACGACTCTCAGGGAGCCCCCGGCCTTCAGCCGTGGCCTGGCACTGCACACCTGACTCTTCTCTGCTCTTGGGCTGAGCAGCTGCTGGCTCCTCCAGGTCTCCAGAGGGCAGATGTCCGCGGCAGACTCTCCCGCCTCCAGCCCTGTGGGCCTACCTGACACAGCCCCTTGCACAGATGCACACGTATTTCCTATTGAGTATAACGCTCGAGAGAACTCCATGCACTCACTCACCTCCTCATTCTCGATCTTGAGTGTGGCCAGCCTGGACTGCAGCTGGTGGTACCGCATGAGCAGTTCTGTCTGGACTGGCTGCTGGGCACTCACCTGGCATACCTGCGGGAAGAAGGCAGGACAAGGCCGGGATGTCACCACCCGGCCAGTGGCACAGAGACAGAGCCAGGCTCAGCAAGGCAAAGAGATCTGAGCTCAACCGACTCGGCCATGCCAAGGGCAAAGCCAACCGGAAACAGGATCACCCTGTTTGGACACATTCCTGCTGTGGCCAGGGAACTCACCATTGCTGCATTTGTAGTCTACAACAGTTTTAAGATAATCTGATTAAGGGAGGCTAATAATTTCCAGGCAGGAAGGAGTGGTAAGAAGGAAAAGACCATGCCAGGGATCGTCAGTGGGGCACCTTATTCCCAGTGTGAGCCCCTCAGCTTCCCCTCATGTGCTGGCTGGGATGGTGAGGGGGGAGGGGAGGGAATACAGCAGGCCTTCTCCATCCATGGTCCCATGTCCACAGATTCCCCACCAATAGAAAATACACGGGGAAAGACTACTGAAGCTGTATCAAGCATGCACAGACCTATTTCGCTGTCATTGTTCCCTAAACAATAGCGTGTGACAACTACTGACATGGCATTTACACTGCACTGGGGATTCTAAGTAACCTAGGCATGGTTTAAAGTATATAAGAGACTGAGCATAGGCTGTATGCAAATACTGTGCCATCTTATTTAAGGACCTGGGCATTAGCAGGTTTTGGTATTCACAGGGGTACTGGCTAATCTCCCATAAATGCTGAGCGGTGACAGGTACAGTTTCCCCATACCTTTCTCCTCAGGACTTTATTACTACCTGTGGGCTAGGCTACCAGGTGTGCTACCCCATCCAAAACTGCGGCCAAGGTCAGAAGGGACCGTAGGGTTCTGTTTTGCAAGCTAGTCATGTACCACTAGCCAAGGGGCCCAAGTTTCACCATGGCAACTATGAGGCCAGAATCTTTAGGTCTAGTGGCCAGCTTCACAGGCAAACATGAGGGCAGGGGGCCCTAGCAGGAGCAGGGGCATCGTCCTGCAGGAAGCCTCTTGCAAATGAAGACATGTGGGGCCATTTGGAGCACACAGCAGATGCCGTTTGCAGCCACTTGAGCTCCCCTGGGACTCTGGCTGGCTCTGCAGGTGCCCCGCTGCTCTGGGACTCCCTGATTCCAGAGAGGGGAATGACACAAGCAAGCCGAGGGAACCCTCCGCCTCAGGCGCTTCATCACAGCCACAGTAAACACACTAAGACAGCTCAGACTGGTCGTGAGGGGACCGACCTCATCCCCCATATGGGGCTGGAATTCAAACTTGAGTGGAGGACAGAAGACCTGGTTGCACATGTCCATGACCGTGTGCTTGTCACTGCGGGAGTCCAGGTTGTCCACTGCATTCTCAATGACATCCAGTCCTTCGTGGCGAGAGGTTTCCAGGTTGTACTCGGCAGAGAGGTAGGTCCGGAAGGTGCGGGCCAGGCTGGCGTGAAACCCCAGATCGCAGCACTTGGGAAGTGTAACAACAGGAGTGCGAGGGTGAGTGGGAGGCGCAGAGCCTTTCCTGCCATGACAGACCGCATGCACGAAGCCCGCACGCGGAGCTGAGGGCTGGTGTCTGGGCAACAGCAGAGCTGCGCTAGTCCCCCGGGTCAGTGCGTATTTCATCTCCGGGCTCGGATGTGCACAGACCCTCCTCGCCTCTGGACAAGGTGCTCTGCACCTTCCCTCACTGTTCAGTTTAGAGGTCCCATCCTGCAGGAAGCCCTCTCTGACAGCCTCCCCACTCAGAGCCGTCGGGGTTCCCCACCGCTGAACATAACCCCGGCAACACGGCCCTGCACTCCCTCTTCAAGTGCCTTCTGCAGGGTGCCGTCTGTGAGGGCAGACGCCTGACTCCTGCCCACTGCTGCCCGCTTGTGTCCCAGGACATAGTAAGTGCTCAATAAACACCTGGCAAATAAATGCATGCAAGGGTATGTGAGCCACAGGGACAGTGGGCAGGCCAAGGAAGCGGCCCTGGCCTTAGGCAAGTTGGAAGACTAATAGGTCTTTCCACTGTGATGGTGACAGTGGGTCCCCCTCTGCAGCCACCAGAAAGCAGAGACCCTCTTACCTTCCCCCAACAGTTCACACTGGGGTCTGAGAAAGGACCCAGCAACTAGCACTAAACCTTTATTAGGCATCTGCAAGGTGGGTGGCCCTCAGTGCAGGAAGCAGAGATGGGGACACAGTCCCAGCCCAGCACTCACTGCCCGTCCCTTCCCAGGGCCCCAGTGGCCAGGCGCCCCATACACCGCCAAGGAGATACCAGCCCAGCTCCCGCAGTGCTCACATCGATGAGATCCGAGACGTCGTGGATGTAGTATTTGCTGATGGCTGCGTTAGTGGCTGCCAGGTTGAGCAGGTAGTCATTTCGGGCCTTGGTGCATTTTAGCTTGTTCTCCGAATACTTTGCCTGCCTCTGGGAGAGGAAAGAGCGGGTGTCAGCACAGAGCCTCTCGGGGAGGCCTCAGGACATCCTGTCCCCTGCACATGGAGAGGGCAGGCCGGCCACCTTGCCTGCCACCTGTGTGACCGGGGGTGACACTGCCTGACACACACAGCCTCGGGGTGGCCTCACCCGGGTGGGTATAAAGAGAATCCCTACTCGGCATCTCCCAGGGGCTCCCCGGCTGCTCAGGAGCCTGTGGAAGCTGGACTTGTCCATCCGCAAGCCCCGTCTTTCTCCCCTACAGCCCACTCAGCCTCCCGTGTTCTCTCTCTCTCTCTCCCTCCGTCCATCCCTCCCTCTTTCCCAGAGACTGAACCCAGGCCTCAGGTGTGACAGGCGAGCGCCTTCCTCCACGCACTGAGCTGCATTCGGAGCCCTTTCATGTTATTTGGAGATAGGTCACATCAAGTTCTCACACTGGCTCTGGACTGCCATCTTCTCATCTCAGCCTCCCCCAGAGCTGGGGTCACGAATGTGCACCGCCGAGCCTGACCCCTCGCCCGCCCGAGGCCCTTGGTCTCACTGTAGTCCCCCGATTCCCCCTGGTCAGCTCCTGTGTCACTCGAGTCCTTCCTCCAGGTCACAAGTGCACCCCGGCACCTCCACAATCCCCCGTCCTTGCCCTGCTCTTTCTCTTCTGTGGCCTTCGGCCTTTTCCAGCGCCTAAAGGGACAGTGGTGACCTCTGTGCTCACAGCACTCAGGACATCAGCGCTCTGACTGCCCGGGCCATGCTGGGGCTGCAGCACCCAGAGGCCCGCACACAGCCAGGTGGGATGTTTCTCCCCAAAGCTGCAAGGAAGCAGCAGATGGGGGGACGGAGCCAGAGGCGCTGGCCACTTGTGTGGGGCCAGCTGGGCGAGGGGTGCAGCGAGCAGACAGGCTGTAGAGCTGCCCCCGCTCCCCGGACTGAGGAGTCCCAGAGCCAGGGAGCGCTGGGTCTCTCTAGGAAGGCAGAGTTTTGCTCCTCCACCCCGGCACCCTGAAACTTGCATGCGCCACACCAAGTCCCAGCTCCCCAGCAGTAGCTCCCCAGGGATACCCTTAAACTGTCTTCCTCAGACACTTCTGCCACACCCCTAACGTCCTCCCACTGCGGTGCCCTTCCGGACACAGTCTCCTTCTGCCACTCACACATGCCAGCCACGCTCCCACTCGTGGGAGCACTGATCGTGGCTCAGTTTTAGTGGCTCACTAGGACCCAGATCACTTTCTGCCCTTTGCACACCTGAATTTGAGACCTGGAAAGATTCGCCAGGTGTCTAAGTTGCACTGACCTATTTGATAATCAAGGAAATAAAAATGAAGAGGAGCAGCTTTTCCAGGAGCCAGCTCATTCCTCGGCCGATGCCTCAGAACTAGAAATTAAGTCTCCAGAATCGCAGCCTGGTGACCCTCGGCCATCCCTCCATGTGTCACTGTCCTAGTCTAACACCTGATTGTTCCTTCTATTTACATTTATTTTCACTGTAGCCATACAAGCAGCATCACCATCTAAACTTAGAACGTTTTCATCATTTTTAGGAACAAACTTTGCACCTAATTAGCAGTTGTGTGCCCTTCTCCCCTTCCTCAGCCCTGAAACCAATACTCCACTTCAACATGAACTTATCTGCTCTCAACATTTCTAATAAATTAAAGTCAGGCAGCGTGTGAGCTTTCTCCACTTGGCATCATGCTCTTAAGGCTGAGCTGCTCACACTGGCAGGTGTCAATGTGCCCTTCTTGCCACAGCTGGGTAATGGGCTGCCGCCCAGAGAGAGCAGAGTGTGCCCACCCACTCACTGGTATGAACACGGGAGTGGTGTCCACCTTTTGGCTACTGCAGATGACACATCTGGGGACACGCATATACCGGCGGTACAGACGGGTTTGAGTTTCTCTTAGACAGATATCGGTAGTGGAATTGTTGAGTTACATTCCCACCAGTAGTGTGCGAGATGATTCTAATATCTCTTACCAACACTTTTTTTCAAGCCATTTTAGCCATGCAAATAGGTATAAACTAGTATTTAATGATTGGCTTTTTCACTGAGCCACATCCCAGCCCTTTAATATTTTGAGAGAGGGTCTCACTAAGTTGCCAATTTGCCCCGGTTGGATTCAAAGTTGTGATCCTCCTGCTTCAGCTGCCCAGGGGACTGAAGTGACAGATGTGTGTCTCCATGTCCAGCTCCCATTATGGTTTTTATTAGCATCTTCTTAATCATTAAAGATTCTAGGAATCTTTTATGCACTTATGCACCACTTATACAAGGTCACCTTTTCTTTTTTTAAAGACATGTGTATTTAAATGTTTGCCCATTTTTAAAGTGGGTCTTTGCCTGGTTGTTGCAGCTATCCTTGGCTTTAGAATTTACCCTACAGAGCCAGGCATGGCAGCACATGCCTGTAATCCAAGCACTAGGGAGACTGAGTCAGGAGGATCCCAGCAAGTTCAAAGCCAGCCTTACCTACATAGTGAGTTTAAGACCAGCCTGAGCTACATGGCAAGACCGGGTCTCAAGAAAAGAAAAGAAAAGAAAAGAAAAGAAAAGACCCTAGAATTTTATTTTCTTTGTGTCTAAATTACTTTTCCAGGTTACTGGATCCTCTTAGATTTCATTCTAACTCAATTTTGTATAGTTTTTAGATTCAAGGGATCTTATAATCATAGAGCTAGACTTACAGAAGCCCAAATAAGCATCTGGCACAATGTTTGGCCCCTAGAAGGAAATCAGCAAATGTTTGGTGACCGCACAGAATGAAGAAGATGGAGAGCTCAACAAGAAAACAGTGGCCGTCTAGAGGAAGGAATCTTACCAGTCACTTTAGAGTGACACAGTGGGCTCGGTCCTGTCCTCTGGAATCCCCTGCCATGGCAGACGTCATCAATGATCCTTGCACATTTTTAACTAAGCTTGGTTGGCTACAACCAACTGATCAGAATCAACTTGAAATGAAACTTGTTCACCAGCTCCATTGCATGCAAAATCTGGGGTACAGTAAGGTGCCCTGGGGGGGGCCTCCAGCCCCGAGCCCTAGTGTCCAGAGCCACAGGCCTCCCCTCACAGCCTGCCTCGAGGACCGTTCAGCACCAGTACTCAGGGACCCTCCATCCCGGGCCTTCAGAGACAGATGGCAGGGGACAGGGAGGGGCCAGGGAGGAGGCCAGGTGCATGCTGGGCCCGAAGCCTCCACGTTCCCTGGCTCGTACTTGCCTTCTCCTTCATCTTCTCGATCTTCTTCACGGAGCTGCGCCGCTGGGGCCGCTCCTCGTGCCGCAGCAGGTTCATGCTGAGCTCGCCGGACTTGTTGAACTGCTTCTCCTCCTGCTTCTCCGCCTCCTTCAGCTTGCTTTCTGCACTGATGCTCTCCGTGTGGTACATGTGGTAGGTCTTCATGACCTGAGGACACACAAGTGTGATCAGTGGCAGCCTGTCTGGCCCAGAGTGCTCCGCTCCATCGCTCCTGGCCCACCCCAAGATCTGCACCACGTCTGTCACCATCCTGTTTCCATGACACACACCCTGTAAGGACTGGAATCAACAGCAGCATCACAGTGACCAGCATCGCTGTCATCATCACCACCACACCATCCTCTGATGCCCATCACTGTCATGACCATCCTCATGATGACCATAGTCTCCACTGTCATGCCCATCCTCATCACCACCATCGCCATCCTCAAGTCCACACATCGTCATGGGCTAGGAGACAGGAAGAGGCAGAGCAACCACAGCCCAGGGGCAAGGCCAGCCTGGCCTTCCTCAGCCGCCTCTCTGTCCCTGCCAACTGTGAGCCATGTGCCCCTCCCCTCTCTCAGTCCCCTGGGCAGTGTGAGCAGGGGGACCCCCATAATCATGGGGACTCTTTGGGGGAACACAAATTGTTCTCTCATCTCTCAGCTGTTTCTTTCAGTAGAACGGACCTACCAAGGGCTCTGCCCCAAAAGGAGTAATTTTACATAACCTAACATTGTAGGTTTCTGTGCTTTCTGGAATACAGTCATTTTTAGCTATAAAAAGAATTCTTATGAAGCAAATTGCACTTTGCTATGCTACTTCCATAATCAAATAGGATAGTGTTATAAAAAGAGAAAACTCTGAGTCAGGAGAAATCCTAGCTGCCACCTAACCCAACAGCCATACTTTTACAAACGGGAAAACAGAGGCCCAGAGGGGCAAATGACCAGTGCAGTCTCCAGACTTTACACTTACTTAGCCATCACCGCAGTAGAGCTACAGACTCCCATCAAGGACCCTCAGGCAGCTGACAGCCAGTCCCCGATCCTGCACCCCAGCCCAGGCAATCACCGATACTGGCCTTCTGTCCCTGTGGTGTGGCTGAGTGTTTTACAGCTCTATGTACGTGGATTCTTATGGTGTAAACTCGTTGGGTCTGTCCTCTTTCAGCAAAAATTTTTCAGAAATTCACTTCTAATGCTGCCTGAATCAGAATTTCTTTTTTTATGGCTGAGTAGCATTGTACTAACTAGCTATAGACAATCTGTTTATTCTCATGTTGACAGTTATTTGGTTTGTTTGTTAACTGAGGATGTCATGAATACACCTGTTACGAGTGTCTGTGTGAATCTTTCTGTGGATTCCTTTCCTTTTAGGTAAATACCTGGGATTGTGTTGTAAGTATGTATTCAATCAGATCAGAATGCTGGTCTTTGACTTTAAATATACCGCTTTTACTGTTATATTGTACTGAGTCCTGATTTCTTATTCTCAGCAGGTTTGAATATTTTGGACAACCCAGGAAACCTGCAAGCACCCCTGAAGCAGTGTGTGTCCCGGTCCCCAGGCAGGAATACACTTTCTCCTTCGGTATTGAGTTTACGATCATCTTTCTGTGCTAAGACATGGAAATTCGGTGGTATCCCTGCTGCTGAGCCTCGCACACTCTCTTTCATGGTCAGAACATTCCAGCAGCTGACAGGGTAGAGGCTTGCCCCGAGGACATCCTCCGCCAGCCAGGTGCTCGAGGTGGGGCACTTGGAAAGAACCGGCAGCCAGCCCTGTCACCCTGCTCGCTCCGTCAGAGTCCCGAGAAGTGAGCCGATTGGAAAGGGGAATTCTTCGTGGTTCTTTTCATTAAGTAACAGTGCTGATTTCCTGCTTCACAAGCTCCCTTTGTCATGGGGAACATGTAGTGCAGAGCACCGTAAATGACACTGTCCCAGTCACGTTTCTCACTGCTGAATCAGAACACCCGACACCCGAAGTTAAAGAGTAAAGGTTTACTGTGCTCATGGTGTGTGGAGGTCTCAGCCCACCGTCGGCGGGCTCCGGGCAAGGTGGACGGCAGAGGGCACCTCGAGGAGAAACAGTCCCAGCAAGCAAGGGACAGCCACCGCTCTTTTTTTTTTTTTTTTTTTTAATGTTTATTGGTACAATATAAATATACAAGTTGATCACACTCATCACAGGGACCTTGTATCTGTACCTGAGATGCTGGTACTTTTTTCCTGGTTCCCTGCCCTTCCTTCAATGCTTCTTCTCCACCATGCTTACAAAATGTTCTCTATCCTTTTTTCCTCAGTTTTTCTTTCCCCTCCTATTTCCCTTTTTTTTTTATCAGTTTCCCCTATTTTATAATATCAGTTATACACTTTTTGTTGTCATTTGTACTCAGTTTCCTATACCAGAGACACAACACAACACTTACACACACGTCCAGTTTACTTCACTTAAGAGTATGCGTGGTCTTGGGCCCGGATGTTGCTCAGTGGCACAGCACCAGTACAAAAAAAAGAGTATGGTCTCGGAGTCCACCAATTTAGCTGTAAGTGTCTCAAGTTTATTCTTATTTATGGCTAAGTAGCACTCCACTGAGTTAAAATAAAACGTATCTTAGCCAAGTGTGGTGGTGCGTGCCTGTAATCCTAGCACTTGAGAGGCTGGGCAGGAGGATTGTTGCAGGGTTGAGACCAGCCTGGGCTACACAGTGAGCTCAAGGCCAGCCCAAACTGCATAGTGAGATCCTATCTCAAAAAGACAAAAAAAAAACACCTTTTATAGCCATTAATTGTTTGGCGGGCATTTGGGTTGTTTCCAAGATCTGGCTATTACAAACTGTGCTACTATAAACATGAGGGTACATATATCACTGTGGTATGATGTTTTAAATTCTTTCAGGAAGAGCTGGGTCAAATGGGACCACTAATCCTAGTTTTCTGAGGAATCTCCACACTGATTTCCAACGTGATTGCACCGGTCTGCATTCCCACCAACAGAGGAGAAGGGTTGTGGCCCTGCCAGCCTTTGCTATTGGTTGATTTCTGGTGACAGTCATTCTTTCTGGAGTGAGATGAAATCTCAGCATTGTTTTAATTTGCATTTCTGGAATAACCAGTGATGCTGAAAATTGTTTCATATATTTATTTACAATTTCCACTCCTTCATCTGAGAAGTGTATATTCATGTCAGACCCATTTTTTGATAACCATGGCTTTTTCTACCCTCTGTATCTTATCCAGGCTGCTCAGGGCATATAGCACTCACATGCTTAACCCTATGCCCTTGATCCTAGCCTTGCACCATAAACAAATCCCAGTGTCCCACACTTTAGATCCAGCCACCCCTGTAAAGCCCCACCTCGACTGCATAAGGCTCTGGAGGACACCTACACAGAGCCATGATAGTACGAGTTGGGCCCAGATGCCACGACTGAATCCTGAGTCTCCTGCTGACAGCTGTGTGACTATGAGCAGGTCACACAGCCTCTCAGACTTCTGATTCCTCAGCTGCAAACAGGGAAAATATCAGCGCTTACCTCCTAGGTGTGCTGCAAGTACTGAACGAGCTCAATTTTACTGAGATCACTTCTTCACAGTCAAAGCCATGGAACGTTGGCAGCCACTAGCACCTCCACCCCCATCATCCCTGAGCCAGGGTGAAGGTTTAACAACTTTGAAATTATTCATCTGACTTTAGAAAAGTGCTCACAAACTCTGAAGAACGTAAACTAATGTGAAAATGTTTTTCCTTCCTTCCTTCATTCAGAAAACCCCACAAAAGTTGCTAAACAGCATGAACAAAAAATGCAACGACTTTTCTCTTCCGATCTTGGTGGCAAGAGCTCTTCCCTGCCTTCCGTCCATCCTGGTTCACTGGCAGTGGCCCCAATGTCCCCTTCTTGCTGACTGTCTGCATGCTGCTGGCCGCTTCCACTCATTTCAAAGGCATCAGTGGCCTGAAATGTGTGCCCTCTCGATGCCTTCTTGGCATCGGGTGATGGAATGGAATGACGATAGGCATGTGGGAAACTAACGCATTACCCATCTCAAGGGTCTTGATTTCAGGCCAGGGTGGGCTTCCTGGGCCCCGCCGCCCCTTCCTCCACTGTCTTTCCCATTCCGACACCTGGCTTCCTTGCTGTACCCGCACTGCTGCCACCGCCCGTCCTAGATCCTGCTCCTTCCTGGTTAATGGCGCCTGCTACGTCCTCTGCTTCTGCTTCTGCTTCTGCGCCTGCTCATCTTCCCAGCAATCCTTCCTCAGGCTGGGTAGATCCCAGAAGACAGAGCTTCCCATCCGGTGGTCCACGAATGCATCTGTCCTGTCACCAAGGGCAGCGCTGGCTGGGTGTTCTCACCTCCCGTGTTCTCGCTGGCCACATTTTCTTTTCTTCTTCTGCTTTGTTCCTTTTACTGTTCCTGAGCCAGAGTACTTGCCTTGCTCTCCGGCCAGCCAGGCTTGCCAGGACAGTCTCTGTGCTGTGCTGCTTTCCAAGAGGCCCCACGCTTGGAGAACACAGCCCAGAGAACCTGGGGCCAAGCTCCCTCCGACCCATCAATTCGGGATCTTGCAGATAACAGTGAACTCAGTTTCCCTGGGTGGTACATAGACGTCTGCCACTGAGCAGCTCACCTGCAGCCTCTCGGAAATGAGTTAATTTTTACCAGAATCCTCTAGATGTCTTCTTCATTTACTTAGTTATACGTTGGTTTCAGGGAGGATTGGTTCCAAGACCCCCACGAACTCCCAAATCTACAGGTTTCACTTACTGCCTTATATGAAACTGCATGCAGCCTAAGCACATCCTTCTATATGCTTGAAATCATCTCTAGTTATCAAAGTAACTGATATGATATAAACGCTATGGAAATAATTGCTATTCTGTATTCCTGGAGAATCAAGAAAAAAGTACCTGCTGTACAGACATGAATTTTTTTGCTCTGTCATTGGCTGAATCCAAGGACATAGAAGTCACAGAAATGGAAGGCTGACTCCCCCTGAAACACAGCCTTCAGTATGAAAAGTCCTTAGCTCAAAAGAAAAGCAGAGGGCTCTGCCTGACATTGACAACCAAAGTGTGCTAAGTGATATTTAAACTTATTCCTTCAAAGTTTGTGAAACCCTTTCTCTACCCTCCTCTGGGTGAGTGAGACATCCTCACTCCAGTCCTGAGGCAACCGTGGTTGCAGCTCATGCTTACTGAGCACTTACAGAAGAAGCAGACCTTCTTCTAAGCTCTTTACATACAGGAATTACTTCCTTCATTTCTCACAAAGACCCTGTGAGTGGGAGCCCTGTGACAGGCAGGTGAGGAAACTGGCTCAAACTGAGCAGTAACTTCTTGAGGTCAAAAGGCCAGCAAATGGCACAGCCAAGGTTCAAAGCCAAGATGGCTGCGCCCATAGGTGGGCCGGAAAGGCACACAGTTGTTCTGCTTTCTCAGTCACTTCTCCAACTGTGACATAGGGAAAAAGCAGCCTATAGCTCACAGAGATTCTGAAGACCCGGCTCTGCGCCTCCACCCTCCCATCCCATCCGGGTGGCCATGGAGAGGACCATCCTCACCGTGCCCTCCCGGTGATGTCTGAGAACCGCAGAAGTGACCATCGGTACGGGAGAGGGACAGTGGTGAATGCAGGAGTTTAGCTGAGGCCAGTGACCTGGCCTGTGACCTCGGCAGGTGCTGCATCCTCCACACTGATGGTGGAGTTTGTCAAAGGCCCTGCCAAGATGACGATCCCACTGATGCCCAGTGAGGGTCATTTTTCAGCTCTCAGGGCTCCATCAGGGGTACCTTCTTATCAAGTCCAGGGGGAGACTCTACATGGAGGTAGAAGCCAAGTCTGCTGTCCCAGACCCTGTTCAGCTTCACAGTTTCACAGAATGGAAAAGCTGGAGGGTCCTCCAGAGACCTGAGTGTACGAACCCCTTGCTGAAGGAGGCAGAGGTTCAGAAATGGTGAGTGCAGGTTCAAAGTCGCCCAGCAAGCAGGGCAAGGCTGATAACAAAGGTGGAGCCTCCGCCCGAGGCAGAGCCTTTCCCAGTTGTCACTCATTTAAATGCAGAAGAAAGCAAGCAGATGCTGGAGCTGACAGCTTCCAGAAAGAGACACACCAGGGCAGGACAAGGGTCAGACATCAGAAAACAACTTCTCAGTGCTTAGGCCACATGCACCTGCTTCACTCCCAGGCAGGGACTTCATTGGGTACCATGAGCTTCATCTCTAATTTACTCATCTTCCAGGTTTGCAGACCATGTCACCCCGATTAGAATGTAAAGGCCTGAGGGCCAGAACTTTGTGGATGATCATCTTCCCTGTAGTAGCACACACAGCAGCCGGCAAGTATCAATATACATTCGCATGAGTGACTAAATAAATATGTGGCTGGATCAGCGGACCAGCAAATCAATGGATTGACAGAAGTGGTTGGATGGGAGGGTAGATGGATGGCTGGGTGAATGGATGGGAGGATGGAAGGATGGACAGAAGGACAGGTAGAAATGTGAGCGGGTGGAAATATGAATGGGTAGGTGGATGGGTGAGTACAACTGTTGATCATGCTATGTCAACTCAAAAGGATAAAGAAGCACCTTGAGACTAGTAAAGCACAGCTCTGGGATTGTCTGCTGATGTGTGGGCCAGCAAAGCAAGGGAGGAGGCCCTGCACGGGTTCCAGGCAGCACCAGCCAAAGCCTTGTGCCTGGATGGAATATAAAAAGGAAAGGAGGACGCTTCCCATTCTGAAGCGCTCCGTCTTCCTGAGCAGGTGCGTCCCCGCTGCCATCTCCACTGGACACTGGTCTCCAGGTGCTCAGTGCTTTCAGCTTTCCAGCGCAGGCTCAGCAGCGTCCTCCATCCTTCCTGGCCTGTGACCTCGGCAGGTGCTGCATGCTTGAGCCATCTGGTCCTGCAGCTCCCATCACTGTGCTGTGCAGCTGCTAGATTCCCAGTTCTCCAGTGCAGACAGCAGCGTCTCCTGCCCCAATCCTGCACACTACCTAGTAAATCCCTCCGCATAATTAAACATATATTTCCCATGGATTCTGTTCCTCTAGAGGATCCTAACTAATACACTGAGTGAACAGAAGGGAGAGAGAGACAGAGAAAGAGAGAGAGAGAGAGAGAGAGAGAGAGAGAGAGAGAGAGAAGACAATGGAGAAGACACAGTTCTGTGAATCTGTTTGGCCAGAAGGACAGCTGTATCTTGAAATACAGCTCATGAAATACTTGTTAAGAAGTTCATTATGAGTCAGTTCCTGTACCACAGTATAGAAGACATGTGGGGTCTCCGTCCTCATAGAATCACACTATGGTAGGGACATGAGGGATTATCACGTGGTATGGTGATCACAGTAAGGAGCATGCAGGGTGCCACTGGAGGGCTTCCTGGAGGAAGTGACATTTAAACTGAACCATGAAGGAAAAGCTGCCATGAACAGGGCTTGGAGTATGGCACAGCTTCTCAAATGAAAGGAGCAATGTGAGCGTTATATCCAGAGGCAACAGGAGCCAGAAAGGCTGAGGAGCAGCTTACAAGTAGAACACCAGGTGTGGTTAGCGTGCTAGCTGTCCCAGGCAGTGCCTCGTCTTCCCATTCCATCCCCACTGTGGACATTTGTTGCTTTTCTCTGCCCAGAATTACCTAGTCCTTTTCCAGGAATAACTTCCTGATTATCTTTGAGGAACTCCCCAAAATTCTCCTCCAGCTAGTCTCAGTCCTGGTGGTTCATGGGAAACAGACATCACCTTCCAATCCTGGGATGGCCAATCAGTAAATATTATGCTAACCTGGCCATAATGATTGGGGCTCAGGATCTCAACCAGGCCAATCAGAAGCCACCTTGGAGAGAAGCTGAAAATACCAGGAAGTGAGAGTTGGCTTTCCATTGGATAGAAGGAGGGCTTCCAGATCACAAAGCCCACAACAAAAGAAAATGAAACCAAAAGCTGAAACATGGATGGATGGATGGATGGATGAATGGATGGATGGATGGATGGAACAAAGAAAAAGAAGGGGGAGGGAGGGAGGAAAGAATGAAATAAAATGGAGCAGGTGAGGTTCTGGGGCCTTCGATCCAGTGAGTATATTAGAGGGGAAAGAACAGTTATAGCTTCAATTACCAAGTATTTATTGAGCTGTGTATTACATGTCAGGTGACACATGAAACGTGCTTCACATACAAGTGTGGAAAACAGAGAGGCCCTCTGCCCTCACGGAGTAAGACGCACGAGAGTGGGAGCCTCAATCCAGTTATGCCTGATTTCCTATGCGATCCCACAGACTGTCACAGTCACGTAACCAGGGCTGCGGGTTGAAAGCATCCCCCGTGGTGGAGGCATCAGGAAATCACTCCCGCAGGCATTAGCCTTGAAGGTGGTTCATGTATTGCAGGAATGGCTTACCTTTCGCAGATTTGCACCAAAGCAAGCCTGGCTCCCCCCACCCGCACTCTGGCCCTGCCTTACCTGCTTGCTTTCTGCCCGGGTGGCACAGCACAGAGGCCATCACCAGGCACCAGTACCATCCTCTTGGACTTTTCAGGCTCCAGAACCATAAGCCAACAAAACCTCTATTCTTTATCAATTACCCATTCTCAGTATTAAATTATAGCAGCATAAAATAAGACTAAAAACAGCTGGCTTGCCCAGATTTCCATCCCTCACCCCTAGATGGACCCTAACGGTCAGTCAGCCCACCAAGCTCCATGCTGACTGTGAATGGGACTAGCCGGTAAAACAGGATACCCACATCCTAGGCCCTTGCTCAAGCTTCCCTGCCACTGCATGTGTGTCCTTGCCATTTTCCCTGTCACCCTCCGATGCCTGGCAGGTGCCCTCATCCCAACACCTTCCATGTTCCCCAAGGCGGTGTCTCCCTGTCACCATGTATACCTACCTCTCACTGTCTAGATTCAGCCCGTGATCAAGAAAAATACTCTGAATGCACCAGTGACCTCAGGAGAGCTGGGGAGGTGAGGAGGCCCCACAATAGTGACCTCTGCCATTGGTCCTTCTGAAGATCCTGCACAGACATCTGGGCAGCCTGTGGGTGGCCCTGCAAAGCCACCCCACCCTGAGCCTCCCATCTGGGCAGAGTGGCAGAGAAAAACGTGTGCAGTACATTGAAGCTCCTTCCGATTGGCATCTGCATGCACTCCACTGAACTTGACTCAGCTGGGGCGGTGCAAAGCAGTTGGGACTTACTTGCATGAGCAAGATGACTGTCAGTGACACCTGCATGTTGTTAACCCCTTGATGCTCTTGGCTCATCAGGAAGGAAGATTCACTGTGGTGCTGATGAGTCCTGAGCCACAGCCACCAGCGAGTGGGAGCCATGCTGCCTAGGCTCTGCAGCGCTCCACAGCACTGCCCATGCTGCCTTTCATTTGCTCGTGGAAAGGAGCATCGCCTTCCAAAATAGATGTAGGTAACACTGCCAACCCTAAGCATCTGCGGGTTAGCATCTTGGATTTGACCAATCACAAGCAGAAAGTAATTGGGAAAAAGCTGTGTCTGCCCTGAATACATGCAGAATTCCCGTCACTATTGCCTAAACCACACAGCTTCACACTGAGTGATGCAGCATTTGCACGGTGTGAGGTATTACAAGTCACCTAAAGATGAGTTCAGGAATGGGGGAAGATGTGCATAGGTTCCATGCAAACAATATGCTACTTTATACAAAGGACTTTGGTATCTGCAGGAGGTCCAGAGCGAGCCTCTGTGCACACAGAAGGACACAGCACATACATTTACATAAATAGTGTCATGTATTATTTAAGTAGCTTGGGGGAACATTTCAGCAAGTGGAGTCTGGCATAGCCTCGCCACTCTCCAGCAGGGTGGCCCTGAGGGCGCTATCTGGCCTCTCTGTGCCATCCCAAAATAATAATTGCCCCTCCTGGAAAGGTGGTAGGGATGAAGTGCATCGGAACGCGGAAGTGTTCAGAGCGGCACACAGTCTATGACCGGCACATGCGGGAGAGACAGCATGGACCTGCAGGGGCTCAGGACATGTGGAATGGATGGGTGGGGCCTGCTCCATCTGTGTGCGTCCCGGAGAATCAGACACCCCTGGAAGGAACCGCAGTGCCTACACCTGGTGACCTGGTGACCAAGGGGAGAGGGGGAGAGGAGGGCGTGGAAAACATCCCTTCTCTTTTTGCATCTTCTTGTACTGTTTAATTAGTGCCCACTGGGTGGCTGCTGTTTTACAAAGCACAAGTGTAATCTGCTCAGTGTGTTAACAGCACATGCTTATATTACAGCACAGTGATGTCCGTCGGGGGTAACTGCTACACGCAGACTACACGTCTCCTCCTTTGCAAGCCCTTTGCCCCTCTCCCCTCCCTTCTCCCTCCTGTCCCTTTCCCATCTCCAGGCCTCCACCTCCCAGTGCAGGAAACACTGTCCAAGAGGAAAGCCTTTTAGGCAAGTCTGGAGGTGTGTGATCTGGAGGGTGGGCCGGGGGAATGGTGCTGCTTCTTAAGGCAAGGGCTGGCCCAGAGACAGAGGAGGATAGGGGACAAGGGAAGGGTCAAAACGGTGCAGGAAAAATACGTACGCTTCATTCTGTCTCAAGACACGATGGCATAGCACGATGTTTGCCCAGTGCTAGGCAGTCCCCTGCAGCCATCTCCACACTCAGTCCACACAGACCAGCTGGGAAATCCCCACCCTCCCGTCCGGGGAAGCCTGGACTCAGGTTTGCCTGGCAGGGCCACAGAGTCAGGCCCAACTGCCTCTGGGTTGCTGTTCTTTCCTGCACAAGGCTGCCTTCCCTATAGTTGAAGAAGACTGAAGGATTTTTTAAGGGCAGGTGGGCTGTGATCCATTTATAGAAAAATATTAAGGGACACAGCGACTGGTGGCTGAAGCTGTAGGGTTGAGCCTGAATGTTGTTCTATAAACACAGAGAGCCTGGATTAAGCTGGGACCAGAAGCAAGTGCACAGAATACCAAGCCAGGGCTCTGTGTTCATCCTCCCTGAAACAACAGCCCACTGTCACTCCAACACAAGACACCAAGGCCAGATCTCCACTGCTCCCCCTCCACACTGCGTGCTGGAGATGGGTGGCCACAGGCAGCTGTAGAACTTACTGTGTACAGCTCGTTGGTCACCTTCAGGAGCTCCTCATGCATCTGCAGGCCAATCTCCTTGCTCTGAAAAACAAACGAACTAATGTCAACATTTCTGTAAATGACCAACATCAGAGGAGATGGAGATGCTAATGATGTTTACTTCACCATCACATAGTGTGTACACACAGATCACATATCTGAGGGGAAAAAGTTTGCAGTTTACATCTACCAAATTGCTTTTAAAACAGTAAGGGTGAGACTGTCTGGAACGGGGTAGGGAGCGGTACAGAAATCCACATAAACGTCACTGATCTAGATCTGAATTCTTCAACTTGTGTCCATGAAACGAATCCCCAGAAAGAAACTCCTTGCAAGAGGAATTTCCTGGTCACATAACTGGAGCAACTGTGCACATCACTTCTTTACCCTGGAGGCTCAGAGACATTAACCTGTGAAAGATTCTGGGAGCCCCATAGAACCTTTAATTCTGTCTCCTAAACTGGTAGGTCAGGGCACGCGTGCCTGGCTCATATTTATTAACATCTCAGGAGCAAAGGGCTCCATGGGGCACAGTTTAAGAAACACTGACCTAGCATTTCACGAGAGTCAGCGTGTGCCAGTCTTGCTTTGGTCCTCTGCTCTCCTATTCCCTATTGTCCCCCTTTGGCGTAGGAGTGGTTGCTCCGTGCCATTGTACCTTGGGATTACATAAAACTTGTTTTGTATTTTTACACAGGTTCATCGATAAGAGTTTGCCTTGAGTTTCAGGAGAGATTCTGACCGAAGCTTGAAGAGTGCTGGAACTGTTGAGACTGGCAGTGGGAAACTGGTTGTGCTTGGGGTAGCTCTGCTGCATTAATTCTGAACTTGCTATTGTCTTTATTTGGAGATTAAGTGTGTTTAGTGAGGTATGCTGGTTGTCAAGTTGACAAGGGGTGGACTGTGCCTGTTCATTGTGACGTCAACCTGATGGGATGAAAAATGCCGAGGGGACTAGTAAGCACTCTTCTGGGTGTGTGAGAGCTCATGGAAGTATGATTTCAGGTACTGTATGCACTCCTGGCCCCTGCCTCTCTGGCTCTGTTTTCCTGCCCTGCTTTATGCTGCCACGCCATGCCACCATGAAGTTTCTTCCTGGAGTCAGCTGACCTGAGCTGAACCCTGACACAGTGAGCTGAATTAGAGCTCTGCGCCTTCAGCTGTGGGTGTTGGGCATTTGTCCTAGCGATAGAAAACTCACTACCAGTTTAGGGCTCCCTCCGGCTCTAGTGGTTAAAGAAAGGTGATCCAGTCCCAAATGAAGTGGACCTGTGCAGAACTCACTGAGGACCTTCAGCAATGTCCATCCATTCACAGAGGGGCCCCAAGAGCCCAACCAGCCACCACCGTCTCCTCTTCTCTGCAGCTCTGAGCAATCAGTGTCACAGTCTCTCTGTGGTCCCTACCTCCAGGGACTCCAGACTCCCGATTCCTCCTATGCATCCTCTAAGTCCCCAGACTCATGACCTCTCTGATATCTGTGTTTATTTTTGTGATCCAGGCTTTGTTACAGATAAATGCACATGGTTCAAGAAAATAGCAGCCAGCAGAGTTAAAAAGAAAAAGCAAGGTTCTCAAGCTCCCTGGAAACACATGGAGAGTTTTTCAGATGCCTTCCAGAAATAGTCTCTGGGCGTATACACATTTGACCAGCATACATTGTCTCATCGCACAAACAGGAGCACACTGTGCATACACCTGTCCCTTTCTTTTGCTACTTACCGCCACAGCTGAGCATTTTCCCATTGCAACCTCTTTCACACTGCGGCTTGGGATTCCACATACCAGGTGCGTGATGATTAATTTAACCAGTGCCACAAGTATGAATATTTAGGTGGTTTCCAGTGTCATCAACCAGTGACACAGCAAGCATCCCTGTACCACCACTATGCACGTGGGGAAATAGGGATCCTGGCAGACTGGACCCTGTCCTACATGCAGCTCTGCTGAAGAGTCCTGCTCTCCGAATTCCTCCAGCCTTGCCTCCCCAGCCCCTGGCCCAGTTGGCTTCCCCACACACTACTGGTGTCAGTGACCAGGGGCCACGTCTTCAGCTCCATGCCTCGCTCCTGCATGACCTCAAGCCCAGGCTCAACGATGTATCTTTAGCCATTGCAAAACAGAATGGATGGGATATCTTCCAGTTACATCAAATTTAAATTATTAAAAAGTCAATGCTTGACGTAACATTCCTGCACCCCCTCGGTTTTGTGCACTGGGATAGCTTTGCCAGCTTAGGTTTATCTCTAACACTTTTCGCCCTTCATCTTGACTTCGCCAGTCACTGTGCCCTGCCTTCAAACTGCCTGATCCCTTACTGTAACAACCAATGGTAGGGAGTTCCTGCCTATCACCCATCACTGCCCTCCCTCTCTGCTTCCTAGTTGAGTCACACATTTAATCTGGCATTCACACCTCCTGTCCAGTCCTTCACGGAAAGCTGGTCCTGTCCCAGCTCAACATGGTAGACTCTTCCCGTTATTACCATCCAAGGGCGAGGAAATGACTTAACTGGGCTGCAAAAAAAAGGACTCATGCATTTGAGAAGGATTAATCTTTCTACTGCTCTAGCATTTTGCACGCAGTCCCAGCTGCTACTGCAGGCATCTTAGGACCGGAAGACAAGCTGCCTTAGGGTAACGGGATTCTCTGTTATTTGCAGCCTGAAGACTCCTAAAGGTCCAGTCTCACTTTCTATCCTCAGGTCCTAAATGAAGCATGTTCTCACTGTAGACCCAGGTCTCTCTCTCTCTGAAGCTGTCTCTTAACAAGGTCCCTAATGCACTAAGCACCATTCTGCATGTCCACACCCACAGTTTCCTACACATGCATTTCACTGTGTGCCTCTAAATCCTCTTCACTGCTGACAGGATCATATCCTTAGCCCGACATCAAGGCTGGAATGTAAACTCACGAGGGAAAGAGACCTTCTCTCTGGTGGTGGACCTTCAAAGCTCCCAACAGCCCAAAGCTAAGAGCACCATCCAGCTATCGCCTGCACAAGGGAATGGATCAAGGAGTGTGGTCCCACCATCAGGCACAGCGTCCCACAAAGACTCATCAGCACAGGGCATTGAAACGGGACGTCCTTGTTTCAATCTGGACAGCAGCAAAAGGACGCTCATTTTTAGAACCCCTACAGTACTGGCTGAGGGTTCCACTCAGGCTTCCTGCCACCTTCCCTGCTCTCCTGAAAGTGCTCCCTAATCTTTCTTTTTTGGCCAAATTCAGATGTCTCACAGTCTACCTCTCAGTACCCATCTGCAACAGCTTTGGGGTCCCATTTTCACAGTCCTGATGTATCAAAGTTCTGTCACATCGTAGGTACTACAATTTGTTTTAAATTTGTTTGCTGAATGAACAAATGAAAGGACAGTTCCTTTAAGCCATGGTTTCCTTATTTGTAAGAAATGGAATGATGTGACAGGGATCACAGAGTCCCTGTGAAGATGGAAAGAGATAACACACACAGCACTGCCTGGCACTGTGTGGGGCACAGATGAGGTGCTCAGGAAACTGTCACATAGGCTGAACTGATCCTCACAAAATGCCAGCAGTGAGACCAGGAAGTCACTGGGGGCAGGGATATAAAGTTGACTCTTTGGTTAACTCCTCCTCACAAGCTCCAGGTGGGCAGGGGAAAGGGTTGAGAACACACACAAGTCTAGGGCAGAAGGTAGAAAGGGGTGTGAAAGAGCATGGGATGGGGGCCAGGCCCTGGCTTCCTGTCCAGACAAGTAAGTCCAGCGAGGCGTGGAACCCCGCCCCAGTCCAGGAAACTCTCTCCCTTGCCTGGGGGCCAGGCCTCAGCTTCCTGTAGGGATCAGTGAGGCAGCAGGGGGCAGGGAATCCTGTCCCAGCCTGGCTGACCTCTCTTCCTCATTTGGAATAACACTTGAAGCTAGAAAATATAGGAAAATGACAAAACAAAAGACCAAAATGCAATCTCAAACATCCAGCCCAACCCAAGAAAGCCTAGGAGCCATGCGCATAGAAGAAAATATATGCCACATTCCTGAAATACCTGAAATAATAGCAACTGAAATAAAAAAGCAACTCTGGGAAGCCTTAAAGGAATTCAAACTAGAAATAATCTCTCAGGTAAAAGAAGAAATGATAAAAGAAATGAAGGAGATGCTGAACATATCTAAAGAAGACACAGTTAAAAAACTTGAGGAGATAAACAAAAAGATAGAATCCCTGGATGAACAATATAAGAAACAAACAGAATATATTAAGCAGATGCAAAGAGATATACAGGAAATCAAAAACTCCATCGAAAATTGTAAAAACTGCCTCAATGAATGTGAAGATAGAATTTCAGACCTCAAAGACAAGATTGCAGCCAGTGAACAAGAAAGGAAAGATCTTTTAAAAATAACAAGAAATCAGGAAATAACAATTCAACACCTGCAAGATGACGCAAAGAGGAACAACATAAGGTTAATAGGGATAAATGAAAAAGAAGAGGACAACATAAAGGATGTCAAGAGGATATTTAGAGAAGTAATAGCTGAAAATTTCCCAAACATGAGATTGGAAACTGATATCAAGATCAATGAAGCATATAGAACCCCAAATAGCCATAACCAAAATAAAACTACACCCAGACACATAATAATGGCCATCCCAGAAATCGAACAAAAGAATAGAATATTAAAAGCTGTCAGAGAGAAAAGACAGATCACCTATAAAGTAAAACCTAGCAGAAACACAGCAGACTTCTCAGCACAAATAATAAAGTCAAGAAGAGCATGGAGTGAAGTATTTCAGATCCTAAAGGAAAATGATTTCCAATCTAGACTGATATACGCTGCAAAACTGTCCTTCAAAATGGATGGAGAAATAAGTTACTTCCATGACAAATAACAGCTAAAAAACTACATGATCACCAAGCCAACCCTGCAAAGAATATTGAAAGACAGCCTAGATACATTTAGGAAAAAACCACCAAACAAAGCAGACAATTAAACAGAACAGAAAGATAAAGATACAACAGCAGAAAGATAACATGTCAACAATTAACTAATATATAACAGGTATAATCACTAATATAAATGGTCTCAATGCACCAATCAAAAGAAACAGACTGGCAGAATGGATCAAGAAACAAAATCCAACCATATGTTGTCTACAAGAAACCCATCTAACCCAAAAGGATACTTACAGACTGAAAGTCAAAGGATGGAAAACAATACTTCATGCAACAGGAACCCAAAAAAGTGGGGGTGGCTATTCTGTTTACAGACAATGTGAAATTCAAGCCAATAATGATCAGAAGGGATAAAGAAGGTCACTACATACTGGTTAGGGGAAAACTCCAAGAGGAAGAGATAACTATCTTAAATATATATGCACCAAATACCAGAGCACCCAGTTATATAAAACAAGTACTAACAGAAATGAAAAACAAAATTAACAGTAACACAATTTTAATAGGAGATCTTAACACACCATTGACACCAATGGACAGATCAATCAGACAGAAAATCAGCAAAGAAATAAAAGAACTGAATTGCACCTGTGAACAAATGGACTTAATAGACATATACAGAGTGTTCCACCCAACAACAGAATACACATTCTTCTCAGCAGTGCATGGGTCATTCTCTAAAATAGACCATATATTAATTCATAAAACATATTTAAATAAATGCAAAAGGGTTGAAATTACCCCTTGCATGCTATCGGACCATAGCGCTATGAAATTAGAAATTAATGATAAAAGATACTACAAAATTCCCACAAAGACATGGAAACTGAATAACACACTCTTGAGTCATCAGTGGGTCACAGAGGAAATTAAAGAAGAAATTAAACAATACCTACAAACAAATGAAAACACAAATACAACTTACCAGAATCTGTGGGATGCAATAAAAGCTGTTCTCAGGGGAAATTTTATTGCACTGAGTTTACACATCAGGAAAACAGAACGAACCCAAATAAATAACCTGATGTTACACCTCAAATATCTAGAAAAAGAAGAGCAAGTCAAGCCCAAAGCCAAAAGAAGGAAGAAATTATAACAATCAGAGCAGAAATCAATGCAATAGAGACTAAAAAAAATCCAAAAAATCAATGAAACAAAGAGTTGGTTCTTTGAAAGAATAAATAAAATTGACAAGCCCCTGGCCAACCTTATTAAAAAAGGGAAGAAAAAGCTCAAATTCATGCAATAAGGAATGAAAGAGGAGAAATCCCTACGGACCCTATAGAAATACAGAAGATCATCAACACCTATTTCGAAAACCTCTACTCTCAAAGGTTTGATAACACAGAGGAAATAGACAGATTCCTAGAAGCATACGAAGTATCAAAGCTAGATCATGAAGATGTAAAACTGCTGAATAACCCAATTTCTATTAATGAAATCGAAAATGCAATTAAATCTTTACCTACAAAGAAGAACCCAGGCCCAGATGGATTTATTGCAGAATTCTACAAGAAATACAAAAAAGACCTAATGCCGACACTCCTCAAACTCTTCAATGAAATTGAAAGGGAAGCAATCCTTCCTAAATCATTCCTAGAAGCAAATATTACTCTGGTACCAAAACCTGAGAAAGACCCAACTAAAAAAGAGAACTATAGACCAATCTCCCTAATGAATATGGATGCAAAAATCCTCAATAAAATATTGGTAAATAAGATGCAGCAAATCATCAAGAAGATCATACACCATGACCAAGTGGGAATCATCCCAGGCATGCAGGGATGGTTCAATATACGTAAATCAATAAATATAATACACCATATCAATAGAGCCAAAAGTAAAAATCACATGATCATTTCTGTAGATGCAGAAAAAGCTTTTGATAGGATCCAACATTCATTTATGATAAGGACCTTGCAGAAAATTGAAATAGATGGTCTTTACCTCAATATAATAAAGGCCATCTATGACAAACCAACAGCCTATATCATACTAAATGGCCAAAAATTGAAGGCCTTTACTTTAAAATCAGGCACAAGACAAGGATGTCCCTTATTGCCGCTCCTATTTAATATAGTACTGGAAATACAAGCAAGAGCAATTAGACAAGAGAGAGAAATAAAAGGCATAAAGATAGGAAAAGAAGAAGTTAAGCTATCATTATTTGCAGATGACATGATACTCTATATACAAGATCCCCAAAACTCTATTGAAAGACTCCTAGATATAATAAATTCAGTAATGTAGCTGGATATAAAATCAATACTCAAAAATCAATAGCATTCCTAAACACTAACAACAAAGTCACAGAGAGAGAAATAAGAGAAGCCACACCCTTCACACTAGCAACCAAAAAAATGAAATATCCAGGAATTACTCTCACGAAAGAAGTGAAAGAACTATACAGGGAAAATTATAATACACTGAAAAATGAAACTGAAGATGATCTCAGAAAATGGAAAACCATCCCTTGCTCATGGATAGGAAGAATAAATATTGTGAAAATGCCATTCTCCCAAAATTTTTATACAGATTCAATGCAATCCCGATAAAGATACCATCAACATACCTCATAGTACTCAAGAAATCACTCCTAAAAGTCATCTGGAGTAAGAAGAAACCTAGAATAGCAGAGACAGTTCTAAGCAGCAAAGGTAAGGCAGGAGGCATCACAATCCCTGACTTGAAGTTATACTACAAAGCAACAGTAGTAAAATCAACATGGTACTGGAATCAAAACAGAGCCAAAGATCAGTGGAATAGATTAGAAGATACAACCACAACTACCATCACACTCAACCACCTTATCTTCGATAAAGGGGCCAAACATGTTCACTGGAAGAACAACAGTCTCTTTAATAAATGGTGCTGGAAAAACTGGCTCTCCATATGCTGAAAACTAAAACTAGACCCATGCCTATCACCATGTACTAAATTAAACTCTAAATGGATCAAAGATCTGAATATTAAAACAGAAACACTAAATCTATTGGAAGATAGATTGGGTAGAAACCTTGAAGACATAGGGGTAGGTAGAGAATTCATGAACAGGAACCACACCGCACGGGAATACATCCCAGAATCAATAACTGGGACCACTTCTTATTAAAAAGTTTCTGCATGTCAAAAGAAATCTCCAGCATAGTGAAAAGAAAACCCACAAACAGAAAAAATCTTAGTGACTGCCCCTCAGACAAAGGACTTCTGTCTAAAACATATAAAGAATTAAAAAAAAATCAGACCCCCAAAATTCAAAGACCCAATCCAAAAATGAGATGAGTAAACAATTCTGAGATGAATAAACAATTCTCTGATGAAGAAATACAAATGGCAAATAAATACATGAAAAAATGTTCGTCATCATTGGTCATTAGAGAAATGCAAATTAAAACCACACTGAGATTCCATCTCACTCCTGAAAGAATGGCCAAGATCAAGAAAACCACCACCAACAAATGCTGGAGAGGCTGTGGGGAAAAAGGAACTCTCCTGCACTGTTGGTGGGAGTGTAGACTGGTACAACCATTGTGGAGGTCAGTCTGGAGATGTCTCAGAAAACGGACTGGAAGCCCCATTTGACCCAGCTATACCACTTTTAGGCATATTCCAAAAAAAACTGAAAGCATCATACCACAGTTATATATGTACACCCATGTTTATAGCAGCAAAATTTGTAATAGCCAGATCTTGGAAACAACCTAAGTGTCCATCAGCTGAAGAATGGATAAAAAAGTTGTGGTATTTTTATACAATGGAGTACTACTCAGCTATAAAGAATGATCACATTGAGATATTTATAAATAAATGGATGCAGCTTGAGACCATACTCATAAGTGAAATAAATCAAACTCACATGTATAAATACCAAATCGTTTCCCTAGTGTAAGAAATGATAAGAATACATAAAAGTATGTTGTAATAATTTTTCCCAATCATATTGGTTTGAAGCCATATAATGTTTTCACTCATTAATTGCAATGGTTTTAACCTGGGTTGTTCGATTTTAGTATCTGTGATAGTACGAATAGCTATTTTGAAGAAAACAACACAACATAAAAGCTAGTGCTTTTTATTTAATGATTTAATATCATTGATGAAGAAATACAAATGGCCTTGTTTTGAAGTCCCATCAAGCTGTGGTACATCTGTTTCCACTGGCTTTAGCATGTTGTATCTTACTATATTTCACTATATGCGATAGTATAAACAAAATTTTTTATAGGCAAAAAGACAATATAGAAACTGTTGTTCTTTTTCTATTAGCTGGTTCTAAATACCCTGTAATTCTTTCATTCTCTTGAATGGCTTCACACTGTCTTGATATGCTTGATGCTATAGCATATGAAGTTACACTCAAATAATTCAAGGAAAGAGGCACTATGGTGACTATTATTATGTTAGATTATCTGGTGGTGAAACACAATGATGCTTAACTTGTTTGGTTCTGACCTGTGTTGTTCTGTTACAATGTCCTCTTTTATCTCAATCTCCCCCCCCTTTTTAAATTAATCTATTTTCTCATTTTTTCTAATTAAGGGAAAACTAAATTAAAAAATAGCAGGACATATTATAGTAACTTTTTGTTGTCCTTTTGACCTGATTTGAACCCCAGTATTGCTCTCCCCATCTTGTTCTGTCTGATTATTCTATATTCAATTTTGTTTGATAGTATCAAGTTTGAGGGTATAGGCAATCACTATGAAGGCAATAAGATATACTATGATGCCCATTATGATTTGATTATTGACTATTATCTTTTTTTGAAGTCCTGTAAGGTCCTCAGTGTAGGTTTTATTGGTCTTGTTCTGTACTGTTTTGATCAATTCTATTATACCTAATGATACAGGCAACTCAATTTAAAAATAGCAAGAGGCACAGTGGTAACCACTTTTGATCACCTGGTGTTCTAGTTTTGCATCACGTGCTATGCCCATCCTTCTGTTCTAACTGACTCTGTTTTGCTTAGTCACGTTTGGTTTTATTCTCTTCAAAAAAAGTAATCAGAACTGTGGGAGTAATAAAACCCAAAAAGTGTAATAGTTATTGTAAAAAAGAGAGGAAAGAAGGTGGACTAAGGGATATAACTGCATGTATGTTTGAGTGTGTAGGATGGAAAACCATATTACTGAGCTTTTGTTGGATCGTTGAACGGAACTGTCTCTAATCTCACTGTATGAATGTCCACTTTATATGCTTTAATTTTATAATTTGGACAACTTTCTAGGAAGACAATATGTAACCTAGTAACTAGTGATTTCTTACTGTATATATTTTTTATTTTTTTCTTGAAATTCTGTATTACTTATACCCTTTTACTGCTTTGGTTTTTTTTTAATGTCCTTTCTTTTTTTTCTTTAAATAAATAAAAAAAAAAAAAGAGCATGGGATGGAGAAATGAGAGAACGTCCAGACTGTCCTGCCTGCTGTGGATGGACATAGGCGGTCTGTTATGGTTCAGATCTAGGTGTTCAGAGGTGTGACCTTTGGAAGGTGATTATACTGTGGGGCTGTTACACTCATTAATGGATTGATGAGCTCACAGCTGAATGTGCTGCCAGAGGTGGGGCCAGGTTAGAAGAGATGGGTCCATGGGGCCATGACCTGGAAGGGCGTGTTCTGCCCTTTCCCATCTCTCTCTGCTTCCTGGCTGCCATAAGGATGATCATTGCTCCTACCCTGGGCTCTGCCGCCATGTTGTTTCTACCTTGAGCCAGCCAACCATGGACTGCAGCCAGTGAATTCATTAGCCAAATGAACCTCTCCTTTAAGATGTAGGCATCAAGATTTTATCCCTTCAATGGGGAGGCTAATCCATGGCCTTTGGGTAAAGGGAGAGTGGAAGCGGGGAGCACAGCCCGAGCAAGACACAGAGCAAGACCAGTTTCCAATGCAGAAGCACAACAAGAGAGAGCAGAAGATAAGCAAGGAAGTGGGGGCTGGCTTCCTTCAGAGTGGAGCCAGGAGCTATGAGGGCTTTGAGCAGAAGAGCAGCACGGGCAGGTCTGTGCCTCGGGAAGGTACAGATACGTGCAGAGCGTGGACTGGACGGGGCAGGGCTGGAGGTCTGTGCTTATGCCTCACCAAGAGGACTCTCCGCCAGCAGAGGAAGTGGGCCTTGTTCCTCCTCACTGACCCCTTGGCCATGAGCCCAGGTGGGCCATGTGGCAGGCACTCAGCTCACAGCCGCTGTACTGTATGGCACTGAAATGCATCATCACCACTGTTTTTGAGTTGGAGCTAGTTATGAAGAGAAATATTTTCAACTATAGTTCTAAACACTATTGAATGAGGAAGCCCAATCCAACATTCCACCAGGACCAGCAGACCAGAACCCTGATGATGTCCTGCAGGTTACCACACCCAGCCCTGGGGGAGCCCAGTGATAAGGACCCCACTCACCATCCACATTCTCACATCACTCTCTTGCCTGGCCAGGTCAGCTGGAAAGCTGCTGCCCCTGGCCCAGGAGGTGTGGACTGTTAAAAGGACAGTGCCAGACCATGAAGGTGCAATGATAGCACCCACTGACCCCCAGGGCTGGAAGGATTCCGCCCTCTCTTCCTGATCCACATGGGCTAACCAACCTCAAATGCTGCCCACCAAGAAGCAGGTATCTCAGCCCTGCCTGGCCCCTTAACCGCTTTCTCTGCCCACCTTCCTTGGAAACAGATCATTGTTTGTCATAGGGTATCCTGTACATGGTATGAAGGACAGCAGTGTCCCTGATCTCTACCTCAATGCTGGTAGATCCCCGCTCTTCAACCCCAATCACGATGACCCAGCTGGCTTGGTTACTTTTCTCTCATTGCTGGGACAAAACACTTCACACCCAAAATTAAGAAAGGAAAGAGTTATTTAGCTCACTATTTGTGGAGGTTTCAGTCCATAATCAGTTGGCTCCAAGGCAGGGTGGCATGGCTGAGGGGCACCACTTCAAGGCAGCAGTCAACAAAAAGAGGGGAACCAGCCTGTTCTCTTCCCTTATATATTATGCAGGCTACCTCTGCCCCAGGACAGATCTAGCACTTACACCACCTCTATGCTCTCCTCTTGTACATGTTGTGGATATTTACAAAGTAAAGGTCCAGGCTCCCTGCTGATTCTCTTAGTAAAACTTCTAAACTTCTCAAGTTGACACAATATATCAACCATAGCACAAATTTATCTCAGACATTGCCAAATGCTTCCTAGCTACTGCCTTAGACCAAGGCCACCACCGGACAGTTTCCCTGGCCTGAAGCTGTTCTGTTTGCTCATCAATGCTTTCAGAAAATCTGAATGCATCCTTAATGTTTAAAAATCAGGACATTTCCCTCATAAATCTTGATTTTCAGCTTCTTTAGGAATGCCAAATGGCCGGCATCCTGAGCCCCTTTTCAAATACAGCAGTCCCTTTGGCTGGCCACAGGGACCAGGGTCTCCCTTCACCTGACTACATCCTCCATCTGACCCTGGGGACATTTGAGTTGTGATCCCCTCAGACTAACTCAGAGACAGGTCATTTCTAACATCAGTATCATCCTCCACATCTGCCCTGGGATGGATATGAGTCTTCCTAAGCACTCATGTTGTAACTTAACCCCTAAAATCACATGGTGATGGCATCTGGAAGTTATTAAGATTAGATGAGGTCTTGAGGGTGGGCACCCAACGTGGAATTAGTGGCCTTTAGCAGAGGCAGAGACCTCAGCAGCACTGTGTGCTCTGCTTTACCACACAGTCCCCCCAA
Source organism: Cavia porcellus (assembly GCF_034190915.1). Classification (NCBI taxonomy): domain Eukaryota; kingdom Metazoa; phylum Chordata; class Mammalia; order Rodentia; family Caviidae; genus Cavia; species Cavia porcellus. The sequence continues at coordinate 74,012,459 of NW_026947498.1, forward strand.
TATCCACAGTCTCTGCAGAGTCCCTGCCAAGAATAAAGAACTTCATCAGATGTGGCCCTTTGGTGCTGAGCCTGGCAGTCTTCAGAACTGTGAGCTGCCTAAACCTTCATGAACTCAGCCTCTAGGCTTCAGTGATAGCAACAGAAAGCAAGCTAAGACAATGTCAAAAAACTGTACCTTCTTCAAATCTTGGGTTTAGTCACAAGATTCTGCCCCTTTTCTTTTCTCCAAAGGAGACCATTCTGAACAATCCTCCCAACACGACAAGGAGGGTAAAGGTGGACTACGAATCTTGAGACCTGACTTCTGCACATCTGGCCCTGCAGCCCAGCTAGGCCTTTTCCTCGCTGTCTAAGCAGATGTTCTCAAGTTGGGTTACCCTCAGGATGCACCATGGTCTTCCCAGCACTATAGTGGGTTCCAAGCAAACAAGAGGAAACAGAAACAACTAAACAATGACAAAAATCCTTCAGCTCTTTGGTCCTGAATCCAGACAGATCCTCTGCTGTCTTTCCATGCTCTTGCTTGCTGGCTCATCAAACCACAACATTTAAGACCCCCACACTGTTTCCCATTTAAATGCATGGTGTGCACAAGCACTGGTCAGCTCCAAAGCAAAGGTCTAAAGGCACAGCACAAGGTCAGGCCTCACAGCCTGTCCCAAAGTTCATGCACCTCAGGATCTGGCAGCCCCAGCAGCTGACTGCCCACCTCCTTTGTGCAGGCATATCGTAGGTCTCCGAGAACCAAGCCCGGGGTGCTTTTGCCACTGAACATCCTCCTTAGCCCAGCCTCTGCTCATCTGCACCCGGGCCCTTCCCTCCTGCCTTCCCTTCTTGTGTCTGGACACTGCCTTCCCTCCTTCCCTCACATTCTCAGGGCAGTATGTGTCTCCTCTGCCGCAGTTCCTGATGGTGCCATCTGCTCATTTCTGTAACACGCTAGAATATAGATTTGAGCCCCAACCTCTTCCTCTTGGACACATATCACAGAAGTAAAGGCTAGTTGTACTTGGCAGTGGTGCCATCGATGCCACTCAGGAGCCTAGCAGGGGGATGATGCAGTGGAGAAGGGGAAATGCTTTGCTAAAAATTAGTACTTTGGGGGCCAGACATGGTGGCAAACGTCTGTAATCGCTGCACTCTGAGAGTCTGAGGCAGGAGAACCCCAAATTCAAGCCCAGTCTGGGCAACATGGAAAGATCCTGTTTCCAAAATCAAAAATAAAAAGGGATGGCGGGGTATAGCTCAGTGTAAGGGCCTGGGTTCAAGACCCCACACCACAAGAAAGACTTTCTTTTAGAGACAGGCTGCTCTCCAAGCTTCCTCATGCTGAACACAAATTAGGCCTGACTCTGTGGAGGATTCAACACCACGGCTTGGCTGAAGCACAAAAGGATATTTCTTGGCTTTGCTCTAGCCCTTCTGTAGACTTCAGTGCTTCAGGTGCTCAAAAGTGGGAGGACGAACCTCCTTCTCCAGGTAGCTGGATTTTTACGAAGCTCATTTTCCCATTTGCATCGGCTTTTCTTATAGTTTTGGTTATGGGCAGGAGAACAAACCCAGGACCCCAGACAGGGCGCAAAATCAGGTATGGCCAGTCCCCCTGGTAACCCCGAGGCAGTGGGCCAAGGCCTGGCCATCATCCTCCCTCCCTGCAAGCCCCCAGTGTCTCCGGGACCCTCCTGACCCTGACTCACCTGAAGTGACTGTCTGAGGAAATCCAAAGGTACCCAGTGGCCACAGACAAGTGACTGACGTGGTTAAAAATGGAAGTTAATCTCTATTAATAACCCTGAATATCACTATTAGTAATATTTATCATTCGTTAATAACAGTGCTCAGCACCATTGCTACTAATGACACTCATCGTTATGGATAAAAACAATAATAGCTTCTGTTTCTTGAGTAGGTACCGGGCACACTGATTGCTTCTTTACACAATTCATTGCTGAAGCCTAAAAGCAGCCTTTTCTGGGTGGCACTGCTACTGCCCCTGCTTTGACTATTAGGACAGAAAGACTCAGGGAAGGGAAAGTGATTTACCCAAGACCACAGATCTAACTAATGTGCCACTCTCAACCGCTCCACTCTGTTGCCTCGATTACGAAAGCTAGAACTTTAGGTGTTTTTCTTTTCCTTTCCCCAAAACATTTTTAAAGATTCCTGCACATGGATACTCCTCTGCACCCTCTGCTTTCTCCTGAGTAAGAAACCACAATGCCATGTACAAGGCTCAGGCCTAAATCCTTATAAGCGGACAGCACCCAGCACTCAGCGCTGTTCTCGGGGACTGAGTCCAGGCCCAGCCCTGGCTTCTCCAGGCAGGTGGACGCACAACACCGTGTTCTCTGCTCCTTCCCTGAATCTCTGACTTAGCAATAAGGAGGCAGCAGGCCAGGGTAGAGTGAGAGCTCCGTCCTCACGGGAAGCATGACAAGACCACCGCCCCGAAAGCCCGTGAGCTATGAAGAGCTTGAGTCCTTCTCTCCCTGTCTGCATTATCTGCAGCATAATACAAATGTTGTTCGGCTTGTTACTGATCACTTATTACTGCTAAATCATTCATTAACATCCTTGGCATTTTATAAGCTGATCTGTTTTGTTTTCATTGACTGTAGATAGGATATAAAGATTACACTGATATTTCAAAAGTGTCTTTACGCATGTTGTCACCCATCTACCGACCACCTTCCCATCCATCCACTCACCCATCCATCCGTTCATCCATCCACTCAGCTCTCCATCCAGTCATCCATCTACCCACCCATCGTTTATCTCTTCATCCATTCATCTATCCTTCCATCCATCAACCCAGCCAACCCCTCATCCACTCATCCATCCATCTGTCCATCTGCCCATTAACTACCATCTACCCGGCCACTGGGACGTCCATCCTTTCTTTCACTTTTATTTCCCCAGCCTCTCTGATTCACACCCTTGTTTTCCTTCATCACTGACATGTGTATACGTGTATGTGTGTAATAACGCTTAATTGCTCTTCCTCAGTCCAGTGTTTCTCTTTTCAAAGCCATCAAATACACTATGGCAAGTTAATCAGCCTTAAATTCGGCTGATTGCTTCTCCTCCTATTTCAGAACTTTGCATGAGTCTCTAATGTCTAGAAAATAAAACCCATCCTCTCAGGCTGCCGTCCCAGGGCCTCTTTGGCCTATCTCCCACCTACCTTTCCTCATGCTTGATTTCAATTCTGTAACCCTGCATAAAAGTCGGATGAACACGCATGCCTGTAATCCCAGCACTCGAGAGGCTGAGGCAGGAGGAGCATTGTAAGTTTGAGGCCAGCCTGAACTGCACAGTGAGAACTTGTCTCAAAAAGCCAAAAAAAAAAGTAGAATGGACAATAATGGACGCCCAGGGCATACCACCAAAACTAGTAAGGTTTTGCCATTTTTTGCTTTGAAACTATTCTTAAGAGGCAAAATGTTAGAGATAACAGCTGAAGTGCTCTCGAGTCTCTCCTCCTCCGGCTTTCCCTAACTACTGTTCCGAGGCTGGTGTGCTTACACTGTCCACATCTGTACAGCTTTGTTCTATGCAGGTGTCTATAAATAAGAAAACTACAAACTATTCATTCCTATCCTAAACTTTATAAAAATATCATACTGTACCTTGCTTTTTCACTCAGTTTTAAAGTTCTTCTGCACATTGATACTTGTAGGTCTAGTTCCTTTAGTTTCTCTCTTGTGCAATGTCCCATTGTGAGACTCTCCATGGCTTGTCTAACCGTTTCTTCAATGAACATTCATGATGTTCCTTTCTATTTCTCCACCACACACATCACCGCTGCAAATATCTTCGTGCAAAATTGTGTGTGCGCAGCTGTACTGGACTAGCGTCATGCAGAGCTACAAGTGGAGTCACTGGATTTTGCAGGAGCTAAAACTCTTCCTGCTGTCATCCGGGTCCTGCTTACTGCTCCCTGGAGGACAGACCAATTCACATGATTCCTGGGAATTTATGAGAGAAAATATATGTAGAGTGTTCTTGTCTTAAGATAATTCTGGCAACCCACTGGGAATCAGATTATTTTGTTTTGTTTACCTTTCCTAATTTCCAGTAAGTATGAGTATTTTTTCTTATTTTTTGACCATTTAATTTTCATTTTTTGGTGACTTACTCGATTTATATCTCTCACCTATTTTTCTGTTGGGTTGTTTACCTTTTTCTTATTAAGCTGTAGAAGCTGTTTTTATATTATGGGTATTAACCATTTATTAATTCTGCGCACACCAAATCTCTTTTTCTACATACTCCCTCGTCTATCTAGTTATTGTATAAAAGCTGCATGTAAGTCTTTAGAATTTTTACATAATGAAATTTATAAATATTTTCCTGTATGAGTGTACTTCTGGGGGGGGTATCAGGAGCTGAACTCAGGCCCTCACACTTGCCAAGCAGGCGCTGCACCACCAAGCTAAATCCCTGGCCCTGGGGGGTACTTCCACAAATGTTTTCTTTTGGCAATTTTTAGGCAATGTACCTCTGCTGTGCCTCCTCACAGTTTTAAATATAATTTACATTTTCTTCCAAAAACTTTGCTGTTTACCTTTAGCACTTTCATCTATAGAAAACACATTTTTAGTTAATGTAGCGACTTCTTTTTTTATATGAAAGTGTGTGTATGTTTATGGTGTGTAGCGTATATACAGAATCAGCTCCTAACAACTAAGAGCTGGACCAACAACCAGTTAAATCAGCTGTGCTACCAAACAGCCGTCCTTTTCCCTGTGATTTTCAGTGAACCTCTGCTGTGCCCCGCGGTCCTGCACGCAGGGCTCCGCTCCTGGGCTCTCCCAGGGCCCCTGCTCAGGGGTCTGCTCAGGGCTCCCTGTGTACCATCACTTCAGGTGAAGCCTTGAGGTTTGGGAAGGCCGGTGCCTCAGCAAATTAAACAACTGTTTTACAAGACTTCTCTTCTTATTATGATGTGAGAGTTAGAATTTTAAAATGAGAAAGCCTTAAAACAATCTTCCAAACTAAAATAATGAAGTAGTTCTGGGTGGGCGCATGTGGCGCTCGGCTATAATCTCTGCACTCAGCAGGCTGAGACGGCAGGATGGCAGCCAGCTAGAGGCCAGCCTGAGCTGCACAGTGAGCACGAGGCCAGTCTGAACTGCAGAGCAAGACCCTGTCTCAAAGCAAACCAACAAACAAAAACTAATTCTGAATAATTCATGGCAAAGAAGAAATTATAATGGGAGCTATGAAATATTTACCCCTGAATGACAGTGAGAGCATCACATCTCAGAACTTCTGGGGTACAGCTAATTTATAGCATCAGTGACATTAATTTTTAATCAGTTTTGCTTTCTAATGTGTGTATTAAATGACATTTTCTAATTGGAAAACACATTAATTTTGTAAATTAATATTATAAACTACCTTTTTATTGAACTCTTCAAAAAGAAGTATGATTTGCTGTTGGTATCTGGCAAATGCCCCATATCAGACTATGGGAGCTCCTACTTAGACCTAATTTGCTAAGAGATTTTTGCCTTGAATAGTAAAAATATAGATGCATACCCTTTAAAAATGAAGGATGCTTCTTCCCTCCACACTGTACTACCCAATGAGGCACACAGAAAAAAGTGATAAAAGCTTATACAAGAAGTAATGAGACTGCCATCATGTAGAGCTGATCACTGCCTGGTCTCCCGAGCTTATTCTGATTTCCAACCCTTCACTGAGTCTGTGCACTCTGAATATAACCTTCCTCTGTCCAATTTGCAGTCCAAAGTCTTATGACATTTCTTTTCAAGGCCCCAGTTACCCTAGCACCAGTAAATCTTACTGATTTCCTACCAATGTGTCAAGTAGGCATTTCAGATCATTTTAAAATCATGCAGTAACCACAGTACAGAGGTCATTACAAGCTCTCTGGTGACACTGACACAACAGAGGACCAAGTGCGCTCCCAAGGCTGAGTACTTGTGAGCAGAGATGGAGCCAGAGTCCGGCCCTGACCAGAGCCTTGCACGTGGCTGCCCGCTGCTTCACACACAGGACCCAGACTTTCCTAAGCACTGGCCTCCGCCTTCCACTTCCCACACACTCTGCATCTCCGTGGAAGGACCCTGCGTGGGAAGGACCCTCTCAGACTCCCACCCAGGACCAGCCAGCATCTCCCAGGACGCCTTGCCAATAGACACCTTGCTTTCAGCCTTCTGCAGCTCCCACCATGGAAAGGCAGCTGCCCAAGCCCACGACCCGCCAGGAGCCTTCAATGACCAGTCACATAAGAGCAGGAAGGCCCAGCCTCCTCGCCACTCTCAGGACCGCTGTGTGGGGCCATTCCAGCCCCCAGGAGCCGGGGAGGCCTTCCTCACAACTGCCCGCCTCTGGCTTCTCGGGGTGTCTCCTGCACTTCCCCCAGCAGGAGACTCCAAGGGTGAGGCACCCTGATCTCTCAGGACTCACTGCCTGTGCTGCCCTCCCTAGCGTCAAACCTTTCCCAGATTCTTTTTCTCTTGCTTGGCCCTCAGAGTCCATTCTTGCATGCTGCATATCAGGGAACCTCTCACTGCTCTCACCTGTCCCACTTCCTCTCTGTACCAGAGGGTAGGTCTCTGAGGGAGGCTTTACGCCAAGTCCCCTTCTCAGTCCTCTGTGGCATCTGCTTGATCATTGACTGTGGGTTCTGGACTCTGTTCCCGCCCTTACCAGCATCTGTAAAATGGGGTGGTGCCTGCATCTTCCTCCTTAGGCTCAAAGAATTAAATGCATCCCAAATGCTTAACCAAGGGCGTGGTGCACAATAAGCACCCACCGATAATTTGTTTGCTGTAACTGTTAACTAACTGCATGCTGGTATTAATGTATGCTTGCTGGGTGAGCCGGGAATGCCTGCTGCTGCTGGACTGAGCAGGTTCATCTCCCCGGGAGACAGGGGAAAGGCAAGTCACCCTGGGCAGTTTCCCACTTTGCTTGCCTTGGCCTGTTCTGCCCTCATAGCGGGACTCCACTATGCAAACCCGCTCTCTCTCCTGCAAGCAAAACATGAAAAATAAACTTGGCTTTGAATCCAAGGCCACAGATGCTTTTGATCTCTGTTACAAAGAAAAGCAATTATTGGACACAAAAGCCCTGATTTATTTATGAAATACGATGGACATCTTTGGGGCGGGAATGAGAAAAGTTACTCAAAACCAAGTCCTTGTGGTCACACAGTGAATGGCTGCTTTCAAACACAGCCCCCAAACACCCTCTCTTCTCTGCAAAGAGTCTCTCCTCATTAGCGCAGCCTCCGGAATACCACAGCTTCCAGCAATCAAATCCACATCACGGCTGGGCAAGTAATTAGATTCTGCAGGCATCAGAGCACAGAATAATGGATGGCTATTGTTAAGGATGCTGGAGAAAACAGAATGAGCCTGACGTGGAAGGGGCTGCCATGCCGGGCTTCAGACGCAGGCAGGGTTGAGGAGGAGGTGAGGGAGATGTGCACAGGGCCCTCCAGCGGGCCCAGCACGTAGCCTGGCAGATCGCACTGGTCCACAGATCCAAACTGAGTTTGGGGCCAGATTCAGCACTCTAGATGCAGGCCTCGGTTTACTCATCTGTCAAAAGAGGCAGACTACATAAGGTACTTCCTACCTGTGACCCCCACGCAAGAGGCATGAGCTGCTCCCATTAGAGATGCAGATACGTAGGCATCCCTGGACCATTAGCACTGGAAACCATCAGGGGGAACCCAGGCCTCTGCCTTGAACCAGCCATCCATGTCACACTGACCTGTCCTGGTCGGCACACTGTGCTCTGGCAGGACCTTCCTAGAATGCTCCGACGGCTTCTGAATATTACTCCTGTGGGTGGAGAAGACGCAGCACGGTCGGGGAGGACAACCACGGTGGGGAGGAACGCAGGGCCTCATCACAAGGAGCACTGAGCTAGAGATGTTTGCCTACCACCAGGAAGCTCAAGTCATGGGGTCCTGATACCTGTCTTGCAACGACTGATGAAGTTTTGCATAGAGTCCATCTATATGGCCCTCAAGGCTGCGACCAGAAGGTCGCCTTGGGACAATTTTCTATTGATCTCAGACGTCTCAAAGAGAATGAAGACATTGTGAGGAGTAATGAGCGCCACCTAGTGAGGGATGTCCAGAAGAGGAAGGTGGACACCCGGTGCTTCTTTTCCCCTCTGCTAAGGACACCCCAAGTGTTCTTGGGGAAGCCCCTCCCCCGGCCTCAGGGAGCTGAATCTGTGTCTGGCTTCCCAGGCGGGCAGCAAGGAGCACCACGTCTCCCAGCCACAAGCAGCACGCATGCGACCTGCACTGCATCCATCAGAGCCCAGACAGGCATTCCCAAGAAGAGGGACTTGTGGTGGGCAGGATGCAGGCCCAGAGCAGCTCAGGGCTGTCTACTCAACGCAGGGGGACACAGTCACTTGCAAAGTCCCCCCAAAAGTGGAAACAGCAGAGTGGAGCGCAGTTGTGCAGACTGGGTTCTGACAACACTCCGCCCCAGAAGCTGGGCTCACCTGGAAGAGCTGGAAAGCTCATCTTCCCCTACAACAGGGAAGCTAGGCTGCTGCTGGAAGTGGCAGGAAGAGCCCACACCACTTTGCGCAGCCCCAAGATCCCCGTTCCGCCTTCTGTGTCTGACTCAAGCCTCCTACTGAGAGCGAGGGCCACCTGCCTCGCTTCCAGAGTGCAGGGTTATTTCTAGTCTTTGAAAGGGGCACCCCGTGAAAGGGGAAATGGAGGACCAGGAAAAGGTAGGTGTAAGCAGGCAGGCCAGGAGCCACCCAGCTCCCTCCAGCCCTGGCTGCAGATGCCTCTGCCCCTGCCCTACTCCGCCTGCCCCAGCAAGTGAGGCCAGCAGCTAGGTGAGGGACGGCGCAGGGGCTGGGAGGGCCTCCGTTCTCAGCTGGCTGTCCCTCAGCGGACACTGTCTTGGTTACTTTTTTCTCACTGCTGAAACAAAATACCCAACACCCCAAATTGAGGAAGGAAAGGCTTATTTAGCTCACAATTTGTGGAGGTTTCAGTCCATAATCACCCTCCAAGATAGAGAGGATGGCATAGCACATGGGCAACACATTAAGTCAGCGGGACACAGCAAAAGCAACCAGAGCCAGAGCGGGGAGAGCGAGCCCCCTTTCCTCCCTCACACTGCAAGCAGGCTCCCTGCCCCCTCGTGCAGGTGCAGTGGTCACAGCACCTCAGTGCCCTCTTGTACAGGCTGAGGGTGTTTGCAAAGCGAGGACTCTGGCGCCCTGCTGGGGAGCTTGAACTTCTCAAGTTGCTCCAGTGTATCAACCACTACGTAGAGACACCTGCTAACATTTGACCTGTACGTCTCCCACTCAAAGCACCCTGCAGAACAAGCGTTACACCCCCACTTCCCAGATGAGAATACCAAGGCTTGTCGAGACTTGCCCAGCCGTGGTCAGAGAGGCACTTCAGAGACAAACTCGAAATCATCAAGCACACTGTTGACAAGGGCCCAGAGCCCAAGGCATTCCCTCCTCCTGTGAAGCAGGGTGTGGGGAGCCCCTGTCCAGTGGCTGTGAGGGCTCCTGGCCTCTCGCCACACATCGCAGGCTGGCCTCAGTTGCCAGGTTACACATAACTGATGCGATGACACAAAGGGGGCTGCGTCAGGCCCGGAGCCTGTTCTCCCAGCCCACGGGGGCTGGGACACTTCCTTTGTTCCTCAGGCACAGGCCCGGTAACAAGCTCCCGAGCTCAGCTGTGAACAGTGTTTCATTATTTTCCACGCTGTTAACCTCCATCACCAGTCAGGCTGCTGTCAGCCTAAATGAGCACCGAAAAGATTTACCTCACTTGTCCCAGGACTCAGCTCAGGAAAAAGACCTTCATTTCCTAACAGCCTGATGACCCTTCTGTGGGAGTCACACCCAGGAGAAAAGCCACTCAGGAGCTGCAGGCAAGAGCTGGGCTGGCGACGAGACCAGGACTCCAGGCCGCAGCCCGGTGCCTCTCCTCTGCCAGGCCTTGTTCAGCACCGGGTGATTTTGTTTTGGTTTGGGCTTTTTGGTACTGTGTATTTACCTTCCTAATTATGTTTGCTTATGCAAATATTAAACTTAGACCACATTCCATAAACACAGCCCCAGGAGGACACCAGAAGCACATTGTGTGGCACAAAGAAATTAGCCTGAGTCTACGGTTTTGCTATGGATGAAATCTTCAAAGTAGATGACCCAGATCCATACCGTGAGAGATGGTTTTACAGCATTTCCAGTCAGAGTGTCTCCTTCTCTGTGCTTCTAGCAATCCTCAGGCACCACATCTCTAGAATTGGCACCTAGAAGAGATGAACTAGATTCTCTTGGTAATAACTGCCCCTCACATTTTTACGACCACAGCCCGCGTCCTCAGCACCGCTGGAGCTCCCCTCTGTCCTACATGTGGGAGTGACAACCCTGTCTGCCATCCATGTCACAAGTGAGGAAACTGAGGCATACAGAGTTTAAGCAATACACCGCTAATAAAAGATGAAACTCGAATTATGAATCCAAGTAGTTAAGAAATCTGCACCCAGAGGCTACACCCCAAACAATTTCTTAATAATGCCTCTTCCCTCCACACACACTACCTAACCTTTGCACTGCTCCTGGAGAAGATCAGCTTAAAATCTGTAAGACAGACCAAGGATGAAGCCCTCAGAGGCTAAATAACAGGACCACTTTACAGACAAGGAAACTGATGTTCACACAAACGAATTCAGCTCAGGTACACAGCACCTCGGCGAGGTTTTGCTACGGAAATAGTCTTCAAAGTAGACAACCCAAATGCCTCGAAGTGCTCAATGAGGAGCTCCTGACACACAGCCTTCAGGGGACACAAAAGGTGAGGCTTGACTGGGCACGTGGCACTAGCCTGCAGGCCCAGCTACAGAAGGCTGAGGCAGAAAGGGTACTGAAACCAGCCCGGACAGCACAGTGAGACCTTGTCTCAAGAAAGAAAAAGAGAAATATATTTTTTGACGGGAAAAGTGTGTAATAGAGTGTTACATACTTCATGAAGTGATATAAGCAAGTGGCACAATCACATGATCTCATTTGAGAAAAATGCTTACACTGTAAAATGTATGAATTACAAGTACACGTGGAAAATATATTTGCATACATACATCTAAAGAAACACCTAGAACACTGAAGTGATTATTTCCAAGTGACAACGTTGCTGGTGGTTTTAATTTTGCATGCGAGCTTATCTCCCCTCTTACAAGCCCTCTTTGATGCGTGAGCGCTGCTAGCCTAGTCAGCCAATGCCGTTCCAGTGGTGGAGGTGTAGGAGTGGCTGAGAACAGTCTTCTAAGGCTTAGTCAGAGCTCAAACAAGGGCTGCAATCCCAAGTCCAGCCTTCAACACTGCCCTCCTGGTCCCCTGTCCCCCAGCCATACCCACCGTGACGGCAGAGAGAGCGTTGCCACGCAAGCTTGGGGCAGAGGCCTGGGGCAGGTGAGCGGGCCTGCTTGCCTACCTTTTTGAAGAGTCTGATGACATCCTCACTGATCTGGGAGAGGCGGACAATCACATTGTTCATGAAGATGTCGTTGAGGGTGGCATGGTCTCGGCTCTCCCGCCGGGTCTGATGGAGGACCAGATACCAACAGTTCACTGGTGACAGGAGATATTGGTCCTTCCTGTGGAAACCAAGACAGCTCAGACTGGCTCCTCTACAACTGTCATCATGCCCTTCGTCCCTCACCATGCCCCTTCAGGTCACTTTGATTATAAGACATCAAGAGCTGAAGTAAGCCTGTGTAATTCAGAACAGCATCAGGCCAGAACCTGGCCTTAAATCCTGGGCACTCTTGTAAGCGCCTCACTTCTGGGGCTAAGGAATGCTCAGGCAATTGTACACCTGTATGATTTCTACAATCCCACTGTGCAACGGGAAGAACAACAAACAGACACTTCCTCCCCCTTCCCTGTCTCCCTGACTTCTGAGTGCCTCTTTATCCGTCCCAGGAATCACTTGGCTCCTGGAAACACAAGCCTGGTGCCCCTTGCTGGAGCAGCCAAGAAACCCTGGAGGGGTTCAAGCTCGATATTCTCTCAGGGAGGGGTCAGGTTCTGGATTGATGAATTCTTAGCAAGCTTGGTCTGGGCTGGGTCATGTGCGAAAACCAGAGCTCTGAAAGTGATCTCCGGCAGCACCAGCGCCCTCTGGGCAACTTGTTAGAAATACACATTATTCAGTCCCTGCAGAATCAAAATCCTGCGCTGGGCCTGCCATCTGGGTTGTGCAAGCCCTCCAGCAGATCCCTAGGCACTCTCACACTGGAGAACTACCGTTCCACATCCTCTGCTTCCCAAACAGAAGTGGAAGATCCACATCTCCACCGTATTTTACCAAGGGCCCTGTTTTAGCCTCAGCAGAGGGTGTTTGTGCCCTGTTCTCCAGGGCAGCAGAGGGAAGGGCAGCTCCAACCCAAAACCCATTCGAGCCAGTCATCCTATCTCGCCACACAGTCACCGTGCAAGAGTTCTTGTCCACCCTGAGTGTGTCTCTCACTCCGCTTTCTCGTGTGGAAAAAGACCTGGAAAATCAGGCTGTGGAGGTGGAAAGGCCACCTGAGGACTCCAGAGTCCCCCAGGCCTGCCTTGCTGCCCCTGTCCTGAATGCAGTGACCCCAGGTGCTGACCAAGGCTGCTGTCTAGGACACGCAGCCTCTGTGAACAGGGTTCTTGAGGAAGTGACTCTGCTGATTCCCAGGACCACTGCACCCTCCTCCCGGAGCCAAGTGCAAGTGAGAAGGGAAGCTGCCCCTCCTCTGCCTCCCTTTCAAGCCCTGAGGCTCGGCAAGGTAGATCAGGGCCCACGTGACCTGCAGGCACTTCTCTTTCTGTTACCAAACGGGCTAAGCACTTGTCTAGACAGCAGGAATTGGAGCACAGGGAATTCGATTTAGACACAGAGGGAATGTGCTGGAAACGGGTAGATGGTAAAACACTCAGACACGCTGTGTGGGAGAGAAAAACAGACTTCGTTTGTGCTTGGTTCTTGGAAAGAGCAAGAATATCGAAGCTCAACCCAGCCAGAGTCCCTGTGTTTGCTCTGGCAGGTTCTGGGTAGGCTGTGGACACCCACACAAGACGGAACACAGAGCTCCTGGGAGGGGCTCGTTGCCACCTGGCTGTGACAGAAGAGGTAGAGAGAGGCAGCGGGAGTCCGCCGCAGGGAGTGCCCCAGGCAGCACTTGGCTGGAGGAGCCGTGGCAGTAGCCACGGCTCCTCCCTTGCACCCTGTGTCACCACGCAGTCCCAAGGGTTTTCATCAGGTTCTTTTCCATGGGGACAATCGCACACACTGACTGTCCCCACCACCTGGAGTGTGCCAGCCTCTTGCCCTGGCCACCAGCTCCCTCCCCTTCTGTAGGGGCAGCTTAGGCAGCTGTTCCCAAAGTGTGGCTCCTGGCCCACAGCCTTGCAATCACTTAGAACCTGCAGGAATGCAAGTGGTCAGAGTTGCTGCAGCCGGCACCTGTGTTTTGACTGCTCTCCAAGTGATTCTAACGTACACACACTCAGAACCTCTGAGCTGCAGTGTGAATCTGGAGTGTTCAGTGTGTGTGCAATTGGGAGGTGGGAGCTTTAAGAGGGGGAGCTAGTGGGAGGTCTTCAAATTATTGCGGGTGTGGCCAGACACAGCCCTTGCTTCCTGTTTCCCATTTTCTGGCCCTGAGGTCAGTGGTTTTGCTACACTGAGCGCTCACAGTATAACCTGTTACTGCCTACAACTAGACTAAAAGCAACAGTCTACCCTAGCATGGCCTGCAACCCCCAAAACTCTGAGCCAAATGAACCTCTCGTCTTCATAAGTTGGTCATCTCATGTATTAGTTGTAGTGAAGGAAAGCTGACAGATACAGTCTGCCCTCAGTTTCCACCCCACACTCCCCGCACTCTACGGAAGAGTTCTCTGAGTGCAGCGATTATTCCTGGTGTAGCCACCTCATCTGGTTCCTAGCAACATGGCAGATGCTGTGGAAGAGGGGCCCACAGGAAGAAGTCATGTTTATGCTGGGTCTTGAGGATGACCGGGAGTTTCTCCACGTGACCAGGAGGAGAAAGGAGAGGCAGGTGTAGTGGCAGGAAGTGGTACAAACATAGTGAAGTATCTCAGCTCAGGGGAGCTAGAATTCTGGCCACACGAGCAGAGGAGGATTAGACCCGTGACAGGAGGACAGGGTAAGCCCCTGATTCTCATGGTCACAGAATGCCAGGCAAAGGGGCTAGAACTTTATCTTGTAGGTCATACTTCTGAACCTGTCCCGCACACTATCATCATCAGGGAAACTTCCAAAAACCACTAAGACCAACTGAGTCAGAATATTTGGAGGTAGAGCTTGGGTTGGTATTTTAAACATGCTTTAGGAGATTGTAGTGGATAGTCAGAGTTAAGAATGCCTGCTCTACAGAGTGCAAAGTCACAGAAGTTATTTAAGCAGAGATATTGTATTGTAACTAGCACTGCAAAATTAAACTTTAAAACTTAGATTTTTTTCTTTTAGAGAGAAGCAACTTCTCCAAACTGTCTCCAGCTGAACACATAACACCCCTCCCCTCCTTAGCCCAGAAGTGATAGAACGTGCAGATGCTGACACCTGCAGGTGGCCACAGGAGACAGGCGAGCTGAGGACTGTCGGAATGAGAGGGCAGGTGCCCTCATTGGAGATCTGGATCCCCTCTGTCTGCTCCCCTCCACTCTGTTCCTTACTATAAAAGACCTTGCCCGACTGAGTATGGCATGATGGTGATTTGAGGCAACTGGGCCTCTCCACCTCCTCTAAGCCAGCTTTGAACATCCCTTTTTCCTGTTTACCAAAGCAGACGGCCTCCTTTGATTTGGTCAGTGGCAAGCTGATGAGCCTGTGCAGAAGAACCTGAGCTTTGCGTCTCAGGCAGTAGGGTGGGTGTGACAACAGGAATGGAGAAACCAACAAGGGAGAGCTGGGCACGAGGTGCACGTCTGTGACCCCGCACTCTCAGGGGCTGAGGCAGGATACTGGTGAGTTAAAGCCCCGCCTACACAACTTACTGAGACTCTAGCTCAGAACAAAAAATAAAAATGGGACAGCGATGTGTCTCCGTGCATAGGCTCTGGGTGCAACCCATAGCACCTCAAAAACAAAAGCAAAAATACACAAGGGGAGAAATAGATTTGAGCAGAAGAGAGTCTGTCCTTCCTGTTTCTCACTGTCTCCCGGGGGTGGGCTAGAAGCCATAAAGGGGAGGTGAGAAGATTTAGCTGTGACCTGAACTGCTCCGGCGTGGCTTGACCTGGAACGCAAGCACTGATTGGCTCAGGGGAGTCCAATGTTCAGAACGATGGGAGTCCCAGCCAGAAGGTGAGTTCAGAGGGAAGGGGAAGGCAAGGGCTCTCCAAGGGGCTCAGAAATGCTGGATATGGCGTGGGGGCAGCAGTGAGGTCACCTGGCCAGAGAAATGTGGTGAGAGGAAAGGCACAAAGCACGACGGCTTCCTTATCGGAGACACATTGTGGGCCTGAGCTGCAGGAGGAGGCAGGAGTGGAGAGGACAGAGAGTGTAGCTGTGGAGGCAGCAGGCAAAAGGCCTGGATGCATTTAGGGGTTCTAATGGCGTGTGTGTGTGTGTGTGTGTGTGTGTGTGTGTGTGTGTGTGTGTTTACAGCTGGGGGCTGCACATGCAGCCGAGACCAGAACTGGCCAGCTCTGCCTGCAAGCCCAACAGCTGAGCAGGAGAAAGGCACAGCTGCCTGTCCGAGGGTCACGGGGAACGGCTCTGAGCAGAGGCTGCCCTGCTGCTGTCGGGCTTTCCAGGTGGAAGAGGCCCTTTCTGAACTTAGCATGAAAGCTGACTTGGAGTTACATATGGGGAGCTGTCCAAGTGGGGAAACACAACGGTCAAAGACCCAGAAAGCAGCAGGAGCTGGCATGTTGGTGGGCTGTCACCAAGGGGCTCCTACATGATGTCCTGCAGCAGAGTTGGGGTGACAAGTGAGGCTGGAGAGTGAGGTAGAGTCCACAAGGCAAAGAATCTTCACGTTTGAGGGAGCAGGAGGATCTGCTGCAGGAGGAAGGAGGGAGGTGCACCCCAGTGCCTCACTGCGGTCAAGGGGGAGGTCCTGGCTGGACCTGGGGACTGGGTTAGGACTGAGCAGAATGTCCAGAGTGAACTTGGGCAGGTAGAAGCACATTTTCTGACAGGAATAGTTGGGTCTGGAGTGAGCAGGAAGAGAGGAATGAGTTCACTTAGAGCAAACGACACTGCAAGGGCCCTGAGCAGCCTGTGACACCTCTGGTGCAGAGACAGATACATCAGGCCGCGGCAAGTGCATGGCTGACACATGAGTTCACAGAGTGATGCAACACTACAAACGTGCCAGCCACATGCAGGGAGCCTGGCCAGGTGGTGGCAGGAGGATGGTTCAGGGCCACGCCACCTAATAGGGACCCAGAAGAGGGCCAAAGCAGGACAGTGAGCCAGTCTGTCCTCCACAGCTGCTGCTCCATTCCCTCCATACCATCCACCTGCAGGCAGGTCTCAAGGTTTGTCCCACAGGGTCACCTCGCTGGTGACAGGAGCTCAGGTGTTGACAGGAGGGTTGGCTATCTGTCCTTCACAAGTGGAGCTGGCCACTCTGTGGAAAGCTGGCAACAGCCACAGTGGGACCAAGTCCCAGTCACCTGGCTGGCCACAGATGGGCCATGGCATGCTGAGCCCCTGGGGGCTGGATATCTGCTCTTTGCTATGTTATCTTATGGAGGTCACCCATCCTCGAGGACTTGGCCACTCAGAAAACCCAGTGAAAGTCACTCTTCAGTGGTGCCTGCATATAGGCCTGGGTGGCTGGAGGCAGACGGGGCGCGGGGGGAGGTAGAGTTTGCAGGGTTTAAAAGGTTCTGGTAGTTGCAAAGAGTTTTCTCTCGTCATTGGCTTGTCCAGCATCAGTGGAAAGAGGCATTCAGGCCTCAGGGGGCCGAGCCAGGCACCAGCACTCAGCAGCCTGCAGCCCCGCCCTGCCCTCTTCAAGGACTCCCTGGCCTGCGATCCAGCTCCTACACAGCAGCTACTTCCCCAGCCTGGCCTCACCCTTGGAAGATGGCAAAACAAACCTAGGTTGGTACTCTCACAGGGACGCAGTCTGAGACACCCTGCTGCTTTTCCAGTCCTGGGTCCAAGTGTCTCCCGGCAGCAGAAGCTGCTGAGCTAAGACATAATGCTGGAACCCGCACAGATGTATATATTTTCTTTCTTTCCTTCTTCTTTTAATGGCCAGAACATAGCAGTGAATATTTCTGGTGAGTCACAGCTTGCTTGCTTTCTTTGGCTGAGGGAGGTGGGTATGAGGTTCCAAGAGACCGAGGCTGGAGAAGCCAAGCCTTGTCAAGCTGGTGAGTTAGGAAAATGAAATTAGCAGCCAGCCGGTTCTACCAGCTTCTCAGCTGGGTGCTGGAAAATTCCTCTTGGCAAACAGAACACACTTACAAGCCACTAAGCCCAACGCTGCAGACAAGCCCGATCCAGAGCCCTCTCCAAGGAAGGCGAGCTCCGGAGCTGACTCCTCCCTGGTGTTAGCTTATCTCTGCTCCCGGCTGCCCTCCAGAGCTTGGTGGACCCACACGGGGTGCTTCAGGCAGCAGCCAGCAGAGCTGCCCTGAAGAGCACAGCCCTGGGCTACTGGGCAGCCTCTGGCTACCCACACAGTGTTAGGAATTCCTTGCACTTTCTTGCCACATGGATCTTAATTCAGCACATCCTAGGGCCTGACTGGTTCTGCTTTTGTGGAGGCCAGAGCAGAGCTGTCCCTCGGGGCACCCAGCAGCTCCCCACTCAGTCTTGCTCCCCCCATCTCGTTGTCATCAGCACCATCAAACCTACCCGAGCTCTTTTCCTTCTGTTTCTAATCTTTGTCGTGCCCGGGATCAGAAAAGGCTGCACCCACAGTTGGCTTTCAGAAAACACTGACGACTGAGACACAAAGACGGGTAGGTATCACCGGGGGGGGGGGGGGGGGGCACTGCAGCAGAAGCGTGGCAGCCCTAGAGGAGGCGGCTGTGGCCCGGGGACAGAGGGTCTCAGGAGGAACCGCGAAGGTCACAGAGGCCGCACAAGCCAAGCCCTAGAGGTCAGAGGAGCATGGGGCTGACTTCATTTCCTGGAGCTGCTGCTACAAGAACCACACACGGAGGGCTAGAGCCAGGGAAATGGTACCATCTCCCAGTTCAGGGGGCCAGGGCCAGACCACGGTGTGGGCAGGGCCAGTTGTCTCAGAGGCTGTGGCAGGCCTCTCCAGCCCCTCAGCCCCATCCCTTTCTCTCTTTTTTTCCCCTCCTCCTCCTCTTTCTCCTCTTCCCCCGTTCCTCCTTTCTCTTCCTCCTCCATTCTGTCTGTCTGTCTGTCTCTGTCTCTCTCTTTCTCTCTCATCATAGTACTGATGTTTTTAGAAAATATTTCTCTGGAAGAAAAAAAAGTCTTAGTCCCAGCATTATCGACAGCTAGGTTAGGTAGAAACATCCCAGGCAGTCAGCCGGGGCTGGGCCTCGAGGCGGTCAGTGTGAAGATGAGACCACAGCACAACTGCGGCTGGAGGGGCTCCTAGGATCACAGTCACAGTGGCCAGATTGACACACCTCCCTCAGGGAGAAACGGAAGCTTGAGATGATTGGCACTGCCCTGTAGAGATTTCCTGTGTTATAAACATCATCTCATTAGGGGTGCGACAGCCATCGCCTCCCACCCTAGACTAAGACTAGAGACAAGATACAGATTACTGGTCAAGGTCAGTGGGGTCACCCAGGCACACTTGCCGTATGACCTGCTCCCACTGGATCAGCATTACCTACAGGGATCTACTTGTAATCTTGTTGGTTAACATGGTTTTATCCCACGTTGTACTCACCTCGTGATCTTGCTCTCTAAAACTTCCTTTGAGCAGAAGTCTCATTGACAACCCACTCGAGGCCCCTCCGGTCTCTCAGGAGCTAACCCCACTCCCTATTCCTTTTCCTCAATAAATTTTCCTGTGCTTAACTTTTGTTGTTCCTTAGAACTCATTCTTTGACTTTGGGGTCAGATATTCAGCATATCAGATATCTAGCAGGTCGGGAGTTATGTTCATTTCCCTTGTGTTATTTGGAGGTCCTATATCACCAGCAACCCTCTGTCTTCATGGAACACCCAATTGCTTGGACCAGACCATTCACACCACCCACCTACCCAGCGGGCAGCTGTCAGGCCCCCTTCCTGCCACCTTCCTGCTCAGGAAGAGCTCCTAACACGGGGCCTTCAGGAAAAAAAGCCACGCTCAAGTTGGCCTGTCCTTGATTTTATCCCAGAGAGCAGGAAGGAGGACCAGAATAGCCTGGAAGCAAGGTGTGAACTGCTTAGCATCCAGAGCATCCAAATTCTGGGCAGCTCTTGAGAGTCAGAGGCCCCTCATACTTTGAGAAGTATCTGTTCGATTCATTTGCCTCATTAGTTGGCTGAGTTATTTACTTGGGTGATATTAAGTTTTTGAGTTCTTCATATATTCTAGATATTAATCTTGTGTAGGAAGAGTAGTTGCCAAAGATTTCCCCTGTTCTGCAGGCTGTCTCTCTGCTCTGTTGACTTTTTTCTGTGCATACGTTTTTAATTTGATAGAGTCCCACTTGTCAGTTCTTCCTGCATGAATATTACTCCCTGCATGTACCCCTACACCACATTGAAACCCCACCCCACATCAGTGGTTCCAGTTACCTGATTTCCCTTCCAACTACCCTGCAAGCCCCAGCATTGACACCGCCCCAGGTCTCAGCACAGACACTGCCTCCTCCGGCAGCCTTCCCTGACTGCCTCTTCCTCAGCTCAGGACAAAGAATGAAGGAGCTCAACATCTCCTTAATACCCTTCCAATGACACGTGGCCGTGCCTCCCTTCCCCAAAGCTAAGCAGGCACCGAAGCTGCTTTAACAGTATCCAGGGGGTGAACCTGCCATAGTTCCAAACTGGCATTCATCAGCACAGCTGCCCACTTCCCCTCTCACAGCCCTGAGCGAGCTTGTCCAAAGTCTGGTGCCCAGCCAGACACAACGGTCCTGACTACATCAAGAAGGCAGGCCAGCCTTCCAGCCATCCCCAACCAAGACACCAGGCATGCAAGAAAAGACATCCTGGACCCTCCAGAGCAGACCAGCACCAGACAAATCACATTTAACAGTCCCAGTCAATGCTGTGTAAAGCAGAAGAATCACCCCATTAGCCCTGTCCGTGTCTCAGATCCATTAAATCAGAAAATTCATTAAACATGGGGGCATTGCTATCATGCAGAGCACTTCACTTCTATTTATGTCCATCAAGGGAATCATTTGATCGATGATCAAAGATGGTCTTATTTTTTTAATGTTTTACCTTTAAATTCTTTCCTCCACTAGATGGTAAATTCCATCATGGCAGGAACCAAACCTATATTGCTTATCACTATGGACACAGGATCTGGTGTGTGGTATGCACTCAATAAGTAATGACTGGGTAAGAAAATAAACAAATACATCAGAGTTATGGGCAGGCAGGCAGGCGAAGGCTCCAGGTCAGAATCAAGGGAAATTTGCAGGGAAAGTGACATCTAAATGTGAAGAGCTGGAGGTCCAAAGGGTGTAGCCACAGAGGTTGGGAGCCTGCTCCAGCCACACCAATTACAAGCATCTCCAAGCCACATTTTGGTCTCGGTTATCTTCATGTCTTCATCACTAAGCACAGCCCCAGAAAGCAACAGGTCCTGCCCATCGCTAAAATGAACTAAGGACTACATGGCATCTTGGGGAGGCCAAGCTGGAAATCAGGATCCTGCCTGATTTCTCAAGCCCAGCAAGTCACTGTATATCCCCGGTAAACGAAGCC
The DNA here is from genome assembly GCF_034190915.1 of Cavia porcellus. Taxonomy (NCBI): domain Eukaryota; kingdom Metazoa; phylum Chordata; class Mammalia; order Rodentia; family Caviidae; genus Cavia; species Cavia porcellus. The sequence continues at coordinate 74,033,324 of NW_026947498.1, forward strand.
ATTCAGCTTTCCTGGTGCCCTGGATGCTTAGGATTGAGCCACTGGCTCCATCTCTACCTCTCTGGGTTACTGTCAGGGCTGAGAAAGCAAAGATGCTACCATTCTTTGAAAAGGAATCATTCAAGTGGAATCTTGTGCTGTTAGAAAAAACTGTGCAATGATAGTTTCTCTAAATGTTACACCTACCCCAGGAGGAACCCCAGCCCTCCAGGGCCATCACAAGTCTTTCTTCAAGTCCTGTGTCACCGGCAACTCACCTGGGTGAGGCTACCCATGACGTAGAACCCCCGGGCAGCTATGGGTTGACAGGGACCAACTGGGGCCTTGAGGACACGTGGCCCACAGAGCCTGGAGCAGTACCCTGGACTTGAGTGGGGAGACCTCAGTTCCCTCCCTGAACCAGATCTCTCAGCCAGAATGGACTGCAGACACCAAGTGAATTCCCTCCCCTTCTTTCTTCCTCTTCCTCTCCTCCTCTCTTTCTTCTCTTTCCCTTATGTGTCAGTATGTTTCATCACTAGGATCAAACACCTGACAGAAACAACTTAAAGAAGGTAACATTTAGTTTGGTTGCTCGTTTCAGAGATTTCACGCCATGGTTGGCCAGCCCCATGGCTTTTAGGCCTCGGTGAGACAGAAACATCATTGTAGGAGAGCCTGGTGGTAGAAGATGGGGAAAGAGAGAGGTAGATGACAGACAGACAGACGGACAGACAGAAAGGAGGGGTCAGGAGCAAAATAAACGCTTCGAAGGTGTGTCCCCAGTGACCTCCTTCCTCCAGTGGGCCACATGACCTCTACCATCACCTCCCAATAAAGGCAGCAAATTACGGTCTCCTTGATGGGTGAATCTGCTGGCAGGCCACAGGCCTCATGACCCAAGGTTCTCCGAAAAGCCCCTCTTGTCATATGAGACTTTTGAGGGTCACTTTAGGCCTAAAGCACAGCACCTTCCTTCCTTCCCTCCCTCCTTGTCTCTTCTGATTCTTTTCCCCCTCCTTCTCTCCCTTACCCTCTACTTTCTTGTTGTTCACAAATCTCTCCCTTCCACGGGATGAGCTCGGCCCACCACAGTGAGAATAAAACAAGCCCCAGGCCCTGTCCTCAAGGTAAACCAATACTCGCAACACTCTCCTGAGGCTCCCTAAATCAGGGTTTCCCCGACAGCCAGGAGGAGGGCCCTGGCTCAGCACACACACTGTGCAGTGAGCCCCAGAGAAGAGGCAGCTGGGGTCATTCAGTGCCCTGGGGTCAAGGCTGAGCCCAGCTTCCCAAGAGACTGTGCTTCCTTTGCCCCTGGGGGAGCCATCAGCACATCAGCATCTTGCAGGGCGCCCCAGCTGCTTGGGCCTGGCCACGTCCTAATTAGACTGTCATCGCGTGACAAGCAGCCTGCTTGGCCCGATTGCCAGCTGGGGCTTCTGCTCCATCTGGTGGCTTAGTTAATGAACCCATGAGGGGCTGGCCAAGCTTATTATAGGTGATGTGAGGGAGTAGGGACCTCCTCCCATGTCCCCCAGTCCTGCCTCCCCCCAGTGTCACACTTCAAATGGTAACGGAACTGATTCTAAACCAAAAGGAAGGAGCTGGGCAGGAGATGAGGCCCAGCCCCCTGCCCAGCCTGGCTCTACAGCTGGGGACAGCCCAAGACACAGCTGGTTCCAGGAACAACGCAGCCAGCACTGTGGCCCGTGGCCAGGGATGTGGAGCCTTCCCTGGTGGACAGGACTATGGGCACTCAGAAGTTGGGTGTGAGAAACTGGACTGGAAGGATTTGTACGTCCTAAATAAGACAGTAAGACTGGTGAGAGCCTGGGCTCCACGGTCCTCTGAGGACCTGGAAGAGACTGGCTCCATGAAGACCAAGTCTGAAGGTCACCATGCTATGGGACCCTGGACGGGTGGCACCCAGTAAGACACGGCACGACAGGCTCAGGGTGTCCCGAAAGAGGTCTCTTCTGGGCCTAAGTGGTGCTGGCCCTACACCAAGCACTTGGCAGGACACAATGATAATACCAACCACATCGGGCACTGTCTGTTCGGGACAAGCACTCTTCTAGGCTCTCAACTATTTTGAACACAGCCTTCTGTGGGGAGCTACTTCTCAGCAGCATACAGACACTGAGGCTTAGGTACAAGTGCCCCGCAGACCCAGCGCCCTGAAGGACCTTCCCTGGTCCCTCCCAGAACCTTGGCAGGATTCTCACTTGAACTGGTGCTCCCGGGAGCTGCGGATTTTGGAGGAGAACCGCTCGGCCAGCTTCTCCAGGCTGCGGGAGTACTCAAGCTCGATCTCGGCCTTCCTGCGGAAGAACTCCTGGAGGTCCTGAAGCAGCTGCAGGCGTGACTCGGACTGCTGCTCCAGGCATTTGAGCTGCTCTACCAGCTGAGTGCGGATCTCTGTGGAAGGAAGCAAGGATCACTGTGTTAGGCAGCCGTGGGGCAGCCAGGGACCCGCTCCACGGACGCAGCAAAGCCAGGCCAGGCTCTGAAACCACAGCAGCCGCCTCTCCATAGCCCACTGCCACCCAGAGCCTCTGGAGCCCTTGGTTGGCAGAGCACGCCACAGGATGTGGCACTCAGTCTAACCCAGTGATGTTGCCGCCGTAGTTTTTCCCATGCCCAAATCCCACCAGGTGATATTGCTTCCCCGTTATTTAGTACATAGACTTGCTCTTCTAACTGCAACGAATTTGTTTAAAATGAAGAGGTCTACACCGCCACAATAAAGTGGAAAACCAGCAGCACTTGTAGCCTGGGACATAGGAAATGAGTTCAATAAAAACACTTTGATAAAACCCTCTTTAGACACTGCCGCTCCCCAAGGTCCTCAAGCTTAAGCTGTCGGCTCTGCGTGAACATCAGGAGAGGTGTGAAAAGGGACTCTTTCCTGGTGCAGTCAGGACCAGGAGCTCACAGCTCCCCCATGGGTTTCAGTGTTATTGACGGCCACGTCTGCTCTGCTTCAAATAACCGTGAGTACTGCATATAAACAGCTCAAGGACCATTAGAAGAAGGAGCCTGCACTTCAGGAAGTACTGATGATCCAACCAAGTCTGTGCACCCAGGACAAAAGCTGGTGTCAGACGTCACAGCTGAATCCTCGTAACCACGAGCAGTCTTCACACTGGTCAGTAGTGCAGTCAGGGCCACAGTGCCCGTGCAGCGCCTCCTTCCCAGTCACGCACAAGTCCCCAGATCTGCCTCCCTGAGTACTCTGTTCTCAGAGGCCACCTGCTCACGGATACCCCAGAGCTTTCTCTGCCTGACCAAGGAGTGCAGCTCCTGAGCAAGGAGTCCACCACCCCACCGAGCTTGACTTCTTACATTTCTCTCTCAATGGGCATTCCAAACCATTCAAACTCACCTTGAAATATCCAATCATATCTGTCCAAAAGCACACCCTGCCTGGGATGGTGGCCAGCATTACTTCAGCCTCTCAGGAAAGGGGGCTTCAAACTGGACTAAACCCCTCTGAGGCACAGAGTCCCGAGGGACTCAAACTGAGACCCTGACTCTGCATCGTTTGTTTCCGCTCTTGACTGCTCTTCTGAGGACATGCGTTTGTAAGCACTCTCCTTCCCGTCCCTCTTCCCAAGGTCCTGTTCCCTCTTTACAGGAAGAAGACCAATGCTTCAGTCACCCAGGATCTGACTAGGGTGCAGCATCCCGAACTGTCAAAGCATCTTCAAAGCTAATCCAGACGGCTGGCATAGGCAAATCAACCTTTAATCAAGGGACCATAATCAACCTTTGCTATTCAAAGTATGTCCGTGTACCACCATCACCAGTGTACCTCAAAACATGGAAGCACCCAAATTCACCAAGATGTATACATTAAAATATGTGCAGTCTTCTATAAATCCATTATACTTCAGTAGCACCAGAAAAAAAGAAACAGAATCACAAGCCCCAGTTGAGATGTTCTGACTCAGAATCTGCATTCAAAGAAGACCCGAGGCCATCTGATGCCCCAAAAGTCTGAGCAGCACTGCCATCAACCACCCAGTTGGTCTCATCCTCAGAAACGTTACCAACACTGCTATGGATTAGACTTGAAATGTGCCCCAGAACTCAGGTGCTAAAGCATGCTTGGCAGCTAATGAGCTTTGCAAAGGCCTTGGGTCATGCATGAGGGCTCTAACTCATCCGTGGTCAGTCCTTTGGGGAGATTCTAATTTAATGGCATAATCAGAAGGTAAAAGAAACAGGAAGTGACCCAGTTGAGGGGAGTGGGTCAAGGAAGCGTGATCTCAGGGGCTATGTCTGCTCCTGGCTCCTCCCTGCTTCCCGCTCTCTGTCTCACGCTCTCTACTTCCCGGCTGCTGTGGGACGACAGCTCTCCTCACCACCACGACTGCCCTCCTCAGCACAGGCCTACAGCGAGGGAGCAGCTGACCAGGGACCGGCATCTGTGGAACTGCGTCCAGAATAAATCTTTTCTCCTCTAAGCCGATATTCTGAGGTATTTGGTCACAGTAATGAAAAGCTGACTAAAACATCCACAGTGTTGCTTTTTGTGTTTAACAGTTTGTCAAATGTGTACAATATTAACCGTATTCTGATTAACTATGTATTAGTGATCACTGCAACAATAAATCAGAAGACAGATACTCAGAACCATGTTATCAAAGAGCAATTTCAAAATTTCCATTTCAACTTACATTTACATTTTGGGTACCAAAAGTATGATAATCACAAAAACATTTGAGGTGCAAATATATATATATATATATATATATATATATATATGATAAAAATTCTGTGAAGGAACTTGAAGAAAATTGTGACTCCAAGAATATAAAAAAAGTGTTAACTTTTTTCTTGTTTGAGTAATTTTGATGGAGATTGGGTTGCTGCTATATTGTGGTATTTATACCATACCCTAGCAAACCCTCTCATGGAGATGTATCCCAAAGAAATCAGTGTTCGTGCTGCCTCAAATACATACAAGAATAAGAGCTTTGGGCTGGGGTTATAGCTTAGCAGTACAGCACCTGCCTGGTAAGTGTAAGATCATGAGATCGACTTTTGGTACCAAAAAATAAAAAAAAAGAGCCAAGTATTAGAAACAACTCCAAATGCTCAATAATAGTAGAAGGGATTTTAGCATGAGATACTTTTAGTGAGATTCTACACAATGATTAAAAAAAGAACGGACCTCTTCTATCCGGAGCAACATGCTTGAAGCTCAATGTTACTGAACAGTGACGGAACAAAGGAGACCAGGAAGCAGTGGTTCACAGTGGCAGAGGTGGAAAAGCTGTCACTTGGAGAAGGTGTGAACTGAGGGAGAAAAGGGTCTCTGGAGCTGGAGACGCCCCATGCCATGCTCAGCTGACAAAAGTTAGCTGAGCTGCACACCTGAGCTGTGCATATTCTTCTATATTCACATGATGCTTCCATAAAAAGACAAAATAAAAGTCCTATGTAATTTGGTTTCCATTTGGCACATTTTTGAGCAGGGCATAACGTTATTCTAACATGTCAATATTCAAACCACAGCAGAAATAGATCCTTTGTGGCTACTTAAACTTAGAATGAAACATCTTAGATGTTGTTAGGAGCCACCGAAGCAGGAAATTGACCACACATGCAAGGTTGGAGCATGATCATCCCAAGAACAAAGAGCGCCTGGGGCAGCCCCGTGAAGAAGCTGCTTCAGCCCAGAGAACACCTGGCCCCAAGACAATCTGAACAGTGGGTTGCTAGGCCACCATGGTATCATGTGATGTTAAGTCACTCCTGCAGTGAGAGGCCAGCAACCTTTCCTCCATCAGGAGGGTAAGGGCTCCATCTGACCCCAGCTTGGTCTCTTCATTGGCTTCTCATCCTGTTGCGGTCCTTCCCCCCACCCCCCGCCCCCAGAACCTCAAGGGCCACATGGGTTGTGGCAAGAAGTCAAATTAAAATGTGTGAAGCACAAGAAGTTTTCTCCTCACAAAACGTTCACACAGAGGAAAGGCAAGCCAAAGGCTGACCGCCATGGCTGCTGAGCCCACACTAGGCACAGCCCTCCTCCACCTCCACGGTGCTCACGGCTCATTTCTGATGCCTGGCATAGTGGTGGCTCCTTTCACCCTTTCACACATGTCACACACACCTACCTCACAGATAAGATCTCAGCTCCCAGGGTGGGCCCTCCCAGCACAGGGTAGGTCATGTGTATATAATACCAACCACGCTGGTCTTCACCAATGTCTTTGCCCAAGTGCACCTTGTGGTGATGAGAGCTGCACAGGTCACAGTCACACATACACGCATCCCACATGGGCACACACATTTGCACTATATGCAACACATACCTCACACATATGCCGCACACACCCTACACTACGCACACACCATTCACCACTGCTGGGGTTTTATATCTTGATGTCCCCCAAGCCTTGTGTGCTCATAATGGGGCTTTGGGAGGTAACTGGATCATCAGGGGATTAGGGAGCTAAGGAATTTGCAGTTCAATGTGATACGGGGAGGTGAAGCCTGGCTGGAAGAGATGGGTCACCAGAGGCATGGCCTGGAAGGGTCTATGTCCTCCTCTCCTCCCATGATCCTTCACTCCTTCCTGTTGCCATGCGATGGACTGGATTTCCTCTGCCCTGCCTCTCTGCCCTGCTGTCCCGCCTTGGAGCCAGCTGACTAGGGACTGAAACTTCTACAAGTTGTGAGCCAACATAAAGGTTTCCTCCTTAGAGTTGTGGGTATGAGGTACTGTGTCTCAGGAGAAAGTAACTAAAACAGTCACAATACATTATACGTACCACTCATGGACCACATACACCATACAGTATATCACGCACTCTTGATGTGTCATCTGCTTTATGAACCAACTCAGGGATCCATCTAACATCCTAGTTTGTTCCATAAACTACCACAAATTACTCAGGGTCACTGCTAGGTGGCCACTAGCTGTCCTAGACTCTGGGCCTGTCACTCTCCCAAGACCAAGTCCAGTCATGCCAGCATGCAGTCAAAACTATGATTTCCAAATATGGTTCAAATTACTTTTAGACCATCCTCTAGCACAAGGATCTTGGTAACCGCAGCTGGCGTTCAGAGAATTTATTCTTTGTTCCAGGCTAGGCATCAAGTTCCAGGGAGGCTCCTTGCACATAGTGGGCCACAGTAACCCTAAAGGGTGTTACAAAGAGGGGTCTCCACTTTTTCCCTAGAATGAGGAAGTGGCAGCTCAGGGGAGGTCACTAGCTCAGGATCCTAGCAGCTGGTGCATAGGAACCACACTGAGACCCCTCAGAAGGTGACAGCAGTGTTTTTGACAATGGAATAACTGAAGTTCCCATAGACCTACACAGTCTTATTTTGAGCATTAGCCTTATTTCCTATATTAAAATAAAACCAAGCCACTGTCTTCCATCTCCCACCTGTTGCGTCCTGTAACCAGACGGCAACCTGGAGGGATGCTGCTTATTCAAAGTGCTGCAGCCACTGCCCCCACCCTCCAGGGCGTCCAGGAGCCAGCGCTCTCATATTTTAGAGAAAAATTTCATAAATCGCACCATAGCAACAGTAGACCATTTGGAAGGATCAGAGACACTTTCCCAAGTTCCAGCTAACTACAGCCTGGCAGGCGGGGCTGTGCACAGATGCTTCCAGCACCCAGGACCACAGAGCCAAGTCTTCCTAGCAAGCAAGGCCTGGCAGCAGCACCCACTCAGCCCGCACTGCACAGCCCAAACGCCCGACCGCCAAGGTGCTGCAGGAGTTCACGTGGGTTTGGCCTCCTCTTGGAAGATTTCAGAGAGAAAGAGAAAGAAAACAGAATTGAACCCAAGGCATGTCCTTTCTCCAGCCGACACTCCTCCTAGCAGACACCACAGCCACCACACAGTGCTGAATGACGGAACAATAAAGAGGGCCAGAGTAAGGGAGGGGGAGAGGCTAGAAAACTCTAGAGCCCAGACGCCCTCACTGAGCTCCTCATGCAGTGTCCTGCCGTCTAGGCCACGGGGCCCAGAGAAGGGGTGGCATCGGCACTGTGACCAGCTCTCCTGAAGCGCAGATCTACCCCGCTCACTCCCCTGCCAGAATCTTCCATCGCTCCCCACTGCTGCCCACTGCTTATGGGATGAAAACCGAACTCCTCTGGCCTTCAGAGATCAGGGGCCTGGGCCCGCCTGCCAACCCTGCTTCTGCCCCCCTCCAGCAACAGTGTCCCTGCAGACCACTGTGCCTGTTCCAGGCCCACCCTCGCAGTATGGTGGTTTAGACCCAACAACACCCCCACCCCCAACCTGAGGTGGGCTTGTAGGGTAACTGAGTCATGCGGGAGCTCTACCACTGTTACCCTGTTCACAGCTGAGTGATCAGGGCCTGCTCCTGATCAGCAGAGGCTGGGACGGGGCTGGCGGCCGGTGGCCTGAAGGGCTCATCTCCCACCTGGCTCTGCCCTCGCTCTCTGCTTCCCACACCACCGCACCTTGCAGCTCCACCACTAGGCCCTTCCTCCACACCGCTCCTGTCTGTCTTGAAACCCCTGACTATGGACTGGAAGGAAAGGAAAACAAACCTCTCCCCGTTTAAGCTGTGGAGGTATGGTATCTGCCCCACAGACCAGAAAGTAACTAAGACATATGGTAACACCTAGGACTACTGTCCCCAGTAACTGCAGCCTCACAAGGAGAAGCAGCTCAGGCATTTCAGATTCAAGAGAATTAGGAATTCTGTTTTTGGAGTAGTTTCAGGTTCACCAAACACTGTCGAGAGAGTTCCTGTGACGCCCACGATGTCCCCCACCAGCGTCTGCATAGCTTCGTCACCAACATCCTGCCCCAGCGTGGTCCCTGTGTTAGCACAGCAGAACCACTGCGGGTCCTCCGGCATCAGCGGCTCCCAGTGTTGTGCTTTCCGTGGGGGTGGACAGAGGTATGAGGGGTGAGTCTCACAGCCCTGAGGGTTCCCAGCCTTGACCTCCGCACCCCTCCTTCCTCCCTTTCTCCACTGACCTTTTCCTGTGCCACGGTCTTGCCTTTGCCACATCGGCACAGAGTGAGCACCGCACAGCAGGCTTCCGACTGGCTTCTTTCACTTAGCAGTCCAGACCTAGGATCTCCCTTGTCTTTCCCTGGACCAAAGCTCATCTCTTTCCTTGTAAGGAGTGATGTTCACAGTTGGTGTCTTCACTTACCTGTTGAACCACATTCTGGTTGCTTCCAAGTGTGGTCGGTTCTGAATAAGCTGCTATGAACATTTGTGTGCGTGTTTTTGTGTGAACATAAATTTCCAACTCATTTGGGTAAATACCCTTTTAAAAAGTTAATTGACTTTATTTTTAGAGCAGTTAGTTTAGAGAGGAAAACAGCATTCTAGTTCTAAATAGAAAAATTAGGAAACTTTTGTTAGATACAAAAATTGAAAAGATAGGGCAGCACATGGAGAAGTCTCCTCCAGTCCTGTCCAGGAGTGCCTTGCTCCCCCAGCCAGGCAACCTGGTCCCCAGTGCATGTATGTCCCCCCAAAATGACACTCTGCTGAAGTACAAGCTGTGTGTTTCACGTGAACTACTGCCCTGCTGAGTTACCTATTGTGATGTGCCACTCAGAGTTCTCCCCTCGCTTTGCCTTTTCAGACTATGTCCTGGAGATCAAGCCACATTTTTGCATAGATTCTGCTTTACAACACTGTAAGTCCCACCATAAAATTTTTAGCCAATTCTGTTTACTGACCGTGTAAGTTGTTCATAGCCTCCTACTGTCAACACAGCACTGTTGAAGAATTAGCAACATACATGCTTCATGCCGCACACGCACAGTACCAGCCTCTGTAGGAGACGTCGCCTTAAAATTAAAGCATTTTCATTGATTTGTGGTAACTGTATATGTTCACGGAGTTCGGTGTGGTGTTTCAATCCGTGCTCACAGTGTGTGCTAACGGATGACACGTCCTCAGGGCAGGGCTGCCAAATCCAAAATCATTCGCATTAGGACTTCAAGATCCCTTAGAGTACCCTGCCTTGACATTATGCCAATCTGCACTCCCATGAGAAATTTATAAGAGGGTCAAAGAAACTATTTTAAAAGCAAATACACTGAGATTTGCTTCGTAGTAACCTTGGGTTGGGAGCATAGAGAATTGCAGAGTTTTAGGTAAAACGAGACTTAGATAATTGATGGGGTGTAGTTGTACTGGTGGATACGGGAAGGGGCTCATAGTCTATTCTCTTGGTTTCTGTAAAGTTAAAATTTTCCATAATAGAAAAGGAAGGAAAAGAAAAGGCAGGTAGAGTCAGAAACTTGACGCCAACCCTGTGGGTCTGGTTAACAGGACTGACCAGTTAGTTGCCAGCGTCCCCAAAGGCCTCTGTGTGCAGCCTGCAAATGGCCTCTAGGGTTGGAAAGAGAGGCCAGAGCGTGCACACAAGGACAAAGTTAGGTGCAGCTTTGCAGACCCCAACCGTTTCCCATTCTTGCACCCATTCTGAGAACACAGTGACTTTTCTGGCACCCGCTGGGATAGAGGGGCCCAGACTATATTCAAGCCGATAGTCAGGGTCCAGTGAGCACCGCGCTGCTCTACAGAGGTACCAGGTCTGCCGTCTCCAGTGTAGATTTGCACCAACCAATGTCAATGAAGCGCAGGGAGCGCGGCACAGCATTTAACAGTTGGCAATCCCTGTGCGCACGCTCCTCTGACCAGCGTGACACCCTAGGTGGCTGGTGCTTTTATCACTCCTCTTCAATAGATCCAGGATCACACGGAAAGTGGCAAAGCCAGGGCTCACACTCAGCGTAGGGCAGATGGAAACCAGCATCACCCGATCACCAGATCAGGGTGTTTCCCCCAGGGGATCCCAGCACCTCCCGTTCTGAGATCACGGCTCACGCCACCTCCTGCCCTCACCCCTCACCCTTCTGGCATCTCAGTGCCATGGCTGTGGGGCTGTCCTCATACCCAGCCATGGCCCCCGTGTGTGGAGGGAAATTTCAGGTTTACAATAAACACAGGAAGCTCTGGTCCACCTTCCTGGGCAGTGGAGTGCTGACCCTGCCACACATTCTTCTGGGAGGTCTCAGGCATATTTTCTCATTTCCCTGGGACTCGGTTTCCTCTGTGCAATGGTGATGATAATAATCTGCCTGGCATCGTTGTTAAGGGAGTGATGGTGCAGAGAAAGCAGCAGCGCTGGGCTCCACACTACCCGCCTGTGCCGTCCACAGTGGCAGCCACTAGCCAGAACTGGATCCTCACTTAACTGAAAGTTAAAGTTTATTTCCCCATCACACTTGCCACAATTCAAATTCTCAAAGGTACAAGGCACTTACAGCAAACACATTACAGAACATTTCCACTGTTGTAGAAACTTCTATTGGACAGGCATACTAGAGTTTAGCTGTGATTATTATCACTGATTTCTATGGCTGTTCCTCATTTCCTGAAATGGAAGGTGAGGTACTAAAGATAGATCTATGCACACCCCATCCCACAAGAGCACCTGTGAGCACCAGAAGAGCAGGATGGAGACTCGTGGCCAGGCTCAAGGTCCAGCACCCTGCAAGACTGCTCTGCCCTCTGACCCCAGGGAAAACAACACACTCCCGTGGGCAGAGCCGGCAGAGCCTAGATAGACTCCGGAGCCACCAGCATGAGGCCGAATGCTATCCGCCAGGTGCACACAGGAGCAATGGCAGGCACGCTGCTCTGTCCTCTGAGCTGTTTCCCATCTGCACTGCAGCTAAGCTGACTCTTCTCTTCCTGAAAGGCTGTAGCCAGGACCAGACTTGTAGTGATGCACAGAGCATGCCAGGCACCTGGCACAGCAGGAAGGGGACACACTCACAGACTTTAGAATGGTCAGCCTGGGCTCCAGATCTCCTCATGGCCACTTTGGGAATCAGCTGGGTTCTCTGAGTCTTTTTGCATCTGTCAGACAAGCAATAACATCATCCTGGTGTGACTGTTGAAAGTCAGTGAGCTTATAAAGCATCTCACTTGGTTCCCAGCACACAGTGGGAGCCTCAGTAAACGAACCGTCACCACAGCCGTAGTGAGCGAGCTCAGAGCTCACTGATGTTCCCCAACCCGTGAAGAGGGCTGTATCACCCACCAACATCCCTTCTCCTTCTCCGCCTCCTTGCAGTGGAGAAGCGGTTTTTCAAGGCACAGTGGTTCTGGGTCCAGTTCCATGAAGCCAGAAAACAGGAGCACAAAAGCTGCTCAGAGGACACTGTTGTCCTGGTAACGGGGGCCGCTGCCCCTGTGAGTGAGTCCACGCGTGTCCCTTCCAAGAGTCTGCCACAGACCCTGGCCAGGTCCTGGTGCCTCATACTATACTGTCTCCCTCTGCGGGACTCACATCCATGAGCTCAGTCCTTCCTTTATTAACCTTTAATAAGCCTGTTGGCATCCACCACCACTTCAGATCATTGAAAAGAAGGAGGGAAGGAGGGTGACACATCGTAAAGTTGTGGCCCAAGAAAGGCAAGACAGTATCTGATCACAGCACCCACACTGGGCTCACCTGACTCCAGATGCCACTCACTGCAGCTCCAGCAGGAGCCCCACAGGCTTAGTGCTGCTCCCCAGGGCTCCCAAAATCAGCCCCACAGCTAAACTGACTCTTCTCTTCCTGCAGGCTGTAGCCAGGATCAGAGTTGTAGTGATGCACAGAGCTTCACTCATGGCTCAGCCCTGATAAATGGGCCACTGGGTGCTGCAGGGCCAGCAGCTGGATCTGGCTCAGACTTGGCTTAATTCAGTGCTGTGGAGCAAGTCAGTTGTTCTCTGGGCTTCACTTGGCTCATCTGCAAGATGGAGGGAATCTGAGCAGAGATTTACAGAGCTTAATGTTTTCCATAAATTGTCTCTTTGCATCTGTGCCACAGCTCTACAGGGCAGCTTCCCCCTGCAGAGGAGGAGACTAGGGAGGTGGACTAACTAGCCTAATTTCACCTAAACGTTAAGTTTTTGACTGCGTATCTTATGCCACTCACTGGAGCCGTCTCCCTCTGTACAATGCTGGCAGCCAGGTTTCACACTCCATTTTCTGTCCCCTCGGTTGTTCAGGAAAAAGGAAAGCACATCAGCTCCCAGTGATGATTCGCTCCCAAAGGAAAACACAAATCACATCTGCTTGCAGCTTTCCAGGGAGTGTGGCATACACTGGACAGAATGACTGGCCTGCCCCCCCCACCCCCACCCCGTGTCCCCCTGCTGCTCAGAAAGGAAACACAATATGCAAACTAACGTTATGCAAAACCAAACGTTAGGAGGGCGTGTCAACAGGAAGAGCTTCCTCTACGGAAGAGCAAACGCTGTGATCCCAAGCAGAAGGGGGACTTGCCACTGGGAAGACGTATGTGGCTAAGAGCTGGGGGACAGGAGAGCTCCACTTTCCACCAGGCTCCAGAGCAGAGGCCAGCTCCTCATCAGGCAGCAGTGACAGAAAGCAGGCTGAATGGAGAGCATTTCCCATAGCACTTGCACTGTGTCCAAATCACAGCCTTTCCTCCATGAGGAAGCTGCCTCCACTTCCAGATGTTCAGTGAAAGGCAGAAAAAACCCAGAGCGAACCCAGGCCTGCTCCCAGAGGTCTGGGCTGCAGTGGGCTGCGGTCAATTTACACCCACAGCTCTGCTGTCCAGTGGTCCTGAGCATCAGGTCCATTTCAGCGTAAAGACAGCAGAATTCATTAATGCCGAATTTCCAGCCGTGGCCTCTGATGGAGGTTGTTGCTTGTTTTTAATCCTACCTTCTCCCCAGGACAAGACAGAAGTCAGAGAAGTGAGACTGGCTGGAAACTTCTGAGTCTCCCCCAGACCGCACAGCGCGTCCTCTGTGAAAACCGCCAGTCCTGTGCTGAGCACATTGCTCAGTCACCTCACTCTCCTACCAGAGTCTTCCTGGCCCTGCCCCAGATGGAAAGCACCACCTCGCCTGCCACTGATGAGAAGAGTATCCGTCTCTGTAAACATCAGCACGGCAAGCATAAAATAACATGGTTAAGACCTACCAAGAGTCTACGGGCCTGAGGGGTTTTTTGTGTTAGTTTAGTTTGGATTTGGTTTTGGTTTTTGATAAAAGACATTTGGCAAGGGTTAGGAGTGATGAAGACAGGCCGGCATCAACAGAGCCGGTCCCTAGGGCAGTCAGAAGGGTGCAGGGACTTCAGCTGTTTCTAGGGTGCTGCCTGGTTCTGCCTCTGCAGACCTCCCACAGCCATCCTATGAACGTGCAATCAGTAGTGTTCACTCCTCACTTCTGGAAGCAGTAACGGTCCCTCTGATAACGCCCAGGAAGGAAAGCTGACTAGGCAGCCTCTTTGCCATATGGGACCAGAACCAGGGGTGCCAGCACTTTGGCAGTGCTGCTTTCTGCCCAATCCCTTCTGTCTGGTCATTATGAAAGCAATTAGTAGCCCAGCAGCCCCACCTGCCACCAACTGTTTTTAAGATATGGAGTCTTACTATATTGCCCAGGCCAGGCCCAAACTCCTGGGCCCAGCCTCTTGAGTAGCTGGCTGGGACAACAGGTGTGTGCCAAATGTGCCACCATGCCTGACTGTGTGTTGTTCTAAACCAGCCGGCTTGCGGTAACTTACTACAATAACCAGGAAACTAACGCAATGTATATGGAAGAATGACAGAGAGTTGTCTAAGGGGTGAGTGGGACAGGAGGTACACCCCCCTCGAGCCGTTGATCACCCACTAAATCTGAGTGAGACAGCTGGGAGCTGAGATCGAAATAGGTACACAGCAGGGTCCCCATCCTCAGGAGCTCCCACGTGGAGTGTAAGGCATACACAAGTAATGAACAGTTCGAGACGCAATGACCTCCCGCCTAGGCTCAGAGACATGTATGTCAATACAGTGTGACTCACAGCAAGAGCGTTGATTAAATAATCCTGGCACATCTGTGCAAATCGGCTCCTTTGTAGTTTAAATCTTACGTCTCATAAGAATAGTTTATGCCTTGGAAAATGCCCATGATCTGTTTTAAATGGCAAATTAGCTTATAAAACTAGGATTATGGGTTAGTTTTCTCAGAATGTAGCTACCAAGATACACAAAAAGCTGAAGACCACACATCAAAGCATTAACCGTGATTATCTTTAGGACGCAGAATTAGAAATTAGCTAATTTTATCAACAAACATTTAGAGAGCCTATATGTTGAGCCAAGATGTGGCAAACTTCTTCCATAGGAACCAGAGAATAAATAAATCTGTTAGGCTCTGTAAACCATACAAGCCTTGTTTCAACTGCTAGATTCTGCCATTGTGAGTAGCTATACAGAAATGAATGCATGTGGCTGTTCTAATAAAACTTTATTTACAAAAACAGGCAATGGTCCAGAGGTGGTCTGCAGACCTTGGACTACTAACTCCTGTACTAAGTGATGCATTTTTCTACATCGTCCACTTTTTTGATACAGCAGGCATTCCTCCTCAAATATGCGGAGGGGCAGAAAATTGCTTTAAAAATTCAATATTAATAGGCCCTGGAAAGGCCACAGTTCTGTATAAAAGGGTAGCATCTCTTCCTGGGGTAACAGACTTAAAAATGCCCATGGGTTAGACAGGAAACCAAAATGTAACCAGAGACCTGGTATAAAATTTTTAAAACGAACAAAAGACCCCCCAAAATTGAGTCACATGCACATGCTATTGATGCTATAACCACTAAATATAAACCACCTGAAAGCCTTCAGTTTATGACTCCAGGAAGCCTCCCAGCAAATCTCACTCTAGCCAGTGCTGGCCCTTCTGGATTCAAACCCAGAGCAGGGTGACATCACTGTCCCACAGAGTCATACTGAAACACCCAGACTATGCAAGAGATGCTGATCTGTGCACATTCGCCTGAACGCGGCAGGATGCAGGATGCTGCCCACTGCCTGATGAAGAGAATGCTGTGCAGGAGGACACTTGAGGCCGTGGTGTGGTCCAAGTACTGTGTGCACACTGCAAACTTGCTCCTAGAGGCTTCTGGGGGATGTGAGGCTATCACAGCTGGCTGTGTAATCTATTTCCAAAGCCACATGAGTTAGGACCCCTTACCTCATCCTGGCAACTTTGCAAATTCTTACCAATTGATTTTTAGAAAGGGGAGAATAAGAAAGAAAAAGGATCTGCTCTCAGGCTCCTGTGTGCATGTGTGCGTGTGCTCTATTCAACCTTGGAAGACTCAGAAAAGGTTCTCAAATGGCTTTCCATTTCATCACAGGAGCAGAGGTTTGGGTTTTGAAGTCAGTGAGCAGGGCCAGGTTATCTGAGTGAGTCCTCATTTCAATGTGCATACCAGTTAAGTCCTCACAATCATCATTATTATATGTTTTCAGTCAGTGAATCTTCAAAATAAATCCTTTAGGAGAATTTCTCTTCCTTTGGGATACAGAGAGTGAGGCAAGGCATAATGAAAGCGATGCAGATAAAAACCATCTCAAATGCTGAATGCAGCAAACCTTGAGGAAAACCTCAAGGGAAGCATACAAATCATTACAGTTGCCTAATGGCTTAATAATAGATTATAAGTCTTGGAGCAAATAATGTCAAAATATGCACATTCCATGATCTGGTAAAAGTGTATATTGGTCAGCTTGCTGTTACTGTAACAATACCTGAGATTAATCAACTTGCGAAGAGGAAAGGTTTATTCTGGCTTATAGCAGAGTCACGTAACCCTGGGACCTTTGCAAACATCATGGTGAGAGCACACAGCAGAGGAAACTGCTTATCTCATGGCAGCCAGGAAGCAAAACGAGAAAGAGCAAAAGGCTGGAGTCCCAATTCTCCTTCAAGGCCACGCCCAGTGACCCACCTTCCTCCCCCAGGTCCCACCTTTAAAAGTCCCACCACCTCCTGAAGTGCTGTGGCCTGGGAACCACGCCTCAAGCTGCGGTCTCTGGAGGACAGTCAGATCTGACTGTAGCTGCTATTTCATGCTCAAATTAAGACGTAAAAAAATGAGTTCTGAGTTAGTTCCCGTCTTGTGGCACTAGCTTCCACTGTGGACTGCAATTAGTGCTACTCACAAATTTTAAATCAAATCAGGAGATAGCTGTATACCAGCTGCAAATGAGCACAAGATTTTACTTGATCAACCAAAGACGAAAAGCTTACTCCTCCCCCTCATAGATTTTGTCTCTCTCAAAGTTGTAACACATTTCAACCATCCGGCTGGAGCACAGTCATTCCCACTAAGCCCAGAGCAAGCACTTACTCTCCCAATGTAAATCATAAATCTGTCTGTCTTTTGGGTGCAGTATGGAACTCCACGCCAAACTCCTATTTCATGTCTTGGGTCCTGTTACCAAAGAGGAGAAACGCCCATGGTCATTAGCCTGTCACTTGGCAGCATAGTGTTGTGGGTGCTTTCTGCTCCAGCTTGGGCAATAATGCCTGTGAGGCTTCGAGCAAATGGCTTTGCTTCTCCCAGTTAGCTGGCGAGCACACTGCTCTTATGGTGCTGCTATGGACCGAACTTTGGCCTCCAGTTCTCCAGCAGGGTGGGGAGCTGCATCGAGGTCCGTCTCAGCATTGGGAGTCAACCAGGGGGCAACTTCTTGATCTGACACACCTTTGCACCCACTTTGGGCCTGACACAGTTAGACGGCAGGGGTTTAGAGGCATCACCTCCCAGTCAAATTGACAGCAAGCAGCAGTGCCCACCGTGTGGCCTTCCCTTCCTTCTCCCGGGCCTCTCTTCAGTTCTCCCCAGCACCGAAGTGGGCCGCCCAGGACAGCCTGCTATGGCTGGAACACAGCGCCCAGGGCTTAACTTCCGAGCACTGCCTGGCCCCTGCCCTGCGACTCCTCCATTCTCCGTCCTGCACGAGGGTGGCCCTGGCAGTGGCTTATCCAGGAAAGGAATATGCCGCTGAGCTAAATCCCCAGCCCCCAAGTGGATGAACACCTTAGCCTTTAAATCTTGGTGCATTCCAGGTGCAGCACCAAGCCCTTTGTCCCCTGAAGGTGCTCCCTAGTGGGAAATGTGTTAAAAGTGACCGCTGCCTGTCTTGGGGACAGGTCAGCGAGCACTGTGTGGAAGCCATAGTCGCCGTCTGGCTCCGGCTCCCCTGGGAAGGGTGATGGTTCACGCTGCCTCCTGTGAATTCGCCGTGCCTGTTGGTGTGAGGAGCCTCCTCCCGGCCCACTGCCCTCCCGGGCCCTGCAGTACCCACCATCCTCCTCCACGCATGCTGAGCGCTGGCCACTGTCTCTCCCCCGCCCCCATGGCCCTGCCCCGCCTCATTCAGGACAGGTTTTCCCTTCTCCATCCCCAGCATGTCTCTCTAGCTCCACAGACACTGTCCAGGGAAAGTCCGTGTCATCTCTGATCTGGACACCCACAGTAGAGTAGCTTCCTGAACTGGCCCCTCATCTGTTTTCCATGTAAGTCTTTCAGCAACATTCTCCGATTTCTCCAATTAATTCTTCTTTGGAAAAGAACACCGCCAGCAGCGAGCTCCTCTCCAGTCCTTCAGTGAGTTGCCACCACTGCTGGAATCACAACTAAACCTGAGTGTGCTTTAGGACAGAGACAAGGGCTTCCTGCAGCCCGCAGAACCCAGCATGATGTGCTCTCTCCCCTCCACAGCTCACCTTCTTCATCGGACCCTCATCACTGACATCTAGCTACCTGGCTTCTCTCTTCTGCAGAACATTCCAAATTCTTTCCTGCCCCAGGGCCTTGGCACTGGCTATTTGTCCAATTTGGAATCACCATCTCTTCTCTCCACCTCTGCCTGTTTCTTGTCTAACTTCTCCATGTCCTCAGTGCTTAGCTGTGGAGACTTAAATCTGCAGAAATCAAGTAGCTGCTTCCTGGTATGCCTAAGAGTACTGGATGAGAGTCTACCTGTGAAGTGCGGCTCACTGCCCCCAACTCAGTGAGCTGAGTTTGCACTACACCTGTTTAAATCTGGAAAGTCATTGCTATTCATGCCCACATAGCCTTTCCTTTTTCTCTAAGTATTTGCTTTAAACAAATCTTCAGAAAAGTTACAACAATTTTCTTGATCCTATCTAAACCTGGAAATTTCATGGACAATTTCCTTTCTGCCCATTCCAATTAAATTTTTGTTTTATTCAAATATTCAAAATCCTCTGTCCTCCTAATCCAGAGGACCCAGCTCATATTTAACTTCGTAGTTCTGTAGCCATCATTCTTCCATCTACTCATGCAACATTTTGTTGTTTTTGTGGTACTCGGGGCTGAACTCAGGGCCTTGCGCACGCTAGGCAAGTGCTCTTCCACTGAGCCACACTGCCAGCCGTTCTGTTACCATCGGTTAGGCCTTGTGCTGAGACGGCTGTGGGTGGACACCGAGCTGTCCTTGAGGAAATCAGCAGAGGCTGACAGATGTGACAAGTGCATCCCAGCAAGGCAGGGGCTGCAGCATGGAGCAGATCACAGAGGGAGAGGGGAGAGGCTGAAGGAGGCTGCCCTGAGCATCAGAGCCAGCCCTCAAAGGATGAGTGGGGGGGCACCACGAGGGGGAACAAAGGAGGGTGAGGCGCAGAGGCCTCGGGCTCTAGAAGTTCACAGCACGCCCAGTGATGTGGGGGAAGCCCTGGGGCAAGGGCTCCTGAGAGCCAGTGGTGCACAGCCCTGAAGACCACACGCAGCTGGGACTCTGTGGGGCCACTACTGCGGGGCCAGCCCACAGTAAAGGTCACAGGTGGGAGACCAGGGATAAGGAGACAAGTTAGGTGGCTACTCGGATGCCAGAGCTGGCGACAGGAAACTCAGATGAGAGCTACTTGCACAACTCCTCCACAGAGCACATCACGCTCGGCCAAGGCCTAGTTCACAGCATGCAAGTCCAAACTGGTGAGCACAACGAGTCTCCATGCTCCAGCTTGGATTTGGGGTCCCCCAAAGGGTATGAATGGGGCTAGGTCCCTGGCCGGTGCTGAGGAGGGGGAGTGGCACCTTAAGGGGGGGCTGGCAGGAGGTCCTAGGTCCCTAGGTTGTAGGTCCCTGGGTTGAGCCTTACGAAAGCCAGTGAGAGCCTGGCTGTCCACTTCAGCTTTTTGTGTCCCGTTCACGAGAAGGCAGGCTTTGCCATAGTGCACTCTTCCACCACGATGGGCCAAGTGGGCGTGGACCAAAGCTCCAACACCGTGAGCCACAATAACCTTTTCTCTTCATAAGCTGGTTACCTTGAGTGTTTTATTACAGTAACCCCACTGAGGCTCTCACAGTTCAGCCACAAACAGCATTCCTCCTCTCCTGCATCCCTTCTTTTGATATTGGTGATTGAACCCAGAGCCTTTGCAGTGAGCTCCATCTCTAGCCCTTTGTGATTATTTTATTGAGATAATGTCTCACTAAACTGGGCTTGACCTTGCGATCCTCCTGCCTCAGTCTCCTAGGATGCTAGGTTACAGGTGTGTGCCATTTCCTGTATTGCCTCAGGTTGCTGGCGATGACGGAGGGGGGGATACACTGCTGCTGCTGTGACACCAGGGAGTGTCCAGCTCCAGCTGCACTGTGAGGTCTATGCACGCTTGCGACCCCAGCAGCAATTGGTGGACTATTTCACATCACAGTGAAAAGAAAATCCTCTGGGAAGAAGTGGCTTCTAAGTAGCATATAAAATATAAAATAACCCTCATCCATGGGCTCCTACTCATACCTTAAGGTCCAATTCAGTTACTTTAAGGGGAGAGCAGTTAAGACTGCATGACAAAACCCATCAGAATGAAGACTTCTGTACTTTGGTGTGGAGCTGCACAGTCTGAAGGGGATGCAGGGGCTCCTTAAGAGATGAGACCAGACAGAGCCCTGGAATGGAAGCAGCCATCCCCCAAGGAAAGCCCCGCAGGGGCGAGAGAACACACTCTGATCTGGGAGCTAGGCAGGAAGTACTTGCAAAGCGAAGCTGAAGTTCAAGTTCAGAGAGCAGACAGCTTGCTCAGGACGCACCCCCACTTCTGCTCGCCTGCCTGCCTGCCGAGGGGACATGCTTTGCAGAGACAGGAGCCTACTTTCCACCCTGTGCCCCTCTGCAGAGGGAACCAGGATCCCAGCAGCCACCTGGGATCCAGGCCGAGGGATGGGGAGGCTTGGGTTGATTGCTCACCAGTCCGCTCCCAAACCTTTCCACACACGGCAGTTTCACACAGCTCCTGTCTCTGGGAAGTCTGGAGGAGCTTCTGGATGAGGAAACAGAGGCTCAGCTAACAAGCTCCCTGAGACGACTCAGCTCTCCAGTGCTGCGGCCAGGCCTTCAGCACAGGGCTGGGAGAGCCCACCCCCAGATCTCAGCTGCCTTGCCTCCCTGTCATTCCCCAGTTCTAGGGACAGAGTCATTAGCCAGATGAACTTCCCAGGGAAGATTCCAGGCAGGAGGAATCGTGGGAGGAGGAGAACAACAACAATGTGCTCTCTCTCGGCCAGAAGCATTCACGCGCTTCCTCCCGTGCTGTGGGAGCTGGGCGGGGGCAGGCGTTTCCATGCAGCGGTCCAGTGTGGCATCTCGGGGAGAGGGGAGGCTCCAGGACAAAGGAATGTGGCCACCACCAAGGGAGAGATGTGGCCAGGGCCCCTGACCCCTCTGTCCTGCCAGGCCCCTCTCTCTGAAGCCCGTTCTCCAAGAGTGGGAAAGCAGCCCAGGCCGTTTCCAGTCAGGCCATCTAGGCAAAGGGGCTGTGACACCCATGTCTTGGGAACCTCCCATCTGCGGTATAGAGGAGCCTGTGCTAATCACCAAGGACTGTAAACTGCAAGGAGAAAAATGCCTACTTCTCCATAAAAGCCTGCTTTGATCCGCAAGTATGGCTGAGCTGGACCGAGAAAAGAAAGCACTCCAGAAAGATCACCGAGCTCAGCACTGCCCTGCACTGGCAGAGGAGCTTGGGAACAGCTGCTAGCAGCTTTGCACGAGGTCTCCTAATGTTTATGAAAAAAATAAAAACAGCACCTAGGAAGTCTCGCTTGCCACTTTCTTAGACTGTGGAGAACTTCTTCAGCATAGTTTGCTTCTAACCATCTCATCTGGAGACGGAGGAAGGGCCACAGAGGAGCCAGACATGTCAAATAGCTGCCTTGGCACAAGTGGTACCCATTCCTAATAACACCTCACAACCACATAATGCTCGATGCTCCTCAAACCCATTTACATCTATTATTTACAAGAGCCTGCCGGGCCTCTGGTTTCCAATAGAGATCCGAGCTGTCAGGAGTCTGGTGCAGGGCTGGTGTGCGGCCCCAGCCCCACCGACCACCCTCTCCCTGCTGCCCCACATTCTTTCTCGGAGCTGCTGGCCCAGCACCTATGTGAAGACTTTCCAGCCTGTGACTCCTCCCCGCAGCAGACAGAATGTCACAGCACTCCCTGTCATTGTGGGGGGAAACTGCAGTTAGAATCCCCAGATTTCAGGTGAGGAAGTGGAAATTTGAGCCCCGAGATGTCTGTGACTTCCCAAGGCCCCAGTTAGTTGCGAATTCTGCTCCAGGACTTTGGGAGCCAGAGTGACAAGCCAGCCGCAGGAGCAGCCCTTACTTCCAACCCGCTGGTACCTTCCAGTCTTACCCTAAAGGGATTGAATCTGAGCTGCCCACCTCTTGCTTTGCCCAATAGGATGTGGAATGCCAGTTCCAGCCTGGGCCCCAGGGCCATGAGTGTGTCTGCCTGCTCTTTGTACCCAGGCCATCCCCAGGGCATGCCATGATGCAGTAGGATAGCAGGAGGCATAAGCTCAGGAGCTGTGTTGCCCTAATCACCTTAGCCCAGAGCAACCAAGATCAGTGCACAAGCAAGCCAGCTGAGCCCAGCCAAGCCGACAAGTTGCCTCAGATGGCTCTAGATGCAGGTGCAATAAGCCCTTGTGACTGAGTGCACTGAGGTTCTGCGGTTGCCATCACATTCTACAGCAGTGACTGACTGGTACACAGCACCCACTGCCTGCTCCACCCACCCATTCCCACCGCCACCCATCCACCCACACCCCATGTGCGTCCATCACCACACACCGCTGGGTTCTTGCCATGCATCTGGCAATGTGCAGCACTGGGCAGTGGTAGGAGCAGGGCAGGGCAAGTGGGGTGCAGGGGTGAGCAGTCACACTCAGCCAAGGAGCCTGGGGTGGGGCAGCGTGCAGGATTCGAACCTTCAAGGGAGGTGGGCCAAGGCAGTCAGGAGAGGTTCCTGACAGCAGTGCCACCAAGCAGACATCCAAAGGATCACAAGGAGCAAGCCAGGAGGAGAGGAAGGTGTATGGAAAAGAACGCCCTAGTGGAAGGCACAGCCTGGGCACAGGGCTGGTGAGAGAGCCGGAGCAGAGGGCTAGGAAGAACTCACTTTCATGCTGGGCACTGGTTCCACATTTACTGCCAGCACCCCATACTGCAGGTCCCCTGTCAGTGGGGTCAACCAATTGCAGACCAAAAGGTGATCGACTGATCATGAGGCTCCTGCCTATACTGGACAAGTATGAATTTCCTTCTCGTGTCCTTATTCCTTATAGCAATAAGTATAACAGCTATGCACACGGCAGTCACAAGTGATCTAGATGACACACACAGGAGGACAGCTACAGGTTATACACAGATGCCACAACCTAGTTTATAACAGACTGGAGCATCTGCAGATTGGATACTCTGGGGGGAGGAACTAATCCTCTTAGACCCCGAGAAATGACTAGTTTCAAGATCAAGTTAAACTCGGCCTCACCTCTGGCCCCTCAGCGGTCCACCCTGGAGAGAAGGTCTGCCATCCACCTAGAGCTGCAGGTCCTGTGCAGCCTCATGCAGGCCCTGGGCAAGGCTGTAAGAGCTCTTCAGCACCTTTCTACACAAGCCAGCAGAGAAACAAAAGCATACTCCACCTCCATGGGGAGAGAATGGAGGCAGGAGTATCTGTCTCATGGGAGGCTGCATGGTGGGGAGCAGCTCTCCCTCATTAGCCACATCGGCCAGTCCCCGACTAAAAGATGACTGCGCCTCTATCCTGTCCTCAAAGACCTCATCCAGGCCAACTCCAGATTTCCTAGGCAGCCAAAACTTAGAGGTGCTGATTTCCTGGGTGCAGACGGTGGGAAACGATCTGGTAGCTGGTTTAGAGCAGTGAGAGTTCATTCTTCCCAGATCATGTATTTATGGGGATGGTTTAGTCTCTGGAGGTTAGAGTGACAGGACAGGGTGCAGGGGACTGATACACAGTGTGGTTAACCCGCGGTAAAGAGTGCCAAGAGGCAGACAGAGTCAAGGAGCTCAGGAGAGAGTAAGTGACCTGTGTCCACCTAGGCGAATCAGGCCAGGCCCCTAGAAAACATAAGCCGGAGGCTGCAGTGAACGGGAAGGGACAGAGGGCTAGAGAGGGAAGCCTCCCAAAGACATGGGGTCCGGAGCCTGGAACATTCTATGCTCATTCTGGGTACTTGAACAAAACCATCAAAAAATATGAAAATCACACAAAGACAGCTGGGAAGGCAAGTCGCAGGCGGACCAAGGAGACTGAGATGCAGAGAGGATGCTGAACGCGTTCCAGAAGGCAGTCCCGAAGAGCAGGACATCGGGCTGCATTTCAGGAATGCGCATCTGCTGACAAACGAGACAGATTGGGAGTGGGAAGAAAAGCCAAGAGTGCCACACGGGGACTGACCGGAGAAGACGAGACGGATGTCAGAAGGGAAGGGCAGAGCCGAGGGCCGTCCCAGGGCCGGAGTCTATTAGGTGGCTCTGGAGTTCACGGCAGCGCTGTGGACAGGGCAAAGGGACATCAGACGTTGTGGGTGAACTGTATGAGGAGTGGACAGCTGGGAGCTCAAGGTGGGGCAAAGGCAAGGCTCTGAAAGAGAGCCTCCCAGGACAGGGAGGACACTGCAAAGGAAGCCATGGGAAGCCGGCAGGCGGGGACTGCGAAGCCAGCACAGGGACGGGCCCAGGGTCAGATCAGGCCCGCGAGCCTGGGAAACGCTGTTCTGGGTCCTCAGCCTCTACGCACCTAGGTTACACAGCTGAAAGCCCTCTCCCAGGGCAGAGTGTGGTCTGCTGGATTCTCTGTGTCCCTCTACCTAGAACATTGCCTGGCACATCACAGAGGCTCAAGCATTTCATCCATCCTATAAAAGGTGCTGTCAGTGGGTCTCCAGGAAGGCAGAACCACGAGCTGGCAACAGTGACTGGGCTGGAATGCACAGGACCCAGGTAAGAAATCAGGCACATACTCAGTCACAGTCCATCTGTCTGTCTCTGTCTCTGTCTCTGTCTCTGTCTCTGTCTCCGTCTCTTTCTCACGCATATGCCCACACACACACACTTGAACCTGACACACAAGACTAAGATACAGCTGAACCAAGCCATCTGTGACAGGAGCCCAAGTCTCAAAACCTTACAGTCATGGCCTTGTGCAAAATGAGCTGGTGAGAGAAGCCAGCATGGAGACAAAGGCTCAGAATAGAGAAGCAGAGACAAGACCCACACAAATCCCGAAGGAGGAGCGGAGTGGCCTCCCTAACGGCTAGTACCACAGGGGAGGACAGGCTGCTGTGTCCTCAGGCCTGGTCAGCATGGTGGGCACCGTAATGGGCCAGCAAGTAATGCAAGCGACAGCAGTGGCAGTAATGAAGGGCAACGCTCCCTGAGGAAGCTCACGTCCCAAGAATGATGCTACACGCCTTAGGAGGACTGTCTAATCCTCAGCATACCCACAGGCAGATAATATTCCCTCTATATGGATTTTAAAAGAAAATAAAAAAGCACACAGTCACACAAGGGTAAAACAAAATGAATCTTCCCACACAGAACCTTCATTCCTAACCACATTCGCAATCCCTCCTGAGGCAAGCAGATTCAGTCACAGTATCAAAGAGTATCAAGGGTTTGTAGGGAGCTGCAGCCCAGCAATTATTCTATGAGGCCTAAGGGTCTTATGAGAGCAGAAGTGGTCCTAGAGCATTTAATTTATACACAGTCATAAAGAACAGCTGCTGAGCTGGAGTGGTGGCACACACCTGCAATCTTAGAAATCTGGAGGCTGAGGCAGGAGGATTGCTGCAAGTTTGAGTTTGAGGCCAGCCTGGCCTAAAAGTGAGTTCAAAGCCAGCCTGAACTGCATAGGGGAGATCCTGTCTCAAAAAGACAAAAAAAAACCCCATAATTTAAATAATGCTATATAGCCCAGTACATAGCTCAGTGGCATAAGTGCCTGTCTGGCAAATGTGAAGTCCTATGTTTGATTCCTGGTATAAAAAAAAATACATAAAGCTCCTAAATGATGCTATATATGTTACCTTGCCTCATGTACCCTGTAGCACGTCATGCATAGATATGTGTTACTGGATAATGTTATACATACTACATCGTGTGCCTCAGGACTAAGGAGCAATTTTAAGGCCCGCAGCCTGGCACGCTGACTATGGAATCCAACTCCCGAAGGAGCCGGTAGCCTGAACAGGATGACAGCCAGGGCCTCTGGCTCAGGATCCATGTCCACCCTCCCACCCTGGGCCCCTGCTGGCTTACCCAGTCTGTTCCAGAGAAGCCAGCCCAGTTTTGAGCACTGCTGTACTGCCACTGAGTGAAACTCAGAGCCGGAGACCGGAGCTCCTGCGGAACCCGCACGAATTTGGGCGCTGCAGCCACACTGGGGAAGCCACTGCTGCTCATTAAGGACGCGCTGGCCTGTGACATGCTCCTTGAGGAGCGTC
Source organism: Cavia porcellus (assembly GCF_034190915.1). NCBI lineage: Eukaryota > Metazoa > Chordata > Mammalia > Rodentia > Caviidae > Cavia > Cavia porcellus. The sequence continues at coordinate 74,059,937 of NW_026947498.1, forward strand.
ACATCACCCATCACGCTGCGCTTCCCCAGGTGTTCCTGGGTTTCTGCTCCCGGCCTCTGCACTGATCTTCTGACCCTCATCACCATGCAGGACTTGCTTCTTTCCCTTCCCTGTCCCTGGGAACAAGGGCGGTCACTAAACGCAGGTTTTCCTGTTCATGTGATGGAAGCCAGAGCCAGGACATTCGGTATCATCAAGGGCTGAATGGCCAGCGGAAGTTCTATTTAGCCTACGAAGTGTTCAAGAGTTTAGCGTGCTAAGTGTTTTACTTCCAAGCTCTTAAAAGGCAGGACATTTTACATAAATACTCTAACTTTCTGGATTGTCTCGAAAACCCAGCAATCTGGACACAGTGGGCTTCCTTCCTGCATGGCAATGGTTGGATGAAAGGAATAGAGGCTGCCCTTTCAAGAACTTGATTTCTGGCACAGTTTAGTTAATAACAAATGGTTGTATCATTTACACCCAAAATACTTCAACAGTATCTAATCTCAGGTTTGGTTTGGTTTTTGTTACATTCCATTTTTCAATCTCAGTATTTTTTTCTTCCGCATTAAGTACGCACTATTCAACTTTCTATTGCTATAACAAAATCCCTAAGGGTGAATATGGTACTTATTTTAAGAGAGAGAGTTTTAGCCAGTGTGGTGGCCTATAGCCGCATTCCCAGCACTCTGGGAGGCTGAGGCAAAAAGACAGCAAATTCAAGCCCAGTCTGGGCAACTTGGTGACTTAGTGAAACATTTTAAAAGGGCCAGGGACATAACTCACTAGGAAGGCCTTAGGTTCAATCTCAAGTGCTAACCACCTCCCACAGTAAAAGGAGGAGGAAGGAAAGGAGGAGGAGGGGAGGAGGAGGAGGAAGAGGAGGAAGAGGAGGGAAGGAGGAGGAGGGGGGGAGGAGGAGGAGGGGAGGAGGAGGAGGAGGAGGAGGAGGGGGAGGAGGAGGAAGAGGAGGGGAGGAGGAGGAGGAGCAAGAGCTCCTCTTTCAACATCAAGTGAGGAACAGCCGTGTTGTTTTTACCCAGTGCTTATGCTGGTGTCCACAGATGTCCAACTAAAACTCCTCTGTTGATGTCAGCAAGCAGGCTGTCATGCCAGCACCGAGGCTGGGCTCTGATACCTGCTCAGGCCTCTCACAAATAAACAACAAAGCCCTTCCTAGCTGGGTGGGACCACGTGGCCAAACCAGGGGTTCCCCTGGACTGCCTTGCTGATCAAACCTAGGTGGCTTCTACATGAGCCTTTCCAGAGAGCTGGGGTCGGGGTGCTCTCAGAGAACTGGTCTTATTCCCCAAGTCAAGGGGCACAGAGGGAGTCCATCATTCCTGCAGCTGCCATGGCTGTGACACGCCCAGGTCCCTGTGCACGAGGTCCGCTGGCTATGAAGAAATGTCACTCCCCGGGGCGGGGCTGTGACACAGTTACACTCATGTGTCTAATGGAATGGAGGCCCCGCCCAGGAGGTGGGGATGAATGAGCCTACCTCTCCTGGCTGCTGCCTGACGCCTGACACCCAACACGGGAGGAAGTGGCTAAGCCAGGGTTCAAATCACTAACTTCAAGCACCTCTGCAGAGAAGCTCAGAAGCTGTTTTCTCCCATGACTCAGCAGCCCCAGCCCAGCAGACCGTCATGCACAGGGCTCCTCGGCTGCTAACAAGAAGGCCAGGCTCTGCCTGATAGCTCAGTGCACACAGCACCCGGCAGCCCACACTCTGACTCCACCAACATGACCTCTGGTGTAGCCTGCAGCATGCTGACAAGGGATCTGAGCCACCCTCTCCTCTTCCCTAGCTGCCCTCACAGAGCCAGAGTCGCCACTCATGCTGGTCCCTTCTCCACTCTCATGCCTGAGACTGGGCCCCCTCGGACGCCAATACTGGCCTAAACAAGACCAAATGGCACCAAGAGTCAAAGGGCATTTGCTACAAGCTCCAGCTCCAGCTTATACTCAGTAACTTTGCGTTCACACAGAAATTTCAGGAGCTGAGCCCTCTCTGCCTCAGGACGCCCTTTGCATGCCTGGTGTCCTCAGCCCTCTGTATGGTGCTTGTCACTCTGCATAGATCCAGATGACAGGCCTTCTGCCGTCTCCTCTAAGGTCCTGTCCATCCTGCCTGTTGGGCCCAGTGTGCCTGGTGTCGGCCTGCCCCACTTCTTGTCTCTCCTGCTTGGGCCATGATAGAACGCCATCGTGTTATATCTTTGTCTTTTGTTCACTTAACACAAAATAAAAGGTTAAACAGAGGCACCCTGCCTCTGAGAGAGAGACCAAAACACAGTTCTTGGTATAGACCACTGAATATTAATCACACAGAACCTAGGTCTGCAACAATCTCCTGTCTCTTATGATCTTCCTGTGTGTTCCTGAGGGTAAGGGCAGGGCTTGTATTTGTCTCTTCCTCACCCTCTGCCTGTCCACTTCAGTGTCCTGTAAGGTCCCCAGCACCTCAGTTTGGATCTGAATGCCCCTCAAGGGTTCCTGTGTTGAACACTTGGTCATGCAGCTGGAAGGTGCTGGAAACTTGGGAGAAGTGGGGCACGGGGAGGATGCCCTTGAAGGGGTTATCAGTGATAGATTCTGCCAGCCTGGGGCTCAGCTATCTCTAACATGACATCCGCCCAACTTGGTACCAGGCCCAGAAAAGCAACTTATCTCTCCACGAGTAACTTCTATGTTCTCTTCTAGTTTCAGAAATAAACCTCCTGCTCCTGTTGCACATGCACTGAGCCCTCTCCAATCCCAGGACTCCACAACCACCTCCAGCCCCCAATAAATCTGTTTCGTTTTGCGCACAGAGATGCTCCTTCCAATCAGCTGTTGAAGCCATCTTGCCCACCTCCCAAACTCCTCCCCCAGCCAGACCTGATCCTTCCACTTCTTCATTCTCCCCGACGGTGCTTGAGTCTCTTCTGCAGCCCTCCTGTGCCCACAGTAGAGGCCTCTTTTCCCTTTCTTCGTCTCTCTTTTTTAAGATTTTGCACCAAAATCTTATCAGTCAGGACCACCCCTGCCTTCCTGGCCACCGTAGGGAGAATAGTTTTGTTTTACCGCATGCTTTTGCAGTGTGACCCAGGAGTCACCAGACCACATAACCTCGAGCCAAAATAAATCTCTCTTCCTTCAGATTGATCCCTCTGGTATTGTATCACAGCCATGGGATCCTGACAGAGCTCATCTAGCATCACCAATGCCATCCTCCTCTGTCCTCCACAACTTATCTTCACTGTTCTGCAACATGAGCACATAGAGAGCACCCGGGGAGGACAGGCTTCCTTGGAGCAAAAGGAGAAAGAGGTCACCTCTTCTGCACCCTCCGGCTTGCATCAGGATGCTCCCCAAACCAGAGCGGGTGGTGCCCGTGTCCCCCAGGCACCTTCAGGAACTCTTCACTACACTCAGCCTGGTGCAGCCCTCCAGGCCCTGTCAGATCAGGCCGTGGTTGAGAATGTGGGAATGGGAACCAGGCAGTCTGGCAGCCAATTCCAACTTTCCCCTTGGCCACTTGTGGAACCTTGAGCAAGTCACTCAGGTTCAGGGTCATACCTTGTGGGGCTGTGGCACAGACCCAAGAGCAAGAGTTAACAACTGTCGTGGCAGAGTGACACAATCTGCAACCTTCACTCTTCAGTGGGGGGCTATGCATACCCTCCCCGCCAGGGAAGAGTGGGGTGCACTTAGGGCTTGCACCCAGTGGTAGAATTAGCAGAAGCAACGAGGTATGGCTTCCAAGGCCAAGTGACACGAGGCCCTGTGGCTTCCTCCTATGCTGTCCCTGGGAGGTCTCATGTGAGAGCTGCCACGCTACAAGGATGTGCAAGCAGCCTTCAGGAGAGGTCAGGTGGGGAGAGACCGAGGCCTCCTGCTCCCAGCCGTGAGAGTCAGGCATCATCGGAGTGGACTCCCCCGTCTCAGCCACCTGAAGCCCAGCAAGACCAGGAATGTGAGCAGCTGAGAGAACGTGAGCCAGAACCATCCGGCTGAGAACACGTGTGACACAAGGAGTGTCCGCGGCTTTACACTGGGCACTTTGGGATCATTCACAACAAGAAATAACTATCACCTCTGTGAAGAAGTGATACCCATGTAAAACGTGAATGCAGACCTAGCTCAATGCCTGGCCTACAGAGAGTGCTTCACTACTGCTTACATTACAGACACACTAGGCTATGCACCACTCTCCAAGCCTTGCCTCTATTTTTCAGTTTAGAGAAAAACAATCTGAACATCAAAATAAATGATCATAACCCACTGAATAAAACGGAAATTCACTTTTTAGTGGCCGGGCTTTTTCCAAGAGAACTGCCCAGCCAATCCAATAACCCAACGTCTGTCAGTACGTGAATGGACGGATGTGACCTATCCGGATGGAGGGATTTATTCAGCCTTAACAAGAAGGATAACCCTGACACTGCTACCACATAGGTGAGCCTGGAGGATGTGATGCCAGGCGAGATAAAGCAAAAAAGGACAAATACAAGGCGCAATCCAACACTACAGTGAACCTATAGTTTTTATAACATGTGACTGTAAAGACTCGTTGTCATAGATCCCCCCAAATCCTGCTCCTCACTGCACACACACCTGGCCCATTGTGCCTGCCACTTTCTAAAGCATTTCTGGGACCCCTTTCGTAAGCATCTTTAGTGACATTTTCATCGCTGCCTCAGTGTTGTGAATTCATTCAAAGCATTTACCTTGCTGAGTCATTTTGACTTTGGAGAGGAGCCAGAAGTTTCACAGTGCCAGGTTTGGTGAACAGGGTGATAAACACATGCTGTGATGTTTTTTCATGAAGAGAAATTGCCATAAATGATTGACCAGTGGAGAGTGATCAAAAAGTACAATGAAGGTTTAAATTTAAAAATTTATTATTGGCTCCTGGTAGGGCCCCGCCCAGCATCCCCAAACAGCCAGGGAGCATTGGTAGGTTGCTCTGGGTCCTGGTCAGGCCCTGCCCAGTGGCAGGAGAACCTCCTGCCCTGGTGGTGCCAGCGGAAAACTGCATACCAACTCTACCTAGCTGTGTAACCTCAGCACCTCATTCAGACCTGAGAGGGCCCCACCTAATGACCCAAGCAGCGGGGGAGTTTTGGTGTGCCATGTGGCACGAGCTGAAGGCCTGTACAAGGTACCTCATCTAGATGTTCAGCCACCCAAAACCTGGCAGAGTCCCACCAGCCACCTCAAGCAGTGAGGAGCTTCAGAGTACCATGTTTGTGCTGAAGGCCCACCCAGCGTACTCCCCCCACTTGAGGAGCCTTCGAGTGTCACTGGGGACCTGGCAAGGTCGGCCTAAGGACCCCCATTCAGCTGGGGAAACTGCCCACAGCACTGACAGATGTCCTCAACCCAGGAAGCAACTGAGAACTTGTGTTCAGCTTCCCAGAGGAATACAGGAAAATGACAAACTGAAGAGCAAAATGCAAGCTCAAACCTCCAGCCCACCCCAAACAAGCCTACGAGACGTGGACATAGAAGAAAATGTAGGTGTGTGAGCCCTACACCTCACACTGCTGAAATGACAGCAACTGAAGTAAACTAACAGCTCCACGAAGCTGTAGAGGCACTCGGATCAGAAATAACCTCCCAGGAAAAGAAGCAACGATAGACACAATAAAAGAGATGCTGCACACATCTAAAGAAGACACAGTTTACAAAAATTGAGAAGCACTGCAAAAAAGATGGAAATAAACAATATAAGAAAGAAACAGAATGCATGAAACAGATTCAAATAGAAAGCCAAGAAATCAAAAGTTCCATCGAAATCAGGCAAACCAATCAGGCAATGAATGTGAAGATAGACTTTCAGACCTCAAAGACAAGATTGCAACTAGTGAACAGGAAAGGAAAGACCTTTTAAAAATAACAAGGAACCAGGAAATAACAATTCAACAGTTGCAAGATGATGCAAAGAAAAACAAGATTGATAGGTGAAAATAAAAAAGATGACAATGCAAATGATATCAAAGACTTATTTACAGAAGTAGTAGCCGCAAATTTCCCAAACATGGTAAAGGAAACTAACATACATATAAGTGAAGCATACAGAACTCCAATTAGCCACAACCAAAATAAACCTACAACCAGACATATAACAATCACCATCCCAGAAATCCAATGTAAGAATAGAATACTAAAAGCTATTAGAGAAAAGAGACAGGTCACCTATAAAGGAAAGCCTATCAGAATCACAAAAGACTTCTCAACACAAACAATGAAGTCAAGAAGACCATGGAGTGAAGTATTTCAGATCCTAAAGGAAAATGACCCAGATTAATGTACCCTACAAAACTGTCCTTCAAAATTGTTGGAGAAAGAAGATGTCAAAGAACAGCTGAGGAACTTCATGACTACCAAACCAATCCTGCAAAAAACACTGAAAGATATTCAAAACAGACATTAAAAAAAAAAACTACGACTTCAAGAACACCAACAGAATCGATACCATTTTGTCATGATTGGTGTAACTTTGTGATAAATTGTGGGACTGGGGGGGTGGAGTTTTAATTTTGTTCATCAAAATTGTTTACACTATTCTGAGTCTTCTGTATTTCTACAGAAATGTAAGAATCAAAATGTTAATTTTTATGAAAAATGATGTTGGCATTTTGATAAGGGATTGCATTTCCTGACCTTTATTATTTTCTTCCATTTGTTTTTGGTTTTATTCTGTCTTTTATTTCTAATTGCTTAAAGAAAAATATGAAAACATTTCATAACTTTCTTATTTTCTAATAAATGTATTTGGTGTTAAAAAATAAAAATGAAAAGGAAACAACACCAACAGAGAAAAAAAATACTAAGCAAGGCAAACAAACAGAAGGAAAAGGTAAAGCACCAACAGAAGAAAAATAGACAAAAATCAGTCAGTATATAACAGTTATAACAATTAATGTCAATGGCCTCAATTCACCAGAGAAAAGAAACAGACTGGAAGAATAGAGGAAGAAACAACATACAACCATATGCTGTATATATGAGACCTTCTAACTCAAAGGGAAATTCGTAGACAGAAAGTCAAAAAACGGAAACAATATTTCATGCAACAGGAGCCAAAAAGAAAGCAGGGATAGCTATTCTGTTTGCAGACAATATGAACTTCAAACCAAGAATAATCACAGGAGATAAAGGAGGTCACCACATACTAGTTAGGGGAAAACTTCAAGAGGAAGAGAAAACAGTCCTAAATACATATGCACCAATATGGGAGCACCCAGCTATATAAAAAAATTAATTGAAATCAAAAACCAAATAATAACACAATTATAGCAGGAGACCTTAGCATCCTATTGACACAAAGAGACAGATCAACTAGATAGAAAATCATCAAAGAAATAACAGAACTGAATCAAACTTGTGAACAGATGAATTTAGTAGCCGTGTACAGTGCTCCACCCCACAACATCAGAACATACATTCTTCTCAGTTTCACATGGGACATTCTCTAAAATAAACCATATACGAGGCCACAGAACATGCTTAAGTAAATGCAAAAGAATCTAAATTATCCCATATATATTATCTGCCCATAGTGCCATGAAACTAGAAATTAATGACAAAGGAAACTTCAAAAACTCCATAAAGACATGGAAAGTAAACAATACACTCCTGAGGAAATTAAAGAACAAATTAATCAATATCTACAAGCAAACAAAATACAAATGCAATTTACCAGAACGTGTGGGATGCAATGATAGCAATCCTCAGGGGGAAATTCACTGCGGTGAATTCCCACATCAGGAAAACAGAACGAACACAAATAAACAACCTGATGCTACACCTCAAACATCTAGAAAAAGAAGAGCAAGTCAAGCCCAAAGCCAAAAGCAGGGAGGAAATTATAAAGGTCATAGCAGAAATCAATGCAATAGAGACTAAGAAAATAACACAAAGAACCAATGAATGAGAGAGTTGGTTCTTTAAAAGAATGAATAAAATTGATAAGCTCCTAGCCAACATTATGGTAAAAAAGGAAACAAAAAACTCAAATCTATGCAATAAGGAATGAAAAGGGTAAAATCACTACAGACCCTGTGGAAATAGAGAAAATCATCAATTTATACTTCAAAAACCTTTTTTCTCATAGATTTGATAATAAAAAAGAAAAAGACAAATTCCTAAAATATTTGAATTACCAAAGCTGGATCAAGAAGATGTAAAACTGATCAATAACTCAATTTCAGTTAATTAAATTGAAAATGTAATGAGAACCTTACCAACAAAGAATAGCCCAAGTCCTGATGAATTCAATGCAGAATTCTACAAGAAATTCAACTAAGACTTAATGCCAACACTCCACAAACTTTTCAATGAAATTGAAAGGGAAACAATTCTCCCTAACTCATTCCTGGAAGCAAGTATTACCTAATACTAAAACCAGAGAAAGACCCAACCAAAAAAGAGAGCTACAGGCCAATCTCCCTAATGAACATAGATGCAAAAATCCTCAGTAAGATACTGGCAAACAGAATGCAGCAAGCCATCAAGATCATATACCATGACCAAGTGGGAATCATCCCAGGAATGTAGGAGTGGTTCAACATATGCAAGTCAATAAACATGATACACCAAATCAATACAGCCAAAGATAAGAATCACATAATCATTTCAACAGGTGCAGAAAACATTTTTGATAAAGTCCAACACTCATTCATGATAAGAGACCTACAGAAAATTGGAATAAATGGTCTGTTGCCTCAATCTGATATAAGCAATCTAGGACAAACCAATAGCCAGCAGCATACTAAATGGTCAAACACTGAAGGCTTTCACTTCAGAATCAGGAACAAGACAAGTTTGTCCACTATCACTAGTACTGGAAATACTAGCCAGAGCAATTAGACAAGAGAGAGAAATAAAAGGAATAAAGATAGGAAATGAAGAAGCTAAATTATCATTATTTGTAGATGACATGATACTCTACATAGAAGACCCCCAAAGCTCCATTGAAAGACTTCTGGGTATAACAACTAAATTCAGTAATGTAGCTGGATACAAAGTCAACACTCAAAAAATCAATAGTATTCTCCTATAGGAGAATACTATAAATACTATAAAACAAACTCACTGAGAGAGAACTAAGAGAAACCAAACCTTTCACAACAGCATCCAAAAAAAAAAAAAATGAAATACTTAGGAATCAATCCAACAAAGGAAGTGAAAGATCTATTCAGTGAAAATTGTAATGAAAAAAGAAATGCAAGAGGATCTCAGAAAATGGAAAGACATTCCTTGTCCATGGATAGGAAAAACAAACCTTGTGAAAATGGCCATTCTGTCAAAAATCTGTTATACAGATTAATGCAATTCCAATCAAAATACCATTAACATACCTCACAGATCTAGAGAAATCATTCCTAAAATTCATCTGGAACTAAAAGAGACTAGAATAGCAAAGGCAATTCCGGACAACAAAGGCAAGGTAGGAGGCATCACAGTCTCTGATCTAAAGTTATACTACAAAGCTACTGTAATAAGATCAGCATGGTACTGGAGTAAAAATAGACCTGAAGATCAATGAAATAGATTAGAAGATACAATTACAACTACAAACACACTCAACAACCTTATCTTTGATAGAGCAGCCAAACATGTTCACTGGAAGAACGACAGTCTCTTTAATAAATGGTGCTGGAAAAACTGGCTTTCCATATGCCAAAGATTGAAACTAGACTCATGCCTGTCACCATGCACCAAATTAAAGTCAAAATAGATCAAAAATCTAAATATTAAAACAGAAACACTAAATCTGCTGGAAAACAAAGTAGGTAGAAATCTCAAAGACATTCAAATGGCAGAGAATTCATGAACAAAGATCAAACTGCATGCAAAATAGTTCTCAGAATCAACAACTGGGATCTCATCTTATTACAAAGTTTTTGCACCTCAAAAGAAATCTCCAACAGAGTGAAAAGAAAACCCATGAATTGGGAAACAATCTTAATCAACTGTCCCTCAGACAAAAGATTTCTATCTAGAGCATATGAAGAATTTTTTAAAAAAAACTGATCTCTGAAATTCTAAGACCCATTCCAAAAATGGGCATCTGAGATGAATATACACTTTTCAGCTGAAGCAATACAAATGGCAAATAAAATAAAATGAAAAAATGTTCAGCACCATTGGTCACCAGAGAAATGCAAACTAAAATGCAAATGCAAATTAAAACCACACTGAGATTCCATCTCATTCCTGAAAGAATGGCCAGGATCAAAAAACCAACAACAACAAATGCTAGAGAGGCTGTAGGGAAAAAGGAACTCTCCTGCATTGTTGGTGGGAGTGTAGACTGGGGAAACCACTGTGGAAATCAGTCTGGAGGTTCCTCAAAAATCTGGGATTGGAAGTCCCTTATGACCCAGCTATTCCACTTCTAAGCATATTCCCAGAAGAACTGAAAACATCATACCACAGTGATACATGTGCACCCATGTTTATAGCAGCACAATTTGTAATAGCCAGATCTTGAAAACAACCCAAGTGTCCATCAACTAAGGAATGGATAAAAAAGATGTGGTACTTTTATACAATGGAGTACTACTCAGCTATAACGAATGATCACACTGAAGCTTTTATAGGTAAATGGATGCAACTGGAGACCACACTCATAAGTGAAATAAATCAAATTAACATATGTAAATGCCATATTGTCTCCCTAGTACAAGAAACTGAAAGAGTAAATATGATAGAAAACCTTCAATAAATATTGTGAAAGGGTAAGAAACTGCTCAAAAGGGAAAAAATAACTCAAGAAAAAGGAAGAAAGAAGGAAGGGGAAAGAAAAAAAAGATAAATTTTTATATATACACTTAAGATAGCTCAGATGACTGTACAGAGCAAAACAGTTAATACTCATAGGATTGGATCAGTTTTGTGTCCTATATTTGGTAACCTGAGTAACTCTTTTGAAGATAACTACGTAAAACAACAACCTTAGTTATGTTCCTACCGCCTTGTTTTGAAAACCTATATTGTCATTTATTTGTCTCTTTTGTTCCTTGTTTTTCTTGTATTTTTTTGTGTCTGGTTTTGTTTTTCCCTCAAACACAGAAAGGATAGATGTACATATATAGGCTTATACATGCCTAGAACTTCTAAAGAATTTAGAAGAATTGATTTTATTACATGTGATGTAATAAAACCTTCAAAGCTACTTTGAAGAAGGCGGGACAGTGCGGCAGCCACCGCTGGTTTCCTTTTGTCTTGTTTTGAAGTCCCGTGTTGCTTGCATTGTTTTGTTCTGATCTGCTTTGCTGTGTTTTGCTTTGTTTTGTTTTGCTCTCTCTAAAATACAAAAAGAAAAGAAAAAAATACAAAAAAATAGAATAAAATAAAAATTTATTACTGTAAAAGACGCATTGCCATTAGCACCCTTCAGCCCCCTCTTCATCTGCGTCAAGCACACGTCCCCGTCGGTCTTGGCATGGCATCCATCACTGTAATGTTTTTAAAATTTAAGACTTCATCAGATTTTGCACCCACCTTTGTACTGTCTGATTCCATTCATATGGGGTTCTCAGAATATTGGATTCATGGAGACAGAACACAGAACAGTGGCCATCAGGGGCTGCGGTGGGTTAGGGTTAGTGTTTCAGAGGGACAGAGGTTTTACTGTGGATGAAGAAAAAAGTTCTGGAGATGGATGGTGCAACGATGGCATAAAAGGAAACGCGCTTCACGCCACTGATGTACACTTCCAACGGTCCAGCAGGTGACTTTCATCCTACGTACCCCACCACAACTAAGTAAACAGTAGTGTCAGCGCCTGAACACATGAAGCGATAATGAATGTGATGCCAAGACCTGCTGAAGACAGGCATGACGGGCACACCTGCAACCCCGCACTCTGGAAAGGCTGCCGTGGGGGATCACAGGTACAACCCCAGACTGGGCAATGCAGCGACTTAGCAAGACTGTGACTCAGCACAAAAAAGGGCTGAGGACGTAACTCAGTGCAAGGGTGCTGGTTTTCACCCCCAGTACCCCCAGAAAATGAATACATGAAAGGCACGCCGTAACACCACCACCATGCACACACACCGGTGCTCACGCCCTGGGAGCACTGTTTTGATCCTTGCCTGTGGGACCCTGCGAGGAATGTCTATGTGTGGAGCCTGCTGCCTCGTTAAGAACCGTGATTATGGTGATGGGGCCCCTAAAAGACAACACCCCCAACCCAGGCCTGTGCTCCAGCTGTGGCCCCAGGAACAGGGTGCTGGCCTTGGGCAAAGGCAGAGGAGGGCAGGACAAAGAAGCAGGCACTGTACGACGCAGGTGACCCCAGACTCCCGTCCAGATGCTGGGGGCAGCTAGCCCTTCAGCCTCAGTTTCCACGTCCGTCAAGAAGAGCAACAGCAGGAACACCTGCCTCTCAGCGAGTGTTGAGAACTGAGACGGCATCTGTTAGGGCACCCAAGGCTGCATGATCCCTAAAACTGCTGTGACAGTGGCTGTGCAGCGGCGGTCACGGGATGCGTGTCGGAGGCGCGCTCAGCTTCACTCTCACCTCTGCGGCTTAGTGTGATTCCGAGGAAGGCCCTTAGCTAGTTGGTGCTTCATTTGACTTGCTCACAGAGAAGGCGAGCACAGTATCCTGTTCTCGGGCTGTGAAGAAGGCTCAGGGCAGACACAGGGATGCTCCTTAGACCAAGTCCTGTCACACAGTCAGCTTGCAATAAACGTGGACAGCTCCTCCCAGCACTGTCCGTCCCGGGCCTCTGTGTGCCCAGGCTTCCTAAGGCACCAGAGCTGGCTGGGCCCCAGGGGGAGGGCACCATATGACAGGGCCAGTCTGTCCAAGCCAAACCCAGCTGAGACTGCGCCAAGCCCGGCACAGCCACAGGGCTGCGCCTGCTGCCGGCGCCCACTTGCCAGGGTGGTGACACTTCCTCCGGGCTGCTGGCTGCTGGGGACAGTGCAGCTGAGAAGGAGCAGAGACTTCTTTCCAGCTTCCCCAGAACAAGCAGGGTGCAGCTCACCGGCCTCGCCTTACTGTGCTATGATCTTGACCACGGGCCTGCTGGAAACGCAGGGTCTCTTTGCCTCTCTAGGTCCTTTCCTGTGGCTCATCCCAAGCCAGCAGGCCACAGAGGCAACTCAGTTGCTGGGCCCCTGCTGGGGGCTGCCTTCATCAGCACAAAATGGCCAGGGCAGCAGACAGGATGCAGTCACACCAGACAAAGGACACAGCCCCCAGTGGCACTGGGCTCAGAGTCCTCAGATCCCTGCTGAGGGCCATGCCCAGGACCCGAGTCCCCTCCTGAGATCTCAGATCCTGAGGGTCCCGCCGGCTGGAGCCAGGCCCCCACACCTGGTCGGGAGACACGTCCGCGGTCACTGCTGGTGGCCTGATTCAGGTGACCGTGGGTGCAAGGCCTCCCGCCCAGGCCCTCACCCAGCTCTAGAAGGAGGCGACAGTGAAGGAGGAGCCCCACCCCGCCCCGGTCCTCAGCTCTCCTCTCCCATTTCCCCACCCCCACGAGCCACAAAGCACAGCCAGGCTGTCACTCGGCCGTCCCAGTGCCCTCCGTGTTCAGGATCAATCCTTTCATATTAACCACCCCCCCGCCCCCTAAAAACCCATCTGTGACTCTTCCTCCTTCTCAGGCTGAAGGCCAAAGTCCTCCATAGAGTAATGAAGGTCCTGCACGTTTGCCCTCTCGGTGTCCCTCCTGCCACCACCCCCACCGCCCGTCACACTGGTTCTTTTCATCCTCTGTCTTCTGGGCCTACGCGGATGCTGCTCCTCAGCCTGCATGCCCCGCATCCATCTACACCCATCCTTCTTCCTAACCACCATCCACCCCTTCCCACCCTCAGGCTAGGTCAGGTGCCTTTGTTACACACACTCACAGATCTGAATTCTGCTCCTTCAAAGCCTGATCTTGGGTTGTAATCATACACACCATATGTGTGACTGTTTGATGTATAAGGAGGAAAATCCTGTTAGGCAGAAACCCGTGACAAGGGGACCCTGCATCTGCTTTTGCTTATTCCAGTGCCTACACCCATAAACCCTGGTTGTATAAATACAAATGAATGAGGAAATCTCCTACCTACGGCTCTGCCCCGCCCTGGCTGCCACTCGCTGCACCGGGCACTGGATCACGCTGCAGTGGCTGCTTCGCACCAGCCTGACACCTGACCACTCCCGTTCTTCAGCCTCCTGGAAGCCTCTCGTCCTGCTCTTCATCCCTCTGTGAACCGGCAGCCTCGAGGCTCTGAGCCATGGCGCCTACCAGCAGAAGCCGACTGCAGCCAAGATTCTCCAGGAGGCAGAAGGGGAGCAGTGACCTTCAGGCATCTCTCCTGCTGCGCTGTCCTGGGCCTTCCTGTGGCCGCTCCTCTCCCCTGGATGCAGTGTAAGGTAAGATTCCGGAGGCCCTGACCATTCTGTGGGCCTCTCCAGTGCCCTTTGCCAGCGGTCCCTTTTGTGGCTACCTCTCTTTTGCACTTAGTCTCCTGATGCTCAGTGCTCCCAAAGTATTGTTGCTCCCCGCTCCCATCCTTGTGTCTGCCCAGCACACAAGCCAATAGTGCCCTGGCCCTTCTCCGAGCACACCGCACAGTCCCGGGGCTGAACTCCCTTCTCGTTCTCCAGTACAGCTGCCAGGCACCCCCCACCATCTATGACCCAAACAGCTGCTCCCCTACTGCTCCCCAAGTCGGAAGCTTTGAGATCTGGGATATGGTAGTGGAACAAACAAAGATGCCAGCAGGCTGAGGGCTGACTCGGTGTGGATGAGCTGCGAGGCACAGGCAGAGGGTTGGCGGGAGAATGCGGAGGTGAGTACGGCTGCAGTGTTACCAGCAGCCAAGACTGCCCAGAAGGGAGCCAGAAGCAGGGACCCACACTTCCTGGCTGCGACTTTGCTTCCTGCTGCCCACCTCCATGCGATGTGCTGGTCTAAAGGAACCACCCCAGACCTCAGGGTGTAACCCCCAGGCTCTGCTCTCAGAATCTGCTACAGACTACCAAGTGCCGCTGTTTAGTTCAGAGGGCAAAAGCTGGGTTCCCCACTTCCGAGGACGGCGGAGTCTCAGCAGCTTCCAGTCTGCAGCTGCCTGCTGTTTCCTTTCCACCCCCTCCTGCCTCCAAGCATGCTCAGAGGCAGCTGACTGCCTCCCAGGGCTGACTGGGAGGCCCACCCAGTGACGAGTACTTAGAGCGCTGGCATAGTGCCTACCGATTCACACAGCACACTTCCCCAAACAGTACTGTGCTGTCCCTCACCCTCAAGCCCCATAGCAGGGGACATTCTTCCCCATCTGCTGAGCAGAAACCAGGAGCCCAGAGCAGGGAAGACACCCTCAAAGAGTGCAACAAGCTAGTGGGAACATGTCTCCACCACAGATAATGCAAAGTCAGAACTTAAATCCCAAACATACAACTGACTTCTCAGCCCACCAGGGGAGACCTGGCCCCAGGCCTTCTGTCCTCCTGGGCGAGGATCTGAACAAGCACACACGATGCGTCCCGAATTCCCATTTCTGCCTGTGTCCCAAGCTGTGTCCGAGGAAGGCTGGGCAGCAGGAAGCCCACTACATGCAGGGCCTGGCGACCCAGAGGTGGAATGTGCATCTCTGTCCCCAGAGTCCATTCCCCAGGCCAGAACACACTTGTGTGACTGGTTCCCAAAGCGAATCCTGCATTTCAGGTCCCTGGGCCTTTGACAACTCCTGCAAGTCCACGGTGGCAGAATTGATTGCTCAGGAGAAAAGGCACTGAGCAGCATGGTCTCCAGATGAGGACCTCTCTCTGGGTTGCAGCCATCTCTCTGTCTCTGTAGCAGCCAACTCTAAGAGGTATCCCTAAACCAGCCTGTGAAGTGGCAATCCAGTCCAGCCCATAAGTATAAATACGAAAGAAGAGAAAAGAAAAAGCCTCTGTCTTATAATCCCCCTTTCACTATTTTTTTAAGCCCTACTACATGCCAGACACTGACAATATGAATGTGCACATTAGTATTCTGATACGTGGAGCCAGACCATATGCTGCCTATTGATGAATCAGGACAAAAGCAGCCTTCCAGCGTTCACAGCTCTGCACCACCTGGGGACAAGACTTCCCCCTCCCTGGCCTCTCCACCCTCATGCAGGGCACAGGCAGCTCAATAGTCTGTGGCAGCACTGATGCTGGTTAACCCTGGGCAAGTCTCTGAGCCCTCTGTGCTCCTCTAGGAAATAAGGAGAGCAACAGTGTCTGTCTTTAAAGTCAGGGAAGATGACATGAAGACAACACAAGCCCCACCGCAAGAACACACTTCACTGGTACAACTGCTGTCTAACTCAGAGGAAGCTCAATCTTGATAAGCCCCATGATTCAAATATCCCAATGTGGAAATGCCTTTAACACACAAACCTACCAACATCACAGAGCAACCCAACCTACTTTTTTGTGGTGGTGGGGGTGGAACCCAGATGCACTTTACCACAGAGCTACATTCTCAGCTGAGTTGCTCAGGCAGGATTCAAACTTGTGATCCTACTGCCTCAGCCCGTCCTGCTCCTACATACCTTAAATGTGCTCAGAATTCCTGCACTAGCCCGCCACTGGACCAAACCAACCAACACCTAAAACCAAATGAAAGCCTATTTCATAATAAAGTATTGGATATTTATGGAATTGATTAAATCCGGACCAAAAGAAAAAGACAGATGATGCATGAGTAAACTTCCTTCAGGTACCAAACCTGTAAGTCCTGACCTTGACGTGGACACTGAGCAGCCAGGTGCTGGGACACACACCTCCTGAAGCTGACAGCCGTGGCTGGCTTCACTGAGACTTGGGGCATAACCGTTGGAGCACTGGCAAGCTGGGGATCCCCCAGAGACACCTGGCATCTCCCAGGAGCAGGTTGGGGTGGGAAAGAGGAGACTGTACAAGTCAGGCCACTGGGCCCCATCCCACCTCACAGGCAAGTTAGCGTCCCCTTTCCAGAGGGAATTGCCACCTGCAGAACAGGGCCCAGGCTAGCACGCATCCAGACAGGCAGACTGCACGCTATAAGTGCTAGGAATCTGGATTTTCAAGTCAGACAGGACAGGGGATGTAGCTCAGCGGCACAGTGCCTGCCTGGCAAGAGCAAGGTCCTGAGTTCGATTCCTGGTACAAACAAATAGGTAATCAACAAAATCAGACAGATCTTGCACATCTGTGCCCCACGAAGTGCCTCAGGGAAGGTCTGTGATTCAAGGGGACCCACAACCTGCCCGGGTGGCTTGCAGCAGAGGCTGGATCGCAGGCCTGGGATACTCTGGCCTGTCACTGGCCCTCTCTCATGGTCCTTCACTCGGTTCACAGGTGTGGGATGAAGCAGCCTGGGCAGTACACCCTTGTCATTGCTCACAGGGCCACAGGTCACGGGACTCAGCTCTGTCCTGTCCTCTGCAGGGAGATGGCTGGTGGTCAGCCCCACTCCTGGGCAGCCAGTGCCCATCTCACGTGTCCTGCCACTGACTATCCAAAAGGCCCACAGCAGAGTCTCACTCAGGGAGCACAGTGAGAGTGCAGTGACCCTGTCCAGTCTGAAGGACTGGTCGGCCTGCTGTGCCATCTTTCTCACTCCTGACAAACTGACAGAAGCACTCAGGCCCCAGGCCAGCACTCTGTTCTCTGGAATCATCAGACCCAAGTTCAGGGGCAGCCAGCAGGCATGGAAAGAGCCAGAGACAGTGCTGGGGGTGTATGTTTAAAACCCAGCTCTGCTGCTTAAGGCAACCACAAGGTCCAGGGGCCTTGGTCTCCAGCTCTCCAAAGTGGACAGCTCAGGACCACCCTGGCAGGACAGCCCAAGGGTGGACAGGGAGAATGAAACAGGAAGCCCTAGTAGCACAAGAAAGGCCTTTGCTGCAGGGTGGGAAGCCCTGCAGTAACACTCATGGCATCGCTGGCCTTACGCCTTGCCCAGCACTACATCAGTGGGAAGTACGGCAGAAGTCTTTACTAAAATCTAATTAAAAGTTTTACTAGGGCCTTATGAAAGTTTTGCTTATTAAAATCTTTGCCTGGAGCCGGTGTGTGCCCAAAGTAAATAAAGCCAAAGGACTCAACAACCGACGTGTCCCAAGCACTGCACTCACTTCTACTTCAGGGCGGGGTGGGGGCAGCCAAGGCGCCACAGCCGGGTAGCTCAGCCCTGCACGTGCACCGGGGCTGTGGGGCCACACGTCTGAGACCAGCTGCCAACAGAAGTGGCTCCTTGGTGGCTTGTGTGCCTCTGGCCTGGCAGCAATGCCAGCTCTCTCTGGAGTCTGCTGCTCTGCCCAGCACTGCCATCGCCTCCTGTGTCCTCCCTAGGAGCACGTCCGGCTCTTCCCCACTTTCCTCTGCTCAGAACTGGGTCAGAGCCCCCAGGGACCTCACTTTTCCTGGATTACCTCTGTAAAGACACTTTCTCCAAAGAAAGTCACACTCGCCATCCAGCGATACACAGTTCAACCCATAGTCAAGGTCCAGACCCAAATCTCAGGGCCCAGATCCCCAGGCTCTATCTGGCCCCCAAGTCTTTGCCGCTTTCGTCCTTTCCAGGCCTCCCTGGGGACTCAGTGTGGAGGGCCCATCCCAAGACTTCAGGACTAGCCGCAGCCTGCTGCAGGGGCTGGTCCTCTCATGGCCCCCAAGGGAGGAACTATAGTTGTAGGTCACAGTGTAAAGTGGACCTCTATTCCCAGGGGGAACGATGAGGGGCGCAGGCAAGAAAGGGTCCTCAAGGCCCCAAGATGACCTAGAGGGAGGTTCCGGAGGGGCTGAGTCCTACCCAGCCGCAGAGACTCAAGGTGGCCCAGGGACATGAGGCCAGGGGCCAGAGGGAGAAGCGAACAGAGACAGAAATCATGACAGGAAGCTGGGAAGCCACCAAGGCACACAGGAGAGGTGGTAGGCGACCGCTCATAGCCACGAGAACCTGAGCACAGTGCCCAGCAGTGTGGCTTGGCTAGCTGGCCAGCAGGGCACCACTCCACATCTGGGGCCATGCTGCTGGGTGGCTTGGCCACGTCTGCCAGCTCTCAGCGCCTACCTAGGAGGCTGCAATGCAGGAGCAGCCACCAGCGTGGAAGGCAGCAGCGTGGGCCGAGGCTGCAGGCTCCTGTGCCTCTCAGGCCTGAGGGAAGAAGGCCTCGCTGTGGTGCAGCGGGCCAGAGGGCCAGCAGAACAATGGACAGCTGCCCCAGCGCTGAACAAAGGGACAGCAAGAGCGGACAGAGCAAGAGCCAGCGGAGGAGGAGGCCGTGGGAGCCGTGTGCGGGCTGCAGGCTGGGGGCACTGCCCAGGGAGGGCGCAGGAAGCGGCATCTGAAGACCCGTCTGTGCCGCTCCCACCTCACCTGTCACACTGTCACCCTGTCACAGTGACTTCACACCTGCAGTTCCTTCAGCCTGCACCTGCCCTTCCCAACGCAGTAACTGGCCTGTTTGCTTCCTAGTATCACCCACACAGCACAGGAACCAGTGCATCCCCCACCCCAGCCCCAGCACGTGCCAGGATCCATCAGTATCCAGTGTCCACCATGTCCACCCACGGAGGGACAGCAAGTGGAATATGACTCAGCCATCACAAGGCAGGAAGTCCTGTCACACAGTACGTAAGCTCAGTAAGGTTAACTAGTTGCAGAAGTACAAATACTTTGGGATTCCACTGATTCGTGGGAAGCAGGTTGGTGGTGCCAGGGGCTGACAAGGAGAAGGCAGAAAGTTAGTGTTTAGTGGAAATAGTTTCAGCTCTGCAGGATAAAAAAGTTCCAGGCACAGATGGCAGTGAAGGCTGCACAATCCTCTGAGTGCACTGACCACCACTGAACTGGACACTTACATACCATCAAAGTGGTAATGTTTATGCCATGTATGTTTTAGCACAAATAAAAATAAGAATCTTTAAAAGGAGGGGAAAGTGCTTATCAAGGGAGTGAATGACAAAGTGAGAATTCAGGGTACAAGGAGATGATGGAAAGAGCCAGATGGAAAATGGAGGAAGAGCCAGACGAGGGCCCGAGCCGAGAGCAGCAGGAGCCGCCTCCAGCCTACGTGGGCAGCGAGAAGCACTCACTCGTGGCCAGCACCGCCTGATGCACCAGCAATGGCCGAGCGAGGACGTCTCGGGACTCCGAGTTCCAGCCTCACCCACCCTCCTCCTCGTGCCAAGCAAAGCGGGCACCAGAGGGCCCTGATCTCCCTCACACACCCCTCATCGTGTTTCACCATGTTCCATCTGCTCAGCTACACTGAGAGGAAGACTCCTCGCTCCCATGCAGCAGGGGCACTGAGGACACAGTGCTGTGCATGGCTTGTCCCTGGGGTCATGGGAGTCAGTATCCCGCAGGCTAAGCCCAAGGGAGCCCCCCGAGCTGCACCTCATTCCCACAGGACACCCAGAATTCCCTGGGCTGCTTAGGGCCACAGGTCACTCCCCGGCCTGTCAGCCAAACATCTAGAAGGCTGACCAGCATCTGGTCTAGCATCACTTAGGCATGAGCTCAAATCCCAACACCAAAATTAATTTTGTTAATTTAAAAAAGAGAGAAATCACTGATATTTTGAGCTGGCTTATGCATGTAATGGTGGCATCTCAAGCCATCTCATTTTAGACTTTTATGTTTTCTCAAGCCTTTCGCTATCTCCCGCATGGGACTCCGAGGGTCTGTGTTGGACATGTCCAAGTGCACATGCCCCATGCTCCGAACCAGCTCCTCAACATGACATGGAGCAGCCCTCTACCAAGGGGAGACAGTGGATGGTCTGTGGGGACCAGGGGCAGCGCTCAGGTCTGCTATAGGGACAGGCATGGCATGTAGCTTTGTGCCCATGTAACTGGTACTCCTGACATCATGGCTGATATGGACAGTGCCCAGGAAACACACGTGTGATTGAAAAATATGGTGTGTGTTTAAATGTAGAAAGACCTATCACAGTAAGAGACACATTGGCACTGGGCATAGTGGCACATGCCTGGAATCATAGCACTCAGGAGGCTGAGGCAGGAGGATTGCTTCAAGTTTTAGGCCAGCCTGGGCTACAAGGTGAGTTCAAGGCCAGCCTGGACTACATAGCAAGAGCCTGTGTCAAAAATTAAAAAAAAAAAAAAAAAGACACATTGCCATTAATTCCCCCTGCAAATGCTCTCCTTTTCTGGACCACCTTTACCCCGTCCCTCTCATTGCTCTCTGAAGCAGTTCTGGACGTCCTTTGTCATGAGTGTCTTTAGTGTGGCTGCCTCAGTGTCCTGAATCAACTAAAAATACTGCTCATGGTCACTTTGGCTGTGGGGAAGACATGAAAGGTGCCCAGTGCCAGCCTGGGGAGGAAGGCCGACGAGGACACGCTGTGCTTCTGAGCCTGCCTTTCCACTGGGTAGCACACAACAGCAGTATGCACTGTCATTACTTCCATCACAGCTCATTAAGATAGTCATGGAAGAGGACTTCAGAGGTGCTCTGGAGGGTCAAAGGAATGGTGGGAACAGCGTGGTCAAGGGAAAGAGGCATATGCCGAAGAGGATTAATGACAGTGTGCCTTCTACTGTAATACACTGTTTACAATGTAATATTCCTGTATTTTGATCACCTCTCGTACAGTCCAAGTGAAACGAGGTCGGGAGTTCATTCTTCTGGTCTTCACACTGGTCGGCATGAACCAGCACTTCCACAGCAGGGCCCCCAGGAGGTGTGTGCTTGGGATTCCTCTCAGAGTGGAGAGAAGGAGGTGTCACTGTCAACCAGGCTCAATCAAGTGGAGATCAGCTCAGCCTGTTGTGGGGTTTGTTGTAGCATCTATCTGACCACACCTTCCGCCCACAAGCCTTCACCATGGGATGGACAGAAGATACTGGTGTAGGTCAGAGGCACTGACTTGACAGGAAAGCTGGCCTCAGAGTCCTCATCCACATGCTCTTGCTTCATTGGGCCAGCTTCTAGTCTATGCTGCTTAACCTCAGGTCGATGGACTCTAAGGAGACTCGCGCTGCTAAAATCCTGGGGAAAGTGTGTGTGAGGACATACATGTGCCCATCTGCTATGCAACCGACGGCTGCTGGGTGCTTTGGATACAAAGGGAAATAAAACCAGGCCAAGCATAGTGGCACACACCTGTAATCCCAACTACTCAGGAGGCTGAGGCAAGAGAACCACAAGTTCAAGTTTAGCTTAGGCAACATAGCAAGAGCCTGTCTCAAATTAAAACTTAGCAAGGGGCTGGGCGGAGCATGGTGGTGGCGCACTTGCCTAGCATGTGCAGGGCCCCAGATTCCATCCCCAGCACTGGAAAAAAATTTTAGCGAAGGAAGGAAAACCAATTTCTTTCCCACACAATCTCCATTCTGCTAGGAGAGTCTGATTTTAACCAAACAATTATATAAACATATTTTTAAATTATACTTTTAATTGTACAAATTTATGGAGTGCCATGTAATAAGTTGGTATTTGCACTGTATACAGTGTGTAATACCCAATTCTGGGGAGACAGTCTCATTTCCTTAAACACGTTTTCTAAAATTTTAATTAACACACGGTAACTTTTTATGAAGTACAGTGTGACAATTCAATCCATGTAAACAGCGTGTACTAACCAAATCCAGTAATTAATGTTCCCATTTCCTTAACATCACTTTTCGCTAGAAGTGTGTGAGTACCACTCATCTAGCTATAGATAGAGCACATAACAGGTTACCGTGCACAGGGAAGACATAATCGCAACAGCAACAGAGTCTGAGAGCTCCCAGCACGGTGAGAACTCCCAGACGTGGGCAGTGGCCAGGCAGAGGAGCTGCAAGCCCAAGGTCCTCCTATAAACTCAGGACAGGAAGCAGCACGATGAGTCGAGGGGACGGCGAGGAGGAGGCGGTGCCACTGCTGGTGCCCAGGGAACTTGGAGGGCAGCTGAGACTAGACAGCATATCCGAGGCCACGCATACGAGTCTGATTTGTACCTGTAGGGAGGACGCCTGTGGCTTCTGTCAGGTTCTTACAGAGCTCTAGGACCCTAATACACTTCAGAGGAGCCCACTGTCAGAAGCCCAGCCAGGTCTTTGGCTTCATTTAAAGATAGTAAGAGGCCCCAAGCAGGAGGGTGCACATCTCTAATCACAGCACTCTGGGAAGCTGAAGCAGGTGAATCTCAAATTCAAACCCAGCCTAGGTAACTTAGCAACTTATAAAGGTCTTGTCTCAAAATCTAAAAAAAATTTAAAAAGAGCCAAGGATGTAGTACAATCAAAAGTCTTAGATTCAATCTCCAGGACAGAGAAGAGAGAGAGAGAAAGAGACAGATACAGAAACAGAGAGATCCGCGCTTAGACGCCGAAGAAACACCAGCTCTTGGATGCTGGAGAGGACATCGGCAGTTTTGCCGGTCCCACGTGCATGCCCCTCTTTTCTGAAATCTGCACTTGCGGGAAGTCACCCCAACCCATCCTTACCCCTTGTGCTTTGTAGCTCCAGCAGGAGGGAAGATCACGTGACCCCACCCTCACCAATGGGAGAAGAGCAGCTGTGGCCTGAGATGGGCACGTGACCGAGGACAACCAATGAGTATCGACACCAGGAAGTTCCCGGATGTCCTGTGCTTGGGCGAGCTGGTGAACACTCAGCCTCAGTGGGCTGACATTGGAAGCATGCGGTTGGCCTGGGACAGGAGGCATCCAGAAAAAAGCAGCACCAAAAACTGCAGCGAAGCCATACTACAGTGATACCACGGGAGCCTCCAGATGCAGACTTCCCTCTCACTGGAACTCACCGGGGCTCACCAATTGGGTGAGCCAACAACTGCCTATTTCAGGCCCGACTGGACTGTGTGTATTTGTAACCAGTAGTCCTTACCAGGCATCTTTCTAGTCCCAGTGTGAAAACTGAGGGCCGGGCAGGATCGACAGTATACTTCACAAGGTAAGAGCCCAGAAGCTGGGCCTGTGCACCTCTACCCAGGCTCCTGCACAGACAGGGAAAGAGATGTTCACCAGCAGCCTCTTCCCCTGGCCCAGACCCCACCATTCTCCTTCTCCTCCACCTCTACCCAGACTTTAGGAAGAAGCAGCTCCCCCCTCCCAGAGAAGCGACAGGGAAGGCAGGAACCTTGGTCCAGGAACTTCTCTAGATACTCAGTTTCTCCTGAGGCTGAGAAATGGGCAGCCTGGAAAACCCTGAAGGCTTCTCCTCCACCTCCACCCAGACTTTAGGAAGAAGCAGCTCCCCCCTCCCAGAGAAGCGATAGGGAAGGCAGGAACCTGATCCAGGAACATCTCTAGATACTCAGTTCCTCCTGAGGCTGAGAAATGGGCAGCCTGGAAAACCCTGAAGGCACAGCCACCTGGTTGCTGGAACCAACATCAGCTCCTTTGCTGGACATAGAGTCCCCAACGCCCTGCCGTCTGCCTGCCCATAGCTGTGCCAATGACCCTTCCTTCCAGGCCCCAGTTCCCTCCCGCCTCTGCACCTCAGAGCTTCAGATCCTACCCTCCCATTCAGCCCACAGGATCACTTGGCCTCTGCTCAGGCTGCAGGAAGCTACGTCTTTTGTTAAAAAAAAACTCATTCACTGCCAAAATTAGTGGCCCAAGATTCAATAGTGCCTCTAAAAGCTAGTTCCTATTCCCACACTTCAGCCTCTCCAAAGGCTTTGCTTTCTCATCCGTACCTGGTGTGCTTAAAGGTTTTTTCCCCCTTACTGAGTATTGAACCCAAGGCATGAGCTACATTCTCAGTCTCCTTAAAAAAAAAAATGTTTTAGTTTGCAACAGTCTTCTGAAGTCCCTAAACTGCCCAGGCTGGGCTCAGACTTCCGCTCCTCCTGCCTCATCCTCCCAGAGAGCCAGGATTAAAGGTGTAAGTAACCGTGTCCAGCTAATACATGCTCTTAACGCCCATTCTCCATCATTAGTAAAACCAGCCTACTCAGAGCTCAAATGGAATTTTCCCACCCATGATTAAGTATCTCACAGCTTCTCACTGGTCCTAGGTCAGTGATCTAAAACTTTACTGGGTACAACAGAGCCCTGCCTGTCTGAAAGCCAAGTTCCTCTTCCTCTCACAAGGAAACGACCTCCTGATGCTCACAGTGCCAGCTGCTGGCCACGTCTCTGCAGGGCTTGGGGTTCACGTCTACCCACCCACCCCACGTTTCCCTGTACACTCCCTGATCACTTCTGGCATGTGTACTGAGATGTCCAGCTGCATATGTGGGTGGCACAGAGATGAGCAATGCAGGCTTCGGAATCCGAGTGTGAATCCTAGGGCCTTGGGAAAGGTGCTTCTCCTTGCGAAGTCTCTGTTTTCTCTCTGGAAAGTGGGGATAATCAAAGGCATTGGTGGGTTTATCTAGTACCTGGCACTTGGCAAGTGCCTCAGGAATGTCAGCAAGTGATGCTGTGGTTAAAACTGTCACCAGATAGTACCGCCAAGTGGACTTCTAGTGACTACTGCCACACAATAAATAAAGGAATGTGCATCTAAGCCATTTCCTATTCCCACACTGCAACCTCCCCAAAGGCTTCGCTTTCTCATCTGTACCTCGTATGCTTATCCACTGTGCTGTGCCTGTCAAAATAATAAACATGGTGCTCAGAGTGAATAATACCTAACAAATGGTAGCTAATACATCACCTCCAAAGAGCTTTAGGGTCTACAAAGTCAGTCTCTCCTCTCCTGTGCTCTCCTGCGCTCTCGTTTGGCCCCCTCTCTCCCTTACTCCCTTCCTCTCTCCTCTGTAGGACATGACTGTGAACACACAGAAGTGAAGCAACTAACCCAGAGTCACACAGCTGGCGGCAGAACCACGCCTGGCACATGCCCTTCCAGCTGTCTCACTGAGTGCTAAGGTCCAGTCTGGGGCCAAACGTTCACCAAGTACCTGAGTCCTCCCCACGCAGCCGTGCCACTTTCCAAGCAAAGGCTGGAGGACCAGCATGCGGGGCAGGAGCCTGCATGTTAGGAAGGGCTCCCAGGTGGGACAGCGCTCCAGGACATGTGACAAGAGAAAGGGGTAAAGTGGCTGCAGTCGCCTCTCCTGGCTCCCAAGAGGTTCATTTTAGGGAAGACTCATCTCCACCGTGCAAAGAGCTTAGGGAGAGGAAGAGATACTGTCCCAGGCTGGTGAAGGGCAGGAAGGAGCTGCTGAGGACTTCTAATAGGCAGCAGCTGCCTTCCAGACACAAGCTGTTCTGTTCCCACCCACAGAAAGACAGAGCTAACGAGTGCTACAGAGAGAGAAGCTAAAGCTACCGGAAGCCAGGCTGGCTGGGAAGTTATTCTTGGCCAGTGTGGTTCCCTGACCCCTCTCCTGTCCCTCCACTTTTCTTTAGGCCACAGAAGTAAGCAAGCACAGGGCACACCCCCAGCCTCCAGGACAGACTCAAGATACCGCGGGACGGCAGGCGCAGCAGTGTGTGAACTTCTGGTCTGACCCACTTCCTGCCAGCAACTGACCAGGGAAGGCAAGTAAAGTGCACCCTGCAATCTGCCTCAGAAGCCTAAACCCTCCCGTCTTTAAGTCCTGCTTGCTGTTTAAGTTTAAGGATCCACCACTCCTGAGGATCCTTCCCCTGGAGGAGGCAGGCCCTAGGGAGCTTCCTGGGAACGCACATCCCTTCCCACTGCAGAGCCTGAGCAGAGGTCCTGCGCATGGCAGGGTGTCTTTCCTCGCTACTCCAGGGCAATTGCCCACTAATGCACACAACTCAGGAGCTGTAATTGTGCAAGGACAACAGATGTTTGGGGACAGGCAGGCAGCCATGGGCTGTGGAAGCAGTATGTGACTTAGAAGCAGGAAACTTGGCTGGCAGCTCTAGTTCTAGGAGTCCTTGGACTCTCCCTCTTCTCCTTTGGATTAGATGGGGAGGGTGACACACTGACACTGCTTAGGGCTATGGAGACAATCAGGGGAAATGAGCAGGGCATGGTGGGCACTGCGCAGGTGACAAGCGTCATCCCAACGACTAAGAGAGCAGCAGGAGATCCCCAGAAATTCCTAGCAGTGACCTTTTCTTTGGTTTAAGCTATAGAGGGGTGCACTAAATAAGGTCATTGTGTTTCTTTTGCTGTGGAACAAATTTAACAATTTAATACAACACACCTGTGTTATCTCGGGGTTCATCGGTTCAGAAGCCCAGCCGAGGCTGACTCGGCTGGTTTTGTGCTAAGGTGGTACAGGGCTGAAGTCAGCGTGCCAGCTGGAAAAGTCTGGAAGGTGGCTTCTTGGTTGTGGCAGAACTTAGCTCCTCGAGGGTGAGCTGAGGTCACGTGTCCTGGCTGCCAGCAGGAAGCACCCCCAAGCCTCACAGGCCTCTCTGCACCCTTTGCAGAGTCCCTGCACCTCAGAGCCAGGGACGGGGCAGAGGTTTTGGTCTCCTGATTTCCTCTTTTGCCTGCAGCCAGGAAAACTTGCAGCATTTGAGGGATCATTTGATTGGGTTAGACCCACAGATAGGCTGGGAGTCATTATTATTCTCAGTACTCAGTTGCTAGAGATTGAATTGTGTTTCCTCCCTCCCCCCCAAAAAAAATTGAAGTCTTAATCTACAATGACTCTGAATGTTACCTTAATTAATCATAAGATAATCAAATTAAAATGAAGTCATTCCAGTGGGCCCTGACCCAGTATGACCATCTTTATAAAAAAGGGAAATTTGGACACAGGGAGGCTTAGAAAAAAAGGTGTGAAGACACAGAGGAGACAGCCATGCCACAAGAGGGAAGAGGTAACCAGCTGAGGACTGCACGGGCTACAGAACTCAGGACAGGCAGAGGAGGCGAAGGGGAGGCTTTGCCGCCCAAAGCCACTGGCGAGTCCGCAGCCAGCCAGCACCTGATTTCAGACTCGTGGCCTTCAAAGCAGCAAGACAACTGTCTGCTGGTTTCAAGCCACAGCGTTTTGGGGTCTTGTGAGAGTAGCCATGATGTTTTGATTCGGATCACGAATGTCCCCCAATACACACATGCGATCAGGAGGTGGGGGCCCACAGGAAGGGGTATGGAGAAACAGCCTTGGGTCATGGGGTGTGTGCCTTGGGGCAGGGGTGGGGGACCCTGGGCTCCCCCTCTTTCAGTCTTACTTCTTAGAGATGTGTGAGTGGCTCTGCTCCCCCAGACATGCTGCCCCAGCTAAACCCAAAACAACGTCATCAATCAGGCAGGGACTGAACTCTCCAGTGCCATGAGCCACTCTTTGTAAGGTCTCTCAGATATTTGTTATGGTGATGGAAAACTGACAGACCTGGAGAACTAATACAACCATCTTAACTTCAGTTATATCTGCACAGTCCCTTTCGTCATGTAAAGTAACATTTGTTGGTTCCCGGGGTCTTTGCGGTGAGTATTGTGGCTCTCAGCATCACCGCCTAGAAGTCCTCCAGCTCCTTTCCTACCACATTCACTGAGCACACAGCCAAGGGTGAAATTATAAACTGAGAACTTGGAGGAGGTGGGGGAGAAAAGAAGGGACCCAGAAAGTGGTCCTGTCTAAAAGCCAAGTTGCAAAAAGGGTTAACCAAGGCCACCTTGGTATAAACAGCACACATATGTGCAGGGAATGACATGCACGATGCAACCACAGGTCCTTTGCCGCTGACTCTCACTTTTCATATCCTTTGAAAGTAGATTTTAATAATAGCAATCTCATAGAAACGCAAGAATTAAATGAAACCACAAAAATATAAAGAATGCCTAGCGCTAGGCAGGCATAGGATAAGAATTGAAAACTGAGCCATTATAATTGCATCTCTATTATATAGACATTTAATTAAATGTACATTATTTGGCATTTTCAAGGGACTGGTTCTAGGCTTCCCACATGAATGTCAAAATCCGCAGATCCCTAAATTTCCTTCTAAAACAGTGACAATATTTACATATAATCTATCACACCCTCCTGTGTACTCTAAGTCATCTCTAGATTACTTATCTGATGCAATGTAAATACTAAGTAAGTAGTTAGGATACTGTGTTGTTAGGAGTTGATGACCACAAGAAGGAGTTTGCACATGTTCAGTACAGTTTTCCATGTAATGGATCTGATCCACAGATGACTGAATTCCCATATGTGGGTCATGCACGCTTTAGTTTGGATGCTGAGTGTCCCCCATTCCTGTGTGTTGGAGGCTTAGTCCCCAGGGAAGCACAGTTGGAAGGAGATGGACCGTCATCGGAGATCATGGGGTCCCTGAGAATGTGACCACAGACCAAGGGGACTGTGAGTCTCTGATCTCTTCTTTTTCAACATTTTGCTTCCTGGGTCATACAGTGGCCATGAACTCCTATCATAAGGTACAGTGTCACCAGAGGCCCAAAAGCAAAGGGCCAACAGATTGCAGACTAAAAACCCTCAAAACTCTAAAATAAACCTTTTATCTTTGTAAGTCAATTATGTCGAGTATTTGTTGGAGTATCTTAAAGATGACTAGCACATCATGCTAGTCACACTATACACAGTGTACACAATCATGTATGTACATGCACCTGGCAGACTGGGTACCAGAGTGCTTTCCAGGCTACATGGACTGGGTGACACAACTTTACTTTATACGCCTTTAGAATACACCTTGAAACTTCTATTGCAAGCATGTATGGCTTTTATAATTTAAAACTATTCCTAATTAAAAACACGTATCTCCCCAGGAAACTAACCAAGCAAGACATACCCCACCCACATGATTGGGCTGTAACACTAAAATACAAATTTCCTGTCACATCTGCACACTGTGATGTTGGCCCAAAGACGTGTTCACTGTGGCTTTAGCCCCACCTCCGGGGCAGGCCTCTGCATGGCCCCCCAGCTGCACCCCAAACTGCAATTCAATCCTCTGCGGCTTGCCTCTTTTGTGGAGCCAGATGCAGTAGCCATTCCAAACCTTCCCCTTTCTCAGCTTGCAAGCTCCTGCCCCCTCCAGGAGCCCTGGTCTGAAAGGCTCTTTGTTGTGGGCAGAATGCTTTCTGGGCCATCTGAAAAACACCCACTGCAGACATTTCCATCTGCTCTTGGGAGCTCCTTCTCCAAAGCGGCTTAAAGCAGAAAGAAAACTAAAACAATGCCCTTGGGTGGCTGATATCATCAGCCTCTCCAACCCAATCAACTTATCAGTTCAGCCACAGAGATGCCACAGGCCGAGGTGAGGAGCGCGGGGTGCAGGACGCTGCACTGCCTGTCCTTGAACAGACACCTGCTTCAATGCGACGAGACGATTCTGTTTCCTGGCGCAGTACACGGATGAAAAGCACAGACTTCACATCAGATTGAACCAAATCTAAACTGCACGACTCCTTCATTAGCTGTGTGACCTTCAGCCCCAGGTTTTAGTGCTGCGGGCCTCAGTTTCTTCATCAAATAGGGATAAGAAGTCCTCAAGTTTTAACATGAGGCTTGACCTGATCATCTGAGTGAATCTACTAGCATCAGAGGAGGCACTCAGTGAAGCTGATTTTTTTGTTTTTTGTGGGTTTTTTTTTCTACCAGGAGTCACACTAACCTCGTGCTTTCCAGGCAGGCGCTGTGCCACTCAGTTATACCCGAGCAGTGCTGCTGTTAATATCACTGTGGTTATTAGAAAAGCAGATGCAGGGCCTGCCCTCTGGAGAGTTCTCATCTAGGATGGAAGTCAGGCAGGGTGAGCCAAAGTTCCACAGAGAATTGGCCTCTATGTAAAAGACATTTGGAGGCCTGGGGGGAAGCCCACAATAGAGAGAGGGTGTGCTGCTTTGCAGGAGAGGTGAGAAGGCAGGGTCATCAGCCCAGCTTGGCTGCCTACGCTTGCCCTTTCCCCAGAACCTTCGCTGCAGCTCCAGACCAGTCGCCCCAGCAGAAGGCTGCACTGCCCGGCCCCAGTGTGGCCGTGCCCACAGTGTGCACCGCTGCCAGCCAGGACTCACCTACCCTCCAAGCCCTGCTACAGTGGCCGCACTTCTTGGTGCTCTGGCTCTTTCCACCCACCTTCTGCAGCCTGGGACCTGCCCTATGGTTCCCCAGACTCTCAGGCTCCCACACTCCCCTTTGCAGGGACCCATCTACCTACAGGGGCGGCTGAGATTTCAAAGCCACCACTGACCTCTTTGGTTGCCTGGATTCTCTCGGCTGCACTTCACAGACTGGGGCCCTTGGACGCCATGTCACACCTTTTCCATGGGTTGAACTCCTCTGTGCCCTGACCTAGGCCAGATGCCAGCCCTGCTCACTGGCCACCCTGTGCTTCAGCAGAGGGCAGAGAGGGTGGAGCCTGGGAGAGGAAGGTGCTGTCTGGGAGCACTGCCTATGCAAAGGGCTCGCTGGGCAAACACTAAGAAATCCCGATGTATGTGGGGAAAGAGGGAAGACTAAGGACCCTGTGCAGTCTTGGGTGTCACTCTCGGGCCCTCCCAGGAGGTTCCCAGGAGTGACAGGTAGAGGGGAAGGCACAGAAGTGCATGGGATCCACAAGGTGGTGTGGGGAGCTTCCCTGCCCCGCCAGGCAAGCCACCCAGCGCTCTCCAGCTGCATCGCCTTTGAAGACCCTGGGCAGTCACACTGGGCACAAGCAGCCCACACGGGTCTCACCATCTCCAGGAGCACCCGCCTGCGCGTACCTGCTGCCTTTCAGCTCGCCCGCTCCAGTGCCTGGAAAGTTCTTCGCTGCCCTTCAACCTGCAGCCTCCAGCTTTAGAGACTCCTCCAGAGACATCCTGTCTGTCAGCCAGGGAGAATCTGTCCTCCCCTCATCTGATGTCCTCATGGTGTTCTGAGTGTCCTTTGACTGCAGCACTGGCTGCTCTGTCAGGTCAGGACTTCCCAGGGATTGTCACTCCTGGCCGGCCCCTGGTGTCCTGGGGACAGCGAAGACTGGTGCTTGGACACCTTCGATCGGCCCAGACGTCAGAATCCATGGGTCCTCATACAAAACAGATGTCATCTTCACGTAGAACCGACACTTCCCTTCACCCTAGCTGACCTGTGATGCCTAACAGAACGTCACCACTATGGACTAAAGACAAGGGACCAGCCTGCCTGTGTTCAGGCTGGTACAACTTCTTCCAAATATTTCTGAAAGAAGTTACGAGTCTGTCTGTTCTGCCATATTATCATTCCTTGCCCACCAGCACTGGAGGTCTTCCACAAAGGCTTGCCAGGAGCACTACTAATACCACCCTTTACTACATGCGCCACACTAGTGAGACTTACAGGAAAATCTCATTTAATCCTCAGATAACTCACCAAGCAGTATTTACTCCATGTTATAGGTAAGGAACATCAGCCACGCGTGAGATGCGAGAATGGGGCAGCAGGAGCAGGTCAGCTCCGCCTCCCCAAACTCAAGCACGACCTCTGACCCTAGGAATAACGAAGCTTCCTCCTTAGGCAGCCAAAGTAGATGTTTATTTCCACTTATTGAAATCTCAATGGGAGCCCTTGTGATCAATAAGCTGCTCTTGAATAAACACCAGGGAATCTGCGTGCTGCAGAGGAGAAGCTTGTCATTCACTTTGACAGCCCCGGAGCAGGGTTAATTAGCCGTTTCTACAGTCAGTGGACACTAAATTCTCCTGGAATATTACTCTTTCTTCTGCAGAAGGGGCTTTCGTGGTCATATTTCTAAAAGGCCATGTGCCTGTGAGATAACAGTCAGAGGGAGGTGGCACACTGGCGATTAACTGCTGAGAGGCTGGGAGGAATTCAGTCACTGTCGCCTGGTAATTGAGGGTGGATGGAAGGTAATTAAGGGAGAGACACTGGACGCAGCACACAAGCCCTGTCTAAGCACTCTGCACCCGTAATCTCTCCACATCACCTCCTTTCCACTCCTCAAAGAAGCAGCTGCCAACCTCCTAATCAAAACCCAGCAGCGCGGCCCAGCCCTGGTCCTCTGCCCTCTGTGCAAGCAGCCAGCTGCCACCTTTCCCTCACCTCTGACTGTGTGCATCTGAGCAGCTGCTCATGCCTCTGTGTCACTGTTCACTGACAGCGTGCGGTGCTGGTGGCCTTTTTTCTTTCAGTCTCTCTGATCCACCAGGGCCCTCCCCTCAGCCTTATCTCATTTTACAGGATAGCGTTACACGAGCCCGTGTGGGATGAGATGTGTGTCAACCAGTGCTGCTCTCAAACACCCACGAATCTGAGTATTCACCACATACAGAAACAGAGAAATCAAGCCCCAGAAATCCCCCAAGATCATTCAGCAAGCAACTCCCTCCCGGAAGCCTATGGCAGCACAAGTTTTGGGCCTCTGATCCTAGTCCCTTCCTGTGCCCCAAGTTAGAAGGAAGTGAGGAGAAGAAAGTGATCCTAAAAACAAAGGCCCAAACTGCACACTTAACTAAATGTGCAATTTTCTGTAAGCATATATACAGCCTTTTAATGGACGCAAATAAACATACAGCAAAGAGTCAAGCCATTCAGTGACACCCACCAAACACCCACAAATATTAGTATTCACCAGATACAGAAACAGACAAACCATGTCCATAGCCTAGATTAATAGCACTGGATAACTGAAGCAGGGAAAGACAGAATTATTAGTTAGTTCACTTTCCCATCCTTAATCACACTCCAGGGACGGCCGCGAAGAGAGAACCTGGTGGGTTGTAAGCAGGTAATTAGTAATGTCCATTTGTAATGCTGCACAATTATAATTTTTCAAAAGGGCCTTGGCGGAGTTGCAGACACAGAAGGTTACAACAGACCATCCAAATCTCCCCTCCCGCTTCTAGATGAGGAACCGAGCCCAAGAGATCTCTGTCCAGCCACCATCTGCCAGCCAGGCCTCAAAACGTGGCAAAAGGCTGAGAAAAAGTGAGACCAGGAGCCGGAGGTCGGGAGCTCAGCTGCGTCTGGAGAATCTGGGGGTGGACAGGCGTGAGGTCAGCAGTCTGCGCTGGCCAGTTACAGCAAAGTGCCAGGTCCTCTGCGCCACAGCGTCTCTCCTTTGATGTGGGATCACTAATCCCCTCCTTGATTGCTTTTCACAGGCAGTCTAAATTAACATGACCCCACACAGGGCACGGCTATCTGTGCATAATTAGTATGCGATAATAAATGCAAAAGAGAAAGACCCAAAGTTGGCCTACGGATTTCTGCTCCTGCCCCCAGGGCAGCCCCTTCCCACTGGGAATCCTCTCCATGCGACTAAGGAGGAGGATTCAAGGAACTCTGAAGAAAGGCTGTCTTTCTGAAGGGGCTGTTGGGCTCACTGAAGAATGGCAGAGGGAGCAAAATGACAAAACGAAGATCCTTTTACTTTTTGGTCACTTCAGCTGGAGACAAAAACATTTGTTTCAACGGCTGGCATTTGGGGAGGTAGATCGGTCATAGCTGGGTCCCCTCCCCATCGCGCGGGCCCTCGTCAGCTGTCACCTCACCGTGGCTCGGTTACTGTCTGAGGCTATCCCCTGCAGGTTTTGGGTTAAAAGCTTGGTCCCTCAGGTGACCATGCTAAAGCGATCTGGGGTGTTTAGGAGGTGAGGCTGGTGGGAGGCTCCAAGGTCGGGGGAGGGACCAACTGAAGAAGCGATTAAAGTGGTTTTCACGGGAACAAGAGCACGGGTGCTGGAAAAGAGTCCCCTCCTCTGGTGTCCATCTGGCACTGACCTTTTCCTCTCACACCTGCTCCTGCCCTTGTGACGTCAACCACTATGTGACCCTCATCTGACCAAAATGGTGCTGGTGCCGTGGCCCAAGGCCTTCACTAAGTGCCCAACTGCAGGGTTTCATTACAGTAAGATAACAGACTAATCCACACCATCGCTCTGCTCCTGCTTTATCCCGCTCACAGTGCCCTCCTGCTCCCTACCCTTTAACAAGGGCAGATTGGATACGTCTTTGAGAGACTTTCTCAAAGCCTTCTCTGGCAGGCCTCATGAAGTCACCTATTGTTTTATGGTGTGTGGAAGAAATTGCTAGTGCACTGCAATGCTGCATTTCTTTCCTCTTTCCTGGAAACACGGCTAGACCACGTTTCCCTGCCTTCCCCGCAGTCAGTGTGGCTGTGGGCCTGAGCTCAGCCAGCAGGAGGTAAGCACAGCAGCAGGGGCCCAGGCGGGCAGCCATGAAGACTCACAGAGGTCATTCTCACTCTCTTCGGCATCTAAGGCTGGATGGAAAGGACTGCAGCCAAGAGAGAAAGCACCAGGTCACAGCCTGGAAAAAGCTTGGGCTCCTAGGTGGGTGCACGGTACAGAAATTGCCTGTCAACTTAAATAAACTTTTATTGTGCAAGACTCAAGATTCTGACATTTGTTATGTCAGCTACTTTACGTATTTTAACTAATGTGCAATGAAATAGCTTTTATTTCTCATGTCCACTCTGCCTTATGATAGCTGTCTAGAACTCCCAGCTAGGGGTCGATAGGCAGCATCTAAGTTTGCCTGGGAAGACTGTGATCATTTATCAGCTATGTCGGCAATGGGCAAAGTTGAAGGAGAGAAAAAGAGCGGCGACAATGCTGTGTTTCCCTGCCTCTGCTTTAGCGCTCAATTTAGCATTTGATTCCATTTGCACTGTGGGCTACTCTTTCACTATTCTGTGCACCTCAATTTTACTTTACCTAAAGCTAAACTCACAAGAGCAGAAGCAAAAACCTGTCCACATCTCCCTGAATCCAGACATGTAGGTGCAGAATTGCCAAACTGAGTCAAAAATTACAAAACTTCTGAATGGGGGCTGGGGATTTAGCTCAGTGCCATAAGCACCTGCCTTGCAAGCAGGCAGTCATGAGTTCGATCCCTGGTACCAATAAAAAAGGAAAAAAGACAAAAAAAAAAAAAAAACTTCTGAATAATCCAATATAAGTCAATAAAATTGAAAGTGAACTTTAAAAATTACTAACTGATGAAAGCCTAGGTCCTGACAAATTCACTGCTAAATTCTACAAGAGATAGAAAAGATCCAGTGCCAGTACTCTCAAACTCTTTAATGAAATTGAAAGGGATGCAGACTCCCAAAGTATTTCCTAGAAGCAAGCATACACAGCTACAAAAACCAGAATAGGACTCAACCAAAAAAGAGAACTACAGAAAACTACATCTTTAATGGGAAAAAAAACCCACAGAAAACTTAAATAGAAGGTCTTTATCTTAAGCTGATAAAAGTCACCTATGACAAACCAACAGCCAACATCACACTAAATGGTCAAAAACTGAAAGCTTTCACTCTAAAATCAGGAACAAGACAAGGATGTCCACTATCATCACTCTTATTCAACATAGTTCCAGAAACATTAGCAAGAGCAATTAGACAAGAAAAAAAAATAAAAGGAATAAGGACAGGAAAGGAAGAAGTTAAATTATTATTTGTTGATGACATAATACTCTATGTAGAAGAACCCAAAAACTCTACCAAAAGACTCCTAGATTTAATGAGGAAACTCAGCAGCATAGCAGGATACAAAGTTAACCCTCAAAAATCAATAGCATTCCTGTATATGAATAACTCACTAGGATAAATAGGAAAACAACATTCTCACAATAGCATCACGTAAAATGAAATACTTAGGTATCAGTCTAACAAAGAAAGTACAAGACCTAAACACTGAAAATTACAGTAGTCTGAAAAAAGTATATAGGACTATGAGAAAAAGGAAAAAAAACTTTTGTTCTTGGATAGGCGGAACCAATATAGTAAAAATAGCACTTCCAAAACTGTTACACAGATTTAATGAAATCCCAGTCAAAATACTAGTACCATTCCTCACATGACTATAGAAAACAATCCTAAAATGCATATGAAACCAGAAGAGACCTAGAAGAGCAAGACCAATTTCAAGTAACACGGGCAAAGCAGTAGGCATCACAATCCCTGATTTGAAATTATACTACAAAGACACTGTGATAAAAACGGCATGGTACTGAATGACAAATGGAGGATCAGTGGAACAGAATAGAGGATGAAGAAACAACTCCAGGCATGCTCGGCTAACTTATCTTTGACAATGAGTCCAAATATCTTTGCTGGAAGAAAGATGATCTGTTTAACAAACGTGCTGGAAAAACTGGCTTTCCACATTGCTAAAGATTGACTCTCAACCCATAAGTCTCTCCATGTACTAACTAACATCAAAACAGATCAGAGATCTAAGTATTAAAATGAAAACATTTAATCTGCTGGAAAACACAATAGGTAAAACTCTTGAAGACACAGGTATAGGCAAAGATTTTATGAACAAAACCACAACTGTAGAGGAAATATTACAAAGAGTAAATGACTGGGATCACATCAAATTCAAAAGCATCTGCACAGCAAAGGAGACATCAACAGAGTAAGGAGATAACCTTTAAAAATGGGAAGAAAATTGTCAGCTACTCTTCAGACAGAAGACTAATAGCTAGAGTATCTAAAAACCTCAAAAAAATTAGAACCACAAAATTTAAAGACTCATTCCAGAAGTGGACATCTGAAATAAACAGAGACTTCTCAGATGAAGAAGTATAGCCAGTAAATGAAAGCCCAGGTCCTGACAGATGAAAACATGCTAAAAATCACTGACCATTTGAGAAATGCAAAATGGAACACACTGTGATTCCATCTCACTACAGAAAGAGTGGTTGTCATCAAGAAATCAACCAATAGCAAATGCTGGTGGGGCTGTGGGAATACAGGAACCCTTTTCCACCATCGGTGGGAGTGTAGACTGGTACAACCAGTGTGGCTGTCAGTGTGGAGATTCCTCAAAAGGCTAAAACTAAAGGTTCTACTGGATCCAGTTATTCCTCTCCTAGATATCTTTCCAATAAAATTAAAGTCACCATACTACAGAGACACATGCATACCCATGATTATAGCAGCACAATTTATAATAGCTAAGTCTCCACATATGCCCATCACAGATGAATGATATAGAAAACGTGGTATTTATGTACACTAGACTACTACCCTGCCATAAAGATTAACTTGAGACATTTTTAGGTAAATGGACGCACGCGGAAACCACAATCCTAAGTGAAATAAATCAAACACATACATTTAAATACATTATTTCTCTTGTATGAGAAACCCAAAGTATAAATAATGAGCAAAATAGAGGATAGATCTTAAGAGTAGGAAGAACTTTTTCAAATGAGAAGTGGAACAAGAGACTAGGCAGGGGTGAGGGAAGGAAGGAAAGCAAAAGACATTTAAAAGAGAAAAAGAATTATATTTTTAAAAATGAGACAAGCTACAGGCCAGCTGCAGACAAGGGTAGGAAGCACCTAAAATGAATAGAGAAAAAAATAAAAATAGAGGTTTTGTAAATGGGGAGCAGAGAAGGGGTGGCTAGAGGGAAGGAAGAAAAAAAGGACTTCAGAAAAAGACTCTAAATGTGTTTATTATGTATATGTACGAATCTCCCATGATAAATATGTTCATTATATACTGCAAACATGTACTAATAAAAAAATTAAAAACTGGGACTGTCTTTCAATCCAGGGAGCTGAGGCCACGCGAGGTGAGTTCCAGCAGGCCAGTGCTGACCCGGGGAGAATTTAAGATCATCGCTCCCAGCAGTTAAGTGCCTGCCCAGCTTCCTGAAACACTGTTCTAGGCTCGGGAGGTTTCGCTGGCTGGACTAGATCACACCCAGCAACCTTCCTTCAATCCAGGGAGCTAAGGGAATGGGAGGCAAGTTCCGGCATGTTGGCGCTAGCCTGGGGAGCTTTGGACCATCACCCCCAGCAGTTAGGAGCCTGCCCAGCTTCCTGGAACACCGGAGGTGTCACGGGAGGTCCTGTGAGCCTGACTGGGCCACACTCAGCAACCTCCATTCAGTCCCAGGAACAGAGGGCGTAGGAGGCGATTTCTAACACGCCCAGGGGAAGCTTTGGAACATCACTCGAAACACAGAAATATAGGAAAATGACAAGACAAAAGACCAAAATGCAATCTCAAACCTCCAGCCCATCCCAAGAAAGCCTAGGAGCCATGTACATAGAAGAAAACATAAGCCATATATCTGAAATGCCTGAATAATAGCAACTGAAATAAAGAAGCAACTCCAGGAAGCTATAAAGGATTTCAAATTAGAAATAATCTCCCAGGTAAAAGAAGAAATGATAAAATTCATGAAAGAAATTCTGAACACATCTAAAGAAGACATAGTTAAAAAATTAGAGGAACAATGCAAAAAGATAGAATCCCTGGATGAACAATATAAGAAACAAACAGAATACATGAAGCAGATTCAAAGAGATATAGAGGAAATCAAAAATTCCATCAAAAGTTGTCAAAACAATCTCAACAAAAGTGAAGACAGAATTTCAGACCTTGAAGACAAGACTGCAGCTACTGAACAGGAAAGGAAAGATCTTTTAAAAATAACAAGGAATCAGGAAATAACAATTCAACAGCTGTAAGATGATGCAAAGAAAAACAATATAAGATTGATAGAGATGAAAAAGAAGGGGACAACACAAATGATATCAAGAGGCCATTTACAGAAGTAATAGCTGAAAATTTCCCAAACATGAGAATGGAAACTGACATTAGGATTAGTGAAGCATATAGAACTCCAAATAGTCATAAACAAAATAAAACTACACCCAGACACATAATAATCAACATCCCAGAAATCTAACATAAGAACAGAATATTAAAAGCGGTTAGAGACAAAAGACAGATCACCTATAAAGGAAACTCTATCAGAATTACAGCAGATTTCTCAACACAAACAATGAAGTTAAGGAGAGCATGGAGTGAAGTATTTCAGATCCTAAAGGAAAATGACTTCCAACCCAGACTGATGTACCCTGAAAAACTGTCCTTCAAAATGGATGGAGAAATAAGATACTTCCATGACAAAGAACAGCTGAAGAACTTCATGATCACCAAGCCAACCATGAAAAGAATACAGAAAGACATTCTAGATACACATAGGAAAATACTACTAAGCAAGGCAGACAAACAGAATGGAAAGGTAAAGATGCAACAGCAGAAAGATAACATGTCAACAATAAACCAATATGTAACAGTTAGAACCATTAATGTAAATGGTTTCAATTCACCAATTAAAATAAACAGACTGGCAGAATAGATCAAGAAACAACATGGAACTATATGCTGTCTACTAGAAACCCATCTAACGCAAAAGGAAACTCACAGACTGAAAGTCAAAGGATGGAAAACAATACTTTATGCAACAGGAACCCCCCAAAAAAGTGGGGGTAGCTATTCTGCTTGCAGACAATGTGAACCTCAAACCACGAATGATCCAAAGAGATAAAGAAGGTCACTACACACTAGTTAGGAGAAAACTTCAAGAGGAAGAGATAACAATCTTAAATATATATGCACCAAATAGCAGCACCCAGCTATATAAAGCAAGTATTAATGGAAATGAAAAATCAAATAAGCAATAACACAATTATAACAGGAAACCTTAACACACCATTGACACAAAGGACAGATCAACCAGACAGAAAATCCGCAAAACAAATAATAGAACTGAATCATACCTGTAAACAAATGGACTTGATAGATGTATACAGAGTGTTCCACCCAACAACATCAGAATACAGATTCGTCTCAGCAGTACATGGGACATTCTCTAAAATAAACCATATACTAGCCCACAGAACATATTTAAGTAAATGCAAAAGGACTGACATTATCCCATCATGTTATCAGATCATAGCATCATGAAACTAGAAATTAACGATAAAAGAAACTGAAAAACCCCCACAAACACATGGAAATTGAGTAATACACTCTTGAGCAATCTGTGGGTCACAGAGGAAATTAAAGAACAAATTAAACAATATCTACAAGCAAACAAAAATACAAATACCAGTTACTGGAATCCATGGGATGCAATAAAAGCAGTCCTCAGAGGAAAACTTATTGCACTGAGTTCCCACATCAGGAAAACAGAACCAACACAAATAATCTGATGCTTCACACTTCAAACATCTAGAAAAAGAAGAGCAAGTCAAGCCCAAATCAAAAGAAGGGAGGAAATTATAAAAATCAGAGGAGAAATTAATGCAATAGAGACTAAGAAAACAATCCAAAGAATCAATGAATCAGAGTTGGTTCTTTGAAAGAATAAATAAAATTGATAGGCCCTTAGCCAACCTTATTTTTAAAAAGGAAAGAAAAAATTCAAATTCATGCAATAAGGAATGAAAAAGTTGAAATCACTACAGACTCTGTGGAAATACAGAAGATCATCAACACCTATTTCAAAAACCTCTACTCAAAAACACAGAAGAAATGGACAGATTCCTAGAAACATATGAACTACCAAAGCTGGGGCAAGAAAATGTAAAACTGCTGAATAACCCAATTTCTATTCATGAAATTGAAAATGTAATTAAGTCCTTACCAACAAAGAAGAGCCCAGGCCCAGACGGATTCACTGCGGAATTCTACAAGAAATACAAAGAAGACTTAATGCCAACACTCCTCAAACTCTTCAATGAAATTGAAAGGGAAACAATTCTTCCTAAGTCATTCCTGGAAGCAAATATTACTCTAGTACCAAAACCTGAGAAAGACCCAACTAAAAAAGAGAACTATAGACCAATCTCCCTACTGAACACAGATGCAAAAATCCTCAATAAAATATTGGCAAACAGGATGCAGCAAATCATCAAAAAGATTATACACCACAGTAAAGTGGGATTCATCCCAGGCATGCAGGGATGATTCAACATATGTAAATCAATAAATGTAATCTATCTTATCAATAAAGCCAAAAGTAAGAATACATGATCATCTCTATAGATGCAGAAAAAGCTTTTGATAAGGTCCAACACTCATTCATGATAAGAACCTTACAGAAAATTGGAATAGATGGTCTTTACCTCGATATGATAAAGGCCATCTACAACAAACCAACAGCCAGCATCATATTAAATGGCCAAAAATTGAAAGCCTTTCCCTTAAAATCAGGCACAAGACAAGGATGTCCTTTATTATCCCTCCTATTCAACATAGTATTGGAAGTACTAGCCAGAGCAATTAGAGAAGAGAGAAAAATAAAGGAGTAAAGATAGGAAAAGAGGAAATTAAATTATCATTATTTGCAGACGACATGATATTCTACATAGAAGACCCTCAAAACTCCATTGAAAGACTCCTAGATATAGTAAATAAATTCAGTAATGTAGCTGGACATAAAGTCAATACTCAAAAATCAATAGCGTTCCTATACACTAACAACAAAATCACTGAGAAAGAAATAAGAGAAGCCACACCCTTCACACTACTTCACACTAGTATCCCAAAAAATGAAATACTTAGGAATTAATCTCACAGAAGAAGTAAAAGATCTATACAGGGAAAATTATAATACCTAGGAAAAAAAGTTGAAGAGGATCTCAGAAAATGGAAAGACATCCCTTGTTCATGGATAGGAAGAGTAAATATTGTGAAAATGGCCATTCTCCCAAAAGTGTTATACAGATTCAATGCAATCCCAATGAAAATACCACTAACATACCTCATAGATGTAGAGAAATCACTCCTAAAATTCATCTGGAACCAGAAGAGTCCTGGAATAGCAAAGGCAATTTTACCAGCTGGGTGGTCCGCAGCCCTATGACTAAATGCCCATCTAACAATCCTGGGCCCTGAAGTGGGCGTCTTTGAGGCTCAGGTGAGCTTCCTTGGTTGGCAGCACTTTACAAGTGTTGACATGCATCTCTGCTGGGACCGTGAAGCCTGGTGTCTGCGACTCCACCAAAGATAACCTGTTCCCAGGTTCACTCCTGGTGACTCCTGGACTCTACGTTTGGCATCTGTTTCCTTGGCTGATCTTAATCTGTGTCCTTTTGCTGTAAAAAGTCATAAGCTGGATAGAGCAGTTTCTGCAAGTTCTAGTGAATCTCCACACCTATAAGTAGTCTTAGAGATCCTCACCTCAGAGGGTCAAACAGCAGCTATGGAGGTTAAAGAGTTTGAATTCACCCTGGAGGTGAATTCATTATGGACCCAAACCCCAGGGCTGTTTGAAAAGTTCAAACAGTGAAAGGCAGCTTTCTACAAGGTCTTTCTGACAGCAGGGAGGAACAGACCAAAGGGCTGGGGTGAGGCAGGAGGTAAAGACCCAGGAGACCGCTGAACAGTCCAGGTCAGAGCTGGGAGCACTCGGTGGGCAGGAGCTGTGAGGAAGAGCTCGACCTGAGATGCACTCAAGAAATAGGCACAAGAAGGTTTGGTCTCCCCTTCTCCTGCAGGGTGAGAGACAGAAGTCAGGAGGAATCCCAGATCTCATCCCATGTCACTGGGTGGGCGGTTCCCAGGTCCTGCAGTGAGGAATCCTAGGGAAGCTGGATTTTGGAGCATCTCGACACTCAATCCCACCCTGGCTTCTTTTGCTATATCCATTCGGCAATCCAGAGCCGAGCAGGGTACTTAGTCCATTCTCTTTTCTCTCTTTAAAGCCATCACTTCGGCCTTCTACCCAAAGTGGTCACTAGCAGGTGGCCCTTAGCCATGGAAAGGTACATTTTGACCGTCTCCCTAACTTCAAGTTCTCTGCGGGCAAAATCACAAGAAAGTGCCTACTGGGAACTGGGGAGCCAGGGGGGCCGCAGAGACCCCAGAAATGCTAGGCATGCAGAGAGATTTCAGACACCGTAACTGGGTCCTGAGCCAGACACCAGGGGTGACACTGGGGTGGGGGTGCAGCAGCGAATGGAACCACTTACAACAAGTGTTCTACAGTCTGCATAGAAGTAGGGGACTCAGCGCCCTGTCTGTGTGCTGGGTGGCAAGAAATAAGTACAGCTTCGGTCCTCCAAGCACACCCTGGGACAGACATGCACAGAGCCAGGGCCTCCTGGGGGGATCCGGCCTGTCACTGAGCCCCAGGGCAAACTCAGCCTCTGTGTTGGCTCCAACAGCCCCTACCCCAGCGGCAGCACTGGCCCTGGGGCGCACTGGGAGCCATGTTGCCAGCCTTCCCTGCTCCCCAGCCCAGGCTGTCGCATTCCAACCAACCAGCCAGCTGAATTCA
Organism: Cavia porcellus; assembly: GCF_034190915.1. NCBI lineage: Eukaryota > Metazoa > Chordata > Mammalia > Rodentia > Caviidae > Cavia > Cavia porcellus. The sequence continues at coordinate 74,103,811 of NW_026947498.1, forward strand.
CAGCTGGTTTCTCCCTCCCTCCTGTGCTCGCTCCTGGAGCTGTAAAGGGCTCCGCCAGGGAGAGAGACAAAGAGGGAGCAAAAGGAGGGAAGTAACCAAGCCGTGCACAGACCCTCCATCAGGGCCCTGATGGGGGCATAGTCTCTTGTAAACGCTTTCCCGCCAAGGTGCCCTGGGAATGGATGAAGGAGCAGCCTCGGGAGTCTAGAGGCTAAGACTGGACTCCCAAACAGGCCTGCAGTCGCTGCATCGCTGAGCAAGGTGCTTCCCGTCGCTGAACCTCAGGTTTCTCATCTATAAAATTAGTCAAGAAGGAGACAGCAACCTTGTCTTACAAAGCTGATACCTGAATCAGATGAGTTAAAATCTAAAAACCTTGTATTCAGTAGTTCTTCAATAAGTGTTATTGATTTTACTTTAACTATTAGCTCTCCAAGCCTGGGAGGCAAAAAGCACATTTTGGAGCTCTGCAGTGCTGGGTCCTGCCGTAAGACCTGGGTCCTGCGCTTCAGCGCCTAATAAACAGGCCAGAATGGCTAAGCATGTGTGCTGTGCAGGGCCAGAGGACTCCCCAGAGGGCACTGTCACTGCTCCTTTCTGACTGAGGAGCCAGAGGTAATGCGTGGCCTGGGAAGGGGTCTGACTGGGGAGCCACAGCATCCTCTCAGCAAATCTCCGTGTTTTATGCACATCCCGACTCACAGCGTTGTCTCTGCCTTTACAAGTTCCCGCAGAGAGGAACCAGCAGCAGAACACCAGTCTGGAGCCAGGGCTCTGACCTTGGCTCTGGCACTGCTTTGCTGCGTGACCTCAGAAGAGCTGGTCTACACCTCACTCCCTAAGTCACTCCTTTAACAAATGGACATATAGCCATGCCCCTGTACTAGGCTCTACCTCTAAGAAACCCACCTAAAATATTTGGGCAGAGTAAAAATTTAGAGAGAAAAAAGACCACCATGGCTTTGGAGGGATTCTGGAAAGCTTTCTAAAAGGAGGTGGGGTCCAAAGGACAGGCGAGCTTTAGGATAGGAAAAGAAGGCAGAAAGATCCTACAGGGAGAGTGAGATGGGACCAGTCATCCTGACTCATCCACCCGTCAGGCTGGGCAGGTTCTCCTGCCACAAGGATAGAGCCCTGCACAGGGGCTGGCCGCAGGAGGGGTAGTTTCCTTCAGCAGAGCGTAATGAGGACACTTACATTGTGGTCTGTCCGGATGCATGATTCTGCCAAAACCACGGTGTCTTTGGCCGCACTTAAATACCATCTGCACCAGTGCTGCAACCAACACTGTAAACAAAACCACCTAAAGGATAAGAGAAATCTTTGCCCGCTACTCATCTGACAGTGGAGCAGTATCTAGAATATGTGAAGAAACGTTGTAAAACTCAGATTAAAATGCACAAATAATCTAAACGGATTCTTCTCAAAAGAAAAACTACAGATGGACACTAAATGAGTGACACACGCCAGTGTCATTAGCCAGCAGGGAAATGCGGATCAAAAGGACAAGGTTCCATCTCACCCCAATAAAAGCGGCTGCTATCGAATGAACAAAAAACTGAATGCAAACGAGGGTGTGGAGAAGAGGAGGTGCTGCAGCCCTGGAAGGAAACGCACGGAGGCTCCCAGGCTGCCCAGAGTTAGCGTCTGATCCAGCCCGCCGCTCCGGGGGGACCCGAAGGGCCACGGGGACAGCTGTGGACTCGTGTCTGTACAGCGATCACGGTAGCCAGCAGCGGACCCCGGAGCCCGTCAGCAGGTGACTGGATAAGAAAATGTGGTATATACACAACAGAAAAGTGTTATTTATCATAAAGAAGAAGATCCTGCCGTTTGCAGGAAAATAGATGGAATGAAAGGCATCATGTTACACAAAATAAGCTGGGCAAAGACAAATATCGCATTTTCCCCCAAAAGGAAACTAAAACGCTTTTGTTTTTATTTATTGTGTGTCTTGTGACACCGGGAATTGAGCCTGGGTCCTCGGCACTAACCTACATCCCAGCCTGTTTTAATTTTGAGCCAGGGCGTCACTAAATCGCCCAGGCTGGCTTCAGGATCCTGGGATTACAGACACGCACCGCTATGCTCAGTTAAAAATACCTTTTAAAAGCCCACCTGAATGTGTACAAGGGGTCCCTATGTCACTATGGGGCCTGGAGGGGTGTCAGGGAGACAGCCAGCGGATGTGACTGACGTGTGACCCGTGCCCCTGTGGAAACACCGCAGCAGAGTCCCTTAACCTGCCCAGTTAATGTGTGTCAATCATTATAATTTTTAAAAAATATCTATGGGGCTTGAAAATCCTTTTCAGATCTTCTTATGCCACTGGTGGATGGAAGTTTTGAATTGGGAAAAGGACAAAGAATGCTTATGTTTCTATTAATATTACCTTTGCTGTGGTTTCTGGATCTTAAATTTTTCAATTGTAGAAAAATGCATGTAACAAAAGTTTTCCATCTTAACTATCCTTTCTCTTGCTCTCCAAGTTGGTTTTTGGGACTCAGACCCTGGAGAAGTCTATTCCTAAGACACAGGCCCAGTGCTGTCCATTTTGTTTTTTGTTTTGACACAGGGCCTCACTAAATTGCCCGGGCAAGCCTTGAACTTTCATCCTCCTGCCTCAGCTGTCCACAGTGCTGGGATTACAGGAATAAAAGTGCCACCGCACTCAGGTTTTTCAGATCACCTTCAATATATAACAATGAAGCTGACTTTTCATTTGCAAATGTGCATCATGTTTTCCTTTAAAATAATTGGTACACAGTGGATCACTTTAAAGAAACACGAAGCTGGGCATAGTGACACACACCAATAATCTCAGTACTGGATTGCAAGTTCAAACCTGACCTAGGTAATTTACTGACTTGCTGAGGCACTGTCTCAAAATAATAAAATAATAAAATAATAAAAATAATAAAATAATAAAAGGGCTGTGAATGTAGCTCAGTACAAAGGCCCTGGGTTGTTCCATCTCCAGTGCCTATATATATATATATATATATATATATATATGAATATAAATAAAATGTAAAGAAAAGCAAACCAAATAATAAAGGTAATATAAACACAGATAAGTTGCAAAACACACAAACCCTAAAATTCACCAGCTATTGCTACGCCTTCAGTTCAGCTTTCCCTTTCTCATTCCGGTGACGCACACCTGACACCGCAGTTCACAGGAGGACAGGGCTGCTCGGCTCACAGGTAGGGGCTCGGGCCTTGGGCTGCTGGCTTCAAAGCAGGTGCATCACGGCAGCAGGGCGTGGTGGGACAGCTGCTCCCTCACGGCTGCTGCGAGGGCATGCAGGAGAAAAACACCAGGCAGGAACGGACCCGGGCGCAGGTGCAATACCCAAGATCACGCCTCCTCAACCACCCGACACACTAGCACTTCACTAACCTCCTTGGTGGGTCCCAAGACAATCAAGATGACAATGAAGCTCAGCCATCCCAGATGGCACACCTGTACCCAGAAAGGGAGAAGAAGCCAACCAAGGTCCACAGACGTCAAGCCTTGGCTCCCTGTATCCACTGCAATGCTTCCCCTTGAAAAAGGCAAGGAGAATAATGTGTCCCTCTCTACAACACACCTTTCCAAAGATTTTTGTTCCAACCCTAAAAGACACATAAGAGAACCTGCCACATTCTTTTTTATCCATGACAAGAAAAAGCCACCTTCCCCTTAAATCAGCCTTAGTGACAGTTTTGGGAATAGAAAAAGGATTAGAAGTCCTCAGAAATGTGTCACCCCTAAAATCGTCACTCTGCTAACCAAATGTCAATGCTGGAAAGAAAAGTTGGCATTTTGATGCCAGCATCTGCCTCCAGCTATTCCATGGGGTGCTCCTTGTCAGAAAGGCGGCGCCTTCTCCAAACTATGGTGCACAGGCAGAGCTAGTTTAGAATGCATCTTGTTGAGAACTGTGCATCAGCAGACTGACTGCTGCAAAACAGCTAAAGAATCACAGGCTCTCCTCTTATTTTACATAATTTTTTAAAATTTTTATTTAAAGAGAAAAAAACAGAAAAAGGGTACAAGTAATACAGAATTTCAAAGAAACAGTAAGAGATCACTAGTTAATAGATTACATATTGTCATGTTAGAAATTGTTCAAGTTACAAAATTAAAGCATATAAAGTGGACTTTCAAACAGTGAGACTGCAAACAGTCGTGTTCAATGATCCAACAAAAATTTAGTAATATGGTTATCTATCTTACACACTTAAACATACATGCAGTTGTGTCCTTTAGAGCACTTTCTTTTGCATAACTTAACAGTTTACAAAATATGTCTTTAGACCTAGTGTGTCATTTAACCCAAACAGTCATGAGACGTGGGCAGCATTGTTATTATCGAACACAACCTAGAGTCCAAAGGCCTTGTGACTCATTCACAGTTGCGAGGAGGTCTTAACTCCCAACCCGTGTAACCCCAGACCGTGCATCTTAAAAGCTAAGGAGCTCAGGGCCTTGGGTTCCATAGAGAGAGACAGACAGACAGACAGACAGAGAGGAAGGAGGATAGAGGGAGGAAAGGAAAACAGGGAGAGGGAGAGAGAGAGAGAGAGTCTAGAAGCACATTGCCAATATTTCCCAAAGCATATTCTCCCTACTGCTACTAATACTAGTTTCTAAAAGAAATGTCGTAACTAAACAAAACTGTTATTAAAAGTTTAAAGGACTTTCTGAAATTAACTATAAATCTCCCAGAGGAAATAAGAAGCCTTTCCAAAACTAATTTGTCAAATTACCCAACTTAGGTAGACTCTCCCCCTTAAAAATAATCTTCCAGAGGACATTTTGGCCAGTGTGCAAGGATCCTGTTGTAGTGACTGGCTTCAGTCCGGTTGCTTCTGCTTCATAAAGCCTGGAGTACCCTGGTCACAGGACTGCTGGGCCTGTAGCAGCTACACTGAGGGCAGTCTGGGCCCTGCCCCACAGGAAGTGCTGCACACAAGGCCCTGCCAGATGTTTCCAGAGTGGACACTCAGGCTGTGTCTGGGTGGCCTGAGTTGTGTGTGCCCAGTGACCTTATTTAATACTTATTTTGCTTTTTCTCTGTTCCCCCAAAGTTGTTCAAGTCCTGCATACGGTGCTAAGGACTGGGGGTAAGAAAGGAGTAGCTCCTTCTCCAGGAAGAAGGCACCCTCGAGCACCCCCAGAGCCAGTGGCCTGGCATGGGACCTGCGAGCGACCCAGCACCTGCACTCAGAAGGGTTCTTCGCCTGGTGTTTTGCTGGCGCTATCTTGAAACTCTGCTCGAACAAGGCGCTCCCCCATTTCCACTTGGTACTGAAGCAGTAAATTATGTACAAGTCATGAAAAAGAGATCTGGTGCCATGAAGGCAGAGACCGCGCCCAGCTACCCCAGCCCAGCACTGTGCCCCACACAGGAGGTGCCCACCCTTGTGCGGGGAACGCATGGGTGTCGAGAGGCACACAAGGCCCAGTCTGCGCGCTTCTGCACGGTAAACAGCGCTATCCCTGAGCAGGGTGAAAGCTCACTCACACTTGGGCTGGAGGGAAAAGGCAGGCCCACCAGGGAGCCCAGGGAGCCTGCATGTGTATCGGGGCAGCAAGCAGACACGCTGTCCTCTCCCCAGATAAAGGGACACTTTCCAGCACTTCTCCAGGCAACAGCCAGTTTCAGCTAAGAACCTTCACCTGCGTCTGAGCGTTTGCTCACTGTCCCCCTCTGTAGCCGGTGTCCTTTGCTTTGTAAGCCTGCATCTCAGCTCCCAGAACCTCCAAGCTACTAAAAGCTGAGAGGCTAAATCTCCTCGAGGGAGGCCTCTCTTCCCAGCCTCGCTTTCTCCTGGGTCTGCCACACTGCCAGCAGCAGCCCTGCTCCCTGCTCCTTCCTCCGGCACAAGAGGTGCCCACCTCTCACACGCCAGGGGCGCTGTGGCCTTGTGCCCGAGCACTACTGCTGCAGTGACACTGACTGAAATCCTCTGCAGTGCCGTAGCATTCCCCCCACCGCCAGTGTCGTGGTTTTCGGTGTCCCGCATCTCCTGGTAGTTGATACCACAGCTGTGATAATCCCGCCAGGTTGCCACATCTCCTTCAGAAGCGCCTTCCTAATGGCTGCATCAGATGGCTGCCACCACCCAACACTAACATTCTCCGAGTGCTGAACATTCTTACACATGTCTTGCTTTTTTAAATTTATTTTCTCTTTGATACATTAAGATTATATATATTAGAGCACTTTCTTTTCCCTTTTGTACAATGACAATATATTTAAGTGCATAAGATAGGTAACCATATTACTGAGTTTTGTTGGATCATTGAACAAAACTGTTTGCACTCTCACTGTTTGAAAGTCCACTTTATATGCTTTAATTTTGTAACCTGAACAACTATTTCAAAGATAACAATATGTAATCTATTAACTAGTGATTTCCTACTATTTATTCTTTCTGAAATTATAACTTGTACCCTTTTTCTGTTTTTTTTTTCTTTTTCTCCTTAAATAAAATTTTAAAAAAAAGATTGTACATATTTATGGGGCACCATGTGACGTTGCATTACTTGCATAGATTGCATGTTGTTCAAATCAAGGTCAACATGTCTGTCTTTTCAAACTAGGCAGTCATGTACACATGTGTGTGTGCATGAGTGAAACCCAGGGCGCTGCTCATGCTAGGCAAGCCCTCTAACCCACAGCTACACCTCCCAACCCATTTATCATTTCTTTGAGATGAAAACATTCAAAATCTTTGCACTTTTTTAAAAATATAAATGATAACATCTTTATGTAGTCACTCTGCTATGTAGATGTTCTGCTTTGGTTCTGTGATACATGTTACTCCAGTGGTCACTTTTGCAAGCGTGGGTTTCAGTATTGGCCACGTCCCTTCCCAGCTAGTGAGAGCCTGTGAGGCATGAGCCAGCCAAGGCATGACAGCGCAAGGTTGTCATACACTGCATGCGCACTCTACATGTGTTTACCGTGACTTGATAAGTCAAGCCTTGTCCAAAAAGAGTTGCAAATAGTTGGCTCCTGTCCATTAGAAGCCTAGCATTGAGACAGACCCCACTGGGCTAGGAAATAGCAGAAAAACAAAAGAAGAAACAAGAAGACATACCCCTTGAAACACAATCAGTATAAATGTTTAAGAAAAAGCACGTTTTCTTGCTTGCATGAATTACAAAAAGTACTACGAGGCTGCGGGCCGGCTGATAACCAAGGAAATGGCATTTACAAGAAAGTGGACCAAAGCAGAGGGTGATGGTGCAGGAGCTGTGTGCAGGGCGGGAAACAACTACAGCCAGGAAGAAGGTGAACGGCATCACATTGGGCCAGGACGATGAGTTGTGCAAAGAATATTTATGTTGACCTTTTAGGTTCACCAATATATGCTGTTTTTTTTTATTACAAGAAAGCTGTATTACCAAAACTAAAACTGCCTTGTTTCAGCAGACTTTTATAAAGACCCTGTATACACATGTTATTTAGAGGATTGGATAAGCATCTTTGGTTCAGTCAAACATTTACTGGTACCTGTGACATGCTCTTCTGCTTTATTCTAGTATAAACAGAAAGGTAAAGCCACTCCCTCCCCCTCCACGAACATAATAAGCCCATGATAAACCTGAGACATGACATCCCATAAAAGAATCTGCAAGCAGCTATGAAGGCAGGAAACAGACAAGCGTTTCATCCCTGAAGGCCACGTCAGCGATAGTCTGCCAGGCGACGCCGCTTTTAACCTGAATCCTACTGGGTGAGCAGTTTCCCAGGCAAAGAAAGAAAAACATAAATATGTGTGTGCGCTTCTGGTACAAAAGGCAGAAGAAATGTCCAGACATTCAACAACAGGATTCCCAGCAGAACTGCTCAGCGGGTCCTGAGGCCAGCTGCATCACCCTGACACGGGGCACCCGCTTTCCGTGCAGACTGCAGGCCTCCTCTACAAGCCAACTGCATCTGTGTCTGCACCTTACTAAGCTCCTGTTCAGGTTGTGTGCAAACACTGAGCACACTCTACAGCTGAAAGGCCGATAGTGCCAAGAACAGAACGGCAGTTTACAAAAACAGCAAGTCACAGTGCTGCCCTGTGACGGTCACACTGCAATGATTTGGGAAGACACAAGAAGTGGCCACAAAGCAAGAGGAAGGCCAGCATGTTAGCTGGCTCCCTCCGGCCAGCACCAGTCCAGATGGGCACACTCCCTGAACAGGCACACACCACTCTGTTGGCTTCAGATTGGTTTTCCAACAGGAAGACTTATTTACAGTCAATCAACATGAAGACACTGCCAGAGGCCGGCCATGACTTCCTCCTGCCCTCTCTCGGCCAGCATCTCTACACTCATGTGCAGACTGGAGGATGCTGAGACTCTAAGGATGTGGGAAAGAGTGGAGCTCTTCAAAATCCAGCGGTGACTGAGCCACTGTCGACGCTCAGGTGATGGGAAAGCCCGGAAGCAGGGGCAGATGTTAAGCCGAATTAAGCAGTTGCAGGAGAAAATGAAAGCTTGCCTGCCAAGACATCTGGTGTCCATTAACCCTCCCAGGCAGAGCTTCAGCAGAGCCATCTGCTGGAACAGCCTCGCTGGGAGGACTTCCCCACCCCGAGTGTCTCTGCCTGCTCCCAGCAAGGCCAGACCTGGAGAAGGGGAAGAAAGAGAACGGCCCATTGCCTTCGAGGCCCTCCAGGGGATTCCTTACAAACGGGGCAGCCAGCAAAGCCAGTGGTCAAGAGACCTCACACGGGTACAGTCACGGAGCTTGACTCTTTCCCACAAGAAAAAGAAACCAAGATCAAGGTGAGCGCACTCCAAACCACGTGCCCATAACCTGACCCTGAACAAAGACGGCAGGTGCTGCTGGGCCAGTGTGAGTCCTAAGTGGCCCAGCTGACAACCAGAAGGAGGGGAGGAAACTCACATTTGGTGAGTCCCTACCACAGGCTGGGCGACGTGCTGTGCGTCTTCAGATACCCTTATCTCATTTAGTCCTTACAGGTCTGTGCCCTGGTTGTTGCTATTTGCATTTTACAGATGACAAGGCTGGGTTTCAAATTCAGGTTTTCTAATTTCCAGAAAGAGTCCAAGACTTCTTTTGCTGATAAATGTGCCACAATGAAGCCACTTTCTTCAGTTTGGAGGATGGGAGGGAGCGAGAGGAGGAAGGCTTACAACAAAAGCTATTTGTGGGCCTCTAACAAAAGATTATGCATGGATGGAGTTTGCTGCCTTTGATGCTTTTGAAGATGACCAGACGGAGGCTTAAAGTGTATCCATGGAAACAGCCATGTGGGAGCGGCAGCAAAATCAGCTCACCCGTGAGGCGGTTAGGTTGGAGACCCCTGAGACACTTCGTGGTGAAGAGAGGTTGCTGTAAACTCCCACTTACGGCCAGCCTGCCTCCACACTCCACAGCTGGGGCACCGACAGCTCAGACCCCGCCCAAGCCCAGCCATCCAGACTCCAGTTCCTCTGGGCCCCCAATGCAAGGGGCTCCCCGCTCCGGGGCTGGCCCAGGACCAGTCTGCACCACTGCAGCAAGACCCCGCCCTGACCTCCGACTTCTGTCTGGAGCAGGGGCTTCCATCTCAGAATGGAAACTACCCGCTGCTTCTCTTCCCAAACTCCTGCCTTACCTCTGCCCACCCCTCAGGAGCCCCCGGGCTGATCCTAGGCCTATAGGCCTCGTGCTTTGACCACACCACCAGGACCCCTGCTGGCCTTTCCTCCTGATGTCCACTCCCTATCTCCCCTACGCCAGCACCCGTGTCCCAGCCCTCCCCTCCACCAGAACCTGCTGCAGGAGCAGGAGAGAGATGCCTCTCCCGAGGTCTCATCCCCTGTTGTGGGTAGGATAGGATGTTCCCAAAAAGGCCGTGTGATCAGAGGTCAAGCTTGTGGAAGGGGTCTGATCAGGAGGCACCACACTCACGGGGGATTCCTTCACTAAGAAGGTCAGTGCCAAACGTGCTGCCAGGAGGTGGAGTCTGGTTGGAAGAGGCGGTCACTGCGTGTGACTGGCAGGGGAGAGCTCCCTCCTGGCCCGCCCCTTCTCTCTCTGCCTCCTGCACGGTGAGCAGCTGTTTCCCACCAGATCTTCCTACCATGCCCTTCCCGCCCTGGAGCCAGCCAGCTACGGGCTAAATCCTCCACAACAATATAAACTTCTCTTCCTATAAATTGTGAGTGTCAGGTATTTTGGCCCAGTGAATAAGAAAGCAACTAAGATACTCTTTTCCAGAGAAACTAACTCCAAAGACAAACTGAGGTGAGGACATAAAGTTGAGCTCTCTCCCTGCAGGTCAGGATATTTCCCACAGCCATCCCAGCTGCAGCACCCCCATAACTTCAGCTGCGGCTGTGATGCAACAGCCCAGCCTCAGAGACATATGCCCTCATACCCAGGAGGGCACCTAACTCCTGGGCCGCTCAGCCACTTCCCTGCCAGAGCCAAGGGCCCATAACCAAAGCAAGCGCCCACTGCCCCAAGCCCAAGAAAGTCGCTCTGAGCATGGAACTCGGTTCTGTTGCCAAGTCTGCCGCGTGCCTCTCTGAGCCGGCTTCCGACAGCAGTTTAGCTGCGGTGCCCATTCCGCAGATACTGACTCAACGTTCCGCTCCTCCTCCCTACCTGGATGTCGCTGTCTCCAAGATGCCTGGTCCTAACATTGCAGCTGAAACAGGCCACCTTTCCTCTGTGTCTTTACAGCCCTGGCGAGACCTTGCCGTGGCTCCTTCCCATTATGCCGTAATTACCTGACTTTTGCCAAGGAGCTCCACGAGGGTAGGGAACGGCCCGTTCACCTGTGTACCCCCCTGCACCTACCTCCAAGCCTACTGCATGGAAAAGATTCCCCCAAACAGAAAAGTAAGCCAGGGAGCTAAATGCTGCAGGTAAAGCACTCACATAGTCTTCACAATGTGCGAATTTCCCAGGCCTCACGGGACTCTCAGTGGGCAGGCAGAGCAGGCAGTCACCTCGCTGCAGAGCCAGACAGATCCGTGCAGACAGACAGACCTCCCGCTTGCTAAACCAGACTCCAGCCTAACCCCTCCTCCCACCAAAACCAGAGCAGTTGGTACAGACCCAGTATGTGCAGGTGACACCCCAAGAGAAAAAGACTCCCCTCATGCAAGGACCGTACCCCTGCAGTCAATGGATAAAGCTGGGAACCCATCCTGGAAACCATTCAGACCCCAGGTCAGACAGAAAACCTCAGGTGACACAATCATGGCGACACGCTCTGTGTTCAGAAAACTGGAGGCTGCAGAGACCCTGCCAGGCAGTGGACGCCTCCAAGTCTGATGTGGCTCTGCCACAGAGGCCATGACAGAGCCAGGAGTAAGGACACAGCAGCCAGGCCCCCCCAGGCCCACGCCAGCTGCCCGCTGCTCAGCCTGGGCCTGAGCTCCACACTTCTGCTGCCCCTGGTTCCAGCTGTGAACTCCTATTCCTGGGGAAACTCACTGACTTCAGCCCTGAATATGCCATAGGCTGGGAGATAAAATGAGGGAGCCCCATGCTGGGGATTCAGCTCAGCAGTGTAGACGCTGCCTGGCAAGTACAAGGTCATGAGTTCAATCCCCAGTACCAAAAAGAAAAAGAAAACATGGGGAAGCCCCCTAGTAGACAAAGTCTACACTCAAACTTGGTTCCAAACTGGTGGATTGATAGCTGGTGGTCAACTTGTAACACCAGGTGCACTGGATCAGCCTGGAGGTAGAGACGGTCCACCTGAGGACTGTTGCCAGGATAAAAAGGAGATCTAGAGAGGGAGCGTTTAGTGTTGTTGGTTCTCCGTGATATCGCTGGTTCTCCTGGAGGAGCTTATCGAGCTTCTTGCCTGATATGAACTTGGCTGTTCTCATCAGAGGAGGAGCTCAGGGCTTGTGGTCACTGAAAACGACTGTGGGTCACTTTGGGGGAGCTCTGGTCTTTACCACTTCCTGGCTCCAGAGGGGAAGATGTGTGCTGCTCAGTCTCCAGGAGAAAATTGTCACTCTGGCTTCCTGACATGAACTCACTGTTCTCGTCATCAGAGGAGCTCAGGACCTCATGGTCGCCAAGGGTGGCTGTGGTACTTTTCAGGCGAGCCCTGGTTCTTACGTTGAGCATTGCTGCCTGGCTCCGGTACAGAAGCCACAACCCACTGGCACAGTCCCTTCTTTGTCCCACTGGCACAGACTTTCTAGCTTCTGCCGCTGACCTTTGGGCCTTCTCAGTACAGATCCATGAGACGGACTTGCATGAGTAACATTGTCGTGGGCTCGGGGCCTCCAGTTGGGCTTGTGGGGGACATTGTCATGAGCTCTAGGTCTTCAGCTGGACTTGTGCAGGACATTTTTTTGCTGTGAGATTCAGGCCCTCAGCTGAATTCTTGGGTGTTACCGTGTGGACGGATTTCCTGTACTTCTTGTATTTATCTCTTTGGGTGACCATTATAAAGTAATACTATAAGTTATGTACCCTATATGGTCTTATTCTCCTTGTAAACTCTGCTACAACACAAATGATCTTAACTTTCCCTAAGATCTCTCTCCAAGTTCTTAATAAATGCAAGGTTTTTCCCTAAAGAAACTGCAGTATTATAATCAGGCACACATAGAGGCCTAAGCTGGCCTCTGTGTATGGCCCTCCCATCCCCCAGTCCCAGCCTCCTTAAGCTTTGAAAGGAAAAAAGCTATTATCTCTGGGAGGAAAGTCACAAAGCCCAGCCCAGTGGCAAGGCTGAGAACCCGTTTCTGTGGAGGTGGCCAGGGATGTACACTGTGGGCAGCGGTGCTGGGGCCCATTCTTTTCCAGGCCCATTTAAGTTTCCATGGGCCATAGGCACTGATCACCATCAGACCGCGCACCTTAGTGATGTAAATCACTCCGGGGCCTGGAGTTCCAGAGGGAGTCTCCTTTCAGAGCCTAAGCAGGAGGAGCCCCCAGAAAATTACTATTATGACCTGAGACTCGTGCTATTCAACAGAACTGTAATGCAAGCCACATATGTAATTTTAAATGTTCTAGTCGCCACATTAAAAACAAGAGGTGAAATTCATTTCAATGACAGCTTTTTTAACCAAAAATATCACTACTTAAATATGCAATCAATGTAAAAATCATTAATGAAATAATAATTGTGTTCTTTTTTACATTCTGAGTTCTCAAAATTGGTGTGAGCTTCATTCACACAGACACCTAGATTCGGACTAAGCCACATGTCACAGGTTTACAGTCACATGTGGTTGCTGCCTTCCTGTCTGGGCAGCGTGGCTTGAAGTTGGCCAGGGACACCTAACTCAGTCTTTACATTCGGCCCCCACAGCAGCCCTCAGTGTCACCACTTCACCGAAGGGAATCTAGGAACAGACAGAATAAACATTCTGATCTCACCCAAATCCAGCATCTTCATCTCCTACCTCCTGGTCCCGTGCCCTGCACTGAGCAAATCTGAATAGAACTTCTGGAAAGACACATCCGGTGCTTACAAAATGCAGGTATGGTACAAAGATAGCCAGAGATGGAGGCAACCTGAATGTCCACTGATGAATGAATGAACCAAGAGCCTTTGGTCTGGGCACACTGTGGACTATTACTGAGTCCTAAGACAGCAGAGAACTCTGCCCCATACTGCAAGTTCATACTGATGAACTCGGGGAACATGTGGCTAAGTGAATGAGACCATCACAAGAGGCCACTCTGATTCCACTGGCCGGAGACTCCCAGAGTACCTGGATCCATGAAGATGAGCAGAGAATGGCCCTTGCCAATGGCGGGGAAAAGGGAGTGGGAAGTGAGGTTAGAGGCAGAGATTCAGTCTGGGAAGATGGAAAGGTTTCTTGAGGTCAGCCATGGCTGCATGATAACATGCGTGTGCTGAATGCCACCAATCCAAACAACTCAAAAATAGTCAAAGAGCAGTTTCACGCTGCATATACTCATTTTCATCCCTAAACAACACCACTGTGCAAGGTACTATAATCAGTCAGTTTCCCACACACAAGAAAACCAGATTCCTTATCCACTCCCCTAACCACAAACACAGAGACGGTCCTCTGCCTTGCTACTGTGAATGCTGCTCAGTGCGCGTGGGGTGCAGACATCTGTCCACGGTGGTGGTTTTGTGGTTTTTGTCTCCTTTGGGTCTCTGCCCAGAAGAAGGACCCAGAAAACTGTTTTTAGGACCCCAGACTGGCTTACTGCCCCACACTGGAGGAGAATGTAAAGAGGTGCTTTGGGAATAACCAGATCAAGGCTGCACCTGATCAAGGCCTACACTGACTCAGGGCAAACCAGGCGCTCTCACCAAGTAACCCTCGCTGTCCCACAGAGCAAGCACCCCAGTTCCAGGGTCCCTCCTCAGAACCCAGCTAGACCAGCTAAGAACTGTGGACGGGGCTTCCTGGAAAGCACACACCAACATGGAGACCCTCCCTCAGGAAACCAGGCCGGGTGCCTCACGGAAGGGGCAGAGAGGACTGGGCAGCAGGAGAAGCCAGACCAAACGGCCTCACTGAAACCGGCGGTGGCCCATCTCAGGGACTCCAGCTCGGGGAGGGACTGGGCCATCTCACCAGGCTGCTCTCTCCATGGACACAGCTCCCAAGAGGGCAAACAGGTGACAGCTGCCATCCAACAGTCCATCACAAGAGAGTCCATCCTGAAGGATGCCCAACTGGATCACACCTGCCCACCAGACAGAGTCTCTCCAGGGTGACCCTACAGCTGGTTCATCCTGGGGCTCCCCCATGGCTGCCCAGGGCCGCTGGGAAACCTGAGTACTTAAAGAATGAGCAAGACTTTGTCTACCCTCTCCCAGATCCCTCAGAGCAGTGCTAACTCGCCTGCACCCTATCAGTCCAGTTCGGCCAGCCAGCCCACCTGTGGTGTCCCTCAGGGTTGAACTACCACAGACAGAGCAACTCTTACCCAAAAGCCATTGATACTTGGTGCTGTCTTCCCATGGCCCCCGGTCTCCCTTCACAGGGACAAGCCCAGCTCCACAGCTAGTTCTGCCCTGTAGCAAACAGAACACCGGCAAAGGTCTGAAGGACCTGTCCACGTCTCCTGCCCTTGCGGCACGCCTTGTCGCTTTGCGCAGGGACTGTGGGAGGGGCCAGAACCTGGCAGTGGTGCCAGCCCTGCTGCGACCAGCCGCACCTTCCTGAGAACCTTGCTCCTTTCCTGGGGTCCTGCTGAGTGCTCCCTCACTGACTGCAGGCTCATTTCACACAATGGGAGGCAACTCATAAGTGATTAAAGGAGCCTCGTTCAGTGCAGCTATGGGTCAGGCAACCCGGGATGTGACTCTGCCTCCAGCCCGATCTGTGCAGTTTCTAACAACGTACTTCAGTATCTTCGTGTCTTTTCCTGTCAGGAAATGCCTGCCCCGATCTTCTGCAGTTATTTTGAGGAGTAACAGGGACGAAGAGCATCTTCGTATACTATTCATGGTAGCTAACATTATTATCTCTGGTAAGGGACAGAGAGGCCGAGATATCCGGATTCTGCCCTCAGATTTCATTCCAATACTGGAGGCTGTGCTTGTTCAGCACCAAAGCAACTAAATAAAGGGAGGAGAACTCTCTCCATCGTGCAGATGTTTTGTGGGTGGAGCCCACAGGGCACGCCTCGGCCTTCTCCCTGTCCCTAGCTCACCTTCCCACCGCCTTCTGGGGATACTGTAAACAGCTAAATGACACTGTAAGATGTTCACAGAACTCTTGCCTAACAGATATGGTTACATAAATATGTAAAACATCTGTACAGCGTAACTACCAGTTATAGTTAGGGGATGTAAAGAGAAGCTGAGGAATGCAAAAAAAAAGAAGAAGAAGAAGAAAGAAAGAAAGAAAGAACCCTACAGTACATTTTATAAGAAAAGAGCTAACCTTGTAAAATACTATTAATCAGACATACCAGTAGAAAAGAGAAAATTTTAAAAAGACAAACAAAATGTCAACAACCTCTCTAATAACGAGAGAGATGGCAATGACAGATTCTTTTACTTACGAGTTTAAGAAAAGTGAAAATGTTAACTCTGATCCACTCTGATAAGAGTGTGAGAGAGGTTTCTCTTGGCCCTGGCGGGGAAGGAGGGAGGAATTGGGGACAAGATCTTTCAGAGAGAATTTGATGCAAGCTATAGAAACTGCAGAATTTCCCCTTCTAACTATACATCTTCCAAAAATATTCACCCATATACACACATATACGTACAAAAATGTCTACTATCATTGTTTATATTGTCAAAAAAATTAAAAACCAAATAAAAGCCCACCAGTGAGGATTGGCTAAGGATATGATAGTATAGTCACACAACGGAACTCTATACAGACAGTCAAAAAGACTGAAATGTGTCCACACAAGGATTTGAACACAAATGTTTACAGTGCAATGTTCACAACAGCTGAAAACTAAAAAGAACTCAGAAGTCTCCCAACACAACAAAACATGCCATATCCTGAAGTAGAACAGTATTTAGCAAAACGAGACTATACGGGCACATGGGTGAACCTTGAATGAATCTGCAAAGCATTATGCTCATTAACACAAGCTAAACTCCAAAGAACACATTTTATCATTCCACCTACGTGCGATGCCCATACAGAGCAAGCTATAGGGCAAACAGATTCGGGCATACCTGAAAATGGATACAAAAAACCTTTGGGGTAATGCAAATGTTCTCAAATTAAACTATGATGTTAGTTGCACAGTTCTGAAAATGTACTAAAAAGTCCATTAACCCTATACTTATTTTTTTTTAATTTTTATTATTTTGAAGGTAGTAAAATACAACAGAAGAAAACGAAACAAAGCCAATTTAGACAGTGTAGTGAGACTGGTACAGAACTTCACAGCAGGTTACCAGGATAACAGTAATAGGTACCGCAGCATATCTCGTTATCTTCACAGTAGTTGTCCTTTCAATCAGGTATAGCAAAATAAAATGAATTACAGAACATTATAGAACTTACCAAAACAGAATATTGAATAGAACAATACAATTAATCAGAATAAAGCAAAACAGTGGTAACAATATTTGCCTTCAAAGAGATGGTAGAAGAAATCCCCATTATTTGCTATGGTCAGCCTCCCAAGAGATGCTCAGACCTCTGGCTCCCATTTGCTAATGGGGTGAGGGGTGGGAGGTGGGGTGTTTGATTCTCAGCCCATGTGCCGGTAGGCTCACTACCACTTAGCAGGGAGGCGAGCTGGTTGCTTGGTTTCCCAGCGCCCTAAGTTCCAACATGGCATTAACTGTATACTGAATTTTCTAGACTTGATTTATACCTCAGCAACCTTGCTTTTAGAAATAAAACAAGGCAAACCAATAAATTCTTGTGTACCAAAATGTGCAATGTAAATTGTTGAATTTTTAAAAGAAGCCAGTATAAATATTATCAGATTGCTTAAGTAATCATAAGTATATATTATCATTTTAAATCCAGATGATTACACACTAAACTACTGAGTTAAGTCACTTTCTCATTCCCAAGACAAAGCACCCCACCCCAGCAATTTAAAGGGAGAGGCTTATTTGACTTACAGTTTCAGAGGGTTAAGTCCACAGTCAGCTTGCTCAAGGCAGAAAGGGCCCTTGAAAAGCCAGAAACAAAGCTACTCGGCCCTTGGTGGCCAGGAAGTAGAAAGGAGAGGAACGGGGACAGGAACAGAGCCCTCCCATAACCCACCTCACCCCACCAGGCCCCACCTCCTGAGGGCACCCAAGGCTGAGAACTCAGAGGATTAATCCGCTGATGAGTGCAATACCCCATGACCCAGCGACTGCTAAAACTCCACCTCCAAACACATGAGACTTCTGGGACATTCTAGATTGAAACCATAACAATGGGTAACAGCAATATTCCTCCAGGGGACAAAGTTGTAAGAACTTTTCATTTGCTTTATGGTTTGCCTCTGATTTCTTACAACAAAGTATTTCAGCTCTGATCACAAAATTATGAAGAAAGTGGCCACTACTTTTACAAACTAAGGAGCTTGAGGTTTAACTCAGATGTAAACATGTATTTAGCATGCTGAAGGCAGCATC
The DNA here is from genome assembly GCF_034190915.1 of Cavia porcellus. Classification (NCBI taxonomy): domain Eukaryota; kingdom Metazoa; phylum Chordata; class Mammalia; order Rodentia; family Caviidae; genus Cavia; species Cavia porcellus. The sequence goes on from NW_026947498.1 coordinate 74,121,832, forward strand.
ACACACACATGCATGCACGCACACGCACACGTACACACGTGCACCCACTGGAAGTATAAATAAATAGGTAAATAGAAAGGAGGTGCTGAACTGACTGTTTAGCTATCACCAAGCCCCAGCTGAAGATCTCGCATCTGCTCCCAAGCGGTTTGGAATCTGATTCTCCAGGCTCCACTGCAGCCTGGGAAAGTCTGAAAACCACCAGCTCTGTTCCCCTTTCAGGCCAAGTTCCTCAAGCAAATTGTGACTAATTTTGCTCCCAACTACCTTGAAGGTGGGGTGATGAGGGCCCTGGAGAGACTCATCCTCCAGGTCAGCCCTTCTTGGGCTAACACAATTTACAAAGCAATGTCTCATGGATCCTTCAAAGGCTGATACAATAATTGGGTCATTTTGCTAAGCTGCAAAGCAAGTCAAGGCCGGAGGGCCTGCCCAGCATACAGGACACCAGGAGGCCCCGTGCCTGGGCTACTCTGTGTGGACCCTGCAGCTCAACCACATGACTCAAGTCACAGTCTTTTAACGTCTTTGCTTTTTCTGGTACTGGGGATAGAATCAAGGGAACTCTACTACTGAGGTGCATCACTGGTTCTGTTTTATTTTGAGATAGGATCTTGCCACGTGGCTAAGGTGCCCAGATGAGACTCAAACCTGCAATCGTCCCACCTCAGCCTCCCTAAATGCTGAATTAAAGGCATGTGTCACCACTTCTGGCTTTCTTAACTTTTTACTAAAGTATCACAGACATACAGAAGTGTCCACATTTCGTGTAACATTTTATGAAGCCTCCTAAGCTCACTGTTGCCCATGGAAACCACAGGCCACCTCTTTTCTTTCTTTCTTTTTGCTTCTCCTAATCCAAAGCGGGTAAAGGAGCTGGAGGCTGATCATCCTGCTCACGCTGGTTCCAGCTCCGTAACATGCCCACAGGGGTGCAGATGCGCTCGATGGCAGTCACTGTTTATCAGCCCCGAGCAATGTTTCCAAGCCAGGTGGCAGCCAGAGTCATGTCTCAGAGCGCTGCCGCTGAGGTCAGCACAGGGGCCGGGTCGGCACAGCCGCTTGGAGAGGAAGCGGCCCGGTGCTGGGAGGAAGGAGAGAGTGATTCTCCTGACTGGAAGCCCCAGAGGGCACGAAGTACTTGCTATCCGCTCAGCAGTGTGAACCCGGGGTCATCTGTATGGCGGTCACTTATTGAAGTGACTGCTGAGCATCTGAATAGTGGGTGAAGACAGAGCGTGTTAGAAACCCAAGCCCCAAAACAGGAAACTTGAGAGCTGGAAGGGTGACGCTACACACAGGGGACCTGGGGTCAGTTGGACACGGCCACCACTTCTGCCCATGCCCTGGGCCAGGGCAAGCTGTTCAGTGAGCCTGGCCAGGTCCACACGAGGCCCCACTTTTCCTGGTACCCGTGGGCAGGGATGACCTGCACCACCAACATAGGTGGCACCACAGCATGTCACTGCTGCTCCTGGTGCCCACTAGAAAGGCCACTTTTGCTGCTTGCTCCCATCCAGCTTATGGAAACCCAGTTTGTCCACAGGCCTGGCGGGCCAGAAAGAAAACCAAAATCCCCAAAGTCTCATCCTTAGCAAACACTTGCCGATTAACCAAGAAGCTTGTAGTACCAACCTCTGCATTGTCTGGAAAGAAAATGCAGAATTTGCCCCTCTGCTCTTCCCACACCCGCTCCCCAGCCATGAGAGAGCAGACCAGGTGGGCAAGGGGAGAGGGGGCATCCTCCACACACAGAAATGGTTCCAGGAGCCACACACTCTCCGACCCCAGGACTCTTTCTCTGTGTGGGGCTGGATCTCTGTAGCAGCCCTGGCTGGTCTTGTGGCTGCCCCTTGTCTACCAACAGTCTACGTCCACATCCAGGAAGAGAAAGCTCTCCAAAGCTGAAAGCAGATCTGGCTACTTCCCTGCCTAAAGCCTCCAACCACACACAGAATGTGAGCTGCTAATATGGCCACGATGCCCTCTGTGATCATGCTCTTGCCAGCGTCTCCAACTCTTCTTGTGACATTCTCTGCCTCTGTCACACTGACTTTCCTGCAGTTCTCTCCCCTCTTTGTCCTTTCTTAATGCTTCAAGCTTCTTGTTCCTACCCCAGGGCCTTTGCACTTGCTGACTGCCAGGTTTGGATTATGTTTCCTAGCTTTTCACACATGCCAGCTGGTGTCAGCCTACAGGGGTTTTCCTGATTGCTCATCCAGAACTAACACCAGTTCATGATATATACTACTCTTGTTTTATCTTCTGTTATTACCATTATTTGAATGTACTATATTTATTAGTTCAGTCTGCCTTCCTGCCTTCACTCCCAATGCACACCCACACACACACGTGAAAATATGCACACACAGGTATCTACCAAGATATAAGATCATTTCTCACTTTATCACTTCATTTCTTCCAGAACAAAGCAGAGGCTTAATGAACATTTTCCAAAGAAATGATGATGATTATAATTGTAAAGTCCTTAATGATCTGCAGGGGACATTCACATCCCTTCTTCAATCTGAAAAGCAGCCATGCGGGCAGGTAAAATACTCCTCATTTTATAGCTGAAGAGCAGAGGTTCAGGGAGACCAGGCAGCTTCCCTAAGGCGCAAAGCAGACAAGATGCTTGTCTTGTACCCAAACCAAGTCCACTGCCTCCAAGCCAGAGTCCTTGCCTCCGCCGCCACTAACACAGTCCTCACTCACCGGACAAGAACCCTGCGGCCACAGACGGCAAAGCAGGCACTTGCAGCACCGACTTAAACTCCAAAACATGAAGAGCTACGAAGCTACAGAATTACTTAGAAACCATCAAAATAAACACTGCTCTGCAGAGAACTAGCCCCTCTGAGATGCAGGAAGGAAAGGCACTCGGCACGGCTGCCCCCGCTCGGTGTTGGTTGTTGCTTATGGGATTCCCTAAGCAGCGCTGAGGAGGAGAGCTGCCAAAGGCTCTATCTCCGTCCGAGAGTTGTAAAAGGAAGCGATGAGCATAAAGAAAATCCTGCAGGACACTAACCCCGTGCCAAGGAGGATCGAATTTGTCACCCTCCTGACCACCAGCTAGAGGCACACAGAAACCAAGGCCAGCTTACAACTATCAGTGCTGTCAAAGAAGACAAGGAGCAAACATCTCTGGGGGGACACACAGAAGCAGCCTGTGGGGAGCAAGAGATGAGCTCTGGGAGAGCTCACTTCCTCTGCGGGCAGCTCCTGCCGTGTTGTGAATGTCACACTGTGAATGTCACGTTGTGGATCTCACATGTTCATGAGATGAGCCAACTGAAACAGTCAAAGCGAACAAAGTGAGAGGGTCAGGAAGCAACTGCTTACTGCAGGCAGCCTGGACAGCTGCAGCGCCGTCTTAGATGCACCTTTCTAACCCACGCAAAGGTAGGCGCTCAAATCCCAGACCACAAAACTGAAGACTGCCTTCTCCAAAGCTCTCTCTGGGTCTGTGAGGCCCAGAGAAGACAGGGAGCTTCCTGAGGGCTCCTGGGGAGTCAGTGGCCGAGCGGAGTGCCGTTGGAGCCCTCCCCACACACTCTCCTTCCCCGGCACCAGGCTCTGTCATGGTCACTTTAGGTGTGGCTCAAGTGTATTATGGCCTATCCAAATCGGTGAAGCATTAGCTCTGGACACAAATATGAGTGACCAGCATTGGAATCAGGTGACTGTGGGAAAATCCACCCTCATCCAACTCAAGAGGCACCGGCCTCAGCTGGAGGTGTCAGTGGAAAGAAAGACTCAGGCTAGGGACGCGGCTCAGCGCGCGCAAGGCCGAGGCGCCATCCTGGGCAGAAGGACAAGGAAGAGGAACAAGGGAAAGCAGAGGGGAAGGAGAGCAGAAGGAGAAAGGAGAGGAAGAGGAAAAGAAGAACAAGGGTGAGAGGAAAGATGAGAGTGCTCGCTGCCTCTCCCCCGCCCGGGACACCAGAAGTCCGGGATCCCCAGCCACTGGACTCTGGGACTCGCATGCATGCCCCATGGGCTCTCAGGCCCTTGGCCTCGGACAGAGAATCTCCCATCGGCTCTCTGGTTCTGGTCCGTCCACTGCTTGGACCAAGCCGCGCCAGCAGTTCCCCGGTCTCCAGTCTGCTGCCACATGAGCCGGCTCCTGTGAACACTCTCACCCGCCATCCACCCCTCCATCGGTTCTGCCAGTCTGCAGGACCCTTAATAAGACAGTCACTTGGAGAACCGACTGTGGCTGAGCCCACCAGAGCGTCCTCCCACACTGCCTCCCCTCACATGGCATCCAGTACCCTCACACAGCGCCGAAAGGGCAAAGCTGCGCTCCTAGAGGCAGGGCTGCCCCCAGGGGATGCAGACTGGGGGGGGCAAGCATCTGCAAGACGCAGGACAATCCTGAAGCGCTGCCCTGCCCAAAATATGCACGGAATGCCTCCCAGCCCGTCACCTCGCCCTTCGCATGGTCCTCTTCCTCCTGCAGCACAGACCTCAGGCTGGCAAACCTGGATATCTACAGAGTGAGTGCCTGACACCCCGCTGAACGTGACCGGAAGCATCTTTGTTAATGAATGGTAACCGCAGACCTCTGTCACAATACTCTGCCACAAACAATAATTCTTGCAAATCTTGGGAAAAGGATGTGTTCTCTCCTACTAGACAAAGAAAGCAAGGCGCTGAAAAGCTAACTTTCTTCCCCAAACCATGGCTGAATACTGATCAGGCCAGAGCTTTTTTCACAACAGTCAAAATGTGAAGCAACCCAAGTGTTCACGGGCAGATACGTGTGCCAACGTACACGTATAGACAGTAAAATGTGGTCTGTCCACACAATGCAGTACTACTCAGCCTTAAAAGAAAAGCATTCTCAAAAACATATACTGGGGGAAAAGTAAATGGTGCTGGAAAAGCTGGCTGTCCACAAGCAGAAGATTGAATCAGACTCGTATCTCTCACCATATACTAAACTAAAATCAAAACAGAATAAAGATCTAAATGCTAAAACAAATGCTTAACCAGCTGGAAAATAAGATTGGGAAAATTCTTGAAAACATAGGCAAGGAATTTTTTGCACAGAATCCCAGTTGCATAGGAAATAGTACCAAGTCAATAAATAGAATCATATCAAATTAAAAACATCTGCACAACAAAAGAAACGGAGTAAAAAGAAAACCTACAGGATGAGAAAAAGCTTTTCCAGTTATTCCTCAGACAGAGGATCAATATCAAGAATATATAAAGAGCTCAGAAAAATTAGACACCCCAAAATAAGAGACTCAGTCAAAAGGTGGGCGAGTAAAATGTACAGACCCTTCACAAAGTATAAACGTCCAATAAATACATGAGGACATGTTCAAGGTCACTGGTCATTAAAGAAACATAAATTAAAGCAGCACTGAGATTCCATTTTACCCAAGAAAAAATAGCAGTCACCAAGAAATCAAATGCTGGAGAGGCTACAGGGAGAAACCTTTCTACATTTTGATGGAAATGTAAACTAGTGCAATCACTATGGAAATCAGTATGAAGTTTCCTCAAAAGCCTAAAATGAGAAATCCCATTGACCCAGATATTCCCTTCCAGGTATCTTCTCAAAAGAGTTGAAAATATCATTTTACAGTGGTCCAGGTATACCCAGGTTTATAGCAGCACAGAATCAAAGTAGCTAAATGTTGGAAGCAGCCCATATGTCCATTAGCAGATGAATAACTAAATAAAATGTGTATTTACATACAATGGAGTACTACTCTGCCATAAAGAAAAACAAATGTAAGTTATTTGTAGAAAGGAGGATGTATCTGGAGACCCTCACATTACATGATATAAATGAAACACAAGCTTAAATATTGTCTTGTTTCTTGTCTATGAGAAACAAATTATAAATAAAGATCAGAACAGCAGGTGACAGAAAGTAGGGGACAGATCCCTGTTAAAGGGGAAGTGGATCGAGAGGGAGGAAGATGGACGTGCGGGAGAGAAGATGAAACAAGGAATTAAAATGTGCTGTGTACACGCACCAGGGAACGCAGCACCGCGCACTGCCAACGTGGGCTCATAAAGGAAGAAAAAGTCCTGACGCCTGCTTCCACGCAGCTGACACTTGAAGCACTCTGCCAGCTCAAATAAGCCAGACACAAACGATAAGCCCTGTGCAGTTTACTCACATGCGGTGCCCAGAACGTCAGACTCCCGGAGACGGAAAGGAGGGCTGTGCTCAGCAGGGGCTGGGGGGAAAAGAAAAGGCTTCCCAGTCCAAAGCCGCGGGTGACACATGGAAACGGTTCTGGAGATGACTGAGGATGCTGGGTGTGTAACGGTCTGAATATAATTAGGGCCACTGAACTACACATTAGAATGGCGAGATGGCAAATTTTATTACGTGAAGTTTACCACCATAAAAAGTGACCAGGCTGGTATTCATTTCCAGCCTCCCACATCCAAAACTCATGTTCCCTGGATTATCCTCCAGGGCTGGGGGTTTAGCTCAGCGCTGTAGGCGCTTGCCTGGCAAGTATGAGGTTGTGAGTTCCATCCCCAGAACAAAAAGAAAAAGTTGAAAACAGTTATCCTCTATATCTAGGACCTAAATGAAAACATTGGAACTCTTAAAATAAATTGGGTTATAGGAAATTTAAATTAATAAAAATCACACATAGCCCCATTCTGTGCCTCAGGGGCCTTGTGGGGATGCCAGATCCTCCCAGGAGGCTCCCCTCACACAAGGCTGGGGTTTTCAGACCAGATTTCACAGCTTGCTCAAATTCCATCTCCTGGGCTGGGGGTTTAGCTCAGTGGCATAAGCACCTGCCTTGCAAGCAGGCAGTCGTGAGTTCGATCCCTGGTACCGATAAAAATGAAAAAGACAAAAAAAAAAAAAAAAAACCAAATTCCATCTCCTCCCCAAACTGGAGCCCCACAGTGGCATCCTTTATATCTGGAAGACCCCTAGAGGCCCACGTGAGGAAGCCTCAGTCCCCAATGTGGCGTGGTTGGGAAGAGGCAGGGCACAGTGGGAGGTCATTAAAGGAGTGTCCTCAAGGGAGCCCGAGGTCCTGTCCTCCTCTCTCTCTCTCTGTGGCATCCAGCCCTGACACATGGGCTCCCATCATGATGTGCTGCCTGATCAGAAGCCCAGAAGCCATGGGCTCAAACTAGCCCCGGACTGACACCCCCAAAACAACCCTTCTTTCCTCTGTAGAAGCTGATTATCTCCTCTGTCTGTTATCAAATGGGGAGTGACTAACACGAGGCAGCTGTGAAGAGTGGGAACTGTACAAGGGAGACTGGGGTGGGGAGAATACCCTAAACATTTAAGAAGGGACCACTTTACACACACACACACACACACACACACACACACACCCCAGAAAAGAATAACAAAGCTTGGGGTCTTAGTTGCTTCCTCTCACTGCTAGAACACAACACCCAACACCCAAAGTTAAGGAAAGAAACATTCATTTAGCTCCCAGTTTGTGAAAGTTTCAGTCCATAATCAGCTGGCTCCAAGGCAGGGTGATGTGACAGGGACAGTTACCCTGGAGGCAGAGGACACCAGAAGCAACAGGAGAGAAAGGAAGAGCAAGCCTCTTTCCCTCTCTTATACTGTATGCAGGCCACCCACCTTAGGTGGTTATAGCACTCACACCCCCAATCCCAGCAGTAGAAAATGAACCAGTTACAAACTCTAGATTCAGCTGGCTCCAAAAAGCCCGCCCCCATGATCACATGAGGCTCTGGGAGGACATCCAGACACAAACTATAACATTCCGCTCCTGGACCCCAAAGACTCATGCACATCTCTTAATGTAGAAAGCATTTAGTCCATCTTTAAGAGTTACCAACACCCCCAACAGTTTCAGCATTGCTGAAAAGTTCAAGTCTCAAGTCTCTTCCATGATGTGAGGCAAATTCTTAGCTGTGAGCTCCTGTACAAATGAAAAGAAAGTTAAACACTTCCCACACACAGTGGCACAGGATAAACATTACCATTCCAAAGGTACAAATGGGGATACAAACGGTGGGACCAAAGCAAGTCCAAAATTCCACAGGGCAAAAATTAAGTCCTGCAGTTCCATGTGCAGCATCCGAGGCAACCTGTGGCAAGATGTAAGCTCCAAAGAGCTTAAGGGGCTCCACCCCTCTGGCACTCCCAGAGGTGACAGCACCTGAGGCTTCTCTCTTGGACCCCCTCACTCTTCTTTGCCGTATTGGTCAAACAATCCACCTTCATGGTTTCCCCAAACTTTTGGGGTCTGAACCGCACCTCTGGCTTCACCCTCACAGCCTCACACACGGCTTGGTAGAAGCCTTCATAACCTCACAAGTCTGGTCTTCTGCATGTGCCTAAAACAGTGCCACGTAGATAATTTCAAGGTCTGCTGCCAGCTGGAGCACTAATCAGGCTTCACTCTATCTTGGCTGTAGAGGTTGAGTCCTGGATTGCTGAGCACTTCGAATCCAATTCAGAGGACCAAATTCTCTGTGCTATTGCCATTCTGGAACATGGTGTTTTGCAGCTTCTTTCTCAAAGCAAAGATTTCATTTTTGCAATTTTGAGCCTGCAAAAGGTGGAGTCCTGTTCTTTCTTGTGAGGCCCACAGACCATCTTTCCTATTATCTTGTTCCTCTTCAGCCATCAAGACCTCCTCTGCTCTATCTTGCAGTCCACAGCTCTACTGGAATTTCTCTTCTGGCAAAACTCACAACATTTTAAATCATTCTGCTGGGCTCCACTGTTCTTGATTCTCAACACAAAGTTGGCTAAAAACCCCAAACAGTAGCCATGCCACCACCTCAACATTCGAATGCCTTAAAATTTCTTCTGCCAGATTAATTAGTTTGCTGCCCTGAATTTCAGTCTCAGGAAAAGTCTCTGTACATGAACCAAATGCAGATAAACTTTCTGCCAAACCATAACACACATCACCTGGAGTCCCACAGCCAGTTCAGTCCTTCTTCTCAGCAGAAACCTCCCGAGATTGTTCTTTACTGGCAGAATTCTATCACCCTTCTGGTCTTCTGAGCTCTGACCAGAATCTCCCACACAGAACAGCACACAGCATTCCAGCTCTCCTCTTTCAGGCGACATCTCTGACCTTTCCAAACTCTTCCCATGAGCCATTCCCTTCTCAAAGGCTCTGGAAAGGCATGGCAGATATAGTCACAACAAGGACCCCACTTCTCTGATACCAAATTCTGCCTTATTTACTTCTCTCTCATTACTGAGATAAAATACCCAACTCAAAGTTACAGAAAGTAAAGGTTTACTTAACTCACAGTTGGTAGAAGTTTTATCCCATAATCAGCGAGTTCCAAAGCAGCATGGTATGGCAGAGGGGCAACGGTTCACAGCAATGAAAGACACCAAAAGCAACAAGCACAGAAGGGAGAGGAAAGCCTCTCCTCCTCCCTTATAGTGTATGCAGGCTACTCAGCCTAGGGCAGGTGCAGCACTCACACCCCTAACCCCATCAGGAGACCATGAACCAGTCACAAACACTAGATTCAGCCACCTCCAAATAGTCCACCCCCATGATTGCATGAGGCTTTGGGGAACATCCAAACACAAACCAAACCATAACACTTGGAATAAAGAATAGATCTTTAATTATATACTGTTAACTTTATGGAAAAATCACTACATTGTCCTTATTTTTCTCATGTTCCCAAAGCAGAGCACATTTCAAGGACAGACAGTGATCCAGGGACCAAAGGACAGACAAACTCACTGTGACAGGAGGAAGCCTGTGGCCTCTGAACCGTGCTGTGCTGGGCTGCATGTCTCTATTGCAGGCCCCACGTCACTAAAGCTGAGCTACTGAGAGCCACAGAGAGGAAGAGCAAGTGGTTGGACAGTGACACAGTAGGGGCTGGAGGACTGTTGCCCACTGTGCCTAGATCTCCTGCCCCTCACGCCAGGGCGGGATGTGCCAGAACCCCAGCTTCACAAACACAAACAATGGCAATGCAGAGGCAAACTCAGTAGCAGGGTCAGGGCTACATCACTGGTGTCTCTCAGCCCCACATAACTCAGAGTGCTTTGGGGAGTCAAGGTTTAGCAAGGGCTCCAGACTTCAGCAAGGACTTCAATCATTCAGAAGGTTTATCAGGGAATCCAGACCTCAAACTAGTCATCTTGGATATGGGAACATTTCCCAGAAAACTGCTCCAGGAAAGACCACAGCCTGCCTGCCTGCAATTTTCACATCCACCCTAAAAATGAGTTAGGTGGGAGGCGTGGCGGCCAGGCAGATGGTGTTTAACATTGATAAATTGAGGAGTGGGCGTCAGGCAGATCGGATACACAGAATAGGTCACCTCAAGTGTAGTGGGGAGATCCCAGGGCAAATGACTCAGCATGGGCAGTGCCCCAAGGACCCACAGACACAGCACTCTTCCCTCTGCACCCTGCAGCCTGACCTCAAATCCCTCCCAGCACCCCATCAGCCACTGATCTGCACAGCGGCACATCAGCCGGAACTCATTTCCCATCCCCAACCTAGGAGTTCAAGAAAGCTGCCTCCAAACAGTGGCAGCCATGAGTCTACCTCTTAGACTTAACCTGCGTCATTCCGAGGGACCCAAGCATCTTGAGGTTCTCCTCAAGGAAGACCTTTCTAATAAACTGTCCCAACAAGGCACAGTCTGACTGTTCAACAGTCAGCCCCTTGCTCTTGGGAGCCCCTGTCAGAAGCTTTCTGGGGGCCAGGGCGCCCACAGAAGGGGGCATCATGACCAATGCTGTGGGTGAAGAGAAGACTCAGGGTTGAGACCAACACGGAGGCACCGAGCACCGGACACATGGCTGGAACTGACACCCACGCTGTCACAGTGGACACGACCTCCATTAACAGATGGGGGGCTGAGTGACTCCACAGCTAAGGGGAAGACAATGCAGTCCCTACACAGGTCCCTGCTAACAGCTGGCCCCATTCTCAGCCACCTCTTCAAGCAAAGAAACATAGAAAGCTGACCGTCCTCCACGCTGTCTGCACTGGCTGCCACCTCCCAGAAGATGCCACCCAAAATGTCCCCGGTGGCTCAGGAGCTGTTGCCCTAACAGCACTCAGGGGCAGGACTCGCTCCCTCCAGTTGGACAGCAGATATCTTGGCTGACCATTACATCCCCTACAAGGGTTCTCTCCACAGAGGCCACAGATGGCACCCTAGACACTGGGTGGCATGCCTTTGTCCAAAAACCGCACACATGGTCCTTCCTGTGGCATCTGCTCCAACGCCAGTGTCACTTGTCAGTATCTCTCAAGCTACCGACACCTCATGATTCACCAACTGCAGGAGGCAAGGTTCAGAGTAAAGGGGCTGCAGCAGGACAGCACCAGCGAGGGGAAAGTCACAGCAAAGGACGGGGTGTAGGACACGTGACTGCTGCAGAAGGCCCACTCTGATTTCTGGGAACAGAGTCGCAGTCTGATGGGAAGAGTAAGTTCAGGTGTTCACCCCAGTGACAGACTGACAAGAGCTGACAATGCATGCTGCACGGTAGCCGGAGGAACAGTCTGCCTGCTCTCATCACCAGTGAAAAGCAGGTAAGAAGACAGATGCCAGTTACCCTGATTTGATTGTAACACAATTTATATGTTTCGAAGCATCACATTCTATCCTAGAAATACATATAATTATTACATGTCAATCATAAATAAAAATTTTTAGAATGATATCAGCTCATATAAACCTCTCTGGCCTCCAGCTTTTTATGTCTATATATATTATATTTATATATAACGTATGCATATTTTATTGATACTGGGGCTGAGCCAGGGTCTTTGCACTAAGCTACATCCCCTGTCCTTTTTACCTTTATTTACTTATTTTTTTATGGGACAGGGACTCATTAAGTTGCTAATTTGCCCCAGTGGGGTTCCAACATGTGACCTTCCTGCCTCAGCCTCCGAGAGTCCTGGGATTACAGTATGTGCCTCCACATTGATCTCTTTTTTACTTAGTGTCGCACATAGAAATTAGTACTTTTTTATACTGCTGTTTTCTTGAGTATCCAGTGAAATAATCTAGCACATCTGATATTATTATCACTAATACATATTTATTTTCCATAAGTTTATAAGTACGAGGAGATAAAGAGATTCAGCCTCGCTGTGCACCTGCTCAGCACCTAACCAGTGCCAGGCCGAGTGAGAAAGACCATCTTCTGTGAACTGCCTGCCCTAAGGACAGGGCAGGTTCTGGCTGTCGCTGTCCTGTCATCAGTCCAGAGCACGCATGCTCATTTACGCAGCAGTGGCGCAGGAGTGACCTAACTGGAGCCAATGGAGCTCTTTCCCCAGGATGCTAAAGTGGAAAGGAAGACAAGAAGGAGAGAGAAATCATGAACACGAATGTGAGCGAGACAGATGCTCAGCAGCCCTGGAGACCAGTGCCGTGGCCGCCATGGTCCATCTGTGAAGTGGTCCAGTACCAGAAATGGCTGGCCTCCTGAGAAGGGAGAAGGAGGCAGAAGTGTGGGGTGCAGACAGAGGAGGGAACGTGTGCCTGCAGATACCTGGCACAAACCAGGGCTCCCACACCCTTGCTCCTGGCCCCAGGCCACTCTGAAACCAACTGCATTTCCTTAGGATGTGTTGCGTGTTTGTAATAAACTCCACTGACGCTGGTTCCTGTCACATGCACAACAGCAAGCAGCAGAAAGGGCACATGCTAGGTGTTCAGTGAATGTTTGCATACTGATTGACTTGTCACCAAGAACCTCCATTCAGATAGCACTGAGGAGCCCTGCACTTAGCATCTTGCATTGAGCGCTGTGCACTGGATGGCCCGTCTGTCAGCTACACGCATGCTCATTAATGCAAATGCTACTACAGTCACAGTGAAGCCATCTCTGTCCACAAACCTCGACAGGTAGACATGCAACATTGTGACAGCACAGAGCAGATACTAGGAGTGTTTTGCCCCCATCCTGGGACTCTCACTCCAGAAGAGCAGAGAACCATGAAAAATAAGTACAATCCAACATCAAGATCTTGGTGACATATCTGGGACAGCTCTCAGCAACTACACGCCCTGAGCAAGGCATTCAGCTTCTGAGCCACATCCGATCAGACACGCCACTGTTGCCAGCTCTTCTGGGGTCAGAAAGCACAGTCCTTGTCTGGGACTCTCTGCCTCTTCTGGCTACATTTCCTAAGGGAAGGCCTGGAGGAAGCTGCAGAGCAGAGGGCGGCTAACTATAGCTCAGGAGACAGACCTGGTCCTCAGCTTGTTTCTGTAAATAAAGTGTTATTGGTCCACAGCCACAGCCACTCACTGCTCTGCTGTCTGTACAGGTTTCCGCACTACAGCAGCTGTTAAGCCTAAAAGGTTACCTGGCCCCTTTCAGAAGGTTTTATATCCAAAAGGCACAAATAGGTGTACTATACAGGAAAACTAGCTAAGAGGCCAAATTCAAGGCATGACCCATTAGTTTCTTCAAGGACTTATCAGAACCTTTTTATAGACAAGAGCTATGAATCTCTAAGAAAGAAGCACATCACAGTATTTCACATTCTACTGGGAATTAAACACCAAGCCCTTGTCTTGACCAATAAGCCTATGTCCAGAGGGGATCCCAGTCTGGAAAGAGGAGAAAGCCATCCAACTCCACCTGCATCACAGTCCTGTTAGAAGCCCAAAGGCGATAGGACAGGAACATGCTCTACAAGCCACAGGCAAATGAGAGTCACCCTTCCTCTTGCTTCTTTGGAGTCAGACATTCCAAAGGCTTTTCCTCCCCACGCCCCGTCAGCTTCTCAGAGTAAAGACACAGAGGGCTTTGAGGAGTCTGCTGTTTCTGAGAACCAGTTAAGTCAGAGAAATCATCTTAGCCTTTGTAGACAAGTATATAGCTGCAGGCTTGGTGGAAGCATTTTCTTCCATTAAAGGACACCAATTGGTCTAGGCGTGACAGTGCACACCTATAGTGCCAGCACTCTGGTAGGCTGAGACAGGTGGGTGACAAGATCAAGTCCTACCTGGGCAATTTATTGAAACCTTATCTCAAAAGAAAAAGTAAAAGAGCTGGGGATGTGGCTCAGTGACAGATCACCCGTGTGTAAACACACACGCACACACATCTTGACTCTAGGTGACAAACAGGCACTACTCCCAAAGTTTTAATGAACTCCTCCTAGTACTGAGGCATGAAAGGGCTCCTAGTAGACCACTTCTGCACAGAAAGCCATTCCACAGGCCCTGGGCCCCGGAAGGCACACAGGGCACCAGCAGAAGGGTCCTGCCCCACACTCACTACAGATGCATGCGTCCATTCCTCGTGTGCACACCCTGTGCCTCCAGCCTTCCATACGATACCCATAGCAGTGATGGGGTGGTCACCAGGGTCCCCAAGGTGAGTTAACAGCTCATTTAAACACAGCTCTCCTCTATTTCACTCACACTTGTGGAAGCGCCTAGGCAAAGCCTAGCAGGTCCAGTAGCAGAGGCCAAGACCCCGGCGTGGTAGCTGCAATGGTGATGTCCTGCTTTGACTGTGGTGTCCAGGTAAGACCCTCTCTCCAGTGATCCGATCCCAGGCTGAAGCTACCTAGAGACCCACAGCCACCAGTTAACTCCTTATCACAAAATGATATTTGTCGCTTTGAAAATTCCAAGAATTTTAGGAGCTGAATACATACCAGCAAACTGGCAGAGAGGCCAAGTAATGCATTTGACACTATCACATCACATCCTGGGAAACTCGGAGCCTCCGAGCAGGTGCCACAACCCAGGGCGACCTTGAGTGCATGGTCGCCATCCCTCCAGCGAGACCACATCTCTCCACTCCTCCCCTGCCTGCAGGATGGCTGCTGCACAAAGCCAGAGCTCTGCTGTAGGCTCTGTCATTCTGCACAGCCCAGACCCCACCCAGGGCTTGGCAGTTCCAAAGGTGGGGACTTGGATCAACTGAGGGAAAGCCATAAGGTGCCCCAAGCCAGTCTGAGGGCCACGGCGAGTGTTTGCTGCCCAGAAGTACCTGGGTGGGGCTATGCAGGAGCCATATGTCCCTTTCAAGGGTAGCTGTAGGGGCACACTGGCTCCCAAGTGCCCGCCCTCATGCTGGGTAGGTGAGAGCAAGCAGAGTCCCATGTGGCACCTTAGGTCACAAACCACGGTGTCTCAGAAGAGGGGCGGGCCAGGCAGGCAGGCACAGTGGGCTGGGGACAAGGAGGAAGACCCCAGCCAAGTGGAGGCACAAATTCAGACAGAAGGGCAAGCGCAGCTGTCTCCAGCCCTTAGCCAGCGTAGCCGGACTTTCTGATCCTAAAAAGGTGCCGCAAGCCCAGATTTTACGTGAAATCTCATTTTCACATGTTGGCATCCGAGTCACATTTTTAAAAGACACAGACCACGCCAAACACAACATCTGAGGGCCAGATTTGGTCTGTGTGCCATCGATCTGCAAGTTCTGCATAAAAGTTCAGCTTAAAACTTTACCAGTAATGTGCAAAACAGATCCTGTCAGCATCACTGTCTCTGAGAAGCAGGGCCAGGGTCAGAAGCAGGGCAGGGGTGGCAGCATCTGTTGCCTGAATTACTTAGAACTGTCAGTGCACATTTCCAATAGCCACCTCCAACCAGCCTTCTCAACACATTCCCTTTCCTGTATCTGAAAGCAAGAGTTTTCCTTTTGTCAATTAAAGCATTTTCTTCCGTTAGGCTGCAGAAAGCAGAGACTGAGTCCACAAAGACCTTGCCTTCTTACCCGTCACCTAGAACCTATTTCTGTCTGTGTGTCTCCCTGTCCATGGCTCTCTCTGTCTCTCTGTCTCTGTCTCTCTCTGTTTCTCTCCCTGTCTCTCTGTCTTTGTCTGTCTGTCTGTCTGTCTGTCTCTCTCTCTCACTGTCTCTCTGTCTCTCTCTGTCTGTCTGTCTCTCCCCCCTCCCCCCCCGCAAGCCTAAATCCCTTCTCTAACAATCTGAGGCTGGGCACATGTCACCCAGCCTTGAACAGCTCCTCCCCAGGAGATCAAGGCTTCTGGAGGAGCCTGCCTGTCCCTACAGAAAGCTCTAATTGTTAGCAAGGCCTTGCAGACAGTAGGCTTTCATAAGTGCAGTCCCATTCAGATTAAGTTTGTTGTCAGCAACTTCACGGTGACTCCCACCAACACCTGTCATCAGTGAGAGCTTGAAGAGATGGGTGCGGTTCAGTACATCTTTCCCAGTCCACTGGGCCAGCTGGGTTTCCAGCCTTAAGGACAAAACTTTATACTGTTCCCTTATTAAACCTCAGGCCCCGTACACACCCTGAGGATGGCAGCCAGTCACAGGTAGGAATATTTGGTAGATTCTTCCAAGCAAACATGACCTAACCTCCCTCTCCCCCTGGACTGCTGAAGCTGATGGCCATATACTGCATCAGTAACAGTGATGGCATGATGGACCCTCACCAAAAAACAGCCCACTCTCCACCCTCTCCAAAACCCATCCTCAGGGGATCGTATTTACAAGGTTGATTCCAGGATGACCCATTCCTCTAGCTCAAAAAACTCAGAAACCCACCAGAGTCTGAAGGCAGCAACAACGAGCAAAGTGGGCCCGCAAGTACCGGAACACACCAGAAAACGCGTCCCCTAGAAAGGGACAGCAACCGTTTTCCTTCTGAGGATGATCTTCCCACTCTGTAAGAAGTCCCAGAAGCCCGGATTTCTATGCAAACTCTCCTGTATCTTTAAAAGCTTTCTTGATTTTAAATGTCGAAAATGAATTCATTTTTGTAAATGTATCAAAGCCAAACAAAACATGCTAGTGTGTTTAGCTTTGCTCGGGAGCTGCTGGGTGTGCTGTAGATCTCCTAAATTTCATTCTTGGATCCAGTCAAGCCCTCAGAATCTGAATAAGAATAACCGTTTGCACTTGGTGAGTGTGACCCACATTTTAGACACTAAGTATGCATTAGGCATGGAGTGTCTCCTTTTTTTTTTAATCTTAGAGAAAATAAAACCATGCAAAATAAAACAGAATAAAGCCAATCAAAACAAGACAGTGTAAGTGATACAGCATTTCAAAACTAGGTAATAGGAAATCAGCAGTGGTTATCATAATGCCTCTTACTGTCCTCAGAATAGCTGCCCACACCTTCAGTCACAGTAAAATCAAACAAATCAGAAGGAGAATAGAGCCAATGAAAATAAAACAGTGAATGCAATAAAGGACTTCAATACAAGATAATAGTAAATCTAAAATGGCTACCGTGATATATCTTGTCCTCAAAATAGGTGCCCGTGCCATCAGATACAACAAAATCAAAACAAGATGAAACAGAATAAAACCCAACCAAACAAAACAATGAGAATGATACAGGGTTTTGAAACAAGATAACAGGAATTAACCATGGCTACCACCCTCAGAAGGAGACCCCTCATAGATGCTGCATTGTATACTGTTATCCTCTGAACAGATGATCAGACTACAGGCTTGAGGCCTGCAAAATCGGTGAAACCTAAACACTACAAGCATTAAGTTGTATTTTACCCCATTAGATATCACCACAGCATTCTCCAGATCAGCCCGGGGCTTGAGGATGGGGAGGGAACGTGGCCTCTTCTGGGGGCTGGCATCTGGTTCTCTCCCCAGCAGCCTGTGCATGGCATTGACGCACAGGAGGTCTTAGCTTCTTATTGACTTCTTGCTCTCCTCCCCTGCAGCCCAAGAATGGCTGGAGTGTCTCTTTTAATCCTCACAGGAGTCCAAAGAGACACCCAGGTGAAAGAGGAAGAAACCGAGCGTGGACAGGGGAGATGACTGCCCAAGCAACGGGTAAGTGACTTCACAGTGAAGAGCAGGATCCTCGGTCCCTGCTGAGCAGAGCTGCTTTCTCTAAACTGTGCTATGGTGTTTGAACTATCAACTTGCATGGAAGAATTCTTAACTATTCAAAGTACACTACGGTGATCACAGGGGTGACTCAGGATATCATGCACAGATCACTGAGTCCTTAGTGGCATCCAGTAGCTGAGGACTCCCCATTTCCCTCAAAGATGGACCAAAGGCAGAGGCAAACACAGCAGCACTTCTCCTAGGGGGACAGTCTTGCCCTTGACTTCAGCTTCAAGCTTGTCCTTGAGGAGAAGGAAGTTTGCACATGAAGCAAGATATACATCACTTAACAACAGGGCCACACCGCAGAAACAGGTTGTTAGGTGATTCTGTCATCGTGTGCTGTAACATCCACACTGTAGTATTACAGTGCGCTGTACCATCCACTAAGATATTAATGGATAACTAAACTAAGAAGCTGATGATGTCACCAGCTCGTACATCTTATGGGACCACGGTACATGCGATCCACTGTGACCACGCTTGGTTCTGTAGCGTGTGACTCTGATGACTGTGAGCGTCTCTCTGAAATCTGAAAGGATGAGGGCAGGGGAGGCGTCTGCACGCCAGACGCTGGGTCCTGTGTTAACGCCATCACCAAGGTCTCATTGTGAGATCCGTGCAGTGAGCAGAATTGGAGACGGAAAGTTGTCTTGGCCTAACCCTAAAGTGGCCAGCCTCTGCCTGCAGGAACCAGGCAGCTGAGGTAAAGGATGAAAGAGGGGAAGAGGGAGTGGAGGGCTCCTGCACCAGGCAGGGAGTGGCCAGGGAGCCCGTGGCTGCAGCTGGACCCGGCCAAGTGGGTGGCACCGCCAGCACAGCCCAGCTGCCCCACTTGCTTTAAAGGGTCAGAAACAGATGTGTGTATGGAGTTGCCTGGTGTTGTACATCTCAGCCAAGTGCATCTCTGACCTACGGACACTGCTGGCCTGCTGCTCAGCATCAGCCTGGAAAACAGTAAGCTGAATCTTTCCCCTCGTGAACCATGGAGTATTTCAACAGGGATCGTTAATCCCCAGGGCTACACGACCCAGATCCTTACTGCGGCTTAGGGACCCCACGGAGCAGCCCGGGGTGAGGCCTGGACCTCCTGAGGCGCTCCAACGCCCCCAGTGCGGGGAGGTGGCGTACCTAGAGCTCATCCTACTCTCGGCTCTGGAGATTTGGGGAGCAGCAGAAGAAGAAACCCAACAGTGCTGGAGATGGAGGGGCTCCTGACGTCTGGCCACCTCAGAGCCCACTCTTGCTCCTCCCCGCATCAAGGTCGTTATTTAGACAAAGAAATCTCCCAACTACAAAACTGATGTGATGAACTGGCCAGGTTCTAGGCTATCTTCATGGAGTAAAGCCCCGAGGCTGTAATGCCAAGGAAGGAGGTCAAGGGTAAGGCTGAGCGCGTCCACATCAAAGCCAGGCTCTCTCTTTCTCCCCGCCTCCCCCTCTCCTCACTCCGTCTCTCTCATCCTCCCTTTCTCCTCTCTCTCTCTCTCTCTCTCTCTCTCTCTCTCTCTCTCTCTCTCTCTCTGGCTATTCAGGGTGGCTGCATCGCAGAGCCGGTGGGGCAGGTGGTCAGGCTGAACTGACATTGAAGCTCAGGCCTGCAGCCCTCCCGGGGGCTGACACTTTCGGGTGTTGGCTTGCAGGGGGCAGCCTGAGTGTCCACCTGCTGGAGGAGCTCTCCACGTGAACCCAGCCAGTGTCCTATACCACACGTGCTCTTGGAGAAGGAGGAAGGCAAGAACCACCTGGGCAAGAACAGGATGAACTCGGACCCAGGCTGGCATCCTACCCACATGCCAGTTTGTTCTTACCCAGCTCTCATTACTGTCTGTACAGAGGAGAAATTCTTCTCAGGGCTAAACACTGAAAAGTTTAGCTTCTTTCAAAGAGCTTGCAGATTGTATCTTAAATATACCATTAAATTCCACATTTTTAGAGTCAACTCCCCCCATCTTCTCCCTACCTATCTCTCGTTCTCTGTCAGTTCCCCTGCCACAGATTGACTATTTATTGCTGTTTACTGAGCATCTGCTCTGTATCTCTTCTGGCCTGAAGCTTAGACTCAGTGTCCAAGGTCGGTATTGTCCTGCTTTGGCAGAGGAGGAAGTTGGACCTCAGTGATGACTAACAAGTTGTCCACACAGGCTTCGGTTTCCCTGGAACAGCAGTGCCAAGATTCAGGGATGGGCTGGGGGCACCTCACGGCACTCCAGGTGAAGAGTGCCAGCCTACTGAAATTGCGTCCCGGGGCAGCTCACGCAGGTACCAAGCGGCAGAGCGGGTACATGACTAGCGAGCTAGAACCAGATCCACCTGCCTCAGAGTCTAGTTTTACTCTTTAGTTGTGATTATTGGTCTGCATTATCTCACTTCATCTCCTACATCACTCCTTGACATCAGGTGATTGTCTTGGCTCCGTTCACGAGAACACTAAGGCTGGAAACCATGTCAGGACTTGGCCAGGTCACACTAAAAATCCAGCAGATCTGGGCTACAACGAACGCCTGGTCCGTCCATCACAGACAACCCAACTATACACAGCCCCATACCTGGACACTTTTTTACTTTACAATGATGCAATAGAAATACAAAAGCAAGTGGGAGTCCTGCTTCAAATTTTGAATTTTGCTAATTTCCCAGGAGAGTGATATGTAGGATGATGCTGTTTTTCAATGCTAGGCGGTGTCAGCAAACCACAACGCTCAGCCCACCACAGAGCACCAGGGAAAGGGCAGGCTCCGCAGTGTGCTGCACTTGCAGTGGATTCTGGACACCAGCATTCAATATATCACATGAGCCACTCAGCACGGGATTATAAAACAGGCTTCATATTAGACAGATGCTTTTGCCCAGCTAAAGGCTACTGTAAACACGCTGGAAAGGCTGGGCTT
Source organism: Cavia porcellus (assembly GCF_034190915.1). Classification (NCBI taxonomy): domain Eukaryota; kingdom Metazoa; phylum Chordata; class Mammalia; order Rodentia; family Caviidae; genus Cavia; species Cavia porcellus. The sequence goes on from NW_026947498.1 coordinate 74,142,525, forward strand.
TGAATGTTGGTAGGTTAGGTTCAGTAAATGCATTTTAGACTTACCTGTACAATATTTTCAACTGAGGCTGGTTCATCAGAACACCAAGAGTCATCTGTTCCAAGCCTACCTTCTTTGGGCTCCTGCCACCCTCACTGAGAACAGTGCACAGGACAGAGCTAGCAAGCCACCAGAGATTGCATCTAGCTTGACAGTGATCTGCACAAGAATCAGCACTTGTCAACTAGAAACCTAGCTAATGGTGCCACTGGGCCACCCTGTGCCTGGGGACCTGGTGTAAGAGAAGAAAAGCAAAGCACAGGTTCCCTGCAGTGTAGAAAAGAGGGCAAGCGGCCAGACCCAGCTGAACCTTTGCCCAGCTGCAGGGCTCTGTAACTAGACCCGGCTGCAGCCCCGCCTTGCCTCTTCCTGTGATAATTACCAGGGTCTCGGAGGAACCAGGGTCCCCCAAGTTAGATCCCAGGTAAGCTTCCAGTTTGATCAAGCAGTTGTAGTTTTTCCCACTTGCATGGTAAATAAGGGACTTTGTGGTTCCTGCCAAAGGCCTGGGACGGAGGCCACGAGAGCCTTTGTCTGAGGAGCCCCAAGAAGGCCCCTCCAGGGCCCTGACAAATGAGCCCGACTAGGACGTGAGGCCACTGCTGTTTCTTAGGAGACCGCTCCAGGAGCACCAGGATTTGCCTCTCACAATCTCTTTCTACTCCTCAGCGCCTCTCAGAAACCAAAGCCAGGCTTTTGACGGTAACGAGGGGGAGCGGCGGGCCCTGTCTCTTTAGAACACTGAGCAATTAAACTGTCCTTAATGAACGTTCTTTGTTTACTCCTAGCAATATCGTTTCGTTGTAGACTTGGGTGGACTTTAATTTCTTTAAACAGAATGGAAAGGTAGCATTCGTTGGACAGCTGTCCCCGAACTGCGCATGTATTTTCCTAGGCTCAACAAGCTATTCCAGACCTCGCTTTGAATGCCTCCTGGATGGCAGGCTCTGAGCACAAGAACTTCGAGATGAATACAGAAGGAGCCTGTGCTCAGCAGGCCCGCGGGGAGACCGACACACAAACAAGCCTCTGCAGAGGACGGCCAGGCCGGAGCAAAACAAAAGGCAGAAACAATGACAGCTTCTTCGGTACAGCAGTTTGTCTTCTCACACACTGCCTCATTTGATCCTTGAAGCAGCGACTTTTGAGGCAGACAATGTCCTCAGGGTGCAGATGAGGAAGCCAGGCTGCAGGCTGGACGTGGACACACTCAGAGGACGTCAGGGGTGACCGCGCAGGTCCAGGGCTCCAACTCCCAGGCCCGGCTAGAGCACTGCAATGCATTCTCATCTACACCCAGTGAATTAAAAGATTGGCCTAGCGTTCCCACGCAGTGTCCGTCTTTTAGAATTGTGAGATATTATAGGAAAATGCTTTCCTCGCGCCACCAGCGGGATAATCCAGGAAAATACTATCATGTGTGTCAGCAAGCCTTCTTACAATATATAGTGAGTACCACAGAAGTGAAGCATAACTAGTATCTCACTACTTTCATAATTCAGTTGATTGTGTGAGCATCTGTAGTATGAGAGATTTTTGTTTTGTGTTGGTTTTCTTTTGGCAGTACTAAGAACCGGACCCAAAACATTCACAATGAGCTACATCCCAAGCTCTTTTTATTTTTTGTTTTGAGAAAAGGTCTTGCTAAGTCTCTCAGTTCTCTTGAACTTGAGATCATGCTGCCTCAGCTTCTTAAGCAGCTGGGGTTACAGGTAAGTACCACCATGTCAGGAATTTTGCCAATAAATTCCTTACTTTGGAGTAGGGTATAGCTCAGTGTTGGAGCATATGCTTAACATGTGTGAGACCTGGGGTTTAATTCCAACACCATGGAAATGAGTAAATTCCTTAGTGACTGTCAACTTTGTGTTTTTTTCAATTAGAAAAATAATATTTTTTTTCAAGTCAGGGTCTCACGATGTGAAAAATGATACTATCTTAGAGGTCAATCTAAATTGAAGACATAAAGTCTGCTCTCTGCTAGTCCCCATCGCTGCAGTGCTGTCCCCTCTTCTCAGTCCCTGTGCCTAGTCCCAAGGGAGAAACAGCATTGCCAGTCTATGACAACCATCAGAATCTTTTCACGCACAGCCATAGAAAGACATGGATCAGTACTACACCACACATGCACTTTGGGTGTCTCTCCTCGCTCAGCAATAGTCTGCTTGACACAAATGTTCTTACACCTGAAAACAGCTGCAGGCTGGAGGGGTAGCTTGGCAGTCCAGCACTTGTCTAGCAGGTACAAAGCCCTAGGCTCCATCCCGGGGACCAGAAAACACAAAACGAAACAAAATACCATCAGATTGGTGAAGTTACTATCGTCCTGGGGCCAAGCACTTCAAGTTCAGGAAATGTGGGGCCCTTATAAAGTGCAAGTCCCTGTGAGGTCTGAGTCCATGGTTCTGGAGGAGACTTGGGGATCTTACAAGGGTTTTTGCAGTAGGCAAAGCCAGCAGCACGTCTGTCCCCACGGCCCAAACCCTTCTTCCCAGCTACCCCACAGAGCTTGCCCCTGATGTCTGCCGACCACTGTCTCCTTCCAGCTGGTGCCTTCCAGACAGCGTCTCCTCCGCTCGGGCGCAGGTCCAGGAAGCTGAGCACGGTGCCCGCTTCTGGCTTGGAGTGCATTTTCGCCGGGTAATGAATGCTGCTGGGTGCCAAGGACTACGCTGGAAACTCTGATGTGTTGTTTCAGGTAATTCACACGCGCATACTCACACTCTCACACTCCTGTGAAATGTTATTATCCTCTCTTTCAGAGGAGGAAATCGCGGCTGAGTAAAGTTAAACACCTGACCACCCAGCTCACTGTCCCCCGTCATGACTCAAACCCAGGCCCCTGTGAGTGTGCTGAGACTGAGAAGAGCCCTCCACATCCTCGCTTCTCCCACATTGCAGGTCCTTGGCTCAGCTACTGTGACTCACTTTCTTCTCTTCCACCAAGATGGATTTCAGTCCTCCTCAGATGATTCCTGGCTTTAATTTTACCTTCAAAACATACCCACGACTGAATTTACCATTCAAAGCAGAGCCACAGTACAATTCATTTTCTGGAACCATTTTATGTTTTACACCATGAGGTGTGTTTTTCTCTTAGAAGCACTTACACTCCCAACTCCTAAATTTTTGTATAACTTCTGACCCTTTTCTAAATTGAAACATGGTCCTGTTTGCATCCTAAAGAGTTCTGGAAATAATGGTGATTTCCTATGCTTAGCCAATATGATTCCACTGGACAGATCAACGTCAGAAAATCTCCAGCAACATTTTCAATCATTTAGATCCATTTGCTGTAGCTCCCCCCACACCCTGCACCTGCCCTTACACCACACTGTGAGAGGTTACGGGGATCTTCCCCCACAGAACTGTGAAGTGTGTGAGGACGGGGACACGGCAGGAAGCAGGTTCATGGGGAAAGGTGCTGAGAATGAGGTGAGTCCACTCACCCTGAGTTAGGGTAACACACAGCAGCTCTTGATCCGTAAGCTGGACCATATTAGCTAAGTTCATCAACCCATCGTTAGGAGTTCAGCGTTTCTTCCCCATAACATAAGTCTGTATTTCTGGCAAAGGGTAGTTTCAATGGTGATGCCATGCCAACACAGGGAAATTCAGGGTAGGGCGGGAACTAGGAGCATCAGGTTAGTATGGAGCCCCAAATAAACTGAGGGTCAAGAGACAAATCAGCTTAGAGACAACAACCAAGAAAAAGGTCAGGAATCCAGATGGTCTGGGCAAAGAGGTCAGAGAGTCAGTCATCAACTAGGAGTGACTGTTGGTCTGCCTCAGATTCCTTAAAGTGATGTATCCGGAGGGGTGCAAAATATCCTGTGTAGAAGGCCACTAACCAAGTGAAGACATTGGTAAAGGCCAGGTCTACTCTGAAGTGTCCTACTGAGACCACAGGCAGACAGCAGTCACGTTCTCAGCCCTCTCGCTGTTTTCTGGTACAAGTTAAGTCGTAGAAATGACAGCACTCTTTCTTGTCCCTGACAGTGGCACTATGAGCGACACAGAAGGTCCCCTCAGGAATTATCCCCCCCACTGGGAATCTGAGGCAGCTTTAGGAATCCAGGCCTTCCTGGTTGACAATGCCTGGGACACTTAGGGATCCACAGTTAATGATAAGTGGAAAACACTCTCACCAGACATCAGCTGCAAGGGGATAACAGACCACCATCCTTGGAAGCAAACAAGCAATCAGGATTCCAAAAGGTACCAACAGTGGCTAGGGAAACCAGCAGAGAGCCCCGGACAGGAAGGTGCGCTGGAGAACATGCACCGGGCAGCGGGCCACTGAGCAGGCTTTGCCTTGGACAGTCTCCTCCTGTGAGCAACCTGGCTCAGAATATTGATGGATTTATTGATCGATCAACTGATTAATTTTGAAAAGCGCTGAAGATATGGCTCAGAGCGAAGGCCCACAGTTCAGTCCCCAAAACACACACACTCCCGCCAGAGACAGGAGCTGCTGCCTGCTTACCAAGAGGAACACGAGCCTGGAAGAGGCTGGACGGGGTAAACCCTCGCCAAAAACAGTCGGCACAGAAGTTGTGGTGAGGTCTTGATGAATGAGCTCATTTTGACAAAAATTGTATAAAACTCTGCAGAGGGGTGGGAGGGCAGCGGCCAACACAAGTAAATCACCACCACGGATTGGATCCCACAAAACACCAGCCGAAAGGAGTCTCACCTCAGACACGGAGGTCACACCTACTGGTGTCCTTACTTGGCAGCTTTATTTTTAGGTCACACCCTCTCTATTTTAAGCCATAACCCTGTATCCCTATCATTATTTGCTTATCAGTTTTATTTTTATAACTTTGCATTAAAAATCTAGGGTTTATTTTTGTTATATTCAAATATAAACAGATCTAACAGACAGAGATATGTAGGAAGCCCTAATCACCTAATGGTTACAGTGGTTGGCTCAGGTAGTAGTTGCGAGGTATTATTTTTCTATTTTTTAAAATATTTTTCTGTATTTTCACAGCTTTTACAATGTTATGCATGTATTATATCAATAAACAGAGAAAGTTATTAAAAATGAGACTCATATTTAGATGCCCCTGTTCACACCGACGTAATTCACAGAAGCCAAAACCTAGAAACAACCCCATGTCCATCAGTGGATGAAGGGATAAGCAAAATCTGCATCAGTATTCAGCATGAAAACCAAAGAAAGTCTGACACACACTACAACATGCTCAAGGATATTTTGCTAAGTGAAATATGCAAGCCACCAAAAGACAAGCACTTAATGATTCCATTCTTATGAAGGATTTAGAATAGTGAAAATCGTAGTGACCAGAGGTAGAATGGTAGCTGATGGGCAGGCAGGACAGGGAGAAAGGGACGGTACCATGTAGTGGGCACAGTCTGGGCTGTGTAGCACAGAAAGAGCTACAGAGGTGCGCGGTGGTGACGGTGAATGTGCTCATCGTCACTGAACGGTGCAGCCAGCAAGGTGGGGAGGTTAAGCGTTAGTTATGCATGTAAATAAGAAGGGTGGCTGTGTTGGCAAAGGCAAAGACTCACAGGCAGTCACAGCCAGAAGGGACTTCCAAGCTCTTCTCCTGTCCAGCACCAGCCCTGTCATCTCCTCCCAGTATCAGCCACATCAAACAAGTCAGTATTTCCCAGGCGCTGGGCCTCCGGGACCCTCATGCTAGTGCACATTCTGCTTGTCCCTCCTGAAATGCCTTCCACAGAGGCTCCTACCAACCCCTCAGAGCCATACTCAGAAGTTGTGTCTTCTAAGAAATTTCCAACTCTCCCAGATGATGCCGTCACTGCCCTCTCAGGTCCCGTAGGGCTGATTCTAGTACTGTCCCAGTTCTTAGTACACAATAACAATTGACCCGTCTATTTTTATAACTGTCTTTCCTAGAACATGTGTCTATCAAAGACAGCAATGGGGACCATTTTTACTGTGCTTTTTCCTCCCATATCAGACACACTGGGAATTCTATTTCCCCTGTAGTATTCCCCATAAAAACCACACACACACACACACACACACACACACACACACACACACACACCCCTGTTCACCACACTTCATTTGAGTCACGCCTTAGGTGGATCTTCATGGACACAACTGTCTCCTCTTTGGACCTTCCTGAGGTATCTCTCAGCCAGGGCTGGGGAAAGGTTGGCCCTGTTTCATCACGTGTCCTGAAGCACAACATCTGCATGTGCTTGAGCATGGAGTCCATCACAAGAACATCTACATACAATCACTTACTCAACAACAAATGTGACTGCTTACACATCAAAGGCTGTTCTAGAAAAGTACAAATGAACATGAGAAACCTAAGTCCCATTCTTAGAGAATTCAGTTTTGGTGAACAAAAATAAATAAATAAACTCAGAAGAAGGCACCATCCTATGATCCTAAGAGTTCTGCTGAGGATTCCAGGTAGCTGATCCAGCACAGGGCTACCTGGATGTCTAGAGGTGCATCCACTCCCAGAGCTGAGTACCAAGGAGGAGCCAGCCACATGGCGGCCCAGGAAGGATGCTCCTGGAAAAGGCAAGGCCCAGAGTGGATTTGGGCTTGGAGAATGCACAGAACCTGTAGAGGGCCAGATGACAGGGCCATGAAGCCAAGGGGAGGATGGGTGGTGGAGGCAGGAGCCAGGCAGACTGAGGCCATGCAAATCCACCTGGGGCCTGGATTCTGTTCTCATGCAATAAGACACTCCTGAAGGGTTTTAAACAGGGCAATGCCAGGGTCAGATTTACCTCCTGTGAGGATCACCACCGGCTAAGCAGAAGAACAGGCCATGGGGGACAAGGCGAAAATCAGGGCAAACAGCTAGGATTGGGGTTCCCCACAAAGGGCAATTTTCCCCCCAGGTGACATCTGACATCTAGAGACACTTTGCTGTTGTCACAACTGGGGGCAGGGTTGCTAGCGGTATCCAGGGTGTACAGACCCCCACCACCCAGAGCAACCAGCCCGAACTATCAATTGTGGGTAAGAAAGCTTGGGTTAGGAAAGTTTCCTCAGTCCCAGCAAGACTGGTGGTCTAGACCAGGGTGGAGAAAGAAGAAAATTCACTGCAACCCGTTCGCTGCAATACTGAAGGATTTTCTTACACATTTCCTTAGACGCCATGCAGACCCTTTTCAGTCAGGAGAGGACTCACTGCCTCAGGATGACAGAAAGGGTCTGTTCTTGGCTGTTGGTTTTCAAAGCCTCGCACTCACAGAGAAGAGAAAGATCATGGGTTACTGGCAACAGCTTCGAAAGTCTGGTCATACAGAGCCAGGGTCCCACCTGTGTTAGTGACCCTCCAGGGACTGTGATTAAAAACCAGACACCCACGGTTTAAAGGAGAGATTTATCTGGCTCACAGTTTCAGAGAGTTCAGTCCATAGTCAACAGACTCCAAAGCAGAAACAGCACGATGGAATGGAGGGGCTGAGGAAAGCTGCTTAACCCACGGCATCCAGGAAGCCCAGAGGAGGAAGGAGCCAGGATCAGGTCACCGCCCTCCTCCTGCCCCGTGTGGTCAGCCCCACCTCCTCACAGGACATTCAGCAGGCAGATTTGCCCACTGATACATGTAGCACCCCACGATCCAAGCACTTTTCCCACACCTCATCTCTAAATGTGTAAGAACTTCCAAGGAAATTTTAAAGCTAAATCATAACACGGTGCCATGTTGCCTTGGCATGAGCACTGTTTTCTTGCACCCCCATAAGTTGTAAAGACTGTAACTTAAACTTAGCTGTGTCATTGTTCATCATGCAATCCAGTGTCTTATTTCTCTGAACTCCAGCTTTTAATCGACTCAGGAAAGAAGGCAGGCATCTAGTGCCTATAGTCCCAGCACTCTGAGAGGCTGAGGCAAGAGGGCTGCAAGTTCAAGCCCAGCCTAGATAATTTAGAGATTTAGCCAACTTTGTCTCATATTTTAAAAATAAAAGTTAAAAAGTGCTGGATACATATTTTGGTGTGAAGGTCCTGGGTTCAACCACCAAACCACATGAAGTAAAAGAGAAGTAGAAGGAGGAGAAAAGGGCTCACGAAATTGTGGGGCTTCAATATGAGATGCACGACACACAATTGAGACACAGACACTAAAGAAAGTTGCATTTCCTTCCACTGCTAAATATGCTACAGAGCCTGAAGCATGACTTGTAATAGTCACTGAATGAATGGATAATGGAGGTCTCTAGAAAGAAAAGATCACCTTTAATATATTATAGAAACTCTAATGGCAAAAATTCCAGAAGTAGCCAGTAGAGACCCCCAGACCCATGATTTCCGTAGACTGGGGTAGAGTGACCTCCCCGGATAACTCCACACCCACGGGACCCAGTGGGCACCACTTCACCAAGGACCGTTGGCTCCCCCACACAGTGGAATTCACTGATTCTCCACTAGAAACAGCTTCTCTGCCAGAGACAAGGAAATCCAGCAAACCATGGGAAATTTCCCCTTCAATAAAAGGTATGTGTGGATGTTGAGTGGTTGTATCTCCCCACAATGCATACGCTGAAGCCCCCAACCCACCACTGACATGGTATTTGGAGCTGAGGTGCTGGGAGGTGACTAGGTGAGGCCAGATCCTGAAGGCAGGACTCTCGTGAGGGAATCAGTTCCTTTATTAAGATAGATGAGTGTCTCTATGGACATGCACAGAAGAAAGATCAGGTAGCTACCTGAGAGTCATGGGGACACCATCACCGGCCACTCGTGGCCCAAAGCTGCAGATCAGGAGGTCAGCTGGCATGGAATCACCCCCACTCTGTTGGCATGTTTGTTTGGGCAGCAGAAGAGTTCTTAAAATTTGACCCACCACTGAAAGATCAGGAAATTTTGTTTAAAATTCAGATTCCCTTAAAACACCAAAGAATCAACCATTCTGGGCTCACATTCTACCTGGTCATGACAGGCTGGACCTGAGAAGCAGGTGCCCCTGTGATGACCAGCCCAGTTAGTCACAGTCCTTGCTGCTCCCCACGGTGTCCCTGACCCCGCCTGCTTCTGCTGTGAGACTCTGTAGGAGGGCCAGGGATTTAGCTCAATGGCATAAGCACCTGCCTGGCAAGCGCAAGGTCATGAGTTCAATCCCTGGTACCAAAAAAATAAAAAAAATCAAAGTCTATGGAAATTCAAGCCCTCTGAAACTAAGCTCACTCTGATGTCCAGAAGTGCTCTGAGTTTTGGCTCTTTACTTCTGCCTCTTATTTTATTACCAGATTCAAGGAAAGTCTTAGAAAGGGAAGAAGCTGTCCAATGCTTGATTCTCTCACAATGCTCGGCTATAAAGTAGATAATGTGTGGTGAATGACTAAACCTATCACCTCTGCAATCACCTTCGATACCGGCTCTTCTTCTGCTAAATGCAAACTTTGCTTTTGAAAAGATGATCTAAAATGAATATGGATGTACAAGTTTTAAAAACACTGAAGTCAATCGGTGTATTTGTTTCAGTTTTCCATAGGTTGAAATGGAAATAAGAACCCAGATAAATGAGAACAGACCCCTGTGTCTGGCACCGAGATAAATTAAAGCCCACGATACTGAAAATGTCTACAATTAAGACCACCATCACCTCCAGGGATCTTTGACAGAATTGTGGAGACTAGGAGAGGGGCCAAAAGCAGGAGACCAGCGAATGCTGTTGTGATCCTTACAGGGAGAGAAGTCACAGCTGCCAGCTCCCACTGCAGAACACGGTGCTGCTCGCAGACAAGAATCGTGGACACATTTCTATGGGCACACGGCCGACACTTAGACAGGAAGCCATACGGGTCACCAAGAACAAATTCACTTGCTCTCCTTCTCTGCTGAGACTCCCAACCTAGCAGGTTTTTTGCTTTTTTTTTTTTTTTTTTCTGTTATGTAGCAGTCACTCCCTTCACCTGCTGTCTATCTAAATGCAGCAAATAGACACCATGTGATGATCAGCAAAAAGGGCAAACTCAACCCTGGGGACACATTAGTGGAGCGTTACAGACAACACGATGGAAGTGACACTTTCTTTCTTTGACCACATTTTAGAACTTGGTGCCACTCTTGGAATAAGATATTAGTAGATCTTTCGGTGGGTGGTGGTTGTTGTAAAATTTTTTTAAAAACACAAAAAGCTCCCATCGGATTTCTGACATCTGTTGCACAACTGAAAGGTCTGGCTGGGCTTATATTCCTAAAGTGGCAAGAACTGACTGAACCCACGTATGAGTCTCCTTGTCCCTTTAGGAGAACATGTGCTATCAGGTCCACCACAGTCGTCACCGCCTTAGTGAGGTGGTGTCCATTGCCTACCCCTTGTGTCGCTGGCCTCCATCCATTTATTCTACCTGGCAGGTGACCAAAGAGGTTGAATTTGCAGCCCAAACTGCAGCAGATCCGGAAGACAACGAGGACGATGAGGGATAGTGAACCAGCTTACATAACCACGGAGGTTAATCTTCCTGGGGCAAGAGCAGGCTCCCAAAGCCCAGCGAGTGGTCATGAGGAAGCAGTGGCTGTGTTGTACTAAGTTCTGTGGGGAAGAAACTATACAGCATATAGGCAGATGAGAGATGTGTACATGCAACACTAGGAATAAAGGAATAAAGGAAAACCATGAGCCCAAGCTATTCAAAGATAGAATGCGTGGGCTTGGGAGACTGAGTTCCCTGCCATTGCGAGCATGCAAACGTGGTTTACTACTGCATCGCTGGTAAGTAACCAAACAGATTCACATACCTGATGAGGTAAGCAAAGGCACAAGTCTAAAATGTTGACAGTAGGAAAGATACTGTTTTAAAACAGTCTTTTGTCAGAGCAGTAAATACTTCAAAGGATAAAAAGGAATAAGTCAACGCAAAACTCCACATTACTTTTAAAACCCAGAAATCCCCCTCACAAAATGCACAGTATACAAAAACTATCTGAGTGGACTCTTCACACCCCACTGGCCAGAAGACGTCAGAGAAAAGGTACCTGGCATTGGGCATCACTGTCAGTCACTGGGACAAGAAATGAAGGCAACGGGATGGGAACTCAAGGGTAAACAATAGGCACCAGGGAGAGGCAGCAGCCCCAGCTCTGTTCTGCCATCTGCCAGGGACATTCATCTTCCAGGGTCAGCATCGGCAAACAATGCACCAGGCTGCGGCCTTGAGACCTGCAGCAGGGCACTGAGGGCAGGTGGGCCGCGTCCTCCAGCTCGGGAGCTGAGTGCACCAGGCTTTCCGCACCTTGAGTGAACCGAGAACACCGGGCCCTGTGTCCCCGCGCACACACCCGTGGCTCCCAAGATGACCAGCAAACAGACTGTTTGCTGTCTGCAGTGCTGACGATGGAAGCTGAGGTTCTGCACAAGGCAGGCAAGGATTCTCTCCCTGAGCTACACCCCAGCTCAACAAACAGGCTCTGAAAGCAAAGATCTCAGAGAGTTTCAGGCACAGCACTATCCTGACCTAAATCTTGTGTGTACCAGCTCCAAAGGAATAAATTAAATCCCTTCAACCACAACAAAAATAAATTTAGACAAATTTCCTGATGAAATTCACTACAGGGTATTTGCCAATTAGTTGTTAAAATAAATGTTAAAAAATTAAAACAGAAAAGAACCAGCTAGAGCAAGTAATGTTTAACTGGTCCTCGGGTGGTAGCAATTCTTTAACAAATGAATTAAGCACATTTCTTACCAAACGATACTTACAATACCCCAACTGTCCAAAACTCAATATCCTTTCTCCACTATGGTGTATTTCATGAGAACCCCAATTCCAAACATATCAAGAGCAGCTAGATTGATCTTATAAAACACAGACTCCCTAAAAAATTATATATTCAAAAACTGTAACTAAGCTTCTGAATTGAGCAGCTGAGGATTTAAATCTCTCACCACCAAAGGACTTGTTTCTAAAATCTCAGCAAGGCTAAAACATTCCTAGTCCCTGTTTTTGACATTGAACTGAAACCTAAGGAGAATGTGACCCAAGAAGAGGAAGTTTTTCTGGTCTTTTTCCTGAAGTCTACCCAGAGGTGATTAGCTGCCAGGTTCGATTAGAACTAAAAGAAAAAAGATTTGGCAAGATAGAGGCAAAAACAAAGCCTCCCCAGCGACTGCTGTCTTCCCCAAGTTCTCCCAGGCCTGAGGCTTGGACAGCAGGAATGAGGACAGACGCCTCATTCCATTCCCTCCCAGAAAGGCCACCCAACTTCCCGGATCACGACTTCACTGAACCAGGTATGGCAATCTCAGGTCTCTTGCACCCACATAACCAACCCTCTCAACAGTTCCAAGCTCAGCTGACAGCCAGGCCTCCATGTCCACTGAAGATGCATGGTGTCTTTACTCTGTAGAGAAACCACAACATATCCCATGTCACAGCGAGGAGAACCATGACCAGAAAATGGATCCTTCAAGCCATGCGCCAGCTTCTCCCAGGGGCAGAGCCACTGAGATGGGCGCGCACAGGGATTGGAGGCTGCCCTTGAAGTGGAGCCTGGAATGAGGGAGGACATGGAAAGCCCTTGTCTAGGTTAAATGCAGATTTTGCCTACCCGCCTTCCACTGTGCAGGTGTGCACCTATTTCTCCCTGCCCACATGCCTTCAGGGAGCAGCTTCAGAAGGAAATGTGTGCTTGGTGGCCGCAGAACTGGAACAAGTGGCCAGAGGTCATCTCACTCCCCCGACAGGCCTCCCTCAGGCAGCACCCACAGCCTGGACTGCACACTGAGATGCTGATTTGGAACCAAAGCTGCTGACCCTGAACACTGGTGCATGGAATGATGGGGCCGCACGCAGCGAGATAATACGTTCTCTGCACTGCACGCTCTCCTGCCGCCTAAATGCCTGCATTAGTCTGGATCAATATGCACCATAACAGTTAATCCATGGCAACCCAGGCCAGGCGAGAAACACCGACAAAGAGGGCCGCCCAAGGATGCCGCCTCCCAGAACACACGCATGTGAATTCCTGCTCAGAGCAAGAGGCCCTTGCAAAACCAACAACAACCAGAAACCAAGGGTGGGCAGGCAGCAGCCTGTAAAAAGCACACATCCGTACGCAGGTGCTTTGACCATGGCAGGCAAGGGGAGGAGGCAATGCAGCCTAAACGGCCTTCGAGGACTCGCCGCTGAGATGATGAAGTAGCCGCGACACTCCCAAAGTCAGGCGCAGGATCCTCCTCACACACCTGCAATGCAGAGCCCGCTGCCCTTTCTCTGCCCCACGCTCAGCCCAGGGCTGTCTGTGGCTGAGACCAGCCTGGGCTTGTGTGGCTGCCACAGCTCCTCTCACAATAAGATTATTGATGCATAACAACGTTTCATGATGGCAGGGAGGAAAGAGGAAAAAGGAAAAAAGGCCAGAGCAAGAGAAAGGGGAAGGGCGGGAGAAGGAACAGCCAGCAGCTACTCACCTTTTATTTGGGCTTCATATTCGGCGATGATCTCTTTGTCTTTCTTGAACTTTGTTTGAGATGACATCTTCCAGTGTGGTCAAAGGAACAGATGCACTGTGTGATTAATTTCTCCTTTTCTTCCCCAGTCCGTCTCAAGCCCTGGGAACTGCAGGCTCTGGTCGATTTCCCAGGTTTCGGGGCTGATTTCTTACTGGGCTGCAGAGCCGGGTAAAAATCCTTCTCCTTCTGGGAGGAAAATCTCTTTACCCAGGCAGAAATGGCTCTGAAAGCTCGCTTGGGTCAGCTCTTGTAGCAAAATAATCACCCTAGGACCCGGTAACCTGTCCAAGATTTCCAAGATTTTTCTTCTCCCTCAAAATATAACCAAGCGTGCGTGCACACACACACACACAACACACACATACACACGCAGTCGTGCACACACACTCACACACGTATGCACACACTCATTCGGGCACACTCACACACGGTCGTGATGTGCACACACCATCCACACACACACACACTCGCTCGCGCTCCCACACCCGCTGGCTCACTGGCGCACACACGGTGCCTCTGGGTGGTGCAGCCAGCGCCCAGCTCGCTCTGAAGGCTCTGGTCGTCAGGTCGCCAAAGCGCCGCTCATCTCGCATCTTCCCTGGCTTCCGCGCCTCGGCTCTGCCGTCCAGGGAGGATCAAAGCCGGACAGGGAGACGGAAGTTTTCCTGCTCGGTGCCGAAGCCCGGGTGAACTCAGGGCCGACTGCTCGCCCTGCAAGGCTGGCAGCTCCCTCGGCGCCGTCGTCACCAGACCCCGCCCCCAGGATTTTATAACAACTGACACATTGTAGCCTACAGGAGAGCGAGCTCCCTGCGAGCAGAAAGGGGAAGAGACTCACAAAAGGGAGGCAGGAGAAAGACCGGGCTGGGAAGGCCCGAGGGCGTCCTGCAGGCTCTAGCTACTTGCAAGCGAGTTAGGAGTTTTTCTTCCAGAAACCGGAGAGCCTCCTGTTCTTTGCACGGTGCAATTTAATTCACGATTTGATTTAAATCAACGGCTAGATGACAGTGTGTTGCTTCACCCGGAGTCTAGCGGAGGGCGTGATCCATGTAGGGAAGGACCTTAATGTTTCTCGAGCTTCCTTGATAGATGGACAATGCAGACCAGATATGTGGTTTCCCAAAGCGACTGGAAAAGCAGTTTGCAAACAGGCACAGGGCGGCTGCAGCTAGTGAGGCTGGCGTGAACCGCCAACACCCTCACCCTCTGCTTCTTCATCCATGAATGAGCTCTCTGGGTCTGGGTCCAGCACCTGCCTAGGCACAGGCCATCAGAACACCGCCCGTTCCTGTCTTTCTGCGGCTCCAGAGCCTCTGCATCACATCACGGCCATCACCCCGGAGGCTCTTCCTGAAAGCAACCCCAGGGCAAAACACATCAGGAATGGTGTCCTCCCAAATTGTGCAAGGCAAGAGGCCTGGGAGGGAAGGCTTGGAAAGAGCTGCAGGAGCAAATCGTGCAAGCTGGCAGAAGCTGAAGTGATTTGACAAACACAGTGGCAGCTCCGGGGAGGGCAGAGCAGGAATGCAAAGCCCGGTTCTGCACACACTGGTGTGCAGCAAGTCAGGGTCAGGCCTCCTGTGCCAGCCCCGCGGAGGTTAAGGGAGAAACAGCGCCCTGATGGAGGTGTAGTGCCCTTTCACAGCTGAAAGAGCAGAGGTCTGACTTTAGGCAGCGACTTCCCCAAAGTCACCAGTGTTCTGACCTAAGCTGTGTGACACCAGGTTCTGCCAAGTCCCCTGCAGTCTATGAGGGAGATCAAGCCACTTTGCAAGCACTTCCGGGAGAAGACTGGGCATGGCAGAGCGGCGTAGGCCCCAGCAGGCTGCCAGGCGCTGCACCTCCAGATGGTAAGGTTGGTGCCCCCAAGTGACCCTGGGGAAATTTTCTCAACAGTATATAGTCTTTCATGTGCCTTTCTCTGGGTACAGAATACATGACTTGGTTCAGATTCAGAAAAGAAAAGGCTTCCATGCCAGCCCACGGGGAGGGGTGGCTGTAATGGGTGCCCCTGAGTAGGTGTGGCACAGAGCCTGGCAGGGCCAGGGCGCCCACAGGTAGGAAAGCACAGGGTCTGCGGCCTAGAGCAAGGGGAAGTCCGGCTGGTGGATCGTGAGGGTTAGTATAACTTTGTGCAGGCAGACGGAGATCACAGAGCCCATAAATAACTGCCACAGCCTGCATCTTCCTGCCTCACCCTTCCCAGGGTGTGCTCAAGCCTCTATCATGCAAAAGCCACACGCACCAGTCAAGAAAGATACGCTCAAAGCCTAGCAGCCTGCCCCCAGCCTAGCCCTCAAAACAAACGGGAGTTAAGGCTGTGCGCCTTGGTGTGATCCGACCAGATTCCTGCCTGGCTCTGCCATGAGCTGTAGGGTTACAAAAATTTGAGCAGGTGACACAATCAGCTCACGTGCCTACTCGGAGCAGGAACTCAGTGGATGTCAGCTCCCCTCATAGTGAGGATGAGTTAAAACTCATAAGCATTTCTAAGACAGTCACATGCTGGGCACTAAGCTATGGAAATGCCACAAAAAGTCACATGAAACTGAAGCAAAGTGTGGGAATGCTGGGAAAAGTAGATCTGTGGGTAGACGAAGAATGATTCACACTCTGCCTCTATTTATCCCAGTAGTGGGTGACACGGGGCGCAGCATCATATTTTCCTGAAAATAAGCCCTAGCTGCAAAATAAGCCCTAGTGTGATTTTTCAGAAAGCGTGCAATATAAGCTCCACCCCAAAATAATCCCCTGTTAAGATTGTCAGCCAGGGGGCTGGGGAGTTAGCTCAGCGGCATAAGCACCTGCCTTGCAAGCAGGCAGTCATGAGTTCGATCCCTGGTACTGATAAAAAGGAAAACGACACACACACAAAAAAGATTGTCAGCCAGATGGACACATTTAGCACTATGAATCCACTGCAACACACAACAAACATATTGAATGATAAAAAAGATATTAATATATAAGTAAATATGATTGCTTAATACTTATTTTAAATAACATAAATTATAATTAGGTGTTGCAAATACCCAAGCGCCTTTGGATGAGAGGTAAATGCCTGCATAAACAGATGAACTCGAGTCTATGCTGAGCGACCAATCGGATACAGACACAAGGCACAAATAATGTGTGTGCTTGATAATGAACAGACACGGCTATGTCTAAAGTGAACTCTCACCAACCAGCGTGCTGCAACAGAAATACTCAGTGTAACCGTGTGAAATAAACATTTTATGGATTTTGGCGCCTGCTAATGTTTGTCACTTTCATGTTGACCATCATTCTGACTGTCATCATTCTTGTTGATGCTTCTGTCTTGAAAATCTTCAGTGAACATTTGAGTTCATGGAAACTCTGAAGCCCGGCTTACAGGAGGCATGGTTTTGGTTTGTGTGAGGGCCCCATGGCATAAAGTCACTGACAGCTGAGATGCCACTGCACTGTGGGCAGGCTGCATGCACATGATGTGCTCATTTATGCAGAGTTCTGTTGCTCGACACAAGCGACTGGGACCAATGGTTCTATAGGAAACGGAGTCAGAAGCATTCAGGCCCTAATGCACGGCTTGGAGAGTGATGGCAGTGTTCCAGAGGATGACGCGACTGTTTTTGGATAAATGTAGATTTTTACATTTGAATAAATACAGATTGTTGATCATGAAAAATTAAACCCTATTGCATCTTTTGGAACAAAAATTACGCTGGGCTTGGTGGCTCACGCCTGTAATCCCACCACTGGGGAGGCTGAGGCAGGAGGATTGGTGCACGTTTGAGACCAGCCTGAACTACAAAGTGAGCTCAAGGCCAGCCTGAACTGCACAGAGAGATCCTGTCTCAAAAAAAAAAAAAAAAAAAAAAAAAAGTTAGCATGAGACCCAGCGTTATTTTCAGGGAAACACAGTAGCATGACACGCCCACTGCCTCCCCTTCCTCATCTGTAAAATGATATAGCCTCATGTCGCACAGGCTTGGAGGTGCCCGTGGACTTAACATGCCTGTTGTAGCGCAGAAGTCCCACAGATGGCGTCATGTTTAGGACCCAAGCAAGCTGGCCCGAGGACCACAGGCACATGTCCCAGATCTTCTGTCCTGAGAACTGAGTGCCCTGTGCAGCTCCCGACACCTGGCCTCGCCCCTCCTCGTCCAGCCTCCCCTAGCCCCCAGCTCAGCCCAGACCCAGCAGTCCCCCCGTGGCCACTTGGTCCTTGTCATATGAGAACCAAATAGTGTTCTCAGTGTCCTCCCTTCTCATGGAGGTAACAAAAGCCAGATTCTCCAAACAATCATGCGCATCAGGGGACAGGCTCTCCCTTGGGATTTGATTGGTGTCACCCCCGCAGGGGTCAGAACACCCGCAGAAATAGTACATCTCTCTTCCTGAATTCTTTCAGTTCTCCCGGAATCACTGACACTAGTGTTTTTCTAGCTCTCGTAACAGGCAAGGGACCGAGTGCTCTGTACAGGTTTATCAGTGTCTCCCCGCAACCACCCAGTAGGTCATGTACCATAACCACCCTTGTTTTAAAGTTAGCAAAAACAGAGGCGGAGAGAGTAAAGCGATCTGCCCAAGGTTACATCACCAGCGCTCCAGCCCAGGACTGACCGCTCAGAGCCCGGGGAACGCACGAGTGAGTGCATGATCTAATTTCAGAGGAAACGTCACAAGGATAGCTGCTATCAGTGACAAACATATTTTTCACTCTACAGTTATATTTGTCTTAATACAGCATTCAGTTTTAAATTCTCCATTTAAAAATTGGGGGCAGGGCTAAAAGTATAAGGAAAACATATCACGAGTGACCATTGGTAAAGCTTGAATTACAGTTACAGCTGCATAAAACAAAACTCACCGAACTGGTTTCTTTTCTCCACCTGAAGGAAGGGTGAGCAGCATAGTTTTTGGTTTAAGGCAATTTTATTTTTCTGGTCGAATAAGAACACCCACACACATACTCAAGATGACTAATTTTATGACATTTTTCCACATTGCTACCAACTAATATATCCTTAGCCAGTTCTGAATAATTCTGAACTTCAGTCCCAGCTCTGCAAAAAGAAGACAGCAATAGAACTCAGCTCATTAATGCCAGAACTTGGTACAATGTATAGTTAGGATGACAGTGTATCCTACATGGGTATACTGTTCTGTGTTGTATGGAAGTCCTTTCTTATAACTTGTCATATTGAAACTCACCGCCAGGAACCAGGAGGGGTGTTTTTAATCCCTATTTTACTGTTAGGAAATCAGTGAATAAATGGATGCTTCAATGAAAGAATTATTTTGTAAACTCAAGAATAAGGCTGGCGGGGCTGGGGATTTAGCTCAGCGGCATAAGCGCCTGCCTTGCAAGCAGGCGGTCATGAGTTCGATCCCCGGTACCGATAAAAAGGAAAAAGACAAAAAAAAGAAAAAGATTGGCATTACTGCATCACAAAATCCAGAAGCCAGAAAAGCCTGACAAACTCAACTCTCTGACAATTTTTTAATTCCACCTGGCAAAAAAAAAAAAAAGAAAGAAAACCACCAAAAACAAAGTCCAAGGCAAATGACAAACTGAGCCGCAATATTTGCAACATATATCACAGGCCAAGAGGAAGTTTCTCTAATGTATAAAACACACTACTTTCCCTAATGTATGATTCAAATAAATGTGTACATCAGATGTTCAGAGCAACAGCATTCACAGGACCTAAAAGGCAGAAACAAGCCGAATGTCCATTAATGGGTCAATGGATTAACAAAACGTGGTACAGTCATACGGGGAAATAGTATTTAACCATGAAAAGGGATTGGTATGGGCAAATCTTAAAATATTATACTGGGTCAGGGTTACAGCTCAGCAGCACAGCACCTGCCTGGCAAGCACAAGGTCCTGAGTTCAATCTTCATTAGCAAAAAATTATACAGACTGAAAGAAGATGATACAGAAGGTCACGCATTAGATGAGTCAATTTCTATGAGACATTCAGAGCAGATCAACCCATAGAGGCAGAAATCAGGGGAAGGGGGGGAGAGGGTAGAGAGGGGCTGCTCGGTGGAGGGTCAAAGTCTCTTTGGTAAAAGAGAAATGTTTCCAAAATAGAAGTGGTGGTGTTGGCAACATTGTAACTGTTCTGTGTCAATAAATTGTACATCTTAATATAGTCAACTTTATTATGTGAATTTGGCTTCAAGAAGAAGTATGGAATATTGTGCATGATGGATCGTGCCTATAATCCCAACCCTTGGGAAGCTGAGGCAGGAGGACTGCCATGAGTCTGGGGCCAGCCTGGGCTACGTAGTGAATTCAAGGCCAGCCTGGGCTACGTAGAGGAAACCCTGTCTCAAACCCTATATGCAAACGCATTCTTTAATTCTGTGCTAAAAACACAAACCTAAACACTAATGAAATGTTAACCGACTTCACAAGCCAGAGCTGGCTGGGTCTGCGCTGAGGCTCTCACAGGGTTCCTGGACCTTCCCCAGCTCCGTGTGTCACCACTGCTGTCCTGTGAAATGTCTGCGAGGCTCACACTGCCAGCTTGGTACTGTGACCAAGGCCCGAGTTGTGAAGGCCTGAGGCCCAGGTGGCACCATGGGAGAGGAGGAGCCTTTAGGAGGGAAGTGACTCCCTCTCTCTCCCCCTCTCTCTCCCTCTCCCACTCTCAGCTTCCCTGAGGTGAGCAGCAGCCACAGACGGACCCCTCTAACACAGTGAGCCAAACTCACCCCTTCCTTCTCGCGAGCTGACTCCCTCAGGACCTGGGTCCCAGTGACGGGAAGCTGACACAACACCCAGCTGAGAAACCAAGCTCTTTCCCAGGAGCAGCCGGCTGACCCAGGCCAGGGTGCGGGTCTATCCCCGAGGCAGCCACTGCAGACAGGGCCCAGAATGTTCTGCATGGCCGGACCTGCAGAGCGGGCCTGCCCAGGGGCTGCATGATGGGGCCAGTCCCAAGCCGTCCGCAGTGCCCTGAGGTAGGGTTGTGCTGGTCCAGGAGGAAGAGGCCGGATGAAAGCAGCATGTTTCTGATACAAAAATGAGGTGAGAAAGAAGGTGAGGCTCAGAGGAATGACAGGCCCCAGGGAGCACCACATGAGCAGTTTGAAACTATCCAGCTGTGATATTCATGAGGCTGTGCCAGGGCTAGGGATTCAGCTCAGCGCCATAAGCACTGGCCTGATAAGTGTGAGGTTGTGAGTTCAATCCCAGTACAAAACCAAAAAGCTAAATTATATGATGCTGCGCCTTGGCCCCCACACAGTCTGGTAAGATAAGTTCCACTGTTCCCATTTCACAGCAGGAGAGAGAAGTGCAGTTACCCCATAGCCCATGAGGGAGGGCCAGGCCAGAAGCTAGTGATCCCCACCCACACAGGCATGGGCTCCACTGAGGAACACCTCAGGAACATGGGGACCCCGGCAGGGGGCTCTGCTTCCTGGTCCTGCTTCCTGAGGGAAGCCAAAAACCGTGTCCTCCCCAGCAGGACCTGTCCCCAAGTGTGTGGAGAGCTGCCGGAGATGCCCGGCCATCTGCTAGCTTTCCAAGCCACTAGAACTCAACTCACTCTCCGCCACATGGGGACACAGAGAGGTGAGCACCGGCAGCCAGAGGCAGTCTTGCTCCATAGGGCTCCTTGATGGGGCTTGCAGCTTTCTGAACTGTGAGGACACAACGGGCTGTTGGTTTTGAGGCAGAAAGTTCCCAAGTTCCTGCCTGGGAAACAGTGAGATGCTGTCTCAAAACTTAAAAAGCATCTCCTTTTTAGCATGTCCCTGAGCTCAACCCCTAGCACCACAAACAAACAAGTTAGTAAATCCTTGTGTAAGCCACCAGTCTGTGATGTTCGTTATGGCAGCCTGAGCTAAGACTCGGATGGAGAACCTGAGGAACATTGGGTCTAAGCCATGGTGACGGCCAGGCATGGTGGCACACATCTGAAATCCTAGCACTCTGGCAGGGTGAGGTAGGAGAATCCTAAGTTCCAGCCTTGCCTGGGCAACTTAGCTAGACCCTGACTCAAAATAAAAACACATTAAAATCCTGGGGATGGAACTCAGTGCGAAGGTCCCAGTACAATCCCCAGTACCACAAAATAATAAAAATAAAGAAGGGCCCCAATATAGGAAAAGAAAGTAGCTACTCCATAGGATATGAATAGAAGATGCTTATGGTTTGATTTATTGCATCCAACATGATGCTGGCTCTTGGCATGGCCTAGGCATCCGGCTGGACACCATGCTGGACCAGACAGACACAGTCTTTGCTTCCACAGGGATCTTCACCTGAGGAAGGATGGTGATTCTGTCCAGTGGAATGGATCAGTCCAGGGTCCACGGGGCTCTCCTAGTGAAAATGCTCATCTAGAGTCGGAGGGCCAGAGACATCTTGGGTTTGGAAGTTTCTAAGCTGGGCTTAGAAAGACAACAAGCTGGAGAGAATCAGTCCGGGGCAGAGAAGATGCTCTCCACAGAGGGACAGGTAGGAGCTGAGTGTGCAAACCACAATGCGGGGCCCAGGACTCAAGGCAGAAGCCAGGAAAGGTCACTGTGGACGGAGATGTGGCCAGACCTGGAAGGCGCTGCCAGGCTGTGTACCACCTTCAGCCAAGAGTGCTTGAAGGGTCCAACTTCACGGAGCCAGTGCGAAAAACCCCCGGGCATCATGCGAGAGGCTGCTCTGTGCCTCCAGAGTGCCAGAGTAGAAGCAGTCACTGGAAGCCAAGCGTGCTTCAGGACTCCGGGACCCGTTTCCAACACCACCACTTAGCAAAGATTCAAAACAGACTTTTGTAAAAGAGGAAGCTATTGGAAAGGCCAGAGCGGTCGGACACCACGAAGTCACAGTTCCGCCTCGCTGTGCCATGCGTCAGTCACAGCCCACACTGGGGCTGCTGCCGCCCTCGGCCTGTGATGCCAAAGCCCCTGCTCCCCACCCAGCCCGGCCTGCTGTCACCAGTCAGAGCGAGAGGGCAGTGGCGGTGGGTCCTGGTACCACCTGCAGGCAACGCCCATGCTCTGCCCTCCCTGGCCTGGCCTGGCCTTGGCCAGTCCCTCCCTCCTCTTCCTCCCCTTCTCCCACCGCCTGCTGCCCAGGAAGACCCTCCTGGATTACTGCTGACCCTCGCCTGCTCAGGGAGGCCCGTGACCCCGGAGCAGCTCCCAGTGTCTCTGTTCTTTCCTTCCCGCCACAACCACTTCTGGAATTCACTCTTTATGTGTCTGCTTGCTTGTGACTCTTCCAGCCCCCACCCAGCACCCTCAAAGTCACCCCATATCCCGGACCTGAGGTGTGTGTCACACAGCCCTGGATGGGGTGGGGGCGGAGGGAGGACGGGGGTGGGGAGCGGGAAGCGGGACCCCAAGGCTCGGCTTTTACACTGGTTTTCTTTTAGGAGTTGAAATCCAAGTGGCCGCACGTGGTTAGGGGTTCTTGTACCAGACAGAGACACCTCAGGGCCTGTGCCACAAGGAGGCAGGGCCGAGTCTGCGTCTTCGCAGTGCCCACTACAGTGCCTGGGGTACAGTAGGTGCTCAGTAAACATGTCCGTAGCAAGCAAACAACAAAACCCCGCCTGCTGCCAGAATGGCTCTGCTCCCGCTGCACCGGGAGAAGGCCTGGGCCTCCCTGGGGGGCTGTGGCTGCAGTGATCTTTGTCAGTGACAGAAACAGCAGCTGCTGGGCAGCAGCTCCCTCTCTGCACGCCACATGCAGCCCAGCAGCCCCGGGAGGGTCCCAGGCAGCCATGAGGCTGACCGGGCCCAGTGAGTTCTGCAGCCATTTCCCTGAGGGTCACTGGGCTTTATGGAATGTGGGAGCTGCTCTGCCTGTAAAACCGCACGGTCCCTTTCTCCTGCTCTTCCTCCTCCTCCTCCTCCTCCTCCTCCTCCTCCTCCTCCTCCTCCTCCTTCCTGTAATGTTGAGGTGCAAGGGAGGAAAAGAAGTCATTGTCAAAAGGCTGCACCCAATTAAAGTGTTATTTGTATCCAATCATTTTTAGGAAATGAAATCAGCATCAGGGTGAATAATAGATTTTTTGCAAGTTAGGGCCCCTCCTGGGCTCAAGCAGGAAGCAGGAATATAATTCAAAACAGACATTCAGCCGTTTTCTGCATCTGCTCAGTGACTCCCCCTGATAGCAGCACCTCTCAGATAGACATAAATGTCCCCATTTCACAAGTCAGTGAAACTGAGCCACCTGCCACGCTGGGGAGCCCTGTGTGGCAGAAATGAGGGTGGCTTTGGGCTGACAAGAAGCAGGAATGGAGGCCTCTCAGCCTGGCAGCCTGCAGGGAGCTGGGTGCTGCCAACAGTCACAGGAGGCGGTTCAGAAGCACCTCTGCTGTGGCCCCAATGTGTCTCAGGGTCCCTGTGACGAAATCCCAGCCCAGGTGATGGTGCCTGACACGTGGCCCGGAGCTCACCAGGGTCTCACAGTGACAGAGTCTCACAGTGCGGCCTGTGTCTCCTCTAACACCAAGCACCGGAAACACTCAGATGGCTCCTTAAAACGCCCTGCTGGAATCCGCCATCCCACCTCACTGCCCACGTGTTTCAGATTCAAAGTAGGGCTGGACAACCTGCATTTCAGGTTCTGCTGAGATGCTAATCTGGGGACTAGACTTTGAAAACCACTGTAAGAAAACACACACGGGCCAAGGATTTAGCTCGGTGGCACAAGCACTTGCCTAGCAAGTGTAAGGTTGTGAGTTTGATTCCCGGTACCAAAATAAAGAAAACACTAACAAAAAAAAGAAAATATACCATGATTCAACCTATAGGAAGTAGGTGTAATGGTAAGGATTTTTTCTTTTTTTGTCTTTTTCGTTTTTATTGGTACCGGGGATCGAACTCACGACTGCCTGCTTGCAAGGCAGGCGCTTATGCCGCTGAGCTAAATCCCCAGCCCCATGGTAATGATTTTTAATGCTGCATAATATTATTCTTTTTTATTTTATTTTAAAGAGGATATGACAAAGCAGATCAGAAGAAAACATGGCAAGTGACACAGGATTTCAAAGCAAGACAACAGGAGATCAACAAAGGCTGCCATAATGTCTCTTGTTTTTTAAGAAACAGTTGTGCATGCCTTCACCAGAATAATATCAGTCATAACAAAATAGTATAAAACCAGGCAAAAGAATGAAAGCATCACAGCACTTCAACACCGGACAACAGGAAATGAACAACCGTTACTTTAATGTCTTGTGTGCTTCAAACAACTGTTTATACTATCACACATAGTGAAATCAAATAAAACACAACAGAATAAAGCCAACCAAAACCAAGGAATAAAAGCCCTCCTGGCCTTTACAACATCATGACAGGAAATCAGCAATGGCTACCAGTTTGTCTCTTTTTCTTCAAAGTAGCGGCTCATACAATCGCATGTAATAAAACCAATTCTTGTGAACGCTTTAAGAGAAGTTCTAGGCATGGATAAGCCTATACATGCACAGCAATCCTTTCGGCATTCCAGGGAAAAATAAGACATGACAAGTTACTGGGAAAACACGAAACAAAAAACACAAATAAATAACAATAACAAAGAGCCCCAAACAATAACAATACAGGCCTTCAAAATAAAGTAGTAGGAACATAACTAAGGTTGTTATTTTACATAGTTAACTTTTGAAGAGTCCTCAGATTACCAGACACAAACATGCAGAGCTGATCCAATCCTACGAATGTTAACTGTTTTGTTCCAAGAACTAATAGAATTAGTAGTACCATCAGCTTAGCTATTTTAACTGTGTATATACAAATTTATATATTTTTTCTTTTCTCTTTTTTTCTCCTTTTCTCTAAAATACTTTCCCCCCTTTGAGCAGATTCTCACCCTTTAACAGTATTTATTGAGGATTTTGTATTTTATTTACAATATACAGTATTTACACATGTGAGTTTGATTTATTTCACTTATGAGTATGTCTCAAATGTATCCATTTACCTACCAAAGCCTCAATGCGATTCTTCTTTATAGTTGAGTAGTACTCCACTGAATAAAAGTACCACATCTTTTTTATCCATCCTCAGTTGATGGGCATTTAGGTTGTTTCTAAGATCTGACTATTGCAAATTGCACTGTTATAAACATGGGTGCACATATATCACTGTGGCATGATGCTTTCAGTTCTTCTGGGAATATACCCAGAAGTGGAATAGCTGGATCAAACAGGACTTCCAATCCCAGCTTTTTGAGGAGTCTCCAGACTGACCTCCACAGTGGTTGCACCAGTCTACACTCCCACCAACAGTGCAGGAGAGATCCTTTTTCCCCACAGCCTCTCCAGCATGTGTTGTTGGTAGTTTTCTTGATCCTGACCATTCTTTCTGGAGCGAGATGGAATCTTGGTATTGTTTTAATTTGCATTTCTCTAATGACCAGTGATATTGAATACTTTTTCATGTATTTATTTGCCATTTGTATTCCTCAGCTGAGAGCTGTGTATTCATCTCAGATGCCCATTTTTGGGTTGGGTCTTGGAACTTGGGGGGAGTTGATTATTCTTTATTCTTTATATGTTCTAGAAAGAAGTCCTTTGTTTCAGGGACAGTTGATTAAGATTTTTTTCACAATTTGTGGGTTTTCTTTTCACTCTGTTGGAGATTTCTTTTGAGGAGCAAAAACTTAATAAGAGGAGAACCCTGTTGTTGATTCTGAGATGTATTTTCTGTGCAGTTTGGTCTTTGTTCATGTATTCTCTGCCAACATCTATGTCTTCAAGATTTCTACCTACTTTTTTGTATAGCAGACTTAGCATTTCTGTTTTAATATTTAGATCTTTGACCATTTTGATTTTAGTTTAGTGCATGGTGACAGGCATGAATCTAGTTTTAGTTTTCAGCATACAGAGAGCCAGTTTTTCCAGCCCCACTTATTAGAGACTTTCTTCCATTGAACATGTTTGGCCCCTTTGTCAAAGATGAAGTGGCTGAGTGCGTCTATAGTTGTGGCTGTATCTTCTCATCTATTCCACTGATCCTCAGGTCTATTTTTACTCCAGTACCATGCTGATTTTATTACAGTAGCTTTGTAGTATAACTTCAGACCAGGGATTGTGATGCCTCCTGCCTTGCCTTTGTTGTCCAGGATTGCCTTTGCTATTCTAGGTCTCTTTTGCTTCCAGATGAATTTTAGGAATGATTTCTCTAGATCTGTGAGGGATGCTAACTGTATTTGGATTAGAATTGCATTAAATCAGCATAACAATTTTGGGAGAGTGGCTATTTTCACAAGGTTTGCTTTTCCTATCGATGAACAAGGAATATCTTTCCATTTTCGGAAATCCTCTTCCAGTTCTTTTTTCAGAGTACTATAATTTTCACTGAATAGATCTTTTACTTCCTTCGTTAGATTGATTCCTAAGTATTTCATTTTTTTGGATGCTATTGTTAAGGTTGTGGCTTCTCTTATTTCTCTCTCAGTGAGTTTGTTGTCTATGTAGAGGAATGCTATTGATTTTTGAGTTCTGACTTTGTATCCAGCTACATTACTGAATTTAGTTGTTATACCTAGAAGTCTTTCAATGGGGTTTTGGGAGTCTTCTATGTTAGAGTATCATGTCATTTGCAAGTAATGATAATTTAATTTTTCTCCCCCCTCCCCTTATTCCTTTTATTTCTCTCTTGTCTAACTGCTCTGGCTAGTATTTCCAGCACTGTATTGAATAGAAGTGGTGATAATGAGCATCCTTGTCCTATTCCTGATTTTAGAGTGAAAGCTTTCAGGTTTTGACTATTTAATATGATGCTGGCTGTTGGTTTGTCATAAATGGCTTTCATCAGATTGAGATAAAGACCATCTATTCAGATTTTATGTAGGGTTCCTATCACAAATGAGTGTTGGAACTTAGCAAAAGCTTTTTCTGCATCTATGGAAATGATCATGTGATTCTTATCTTTGGCTCTATCAACATGGTGAATTACATTTATTGATTTGTGCATGTTGAGCCATCCCTGCATTCCTGGGATGAATCACAACTGGTCATGGTGTATAATCTTCTTGATGACTTGCTGCATTTTGTTTGCTAATATCTTATTGAGGATATTTGCATCTGTGTTCATTAGAGAGATTGGCCTGTAGTTCTCTTTTTTGATTGGGTCTTTCTCTGGTTTTGATACTAGGGTAATACTTGCTTCCAGGAATGAATTAGGGAGAAGTATTTCTCTTTCAGTTTCACTGAAGAGTTTGAAGAATGTTGGCATTAAGTCTTCCTTGAATTTCTTGTAGAATTCCACAGTGAATTCATCAGACCTGGGCTTTCTTTGTTGGTAAGGTTTTAATTACATTTTCAATTTCATTAATTCATATTGAGTTATTGAGCAGTTTTACATCTTCTTGATCCAGCTTTGGTAATTCATCTGTTTCTAGGAATCTGTCCATATCCTCTGTGTTATCAAACCTCTGAGTGTAGAGGTTTTTGAAGTAGGAACTGCTGATCTTATGTCCACAGGGTCTGAGTGACTTCACCCTTCCCTCTCCTTATTGCATGAATGGTTTGGTTTGGTGATCATGAAGTTCTTCAGCTGTTCTTTGTCATGGAAATATCTTACTTCTCTGTTTTGCAGGGTACATCAGTCTGTGTTGGAAGTCGTTTTCCTTTAGGATCTGAAATCGTTCCTTTAGGATCTGCTATCATTTCAGGAGTTTCAGGTGTGTGGCTTGTATTTTCTTCTATGTCCATGTCTCATAGGCATATTTGGGATGGGCTAGAGGTTTGAGATTGCATTTTGCTCTTTGGTTTTGTCGTTTTCCTATATTCCCCTAGAGAAGCTGAATACAAGGTCTCAGTTGTTTCTTGGGTTGAGAATATCTGTCCAGACCGCAGGAAATTTCCCCAGTTGAGTGAAGGTTTTTAGTCAGGCCTTACTGGGGGCCCCCGCCACTCAGGGTCACTGGGCACAGCCCAACTAGATCCAGAGAAACCTACCAAAGGTCCTTTGGTGACTGAGGATGCTGGGCAGGGTCCTACCAGGCTCCAAGCGACATGCCAAGGCTGCACGGCTGGAAGGAGATTGCTGTGCCCATAATATTATTCTTTATTATTTAATATTGATGTCTATAATTTTATAACTAGAAAAATAGTATTATAGAAACAAAAGAGCCAATTCTTAAATATGTGTGTATCAAGTATCAACACTGTTTCATGTATAATTAAAAAACAGACTAATCCACAGTGATAGAGATCACACAAGTTTGATTGGTCGGGTGAAGGGATCTACCAGAAGGGTGACAGGGAATGACAGGCCAACAGCAGGGCTGGCCTAGACTGATGGTTATTACTGAACTCAGCTGTACACATTCATCAGAATTAATCTAACTGCATGTCCAAAATCTATACATTTCTCTACATAAAATTTAATTCCTTAGAGTCACTGTAGGCTAGGAGTGGTGGTGCACTCCTGTAATCCCAGCACTTGAGAGGCTGAGGCAGGAGGATCGTTGTAGCCTGGGATACAAAGCCAGTCCAAGGGCTGAACTGCATGGCAAGATCCTGTCTCAAAAAGACAAAAAAAAGGTCACTGTGATCAGCAAAGAAGTAGCACGAATGTGTATAAATATATAAATATACATTACACACACACACACACACATACAAACCCCTGCAGAACACTTGTGATGCGACAAGGTAAAGTTTCCAGGGATGTGAGGACCTGACCAGGTAATAGCCCAGGAAGGGACAGGGAGTCTCATGCCACTTCCCGCCACTCTTGCTGTCACAATGCTCCTCGAGCAGGAGGTTTTTGAAACTCAGCCCCTTCTTTGGTTCCCCTCGCTGCTATGTCACCTGCCCTTCCAGGAATGCTCTGCTTCTTGTACGATAATCGCTGCCCACAATCGGAGGACCGCGCAGCCGGCCTGGCCCTGTGCTGTGTCACCTGAAGCCCCTGACTGGCAGGGACCTCTGTTTTGCTTCGCTTTGCTTCTCCTTTCCTTCCTTGCTTTTTCCCCTCTGTGCTTTTGGATGGACATTTGCTTTCTCACCAATGTGCCAAGCATTGGCTGTTAAGCGCTCACAGCTGGGACTGGCCCAGGTCTTACTCTGAGCCGCAGCCAGCTCTCAAACGCTGTAGCCCAGTCCCAGCCTGCTTCCTGGGCCTGCAGGACAGACCCCAGCCCTGCCCCCGCAAGAAGGACCCACACACCGCAGGAGCCTCTCCTCCATCCGGTGCTCGCCTTCCCTCACGGAGATCTCGCGGAGAACAAGCCCAGAAACTCATGCAGGCCTTCAGTGTGCAGCATGCTCCCAGGGACCGGGCTTGTGACAGCTAACACAGGGGCCATTTCTGCTTTTTATTATGTTGTTTTATTGGTACTGAAAGGGTTTGGCCCAGACAGGACACTGTAGCCAGAAAAGCCTCAACCGGAAGCAGGAAGCCCCTATCTCCCCCGCCCCCCAGGAAGTTACCTGTGCCGCCATCTTCCCGCCCCTGGAAATTTACATATGGCGCCAAACCTAGGACCAATGGGCTGCCAGTACATCCCTAATGCCCGCCTTAGGCTCCACCCCAAACCGAGGCTATTTACATACCCCCACGCCACGTGTCCACCAGAGAGCTCACTGGTTGCCAGGTGGTGCGTGCTGGTCATCTCTCTCCGTGTTCTCAGAATAAAGGCCGCTTTTTATTTTATACTTCTCATCTTTTGGAAATATTTTTCATCTTTTGGAAATAATCCTGTCAGGTACATTGTGGGTATACATAATGATAACATTCATCATAAGGCATTTTTACCTGTACATGATATACCTTGTTTCTTTTTTTTCCCATTCACCTCCCCTCCCTTCAATCCCTCTTCCCTAACTTGTTTATAAAGTTTTGTTCCTACTTTTTTGTTCTATTCTCTTCTCTTTGTTCTTTCTTTCCTCCCACTCCCCTTATTTCCTCCCCTTCCCATTTAAACATTTTCTTCCCATTTCCGAATATCCATTTTACATTTTGGCCCTTATGTACACTTTTAGTTTCTCATACCAGAAAAACTATGCCACATTTACAAGTGTGTCCAGTTTATTTCACTTAAGAGTATAGTCTCAGGTGCATTCATTTACCTAGAAATGTCTCCAGCTTTTCTTTATGGCTACAAGTACTCAGCTGTAAAAAACAAAAGACAGAAAAACCCCACATCTTCTTTATCTATTTATCAGTTGGT
This sequence comes from Cavia porcellus, assembly GCF_034190915.1. Classification (NCBI taxonomy): domain Eukaryota; kingdom Metazoa; phylum Chordata; class Mammalia; order Rodentia; family Caviidae; genus Cavia; species Cavia porcellus. The sequence continues at coordinate 74,173,126 of NW_026947498.1, forward strand.
GTGCATTTGGGTTGTTTCCAAGATTTAGTTATTACAAACTGCTGCTATAAACATGGACGTGCATGTATTGCTGTGGTATCTTGCTTTTAATCCTTTCATGCTTTTAATGCCCAGAAGGTGAACAACTGGGTGAAATAGAATTTCTAATTGTAGTATTCTGAGGAATCTCCACAATGATTTCCATAGTCTACACTCCCATCAACAGTGGAGAAGGGTTCCTTTTCCCCTGTAGTCCACCAGTATTTGTTATTGGTTGATTTCTTGGTTTTTGGTCTTTTTGAGACAGTTTCACTCTGCAGCTGAGCTTATTTTGTAGCCCAGGCCACTGAGTGGAGCTAGGCTGAGAGATGCTTTGCCATGCTGTACGCTGAGACTGAGGCTTAAGAAAGAGCCCTTGAAGCCTCAGGGGCAAAGGGACCAGATATCAAAGCTGAGGCACCAAGCAAAAACACAGAGTATTTCCTCAAACTGTATTATGCAGATTCTTCCAAACCTAGAGGCTACCTGTCCCTGCAACCGGGCACTCTTCCTGCGTACCTCTCTCTGCACGTTGCAGAGGTGCTGTTGTGCCTCCAAACGAGGCCAGCTGACAGTGCTCATGGACTTCCCACCATCCTCACAGGCCCTCCGTCCCAAGCCATTCCCCTTTTCATAAATTAGTAAAACAATGTCTGACCCTGAGTAGTGACCTTTGTCCTGTTAGCCATTGTTCCAACTGGACACAGGACCCCTGTGGCTCCCCACAACTACAGACAGGTGCTTGTCTCTTTGTTCTTGCTGTGAGTTGGACTGAAAGTGGTAGATTGGAATTTACTTATTAAAATTCCAATAAATTTTCCTTGGAATTATAAATACAAACTCCTCCAGACCATGACAAGGCCAGAGCTAGCTGGCTATATTCTATCAGCTAGCACGTGGTCTATTTTGGAGATGTTCGGTGTGTAGCTGTGAAGAATGCATATTCTGCTGTTGTGGGGTGGAACACTCTATAAACATCTACTAAGGCTGTTTGTTCAAAAGTGTGGTTTGATTTTAAAGAGAATAAAACTGAGCAAAATAAAATAGAATAAAGCCAATCAAAACAAAACAGTGTAAGTGATACAGGATTTCAAAACAAGGTAATAGGAAATCAACAGTGGCTACCATAATGTCTCTTGTTGTCTTCAAAATAGCTGCCCATGCCATCAGACACAGAAAAATCAAACAGAACAAAATAGAACCAATAAAAACAAAACAATGAGTTTAATACAGGAGTTCAAAACAAAATAATAGTAAATCCAAAATAGCTACCATAATATATCCTGTTATCTTTGAAATAAATGCCCATGCCATCAGATATAATAAAATTAAATAAGGCAAAATAGAATAAAACAAAACAATGAAATGATATGGGACTTTAAGATATTAGGGAATTAACAATGGCTAGCACCTTCAGAAGGAGAGCCCCCATACATGCTGTCCTGTGTACTGTTATCCTCTTGATAGATGACCAGATTACCAGCTTTAGGCCTGTAAAGCCAGTGAAACACTAAACACTACAAGCATTAAGTTGTATTTTCCTTCCATAGCTGTCATCTCAGCATGCATTTCTCCAGCTCAGCCAGTTGTTCATGGGGCAGAGTGGGGGAGGACCCGGAAGGGGCTGGCATCCGGTTGTCCTTCCCGGGACCTCCATATAGTGCTGACTCACAAGGAAGTGTCTGGCTTCTTGTTCTCCTCCCTGTGGCCTGTGAGTGGTACCAACCAGTTCTGATATTTCTTTTTTGATTTTTTTGTCTAGTTTGTCTGTGTATTTGTGACAGCAGGGTATTGAGGTCCCCATTACAATTGTTTAATTTTTCACGCCATTATTATTTGTTTAATATAGTTGGGTCGCTGGTATTTGGTACATATATATTTATGATTGTTATCTCTTCCTCATGGGTTGCTCCCTTTATGAGGATGTAGTGATGTTCTTTGTCTCTTCTGATCAGTTTTGGCTTGAAATCCAATTTGTCTGCAAATAGAATAGCTGCCCCTGCTTCTTTCTGGATTCCTGTTGCATGGAGGGAGTATTATTTTCCATCCTTTGACTTTCAGCCCGTGAAGTTCTTTTTGAATTAAAAATGCTTCTTGTGTGTATCATATTATTGCATCTTGCTTCTTGATCCATTCTGCCAGTCTACTTTGCTCAGTGAATTGAGACCACTTACACTGATGGTTCTATGCATTGACCTATCCTTGTCATTATTTTCCTGTATTAGTTTCCTCCCCCCACACACCCCATTTAATTACTTACTTGCCTGGTGGATTCATTGTGTTGGGGTTCACTGAGCTTTAGTCCTTGTTTCTCTTTGCAGAGTGTCTTTCAGAACATTCTGGAGTGTTCGTTTGGAGTCATAAATTTCTTCAGGTGTTCTTTAGGTGGAATTAGTTGAAAGATAGTTTTGTGGGGTACCCATCCAGACTCGAGGATTTTTCTTTTAGGGCTGGAAATACTTGACTCCATGCTCTCCTTGACTTGAGGGTTTGTGTTGAGAAGTCTGTTATGATTGTGATGAACTTTCGTATATAGGTGATTTGTTTCTTTCCTCTAACAGCTTTTAATACTCTGTTCTTACATTGAGTTTCTTGCAGTTTGACCATTATGTGCCTTGTGAAGATTTTTTTATCATGGCTAATTGAGTTTTCTATGCCTTACTTTACTATATGTCAAATTATTTTTCCATGCTTGGAAAGTTTTGTGCCATGACTTCTCTGAACAGGTTTCTTTGTGTCATTTGTTGCATTCTCTTGCTTTTTCTTTGACTCTGATCAATCTTATGTTATTTTTCTTTGCATCATCTAGCAGCCTTTGCATTGATTTTTCATCAGACCTTGCTACTTTTAAGAAATCTTTATTTTCATGATCCCTAACTACAATCCTTTCTGCTACAGCTGATTTTCTGTCCTCATATTGGCTCATTCAGCTGTATATACTTTCAATAGCATTTTTAATCTCCTGGGTATCTGTTTGAACCTGTTTATGGATTCTGTTTCTCTCCTAAGTTGGGCCTTCATGGTTCCCACCATTTTCCTAAGCTCCTCTGTTTTCATCTGTATCTGCTCTAGTGTCTCTAAGCATGTCTTTCATTATAATCACCATCTCTGTAGTTATCTGAAAAATTATTTCTGATTTGATTTTCTTTCCTCGAGCCTTGTCCATCTGCTTTGTTATGTCCACTGTTCTCACTTCCGAGAGTCCAGGTGGATGGTCTTCAGATTGTTCTGCTTCACTGTTCTCACTTCCGAGAGTCCAGGTGGATGGTCTTCAGATTGTTCTACTTCACGGCCTCCTGGGTTGCCTTTGACATGCTGGAAGTCTGGAGTTGCATCTAGTTTAAATGTCTTCTTATGTTCTTCTTCTTTTTTTTAGTTTAATTCGTAGGCTGATGCTTATAAACTGCTTGTGGCAGGCAGCTTCATTTTTAGTACTGAGAACTCTTCAGAAGTGACTGCATCGCAGCGATGTCTTCCAGGTGTAACTAGTTTTTGGGTTTTGAGACTGTTGCAAATCTTACCTCTTCAATTTATTTGGTATGAGAAGTTGCTGCCTTCTTGGCCCAGACCCTTGTTCTTTGCCACTGGCCTATAGTATGTTTTTAAACTTAGGCAATCTCAAGTCTTGGCATACAGGGAGAACAACTGGTTAAACAAATTGTGTCACCTTGGCTAAAGTAGGACAGTCAGCATGAACAATACCAACAAACAGCCTAGAAAATGACAGACTGTGGTAACTATTAACTTTCCATATTTAATCGTACAATCCAGATCTGTGGTTATGTAGCAAAATCTAAAACAATCCAGAAAATTGTATACAGTATATAAGCCCTCAGTATGGTGACTTTGCCCTCAGGGGAGAGAAATTTAAAAGAGGCCAGGGGAAAAATTAGAGAAATAGAAGGAAAGGGAGAAGGAAAGGAAGAGGAAGAAGAAGAAGAAGAAGAAGAAGAAGAAGAAGAAGAAGAAGAGGAGGAGGAGGAGGAGGAGGAGGAGGAGGAGGAGGAGGAGGAGGAGGAGGAAGAGGAGGAAGAGGAGGAGGAGGAGGGTGAGGAGGAAGGAAAAGAAAAGAAAAGGAGAAGAGGAGATAATGAGCAAGGCTGAAAGACAAAGGAGGGTTTACTGGAACTTTGTGAAACCAGTAGAAGAAGACAGGAAGGAAGGAGAGAAGGAAGAAATAAAAACAAGAACTAACAATCAAAGAAAGAAAAGCAAAACAAAAAGCAGAAGAAAAGATGAAACATGTTTACCTGAGGGCATTGCTCTGCTGTCATTTGTCAACAGAATGGGCAGACAGAGCCCAGACCCACGTCGATTAATCCCAGAAAATCAGCTGTACATTTACAGCACGTACCACCTTTAGTTCTGCTGAACTTCAGGCTGCTATCTGGATGGGACACTAGAATGCGGTATTCCCAGACCCTGGAGCTGCTAGATGGAGCCAGCCCGCAGCTGCTCGGAGTTCCGAGCTCAGCTGATCCTTCTCCGACATGGCTACTGCAAATCATCCTCAACTGGGGGACTGTACGACCCCTCAAAACTCACCAGCAACTGTAGTCTGCTGCATCAGCCACTCTGTCCCCTAGTCCATTGCTCTGTGGAGAGCACCAGGGTCACCAGTAGTCGCAGCATCTGTGGGTTTGAGCCACCCCTCCCACATAGTGAGTCAGGGCTTTTTTTGTTTTGTTTTTTTGGAGACAGGGTTTCACTACGCAGTTCAGGCTGGCCTCACTTTGTAGCCCAGGCTGGCCTTGAACTCACAGCAATCCTCTTGCTTCAGCCTCCTGACTGCTGGGATTATAGGCATGAGCCACCACACCCAGGTGTCTCCTCCTTCTTGTGCTTTAAGGTCTCTCTCTTCACTCTCCCAGAAATCAGAGATTGGCCTTGCCCCAGTCTTCTGAAATGACCTACAGCAAAGGCTTAAATAAAGGAGACAAGTAATATAATTTTGTGGGGAGCCTGGGAAGGTCAGAATTCTCCTTAGGAGTTAAGACAAAAACTTTCTGGATCACAAGTAGTATTTATTGGGTTTCCACTGAATGGTGGGGGGTGTTTCAGGAAGAAGAGGGCACAAATCAGGCAAAAATCCACAAAAATGAGTAGGTCCTTGAGACACAAAGACAGTAAATCTTGCCAATTAAGAGAATCGTTTATCTGTGAGGCTGGTGGTTTTACTGACCCCAATTCTGAGTATGATTTAGCAGGCTGCAGTGACCCAAAGCACTATCTTGTCCTCAGAGCCTGTGAATAGGAGCTTTTTCAACATGGCCAGAGATCTCTGCATGGTCAACAACATCCTTCCTGGGCCTACTTCTTCTCTTCCTCGTATTGTTACATCCCAGCATCTGGACACCAAATTCCAGAGAGGTTCTTCTCTGCTGTTCACCACTTCACTATCTTCCCAGAACTCCTGTTTGGGTTAGATTTTTGTTATATCATCTTAACAAGGGAATAGAATCCGCAAAGTATGACAGATGGGGAAAAGCAGAAGGCACAGCAAAACTGAGCATGGTGGCACACGCCTGTAATCCCAGCACTTGGGAGGCTGAGCAAGAGGATCATTGCAAGTTCGAAACCAGCCTGTGTTACAAAATGAGCTCAAGGCCAGCCTGAACAGCATAGCAAGGCCCTGTCTCAAAAAGCCTAAGTAAATAAATAAATGATACAGCAAAGAACTCATAATTTTTCCCCATGTACTGTGTTCTAGAACACATTAAGTTCACACATGTTCTCTCTCTGACTTTTATAGCACTTTTCACACGGGACTTTTCAATACCTAGAATATCTGGGACCTGCTCTATTCTGGAATTCAGGAATCTGGATATCTTACTGTCAAAAGGCTGCAGTGATCCACTTAAAGGCATTGTCATCTGCAAAAACACATAAATGTCTAAAAAGCTGTAACAATTTTTGTTGCTCTAAGTCCTTTGCAATGTGATGGCCACTGTCCATCACAGCCCACAGTCTCGCATCACCCATATATGGTACAAAATGTCATCAGTCATTACCATGGTGATATTTTTAAGTGGTATCTGTATTTGGTTTTTGGTGTTGGGGACAGAACCGAAAGGTCTCAGGCATGTTTAGGCAAATGCCGCTACCAATGGGACACACCTTGGCCCATGACCACTTTATACTTTTTAAAAATTTTTAGATCATGCTGAAACACACATAAGAGTTACCATCTTAAACATTTTTAAATGTATAGTTCAGTGGCTTAAGTACATTTACAGTGTCATGCAATCACCACCACAGTCCCACAGGAGCTCATTCATCACCCAAACTCAGAGTCTACGCCCCCAGCCTCCCATTCTGCCTCCCCCAATCCTGGCAACTTCTGCTCCCCTGTCTGTCTCTATGCATCTGATGATTGTAGCTACTTCCCAGAAGGCAGCCAGCCCATATTTTCCTGTTCTGACTGGCTCACTTCATTTATTACATCTTCAGGCTTCGGCCTTGGTCTGGCATGGGTCAGGATTTTCTTCCTTCTTGAGGGTGAGTGATAGTCTACTGCATCTTTGTATACAGTATTTTGTTTGGTTACTGATGGACCCTCCAGCCACTTCCACATTTGGGCGTGTAAATACTTGCTTGAAGCTCTGCTTCCAGTTATTTTGTGCATACATGATCCGCCCCACGTTGGGCGCCACTTGATCCGGCCTGCGGACCAATCTATGGGTCTCACCTGGAGAGGGGATGGGGATGGGGGCAGGGCAAGAGAAAAGAGAGATGGAGACAGGATGTGATTCCAATCGAGTCTCGTTTATTTTTAAAATGGCTACAACTTACATAGGGTGGAGGCAGGCCAATGGGGCAGGAAGAGGGCACAGAGTGTTATCTGATAGGTCATCATCACATCCGGATATATGACGTAAGCAGGAGAGGATTATGGGTAATGTAGGCGGACATGAGGATCATGGGAAATGTAGGCTGACACACAAAATGCCCTCAGGCAGGAGGGGCAGGGCAGCAGCAGCTATTCGAAACCGCTCCCTACACATACACCCAGAAGTGATATTATTGGATCATTTGAAAAGTCTTTAATTTTTTTGGAGGAGCTTTCACACTGTGGTCTGCAGTAGCTACACCATCTTCTTATTCCCACTGACAGTACACAGGGATTGCAGTCTCTCCACATCTATGCAGTGCTTGTTAGGTCCAGTTCTGTCGGGTTTTGATAGTCCCCACTCTGAGGAAGAGGAAATGGAACCTCATTGTGACCTGCGATGCTGAGCACTTTTTCATGTGCTATGAGCCATTTAGACATTCTTTGGGGAAATGTCTCTCCAAATCCTCTGCCCTTGTAAATCGGCTCGTATGTCAATCAGCTTTCCATTACTACCGCAAACACTTGAGCTGATCAACTTATAAAGAGGAAAAGATTCTTTTGGCACACAGTTGGAGGTTTCTGTCCATAATGCTGAAGCCTATTGCTCTGGACCTATGGTAGCATCATGGTGGGCGCAGCTGAAGGAGCAAAATCACTCACCTCATGGCCTGGAGTGAAAAAAGTGGGAAGAGGGAGGCCAGTCTCGAAGTTGTGAGCCAGACTCCCACCGGGCCACCACTCCACATAGCACACACTGGGAACAAATCTCTAACACAGAGGCCCTGGAGACACCAAGAGCCGAACCACAAAAGGCCATTTTGTGTTTTCCTGTTGACTTGGCTGTCAGTTGGCTGGCCTTTGTTGCTGTTGAGCTTGTTAAGTTATAAAAAGTCTTGATATATTGTGCTTCGTAATGCTTCATCAGATATATGATTTGCAAGCATTTTCTCCCATTCTTCAGATTGTCTTTTCAGTTCATTGTGTATTCTCCACTACCCAGAAGTTTCTATGTTTGATGTTGTATCATTTGTCTATTTTTATTATTGCTGTCTCGCTTCCTGTGTCATTTCTAAGAGTTTTACAGTTTTAGCTCTTACAGGTAGGTCTTGATCTATGTTGAGCTCATTTTGTATGGTGGAAGGATCCAAATCCATTCTTTTGCATATAGACACCCGTTTTCCCAAAATCATTATTGAAAGTACTGTTCTTTCCCCATGGAGTGGTCTTGGCTTACTTGTTGAAAATCACTTGACCTCACATATGAGGGCTTCTTTCCAAGGCCTCTGTAATCATCCACTGGTCTGTCTGCCTGTCTTCATGTAGGTGATCCCTTTGAGTGTTATTTTAGAATAACTGATATTTGCCTCCCAGAGTAAAGGTCCTTCACTCTCATCTGCTTCTGTATCTCTGCCAAAAGAGCTCCCTGAGAGCAGAGATCATGTCATAGCCCTACACCTGGCATAGTGCCTGACGCCTAGCAGGAGCTCCAAAAGCATGTGATGTGACCTGTAGGGAACAAGATCTCAGTGGGCGACTGTGTCTCGTCCATGCCCACCCTGCAATGAGGCTGAGAACTTCAGCGCTTTCTCAAAAGAGATCGAACTCCATAAGACCTTAACAAGGAATGCTGTTTTAGTAGAGCATCTTGGGAAGACATTATGCATAACATGGCAAAACATGAAAAAGCTCCATTAATTATTTCTCTTCTTTTTTTTGTCTACTGTCCTGCTGGCTACTGCATCTTTCTTGCTCCTCTTGCTCTTCCTGTAGGTCTGCCTATGAGGTGTGGGCTCTATTGTCCTCAACTAGTCAGCTCCCTCCCCGCAGTGCCAACCTACTCTGCCACAGAAGGGTCTAGGAGCTGCTTAATGCATCAGAACCATCTTGTTATTCAACCTGAGTGCTTAGGAGGTCATCTCGTCTCAAGCAGCTGATGCAGGTGTTACATGGTCTCCTGAACCGTTGGCGGATGCTAAAGAATGGAAGGCTCTACTGTGGGAAAATGGGGTTTTCTTCAGTAGACTTTAAAGATCTATTGAATGAATGAATGAAGATCAGCACCATCAAGCAGCCATGGTCAGTGTCAAGACCCAGCTGCCTGCCAGAAGTTGTGACTTCACCTAACCCTAGACCCTTCTCCTGCCAAATCACCTGCTCTTTGACAGGTTCCTGGTTTAACAGAAGCCACCATGAAGCTGTCAGCCCGCGCAGAAGAGCTCTCTTCATTACCACAGTGTGCCCTGGTTTGCTTTCCTGTTCCTGTGGGCATAGTGCACAAGCCATCTGTCTTGCTGGGCATCTTTCATCATTATCCAGATGCATCTGCCTTCCTGGCTCTGGTCCGCAGAAATGTTTAACATCGTTACCTCCCCGGTGTGGTCTCCAGCCCTCCTGATCTGTGTTCACTGAGCACGGACCTCTTCCAGCCTAGCCCCACCACACTGTGATTAAAAGCACTTAACTAGTGTGTTGGGGCTGAATATGTTCTGCCACCCACATGCCCTATGGCTTTGGGCAAGTCGCTTGACCTGTATCTGTGTCTCTGTTTTTTGTTATAGAAATGAAATCAAGACCTCCAAATGTGGTATAAGGGAAACACGATAACTCCCAACCTGCTAGATGTTCAATGTGCCAAGTACATGTTCTCTAAAATCAAAGAATAAATGATTGAATTCTAGGAACAAAAGAGGGTAAGAATAGAAAATATTTACTGAGTGAGAGATAGCTGCTCCTGAGAGGCAGGAGGGGGCCCCAGTGGGTTGCCAAGGACCCCGCTTTTCAGGGACATTTTATAGAACACCCATACGTGGATACAGCATAGGTTACAGCTATGATCAGCCAATCACATTACAAGCACAGCACCTTAGGTAATGCTGATCCAGTGCAGAAGCAGGTCGTGCAGCAAGCGTGCCTGAAGGAATAAAGAGCTTTCCAGGAAGGGATGAGTCTAAGGGTCATGGTCACCCACCGGGAGGGCTGCTGTCCTTCTAAACCTCATCAGACCAGGTGTTACCACTCAGCTCAAGCCTGGTCATTCTGTCTTTACCTTAAGGCCTGGCTTCCAACAGATGCACAGTTGTAATGTGTTTTCATCTTTGCCCTGATTCTCTGGAGGCCCAGCCCTATTTGACCACCTATAATGTTTCTACCTAACCAGCTGTCTATACTATTTTTCATGTGAAGATGACAATTCCTGCCTTCTAAGACTAGTTTGAGCTTAAGTGGTTAATACTTACAGCAAATTCTCACTTCAAGTCATTTGTTGGTTTTGTTATTATCATTATTATTATGTACATGCACTGTCCCTATTTGATCCTCACAGAAACCTCACAAGGCGTTACTCTGCCTGACTCACGGTTTCGCAAAGAAGAACCTAGAATCCAGATAGTGATAATTTGCCTGTGGCTGTAGCTATGGTCTGAATGTTTGCTATTACCCCCTCCCAAAATCATATGTCAAATTCCTAATCCCTAAGGTCATTGCTACACAAAGGGAAAGAACAGTACCAGGAGGCGGTGCCTTTTCAAGAAATGATGAACACTTCATGAATACTCATCCCTTATACCATATGAGGACACGAAAGAAAGGTGTTGCTCCAGAAACCAGGAAGCAACTCACCAGACACCTAATCTGCCTGCCGATGCCTTGATCTTAGACTCCCAGCCTCTGGGCTTGGGAAAAATAAATTTCTGATGTTTGTAAGCAGCTCCTGGTATGGCATTTTGGTAAATATGATGTTCAGCAGCCTGGATGAACTGAGACTATTAGAGAACCGGTAAGTGGTAGTACAAGCAAGACCTCGACTTGGGTCTGTTTGTCCCCTGGCCCTCTCCCCGAACGCAATTATCTCCAAGGCTCCCTTGGGGAAAAGAAAGGCCTGGAGCCACCAGCCGCAGTGATTACTCTTCCTGGCATACCCAGGACTTAAAGTAGGGAAATGAAGTGAATATTCACGGAGACATGAAGTCCACGGCCCACTCTGCCACTCGCGACTAAGTGCGCACGTGGCCTAACTAACGCCAAGGATTTCATCTGGAAAACCGGAATGATAATCATCCCGCCCTGTGCTGGGAGCCCACAATGAGAGCAGCAGGACTAGCGGCGTGGGACAAGCCACACGAAAGCGCTTGTGCGTTGTGAAAGATGTCACAGTGGAAAATTGCTGTTTAGAGTCAGCATAGTACAGTGGAAGAGACACAGTCATTGCAGTCAGGAGAAACGGGGTCAAGTCACAGCAGCTGCTGCCCTGGCCAAGCGACCTCCCCTCTCCAGCCTTGTGCGCATACAATTGGGAAGCATCAGACTCTTTCACTTGCAAGTAACAGAAAACCTAACTCAAGCTGGCATTTGCATAAGAAAAGGGATTTATTCTGACTCGGATCTGGACACTGTTTAGCATACAAACAATGTCGAGTCTCAGCCTTGCCGGTCAGCTCTCAGCTCTGCTTTCCAGGCTGTGACCTTCTTAGTCCCCTCTTACCCCTCCAGTGCTCTAGAGAGCAGCCCCCTAAAAGCCTCCTGTAGAAACTTTCTAACAGATAAAGACTTCCATGAAGTAGTAATCATTTCTTGAACAGAAATTCCAGAATTACTTCCTTCCGACCCAGCTTGGGTGGTGTGTCCAATTGTTGAAGGCGAGACTGCTCCTTGGAGCTGGAAGATATTCAGGGCGGCTGAGCTCTGGGATAAGAGGGGCAAGATGAGGTCCACTGGAAACAGACAGGCTGGACTGGGGTAGAAGTTGTGGACGCACAGAACACCAAGTGCTGCTACCTGAAAACAAGGGGATGGACTGAGCCAGCAGCAGCAGATTTCATGGCACAGCGACTGGGACATGATAACGACCCCAACCCTGGGTGTGAATGGGCCCTGCATACCAGCAGGGGACTAGGATGGTGATAGTTCATGACCCGGCTCTGCCAAGCAAAATCCGAGCTACTGAGAAGTCAGCCCAGCAGAAAGCAAAATAAGAGCCCGGCCAAGGCAAATGTGCGAAGTTCCAGAACAGGCAGCAAAGCGTAGAATACACACACACATGCATGCACACATGCACATGCACACAGCAGAGTCCATAGCAGTAGCTAAGGGCAAGGTCAACCTCATCAGGGAAGAAACTGGGGTCTTACAATGTATCCCAGGTGATGCGATACAGCTAAGGCCATGGCCAAAAGCCCAGTTCTGATGGAGCCGGTGCCTCTGGCTTTTGGCTGAGCGAAGAGCTTGTCCCCCTTCAAAAGCTAAGCCCAGCAGGCTAAGGTAACCATAGCAACCAAAAGTTATGAAAGATGGATGAAAAGCTTGTAAACACAGCTTCCACCCATGTGGCATAGCTTCAGGCTCCTAGGAAACAGCCACATAAAGGCCAGTCTAGCCCATGGTGACCAGGCAAAAAGAACTATTCTGGGCACTGCCATCAGCAAAATCAGAGCCTGCAAAGGAGACAGGGAGACAGGAAGTACAAATAGACCTGCTGGCTACAAAAACGGGAGTTGATGGCTTGCAGGTCCGGCTGCTCGCACGTGCCCACAATGCATCTGCACCTGCCCCTCCACTGCTGTGTGTCACCCACACACCCCTTGCGGGCCTAACTCCGTCTCCCACCCCTCAAGCACGTCTTCTCAGCCTCTAGTGCTAGAAGGCAACTTACCACGGACACAGGGGGGCAGCAGCTAGGAAACCTGCCTACCAGCTCTGGGTGGCTCCATCATAAACAACAAACTGACTTGATAGTTTCCGAGCTGCACAACCAGCAGTGATGAGTTACATTTCCCCCCACCTCGGACAGTGCTGGAAGAGCCTCAGCAGAATGCTGATAGCTCAGTTCCTCAAGGACACGGCCAAGCTGGAGCCCCACTGCAGAGTATTAACCGGTGCTTTGCAGACTGTGTGTGATAGTCCCCACTCCAAACACTTAAGAGGACATAAAGGCTGCATTTTTCCAATCTGATTTTCCAAAGGCAAAAAGAGAAAAACTAGCAAATTCATTTTGCCTGGTAAATACTGAAAATTTTAGATGCACAGAACCCAAATAGTAACTATGACAACACAGGCTACTCCAGTAAGAGGAGCACAGATTATTTCCAGCACACTAGCCTGGCTTGTGCTCAGACGGCAGAGGTAATGCTGGCTGAAAGCGGTTCCTGAATTGGAGTACTAAAAAAAATGTCCTCTGGCCGTGCGTGGGAGCTTCAGGCTTAGGGTTCCGGTTCCAGGCTCCGGGAAGGTGAATTAACTACTGCGCTGTGTCTGCCTCTCTACCCCGATGGCCTGGCTTGCTCTCTCCTCTCTCCACAGGCCTCTTTACTCTCCAGCCAGTGTAGCCACATCCCCGTACTCAGGCGTGGAGCCAAGAAGCAGGTTTGTGGAAATCGCAGCAGCCATCTGCTTGTCTAGATCGTAGGGGTCACCTGACCAGAAGCCTGCTGCAGGTGGGGCAGTGTTGGGCTCTGCATGCCCCTGAGCCCTGGGAAGAGGCTGTCCTGCCCTATTGTTTTACAGATTGGAAAATCAAGGCCCAAGAAAATTAGGATACTTAGCCTCGATCCCTCAGAATCCAGACTCCTGATTAAGGCCACCAACAGCCAAGTAAGACACAATAGTGCTCCACGACAAGGTATCAAAATCAGCAAGTGTTGTTTATCCACTTAGATGCACGCAGAATTTGAAAGCACATCAATGAATTTTTTTGTATGTTTTAGGGTGTTTTTTTTCTGTTGCTGTGGGTGTGTCTCAGTTACTCTTCTCATGGCTGAGACAAAATACCTGACAGTTAAAGTTGGCAGAAGTCCATTTAGCTCGGTTTGGAAAGATTTCCCTCCATACTCAGCTGGCTCCAAGGCAGGAAGGCACATGGCAGAAGGGCAGCTGTCCATGGCGGGAAAGGCCGCAGAAACGACCGGGAGAGAAGACAAGCCTCCTCCTGTCCCTTACACTGCATGCATCTAGGGTCCCGGGGCGGGCGAGGCACTCACACCCTTAACCCCAGCAACACACTCGAGATTCGGTCACCTCTGAAAAAGCCCTCTCCCCACAGGAGACTTGGAGGGGACATCCAGACACAGCCATAAGGGGTGGAACTCAGGGCCTTGTGCAGGTGAAACAGCACTCTGCCCCTGGGCTACACCCCAGCCTCTCATGGGGCCTTTCATACTCTGTTACACTAAGATTCATTGCTCGTTCATGTACTTTGGAGTTTATACTCATGAGTGATTTTGTAACATCATATATTGGTCACCTGGAAAATATTGGGTCACTGAGTTATGCAGGTCTTCAAAACATTGTCACAGGGCTGAGGATTTAGCTCAGCGGCATAAGCACCTGCCTTGCAAGCCGACAGTTGTGAGTTCGATCCCCAGTACTGATAAAAAGGAAAAAGACAAAAAAAAAAAAAAAAAACATTGTCACATTTTATTACCCAATAGCATATTCACTAACATCACCACAAATCTCGTGAGATCAGTCTCTGAGGATTGGGAAACTGCTAAATACATGGCAGCTGATATTCTGATTGTCCCTCAAAAGCTTGAATGTGATCTTCAATAACAAACACTGCCAGCTGTTTTCCTTGATGGACCCATTTCAGTTATTTTTGAGAAATTCTATTCAACCTAGAGTAAAACTATAATATTTGTTAAAAGAAAAAAAAATTTTTTTTGGTCTTTTTCCTTTTTATCGGTACCAGGGATCGAACTCACGACTGCCTGCTTGCAAGGCAGGTGCTTATGCCGCTGAGCTAAATCCCCAGACCCAAAAGATAATTTTTTTAAAAAGGTAAAACCGTAACTCTCATACTGACATAAAATGAACACATGTTAAAGATTTTTTCCCAGGACTCAGAAGGCTTAGGCAGTAAGATCTCATGAGTTTAAAGCCAGCCTTAGCTACACAGTGAGTTCATGTTCAGCCTGAGCTGCACAGTAAGACCCTGTCTCGAAAAAAAAAAGGATTTTTTAAATCTCATAATGAGGGATCTAGACAGGTGTTTTAGCCAAATCAAAGGAAAAATTAGAGGCACAAATTTATAAGAAACGAATGTTGACAGGAAAGTGGAGATGGACATTAACCTGGTTTTTCCATTGGATGAAGAAGAAATGTCCCCCCACCAAGCAGAATTCATTCGTACGACTATAGACAAGCTGGTTTTACTGGGCTCTCAGTTACCCACAACCTAAGAGAGTTGTGAAGGGTCTTCCCAGAGAATCGGAGTCAGCTGAGAATGAGCGGTTCTTTGAAGCACAAACCTTCCCTACATCTTCGGTCACTCATCCTCTCAAGTAAAAATGTTATTTTATTTAAAAAAATAAAAGCAGCTAGTTCAGCTCACAGCCCTGAGGCCACACAATTGCTTCTCCTACTGCAGTGCACAGTGCCAGTGCTTTATGTGTGTCCCATCACACAAAATACTGAGAAGCATGTGCACAGAAAACTGAGATTAAATAAACTAGTTGCACTACTTCATCAAGATCACTGTTTTTTGAGACAGAGTCTCTGTGTATTGAGGTTGGCCTTGAACTCACAGTGTAACATCGGCTGGCTTCAGACTCACAGTGAGCCTCCTGTCTTAACCTTCTGAGTGCTGGGATTACAGGCATGCTCATCCAGGCCTGGCAGGAGCACTTTGAGTGAAGCTGGAATTTCATTTTGCTTTGTTTTATCACACATGTTTTGAAGAATATGCAGACTTCATATTCAGGCCATATTCAGGATTCCACATCATGGAACTGACAATCGGAGATGGAAAATATTAGGAGGAAAATTGTGTCTGTCCTGAACATAGGCAGACTTTTTTATTATTATTCCTTAAACAAGATAGTAGAACAGCTATTTACATAACATTTAAATTGTATTAGGTACCCAAGTAATCTAGAGATGATTTCATGTATGTGGGAGGATTGCATAGGTTGTACAAAGTATTATACCTTTTTATATAAAGGCCCAGACACGCCCGTGGATTTGGGAGTGTCTGGTAATCAGTCCCCTACCGACACTGAGGGAGGACTGTACTTCTGAGGTTTAGTGCCACTACCCTGATTTCCGCTAGGGGGCGAGAGGTGTTAGCTGCCTCTGCTTTGGTATCATTTGTGTAAAAAGTCAATATAGTGGAATGGCCTGGTTGACTATTATCTTCTTTTAAAGTCCTGTAATGTCTCCAATGTTTTGGTTTTATTCTTTACTGTTTTATTCAATTTTATTATAACTGGCAATTCTTCTTAAAATAGTAAGAGGCAGTATGGTAACCATTGTTGATCACCTTGTATTTTGTTTTTACATTATCTATTATGTCCATCCTTTTGATTTGACTGACTCTGTTCTGATATGTCGCATTTGGTTTTACTCTCTTCAAAAAAAGTAATAAGAACTGTGGGAGTAATAAAACCCAAAATGTGTAATTGTCATTGTACAAAAGAAAAGAAAAGAAAGTGCTCTAAAGGTTATAACTGCAAAAATGTTTTAAGTGTATAAGATAGATAACCATATTACAGAGTTTTTTTGGATCATTGAACAAAACTGTCTGCACTCTCACTGCTTGAAAGTCCACTTTATATGCTTCAATTTTGTAACTTGAACAACTATTTCTAAGATGAGAATATGTAATCTATTAACTAGTGATTTCTTACTGTTTATTTTTTAAATTTTTATTACTTGTACCCTTTTTCTGTTCTTTTCTTTTTCTCCTTAAATAAAAAAAAATAGTGGAATGGCAAGCAATGTAATTACTATTGCTAGAATAATAGTTTGGACTTGGTGGCCCTCCTGGCAGAGTTTTGGGGGACTCTGGAGTCATGGACCATACTTTTAGAACCAGAGCCATTTAAGAAAATGACTGGTCAAAGTGACCTGGAGAAGAGGAATCAAAAGAAGCCGTACATCTGCAAAATTGGTCAGACCCCTCAGGAGTAACTATCTCGGGGCAGAAAAATCATCAGTGAGATACAAGAACCCCGAGAGGGGAGACTCTAAACATAATAGAACTCAACAAAGGTTGCGACAGTTTCGCTGTGGGTACATACTAGCAATCCCAAATGGTGCCAGCAATAAAATACTCCCCCAAACATGGGTAGACGTCCTCACTGTGTAGAAGTAAAGGCTAGACGTCCTCACTGTGTAGAAGTAAAGGCCCAGGGGGTGCCCTCACCGGCCTCTCTGCATGTCTGGAGGACTCTGGATATCTCCGCCCAGACTGCTGGAGTTCCCCCAGGCTTCCAGGTGCAGTGAAGGGGAGAGGTGGGTTTGAGGCTTCCACATCAGCCTCCCCATTCCGGCTTCACTTGGAGACCTGCTGAGCTCCCCATAGGTGGGCTAGCCCACACTACCAGCCTAGCCCAGGCTGTTTAGCTGCCGCGCCTGGCCATAGGTCTGCAGGGGAGGAGCTGGGCAGATCTGGGGTGCCCTCACTGGCCTCTCTGCGTGTCTGGAGGACTCTGGATATCTCCGCCCAGACTGCTGGAGTTCCCCCAGGCTTCCAGGTGCAGTGAAGGGGAGAGGTGGATTTGAGGCTTCCATATCAGCCTCCCCATTCCGGCTTCACTTGGAGACCTGCTGAGCTGCCGACGGATGGGCGGGCCCACACTATCAGCCTAGCCCAGCCTGTTTAGCTGCCGCGCCTGGCCATAGGTCTGCAGGGGAGGAGCTGGGCAGATCTGGGGTGCCCTCACTGGCCTCTCTGCATGTCTGGAGGACTCTGGATATCTCCACCCAGACTGCTGGAGTTCCCCCAGGCTTCCAGGTGCAGTGAAGGGGAGAGGTGGGTTTGAGGCTTCCACATCAACCTCCCCATTCCGGTTACACTTGGAGAATTGCTGAGCTACCAACGGGTGGGCGGGCCCACACTATCAGCCTAGCCCAGCCTGTTTAGCTGCCGCGCCTGGACATTGGTCTGCAGAGGAGGAGCTGGGCAGATTTGGGGTGCCTGCATTGGCCTCTCCATGTGTCTGGAGGACTGTGGATATCTCTGCAACCAGGGAGGGTCCACAGGTTCCTGAAGCACTGCGGCCTGTGGTGAGTACCCTAACCCGGCTGCGATTGAAGAACTGTGGAGCTTCCAAGGGGCAGGTGGGCGCACAGTGTCCCTGAGGCCCAGCTTGTCTGGAACTGCGGAGTTCTGAGCAGGCAGAGGAGGGCCACTGGTTCTGTAGGCCCAATGGCTTGGGGTAGCGCGGTGCCAGAGTCTCAGTAGCTCCAAACATAGAAGGGGATTTTCAACAGATCCTGAGGAAGCTTTCAAATAACACTTGAAACACAGAAATATAGAAAATGACAAAACGAAAGACCAAATTACAACCTCAAACCTCCAGCCCATCTCAGGAAACTCTAGGAGCAATGTATATAGAAGAAAATATATCCCATCCACCTCATATATCGGACATAATAGCTACTGAAGTTGACAAACAACTCCAGGAAGCTTTAAAGAAATTCAAACTCGAAATAATCTCCCAGATAAAAGAAGAAATGATAAAAGAAATGAAATAGATTCTAAATATATCTAAAGAAAACACAGATAAAAAATTGGAGGAACTAAACAAAAAGATAGAATCCCTAGACGAGCAATATAAGAAACAAACAGAATACATGATGCAGATGCACAGAGATATACAGGAAATAAAAAACTCCACTGAAAGTTGTAAAAACCGCCTTAATGAAAGTGAAGATAGAATTTCAGACCTTGAAGACATGATTGCAGCTAGTGAACAGGAAAGGAAAGATCTTTTGAAAATAACAAGGAATCAGGAAACAACAATTCAACAACTGCAAGACGATGCAAAGAAGAATAACATAAGAATGATAGGGATTAATGAAAGAGAGGGAGACAACATAAAGGATGTCAAGAGGATATTTAGAGAAGTAATAGCTGAAAATTTCCCAAGCATGAGATCAGAAACTGACATCAAGATCAGTGAAGCATATAGAACTCCAAACACTCATAACCAAAATAAAACTACACCCAGACGTATAATAATCACCATCCCAGAAATCCAACATAAGAATAGATTATTAAAAGCTGTCAGAGAGAAAAGACAGATCACTTATAAAGGAAAACCTATCAGAATCACAGCAGACTTCTCAGCACAAACGATAAAGTCAAGAAGAGCATGGAGTGAAATATTCCAGATCCTAAAGCAAAATGATTTCCAACCAAGACTGATATATCCTGCAAAACTATCATTCAAAATAGATGGTGCAATACGATACTTCCATGACAAAGAACAGCTGAAGAACTTCATGAACACCAAACCGACCCTGCAAAAAATATTGAAAGACAGTTTAGATACACAAAGGAAAAAACCACTAAGCAAAGCAAATAATTAAACAGAACAGAAAGATAAAGATGCAACAGCAGAGAGATAACATTCCTACAATTAACCAGCATTTAACAGTAATAACCATTAATGTAAATGGTCTCAATGCACCAATCAAAAGAAACAGACTAGCAGAATGGATCAAGAAACAAAATCCAACCATATGCTGCCTACAGGAAACCCATCTAACCCAGAAGGATACTCACAGACTGAAAGTCAAAGGATGGAAAACAATTCTTCATGCAGCAGGAATCCAAAAAAAAGGCAGGAGTAGCCATTCTGTTTGCAGACAACGTGAACTTTAAACCAACAATGACCATAAAGGACAAAGAAGGTCACTACATACTCGTAAGGGGAAAACTCCAAGAGGAAGAGATAACTATCTTAAATATATACACACCAAACTCCAGAGCACCAAGTTATATAAAACAATTATTAACAGAAATGAAAACTCATATTATCAGTAACACAATTGTAACAGGAGACCTTAATACGCCATTGACACCAAGGGACAGATCAACCAGACAGAAAATGAGCAAAGAAATAACAGAACTGAATCATACCTGTGAACAAATGGGTTTGATAGACATATACAGGATGTTCCACCCAACAACATCAGAATACACATTCTTCTCAGCAGTACATGGATCATTTTCTAAAATAGACCATATATTAGCTCACAGAACATATTTAAGCAAATGCAAAAGAGTTGAAATCATCCCTTGCATATTATTGGATCATAGCGCTCTGAAATTAGAAATTAATGACAAAAGATACTGCAAAAATTCCGCAAACACATGGAAACTAAATAACACACTCTTGAGTAATCAGTGGGTCACAGAAGAAATTAAAGAAGAAATTAAACAATACCTAAAAGAAAATGAAAATGCAGATACAACTTACCAGAATCTGTGGGGTGCAATGAAAGCCGTTCTGAGAGGAAAATTTATTGCACTGAGTTCCCACATCAGGAAAACAGAACAAATACAAATAAATAACTTGATGCTACACCTCAAACAGCTAGAAAAAGAAGAGAAAGTCAAGCCCAAAGCCAAAAGAAGAGAGGAAATTATAAAAATCAGAGCAGAAATCAATGCAATAGAGACTAAGAAAACAAAGAATCAACGAATCAAAGAGTTGGTTCTTTGAAAGAATAAATAAAATCGATAAGCCCCTAGCCAACCTTATTAAAAAAGGGAAGAAAAAGCTCAAATTCATGCAATAAGAAATGAGAAAGGAGAAATCACTACAGACCCAATAGAAATACAGAGGATCATCAACACCTATTTCGAAAACCTCTACTCTCAAAAGTTTGATAACACAGAAGAAATAGACAGATTCTTAGAAGCATATGAAGTACCAAAGCTAGATCAAGAGGATATAAAACTGTTGAATAACCCAATCTCTGCTAATGAACTTGAAAATGTAATTAAGGCCTTACCCACCAAGAAGAGCCCAGGCCCAGATGGATTCACTGCAGAATTCTACAAGAAATATAAAGAAGACCTAATGCCGACACTCCTCAAACTATTCAATGAAATTGAAAGGGAAGTAATCCTTCCTAAGTCATTCCTGGAAGCAAATATTACTCTAGTACCAAAACCTGAGAAAGACCCAACTATAAAAGAGAACTATAGACCGATCTCCCTAATGAACACAGATACAAAAATCCTCAATAAAATATTGGCAAATAGGATCCAGCAAATCATCAAGAAGATTATACCATGACCAAGTGGTATTCATCCCAGGAATGCAAGGATGGTTCAACATACGCAAATCAATAAATGTAATCCACCATATCAATGAAGCCAAAAATAAGAATCACATGATCATTTCTATAGATGCAGAAAAAGCCTTCGATAAGGTCCAACACTTATTCATGATAAGAACTTTACAGAAAATTGGAATAAATGGTCTTTACCTCAATATAATAAAGGCCATTTATGACAAACCAACAGCCAGCATCATACTAAATGGCCAAAAATTGAAAGCCTTTACTTTAAAATCGGGCACAAGACAAGGATGTCCTTTATCACCACTCCTATTTAATATAGTACTGGAAGTACTAGCCAGAGCAATTAGGCAAGAAAGAGAAATAAAAGGGGTAAAGATAGGAAAAGAAGAAGTTAAATTATCATTGTTTGCAGATGACATGATACTCTACATAGAAGACCCCCTAAACTCCATTGAAATACTCTTAGATACAATAAATAAATTCAGTAATGTGGCTGGATACAAAATCAATACTCAGAAATCAATAGCATTTCTATACATGAACAACAAAATTACAGAGAGGGAAATAAGAGAAACTGGACTATTCACATTAGCAAGCAAAAAAATGAAATATTTAGGAATTACTCTTACGAAAGAAGTGAAAGACTTATACAGTGAAAATTATAATACACTGAAAAAGGAAATTGAAGATGATCTCAGAAAATGGAAAGACATCCCTTGTTCATGGATAGGAAGAACAAACATTGTGAAAATGGCCATTCTCCCAAAACTGTTATACAGATTCAATGCAATCCCAATAGAAATACCATCAACATACCTTATAGATCTAGAGAAATCACTCCTAAATTTCATCTGGAACCAGAAGAGACCTAGAATCGCAAAGGCAATTCTAAGCAGCAAAGACAAAGCAGGAGGCATCACAATCCCTGACTTGAAGTTATACTACAAAGCAACAGTAGTAAAATCAACATGGTATTGGAATCAAAACAGAGGCGAAGATCAGTGGAATAGATTAGAAGATACAACCACAACTACGAACACACTCAACCACCTTATCTTTGATAAAGGAGCCAAGCAGGTTCACTGGAAGAACGACAGTCTCTTTAATAAATGGTGCTGGAAAAACTGGCTCTCCATTTGCCGAAAACTAAAGCTAGACCCATGTCTATCACCATGTACTAAATTAAAATCTAAATGGGTCAAAGATCTGAATATTAAAACAGAAACACTAAATCTATTGGAAGACAAATTAGGTAGAAACCTTGGAGACATAGGAGTAGGTAAAGAATTCATGAACAGGACTCAAACCGCACGGGAAATACTTCCCAGAATAAATAACTGAGACCACTTCTTATTAAAAATTTTCTGCATGTCAAAAGAAATCTCCAGCATAGTGAAAAGAAAACCCACAAACTGGGAAAAGATTTTAGTGAACTCTCTCTCAGACAAGGGCCTCTTGTCTAAAACATATAAAGAATTAAAGAAACTCAGACCTCCGAAATTCAAAGATCCAATCCAAAAATGGGCATCTGAGATGAATATGCAATTCTCAGATGAAGAAATGCAAATGGCAAATAAATACATGAAAAAATGCTCATCATCATTGGTCATTAGAGAAATGCAAATTAAAACCACACTGAGATACCATCTCACTCCTGAAAGAATGGCCAGGATCAAGAAAACCGACAACAAATGCTGGAGAGGCTGTGGGGAAAAAGGAACTCTCCTGCACTGCTGGTGGGAGTGTAGACTGGTACAGCCTTTGTGGAGATCTGTCTGGAGATTTCTCAAAAAGTTGGGACTGGAAATCCCATTTATTCCAGCTATTCCACTTCTAGGCATATTCCCAGAAGAACTGAAAGCATCATACCACAGTGATATATGTGCACCTATGTTTATAGCAGCACAATTTGTAATCGCCAGATCTTGGAAACAACCCAAGTGTCCATCAACTGAGGAATGGATAAAAAAGTTGTGGTATTTCTATACAATGGAGTATTATTCAGCTATAAAGAAGGATCACATTGAGATATTTATCAATAAATGGGCGCAGCTTGAGACCATACTCATAAGTGAAATAAATCAATCTCGCATGTGTGAATACCGAATAGTTTCCCTAATGTAAGTAATGATTCAAATATATAAAAATATGTGGTAATCATGATTCCCCATTATGTGGCCTTGGAGCCTTATAAAGTTTTCACTCATTAATTAGAAAGGCTTTATTCTGGGCTTCTTGATATGAAAATATTTGAAGCTAGAGTATATGAAGTTTTATCCAAATATTTCAAGGAAAAAGACACTATGGTAACTACTATTAAGTCAGGTTATATGGTGGTGAAGTACTAGGTTGTTGAAACAGTCATGCTGTGACCTCTATTGTTATATTGTTATGTCCTGTTTTAGCTCAATCTCCCCCTTATTGTTTTAAAAAATTATTTAGTCATTTCTTATGTTTGTCTTAATTAAAGAAAAAATTCAAAAAATTAGGATATATAAATAGTAACTCTTTTTGATTTCCTATTAACTTGTTTTGAAGTCCTGTAGTACTCCCACGATCTTGTTTTGACTTAATAGACCCTGTTCCATTCTATATGATAGTATCAAGTTTGAAGACATAGGCAACTACTTTGAAGACAATAAGATTCACTAAGATACCCATTCTGGTTTGACTATTGTCTTCTTTGGAAGTCCTGTAATGTTTACAATGCCTAAGTTTTATTGGTCTTGTTCTCTACTGTTTTGTCCAACTTTATAATATCTAATGAGATAGACAATTCTTTTTAAGGAAACAAGGGACAACGTTGATAACCATTGTTGATAAACTTGTACTCTGTTCTACACCATGTGCTACGTCTATCCTTGGTATTGACTGACAGCTTTGTTTTGCCATATTTGACTGTATTCTTCCCCCCCCCAAAAAAAAAGTAATAAGCACTAAGGAGTAATAAAATCCAAAATGTGTAAATTTTGTTGTAAAAAAGAGAGGGAAAAAAAAAAAGAAAGAAAAAGAGCTCTAACGGATATAACAGCAAGTGTGTTTAGGGGTGTTAAATAGCTGACTATATCAATGTTTTTGGATCATTGAACACAGCTGTTTGCAGTCTCCCTGTTTGAATGTCCACCTTGTATTCTTTGATACTGTGATTTGAGCAACTATTTTCAAGATGATAATATGTAATCTACTAACAGGTGATTTCTTACTGTTATGTTTTTTTTGTTTGTTTGTTTTGGTTTTTTTGTTTTGTTTTGTTTTTTTGTAGTTCTGTATTACGTGTACCCTTACACCACTTTGGTTTGTTTTGTGTTTTTCTCTTTTTCCTCTTAAATAAAAAAAAAAAAAGAAGTAAAGGCCCAGAAGTAGGAGCCCTCGTTCTTGAATAGCAGGAAATGTAAGCAAGAGATGGTTATCTCTACATCTCTGGTCTCCTGGTGCAAAGTGAGGAGCTCAGACCATCAGCCTGACATCCGAGAAAACAGAAGAAGCAGGACTGCGCTGACCTCCAGCTGTCTCCACTGAAACAGACCATCAGAGACTTTTCCAGTCCCTCAGAATCAAGAGGGCCTCAGAAGTGCCAGAGAGAGCCCCCAGAGACAAGAGAAAAGAGAAAGAATCAGGGATCAGTGCTTTGGAAAAGAGGAGATCATACTGTGCCAACTTACACACAACATGATCCTACATACTAGAAAAACCAAAAGACTAAAACTCCACCAATTATCAGATCTGATGAACAAATTCAGTGAAACTGCAGGACCATATCAGTGGCCCACTTTCTATTGCCCGCCATCCAGGACCTAAAGGAGAAAGGGATGTTTCTCTCATCATGTTGGAAGTGTCACCAGTGGTCAACTGCTATGAGGCAGAAACATCACAAGAGGGACACAGTGGAGAAAAGCCATCAGCTTTCTCTGGCCGGGGCAGGTCCGTCTCCTCCTGGCCCATCCTGAGCCCACTCAGCTGATGAACCGGTGCCTGCCGGATCCGTCACCTCTCCAGGCTGAACATGCTGTGCTGGGACTCAAGCCCTCAGTATGGAGTCTCTGGGGAGGCTTCATATATAAACCATCACAAGGATGTAAAATCAGTATGCAAAAATCAGGTAGCTGAGAAAGAAATTTTAAAAATTCCATTTATAGCAGTTATTAAAAAAAAAACCTTAGAATTAACTTAACCAGGGCATGAAAGATCCCTGCAATGAAAACTATAAACACTAAGGAAAGAAATTGAAGGGGATACAAAAAAAATGGAAGGGCAGCCCATATTCATGGACTGGAAGAGTTAATATTGTTAAAATACATACACTTCCCAAAGTGATTTAAAGATACAGTATGGTTTCTATTAAAATATCAACAATGTACAGAAACAGAACCAAATTCCTAAGATCTACAAGACACACAAAGGAAGCCAACTAGTATGGCACACATATCTGCAGTCCAGCACTGCAGGGGGCTGAGGCAGGAGTATCACAAATTCAAGCCTGTGCTGGGCAACTTAGTGAAACCTCATCTCAAAATAAAAGATAAAAAGGGGTGGGAATGTCGTTCAGAAGGGCACGGGTTCAATCCCCAGTACTTCCAAAACAAAGAGAAGGAAGGAAGCAAGAGAGGTCTCAAAATGACTCTGCATAGCCAAAGCAGTCATGGGCAAAATGAACAAAGTGAAGGCATCACAGTACCTGACCTCAAACACACCACAAAGCTCTAGTAACCAACACAGCACGGTACTAGTGTGGAAAGAGAGAACTTGGCAACAGAAGAGAATAGAAAACCCACAATCAAATCTACACACTTAAGCACACTGATCTTCAACATAGATGACAAGAACAGACCCTGGAGAAAAACAACGTTTTCAGTAAATGACAGAAAACACTGACTATCCATATGCAGAAGACTGAAACTAGACCCTGCATCTCAACAAGCACACGAATAATCTCAAAGTCCCTAAAAGACAGAGACATGAGACCTGAAACTATGAAACTCCTGGCAGAGGACCAGGGCAAGTGCCTCAAGAGGTCATGTGGAGGGACCTTGTGTATAAGACCTTAACAGCACAAACAATAAAGTAAAAATAGACAAGTCATATGTATCAAACTAAAAAGCTTCCACACAGCAATGGAAGCAATCAACAGAGTGAAGACACAAACTATCAAACGAGAGAAAATATTTGCAAACTATCCATTTATTCAAGCATTTAATATCGGCAATACATAAGGAAGTCAAATGATTCAACAGCACAGAAACAAGTAACTCAATTAAAAAGTAAGCCAGGTGAGGTGGCAAACGCCTGTAACCCAGTGCTTAGGAGACTGCCGTAGGGCACTGCCCCGCATTCTAGGCCAGCCCAAGGTTCACAGGGAGTTCAGGGCAGCCTGCACTACATAGCAAGACCCTGTCTCAAAAAAAAAAAAAAAGGCAAATAATCTATTGGATTTTTCTCAAATGAAAATATCGTTATTGTTTGTACTCTAAGAAAAATAGCTTCGTTATATTTGTACTATAGCAAATTACCTGTAACATGGCCATACCGTGTGTGTGTGTGTGTGTGTGTGTGTGTGTGTGTGTGTGTGTGTGTATACGTTTTCCTTTTCCCTCTGGGTGACCTAATTGATATGTTAATCAGTGCTCTCCTCTGTAAAGAATTGTAAAACCTTACCTAATTGATATGTTAACCATTGTCGCCCTCTACAAATAACAGATGTGGTGCTAAGATAAGGTAACAGGGGTTGTTAATTACTGTTTGACTTCTCTATTCTGTGCTGAGGAAACCAGGATGTTTTCCTAATTTAAACTTGTTTAAAGGGTAACTTGCTTGTATGCAGGGAGACTTGCTTGTTAGCACAACCCTTACCTGACCTTGTTCTTCCCTCCCTCAAAAAAAAAAGTAATCTCGCTGTATTTCTGTTCTGTAATGTGCTGTACTGCCTTCCCTTCCCTTCCCCCTCCCTATCTATCTAGGTAAGTTTCAATTTCCTGAAAAGCCATAAAGGCGTTAGGTTTCAGTTTCTGGTAACCCTCTTCCCTACCTGGTGGTGGTCTGTCATAAAATGTGCCTGTTATAAAATTTGCTAATTGTGCTGTTCTTAAGAAATGCTCAACTTCAAAGAAATTACAGGAAGAATGTTATGGCTTAACCCTAACCAATGCGCCTCCTCTTGTTCTGTAAGCACCGAAAGGGTTAAGTTTCAAATCCTTGTAAAAACAAGTTTCAGCTTCTTGTAACTTTTGACCCCTTCTCACATGTTATTGCTAACAAGCTGTCCCAAAATAATTAACTTTCTACCTTCCTCTCCGAACGTTATTGCAGATGTGCTATTCCGAGATAATGCTTATCTGCAGGATGGGAGTAACTTGAAAGGCACCAAAGGCTCCCAATGTTATCAGAACTAAGTGGACAGCTTTACAGTTTCCAGACTTGAGTCAACAGCTTAACAGCTCTGCGGGTTTTTTGGTTTTTTCCCCTTCTCCTGCATTTAAAATCCCTTTCTTCAGTCTCTGGGGCACGCAGTCTCCAAATGGGCCACTGGAGGCTGTGTCACCAGGCCTGGCCTAAAATAAAGCCTTTGCTCCCCAAATTTTAATTTCTTGCTTCCTTGGGTTTTATTCCAGGGTCTGAGCTATCACAGTTATGATGTATGCCGATAAGGAGTTCTTTCCACTTATCTTGAGACTGATCAGGCTCCCTGAATGTGTGTGCAGGTATCTTTTGCCAATACTGAAAAATTCTCCAGCCTTTGTTGTTTCAGATATTGTCTTTATGCCCTTTATGTATTCTTTCTTTCCTCTTCTTATGAAACACCAGTTCCATGTATGTTACATGGTTTTGTTCTATCTTCCAGATTTTTTTTTTTTTTTTGAGACACGATCTCAATCTGTAATTCAGGCTTGCCTGGAACTCAGTACGTAGTGCAGGCTAGCTCAGACTCACAGGGATCCTCCTGCTTCAGCCTCCCAAGTGCTGCGATGACAGGTGTGCACCCCCTTGCCTGGCCCTGTCTTCCAGATTTCTTAATCTCTCTTTCACCTTTTTGGTTTTTCTCTCCGTGGTGTTTTTTTTCAGAATTCTCCCCCAGTTAGCAATTCTCTCCTCTGCATCTAAATAACTGCTGAATCCACAACTTTTCCTCTTTAGAAATTCTTTTTGCAGACTCCTCACTGTCATTTTTATATTCTAACTATTCCTATTTCTATAAATGTACAGAAACACCTCCTTTATATCCCGTGTCCACATTCTTCACGGGTCTCGTGCTGTCCTGTTGTTTCTGAGCTTCGGTGCTCCTGATGCCGTGTTCCTTACACACTGAGCACTGTGGATCACCAGCTGAAGTTTCCTAAAGCTTCTCCTACAGAATTCCTTGCTCCCTGGAGAAAGACAAGTTCCACTGAGGAAATACACGTGCACTTGTCGAGGCTCTTTGGGACTCTGCCAGCCTGGCACTGCTTTGGGTATATTCACATGAGACCCTCCTGAGAGATAACTGCTGGTTACAAATCCTCAGGGGAGAATTTTGTCAGCCCTGCACCCAGCCTTAAGCCTCAGAGTGGACAAGTGTTCTCATCCTTCTGGGGGCTGGTTCGTTTCTCATCCTGCAGTAAGTCACCTTTCCCTGCAGTACCGCCACTGAAGAGTCTAACTTGAGGGTGGGGTTCTTAAGACCTTGCCTTTGGGCAGGACCTGGGGTTTCTCTCCTGCCCAGTGTGATTGAGGCCATGAAATTCAAAGCTCCCAAATCACCACATTCAGCCTGTACCTGCAAGGCAAAAGCCAGGTTCTGGGTTCTGCTAAGCTTTTTGCTTAATGTTTGACCTCTTCGGATTCCCCAGTCATTTGTAGGCTTCTAAAAAGACTTAAAAATAGTTTTACTATGTCACCCAGCATTTTCTGTTGCTTGCACAAGGAGGCCCAGTCAAAGCACTTACTCCAGCTTGCTGCGGAAAGGAGCATCCACAGGAAAGCACGCAGCAGAGGGTGAGCTGGTGCCAGGCAGTCCCTCTGGGCAGGTCTGTGGGGCAGCGAGAGGTGGGCTGAAAGCATCATTCTGCAGCTGTGGGTAGCAGAAGAATGTAAGATAAGATTAAGGTTCACTCCAGGTCTACTCCGGTTCCATCGGAATTTTAGGATTGTTTTCTGTAGCTCAGTGAGGTATTCTAATGGTATTTTGTTTGTGATTGCATTAAAACAGCTTTGGAACTATGGCCATTTTCTCCATGTTGATTCTTCCTACACAAGAGAACGGGTAACTTTCCATTTTCTGACATCCTCTTCCATCTCCTTTTTCAGAGTACTCTAGTTTCCAATGTAGAGATCTTTTATTTCCTTTGTTAGATTGATTCCTAAGTATTTCCTTTTTTTAATGCTATTATGGAAGGGACTGTTTCTCTAATTCCTCTCTCAGTGAGTTTGGCAACAAAGGCAAGGCAGGAGACATTATAATCCCTGACTTGAAATTACACTACAAAGCTACTGTGATAAAAACACCATGGTACTGGGGAAAAAAAAGCCTTGAGGATCAATGGAACAGATTAGAAGATGCAAAAACAACTCCAAACACACTCAGACGCCTGTTCTTTGACAAAAGGGCTGAACATGTTCCCTGGAAGAAAGGTAACCTCTTTTTAAAATGGTACTGGAAAAACTGGCTCTCCATATGCCAGATATTAAAACTAGACCCATGCCTATCATCATGCACTAAGCTAAAATCAAAATGGATCAAAGACACAAATATTAAAACAAAAACACTAAATCTGCTGAAAGATAAAGTACATAGAACTCTTAAAGACATGGGTGTAGGCAAAGACTTCATGAACAAAACACCAACCGCTCGGGAAATACTGCAAAGAACCAGCACCTAAGATCTCATCTTATTAAAAAGTTTTTGCACAGCAAAAGAAACCACCAACAGAGTGAAGAGGCCACCCACAGTGTGGGAAAAGATTTCAGCCAGTTGTTCCTCAGACAAAGAACTAATATGTAGAACATATAAGAATAGAAAAAATCAGACACTCCAAATTTAAACACCCAATACAAAAATGGGCATCTGAGATGAATACGTACTTCTCGGATAAAGAAATAGGCGTGGCAAATAAATACATAAGAAAACATTCAACACCACTAATCATTTGAGAAATGAAAATTAAAACAACACAGATATTCTATCTTACTCCAGAAAGAATGGCTATATCAAGAAATCACCAATAACAAATACTAACAAAGATGTAGGAAAAAAGGAATCCTCCTCCACTGTTGGTGGAGTGTAGACTGGTGCAACCACTATGGAAAATACTATGGCGATTCCTCAAAAAACTAGGACTAGAGGTTCCATATGACCCAGCTATTTACCTTCTTGATATCATCCCAAAACAATAAAAGCATGTCGCAGCAGTGTATGCCCACCCACATTTATAGCAGCACAATTTGTAATAGTTAAATCTTGGAAACAACCCAAATGCCCATCTACTAAAGAATGGATAAAAAAGATGTAATATTTTTATACAACACAGTACTACTCAGCCATAAAGAAGGATAACCTTAAGACATTTCCAGCTAAATGAATGAAACTTGAGATCATACTCTTAAGTGGAACAAATTGTAAACAGGTGTGTAAATATTGCATTGTCCCTCTGGTGGGAGAAACTGAAAATGTAAATAAGAACCAAAAGGTATAACAGGTATAACAGGAAATAGGAAGAAATTGTTTGAAAGAGAGGGGAAGAGGGAATGGGGGGGAGAGAAAGATAAAGCCTGTGGTAGATGAACTAATAGACCACTTGTAACTCCAGGGTGAACCCAGGCAGTGTAGTGTTGGGTGTGGAAGGCCCCCCTGAGGACTGTTACAAACAGTACAAAGAGAGAACGTGAGGGGAGATGGTGCACTGGATTTCCTGATATAAACTCGGCTGTTCTCATTGTCAGAGGAGCTCAGGGTCTCACCGCTGCTGGGAACGGCTGTGGCTCTCTCAGCTCTGATGCCTACCTTGAGCATTGCTTCCTGGCTCCAGCGCAGGCTTCTCAGCCTGTTGGCACAGGTCCTTCATCTGGCTAGCGCAGACTTTCCAGCTTCCACCACTGAACGTTGGGCCTTCCCAGTGCAGATCCGTGGTACAGATCTGCATGCGGCATTGTCCGGGCTCCTGCTAGATTCGTGGTAGACATTGCCACGGGCTCCAGGTCTTCAGCTGTGCTTGTCTAGGACTTGCCCCGGGACCCAGGCCCTCAGCTGGATTATTTGAGTCTCTAGTGTGTGGACAGATTGCTTATACTCCGCTACATCTGACTGACTCTTTGGGTGAGTATTATAAAATAACCTTATAAGTTATAGGTCTTGTATTAAATCTATTCCCTTGCAAACTCTGACTGCAATAAAATGGAAACAAAGTTTTGTAAAGAAGGAAGGAAAGAGGAGTGGAA
Organism: Cavia porcellus; assembly: GCF_034190915.1. NCBI lineage: Eukaryota > Metazoa > Chordata > Mammalia > Rodentia > Caviidae > Cavia > Cavia porcellus. Next base: position 74,204,411 of record NW_026947498.1, read on the forward strand.
AGGAATAGGGAAAAAAGGAATTAAAATATATCATGCACAGGTACAAATTCCCTACGATGAATGTGATTGTTACATATATCTAAAATGTACCAATAAACTTAACAATAATAATAATAGATCAAGATTCATGATTTTTTGGATATTAGTATTGCAGAATGCTATTATTATTTCCCTCTAAAGTAGTGTTTCTCAAAGCATGGTCTAAATCATACCTGCATCAGAATCCTCTAAGTTCTTAGCAAAACCTGCAGAACCCAGTGACAGCCCAAACTCTGTCCCACAGAGGAAGGGAAGAGGGTAACTCTTGAGTCCAGGAACTTGCATTCCAGCACACTCATAGGTACACCCTACACAACACTCTTAGGTAAACCCCACACAATGCACTCTTAGGTACACCCCACACGATGCACTCTTAGGTACACCCCACACAATACACGCATAGGTACACCCCACACAATGCACTCTTAGGTACACCCCACACGATGCACTCTTAGGTACACCCTATACAATAACCAGGCAGGACCTTGAATCAGGCAGGATTCCTCACCCTGCTAATGAGACCAGTAGAGGATTATGAAATTACTTCTGATGAATTAGATTACAGTGAAAATTCTGAATGTGTCTCTTATAATAAGGATAGCAATTGTTTCACGAAATCTTTGCGTACGTGGTGTAAAGTGTACGTGTGCACATGTGTGTGTTATCTAAGCTGTGTCTCATGTACTGAGTGCAGAATCCGGAGGCCTCCCCAGTGAGGATGGCTCTGGTTTTGCAGCTGACCTGGACACCTCCTGCAGTGCTCTGCTTCTGACCTCCACCTCCAGTTCTTTGCACAGTTTTATTTTGAGACAAGGTCTCACTAAAGTACCACATACCCCTCGTACTTTTATCTTTTTTTCACTGAATCACATTTTTATATAGTTTTCAGAAAAAGCACCTCATGTCACTCCTGTAAAAGGAAAACTAGTATCATTTGCCAAAAACAGAAGGTAACTATAAAAATAAATGTGAAGGAAAGAGAACCAAATTACACATTAAATTCCATCACTGCCAAGCTCCGAAACTGAATGACGACGGTTCTGTTTGTCCCGTCTGTTTCCACACTACCCACAGACGCTTCTAAACGAGTCCCTTCCTACCCAGCCTCACAGATTCCCAAGGTTTTTTTTATCCACAAAGCACATTTTCCTATTCTCCCTTCAAAAACCCCATGCTTTGAAACACTATCAAACAAAACACACTTGTCAAGTAATAATGCATTCACTTCTTCATGTTTTATTAATCAAAGACAAAGGTAACTGCCAATCAGAGCTCGCAGCCAGCATGGGATAACTGGTGTTTATACAATAAGTTGATATAATTCTAGCCCCAGGCAAAGAAACCTGACATTGTAGTTTAATTAGCCTGTGTGTCCCTGATAAATGCAAACTTGGAGTCAGTCTTTTTGAAGTACTAGAAACAGCTCATAGGCAGCCCTGACCTTCTCGGTTCTTACTCTCGACAACCTGCAGAAGCCAGAAGCTCAGATTGGGACCACCTGGGTGATTAATCACCAGTTGTCTTCTGTCATTTCTTCTATGGACCAAAAAGAGATCACATCTTCCCCTTTGTAAATTGCGCAGTACCTTGCCCAGGGCTTTCAAATTAGCAACTATGCAAAAAATTTAGAGGGCCTGCCCTCCTGGTAAGCACCCATGGCGCAAGCCAGGAGGAGAATCAGTCAGGGTCTCCCGTGAGCCTACCTGCAAGCAAGCTGAAAATCAAACATCCCATCCACCCGCCCCCAGCCCAGTCCCCCTCCCATTAGCAACTGGGGCAGAGGTCTGAGCATGTCTTAGGAGGACGACTGTATGCAATATAGGAAATATGGGGGATTTCCTTCCATCTTCTGTTTGAAGACAAAGGTGATTTTCACTGTTTTGCTTTGTTCTGATTAATCATTTTGCTCTATTCAGTATTCTCTTTCGATTGGTTTTATAATGTTCTGTTTTTGCTATACCTAACTGACTGGACAACTATTGTGAAGATAACGAGATACACTATGGTACCTATTACTGTTATCCCGCACCCTGCTGTGAAGTTCTGCACCAGTTTCACTTCATTGTCTCGATTGGCTTTGTTCCGTCTTGTTCTGTTGTATTTTTACTACCTTCAAAATAAAATTTAAAAAGCAATTAGAGGGCTGGGAATTCAGCTCAGTGGCACAAGTGCCTGCCTGGCAAGTGTGACATCATGAGTTCGATCCCTGGTACAAAAAAAATACTGACTTCAATATGTTTGATTGTACCACCGTCATAACAGAACAACAAGAACAGCCAAATCAAGTCAATTTACAGTAAAACCAACTTGTATTGTAAATAGGAGAGTTAAACTCCCACATCACTGTGGCAGGGGACTTAGGGGCTTAGGCAGGCACAGAGGCCATGCCAAGGGAGGCTGAAGCAAGAAGATTATGAGTTCAGAGGCATTCCAGCCTTTGAGACCCTGTCTCAAGCTTTTCTTTAAAAAATTAAAGTTAAAAGGATCTTTTTACAAAGCCAATTCACCCTTCCCGTGAGCCAGTACAAACCATGCTGGGCCCGGGAAGAGAAGCCAATTCACCCTTCCTGTGAGCCAGGTGGTGCACAGGCTGGGAGACAAAAATACTGCACCCCATAAGCAGCTGGCTGTTCAGAGGGTCACAGGCTGAGTTGATAGCAACTGAGGCACTGAAACAGCTTAATGCTTGTATTGTTTGATTGACTTCACAGGCTTAAGGCCAGTAGTTCCAGCATCTATTAAGAAGATAATAATGTGCAATATAGCAATTACGGGGGATTTCCTTCTGTGTTGCTTTTGAAATCCAGCGATATTCTCATGTTTTGTTTTCTTCTGTTTTGTTGTTTTGCTTTATTCAGTGTTCTGTTCTGATTGGTTTTATTCTGTTCTTTTTTACTGTATTATGTTTGATGGTATAAGCAGCAACTTGAAGACAACAAGAAGCATTATGGGAAGCATTGTTGATTTCCTATTATCCTTTTTTTTAAGTACAGTGTTTCTTCCACTGTTTTGTTTTGATTGGCTTTATTTTGTTTGGTTTTATTCTCTTTAAAACAGAATTTTAGAAAATAATATATAATGTATTTTTTAAAAATCTTTTTACAGTTTGTATAGACTTGAAAATGTTCATTTGCCTGGGTAAGTAGACTCCTGTATGGCTCCATGTGACTGTGTTAACTAGGACCGCCTGGAAGGCCAGCAGGGGACAAATGCTTGAGATGAGTCTGATTTCATCACAGCAACAAAGCGGACCAATAGTAAGGTCTTAATGGCCAATATGGGTTCAAGGCCAGCCTGGGCTACCTAGTGAGATCTGTCTCAAAAACCAAAATATGAAAAAGTATGTGACTCCTCATTTTGCAGAAACTCTGCTTAGAACTCCTGTTCCCCAAAAGCCATTCTTGATGATGGTTAGTTACCACCACCACCTAACCCCGGATGGATTCTGACCATATTTTTGTTAATTAACAGCATGTGAGGAGGTCCTGTGGGAAAGACTACATTTAATGTCACTTCGGTATAGCAGACTGAAAGTGGAGGAATATAAGCAAACACCTGAGGGGAGCTAAGTACACACAGGGCTTAGGGCTGGGGTCACAGTCACGAGGAATCTGGATGGAATGTTTGAGAAAGCGGCAGGGATGATCAGCACAGGTGTGCACACAGAGCTGGGTCCTCCACATCAGGGAGACTGCTGGTTTAGTCCTAAATGTCTTTATGGCCATCAGCTCTGTTTGCTAAGGGCAGGACGGATGCCTATTGTTTGTAGAGGGCAGTGTGCGTCTTGAGAAGGTCTTTCTCAGGTCGGGTCTGACAATTTTACTCTAAATCTTCTTAGTAATATGGACTTGCTGCATGTGGTTTGAACCTGTTGTAGGGGACAGAGAGACAGACAGAACAAATGTATTTGGGAAGGCACCCTCCTCCCCTCCAAGAAATGACTCTCCACCGACATGTGACAAGACCTAACACCTGAGCAATACTCAGTAACATCCTGTCTGGTGACTTGTGAATGCCAGGTGTCCTCTCTCAAAAGTCCAACACCAGTGAACTAAAGTGTTGATCAGTGCTCCTTCCTGCCTTTTTGAATGGGAGGCTCCAATGCCATTGCTTATGCTACTTTGAATACTTCCCCCAAAGAGATTCCAAAGAAATATTTTCACTACTGATGACTCTGAAAAAGATGCAGAAAGCAAAATTTGGGTTGCAGTTCTGCTTGCTGCAAAGACTTCTTAGATTTACTAATCATGCTGCTTAGCTGAATAGATCTGGGTGTGCATGATGGTTCTCCCATCAACCCACCTGATGGAATAACGTTAAAACCCAAGGAGCTCCTCTCCAATGAAGTTCCTGCTCTGGTCTGTTGCTACCATAACTCAGAGTTCCAGTCTAAGATGACAGCAAATGGGAGACTTCCGGGAGAACATGGTGGATAGACAGCAGCAGCTTTGGAGGCTCTCTGAGAAACTGCACTTAAAATCCAGGAATGGTGCCGGGCAAGAAGTCCTAAGCAAGGGGAGATATACTTTGCCAACCCAGGAACGAACTAAACTAAGAGAAACCAACTGGAAACGCAATCCCAGTGATATAACAGGAACAGATAAGGTCTCAGCACGTAAGCAGCAATTTGAATTTCCTGCAGCCACTGCTGCGTCCCAATCCGCAGGGCAAGGAGAGAGGTGCGAAAGCTCTGAGAGTGGGAAGCGGTGAATGGAATTGAGAGCAGGACTGGCCGGGAGCCCTGCGTCGACCTGCAGTGAGTGAGCCGATTGGGGACCCTTCCATAGGGTAGGAGGCTTCAGCAAAGGACATACTGGGACCAGGCAGACTAGCCGGAACAGGATGCTGCAGTGATTATAGTCACATATTCCCCTCTCAAGCGGGATTGGTGGGGAGTGCCTGGCTTGGGTAATGCCGCTGACTAAGACCCAGTAGGCTAGTCCAAACCAGGTCCCAGCGCGTGGAGGTGCACGCTAGTGGTGAAGCCTTCAGTAGGTGGACCCGGAGGGGCGGGCCCAGCAGAGGCTGCCCAGGTCCCTAGTACACTGCAGTGGGCGGGAACACCTAGCCGGCGCAATTCAAACAAACTGTCACTGAAGAAAGAAATTGGGCCTCCTATATACATTTGTAAAAAGGAACAAAAAATATGGGAAGAGGGAGCAACAAGAAAGGGCCCTCGGCTTCCAATCCTGAGAAACATGCAATATCAGACACGGCACCAATAGACATAAAGCGATATCTCCAGAGCCTCATAGACAAGTTCAAAAGTGAAGTATTTAACGAAATAAAGCAAGATATAAGTAGAATAGTTAGAGAAATGCTAATCACCACCCAAGAAAAAACAGATGGTGGAATGGAAGAACAGAAAAAAAAAGGGAGAATTGTTTGACGGAGAAAATAGAGAAAACATAGAATACGTGAAGCAGGTTCAAAGAGATTACCAGGAAACTAAAAACTCTATCAAAAACTGGCATACCAACTTGAAAGAAACTAAGGATAGATTATCTGAACTGGAGGGCAGATTCGTAATATGGGAGCATGAAATGAAAAACTTCTTAAAAATAAAAAAAACAGCAATAATAAAAAGGCTAGAAGATGATAAGAGGATCTATAACTTAAGAATTAAGAACATAAAAGAAGAAGTAGGGACTCAAACAAATAGACTACAAAAGCTATTCACAGAAATAATCCAGGAGAATTTCCCTAATTTAGCAAAAGGTAAAGATACTCAGATGTATGAGGCATACAGGACCCCAGCCACCTACAACCCAAACAGAGCTACACCCAGGCATATAATAATCAAAATTCCAGAAATTCAATACAAGAACAGAATATTAAAAGCTGTAAGAGACAAGAAACAGACCACTTACAAGGGAACACCCATCAGAATTACAGCAGACTTTTCGGCACAAACCATCAAATCACAAAGAGCGTGGGGGGAAATAATTCAAGCTTTGAAAGATAATAACCTCCAGCCAAGATTGATATATCCTGCACAACTGTCCCTGGAAATTGATGGAAAAGGGGGCTAGGGGTTTAGCTCAGCGGCATAAGCGCCTGCCTTGCAAGAGGGCAGTCGTGAGTTCAATCCCCGGTACTGATAAAAATGAAAAAAAGACCAAAAAAAAAAAAAAAAAAAAGAAAGAAATTGATGGAAAAACAAGGTGCTTCCAGGATAAAGAGGAACTAGGGGAATTTGCAACCACCAATTCAACTCTACAGAGAATACTGTAGGATATTCTAAAAAAGGAAAATACCAAGATTCCAGAAATAGTGGCAGAGAGGCCACAATGAATGGAGCAGAAAGCGAAATGAAGAGGACAACTGACAATAAACGACAGAAAAAGAGCTCAACAGAAATGAGGCAGAGAAGATCAGATGGTAGGAACAGCTATTTTGGAGAAAACAAGACATCATAATAGCTAGTGCTGATTTAGTATCATCTTGATTTGAAGTCCCATCAAGCTTGTGTTCTTGTCTCCATCGGTCTTAACAGGTTGTATCTTGTTGGATTTTATTGTATGTGATGATATGGGCAAAAACTTTTATGGACAAGGAGATTATGCGGAGACCATTGTTCATTTTCTGTTGGCTGGCTTTGAATACCCTGTAATGATGTCATTGTCTTGGATGGTTCTACAGTGTCTTGATATGTTTGGTGCTACAGTATATGAAGTTATATTCAGGGATTTTGGGGAAAGAGTCATTATGGTAACTATTTTTATGTCAGGATATCTTGTGGTGAAACACTATTTTGCTTAAATGATTATGTTTTGACCTGTGCTGTTCTGTTGTTATGTCCTCTTTTATCTCAATCCCCCCTTTTTTTCATTATTTACTTTTTTATTTTTATCTTCTTAATTAAGGGAAAAATAAATTTAAAAATAGTAGGATACATTATAGTAACCCACTTTGATTTCCTATTAACTTGATTTGAAATCCTGTATTACCCTCACCATCTTGTTTTGACTGATTTTCCTCTATTCTGCTTTGCTTGATAGTACCAAGTTTGAAAGTATAGGCATAACTGTGAAGACAGTAAGAATCATTATGACACCCATTCTGGTTGACTGTTATCTTCTTTTAAAGTCCTGTAATGTCTCCAATGTTTTGGTTTTATTCTTTACTGCTTTGTTCAATTTTATTATAACTGATGATATAGGCAATTCATCTTAAAATAGCAAGAGGCAATATGATAACCATTGTTTATCACCTTGTATTATGTTTTTACATTATCTGTTATGTCCATCCTTTTGATTTGACTGACTCTGTTCTGATATGTCGCATTTGGTTTTACTCTCTTCAAAAAAAGTAATAAGAACTGTGGGAGTAATAAAACCCAAAATGTGTAATTGTCATTGTACAAAAGAAAAGAAAACAAAGTTCTCTAAAGGTTATAACTGCATGTATGTTTAAGTGTATGAGATAGATAACCATACTACTGAGTTTTGTTGGATCATTGAACAAAACTGTTTGCACTCTCACTGTTTGAAAGTCCACTTTATATGCTTTAATTTTGTAACTTGAACAACTATTTCTAAGATGAGAATATGTAATCTATTAACTAGTGATTTCTTACTGTTTATTTTTTAAATTTTGTATTACTTGTACCTTCTTTCTGTTTTTTTCTTTTTCTCCTTAAATAAAAAAAAAATAGATGACAGCAAATGCACAGCTCTATTCTTTCTCTTCTTTAATGACCTGAGAGCCAGAACTGGTTTGTAGCACACAAGTTTAGGAGGTGGTGCCCATGATTCCCTTTTTTCCTCCCACATGGAAACCAATCATAGTTACATTTCCTAGTATAGTGCCATCATGTAGCAGGCATTCAGAAAATATCTTAGGAGAACTATCTGTAATTAGAAACTTAGCACAAACATTTATTTCTTCTTCTTCTTCTTCTTCTTCTTCTTCTTCTTCTTCTTCTTCTTCTTCTTCTTCTTCTTCTTCTTGCTGAGACCTCACTTAAATGATAATCAAGGAATTAAATAAAAATATGTTCCAACAGTCAAAGAAAATAGAAAATGAGCCATCACAATGGCACGTGTTTGCAGTCCCAGAGCCCTGTGAGGCTGAGGTCTCGGTGATGAGGAAGACCTTAAGCAAAATGTTGTCTGTCCTTTTCTTAGCTCTCCTTTTTATTGTTTAAAATACAGATGACATGAAAATTGCGGTTTTAACTTTCTCAGTGTTTGGCTAGGTGGAATTAAATACATTCACATGAGTGTACAACTGGCATGAACTTCCTTACCCCAAACAGAAGCCCTGTAGCCGACTCTAAGCCGCTTTCCCCTTCCAGACATGGCAACCGCCACCTGCTTCCTGCTGATTTGGGGAGCTGCAGCTCCCGACCTGCTCCCTGTCTGAAATGCCAAGTTCGTGTTCTCTAAAGCCAAGGGATGATGTCCAGGAACAGCAGAGGGTAAGAGTAGAAAGACTTTATCGAGAGAAAGACAGCTTCTATCTAAGAGGGGTACAAAAGAGCCTGAAGGTGGTTTGTCCATCAACCCTACTTCTCAAGGGTGTTTCATTGGGCAAAGCCACGAGGTAAGGTGGGTTCCAGATGGGACAGAACTACAGTCCATCCATAAGATTCCAAGTATAGTTGCTTAGGTAATATTGATACAATGAAAAATCATAGGATGAGTGTAAGGTACAATAAAACTATGGTCAATAATAAAGTTACAGCAGTATAGTGGCTAGGGCAGTACTGATTAAATGGGGATCAAACGAGGAAGCCAGTCACATAGCAAGTGTGTAGGGGGGGACAAGGACTGTCCCGCAAGGGGCAGGCTAAGGAGTTCCGTCCTCCATCCCAGGTGACTGCTGCCTACAGAGCGCCAATCGCTGCTGTCCATCCCGAGGGGAAGTGTGCGGGAGAGCAGCTCCTCCGTTTGTTGAAGCCTGCCCTCAGTGAGCGCATTTCCAGGCATAGCTGTCTTCTGCACTGCTCTCCCAGGGCCCCTCCTCTGAGTGCCTGCTGTATCTCTACCTCATTTAGCCACCTATAATACTGCTACTACATATTCTACGACACCAGGCACCTCCTGCATGTGAAGTCATGCAGTGCTCAGCACTCCACGTGTGGCTTATTTCGCTTAACACAATGTCCTCATGGTTTGTGCATGTAGTTCTATTATAGATAACTAAGTTAGTTAGAAATATTATAGGCAGTCAGAGATGGCTCAGCCCTTAAAATTTTCAGCACGGATGCATTAAAGCACAGAGGTACACTGATTAAAAGCCAGACCTCAAGATAAAAGATGCAATGACCACATACATACCTCACCCAAGGATGAACAGTAACCAATATTCTACATAGTAAATAGGTACCCGTCGCCTTGGATAGGAGATGCAACTCCTAAAGGAAAGGGGTATGATTTTAGCCCCACTCTCACCCCATTTATCCTTTCAGCCAGGTCTGAGTCTTTTCCAAGCCAGCCAATCAGTTTACTTTCATCTTTGAGGAAAAGCCCTGTTCTATCAGTCCATGCATACTAGCTACAAACTTGCTACCCCACTTGACCCCCATTTAATCAACATTACCTGTGATTATTCTCATAATCTGATTGGTTTACCATACCTTTGTTCCACCCACCTTGGGTTTTCCTACTGGATCAGTGTTACCTAAGCAGCTTACTTGTAATCTTACTGGCTGTAATAATTTTTCCCATCTTAGACCTGCCTTAGCTGCTCTGCAAAACTCCCTAAAGAACACAGGTCCTCGGCAACCCACTTGAGACCCCTTCTGCCTCTCTTAGATAGAAGTCTTCTTTCCCACAATAAATGTAACTTTCTTTCTCCCAATAAATATTTTCTGCTGTTAACCTCTATTGTTCCTAGAATTCATTCTTCAATTTTAGAGACCACGAACTTGGCATATTGGATGTCTAGCAGGCTAACAGGTTGAGAGTTATAACACTTCCCTTACATTATTTGGATTATTTGGAGATAGTATATTATTCCTATGTCAGTAGTATATATCAAATTTCACTCTTCTTTAAGACTTGAAATATTCTATTTATGTATATCCAACATTTTTGCGTATCTATTCACCTACTGATGGCCATCTGGATTGTTTCTACTTTGGGGCTATAATCATAATCCTGCCATTACATTACCTATAAATATTTTTGTTCTTGTTTTAGTCCTTTTGTGAGTGTACCCAGAAGTGGAAATGGGTAATTCTACATTTAAGAATCAACATCACGTTTCCTGTAGGGGCTGAGGAAAGAGGATCACAAGTTCAACGCCAGCTTGGGCAACTTGACGACTTAGCAAACCGTCTCACATCCCACCAGCAGTATGCGAGGATTCCGATTTCTCCACATCCATGCCAACAACTGTTGTTTTTGTTTTAGGTTTTGCGGGTTTTTAAAAATCTAATAGCCATAGCAATGGATATGAACTGGTATCCTGTGGTTTCATTTTGTATTTCCTTAATGATTAGCAATATGGGGCAGTTCAGTTTTCCCGAGAGAATCCCTAGTCTTCTGCCTGGGAGCAATAAATGGTGGCCTGCATTCTGGGAGCAGAGTCAAGGAAAGGAGTTGGGGTGTCCCTGCTCAGCACGCCAGCCCCCCACCCCAAGCCCTCACCTGACTCTGCCAGGGGGTGCCCTGTGTTGGAATCTGGACCCGTGCCACTTCCCCTCGCCCTGGATAAAGGCTCTCTTTGCTGGGCGATGAGTGAGTCAGGCTGCTGTGCAGAGCATGGTTTTAACCCAATTCTCACCCCATTCACCCTTTCAAAGTTCTGAGTTTCTGAGATCTTTTCCGAGCCAGCCAAGTAATTTACTTCTCATGTGCAACCCCCTGACTTTGCTCAGATAGTTCTTCTCTCTGATTTTTAAATACGAATGCTCCGTGCGACTGAAACCACAGGTGGGAACACTGAGGATTCCCCTGGCCAGCCAGCAGGATCATTCACCAGAAACCCAGAGCAAAGACCTCCTGTTGATGAGCTCTGCCCTGCACGCAGGGCTTCCGGTCAGGTCTTGTGCCTTATCCTAAAAGACCAAGGGACCACTAAGCATCACCAGATGTGCTAAGAAGTGTCTATCATAAAAGAAAACAAATTTTCCCAAAATTGAATGAGGATTGAACAAATGATGCCAAGAACAGAGAAAACTTCAAATACAAATTGCAATTACTACCCCAAAGAGTTAAAAAGCACCAGTTAAAAAGCAAACAACAGGATGCTATGAAAAATAAAAAAGACCCTTTAGGCATTAAAAATGATAGCAATATTTAAAAGCTTAATAGATTAGAAGTACTACAAAGGCAAACTGATGGAAAACTTAGAGAGAATAGATGAATAAAAGACTTAGGGGATCAACCAAACTCAACCAAACTCAACCAAAGAAAAAGAGATTATCAAAAAAATTAGAAAAATTTCCTGAAGTTAAAGGACATGAGTTTCCAACTGAAAGCCCTCTGAATGAAGTACACCAAGGGTACAAGAAGACCCCAGAAGTGACCAGACAGACAAGCCATATGCAAAGGAATGACATGAAAAATTATCTTTCACTTCTAAGCCAGGCATGGTGGTGCACACCTGTGATGCCAGCATTCAGAAAGCTGAGGCAGGAGGATCACTGAGGGTCTGAGGCCAGTCTGCGCTGCACAATAAGTTCAAGGCCGGCCTGCACTACATAGTGAGACCCTGTCTCAAAAAAACAAGAAAAAAATTATACTGAACTTCTCAAAAATGAAACTGAAAAAGACAATGGAACATTGCTTTCAAGCAAAAATAATTTGCAACCTACAATTCTGTATAGCCAAACCACAAATACAAACTAGAGGAGAAAAAAGACATTTTCAGATGAATAAGGACTTAAAAATCTGTATCTCCCTTGCACCCTTCCGTAGAAAGCACAGAAGCATACACACACTAAAGCAAAAAAGGAAGCCAAGATGCACGACCCGGGAACTCGGGCTCCAAAACGCATCAAAGCAAACTCCCAGAATAACACGTAGGCAAACCCCGAGTACAGCAGGGGTTCACGGAGGAAGGTCCCAGATAACAAAGCGTGTTCAGTAAACCAGGCAAACGGTTGTTAGGGCCATGGAAAGCCCCAGGGGAAGGAAAGGAGGGGCAATAAGAAATAACAGAAATAAAATACCGCAAGAAAGGAAATAGTAACTCCAGGCCAAACAAAAATGAGAATAAGAAAAGAGATGTAACGGCAGCGTATTTTTTGGATTTGCAATACATAATAATTATATAATCACAAAGGCACAATCGAAAACGATTGATTTAACTAAAATTATGATTCTATTACTGGAATTTGCAAGAAGGGGGTATAAGGCAAGTAAAGGACATTTTTATCTCAGATAACCACAAGATAAGAGATGATTTTGTGTGTGTGTTATTTTGTTTTGTTTTTGAGACAAGGTCTCACTGTGCAGTTCAGGCTGGCCTTGAACTCACTTTGTAGCCCAGGCTGGTCTCGAAGTCACGGCAATCCTCCTGCCTCAGCCTCCTGAGTGCTGGGATTACAGGTGTGTGCCCCCATGCCCGGTGTTGGGAGATTTCTAAAACTGATCAATCTAATTGGGCATGCTCAGGCAGGAGGATCGCAAATTCAGGCCTCATCTGAGCAACTCAGTGATTCAGCAAAAAACAAAAGAAAGAAAGAAAAAGGAGGAGAAAAGAAAGAAAGAGACAGACACAGAGGAAGGAGGCAGGGAGGGAGGCAGGGAGGGTCTGAGGATATATAGCTCAATGTGAAGGCCCTGGCGGGGTTCAGTGCCCACCACCATAATCAACCAACCAATCAATCAAAACAGTAATATTAGTACTTTATTTTGATGTGCATTGATAAATACTTTGATGGCTGCAATCAGAAGCTTTTGGGGAAACAACAGCCTGGCGAGTTCTGTCTAACGTGAACCTGCTCATGGCCAGCGTGTCAGAGGTCATGCAGAAGCCCTTACAGTAAAAAGTCCAGGTTCTGAGTTCAGATTGCTGCACACTCAAGTTGGCTTTTAATAGCAGAACAGGGTGACTCGAGGCAGGGTGACTCTACCTCTGTCTCCTTGGACGCCAAACGGGAACAGAATAGCGCCTGCCTAATCGGACTGCTTGAGAATGAACAATGCAGGCGGCACACAGCGCTGATCCCTGCAGGGTCTCTGCTTGTCATTACCGTCACCTGCATGGCTCTCGCAGGGTCTGTCACCACTACCTCCTTCAATATCTTGCCGAAAAGATTGCCAAGATTGAATCACAGGGGAATGGGCACAAAACAAGTGACTAAAATTCAAGCTCTGCTCTTTGAATAGAAAGAAGCAAAATTCCAAATGCAAAGCAACACAGATTCACTGTCTTCTCCACCTTTCTATTTCTGCTTGGGCCAAAACCTGAAGACAACAGTGGATAACAGTATTGGTAGTAATCAATAACGATGGCCAAAGTTCAACGAACACAGGACCAGTCCTGACTTCCTGTTGTCTCCGTAAGCATAGGCTAACTAGGTACATGGTGTTATAAGGCTGAATCACACCCACAACAAAAGACCGAGGTTGAAACCCTAACCCTGAGGGCCTCAGAATGTGACAGAGGTTTTGAGACAGAGGGATTTTTTGTCATTTGTTTTTCTGAGACAGGGTCTTGCTGTGTAGCCCAGGCTGGTCTCAGACTTGCAGCTGTCCTCCTGCCTCAGCCTCCCAAGTGCTGCAATTATAAGCATTTGCCACCACATCCAGCTTTGAGACAGAATTTTTAAAGAGCTAATTAAATTAAATGAGATCATTCAGGTGGAACCTACCCGTTGCTCGAAAAAAACACAGAAAATTACATATGTCTGTCATCCCAGACTCCAGAAGGCTGAGGCAAATTGACTGCAAGTTCAAGTCCTGCCTGGGGAAACTAATGAAGCCCTGTCTCAAAACCCAGGGTGGGGAGGGAGCTCAGGGTGAGGCCGTGGGTTCAGTCCCCAGTGAGGCAGGGAGAGAAGGCAGGAGGGAGGGAGGGAGGGAGGGAGAGAGCGAGAACGTGCGCATCCCCAGAAGGAAGACCCAGAAGCCCCATCAGCAGGGCGGGCGGAGGCATGAGAAGACACCACCCCACAGACGCCTCCATTTCAGGCCTCCAGCCTCCAGCACTGTGAGAGGCTTAATTCCCTGGTGTTCACGTTGCATAGTCAGCAGCCCCGTAAACGGGATCCCACTTTTCTGGGAGGTAAAATGGGGATACACCTGCTTCATGAGACAGTTATCAGCACTACATTGCATAGAAAAGTACTTATGACGCTTTCACATAAAATGTGCTCACAAATGTAGATGAGTACGATTATTGTTTTATTATTATTAAAATACAATTACTCTGGTCTTTCCATAGCAACATGAGGAGTAAAAAAAAGAAGTTGATGCAGGGGCATCATAATTCATCTTCATGGCATTAGCCTTTTCTCTTAGTCTAGCCTCTTGAAGGCTGCCAGGCCATTGTTCCTAGAAGAAAAGTTGAACTCAGATGGCCAGAATCCAAAGATGGCTCCACACGTTCCCCCCTTCCACCATCAGCACCCTCCTCCCGCCCCTCCTTATGAATCTGGTCGATGCCTGGGACCACTTCAGTCAGTTCAATACAGACGCTATGACGGCCCACACATTGATCCTGGTACTGCGCATGATGGTGCACACCTGTAGTGCCAGCACTCGGGAGGCTGAGGCAGGAGGATCACTGTGAGTTGGATACCAGCCTGAATCGCATAGGGAGACCCTGTCTCAACAACAAGGCAGTTTCTGAGCCAGCAAGAATGGTCTGCTCTGATGACTCTGCTGAGTGTCACTACAGGAAAAGACTGAGAAGGCTGGAGAGAGAGGAGGAGCCACACAGGGAACAGCAAGGTGGGATACCAAACCCAACCATGTCACCACCAGCGCACCCAACACCACACCGGATGAGGGGCCGACCGGCTGGGTCTGACGACACGGAGGTGGCTAGTTTGGTGCATTCGGGGCTTGTTCTGCAGCTAGGAGTAACACGTTCCCGCTTTACCTGAGACCCAAGCTTCTTCCTGCAGCTTCCACGGAATCTTCACAAGCTGTGGGACGTGGGCAAATGGCCAGGCTTTCTGCACGTCCTTTTCACCTGTGTATGGTGAGTTTTCATGCCTCCTTCTCTGGAGACTGCTGGGGAGACTGACAGGACAATACCCACAAGGCCCGGGGAACAGTATCTGCTTCAGGGCCAGGGCTGAGCCTGCTCACATCACCACCCTGACGCCACTCCTCCTGGGCTGCACAGGCCACCCCCAACAGCTAGTATTTCCCTGCTCTCTCTGTGCCCTTCCTTCCACCCAGGATGTCCTCCACCCACCAAGCCCACCACTGTGCTCTGAGAAGCCTTCCTGGATCTCCGCAGTCTGCAGGGTGCTCGCCCCTGTGCAGACTCTGCACCCAGCTCTGCCTGTGGATGGCCTCCCTTCCTTTGCTCTGAGCGGGCCTGCCCTCTCCAGCCAGACTGAGCCTTGGAGGGCACAGAACACACGTGAATCACAGAGCTCTTGATGTGGCTCTGGAAGCCATGGAGCAAGGAGTCCACTCTAGAGCAGTGGTTCTCAGCAGGATGGGGTGGGTGGGGAGGCAACTCTTTCCCATAGGAGATATTCAGCAGTGTCTAGACACAGCACAGGAATGGTACAGCGTTTAACGGGCAGCAAACAAAGACAGTCCTCAACAGAGCGCCATTTGCTGGCTCTCCGAGCTCCACAGCCTTGCTGCACACCCTCATTCCTAAGCCACTCAGCAGCCCTCGGTGCTGAAGATAGGCTTGAATCCCATCTCCTTCCTTGCTGTTCAGTGACTCTGACAAGATTGTTTCTCAGCCAGGTCTCACTGTCCACTACCAACACGCAGGTTCCTCCCTGCCCTGCCCAGCAGTCTATGATTCTGTGACTTGCACGATACTGGCTAAAGGGTACCAATATGCACACACTCTGGCGTATGCCAGGAGAGAAACTCCCAGGCAGGCCAGCCCGAATCACCAAAAGTTCTCATTACGCTCCAGCTGGGCCTGAGCGCAAACCACCCCCGGCACAGGTAGTGGCCTGGCAGCTGCAGAAAAACCGAGCTGGGGGCTGTGGCCTTGAAGGCTCCTGGGGAGCTCATCTGAAGGGGCCTGTTGCTCAGGAAAAGTGCTTCCCAGGGGACCCTGACATTCCGGCCTTTGAGGCCTAGGAGGACAGCTGAGAAGCCTCACCCTGAGGACGGTGGACAGAGACTTTGGGAAGGGTGGTTCTGCGGGAATAGGATCACAGTGATGCCCACAGCTCCCCGGGGCCCTGAGTTTAGTGTTTTCCTTGGTTTCAAGAATAAGGCGAGCCAGGCGTGGTGGTACATGCCTGTAATCCCAGCACTCATGAGGCTAAGGCAGCAGGATTACTGAGAGTTCCAGGCCAGCCTGCGCTACAAAGTGAGGTCAAAGCCAGCCTGAACTGCATAGTGAAACCCTGTTTCAAAAGACAGATACTTCCCGGCATGGTGGCACATTCCTGTAATTCCAGCACTCATGTGGCTGAGGCAGGAGGATCCTGAGAGTTCAAAGGCAGCCAGAACTACACAGTGAGACCATGTCTCAAAAAAGAAAACAGTAGAGCAGCAGGCTGCACGCACGGTCTCTGGCATCCCTCCTGACCTGCGGATTCACCGAGACCCTGCGGTCTTAGGTCAGCACAGGGCACTGCAGGACATCAGACCAGTGGCAGCTGCTGTTCTGAAAGGGTGCCTGGGGTGAGAGAACAGGCAGGACAGGGACATCACTCCGCATTCTTATGCAAGCTCCCACATCCAGGGAGAATGGCAAAGAGCGCCAACACTTCCGTCTCCCTGCCCTGTGCCAAACACGACTGTCAGCGCTGCCCGTGCAGGAACTCGGGCCTCATGATGACCCTGAGGACAGGTGTGGGCCTGCAAACCGCTGGGCGCAGCTGTTGAGGGAGGACGGGGCCAGGGCACCTCTGCCGTGCACAGCGCCCCATGGGGGACCCCTTCCCGCAGCCCCAGCCCTGTCCCTGCCCCTTACCTGGCAGAGCTGGGTGCTGCCCTCCCACTTGGTTCCAGTGTGAGATACAGTCTGAGGAAGGAGCCAGCACCAGCTGGAAGAGATGGGCAGAGGACGCTTCAGGAAGGCAGGCGGCAGATGGACCAGGACTCTACCCCAGCTATTCTTGGTGACTGTGGCTGCCTCTGGGCCCAGAATGTGATTTCTCTCCCAGCACAATGAGGGTTCAGTCACGCTCACTGGGGTGGCTCGGTCACACCTTACCCCGGGGAAAGAGCGCCACCTGGTGAACCTTTCTGAGAATGACCTGGCATGCCACTCTGTCCAAATTCAGGTGTGCAGTCCCAGCGAGGTGCTTTCAATCTCTGACCAGTATAAGAAGATGATGATGATGACAATGCCTATTATAATAGGTAGCACTCCCCTACACATTTTCTCACCACTTAGTGTGAAATAGAAGAGAGCTTTGCCTTTGAGCACTCAAGATACTAACCTCAAGCAACAAGTCAGCCTGTCCAAGATTCAGAATCACACGCTGAAGGTAGCAGCTGGGGGGAGAGGAAGGAGGTGGAACCCCAGGAGCCAGGAGGGATGGGAAGGGAGAATTGGAGCCCACGGAGAAAGTGGAGATAGACCTCTACACAGAAGAGGAGGGGCAGTCTGCAGCTTTGCCCAGTGCTGGTTTGTGGCGTGAGAGGGGAGGGTCAAATCTACAGACACTGTGAAAGCAGAGGCCTCCTGGGAGAAACGTGCCAGTGGAAAGAACAGTGGGTGCTGTGCGCTGTGACAGCTGAGTGACTCAGCCCAGGTGTCTGCAGTGTCCCCTGGAGACATCATTCTAGGGAGGCACCACCGGGATCCAGGACACGGAGCAGCTGTGGGTGGGCTTCACCTCAGAGCTCTCAGTGTTAACAGCCACAGTGACTGGGTGAGGGACAACCATGGGAAATGTCCAGAACGGGGGAGTAGTCAGGCCAGCAGGGGACACCCAGAGTTACAAGCTAAAGACGCAGGTTGTAACCCCACAGCAGAGGCCAGGATCAGCCTGGACCCCTGTGGATTTGCAAGTACCAGAACCAGCACCTCACCCCTGTCCTACTGCAGGCTGCTGGGAGTCTCCAGCTCGATCTGGGCTCTAATTTAGTGTGCCAGCGAGTGCAGAGCCATGCCCTGAGGTGGACACACTACCACGAAAGTGTAGACCTCAGAAGACAGCCCCGGGCTTGAGATCATAGGGAATTTCTTTTTCATCTCTTCCCATTACCTGTGGGCTTGGTTGGTTGGTTGTGGTATTTGTTTGTTTGTTTTTGCTTTTTTGAGTAACAACATTGTTTTAGTTTTTTATTTGGCTTTGTTGTGTTTCTTCTTTCATTTCTTCCTCTTTTCTACCATTCTCTTGAGGCTTGGGTAATCTTCCTTCAGTCCTGTGTCTAATTCCTTTCTTTTCTTTTCTTAATTTTACCATTTATATTTCTCTGCTTGGGATAAAATCACTGACATGAGTGGACATTTATTGTATATAATTTTTCAATTTGTTTTACTTTGTTAT
Organism: Cavia porcellus; assembly: GCF_034190915.1. Lineage (NCBI taxonomy): Eukaryota > Metazoa > Chordata > Mammalia > Rodentia > Caviidae > Cavia > Cavia porcellus. The sequence goes on from NW_026947498.1 coordinate 74,223,006, forward strand.
ATAATATAAATCTTATACCTATGGTTAAAGGCAACAAATTAATCATTGTCACAGCTTGTCACTTTCCAATTTGTGCTTGATGCTGTTGCTATTGCTGATTGTACTACATTAGCCAAGGTTACATAGTTGCTGTGTTCACCTGATCTTCATTGTATCCTAGTACCTGGATTGTCAGGAGCTCCCAAACAATACTGTAATCCAGCACCAGAGAACTGGGAACTAGTGCAAACAGGAAATAACCTTTCACTGATAATAAATTGAAGAGGCAGGATCCTGGAACAGAATCAAAAGCCAAAACCCAGCTGTGCGGGAAGACACCTCTAAAAAAGGTCTTGAGGAAATGGTTACTGAATCTAGAGTACATGCAGATTTTAAGACATAGAGTTTAGAAAAGACATGGAAACCATGAATGCCCAACATAAAAGAAAAAACTGGGTTCCATATACAAGCCCAAAAAGAAATCCAGGTTAAAAATTCTATTGAATGTATGTACAGCAGAGTCAACCAGTGTGAAGCTAGATAATATCAGATCTAGAAGATAAGGTAGTAGTTGGTGTTCATCAAATGAAAGACTTCTTAAAATAGCAATGGCCTATGGAAAATCAATCCAATAGCTGCTAGAGGATACAAGGAAGACTAACATAATTACAGTCAACAAAGAATCAGAAGATAGAACAAAAATCTGTAGAAGTTTTGTGCCCCTACTTCTGTTCGTAGAAGTAATAGCACAAAATTTTCCAAATATGGAAAAAGAATTTGACATACAGATAGCTGAGGCATATAGAACTCCAAATTATCATGATCAGAAAAAAACTACACCAACGCATACAATAGTCAAGATTCCAGAAGTTCAGCACAAGAAGAATATCAAAAGATGTTAGAGGGCCAAGGGTTTGGCTCAGTGGCACAAGTCCCTTCCCTTCCTGGCAAGCATGAGGTTGCGAGTTTGAGCTCTGGTACCAAAAAAGTATATAAAACAAAATTTTTTTAAAAGCTGTTAGAGAAAAGAAACAAATCACCTATAAAGGAAAGCCCATCAGAATCACAGCAGACTTTTCAATGCAAATTCTTAAACTAAAAAGAGCTTGGGATAAAGTATTTCAAGTCTTAAAAGAAAACAACCCAGATCGATGCAACACACAAAATTATCTTTCAAAATTGATGGAAACGTCCATGATAAAGGACACCTGAAGAAATTCATGACAACCAAACCACCACTCCAAAATGTGTGAAGGATATTCTAGAAAAGGACAATGAAGATGACAATTCCAAGAATCCCAATGAAATGAATTCACCAGGCAAGACAAGTTGTTAACACAGAGAAATGAAGGAAACCAACAACAGTCAGTATACATCAGTCATACCATCAGTGTGAATGGTCTCAGCTCACAAACCAAAGGAAACAGACTGAGAAAGGATCAAGAAACAGGATCCAACAACATGCTTCATACAAGAAACACTCGTGATTCAAAAAGGAATTCACTGACTGGCTAAGTGTGGGGACAAATTCCTGTAATGTAGGGAATAACTGTGAATTCAAGGCCAGCCATAGTGAACTCAAAACCAGCCGGAATTACACAGTGAGACCCTGTCTCAAAAAAAAAAAAAAAAAAAATGTGAGGGAGAATAGAAAATCAAAGAAAAAAGGAAGAAAAGAAATTCATAGGCTGAAAGTCAAAGGGTGGAAAATAATACTACATGCCACAGGAACCCAGAAATAAAGGAGGAATAGCTATTCTGTTTGCATACAAAGTGGATTTCAAGCCAATCAGGGAGAGAACCAGTCAGAAAACCAGGGATTTCAAGCCAAAACTGATCAGAAGAGACAAAGAAGATCACCACATTCTTGTTAAAGGAACAACCCAAAAGGAAAAATTACAGTCATAAATAGATCTGCACCAAACACTGACATACTCAGCTATATAAAACAAATGCTAGTGGATGTGACAAATCAGATAAGCACTAATACAACTGTAACAGGGACCTCAGTACCCCACTGTCACAAATAGATCAACTAGACAAAATCAAAGAAATCTCAGAGCTGAACAAAACTTTGAACAAATGGACTTAGTATACTCTATAGAGTATTCCACTCAACAAAAACAGAATGCACATTCTACTCAGCTGCACATGGGACATTCTCCAAAATAGACCACATGCTGGCTTATAATGCACGCTTAAATAAGTACAAACAAACTGAAATTATCCCATCACATTATCAGACCACAGTGCAATGAAATTGGAGCTCAGTGGCAAAATAAACCATACAGACTTCATCAACAAATGAAAATTCAGTAACTCCCTCCTCAACAACCAATGAACCACATATAAAATTAAAGAAGAAATCAGAGATTTAACTCAGGGGCACAGCATCTGCATGGCAAACATGAGGTCCCGAGTTCAGTTCCTAGTATAAAGAAGAAGAAGAAGAAGAAGAAGAAGAAGAAGAAGAAGAAGAAGAAGAAGAAGAAGAAGAAGAAGAAGAAGAAGAAGAAGAAGAAATTAGTTTCTACCATTCAATCACAACGCCAATGCAACATAACAGGATTTACGGGATGCAGTGGAGATGATGCTACAAGGCAACCTATACAGTGAGTTCTCACATGGGAAAAACAAAGCACACTCAGATAAACAGCCTAATTAATGTTAGGACCTCACACTTCTAGAAAAACAAGAGCAACTCAAGACCAGCGCTCACACAATGGAGAAAATTACAAAGATCAGAGTAGAAATTACTGCAGTGGAGACTACAAAAACAATATAATCAATGAATCAAATTAAATAAAATAAACCCTCAGCTAACTTCATCAAAAAAGGACAGAAAAGACCCAAATCCATGCAATTTGGAGTAAAAACGGTGACATCACAGTTGTCCCTGCAGAAACCCAGAAAATCATCAATACCTGCTTTGAAAACCTGCACTCCATATGACAAAAAACACAGAAAAGGGGGAAGATTCCTAGATACATATGAATTGCCAAAGCTGAATCAAGAAGATTTAAAAATTCTAAATAACATGATATCAATCAATGAAATTGAAGATGTAATTTAAGACAACTACTAACAAAGAAAACCCAGTTCCTGACAGATTCACTGCTGACTTTTACAAGAATTTGAGAGAAGCCCTGATATCACTGCGTCTCAAGCTCTTTAATGAAACTGAAAGGGAAGCTCCCAGAGTCATTCCTGGAGGCGTGACACCGATACTAAACACAGAAAGGAACCCAGTCAAGAAAGAGAACTACAGGCCAATCTCTTTAAGATACGTAGCTGCAAAAGCCCTCAATAAAATACTGGCAAACAGAAGGCAGCGAATCATCAGGAAGATTACACACCACAATCCAGCAGGATTCACCCCAGGGATGGGGGAGGCTCACAGGTGCAAATCAATAAATGTGATAAAGGGTGTGTACAGACTAAAGGACAAAAACCACATGATATTGTAACAGGTCAAGAAAAATCATTTGACAAAGTCCAGTGCCTATTTATGATAAAAGAAATCCTACAGAAATTGGAATAGAAAGTTATTAGCTCAATCTGATAAAAACCATCTATGACAAACCAACAGCCAACATCATACTAAAAGATCAAAAGCTAAAAGGTTTCACTCTAAAATCAGGAGCAAGACAAGGGAGTCACTATCACCACTCCTACTCAATATAGTTCTGAGAATATTAACTAGAGCAATTAGGCAAGATTTTATTTTAGTGTATGGTGACAAGTGTGGTACAGAGTTCAACCTTCAGCCTGTGGGAAGGCACTTTCCCAGGACTTTTTTTTTTTTGTACCAGGAATTGAACTCCCAACCTCACATTTGCTAGGCAGGCACTACGCCACTGAGCTATATTCTCAGCCCAATTAGACAAGAGAAAGAAAAAAAAGGAATAAGGATAAAAAAGTAACAGGATAAATCATCATTATTTGCTGATGACATGTTACTATATGTAGAAGACCTCAAAAGCTCTACCAAAATAACCCTAGATTTTAATGCAATTCAGCAGCATAACAGGATACAAAATCAACACTCAAAAATCAGTAGTATTTCCATACATGAATAACAAACTTACTGAGACAGAAATTAGGTAATTAACACCTTTCACAATACTGTGAAGAAAAATGAAATACTTAAGAACCAACCTAACAGCCAGGCACGCTGGCACATGACTATAATCCTAGCACTCAGGAGGCTGAGGCAGGCAGATGGCTGTGAATTTGAGGCCATCCTGGGCTACAAAGCGAGTTACATACCAGCCTTGAACTGCATGGTGAAACCCTGCCTCGAAAAGAAAAAAAAAATGATAAACCTAACAAAGGAAGTGAAAGACCTTTACTTAGAAAACCACAGTATTCTGAAAAAGGAGATGCTAAAAGATCAGAAAATGAAGAAATATCCCTTGTTTTTAGATAGGCAGAGCCAATATAGTGAAAATGGCCATATTTCCAAAATGTTGTACAGAGCCAGGTGTGGTGGCACACACCTGCAATCCCAGCACTCGGGAGCTGAGGCTAGAGACTCCCTGTGAGTTCTAGAGCAGCCTGGGCTACAAAGTGAGCTTAAGGCCAGCCTGAACTGCACAGTGAGACACCGTCTCAAAAACAAACAAACAAAAAAAAAAAAAAAAAAAACAGTGTTATACAAATTTAATGCAGTCCAGTCAAAATACTGACAGCGTATCTCACAGAATTAGAGAAAACAATCCTAAAATTCCTCTGGAACCAAAAGAGACCTAGAATAGCAGAAGCAACTCTTGGCAACAAAGGCAAGGCCGGAGGCATCACATTTCCAATCTGAAATTATCCTGCAAGGGCAAACCACCTGCCAGACCCCACTCTGTCCCTCTTGAACAGAGGCCATGTTCTTTCCATAAGTTCTTCCTACTCTTAAAAAAAAAAAGAAAGAAATCATACTCCAAACTGCCACGATGATTAAAACAACACCATCCTAAGCGCTTTGGGTGGCCTTCAAAGGTGCCTGTGAGCCGCTGGTCTCTTTCTCTTCTCACTGGCCATGAGCTAAGTGGCTTTACCTTGTGCTCCTAGCAGGCTGCACTGCCTCACTGCAAAGGCAATGGGCCCAACCAGCCAAGGGCCTTCCCCTCCGGAACTGGGGCGCAGAGTCAGCCTGCTGTCTTCTTGACCTGATGAGCCCAGGCATTTGCTAGAGTAGCAGAAGACTGACATAGAAGTGAGCTCTGGGGTGCACCTGAACACAAAGGGGGGCGTTCTGTTCACAGAGCTCTGCGCTGGCAGCCAGGGAGATGAGAGCAAGGGTGTGAGATGCAAAGCGTACAGGGTTCAGGGAGGGACGGAAGCCTGGAAGGGAGAAACGTTAGAAATGGCGTCCCCAAAGCCACGGTGTTGGGGCACAATTACATGTAAGGGCAGACTTCTAAGTATCTCACAATAAAGCTGGAGATCAGTGAGAGGCCTGCGACATGCTCCTGCTGCTTGCCACACAGTGGCCTGCTAACTGCTGCTAGCCTTGACTGTCGGTACCCAGATCATGCAGTCAACTTGGCTGTGTTACCTGCTTAAGGACTTCAGGCCCAGAGACTGGCCCAGTCAAGGACACACTTCACTGTTTTTTCTGCAAGAAACCCCCTCCCCGCTTTCCCAGAATGTTCCCATATTATGATAAACAATTCTTCTTAAGTAAAGCTAGTTAGAATGATCTGACTGACAATGCGTGCAATCATGTAAAACCTTGCTATCAGCTTTTGTCCTTCCTGTGTTCAAAATGTATGTAAGTTTCTATTTCACACTCAGTCACTGCTAGGATTTGCACTTGGTCCCACGCTAGCGTGATAAACATAGCCTTCTGGAGTCCATCTGAGTTGATACTGGTTTCTCTGGAGCAATGGTTCTTCCTTCCCGAGCTCCTTTCACTTCCGTCACGGCCCCAAGCACTTACAGACCTGCTTGTCCTCCCCTTGTCGCCTTTAATGTTCCCTGAGCTCTTTAACAGCACCTGCACCCTAAGTGCCTGCACGGCCCAGCACTCTGCAGAGAGCCTGGCCTGCGCTGGCTGCTCAATACTTACAGTTAAGTATGAAGTGAAGGCCTCTCTGCCTCTTCCATTTAAAGAGGTCCTCCCAGTCCCTCCTCTTTACCCCTAACCCAGAGACAACGCCTGGTTACTGCCGTACAGGGGGTGTGCTCCCGTTAAGTGAAAATCACCCAGCTGACAGCACACTCCACCTGCTCCCTGGGGCATCAGAGCGGTGAGAGCAGCTGGGGGCAGCAGCCACAGCGGGCTCCCTTTGCTGCGCTCTCCTGGGTGAGATCTCGGTGTGCTCACAGCGCCTTCAGCAGTGCTTGCTGTTGCAGCTCTCAGGAACAGAGTTAGTCACCTCTGGGACGCTGATGCCATCTGGCCAGGCTGAGATGTGCTGGGGAGACACTTATGGAGAAGACTGCAAGGGGAAAGGTTAAGTGGGAAGAGGTCCAGCCGTGGCCCCCAGCCCCACCTTAGCAGTGCTGGGCAGCGCTTGGCCAAGGCGCGCAGGAGCGGACCCTGCCTGCATCTTGGAGGCGGAGCTGGCTGCACTTCTCACCCGAGTCTCTCTCAAGCTGACCGAGCTGCATGACCTGGGCTGCTGCAGAAGACTGACTCTCCAACATGAGAGCAGCAAGCACTGAGAAAGTTTTGTTTTGTTTTTTGAGACAGGGTCTCACAATGTAATTCCAGCTGTCCTCAAACTGGTCATCCTCCCTGTGTAGTTTTCGTGTCTTTTGTGTCCTCTGAGCGCCGGGGTTACAGGCCTGCACCACCCCTGACAACCAGTCTTTGAACAAACTTTCCCAGTGCCTGCCTGATCTTTAGAGGAAAGCCCACAAAGATCACCTGAGTGACGGGGAGGAAAACACAAATCCAAGCCGGATAGGTAAGACAGCGGAGTGGCTGGGGACAGAGCACACAATAAGCTCTCACAGGAGGCTGATAGTTCCCCCCGAGTTTATAGTCCCACAGCCTGGCTCACCCAAACTTAGCCAAAAAGATGAGTAACAGTCGTCAATGGAAGAATGTTTTCTACCTCCTGACACATTGTACAAAATATTAAAATAAATGGAGAAAGCTCATCTCTTATGGTAAAATGAAAATCAAAGGTGTGTAAAGACACCTAACCCACTGAAACACATGCAGCCCTGAGTGATCAAAGTGATCAAGATGTTTTTTGAATATAATTTGCTTTTGAAATTAAAAAAAAATGTTATGCCATTGGTATATACCTTCAAAAGAAGAGAAGAACACAAAAGAATTAGGGAAGAATCAACAGAAATGAATGAGTTAAATTATATCTATTATCAAAAACTCTCCTCAACAGACTCCAAATGCTGAATTCTTCTTTCAAAAGGCAGTTTTAGTTTGTCAAATATTTCATGAATGTGGGTCACTGGCTATAGCCAAAAACTGTTTTTGCTTTTTAACATAGATAGATAGATAAATAGATAGATGAATAGACAGACAGACAGATAGATAGATAGAGATGCATGCATTGTATGTTATATATAAAATATATATGTATATATAAAACATTTGTTCCCTATGATATTTTTAAAAGCTGGATTTTTAACAACCCAATATTTTTATCCTTCTGAAAGAATGCATCAAGTACATTTCTTTATAAGTCAGCTCTGAACACCAGGAAGCAAGCCCTGTCTGAGAACCAGCGCCATGCACAGTCCACCACCAGACTGGGACAGCCAGACCCCAGTCCCTGCCAGCACATGGACAGGCAGACAAGAAGTGTCCCCCCACCCCGGTCAGCGACCAGCTGGTCCAGAGAAGCACAGGCTGTGATCACAGCTATCAATGCGAAATGCAATGGGATGCCCGTGGTGTTTTGATGTCTCACTGACCTTGCAGGTCTAGGGCCAGTGGTCTGGTCATCCGCAGACAGTGTGGCCTGTGGGGCTCTCCCTCTGAGGGCTGCAGGCACTGTTGGTTTGCTGTGGTCTTGCTTTGAGTCCTGTATCTCTTCATTGTTTTGTTGGGTTGGTTTTATTCTCTTTTAGTTTGTTTGTGTTAAATCTAAAGGCAGGAAAAGCCATTGCAAAGATGGCAAGATGTATCATGGTGGCAATTTTGGATTTCCTACTGGCCTGTTTTGAAGTCCTTTATTGCACTCATGTTTTGTTTTTATTGTTTCTATTTTATTGCATTCTGTTTGATTTTTTACTATGTCCGAAGGTATCTGCAGCTATTTTGAAGACAACAAAAGGCATTATAGTAATTGTTGTTGCTTTTGTAATGTTTTGAAGTCCTGCGACACTTACATGGGTTTATTTTTATTGGTTTTATTATCCTTGGTTTTATCCTCTTTAAAATAAAATTTAAAAAAATAAAAATAAAAGTCAGCTCTCCAACAATGTCTAAAATTCTTTTGGGTTCAATTTTTTTATTGTTCTGTTCCTGCTAAGCATCTTAAGGCAGGAAAGGAGCCTGAAGGAAGCTTGTTTTGTTTTGCCTTGTTTTCTAAACTTGAGAAATGGACATCTTGCATCTCAAAGCACAAAGGCCTATTATTTGAGGAGGAGGGCCAGGGAGCAGAGTTTTGTGGGCCACTGTGTACTTCTTCCTTTCTCCTGCCAAATCAAGGCTCACACCAATTCCAAGTGGGCCAAAAAGGCACAGTCCCCTGTTTAAAAAAAAAAAAAAGCAGTCGAGGAAAAAGAAAAAGGGGCCAGCCAGGAGCCTTGTTCTTCCAGGGGCCTGGGGAGTGCTCATTACTTATGAAGAGAGCTGGTAGAAAGGGCCTGTGCCAAGCAGCTTCGGTGGGGCTGTGTGGACTCCATTCATGTGCCCATTGTAAATTCCTTCTGCGTGCTTCACTTCCTGATCCAGAAAAAGGAAAGCGCTTGCCACACATCTCCCCAGGAGCTTGCAGGACATGAAACCTTTCCCTCTGACAGTCTCCAGTTTCATGGAGATTTGGTAAGGGTTAAGGTCGTGTTTGCCTGTGATTCCTTCTCCCCACTTATTTGCTCCCCACTCTTTCTCTTACAGAAACTGGAGCCTAAATGAGGTGAAATTAACTAGTATGAGAATGAGGAAGCTTCTGGGGGGAGTCAGCAGCTCTCCTGTCTTGGTGGAAGAGGCTCACAGCGTGTGACTGGCCCCAAGCATCCAAAGGGGGCTTGACTGCTTATGTCTGAGCCTGTGACTAAGCCTGGCAAACTGAAATATTTCAGGATGCTGGTTCTTAAACTCTCACACACTTCACAAGCTCTGGAAGATATTCCAATTCAGCAGTTCTGGACAACGCTGCCGAGTGTGTGTTTCTAACAAAGGCCCAGGGAGGCCCTGGCTGTGGATCCAAGGACTAGACTTTCCAACCACGAATATGGGAATAACAGAACTGGGCCCTGGGCATCAAGCAGGGTATGAAATAAATTCAAAGGATTAATATCATCTGGATTCAGACTCAGTAAACAGATGCGGTGCCCACACAAAAGCTAGCAAGGTACTTCCCGTGGGTACTGGTTACAATTCTCAATCTCACACAGCCATGCACAGACCGTATGCAAATGTAGCCTCGGTTAATGGGAACCCTTCCTTCTGTGCTGCTCTGCTGTGGGTATTTATGGGGAACAATGGAGCTGAGAAGAAGTGCATTCTGGTCCTTGCTGTCATCCTCCATGCAGCTGTCCGCTGAAATTGTCATCACTTTGTCTGTTCCTCATCTCCAGGCAGCATAACATCTTCCAACCAGGCCATTTTTGGCCTGGGAACTCAGAAGCTTTGGCTCAGTACCCCGCCGCGTCCTTTCTGCCCCTCAGCGCTCTGCCCACCCCCAGGACTGGTAGCTCTCTGCTTTCCTTGCACCTCTCTGTCTGAACCTCTCACCGTTCTCCTCCACTCTGCCCAGACGATACAAGCTTTGCTAGTCTGAGGGAGCTTTCTTCTCCTCCCTGTGCACTCACCACTTTCCCCACGTGCAGGTGCCCTTGGTGTCCTCTGGGGACATTAAGCTTTCAAAAACCAAAGCAGGAAAGATCCTTATTTTGGTTTTTGTTTCTCAATTTTTTTTTTTTTTAATGCTCTGACATTTTCTTCCCTGAGTTAGCGAGCAAAATTGACTGCCTGCTTGACAGGAGAAAACTCCATAAATGTAAGGTGCTAGTATTCCAGGCAGTTAAGGTAGGTAGAAATGAACAGGCAGCCAGACAGAACTGGGCCCTCAGGGGAGTCAGTGCAGAAGATGAGAACACAGCACAGCTGTGGCTGGAGGTGAATCTGATGGAGGCCAGGCCTCAAGATAATGATGCGATGATCAGGTTTAGCTGCCTCTCTGAAGGATAAGCAATAACTCAAGATTATACTATAATTGGTATCACCTGGTCCAGTAAAGTCCAGACAGGCATCAGTCACCCAGGTTGGTGACCAGAGCATCTGGACCCATCCCTCCTCAAAAATGCCTTTACCATGTGACCTGCTACCCTATTGGATCAATATTAGCTGTACTGGTAATCTTATTTAACTGTAGTTTGACCCATGTTGTACACATGTTGTGATTTTGCCATATAAATCATATGTGACAAAGACCCTCGATGGCAACCCATTTTCAGGACATCTTTAAGGAGCTCTCTCTCTCAAGAAGTCTTTCCCACTCAACCTTCGCTTTTGCTTGGAATCCATTCTTTGATTTTGGGGAACATGGATTTAGTGTATCCGACATCTGGAAGGTTGGGAATCATAGTTCTCCTGTATAACTAGGAAGAGGACAAAATAAATTCATTTTGATCTTATATCTAGTCACATTTTAGAATTACTATCTTGCAGGGCTTGCATTCTCTTGTTTAAGCCCCAAGGCAATTCTGTGCAGTAGATATTATTCTTCCCAATTTACAGATAAGAAAACTTGGGTTTATAAATAGGAAAAAGCTTTGTCTGAAGTTGCATAGTGCTGGGCTGTAAGCCCAGGGTTTCTGGTTCTGAATCCAACTTTTATGCCTTTATGCCTCAGTTGACCTCCAAAAGAGAAAGGGAGACAGAGAGCCTGGCAACACAAAAGTTATTATGGCCCGGAAAACTGACCTGGAAGTGTCAGCTAGGAAATACTTTGGGCCAAGAGAGACTCTGAAGTTAAGATAGGAACGGGAACGGAAAAATAAGATAAACAGAGCAACGAGAACTAAGGGAAGTGGGATGCTAGCTAACAGGTGTGTAAACACCAGAGAGTACAGAGTGGAGGAGTCCGAGGCCAAGACCCGGGCACGGAATAATCATTTCCTGACAGAAGAGGCAGGTGAAAAGGGCAGAAAATTAAGATTAAAACCATAACGATCTGTGCCCCACAAACACTGACCATTCGGCACTCAGGAATCAGGAACTCACTGACACAGACCAAGCATCAGTAGCCAAGAGCCAGACCTTACACTGAGGAAGGGTCAGCCAGCCAGACCTTACACTGAGGAAGGGTCAGCCAGACCTTACACTGAGGAAGGGTCAGCCAGACCTTACACTGAGGAAGGGTCTGTTTCCTCTTTGCATTGTTCTCCCTGGCAGAAACTCAAGAGCCTCCACGGTGGCGCAGACATGACTGTGGGAGCAGGTAGAGAAAGGCCCCTTGGAGAGGAGAGAGTTCTCAGAAAGAATCAAAAGCACACCAGAGTACAGGAGAGCATTACCTAGCACACTGCCCTCCAATTAAAACAAAAACAAAATTCATCTTTAAAAAAAAAAAAAAATTCCTCTAACACTAGTTCGTGGGTCCAAGAGGGGCGAACTGCCCACTGTCCAGGACTGGATTTCCTGTGGCAGTGATTGGCTCAGGGCCAACCATGTGACCCAAGGCTGGCCAATCAGCATCAGTCTCTTTGCCTTTCTGGCCTATAGGAGAAGAGACTACTTGGTCCACGGGGCATGCTGGACCCAGAGGATGTTTGCCCAGAGCCAGTGAGCGGAACATCCTGGGAAGGCTTCCTTGAGAAGAAAGCTAACAGAATCAGGAATAGTGCTACAGTACAGAGGAAAAGCTGGACACAGAGCAACTACGTCCTCAACACATTTCTTCAGGGCCCAGATCTAATCATGATAAATTTATCCACTTAAACTTTCCAGTTCAGTGAATCACCCAATTCCTTCCTTTAGTTGACCGTCACTTTTGGAAAGCTTTCTTGCTGATTTCACTATGCCTAAAAATTTTCCATGAATAATGAAAGTATGGACACTGAAGCACAACACCGCTTTGTGGAATTACATAAAGAATAAGCCCTAAATGAGATTCCACTCAGCTTTTTCTGTCTGATCTCTGAGTCTAGTCAGAGATCAGACAGCTGGTTAAGTGAAATTGCCTTTAACATCCAACAAAGGGCAGAGGGCAGGATTTTAAGAGCATTCTCTCCGTCAGCAAATATTCACTGTGGGTGCGCCCTACATAAGCTCTGAATACAGTCCCCAACACCATCAATAAATAGCTTTAATTCCAGCACTAGCTTTCCATGGGCTGTGTGAGGCTCACACAAACACTGCTGCACAGACAGTCTGGGTCCGATATGTGCCTAATACTTGGTGGCTTTTCAGTATTTCTGCAAATTGTTTGACAATCTTCCCTTGGAGGGGAGTGGGGATTGAAATTACTGCCCTTTGAACATGGACTGGACTTAGTGGCTGACCTCTAAGAAACAGAATGTGGAGAAATGAGGGTCGTGACTTCCACCTACCTTTGTCTCTCTTGGGACATAAGCCTTTGCACCCAGTGCACAGCACTGTGAGGAAGCCCAGGCCACACAGAGAAGGCCCCTGCTGGTGTTGCAGGCAATGCCCCACCTGCCAGCAGAATTAACCGGCTGACCAGAGAGCAGATGCCACAGCCAGACTTCTCGTCTTCCAGCTGGACACAAGCCCAAGGCACGGGGTGGAAGAGACAGCCATTCCACAGGGCCCTGTTTAAATTCTTCACTCAAACACATCACGAAAGATCAGTCACTGTGTTTCAAAATAATTTGCTCCACAGCAATTGATAACTAATACAAAATCCAAGAACAAACAGCAATGGCAGTTAGCTCAAGTGCTAACACGGATGTACTGAGAGCTGTCTGGAGAAAACTGCATCCACCAGGGCTGGTGAAAAAGAGAACATATTCAAAAACAGAAATAACACGGAAAGAGGGCAAATGAAAAACCCTAGACTTGGAGACAGGACACAAGGGTTCAAATCTCGTGAGTTACCAACTGTGCACACTTAAGCAATCTCAGGGCCCCAGTGCACTCATTTGTAGAATCACAGATTTCTGTGAGCACTAAATGAAATAATGATACAAATGTCACCACTTAGTGCTTTATGGATATGGTGGGAGTCTTGACTTAGCCTTGGGTGTGTGAGATGGATCTGAGTGGCTCTGACTTTCAAAAACAGCATTAAGTGACAGTATTCAACGCCTTCTTTCCCAAAGCTTTATTTCCCAGAGGCCATTCTATGAGACACTAGACTACAGCATGTTAATAGTCCGTTCTGTGCAATACTGGTTACGGTTATATGGGACCTCAACAGGTGCTACACAAATAGCTTGCTTACATACATTTATCAGATAACCCAGCAATCCATTTATGGGACCAATCTTACAGAGAGAAAATTTTGCATTCATATCAAAACCTGTACATAAACGCTTATAGCAGCTCCATTCATAACCAACATAGACTGGGAACAACTCAGATATCCCTTAGGAGGAGAAATAAACTTTGGTACATCCCTACAATGGGATATGAATCAGCAATAACAAAGATCTAACTATTTATATGTACAACAACTGTGTCTTAAAGGTATCGCTTGAATGAAAGAAGACAATTAGAAAGGCTGTGCATTGTGATTTCACTTATATGACACCCTTGGATTGAAAAATAACAAAAACAGAAACTACAGTGGTAGAAAATAGATCCATGGTTGCCAGGATAACGTGGTGGAGGCGTAACTAGAGAGAGCAAGAGAGTTTTGGGGTGGAACACACTGTTCTATATCCTGATTATGCTGTTAATGATGTGACTAAAGCTGTGGAGATTTCATGAATGTTTATATATACCTAAATGTTAATTTTTACTAAATACTGTGGTTAGGGTTTTAAATGTCCCCCAAAGGCTCATCAGGTAAAGGTTTGGTGACAGCCTGTGGTGCCTCAGGGAGGGAAGTGGCCCCTTTATGGGTGGAGTCTGGTGGAAGTGGGGTCCCCCGGCACATGCTCTTGAAAGGACTCTGGAGACCCACGCCCTCCCTCCCAGTTCCGGGCCACCAGGAAGTGAGCAACTTGCGTCCCACCACGCACTCCCCACCATGAGGTTCGGCTTTGCCACAGGCCTAAAAAGCAAGAGTGAATGAAACTTCCAATACCAAGAACCAAAACAAACCTTTTTTTCTTTTAAGTTAATTTATTTAAGCATTTCATCTAAGTCACCGAAAGTTAACATGCTGTATGTTACTTTTCTAAATAAAATGCAAGGCTGGGTGTGGTGGCTACAATTCCAGCACTTGAGAAGATCACAGCAAGTTGAGGCCAGCCTGGCTAGTGATTTCAAGGCCAGATGAACCGCATGACAAGACCTGTTTCCAAACACCACAACAAAGTCAATTAATTAACTAATTTAGAGTTCACTTAAATTTGAATTTTTAATATGCTATTAAGCATCTTTGATTCTCAAAGACTAGGAAATAATATGTAGCATTTTCCTAATTTATTTGCAAAGGACACTTCTAAGAACATCTTAGGAGCCTAGTGTTCTGAGAAATTAAGGGGTAGTAGCTGGGATATAAGTTGGTGCCTAACATCTCAGACATGAGGAGACTAAAACAGCAAGTTGTGACTTGTGTAGTATGCACTGTAGTCGCTGGGCCCTAAATATCCCAGGGTGAAGAGGAGGCACTGGTAATAAAAGGTAACGTATTTCTGGGATTTTTCCTTAATTTCTTAAAATATCTATCTACAAACACACACCCCTTCCCTCCTTCTCCTCACTCACCTCCTTTTCCTCCCCTCTGGCTCCCTCCCTTCCTCTGTCACACGCACAAGCAGTCCATCGATCAGCATGTGCAAGGCACTGAAGTCAGCCTAGATTCTATGGATATGTTATAAAAGGGTTATTGGTGACTAAATCTGAGTGATAAGACTGATTAATTTGAAATAATTTTTCTCATTTTGCTTTTCTAGATTTTCCAATTTTTTTCAAGGAATGTGAATCACATGTAAAATAAACATACACAGCTAGGAATAAGAAAAACTGGGCTGAAGAGGTAGCAGCAATAAATCACTTGCTTAGCATGTCCAAGGTCCTAGATTCCATCCCCAGAACTGTAAACAATAAAACAAGAAAATAAAAAAGGAAAATTAGTACCATTCCTTTGAACAGCCACCATGTGCAAGTACTTTGCAAAGCATTTTCTTACGTGATCCCTCTCAATTAGTGCCAAGATGTATGACAGGCACTCTGGCCCTTAATCATGATATGCCAATTTAACTGGATTAAGAAATGCCTACAGATCAGTTTGTTTGTTTGTTTTTGTTTGAGACAGGGCCTGGATGTGCAGGTCAGGCTGGGCTGAAACGCACTCTGGAGCCCAGGCTGACTCAAGCTTCCCACACTCAGCCTCCCTCGGACTCCCCGAGTTGGGATTCAGGCTTTGCCACCGCACCCGACTTCTAGCAGATTAGTAAAGCGCTTCTGGGTGTGCGCGTGAGGCATTTCCAGAAGTGATGGGCAAGGAGGCCCACAGCTGAGGAGCGCCCGCCCTGCCCTGACAGTGGGTGGTACCTTTCTGGATGGTTTACGAAATGGATGGCATGAAAGAGGGAGGAGGAAGAAGTCAGCCTGCATTTGAGGAGCGCTGCGCTCCTTGAGGGGCTGTGGCTTTTGTCACTGTCATCCCCTGTGGACACAGAGTCCAGTGTCTGCAGCTCTCAGTGCAGATTTGCGCTCTCCGGGAGCGTCCCGGCCTTCAGCCTCTGACTGGCACTGCCTTCCTGGTCCCGCTTGTGCTGTGGCTTTAGCTTCCCGCACTGTGTAGCCGATGCCCCCTCCAGGTCTTCAGAGAACAGATGGTGCTGGCAGGGGTTGGGGATGAGCTCAGTGGCACAGGACTCTCCTGGCAAGCACGAGGTCCTGGATTCAAATCCCAGTACCAAAAAAGAAGTCTACCGATGGCCACGGTGGACTCTCCCCATCTCTGATCCTGTGGGCCCACCTACTGAGCCCCTCGAATAGTCAATGCAGGACTAATCCCACACTCTTTTCTTTTCCTTTTTTCTTTGTGTTTTCCTAGTGTTGGGGCTGAACTTGGGCCCTGTGCCTGTAGGCCAATAGTTTACTACTGAGATACATCCCCAGCCCTACCAATCCAAAACTTCTTGTTAAATCCCAGAGATGATCCAATGTCAAAATAAAGAAATGAAGCCAAGCATACTGATACATGTCTGTAATCCCAGCACTCTGGGAGGCTGAGGCAATAGAATCACAAATTCAAGGCCAGCCTGGGCAATATAGCAACTTAGTGAGATTCTGTCTCAGGATAAAAACGCTGAGGAGATAGCTCGGTGTGAAGGCTCTAGGTTCAACTTGTACAAATGATCAACAACCACAAAGATCAAGAAGCGAGGCATGGGGTTATACGATACAGCTTCACTTTGGAGTATTCATGCACGTACACAGCTACCCTCATAATCTACTCCAGTCTAGAAATACCTGACAGATACCAACTATTAAGACTCAAGGATGTTGCTCAGTCATAGAGCACTTGCTTAGAATGCATGAGGCCCTGAGTTCAATCCCCAATGCTACCAAGAAAGCAAATAAAAAGTGGGTCATAGTGACACATTTCTGCAACATAAATTCTCTGGGAGGTTGTGGCAAACGCATCAGCCCAGCCAAAAAAATGAGACCCCATCTCAAAACAAAAGGTAAAGGAAAGGCTGGGAGGTAACTCAGTGTAAAGGTACTAAGTTCAGTACTACACACACAGAAAGAGTAAACTAACTAAATAAATAAAATTCGAACTCAGATATGTTCACCAATCCCAGCCCCATATAGCTTAATAATTTTTTCCTAGGTAACCAGCTATATGGTAGATTTAAAAACAACCACAACAATTTGGTCACTGTCTTGGTTACTTTTCTCTCTCTGTTGAGACAAAATACCCAAAGCCCAAAATTAAGGAAGGAAAGGTTTATTTAGCTCACATTTTGTGGAGGTTTTAGTCCACAATCAGCTGGCTTCAAGGCGCAGTGGCGTGGCTGCTGTTCATGGCAGCAGAATACAGTAAAGCAGCCAGAGCAGAAGCGGAGCAGAGGGAGAACGAGCCTCTTTCAGCCCTCATGCTGTCTGCAGGCTGCTGCCCCAGGGAGGGTGTGGCACTCACACCCGTAATGCCAGCACTGGACTTTGACTCAGTCACAAGCTCTGGAAGCCTGCCCTCGTGCCTGCATGAGGCTTTGGGGAAACATCTAGACACAAATCCTAACAGTTACAGTGACTTGGGGTTCCTTCTTTCAAGAGGAAGAGTCACCATTCCTCAAGTCTCGTTTGTCCTTGAGACTTGCTTTGACTGAGAGATAAGGTAGAAATGATACTGTGAAGTCATTTTATTCTACATTCATATTCTTGGGACCACTAGACCTCTGTGGTATAAAGAAGCCCAACATAAAATACACTACCTAGACATAAATGCCAGTCATTCCTGTTATCCCAAATAAACCCAGCCCAAACCAATCTTCCAAATACATCTAGCGAAGTGAGTAAGCCCAGAAAAACCCAGCAATCTACCTGGACACCCAAGGACATAGTGAAAAGTAATACAGTCCCATACCACATAATATTCCAGTCAATGACAAATGGAGGTCATGTGAAATTATATAACCTAGTGGCATAGTACTTTATATAAGTATACTACTTAATGATATTCATACAGCGAAATCACCTGATATATTTCTTAAAACATACAACATCATTAAGCGATGAGTTACTGTGGATTTAAGTCAGTAAGTTGTGGGATGATTGGTTACACAAGATCTACCTTGAATTTTATAAGTGAGGGAAGATCTCATGTCACTAAAATGTCTCGGCCCAGGCCATTTAAGTAACACAGTATGGAACTAGCCCTTCCAGTGCGCTTCTGTCATACCCACTTTGTTAGCAGAGAGATCCAGCCCAAGTCCCACACCCAGAGAATGACTCAGTCTCACATTCCCTTCCATGCTGACAAAAGGTGACGGCCTCTCAAAACAAAAGGATCTACAGCTGAACAGATACGGAAGGCAAAGTTCAGAAGATTATGGCACAAAAGGCCAAGAGTTCTTTCTACATGAAAGTAAAAAATTGTTTGCATAGAAAAATATGTGCCGAAGCCAAGAAATTTTTTGTTTTTTTTCCAAGATTTACTCATAAAACACATTAACTGTGGCAAGCTGAGTTTCAATTACGACAGAAGGCAAAGGTCATTTACCTACACTAAATGCTTTTTCAATAATAACAGATTCCTGAACAAAAAGAACTTATTGCAGAGAAAATATAACAAATTGTTCCTGAAGCTATCATTTTGAATCAGACACAAATGGCTCTCAACAAGAAAATCTTATTAGTTCAAAATATTATAGGGGCTGGGGATTTAGCTCAGCGGCGTAAGCACCTGCCTTGCAAGCAGGCGGTCGTGAGTTCGATCCCCGGTACCGGAAAAAAGGAAAAAAAAAAAAAAAAAGATGAAAAAAATATTATAGACAGCTAAGTTAGGTATAAATACTGCAGACAATCAGACAGGGCTGGGCCCCAGAAAGAGCTGACACAGAAGATAATGCATCCAAACTGTGACTGAAGGTGCATCTGTAGAAGGCCAGACCTCGTGATAAAGAGGTAATGACAAGGTCTATGTACCTCCCAAAGGATAAGCAATACACTGAAGATTAGACTCACCTGGTCCGATAAAGCCTACATAGACATCGGTCACCCACATGGGTGACCAGGACCTTCTGAACCATTCCTTCCTAAAAAAGGTTTGTGTTCATTCATATACACTTGCTATGTGACTTGCTTCCCAACTGGATCAGTGTTACCTAGGGGCTATACTTGTAATCCTAGAGGTTAGTCACAGTTTTGACCCTTGCGGCACCCACCTCCTGATTTTGCTCTATAAAATTTCCTTTAAGGAGTGGACTCTTTGGCAACCCACTTTCGGGTCCTCTCTTGTCTCTCAGGAGCTCGAGTGCTCTCTCTCTCTCTCTCTTTCTCTCTCTCTCTCTCTCTCTCTCTCTCTCTCTCTCAATAGTTTTCCTACTGTTAAGCTCCATTGTTTCTTAGAATTCATTCTTCAGTTTTGAGGAACATGAACTCACATATCTGACATCTAGCAGGTTGGGAGTTACAATTATTTCTTATATGAAAAACATGACACAGAACCCACTACTAATACCAGATCTTTCTTGAATGTGGGTAATTCCCTATAAAAAGCAGAAACAAAGATGATTCCTAATGAAGAATGACTTAGACATATAGTTTGTTTTACAAAATACCAGAACACTTGTGCGTAATTATGATACTCTTAAAAATCACTAACTTTTTGAGTATAGGGAATCAAACTCTGGAACCTTGCATTTGCCAGGCAGGCACTTATACCACTGAGCTATATCCCCAGCCCTAAAATCACCAACTTTTAAAAATGTTTTTCTTTACCCCAGGAGGGTAAAGAGCCCTCAGACTCCCTTAGGTGGAAGGCAACACCCTAAAATGCTCTGGTGGCCACAGGGGTCTAGCAGGACAGCCCTCTTCAGCACGGGAAAGAGAGCCGCTTCCCAGCAGAGCGCCCCACGCCCCTTGATCATGAGCTATGTACAGAACAGCCTCTCCGCCTTCCTCCCTTCCCGCCCCATTCTCCCATTTCTTGATGGTTCCCTTTGTTGATCTCAGTCGCTTAGCCCCTCAAATTCCTCTTCCCCTTAAAGCTTCACCTCTCCTCTCTGCCTTACCTGCACACAAGGAGCCCAGCTGCTCCCCGCCTGACCACTCTTCCCCCCTCAGTGGGAAGACAGAGAAAGAACTCTCTCTCAGAGGGGTCAGCAATTACCCAGCAATGTCTATGGCCTTCTGTCCCCTCCATCCTCCTTCCTCTCTTCCCTCCGCCCGCCTTCTCCTTCTCTCTCGGTCTCTCTTCTCTCTGATAGGCAAAAACATCTGATGCCTTGTTACAAAACACTGCGTGGACAGTTGGTTACTAGTAAGACGAAGGGCAATTAGATTGAATCACAGACATCTGCACATTGCACCCTCTACTTACCTCCCGGATGCTGGCCTCCAACTCAGAGCTGCCCACCGCTGACAGGCACTCCTCCCCCTGCTGAGCTGCATCCCTCGCCCCAGCTCACAGCCCGTTAGCAACCCTGCAGAGCACAGCGTGCTGGGGAAAATTAGCTTTGCAGGACTTATCTTGGGGAAGCTTTTTCCTAATATAACAATGTGTTGAGGGAAGAGAAGAGAGAACACGAAGCCAAGAGACGTGAGACGTGTAAAATATGAATATACAGGGAAAGGAGCTAGTGCTGGTGGTAATACCAGCGCTCTGGGATGCTGAAGCAGGAGGGTTGCCGGTTCAAATCCAGCCTGGGCAATTGTGACTAAGACACTATCTCAAAATAAAACAAATATCCCCTTTCTGTCCCTTTTACACAGAAGCTTTCTTTCTCCCCTTAACCTCTGTTGTTCCTAGAATGCACTCCTCAGTTCTAGAGAACTGGAGCTCTCGGCATTTCAGACATCTAGCGGGCTGAGAGTTTCTTTCCCCTATATTATTTGGAGGTGTTCCACTGGACACCTCTGCACAGAGACTCAAACATCTGCCTTCCACTTATAATAAGAGATTTAAAAGCAGGATATCTACACAAGACAAGAATGGCTCGCACCTATCAAGGGCCTTTGGATGGACTCTCTGCGGAGTATCTTTGACTACTGGTCACACTACAAACTCCTCCAACCTGAAAAAACCAGAATGGTCATCACCCCTACCCCCTCACAGCAGTTAGGGTGCTGCTTCAGAGGGGGGAATATTATAGATAGCTAAGTTAGGTAGAAATATTTAGGTGGTCAGGCAGGGATGGACCCTCAAAGAGGTCAGTGCAGAAGACAGCTGTGGTGGGGATAGTTCACTGAGGGCAGGCTTCCAGAAAAGGAGCTTCTCACCCGTATACTTCCCCTAGGGATGATGGCAGTGATTGATATTCTAAGCAGGCACCAACCTGGGGGTGGAGGTGGGGGTGGAGGACCAAAACGCCTTAGCCCACCCCTCCAGGAAAGTCCTTGTCTCTGCCATGTGCACCTCTACGTGACTGGCTTCCCCAATTGATCCCCATTTAATCAGTGTTACTCAAGCAACGATACTTGTTGTAATCTTAATGGCTGGCCATAGTTTTATCCCATTCACACTAGCCCTAAGTGACTATACCTGTAATCTTACTGATTGAGTGTGTGTGTGTGTGTGTGTGTGGATATGTTTTTTGGTTACTTTTCTCTAGTTGCTGGGACAAAACACCCAACACCCAAAATGAAGGAAGGAAAGGTTTATTGAGCTCACTGCTTTTGGAGGTTTCAGTCCACAATCTGCTGGCTCCAAGGCAGAGTGGTGTGGCCCTGGGGCACCACTTCAAGGCAGCAGCCAGAGCAAAAGATAAAAAACAAGCCTCTTCTCCTCCCTTACATTGTACACAGGCCACCCCCAACTCCAGGGTTGGGCATAGTACTCAAAAAATCCCTGTGCCCTCCTCTTGCTGGGGATGAGGATATTTACAAAGTAAAGGTCCTGGCTCCTTGTTGAGTCTCTGGGTTAAACTTCTAAACTTCTCAAGTTGACACAATGTATCAACCATAATAATATATAGAATATTGATATATGTAATTTTTTTTTTCATTTATAGGGCTGAGGATGTAGCTCAGTGGTAGAGTGCTAACCTAGTACATGCAAAGCCCCGGATTCCAGCCCCAGCACCACACACAGACACACAAATACTTTCTCATGAATATGGAGGCTCAAGATCAGCAAGTGAGTCAGAGAGCTGGAGACCCAGGAAAGATGATGCAAACAAGGGAAATCACTCTCCTGGCTCAAAGCCGGCTACAGTTCCCTGTTTGACTTCTCTGTTGTTTTCAGACCTTCAACTGATTGCACAAGGCTCACCCACATCAGAGGGAGCTTTGTGTTTCACTCAGCCTACTAAGTTAAATGTCAATGTCATCTAAAAACACTCACATAAGTTCCCCAAGTAATGTTTTGCCAAATATTTAGGTCCAGTCAAGTTGACCCATAACATTAAGTCATCCCAGGGAGGATCAGTGTTTACAGTTTATGTTCATAAGGACCCAGGCCAGTGAAACACCCCACCAAAGAGGCTCTTTGGAAACAGTCTTGGGAAACACAGCATACTAAGGCATGTTCACAAATCAAAGCTATGAATCACCCAGCAGGAAAGAAGTAGTCTGCCAACCCCTATTTCATCACAGAAACTGCTTTTTTTTTTTTTTTTTTAATTTAACACCTACTAGTTTTCTATGGAACTAAAGTTTCACATAACACACATTGGGAAACACTACTGAGAAGACAATACGGGTTCAGAATGAGGGGCCAGGTGTGATGGTGCGTGCCTGTAATCCTAGCACTCTGGGAGGCTGAGCCAGGAGGATCTCGATTTCCAGCCCAGGCTGGCAACTTGGAAACCTGTGAGACTGTATCTCAAAGTTTAAAACTAAGAAAGGGGTGGGGCTGTAGCTCAGTGCAAAAGCCCTGGGGTCAAATCTCCAGCAGAAGGAAGAAGGGAAAAGGAAAAAAGGAAAGTGTGGAGGAAAAGGATATGAAAACACGATTTTAGTAAGCAAATTTTGACAGCAGTATGCAGTGATATTAAAGGACAAAGAACTAGAAGCAGCAAGCCCAGCTGGGAAGCCACATTAGCATTTAAGGCTTGAAAAGACAGAGGCTTGCCTCTGAGCGGGTATAGGGGAGAAAAGGATGATGAGCTGCTTTGGAGGAAAGAGATTTTGCATACATGGATTATAAATAAGAAAGACTAGGAGGAAGGTCTGCAGTTTGGAATTTGGTAAGTAAAATATAACTATCGACTCCTAAGACAAAATGGAAGGAAAGACCGGTTTAGAGGTAACTGTGCGTCAGGCTGAGGGCATCGCTCAGTGGTAGAGCACATTGCTTAGCGTGCACGAGGCCTGGCTTGATCCCCAGAGCCCTTACGAAATGATACGCTGGATCACAGTGGACAGAGATCTGCAGGAAAAGGCTAGTGGTTTTTTAAATTCTGAGATTCGTGCAAGATTTCAGAATTATAAATCAGTTTGGGGATCGGCATAGAGTCTCCCCTGTTCTCCTTTTCTTGGAGAGACCAAGCACCACCCTTCAAAGGGCTTGATGTTTAGGGCACACTTCCTGAGGCAGCCTCAGGAAGCGCACTAAGTAGCCATCCCTGAACAGAACGCTGCTCTGTGCTGCTAGCCAAGCACAGGGAACAAGAAGCTTAAGAATACAAGCCTTGAGAGGCATTCTTCACATGTGCAAGGCTTAATTTTGAAATCACACCACATTTACTTAGTACAAGTCAGAAACATTGTTTTCTGTTTGTTGCATGCTGATGGTAATCTCTGCTTTTAGGCAAAGCTAAAAACCAAGCTGGCACTTTGTGTAGTGAAGAAGATATGTTCAGTATTATTGTCAGTCAATGCAGCAAGTACTGATCAAGTGCCCTTGTGTTTATGGCCCTCAAGTGGTCCCTGGTTTTTTCCTTTCTCCACACTGGATCTCCGAAGTCACACAGTATCAGTTTGAATCTTGTCTGTAAGTCAACCTTTTGAACAAATCACTTAACTGCATTGACCCTCAGTTTTCTTAACTAGATAAATAGGACAAAAATGTTATTTGCTGGACAGGGGATCTAGTTCAGCATCACAAACATCTGCCTGGCAAGTATAAGGTCCTGAGTTCAATTCCCGCTACCAAAAAATAAGTAAATAAATAACTCAAATAAAAATGTTATTCGCTGGATGTGGTGGCACATGCCTGTAACCCCAGCACTCAGCAGGCAGAGGAAAGAGGATTGCTTCCAGCGTGAGGTGAGCCTGCGCTACATAGTAAGCTCAAGTCCAGCCTGAACTACATAACGAAGTCTTTTTTTTAAAAAAAAAAAGTTATTCACTTATTTATGCATGCATTCATTCAACAGATTTTTCTGAGATCCTCCGGTATATCTGTGACTATGTCCTCTCATGATGGCCAAAGATCCAGACATGATTCCTGTAGTGGTGAAAATTAAATGTTACTGAGTTCATAAAAGAAAAAAAATCAAAGGAAATAATACATGCAAATCCCAAGGTACAGTGCTTCATGCACAAATGGCATTTCCTTTCTTTCCTATAAATTGCACGACACAAATTCAAGTGCCTACGATGGTGGTCAATACAGACATGCACATCAGTGGGGTCTGTGGCAGTCTGATCTGCAGAGCCCAGACCTTCACTGCAGTGACTAGTTAATCTAGCAAGGATGGAGATTCAGGATTCTTCCAGGATTTAAAGAGAAGCAGATCCCTGGTACCGATAAAAACGAAAAAGACCAATAATAATAATAATAATAATAATAATAAAATAAAGAGAAGCAGGAGAAATCCCTATCTTTAAATGTTGGCAATGAACTGCCAACCCAGTTGAGCCAAATAAAACCCCCATGACACGAGGAATTCAGTTTGCAAACTAACCTGAGAAGGCAGGGCACACAAAAAGCTCCTATCTCTGCACCTCTGAGCCAGCACAAGGGACCATGAGTGAGGCCTTGGGTGAAATCCTTATCCACTCCAGCTTGGGCTCCATCACTTCAAGCTCCATGAAAACAAGAACCTAGAGTGACACAGGCATTATTATCAGAGGCCAAAACTTCACCACAGGCCATCAGTTTGCATGACACAAATGGCTCTATCAGCCAGACAGGAGGAGACAATGAGAAGGTCCTTGGCAGCCAGCAGAGAGGTGGAGGCAGCTCAGGAACCAAACTAGGCGGACACAATTTAAAGAGGACTCACAGACACAACAGGAGCAGTCAGGCTGCACGGCAGGGTGGTATTTTCACAGCGACACTGGCTGCTCCCGTGATCCCTCATCTCTGACTCATTTTTCCCAGGCGACCTCTTCTGTTTACAGATTTCCTATCTGGCACTTTTCCTCCACAGAGCTCATGACTTCCCTGTCCTCGCTTCTCCTTCCTGCTTTAAAGCAAGGCAGATGGAAAACCAATAATAAAACCAGGACAGATGTAAAAAGATAGGGATATTTGTATTGCTTTGAAGTTGGCCTAACAGACAAGAATGGAGCTGCTTCATAACATCTTGCTTTATAATACCCAGTAATTATAATTCTGTGCAAGAAATCACTACTCCTCGTCCTGCTTTGAAAATGTTGCTTGTTATAAATACATATACAAATACACATATACAAATACATATACAAATACACATATACAAATAACTAAGCATCCAAAAGTCGGACATGACCCCAGCAGATCTGAGGCATCCCAGAAGTCCATCAGATACCCTGAGAAGTCCTACAGCTGTTGGGGATAATAAATCCCCAATAATGGGGCTGTTGGTATCTAGCCCCATTCTTTGATGTGCATGGTCACAAGAGGCCTGCGGGAAAGATGTTGAATTCAGGCCACAGTTGAGACATATGACTGGGAGGCGTGGGGTTCACTGCCAGAGGAGATCATGCGGCCTCTGAGGAAACCCCATGAATGAAGCGGTCTGCAGTGTGACTTATTTAGCCTGAGCTGCCACAAACACGATGCCGCAGAATAAATGGCTTAAACACTCAGCTACACGATCTTTGACAAATGGCCCAAAAACACACACTGGAGGGAAGATGGCCTCTTAAACGATGCTGGAAAAACTTGGTTGCCCACACGCAGAAGATTGAATCTAAACTCATATCTCTCACCATGTACTAAACTAAAATCAAAATGGATCAATGTTAAAATAAATGTTAAAACAGAAACAATCTGTTGGAAAACAGAATAGGTAATACTCTTGAAGATCTCAGTGTAGACAAGAACTTTCTGAACAGAACCCCAGTGGTACAAGAAGCCACACCAAGAATCAACAAATGGGATCGTATCAAATTGAAGGGCTTATGCACAGCAAAAGAAACAGCCAAAGGAAACAACCTGCTGTTCATCAGAAGAAGGGTTAATATCTAGAATATATAAATAGTTCAAAAAATTAGAGCCCCTCCTCAATAAAAATGCTAAATAAAAAATGGGCAACTGAGGCACGGGCACACGACTGCCACCTCAGTACTCAGGAGACTAGGCACGGATCGCTGCACACTTGAGGCCAGCTGGGCCACTTGGTGAGCTTAAGCCCAGTTGGAATCACATGGAAAGACCTCGTTTCAAAAGCAAAACAAAAGCTGGGGATATAGCTTAGTGGTATAGCTCTTGCCTAGCATGCGCAAGGCCCCGAGTTCAATCTCCAGGACCACCAAAAGATAATAATAATAATAATCTATTTTTTTTAAAAAAAAGCAACTGAAATGAATAAGCATGTCACAGAAGAAGTACAAACGGCCAATTAATACATGAGAAAAAAGGGCTTGGGGTATGGCTCAGTGGAGGAGCTCTAGCCTTCTGGGCTCACCAGAAAAAAAAAAAAGCAAAGCAAAACAAAAACTCTAAACTTCAATGAAAACATAACATGAATATGAATAAAAATTTTTTAAATACATGGAAAAAATGTCCAACATTAGAGATATTCAAATTAAAACAATGCTGAGATTTCATCTTACTCCAAAAAGAATGCCCCAGTCGGGAAATCACGTAGTAAGGTCACTGGTGAGGCTGCTCGGGAAGCAGGCCGCTTGTTCCTCCCTCACCGGCGGAAATGTAAAACAGCACAGTCACCGTGAAAAGCAGGATGGGGATTTCTCAAAACACTAAAATTAGAAATTACATTTGCCCCAGCTATTTCCCTTCTAAGTATATTCGCAAAAGAGTTAAAGATATCCTAATACAGTGACAACTTTTTATAGCAACACAATTCATAGTAGCTAAATCTTGGAAGCTATACATCCACAGACAGAAGAATGGACACAGGAAATGTGTTTACACACAGCCGAGTCCTGCTCTGCCAGAAACAAGGGCAAACGAGTCTGCAGGAAAATGAAAGCACCCTGAATGAAGCTAACTGAAGTACATCAGACACTCAAATATCACATACTTGCTCTTATACGGGAAACCCAAAATATAACTAAAGAGAAAAATGAAAGGTAATAGGAAGCATGAAAACATATTTTTCAAATGGGAAGAGGATCCAGAGATGGAGGGAGAGTAAAACAATAGAATCGCAGGGTTTTATGCATACGTGCCAACTCCCCACAGGGAACGTAATGCAAACATGTGCTAATAAAAAAGAAAACCTGAAAAAGAGAATAAATGGCTTCAGTGTGTAATAGAAATAAATGTACTTGCTCACAATTCCAGATGCTGTAAGTCCCAGAGCAGGGTGCTGGCATGACTGGATTCCGGTTAGAGCCCTCTTCCCCTGAGAAGACAAGCTGCATGACACAGAGACAGAGAACACGCTCCTTACAAAGTCCAGTCTCACGAGAATGGCCTCCTCCTAATACTTCATCTACTTTAATTATCTCCTGCAGACCCCAGCGCAATTCCAGCACTCAAGAGGCTGAGACAGGAGGATTGCCATAAATTTGAGGCCAGCCTGGACTAATATCGAGATACATCTCAAAAAAACAAAACACCTCATCACCAATGGATTTGCCTGGGGTGTAGGGGTTTGACATGAGATATGCATGGGGTGTGGGGGTTTGGCAGGGAGAGGGACACGATGTAGTCACAACAGTGGGCTGGAAAGAGTAGCATTATGGGAACCCCCATTCCACTACGACACAGGTCACCCTGACACTCCAGTGCCCTTTTTCCCTGGGAAAGAAAGGGCTACAGAGCACTGCACAAGGACTCAAGAGCTCGACTGTGGAATCTTCTTCTAAAATACTGATGGGAAGGAAAGTGTCCGCCAGGACACTAGAGATTGGGCTCTGGGGAGAGCTGCAGGGAGAGAAGGAGTCAGCACACGGCTGCCTCGATGGCAGCACACGGAGCTGAGCAGACAGCCTCCGCAGGAAGCAACAGCCAGTCTGCAAGTGAGTGGCCCAAAGCACACTGGTAAGGACATTAGTGAGTGCAGCCCAGCCCCTAGGAGGATAGACGGAAAGGCCTCAAAAACGGCACCCAGCAGGGCCATGGCTCAGAGGATGTGGGCGAAGCCTCCACCCTCTTCACATTTCCTAACACCTATTCTACCGAGAGGCCATGCGGCAAGCCTCTTAGCAGAAAGGCTAAGTCTCTGCTCATAAGGGGTTGAATTACAGCTGTAAGTGTCACATTTAGATTCCACTGTGGTAAGAAAGGAAGATACTTCTGCTCCCCAAGTTTTCATAACACCCCCAGAACAGACTCTCCCGGACTCTTCTGATCCCGGCTGGTGGAAGATCTAAACACAGGATTTCTGAACACTTTGCCAGCAAGAGTAGCTTTTGCTGCAGTGTAAATTAAAAGTCAGGTCAAAAAGCTGGATATTGTGATTAAGTTTCATGAGAATAAAAATGGCTAGGAGTGAGCACAGCAGGAGCCTGTGCGTGTAACTGCCAGCAGCCTCTGATTTGCTGAAGGTCAAGAAATGCTCAGCACTTGGCCTATTGACCTCCAGCCTCTGCTATTGTTGACAGTTCCTTCCTGGACCTTGTGCCCTCTCCTGACTTCTTTTCTTCTCTGAACCTCTCTGGCCACTGTCTGTATGCGGTGGCTGAGGTGGTGAAGACAGGGGGCTGTAAGGAAAGAAAACAGGAAGCGTGTGCCTGTGGGGCAGCCAAGAATTGCCGTAAGCAGAACTGGGGACATGCAAAGGCTTCCCCAGCCCTCAAAGCAGTGAACTGAGGGTGCAGCTTGAGAGGGGCTCCTCCAGTGCCTGACCCGCGGTCCTGCTCCATGACAAGGCAAAGCAACTCCAGAATCGCCCCATTCACTTTCCTCTCCCCGTGTGCCTCTTGCACTGCATGCCTGCAGGTTTCACAATCAGCGCAAGTGAAAGCCAGCTGAACTGGTGACTGAACTGGTCCAACTGCCCATGCTGGCCAGCTGCGACCAGATTATGGGTGGGACTTGCTTCCACTCCTCTCTCCTCTTCTCAAGGACAACCTTCCCTTGGTGCCACCCCTGAACGCCTGCTTAACTACAAGTTCCCTGCTCGGCTCCTCTCTCATCGTCCAGTCTCCAGGCTCGACGACAGTAAATAATAACTACCCTGAAGGTTCCCTTTTCCGCATCAACAGACCAGATTCCTGAGCTCAGAGTCTTGGGTCGCAGTTTACTAAGGGCTCTGCAAGGACCTCAAGCCACCTCCTGCATTCAGTCTTCCTCCTACATTCTTTTTCCCTGGTCAACTGTACCTCCATTAACTTAGCTAACCAAGTCAGGAAGCCAAAAACCCTATTATCAGAGTGATGGCTCTGAAGGCTGTGTGTGTGTATGTGCATGAGTGTGCGTGTGTGTTATCTGCAGTTGAACCCAGGGCCTTTGCACTGAGCTACATCCCCGGATCTTTTTTTTTTTTTTTTTTTTTTTTTTTGAGACAGACTCTTAAGTTATTTATGCTGGGCTCAAACTTATGATCCCCCACTCTGTGGACCAGAGCACTGGGTTACAGGTGTGTGCCAAATTCCTAGCTTCTTCTGTTCTTAAAGCGATGCCATGCAAGGGCCAGAACCTTCATTATGACACATGACTAAGTATTTAATAGCTTCATTAATTATTCAGAGAAATTAAAATTTTATATTCACCAAAAAATAATGACTCAAAAAAAGCAGTACCACTAATTACTAAAAACCAGGTTCTGCTGGGCATGGTGGCACACAACTGTGATCCTAGCACTCAAGAGGCTGAGGAAGGAGGATCACTGTCAGTTCAAGCCCAGCCTGTTCTCCGTAGTGAATTCAAGACCAGCCTGAGCTGCATAATGAGACCCTGCCTCAAGGGAAAAAAAATCTAAGATCATTGAAGACTCAGTTCAATCCACAAAATTTTTTAAAATACAGCTCAGCTGCTGGGATGAAGGAAAGAGCTGAGAAGCGATGCTGAGGGAGGGGGCAAAGGAAGACCACAGCTCGCCTCTCCCAGCTCTCAGTTTTGAGTTGTGTGTGCGGCACTGGGGACTGAATGCAGAGCTTCAGCCCTTGTAACATTTTATTTTATTATTTTGAGATACAGTCTTGATAAATTGCTTAATTGCCCAGGATGGGCTCAAACTCATGATCCTCTAGCCTCAGTCTCCCAGACTGTTCAGATTACAAAAACATACTACCATGCCCACTCCAACTCCCAGTTTTTAAAACACTGGCAGAAGAATACACTCAAGACTCTGCCAAACATCAGCAGGAATAAGCAGTCTGAGCTAACCGCGCACGCACATGATCTAACATAAACAGAGTGTGTTGAGATTTGCATGAATGCCCTTCTGGGCTAGGCCACTGGCCCGCAGATTCCCAGTGCAGTGCTCCTGATTTGAATATGAAAAACTAGAAAGAAAGAGGAGGGAGGGCTTCCTCGCGAGTGATTATGCAAGGAAAAGCAGACATCTGTACAAGTGGTTCTAGGGATAGATTCAAAGCTTCTTATTTTTGCATCTATCCCTGGGAAATCATGCTTTTCAAATGGGTGGTGTTTGCCTTGACAAACAGCTTATGGGAGGATATGGGAGCCTGATCTCAGTCAGCCCAGCTCGCATTTCAATACGGGTTCTGTAATTCTACAAGCCTGAGAAAGAGCTTGTCCACCTATAAAATGGCCTAACATGAGTTAGTGCATTCTCATTTTCTGCTGTAGAAAAAGGAGAAGAGAAAATTGGCTAAATCAGTTCTGCTAGATTCTGTTCACATTCCTAGCACCCACAGCTCAGTACTCACCAGCAGGCACCAGAAACACCCACACACCCGCTGACATGTGCAGGCAGGCACTCGTTAGGCTTTATGAGCTTGCTGTTTTCACTAATATAGGCTCCAGTTAAAATCCTCAGCAGCAAAAGAATTGGACTCCTCTCAACAGCAGAACTGTATGTGCAATCCTAAATTGCAATGAATCAGATAATTACACTCCATCCATCCAAGACACAGCGTCAGAACTTTTTCTCACCACATCCCTGAAGCACAGAGAAACAGTCTCTACAAGGGCCCCAGCACACCACAGAAAAAGAGCATCCACCGGGATGGAGGAAGAAAGCAAGGACAGGGACCAAGCGTGAAAAGACGAGGGAGAAAGGCCAAAAGCAATCAAACGTTTTAAACGGTAAATGTGAATAAGCTCATTTACTAAAGTCACGAATGGTCATAGGTTCTATTTCCTGAGCATCACTTACTCTCTGCGGCACACTATTGTAGGGAAGACCTATTCACACCACTAAGGAGATAGGAAGGGCGAGGGGCGAGGGGCTTAGTTAGGAGATACAGAGAGTGCCTGCATCAGGTGAGGTGGACAGAGGCTGGGCAGGCAGGAGAAGAGAAAAGGTGGCCTGGGCAGAAAAAAAAATTAGAGAAGAGGATGCAAAAGAAATAAAGGTTAAAGAAGCCTGGAGCCTTGGAGATGCTATAGTAAAAGAGTAAATCTCTGTCCTTCCCTTAAATCTCCAACACAAAGGCTTGAAGGGGCCCACCACAGCTATTTACTGAAAAATGCAAATCATAAATATGTTTGAAGAAATGTGCTTTCTTCCATATTACAGCAAATGGAAATGACAATTCAAAAGACAGCAAAGTGTGAGTAAAACACTCAGTGATACTCTGCTTTAATAAAGACATAAAATGTGTTTGAGACATGCATGGTGGCACATGCCTGTAATCCCATCACTTGGGGAGGATGAGGCAGGAGGATTACTGCAAGTTTGAGGACAGCCTGGACTCCACACTGATTTCAAGACTGCCTTGGATATGGTGAGATTCTGTCTCAAAAGAAACAAAAAGATGTATTTGGAAGACACAGTGTTCACTTGCTCATATAACTCATCTCTCTCATGCTATTCTCGTGAAGAGGAAAAAATCAGCAGTCTGACACAAGGATGAGGCGGCTGTGCGGCTGAACCCCTTGCCAGCACAGTTATACTAAGCAGACACCATTTACTGAAAATGTCAGGATCTGCTGCAGAACGAACTGCTCAGCCTCAGGGCTGAACAGCCATGGGGTGTCCATTCCTGTGACTCTGATTCCGTGCGTGAGTAGGCGGCTTAAGCACGGACACAATTCCAGTGGGATCAGTGGGGACACGACCCCCCATGTCCGTTCCCTACAGGAGCTCTCATTTGCAAGAGTCTGGGCCATGCTTCCCTACACAGTGGCAAGAGCAGACCAAGGGGACAGAAATAGAGGCTGCCAGGCCTCTCCAGACACAGAGCTGTACCTGGTCAGTGACACAGCTGGCATGACCTGCAGGCCAAAGCCAGTTATAAAACTAGCCCGGGTTCTACCTCTTATTGAGAGAATCAGAGGCACTTACAATGATAAGAACAGCCAGATGACCGGAGCCGCGGGAGACAGGAGACCAAACTCGAGCAGGATCAGCTCTCAAACTTTATTATGTACAGCGAACCGGACCTGACAAGGTCCGCCACCCTCAACGTTGGTTCCTCTTCCGCCGTTGGGGGCAGGAACAACCTCTTATAAGGGGAAGCAGTATCCAATCACAGAGAAGCGCGCCTAACAAGCTGATAGGCTAGCGTCACGGGTAACTGGGCAGATATGACAATTTGGCGGGCTTGTTCAGGCCGGGAAGAACCCGGAAGCAGGAAATGGGCGCCATTCATAGGCGGCTTCCCACAACTCCCCCTTTTTTATTTATTAAAATAGGATGGTCTGTGGGTCCCTCCAAGGTGTCTATGACCTTGTTGCTGTTAGACACCTAGGAGTGGGCCTACCTTGTAGGCCGAGGCATGAGAGAATGTAGAGGTCTATACCCTGCTGTGCATCACCCTGTTTTGTGCATATCCTTGCGCCAGGACCATGCTCAAGGTGAGTGGTTCATTTTTTCGCAGGGCCAGGCTTTTGTGAACCGAACCTGGATGCATATAGACATTCATTCCTGCCTTCCCCCCAACCTTTGGGGTGGATGGCACTGCAGTACCCTTGGTCTCGCATCTCAATGCCAATAATTTGACTCCGGGAGGGACCCCTGGCCTTATAGGCCATGTATATCTGAGTGGAGCCTGTCTTAGGTTGACCAGGAGGGCTTTTCCCGTCTTACCTGTCATTGGCTTGCCCACTCAGCTCTTATAGCTGATGTTCTGCAATGTGAAGGAGATATGCGGCGGCCTGCTGGCCTGATGGGCCACCTGCTGCCATTTGCATGGCTGCCATAGCTGTGATCTTAACCTGCTGCTGAGTTTGTATGAGGCGATCTAACAAGCATTTAATAACCACAAGCCCTACTAGGATAGCCATGGCAATTAGCATAATCAAGGACTGTTTGATTGATGGTGTAAACCCTGGGTGAGGCGGGCGAGGCCGCCGAAAAAGGTGCCAATGTGGGCGGGTGGTGCCAAGGACCCCAAAGATATTGTGGTGGTTCTGTGGAATCTGAGCATATCACAGGGGTGATTAATAGGAACCCACAGAATAGAAAAAGCTCCAAACCAGACATTTTCGGGCGCTGAGCGTCGGTCGAGTTGACTTGTGTCCGCGGGCTTATCCTCCTGTGCTTTATCAGGAACTGGTGGGGAGTTTACTGCTCGCGTCAATCTTTCCGGGACCCACAGCGGTTCGCAGCCTGGTTCCTGTGGGAAGACACAAACCGCACCTCGGGTCCAGCTAATCACTGGATCCGGGCCCATCCATTGTCCTGTAAGGACATCTTTCCATCTCACCAGCCCTTTGTCGGCCGGGGACGGGTTATTGTGCTCCATGGCAGGGGAATGATTATTGTGATTAAGATTTTAAAAATTTATGGTAAAGAGTGCCAATGATATTCTTCCTTTGGGCGTTAGGCCGTGGCCACCCAATTCACGGCACAGGCGTGTCCACTCTTCTAAGGACCTATTTTTGTTAGGACATCACGGCACTCCTTAGTGCACTGTTCAAAAATCAATTGTTTTATGAGAGGGTGAGCCGCCTCAGCATCTGGAAAAATCCTGTTAGCGGCCTCAAGCATGCGGGCCACAAAGTCTGAAAATGGCTCTCCCTGCCCTTGTATAATTTTTGTAAGGTGACCCGTATGTTCTCCCTTTCCAGCCAGCCGTCTCCAGGCCTGGAGGCCACAGCGGCTAATTTGTTCATAAACCTGGCGAGGGTATTGAGTTTGATCTTCCTCAAAGGCTCCTCGCCCTAATAGCATATCCCTGTTCCACTCTCTCTGGTTATTTTCCCTGTTGGCTGCCGCCTGCTCTACACAGAATTCCTCATTCCAGGACTTCCAATCTAAATATTGTCCGGGGGAGAGGCAGGCGCGTGCCAGTTGGGTCCAATCTCCAGGAGTTAAAAGCAGACCTGCCAATGCCTCTAAAAGCGCCATGGTAAATGGCACATTGGGCCCATAAGCTGAAACTGCGTCCTTGATAGTTTTAAGTTGTTTAATTTCTAAGGGCTCATAATATCCTCCTCCTCCCCTGCCTCCTACTTGTACCGGGAATGCATGGAGACCGGAACACTCAAAGGGAAGCCGCGACCATACCCTCTGGTGGAAGGAACGTCCTCCTCCCTCCCCAGATGGGGGCACAGAAGGCAACCCAGGAAGTAGCTCTCCCTTTAACCAGGGCGGTGCCATAGGTTGTGGTGGCAGCCCAGGGAGCAACTCCTCTTCCGGCCACGGCGGTGCAGTGGGGCCTGGCGCCCTGAAGGGAGCGACCATGGGTCGCAAACTTGCCAAGGAGCGGAAGGGCTTAAGCTCCTCCCGTAAGGCGGAGTAGCTCGGGCAGGGTGGTGTTTGGTTCCCCTTTTTATCTTCCCGAGCCCTAAGTTCCTCTTTTAACGGTGTAGGAGGGTCATGCTTAGCAAAGACGACCTCCTCTTCTGAGCCTTCCGAATCCGAATCAGAATTAGAGCCCTGAGGGTCCTCCGGAGACCCACAATCGGCAGTGGCTCCGGGCTCCTCTGAGCATTCCGATCGAGCTCTATCAAAAGCCTGTCGGGCTGTATTAGCGAAGCGAAAGCAAAACAGATGCAAAGGGAAAAGAAAAGAAAAAAAAAACCCGGCGTCCACTTGTGTGGCGCTCAAAATCTGTTAGGTGCGTCCACCCAACCCAGGTGACCCAGTACTCACCTGTCCCGGGAACCGCTGTATCTCACGTAGCTGATCAGGGTGAAGAGAAGAGGCGCTCGCGGCCTTCCGTTGTTATTGAGCCAGGTCCTCCGTCGTACCGCAGGCGACAGCAATCGCACCTCCCGGCCGAAGAGGCACGTCGCTGAGTCTTTTACCTTTTTCCCCGTACGGGGGCCACCAGATGACCGGAGCCGCGGGAGACAGGAGACCAAACTCGAGCAGGATCAGCTCTCAAACTTTATTATGTACAGCGAACCGGACCTGACAAGGTCCGCCACCCTCAACGTTGGTTCCTCTTCCGCCGTTGGGGGCAGGAACAACCTCTTATAAGGGGAAGCAGTATCCAATCACAGAGAAGCGCGCCTAACAAGCTGATAGGCTAGCGTCATGGGTAACTGGGCAGATATGACAATTTGGCGGGCTTGTTCAGGCCGGGAAGAACCCGGAAGCAGGAAATGGGCGCCATTCATAGGCGGCTTCCCACAGCCAGAGACCATCTCTGTCAGTCATCTACCTCATTTACCACGTGCAGAAGCTCACATCATCTCAGTGAATCTCCATGGCAACTTATGAGACAGCCACCGTTTCCCCATTGGATAACTGAGGAAGCCAGCTCGTGAGAGGCTAAATATCCTACTTCATGTAGGTAGCAGATCTGGGGCTAGAGTCCCGATTATCAGCCATCCTTCAGGGGCTGGGGGTTTAGCTTAGCGGCATAAGCACCTGCCTTGCAAGCAGGCAGTCGTGGGTTCGAACCTTGGTACCGATAAAAAGGAAAAAGACCAAAAAAAAAAAAAAAACAGCCATCTTTCCATACACATCTCAGTAGGGTTAGAGTGCTTGAACCCCTGCTCCTTCCTCCCCGAAGGAAACAGGAAAACATAGTATTGGAGAGAATGGCTACAGGGGTCACAGTGCTTTGCTTTGTGTTGGAATCTTGGTTCTAAGTCCCATTAGCTCTGTGACTTTGGGATATTTAGGCTCTACTTCATCACCTGGTTAAATGACCAAGAATGAGATAACATACAAGCACCACCAGGACCTGAGACAACCTATCCTGTGCTCTGGGGCTTTTGCATCCATGAAATCAACCAATCACAGAAAATATCTGTAAAATTTTTATTTGTACTAAGCACATACTATAAGATTTTTATTCTTGTTTTTATTCCTTAAACAATACAGTAAACCAACTACTTACAGAGTAAGTGATCTAGAGATGATTTAAAATACTTAGGAGGATGTGCATAGGTCATCTGCAAATACTGTTCCATCTTATATAAGAGATTTGAGCACATTTAAGCTGCAGTACCCACAGGTGCCCTGGAATGAG
Source organism: Cavia porcellus (assembly GCF_034190915.1). Classification (NCBI taxonomy): domain Eukaryota; kingdom Metazoa; phylum Chordata; class Mammalia; order Rodentia; family Caviidae; genus Cavia; species Cavia porcellus. Next base: position 74,259,652 of record NW_026947498.1, read on the forward strand.
CCCCATCCTATGCCTATGCACAACTGTGTGTGCTCTGTAAGTATTATCACTTCTAAGTTGCCGTTCTGAGTGTCCTGGTTAATTTACCCTGGGTCAAACTGCACCGAGCCCCATACCAGTCTCCCAGCCAGCAGCTGTGCAGTGACCCCGAGCCATCGTGACTTTGTCATTATTGAACCTCCTGGCCTTGTCCCTGGGTCTTTGCTGCAGCCCCACTGCTGGCCGTCACTTTACTCATCTGTAGCACTTTCTTTGCAGCCGCCATCTCATGTGGAGGCTTGGTGATGTCACCTACAGCATCTCCCTGGCCACTGTTCTTTTAGTTCTTCTGATTCTCCCACAGGAGGCAGGAAGGGAAGTCTCCAGGTACAGGACGTCTGCTAGAGGTGCTTTGTACCAATCCAATGCCTTTCATGTCTTCTCCCCTTTGAGTGCGATGTTCCAACCCGAGTCCCCACTAGGGGGCAGGGGTGTTTCTCTACCCAGTTCCTTACCTCCTGCAGTGGCTCCTCAGACAGCAGATACACACAGTTCCTCTCCAGATGAATGAGCAGCTTACTTATCAACATGAAATTCAAGGAGAACTAATAAATTTCACCTACATGATCCTGAAAATTCACTGCATTGACACTAATTCTGTCAAACATTCTAGTAGTTTTATATTACCAAAGCAGTTTTACAGCCTTTCGTCTGAAAGGGCATGGGAAGAGTAAACAACCAGTGCTTGTTTTAGGGAAAGGTTGACTGTTTTCCCCTCTAGTTAAAGGGCAAAGGTACTTTGGGTTTAGCATTCAGGGACACTTAGGTTATCGTTTCCTTCACAGGATTGTAGACAAATCTCAGTTCTGAGTGAGGTTCCAAAAGGCTTCCTTGGGGGAGATTCCATCTGTACCTGAAGAGAGGCAGGGGTAGGGACAGCCCTTCTTTCAATTACATAGACACTCATGGGAATCCAGGTGGACAGGTGAGACCCGCTTTTTTTTTTGGTACCGGGGATTGAACTCATGACTGCACACTTGCAAGGCAGCCACTTATGCCTCTGAGCTAAATCCCCAGCCACAGGACCCTCTTTTAATAAGGATACAGAGAAGGAAGGAATTGTAGAGAACAGGCCAGAATCACTGAAATAAAGCCCTGAACTTACAGTGCGGGGGATCAAGAACACTGTCTGGAGTTTGACAGAACAAGATGTTTAACAGTTACTTAAATTTACAAATATAGATTTTACATAGAGGAACATACTGCATTGAGTTTTAACCACAATGGCAGAAGAAGGGAGGAGGAAATAAAATGGTGTAAAGTTAGTAAATTAAATTTGAAGTACCATAAGATATTTAAGATATTGATGTACCATATTATCCTTAGAAAAAAATACCTAAAATGAAAAAAATCAACAAATGCATGTAACATGGAGACATGGAGGTAATTACCAAATGAACTAAAAGCACAAAACATGACTTTTCTTCATCTCTGTAAAAGAGGAATGGGAAGGGATGGACAGAGGAGTGGCTGATCTATGTGACTTTCTAACCACAATTTTATTTTACTTTAACTGTGGCTGGGCTGGGAGAAGCTCAGTGGACAATGCAAATGTAAGCCCTCAAATTAAATCAATTTCCAGAACCCGCAAAATGTGATTCTGGGAGGAAGAGAGATGTTTTTGTACTGGTGATCAACCTCACAACTTCAGACTTGCCAGGTGGGCACTTGTGCCGCTGAGCTAAATCAGACACCAAGGTTCACCAGAACGGCTGCTCCTAAGTTTCAGGAGAACTCGTGCAGGACATTGTCGTGGGATTGAGGCTCTCATCTGGATTCTCGGGTCTTTAGTGAGTAGACAGAACTCGGGCACTCTTCTGCATTTCACTTTTTGGGTGAATGTTATAAAATCCTATAAATCATGTGTCGTGTACTAAATCTATTCCCTTGCAAACTCTGACTACAACACACACCATGCTTGGCTCAGAGTAGTACTTTTTCATTGTAAAGTTTGACAATAATTTTCCAAACTTTGGTTTAATGCACTCAATTCATTGCATCTTGCACCTCTGTCTCCCCCTTCAGTCCTCACCTGTCTCACCAGCCCCTCGGCTACTGCCAAGCCCTGCTGAAACCTGCTGCTCTTGGCCTCGAAGGCTCTTCTCCCAGGCATGGCTGGCTCTCTCGTTACTCTGCTTTGTTACCTTATCAAGGAGGCTTTTCCTGGTTCTTGACATAAAACTCATATTGTGCTCCATCTCTAGAATTTTCTATGTACTTTCACCCCCACCTTGCTTAGTTTCCTTCCATAATGATTATCTCAGGAATGTTATATACATATTTCCGGCACTATCTGACTTTTCTATTAGAATAAAAACTCTAGAGCCTAAAAGGAGAAGCCAAACACTTAAGGACTTTTGTGTTCAATGCTGCATTCCCAGAGTCTAAAGGAAGGCCTGTTAATAAGAGATGCCCATCTGAGATGACTACACACTTCTCAGATGAAGAAATATAATCAGCAAATAAATATGTGAAAAAATGTTCAACATCATTGATCACTCAAAAGATGCAAATTAAAACACTGAGATTCCACCTCACCCTGGAAAAAAATGGCTATTATCTTTTATCTATTTATTTATTTTTTGGTCTTTCTGCACATTTTTTTTTCTTTTTATTGGTACCGGGGATCAAACTCATGACCACCCGCTTGCAAGGCAGGTGCTTATGCTGCTGAGCTAAATCCCCAGCCCCTATTTTTTGGTCTTTTTGAGACAAGGTTTCACTATGCAGTTCAGGTTGGCCTGAGCTCACTTTGTAGCCCAGGGTGGTCTTGAACTGGCAACAATCCTCCTACTTCAGCCTCCCAAGTGCTGGGATTACAGGCCTGTCACCATGTCCAGCTGCTAAGAATGGCTATTATCAAGAAGTCATGCTGGGGATTTAGCTCAGCATCATAAGCGCCTGCCTGGCATATGCGAGGTTGTGAGTTTGATCCCCAGCACCCCCCCCCAAAAAATCAACCAATAACAAAAGCTGGAGGGGCTGTGGGGAAAATAGAACCCTTCTCTACTGTTGGTGGGAGTGTAGACTGGTACAACCACTACTGGAAATCAGTGTGGAGATTCCTCAGAAAAACAAGACTAAAAGTCCCATTCAACCCACCTATTCGCTTTCTGGGTATCTTATCAAAAGAATTTTTTAATTCACACCACAGCGATATATGTGCAGCTACGTTTACAGCAGCACAGTTTGTAGTAGCTAGCTCTTGGAAACAACCTCAATGCTCATCAACTGAAGGATGAATAAAAAAAGGTGGTATTTTTATACAACAGAGTATTACTCAGTCATAAGGATAAACAGGAAACTTTTATAGGTAAACGAAAGCAACCTGAGACCATACATAAGTGAAATAAATAAGACACACATGTGTAAACATCATATTGACTCACTACTGTGAGAAGCTTAACAACATATGTATACATATACGTATACATATATGTATACATATACATATACACATACATATTCATATACATATACGTATATGAATATGTATGTGTATTTAAAAGATAGCAAGGATAATTATAGTACTGATTCCTCTGAGTTAATTGAAGAGAAAGATTTGTGCTGGTATTGTTCAGACAACTGAATGCAGATGTGTTATGCTTTGTGTGAATGATTTGGAGATGATAATACACAATGTATGTACCATTGATGCCCCTGATTGATGTGTTTTGAAATTTCTTTTTTTTCAGGGCTGGGGATTTAGCTCAGCGGCATAAGCGCCTGCCTTGCAAGCAGGCAGTCATGAGTTCCATCCCTGGTACCGATAAAAAGGAAATTTCTTTTTTTTCTCACTTTTTTTTTGTTTTTTTGTCTTTGAAATAAAATGGATTTGAAAAAAAACAAATAACAGATGCCCAGTAACTTCTGTTGCTTAAATGGAAGACCTAACGTAATAGTACTGGTGGATGACTCATCTTACATCAATATTTCCCCAAATGTGACACCTGTGTATAGGGCATGATTTCAGGCAGTATAAAGATATACATTAAATAACACTGAATTAGATCAAGAGAGTGCTTTCTTTGCAAAGTTTCAATCCTTCTATCTCAAGGTCTCAGTTAGTGCTAGTTTGTCTCTATTATTTGCTAGTTCATCATTAAAAACTAGACAATGGCCTTTATTTTTACAGTCCACTAAGAGCCTTTTGTACCAACCAGTATCTGACCAGAATTTAACATTTTTCTTTTCATTGTAATTTTTCCCGAGGGGTCTGGCGACACAGGTCAGGAATGGCCTGAACACTCTGTAACCCAGGCTGGCCTCAGACTTGCAGCTATGTTCCTGCTTCACCCCCGAGTGCAGAGATTACAGACATGTGCCACAACGCCTGGCTCATTGGATTTGTTCTTTTTTCATTCAATGAATTTATTCATTTATTTATTGGTTACTGGAAATTGCACTCAGGCAGGAGTATGCCACTGAGCTATATCTCTGGCCGTATTTATTCTTTTTGCTTTTGTTTTTTGAGACAGGGTCTCCAACTCACTAAGTAGCCCAGACTGGCTTCGAACTCACATCGATCTTCCCACCTCAGACTTCTGAGTGCTGAGATTACAGGTGTGCACCATCAGGTTCACTTACACATACAGGTTCATTGTACATATTCTGAAGGGTATCTCTGTTTTAATTATGTGCCTGATAATGTGTTAGACCTATTTAAATCTCCCAGTAATTCTAGACAGGAAGTATCAGTTTGTAGTTGAAACTGCAGATGAGTTCTCCATAAGACCAAAGTTTCCTCTTTCTTTTATTAAGATAAAATTCAACACTTAAAAGTATGTTAGTGTACTATTCACCATTTAGTATAATCGTATGTACCCATCACTACTATTTCGGAACACTCTCATCATCCCCCAAAAGAACCCCATACATACCCTTTAGCTATCACACCCCAACTGCCCCAACTCTAAGCAATAACTAATGTACTGTCTCGTACATAAATGGAATCACATTTGTGGTCTTTGTACTTGGCTTCTTTCACCGAACACATTCCGAGGTTCATCTAATATGCAACCAAATTTCAATTCTTTTCTAGGGTTAACATTACATTGTATTGATATAGCACTGCATCTGTCTACTCATCAACTCCTGGACATGTGGGTTGTTGCTACCTTTTGGCTGTATCTGAGTCTTTGCTGGAACGTTTCCAGTCTTTTAGGTACATATATATGTTACAGCATAACTATTGCATATGAGGGTTTCGTTTGTAGTAGGTTCCATTTCGATACTTTCCAGGTTCTTGGTTTTTGTTTTTTGTTTTTTTTTTTTTTGTCTTTTTCATTTTTATCAGTACCAGGGATTGAACTCAGGACCGCCTGCTTGCAAGGCAGGTGCTTATGCCACTGAGCTAAATCCCTAGCCCCTAGGTTCTTGTTCTGAACAAAGACTTGGACAAGACAGGAGCAAAAGGTACCAAGGTTTCACATTTATTAAAGTTAGAAATAGTATGCTCTGCAGAGTGAGAGTGGGTTTTCACTGGAAGGATGAGAGCACGGTGGCCACCAAGTTAATGGTCACAGACTGTTGCATTCCCCATTGAAAGGACCAATTCTTGCTAATTTTAGCCATGGGGGTGGGGGCTGTGATCCCAGCTGTCCAGAGTCTTGGCCAGCTACCCAGTTCAAAGATGGCCTAAGGGGCTGGGGATTTAGCTTAGTGGCATAAGCACCTGCCTTGCAAGTGCACAGTCGTGAGTTCAATCCCCGTACCAAAAAAAAAAAAAAAAAAAAAAAAAGATGGCCTGAACTACACAAGACCTAGTCTCACTAGTCATTTGTATTATGTTCATTTGCATTTCACTACTGCCTCATGCTGTTCATTATCTTTTAATATCTTCTTGGCCACTGTGTATTTTTGGAGAAAAATTTGTCCTTTGTCCTTTTTACAATTGGACGGTTTTGTTGTTATTGAGTTACAAAACTTTCCTTTAGGGCTAACTTCTTTTAAAACTATACTAAAAAATAGTAAACAATAGTACAAAAGTACAAACAATAGTACAAAAATGGCGAAGGCAATATACAGATCAGAAACTAGTTTGAGCAACACTTACTACAGAACTAAAAGCAACAATTGCGGAATTAGGTTTAAACCCCAGCTCTATCTGTAAAATTTTGCATAAAATTCTGCACAAAATTTTGCATGAGAAAGTGTTATTTAGGCCAGGCATGGTGGCGCATGCCTGTTAATCCACAGAAGGCAGAGGCAGGGGGACAGCTGTGAGTTCAAGACCAACCTGAACTACATAGCAAGACCCTGTCTCAAAACAAAATGAAAAAGTGTTATTTAATCTCGTTAAGATTCAGCTTCTTTAGCTTTGAAAAGTTTTTATAACTGTAGTAAGTGAGATGGCGAACATGAAATTCTTGCTCAAAGCCGGGTGCCACTAAGCACTGCACAAACGTTATTATTACTAATACAGGCGACAGGGCAGCCGTACCGACTTAGCGCGTACACCACCCCGCCACGCCCTGCAGTTCCCGGCCTTCTGCGCATGCTCTTCCTACGACCTCATCTCTGCGCGGCCTCCAGCCCTTAGCTGCCGTGACCCCGCGGTCTTACTTCCGCTTCCGGTAGGGACAAGCGGCTTCCGGCGGCGTGGTCTGAGAACTCTGGCACAGCAGTGTTCTGGAGCCGTGAGGGTCTGTGGTGCCGGCCCTAACCCGGCCGCTGGCGGGAGTGTCCTAGTGTGGCTGGGAGGGAGGAACGGCCTGCCTCGCCCTGCGCCGGCTCGAGCTTCAGTGCGGCTCCACCGCGGAGCCGTCGCGTTGGCTTTCCCTGGCCTTCCCCGCTTCCCTAGATTCTCGTGACCGCTGACGCGAGGACACGTGAGTTCTGTTCCGGTCTGCGCCGCTGGGGGGCCCAGTGACCTTGGGCGGGACACGGCCTTCCACCTCCTGTACGGCGGAAATTATCTTCGCGGTGATAGCGGGTTAAGGACTGTAGTTTACTTAGTAATGTGAAAGGCTGTCGTCAGTCCTTGGCACAGCACAAAGGTGGTGTAGCCACTGCTTAGCTATTCACTCCCCGCACCCCACCCCCAGGAAGGTTGTTTTCCTTTTACAGGGATTTCAGAGAGATCTCTTGATGCCAGTTCGTAGGTCCCAGAATCAGGCATGTGGTAGACTTGCACATATTTGTAGTTACTAGATAATGTTAAATTAACCTTTTTAAAATTCAAGCAAAAAGAAGAAAGATGGATTTTATTTATTTATTTTTGATACTGGGGATTGAACTCATGATCTCACACTTGCCAAGCAGGCGCTTATGCCACTGAGCTAAACCCCCAGCGGATTTTATTTTTTTTAACTGGGAGTTGAATCCAGGTCCTTTGCCAGGAGCTATCTACACTTATTTTTGAGAGACAAGGTTTCCCAAAGTGACTAAATTGCCCAGGTTGGACTTGAATTTATGGGAGGCCAGCCTCAGCCTCCCATAGTGCTGGATTACAGGTGCCACCACACCCAGCTAGAAGATGCCTTATTAGCAAGTTTTAATGATTGGCTTGAAACTGCTGCTGTCACTTAAATGTGGTTATATTGGTTGTGTTGCCTTGTCCAAAACGCATGTTTTTCAGTATAATTGAGGTGAAAATGTCTGGACTTTATTTCTTTTTCATAAAGGAACTTTTTTAGGAGTCTTGGAAACATTGCCAAAATGTCTGACATTCAAGAAGCTACTAACCAACTCCTGGATGTTAACCTTCATGAGAACCAGAGGTTTGTACCAAAAACAGAAGAAAGTGACACCAAAGATGAATTTGAGCATCTCCACGTCACTATTGGAGCCACTGTCCCCACTGGCTTTGAGCAAACAGCTGCAGATGAAATCAAAGAGAAATTGGGGTCATCATGCAAAATTAGCAAAGATCGGGGCAAAATATATTTTGACATTTCAGTGGAAAGTCTGGCGCAGGTGTGAATGAAGCACTATTTAAAATAGTTCTCTAAGTATATTATTCTAGTTTATAGACACCTCTGGAATCTTTGTCACATGATTTCAAAGTATTGTTGCATTTTCTGCTGGATGTTGATTTGGAAGCTTAGTTGTATTTTTAGGAGGATATGTTCTCTAGGTGTTTTTATAAATATGTTTACTTTAGTCTGCTCATTTAATAATTGCAGCATTTCCTGGTGAATTCACCAGAGTCCTGTGTGACTTGCAAAGAAATTCTGAGTGTCTGTTATGCTTCTTTTTACTTACTTTAGCCTCTAGTTAAAGTTTATATTTTGGTAAAGTACAAAAGCATAGGTTTTTCTTCTAATTTGTGTTAGACATTCTTGCTCAGAAGTAATTAGGAATTACTGCAAGTGAGAAATGAAGGTTAGCAAACTGCCATCCCACTACAACAAAAGCTAAGGTACATCTGATTACCACACAAGAAAAACATGGACACCAACTGTGTCTGGGTTTTTTCTGTTGTATTTTTTTTTGAGACAGGGCCTCACTATACATTCTAGGCTGGTCTTGAATTCAATATGTATCTTAGGCTTCATATTTCTGTTTTTTGAGCCTCAAATTAGTAGCAATCCTCCGACTCAGTTTCTGGAGTGCTGGGATTACAGGTGTGCACCACCACACCCAGCTTGTGGTTGGTTTTTTTCTTCGGTACATTCAAAGCTTTTCATTTTTGACATCCAGGAAATATTTGTGTGATGAACTGGTAAACAGTTATTTCACATCTAGCATTTTAGTTAGTACCTTGTGCAGCTTCATGAATCTAGACACTGTTGTTACTCTCGTTAATCATTAACTTCAGAAAGAATAAGTGATTTGTCTGCAGTCACTTAGTTAATAATCACAACCAGGAAGCTTAACCTTGTGCTTTTAGCCACTATTCCTCTTAGCTCTTAGTGATACACAGTGTACCATACGGAGCCATGAGAAAAGTACAGTAAAGGCCCACTTGATTGCTCTCATTTTTCCTTCCTCAAACTTGAGTTGTGCATACAACATTTCAGGCTTCTGTCCCTTAGTATATCCTCATCATTGTCTTTAAAGAAAAGCACCTGATGGGTAACCAAAAAAGATGGAGAAAAGGAGATAGGTACTTTAAAAGTACAATATAGACATTAGATACTTTTAAACTATTGTATGTACGTTTAATCATAGATAGCTTCTGTTATACAGAGGCTTTTTCAGAAACCTGTTTCTAGCATTTTTCTTTTTTACAGGTTCATTGTCTGAGATCAGTTGATAATTTATTTGTAGTTGTTGAAGAGTTTAAAGATTTCCAGTTCAAAAAAACAAAGGTGAGTTAACTCAAACATGATAGCTGAATTTTAGCCATCTTATCTAGAGAAGTATTTCTCCTTACTGTCTGCCTATCATTTTGTGTTACTGTTGCAGTGTTGCTGGGAATCCAACCCCAGAGCCTTAAATATTGTAAGTTCCTGCTCTACTGTTGAGTTATTCTGTACTTTTATCATAAATTCGGGCACGTTTTTATAGTAAAACTTGTGATTTGCTGATACATCCAGAAATTACTTTTAAAATTCAGTATTGGAAAGAACCAGGTGTGGTGGTACACACTTGTCAGTGCTTGAGAGGGTGAGACAGGTTTGTTTCAAGTTCAAGGCCAATTTGGGATGTGCATTGAGTTCAAGGCCAGGCTGAACAACATGGTGAGACCCCTATCTCAAACCAAAAGAGAAAAATAATAATAATTTTTAAAAATCAATATTGGAAAATATTGTTTGACTTGCTTATAAAAGTTATAAACCTTAGATTAGCTTTGCTGATATGTAGATATGTTTCCAAAATAGAATTGCTTCTAGAATGTGAACTGAACAAGTGAAAGTTTGTGTCACTTATAGATAATCCTTCATTACTATTCTACCTTGACCTTGCTTCTCAAACTTCATTTTTAAAATAAAGCTTGGGCTGAGGATTTAGCCAGTGGCATGAGCACCTGCCTGGCAAGTGCAAAGTTGCAAATTGGATTCACAGTACCAGTAAGATAACATAACACAACATAACATAACACAGTCTAGCTAAAAATAAAGTTAGCCTGCTGGGCGTAGTGGCACAAGCCTGTAATCACAGCACTCAGGAGGTTGAGGCAGGAGGATTGTTGCAAGCGTGCTCAAGGCCAGCCTAAGGCTTGTTTCAGAAAGACTAAATAAATAATAAATAAAGCCAGCTGGAAGCAGTGGCACAAGCCAATAATCCTAGCATTTGGGAGGTTGAGGTAGGAGGATTGCCGTGAGTTTAAAGCCAGCCCGGGCTGCATCACAAGACCCTGTTTCAAAGATAATGAATATAGAAAGCCAAAGTAATATTTAAATATCTTCAGTTGTTAGGACAACAGCTTTCTCTCCAGTGTGTTTTTAACATTTTAGATCTAAGTATTCAACTGCTACTGAAGCTGAAGGCTAAAAACTGGATTGCAGAAAAGCTTTAGTTTTTTCTTCCACATTTTGTTTCCAGAGTCAAATGCATAAAAGCTTTTCTGCCACCATTACTGCCTATCTTAGAAATCTTTCTTAAAACAACTATGACATACTGCCTAACTCTCTAGTTATTATTTCCAACAGCTTGCCATCCAAATCATTATTCAAAAACTAGTCAAACTTCAGGGCATGGTGGCACATACCTAATACCAGCTATCTGGATGAAACCACCTTGGGCGATTTAGTGTGACCCCATTACAAAGTAAAATTTACAAAAAGGCCAATATGTAGCTCAGTGGTAGAGTGGTTACCTAGCATACCCAAGGCCTTGGGTTCAGTTCTATACCACCAAATAAAACAAAAATAATCAAAAGCGATACAAACCCACAACATAGAAAAAATAGGACCAGACTTGAAAAGACTACTGAAAATAGATAAAAATTTTATTAGCTGTAAATGTAACTTTTAACACTAGTATTATGACCTTTTTGATGACTGTCATTGGCAACTGAATCATACTTATGAAACTCATAATTAATAGTCTGTTTAAAGTTTTAGCTGCTATGCAATTTGAAATTTCGATAATTCTGTAAATGAATGAATATTAAATATTTAAAAGAAAATTTTTCATCTTCTTTAACTTACAGACATTTATTAATATACCCTTAAATTCTTGCATTTTTTCCATTTAAAAATTTGTATTCTGGGTCATTTGACTCTCCAGAAGTAAATTTAATCATGTGATGATTCTACTTGAGCTGGCTTTTCAGAGTTTCCTTGTAAGTAACTATAAAAAAGGTTCTTGGCTGAAGTCCCAGAAGAACAGCAAGAGTTATAATTAATTTTGATTTGTGAAAAGGAAACTTCTATGATTTTGTGAACTTAAATTGCAACATGACCTAGGTTTAAAAAGTCTAGTTTTTAAACATTTGCCTTTAGCTTTTATTGTATTGACAAGCTTTTTATGTATAACTAGTTTTCATTTTACCTCAAAGGGCATGAGGATTTTTTTTTTAATCTTTAATCAGCTTGCTGAAATTTGTCTCATTGATAATTCCTTTTCAGGACATGTCGATCCACTTACATTTCTGGAAAATTTTCTTAACTTATTTGATGTGTTTTTTTTTTTTTAATTTTGTTTTTGTACCAGGGATCGAACTCACAACCTCGTGCTTGCCACAAGAGCGCTTACACTGCTGTGCTAAATCCCCAGCCCCTTCTTGACTTATTTGAAAAAGAATTTTAAAATTTATTTTAGCTCCACTTAAGGAAACTGGTTTTACATATGTGGGATCTTTTCTGACTGTTCTGTTTGTGTGGGTGTGTGTGACTAGAGATTGAACCTAGAGTGACATTCCCAGCCCTTTTTTAATGTGTTATTTTTATTTCAATACAAGGTCGCAATATGTTGCTAAAGTTGCCCAGGCTAGACTTGAACTTGCAGTCCTTTACCTTAGCCTCTCAGGCTGGGCAGATTACAGATGTGTACCACTGTGCACAGCTTGACTGTGTTTTCATATTATTTTTCTCTGATCCTTTGTAACTGTTTTGCTCATTGCCATTTTGCTTTTCTTTTCTCCACATTCTTTGCTGTGCTTTTGGGGGTGTCTTATATGTGTTGTTTTCATCTGGTCTGCCTTGGTTTCATATTTTTATTCCACATTTTGTTTGACTATACAGGTTCCCATTCTGTCTCTTTCTGGTGGCTCACCTCATTATCTGCTTTTATATCTCTGCTTTGAGCTCATATTTACAAATGTGTTTCTTCTTATTTTATTTATTTATTTATTTATTGAGACAGTGTCTTGCTGTGTGGTTGAGGCTGGTCTTGAAGTCACCTTATGAGTTGTAGTCCAGCTTCAACTAACTGCCCTCATCTACTTCAGCCTCCCATGTGCTGGGATTATAGGCATGCCCCACCATACCTGGCCCTTTATTTTTTGATGTGGTTGTGTCTAATCAGTTTTTCACTGCTTTGTGCCAAGTTTTCTGGTTGCTGCTGTTTGTCTTTATGTTCTTTTTTTTTTTTTCTCTGTTACTACTTTTACGTAAACCTTGTGCTAATAACTTCAGAATTGCTTATCTTTTAATAAAGAAATTCTGTTTGGAACTACTACTCTGCCTCTTTCTCTTTCTTTTTTTCTTTCTTTCTTTTTGGTACTGGGAATCAAACTCACGATCTTGCAGTTGCCAGGCAGATGCTGTGCTGCTGAGCTATGTTCATGGCCCAGAACTGCTTTCTATCAAGGTTCTTGTGGTAGAGAAGCCACAGGTGTGACCAGGCCAGCAGGAAATCTCCCTGACTGATATAAGTGTGGATGAGTGAGTGTGTTCATCTGTCTGTCTGTCTCTCCTTCTCTTTCCTTCATAGCTTTATTGAAATATAAAATCCTATTCCATTGAATGATTTCTTTTAACCTTCTTCCTAGGTGGAAAGAATCAGCAGCTTCAGCTTTATTCACAAAGCAGAGCATAATTGTCCTAAGTATATGGGAGAATGTATGTGGGTTATATGCAAATACTAGGTTTTTGGTATAAGGAACTGAAGCATCACAGATTTTGGTATCTGCAGGGGTTCTAGAACCAATTTCCAGGGAATCCAAGGGATAAACTATATCCCTAACCCTACCTCAGTAATAGAGTACTTTTAGCAAATGTGACATATTCACGAAATTCTTGTTCAGCTTACATTTCTTTCCCCTGCTGTTGCTCAACACAAAGGAGGTCCAGGGACACTTTCTTCACCACTTGCCTGGTGTTCCAAGTAAAGATTATTTGCTATCTTTTTTTTTTTTTTTTTTTTTTGACACAGGGTCTCATTCTTTGGTCCAGGCTGGTTTTGAACTCACTATGTAGCTTAGGCTTGCCTCATTCTCCTGAGTATTGGGATTACAGGCATGTACCATCATGCCTGTCTTTGCTATCTGCTTTGTAGAGGTGCTTTATCCTTTAATTTATCTCAGATCTGCTGGATTTCTCCCTATTTTATCCCGCACTTCTGTTTGACCTTTACTGCACTTGAAAGTTCTTACATTATAGCTCCAGGTTTTACCGATATTCTTATCAAGGCAAAAGTTGGTATTTCTGTTGTATTCTTCTTTTAAAACAGTTTCTGAAGAAAGAGAAAGGAACAAACAAAGGCAGGCAGGGCCAGTATTGTTTTAACCAACCTCTCATCTACAGGCCCTTTATAGGAAAATTATTTATAGATTGAATTAAATTTGCTATTTCAACAGGATTCAGTAGTGCCAGTCTCAGTTACATCAGTCACCACTGATTTCTTTCTGCCTTGTGCTTTAGTAACACAGTCAATACCAGTACTGTGTGTAATAGAACTTTCTGATGCAAATGTCCTCTATATACTCATCCAGCATGCTAACCACAAGATGGTGGTGAGTGAAATGTAGGTAAACTGACTGAGGAACTGTTTAATTTCGGTAATTTTCAGTCATTTAATTTCAACAACTATATGTGGCTAGTGACTGCTCTATTGGACAGCAGTGCTCTCTACTTCATGTTTTATTGCTTAATTACACACTATCCAGCAGTTTTTTATTGACCACTTTTTACATGCCGATATCATTCTGGGTGTGTGGCTCATAGCAGAGGTCTTGCACCTACATTCTGGGAGTCGCCTTGATACTGCTAAACATGGCAGAGAAAATCAAATAGAGAATGACTTGGAAGGACATTCAGTAAAGCAGGCGTCTCAGAAGATGGGGTGTTGAAGAAGTCCCAGTGCAGGGGCTGGGGATTTAGCTCAGCGGCATAAGCACCTGCCTTGCAAGCAGGCAGTCGTGAGTTCGATCCCTGGTACCGATAAAAACGAAAAAGACCAAAAAAAAAAAAAAAAAGAAAAAGAAGTCCCAGTGCAGAGTGTGAAGCAGGTACCTTCTGAGTAGAGATAAAAGAGGAGTGGAAAAAGTGGCCCTGAAATATGTAAGAGAATAGGCAGGAGTTAGACTGTAGTACTGTGGGAAGCTATTCAAGAGCTTTTAGCAAGAGAGGGACATCACAGGATTCTTCTTTTTAAAAAAATGACTCTAAGAATCAACAGATACATTTTTAGCTGCTGAAGATTTTTGCCTTTAAAAAGTTTTCTTTTTGAAGTAGTTAATATGTAATAAGCCGTAGTATTCCTCCTTTATATCACGCAACCATAGAGGAAAGGAGAGTTGAACAGGGTTTTCTCAAAAACTAGAGAGTGTTTAAGTTATCTTTCTTCCTCTTCCCTGTCTTTTATCCACCTCCATCCCCTTCTTGAGGTAGCTTCTCACAGTTTACATTTTAACTTAAGATGGGCATGGTGGTATATGCTTTATACTCACAGCATTCTGGAAGGCCGAGGCAGGAAGATCAGAAGTTCAAGCCCAGCCGAAGTAACTTAACAAGACCCTCTCTCAAAATATAAAAAAGGCTGAGGATGTGCCTCTGAGCAGAGGCCCTGGGTTTGTCAGTACTGGAGATAAAAAAGGGGATAGGGGAATTAGTTATAGTTTCTGTTATGTTTAACTTACTTTTTTTAAGACAGAGTCTCACTGTGAGCCCATTGACCTTGAACACACAGCAGTCTTCCAGCTTAGCCTCCAAAGTGCAAGTGCTGGGATCACAAGCATGCCCCATCGTGCCCAGCTCTTACATTAATCTATATTAGTTTAATGTATATATCTCAGTTTATCATTGAAATCTTAGTTTTGTTGACTAAAGGCAGTTTTTTTTTCTTTTACTCTCTTGCCTTATGTCCTCTCCCAACCTTCAACAAAGTGACTAGTAGCAAAGTAGAGGTTTATTTAAGAACAGAGAAATGAATTGGGGAGCGGTGTTGCCTGGCTATTATCTCAGGACACAGGTGGCTGAAGGCAGGAGGATCACTGGCAGTTTGAGGCCAACCTAAACTACATAATGAGACTCTGTCTAAAAAAACAAAAAATAAAGTAGTGAGAAATGAATGAATTTCATTTTCTGTCCTTTATAGGAAGAAGCTCTGAAAGATTTCGAAGACTTGGCTGGGAAACTGCCATGGTCAGATCCTTTAAAAATATGGGAAATTAATACTTGTTTCAAGAAAAAAAAAACAAAGCACAAAAAGATGAATGTGAATTCTAGTAAACAGAAAATTGTAAATGGACAAGGAGACAAATTAGATGAGAGAGATGATAAAGGATTTATCGACAATGCTTTAGATTCACATATCTTAGACTATTATGAAAATCCAGCCATCAAAGAGGAAATATCAACCTTAGTAGGTGATGACCTGGCATCTTCCAAAAGTGAGAATGATGAACATTCCAAAGCAGAAACTGAGCCTCAGGTGTTGAAGTTTAGAGTCACATGCAACAGGGCAGGAGAAAAACACTGCTTTACCTCAAATGAGGCTGCAAGAGATTTTGGGGGTGCTGTTCAAGGTCTTTTCAAGTGGAAGGCTGACATGACCAACTTCGATGTGGAGGTAGGTACATCCTCTGACTGATGGTTAGGAGGGCTGTGATAGATACAGAGTTTTCAGACTAACCCAGTATCAGGGACGTTTAAACTGAGACAGTAGGGCTAGTAGCATGAGATAAAGAACATTTGGTATGGAGACTTGATAGATCTGCATCCAGTTTTGGCTCCACAAGTGTGTAACAGTGGAAGTGATTGTCTCTCTTGGCCTTTTACAAGTGGAACCAGTAGGAGTATTCACTTTTTTTTTTTTTTTTTTTTGATACTGGGGCTCAAACTCATAACCTTGTGCTTCCCAGGTAGGCATTTATGCCACTGAGCTAAATCCCCAGCTGACCAGTAGTAGTTTTTTGATTTTTGCATCGAGGACCTTTGCATTGAGCTATATCCTCAGGCTTTTTTGTTTATTTTTTGAGACAGGGTTTTGCTGTTCAGATTAGGCTGGTCTTAAACTCACTACCCAGGCTGGTCTCAAATTCATGGCAGTCATCCTGCCTCAGCCTCCAGGTATCTGCCACCATGCCCAACTTTAGCCCTTAGTTAATGAGTTACCAAAACTGAGCTCTTTCTGTCTTGGTGCTCATCCTCCTTGGGGTTACACACATCCCATCAAACCTGTCAAAATAATACATTTAAAGTACATTTTTGTTGCAAGACCGTGGCATTTGCTCAGTACTTGGTAAATGGGAGCTATTAAGACACAAGTTTTCTAATTTATAGTCTAGTACTTTTTCTTCTGTATTCTGTATACTTTCAGATTATAAAATTCAACCAGAATTAAAACAATTTTTATGTCTTGTTCATAGTTTTGGTACTAAAAAAGGTGAAGTGCACTTTGGAAACCTCAACCTCAAATTAGTCATTTGTGCTAATACTCGACCTAATTCCCAAAGCAAATACTTTTAGCATGCTTAAAACAGTCGTTCTCACTGCTCAGGTGATTGATTGGCAGTACTGACCTGAACTACATGGCAGAGGTCATGTACCTACATTCTGGGAGGAGCCTTGATGACGATGCAAATTTAGTAACTTTCAATAGTGCTAAACACAGCAAAGAAAATCAACAGGAAGAGAATGACTTGGAAGGACATTAAACCTGACTATTTAAAGGATCTCTAGCAACTGTCATTGTTACCAAGAGGTTAATTTCTCTTGTTTTAAGACACTTGAATTTAGAGCAAGATTCTCTTTGTAACTTTTTTTTGGCATGTCAAATCAACTCCTCACTTTTCTCTGCCTCATACAGCTGTCATAAAACTGAATGGGCCCTTAAATAGAGAAGCGATAGTAAGGTGGCTTGAAGGTCACATTCTTGAGCTATGCCATCTGCGTGTAAGTCCCAGCTTAGACGCTGTATAACTGGGCAAGTGAGTTGTCCTTGTGCCTGTTTTCTTATCTGTACAGGAATCCATGCTGTGGGGCATGAGTATAATGTGTAGAACAGCGTCTTGCATGTAGGAATATTACAGCTATATCTACTATCGGCAAGATCATGATGAAGTTGTTTTAGGTAGGAGATTGAGAAACTATTTTTATTTAGGTAAATTATAATTCAGTCAGAAAAGGCCATAACATCACAGGCGTACAGGTCAAGTGGGTCTAATTTAAAAAAAAAAAGTATGAAAACAATAGATGATAAGGTAAATGTGGTACCGTGTTAAGTTGGTTAATCTGGCTGAAGTGTACAATTAGGAATTCAGCGTGCCAGTGGTCTTGTGGTACTTCTGTATGTCTAAATTTTTTTTTTCTAAAAAACCCAGAAACCTTCAAATATGTTTGCATTATAAAATTTGGGCAAAAGTCAAGTTGTTAGCCAAAATACTGTATAATTTATGAAAAAATAACAGACTTCATACAAAAAAAAGTATATGCCATTTTATTTATATAAAGTTTAAGGAAATGACTAGTTTATAGTGGCAGCAGTCAGGTTAACAATTAACCTTTAGTGAACATTGAGCAGGGAGGAGACAAAGGAAGCCTCAGAGGCTGGAAGTACTATATAACTGCTTGGGTAGTGGTTATATAATTTTATGTTTAAGTAAAAACTTATGCATTTAAGATTTGTGTGCCTGTGTGCAAAATATACCTCAACCAAACAAGTTGATTTTATAAAGCCTCAAATTAAAAATATTAGTGGTAAGTACAGTATAAACAATCCTGAAGCTATTTTCTTCTGTCTTAACTTTATCATAGGTTCTCTTGAATATCCATAACAATGAAATGGTTGTGGGCATTGCACTGACTGAGGAGAGTCTCCACCGTAGAAATATTACACATTTTGGACCAACAACTCTGAGATCAACTCTTGCTTATGGGATGCTCAGGTGAAAGAATGAGTATTTTGCTGTACAGATTACAGTAACACCTTGCTTTGAATTTTCTTTTCCAAATACTAATTTTTCCCCCTCTGTTTGGTATGATACTGTTAGAATTGAATGGATGAAAAACAAGATTTTTCCTTTGGTGATGTGATCAGTATGTATATAGAAATTGTACTGATGAACTTAATAAAGAAAAGATTTTTATTTTTGGTATTAGAAATTAAACTCAGGACCTTGCACTTGCTAGGCAGATGCTTATGCCACTAAACTATATCTCTGGCCCAAAAACAAGATTTTTAAAAACTAGTAATAGAACTCTTTCTCCACTATTGAATGATTCCTTGTGATTCTGAAAGTATGAAACCAGTTTCTCTGTTTCCTTAGACCTTCAAATATGAATGATAATTTCATCTGCCTCTTAAATGGAATGACCACATTTCTGTTTAGGAAGCATATACTGTGCTGGGAGATCAGATTTTGCTGTGCTTTCTTTCTGTAAAGTGAAGTAGATAAAGCAGAAGTTTAATATGTAAATTAGCATATAAAACTTCAACTCATTCACACCAGGCTAGTTATCATTCTGCAAATCTTCTGCTTTTCAGAGTATAGTACCTAAGTTTCCCTCTTTTGTCCTTACCCCTTTTCTTGAGGGCTTCTTTCTGCCACTTTGGGAAGTGTATCTTCTCAGGCTGCTGATTCTGACACTACAAAATGGGGTTTGGTGTGGCACGGAAAGTGTTGTTATTAAGGATTAAATGCAGAAATATGTGTAAAATATAATAACTCATATGCAGTGCCTCTCCTATCATGGTAGTTAAGTAATTGTATTTTCTTTCTTTCCAATCTTTGGTTTCTCTTTTATCCTGCTCTTCTATGGAGTCATAGTTCAAGACAGTTGGACCAGGGGCTGGGAATTTAGCTCAGCGGCATAAGCGCCTGCCTTGTAAGCGGGCAGTCGTGAGTTTGATCTCTGGTACAGATAAAAAAGGAAAAAGACAAAAAAAAAAAAAAGACAGTTGGACCATGTTCAGTGCAGATAATAAACAGCTGGGCTTATTAACGGCCCCACCTCATCATTCAGACATTTATTGTCTACCATCAGGAGTTATTATAGGAGCGATACAGAGATACAGAGATTTATTTTGGGTACAAATATTAGTAACCTAACTAGGATTTTAAAAGATTATGCTTGGATAGGTAGGGCAGTCAATGTGAAGTCTTGCGGCTCCCCCATGTTGAAGAATAGCAGAAACCAGGTTTTAGAAAACACCAGAAACCCAGGCAATGGCTCCTATGTTTTCTGAGAGCCTGTGGGCTCTTCCTTTGTTATTCTGTGTACATGGCTGTCTTCAGCTAAATTTATTTATTTATTATTGGTACTGGGATTGAACTCATGACCTTGTACTTGTGAGGCAGGTGCTTGCATCACTGAGCTAGTCCCTAGTCCTTCAGCTAAATTTATGTATTTCCAGCTCTACACAGTCGGCGTGAACATCCTAGGATTTTTATCTCTTTTTTTTTTTTTTTTTTTTGGTCTTTTTCATTGTTACCAGTACCAGGGGGAGGATTTTTATCTCTTTATTCCAAAATTCCAAACAGCAGAGGATTTGTATACCATAGTTTTGACAAATCATCGTCCACCTACCTCTGTTCCCTGTGAGCCATGGCTGAAAATACAGGGTTGCTTACTACCACAAGGCAGTTGCCAAGGAGTCTATCATGTGTTGAGGGATAAGAACAAGGAAGTTGAGCTACACACAGAATCTGTTTTGTGAGGAAGATAAATAATTCTGTGCATGTGCTGAGTACTTTAATGGAATGTGAAGAGATTAGTACGTGAGAAGGAAAGAGAAACCTGATGACTTTAGGGTAGGATGCTTCATTGAAGAGGTGACACTTAAGCCATCAGCTCAAATCCTAACTGTCCACTATTAGTTTTGTAACCCTAAACAGATAATATTTTACTTTACCTGTAAAATAATAATAGTAGAAACCAACTTAAGAGGATTATTAAAGAATATTTAATGAATGATGTGTGAAAGGAGCTTAAAGTCATGCTTGTCAAATACTAAATGCTCAAAGTACAGTTGTTTTTTCTTTGTCTTTTTGAGACGGGGTCTCACTATGTAGTTCAGGCTGGCCCTGAATTCACTTTGTAGCCCAGGCTGGCCTCCAACTCACTGCAGTCCTCCTACCTCAGCTTCCTGCGTGCTGGGATTACAGACATGTGCCCCCATGCTGGGCCTAATAAAGAATTATTTTATACTGAGGTTATCTATAAAAATTAAATGAGCTGAGTTTAGTGGCACACACTGTAATCCTAGCACAGGCGATGAAGGCAGGAGTACTGCAATGAGTGCCTGATCTATGTAGTGAGTTGAACTCCAGCCTGTACTACAGAGCTGAAACCCTGTCTCAAAAAGCAGAAAAGAAACGGCATCCTGATTGTCTCGTTGCCAGTCAGTTTACTTTGGCACTTGTTTTACTTGAGACATGTTTGAGTTTTTTAATGTTGTTGTGCAGGTTTACATACAGATCAGCATTTTTGAAAAATGTGTGCGTATGTGCACACATGCATATTTTCAGTGGACTGGAAGTAAAAGATTTCAGGGGATAGTCAAAGGGGACTGTTTATATTTCTATATTTTTTTTCAAGTGGTAGGTCATAGAGCCAACATGTAATTACAAATTTATTTTTAAGATGGCTGTAGCCAGGTATTGTTTCATGCTAGTTTGGTAGAGCCTTGAACTTAAAATAAAGCCTTAGCTTTTGGTTGACATATATGTTGACTGTTCTTTTTTGTTTTTTCTCCAGGCTCTGTGCACCTCAACCTACTGATATAATAGTTGATCCAATGTGTGGAACAGGGGCAATACCAATAGAGGTAATACATTTCCATTAGTTTTTGCTTTATTTGTTTTTGAGAGAAGGCGTGGCTATGTAGTTCAGGCTGGCCTTGAACTCACTATGTAATCTAGCTAGTGTTGAACGTGAGGCAGTACTGTAATCAAGCGCTGGGAGTACAGCTTCCATTAGTATTTACGTAAGTTTTTGGATACACTTATACTGATCTAAACCTAATGGGCAAATTAGACACAAAGAAACCATCTGGGTTAAATCAGTGGACCCAAGAGTTTTGAAAGAATTACAGTAGTAAAGTTAGCACTTTGGTGCAGTGAATGTAAGCACCTGTTTCAAATGGCCAAGTGTAGTAGGACTAGATAGTGATTATTCATCTGATTAAGAGGAAGATGAAGATACAAACTGTTGAGTGTTTTCTGTATTAGGTAAGCCAGTAAATGGAATAGGAAAAGCTAATTGAAGACAAAAGCATAAACTGAAGGAAGATGGGGTTTTTATCTTTGTATAATAAGCATAATTTTAAATTATTTAGGTTCCTAGAGGAAGGGAGTATATTTAAAAGAGGAGAAGCACTGAAGGTACAGTCAGTGGTGTAGCGCTCGTCTAGCTTGTGCAAGACAGCCCTGGAACAATCCTCAACACTGTAAAAATGGGAAACATAAGTGTTACTTAGATTTTTTTTAGGACATTGATAACGCTGCATACCAAATGCTGTTCAGTAGTGTTCAAAATTGTGATGACATTGAAAGGACTCTTAAAACTTACATAAGCAAAGCAAGAAATGGGAAGGTATTTTCTAAGTAGAGAACATTTAGCAATAGAATTTTAGTGAATCAGTCTGCATGTATATAGAAATTATTTAGAAGAGGGAGCTCAGTAAAATCACTTACATTTAGGTAAAACATAATAAATTCTTCAGTATGGTATACCAAAAGCCAGTGGGGAAAAGCTGCGAGGAGACCCCACAGATTGTAGAGGCAGCAACTGGACAGATGAGCAAGTCCATAGCAACCCACCAAGGAGAATAACAATCAGACTCTTTTTTTTTTTTTTTTTTTTTTTTTTTTTTTTTTTTTAATTTTTATTTAAGGAGAAAAGAAAAGAAAAAAAAAACAGTGAAGGGTACAAGTTATACAGATTTACAGAAGAAAAAAATGCGCAGTAGGAAATCACTAGTTAATAGATTACATATTGCCATCTTAGAAATAATTGTTCAAGTCACAGAATTAAAGTTTGTAGAGTGGACATTCCAGCAATGATACTGCAAACAGTTCTGTTCAATGATCCATTAGAACTCTGTGATATCATTTTCTGTCTTATACATTTAAATATACATGCAGTTATATAGTTTAGAGCATTTTCTTTTCCTCTCTTTTGTACAGTGACTATTACACATTTTGGGTTTCATTGCTCCCACTGTTCTTATTGCTTTTTTGGAAGAGAGTAAAACCAAATGTGACATAACAGAACAGAATCGGTCAAGTCAAAAGGGTGGATTTAATAGATAATATAAAAACATAATACAAGGTGATCAACAATGGTTACCCTAATGCCTCCCGCTATTTCTAATAGAATTGCCTATATCATTAGTTGTAATACTATTGAACAAAACCATAAAGGATAAAACCGACAAAACCAAAACATTGGAGATATTGTAGGTCTTCAAAAGTAGATAGAAGTCAACGAGAATGGGCGTTATAATGAATCTCATTATCTTCTCAGCTGATGCCTAAACTTTCGAACCTGATACTATTCAGCAAAACAGAATAGAGGAACCTCAGTCAAAAACAAGATGGTGAGAGTAATACAGGGCTTCAAATCGAGAAAATAGAAAGTCAAAGTGGGTTACTATATTATATCCTGCTATATTTTTCCCTTTAATTAAATGGATAACAATAAAAAAGTATATAATGGAGTGGAGATTGAGAAAAAGAAAAAGAGGGCATAACAGCGAAACAGGGCAGATCAAGACATAACCTTTTAAGCAGAATAGTGTTTCACCACCAGATATTTCCGACTTAAAAATAGTTACCATATTGACTCCCTCCCTGAAGTCCTTGAGTACAACTTCATATACTGTAGCATTAAGTATATCAAAACAATGTAAAACCATTTAAGAGAATGACAGCATTATAGAGTATTTGGAATTGACTAACA
This sequence comes from Cavia porcellus, assembly GCF_034190915.1. NCBI lineage: Eukaryota > Metazoa > Chordata > Mammalia > Rodentia > Caviidae > Cavia > Cavia porcellus. The sequence goes on from NW_026947498.1 coordinate 74,282,868, forward strand.
GAAAATGAACAATGGTCTCTGTATAATCTCCTTGTCTTTAAAAGGTTTTTGCTTATACTAACATACATAACAAAATCCAATAAGATACAACCTGGTTAGACCATTGGAGACAGAAGAACAAAAGCTAGATGAGACTTCAAAACAAGATGGTACTGAATCAGCATTACCTATTAAGATGTCATTTTCTCAAAAATAGCTGTTCCTATCATCCAATCTTCTCTGTCTCATTTCTGTTGAGCTCTTTTTCTGTCAGTAGCTGTCAGTTTGTCTTCTTCATTTTGTTCTCTGCTCCATTCGTTGTGGCCTCCCTGCCACTATTTCTGGGTTCTTTGTATTTTTCTTTTTTTTAGAATATCCTGCAATACTTTCTGTAGAGTTGAATTGGTGGTTGCAAATTCCCCCAGTTCCTCTTTATCCTGGAAGCACCTCGTTTTTCCATCAATTTCCAGGGACAGTTGTGCAGGATATCTCAATCTTGGCTGGAGATTATTATCTTTCAAAGCTTGAATTATTTCCCCCCATGCTCTTCGTGATTTGATGATTTGTGAAGAGAAATCTGCTGTAATTCTGATGGGTGTTCCTTTGTAAGTGATCTGTTTCTTGTCTCTTACAGCTTTTAATATTCTGTTCTTGTATTGAATTTCTGGGATTTTTATTATTATATGCCTGGGTGTTTCTCTGTTAGGGTTGTAGGTAGCTGGGGTCCTGTATGCCTCATACAGCTGAGTATCTTTACCTTTTGCTAAATTAGGAAAATTCTCCTGGATTATTTCTGTGAGTAGCTTTTGTAATTCACTTGTTTGTGTCCCTACTTCTTCTTCTATGTTCTTAATCCTTAAGTGGTGGCTCCTCTTATCATCTTCTTGTCTTTGTATTATTGCTGTTTGTTTCTTTGTTATTTTTAAGAAGTTTTTCATTTCATTCTCCCATATTTCAAGTCTGCCCTCCAGTTCAGATAGTCTGTCCTTAGTTTCTTTCAAGCTGTTATGCCAGTCTTGTATAGACTTATTAATTTCTTGATAGTCCCTTTGAACCTGCTTCACATACTCAATGCTTTCTCTGTTTTCTCCATCAAGCAATTCTCCCCTCTTTTTCTGTTCTTCCATTCCACCATCTGTTTTTTCCTGGGTGGTGTTTAGCATTTCTCTAACTATTCTGCATACTTCTAGCTTCAGATCATTGATAACTTCATTCCTGAATTGGTCTATGAGGCTCTCAATATGGTGCTTAATGTATACTGGTGTGGCATCCATTATTGCCTGTTTCTCAGGATTGGGGGCCGAGGAGCTTTTTTTGTTGCTTCCCTTCCCCATATTTTTTGTTCCTTATAAAATGCAATCTTACAAAGGAGGCCCGGCTTCCCTGCCTGTCAGCCACAGCCTGATCAAATTGCGCTGGCTAGTTGTTCCCGCCCACCGCTGCGCACCAGGGAGTCGGAGGAGGCAGCCTACGCGGAAGTCAGTCGCTCCTCCGGGCCATCGTCCGGCTCTGGGATCTGGGTTAGGCTAGTCTAGCCTAGAGAGTCCGCCAGCAGCGTCACTCAGGCCAGGCACTTTTCTCCAATCCCGTCCGAGAGGGGAATGGCGCCCAGAGAGATCTCCGCTAGAGTCAAACTGTGGTGGGGGGTCAGATTCTCACTCACCTCGCCACCAGTCAGTTTTCGTGTACACCTCTGTCCGTCCTTTTTTTTTCGACTCCGTTCTCCCGTTCCCAGAGCTCGGCGCTCCCAGAGCTCGGCGCGTCTCTCCTTGCTGAGCCGCTGTGGAGATAGCCGGCCGCCGCACGGCGGGAAATCCAAACCGGTTTCCGATGGCGCGGAGTCGAGCCTCCACACCGAGATTTTTCTGTTCCTATTTTAGCGCCAGGACTGTATTCCAAGTTGGATTCTCTCAGCCCAGTTCGTTCCTGAGTCAGCAGAGCATATCTCTACTGATTCGTGTCTCCCTAGTCCGCATTATTTCTGGCCTCTGAGCCGAACCTTTCAGAGAGCCTCTGGTAGTTGCTGTTGTCTGTCCGCCATGTTCTCTGGTCTCCCAACAATCAGACTCTTGATTAGAAAGTGACACCTATGATCTGGAAGTTAAAATCCAAGAAGGAAACTAGTTTACATGATTGTTACATTCTGCTAGTGACTGAAGTCAGTATGCCTGTAGAGACCTCTACAGAAAATACCAAGTTGTAATCAAAGACAGCTGTGGAATAAAGCAGTGCTGTTGTCTAAACCCAATCTGTGATATGTCTGTCAAACAACAGGTAAGGCCACTGGATGTCCAGAAATAACAGCTGAAGAACAGAATAAAAATACATCTTTTTTATTTGTTTCATTTTTGAGACAGGGCCTTGCTATATAGTTTAGGCTGGCCTTGAACTCGTAGTGTAATTCTGGTTGGTCTTAAACTCATGACTATCTGCCTGCCTCAGCCTCCTGAGTGCCAGGATTACAGGCATGTGCCACTGCGCCTGGCAATAATTTTGCCTTGTTTTGTTTTGTTTCATTTTTTGAGACAGGCTTCAAACTCACAGCAATCTCCTCCTTCCACAGCCTTCCAAGTGTTGGGGTTACAAGTGGGTGCCATGAGGGCCTAGCCCCAAAATGTCTCTTTTAAAATGAGCTTAGGTGCTAGGGATTTAGCTCAGCGGCATAAGCACCTGCCTGGCAAGCGCAAGGTTGTGAGTTCAATCCCTGGTACAAAAATAAATAATTAAAAAAAATGTAAAAGCTTGGGCAGTTTCTATGTAGAGGTAGACATTGAGGGTGCCAGTGTGAGAAAACCTAACCTGCTATATAGTCAAAATGAGTAAAATTGTGAAAGAAATTAATGCTATATATGTATGTGTATTTCTTTTAAAACATGGAGATGCTAGAAAATGTTCTTTTGAGTTGGAAAATCCAAGTAGGTGTTAAAAAGAATGTTGGGAAGTCAGAATCATGTGAGACTTTCATCAGACATGTAATTTCCTTCCCCATTCCTGCTCAGCCAAATTCTGACATCCCTTTTATATAGTCCTGCAGGGTTATATACTGGAGTGTGTCACCACCATCATGGCTGGGCAAAGTAGAGTTAGGAAGTGTTGTATGCGTTGGTAGGATGTGTGTCCCCATCGCAAAGAAAGTGGTGTTTACTATTCATCCGAAGCAGAGGGTAGAACCGTTCTCTGCTTTCATGTTAGAAGCCTTTTGCTAACTTGCACAAAACATTGTTCAGGCCGATTGTAGTATGTTGTAAGTGAAATGTGACAGCCGGCTATTTACTTTCAGTCCCTGTCAAGCTTTTGGTATAAAACTACAAAATCCTTTCAGGGATATGGCAGTTACCATTCGAAAGGCTAACATACAAAGAAAATGAGGTTTTATTTTGATAGGGTGAGGTATTCTAGTAGATCTGATTATATAAACTCACAATCCAGAAAGGTACAGTTAGGGTAGTTTTACTTTTTTGTTTTGTTTTGTTTTGCTTTGTTTTTGTTTTTACGACAGGGTCTGGCTATGTAGGCTGGCCTGGACTCACTTATGTAGCCCTGGTTGGCTTGAACTTGCAACGATCCTCCTACCTCAGCCTCTCGAGTGCTGGGATTATAGATGTGGACCACCATGCCTGACTGGTTAATTTTTTAAACCATGTTTAGTCAGGGACTGTTACACCTGTTAGACACTGCTGAGTCTGGGATTTAATAAAATACTAGATTTGTTTGAAGAAGTTCCTAGATTAGTTGGGAGGCAGGCACATACAAACATAATTGTTCATATTGGAACAGTTGTTCCAAATTGTTCAAAATTGGCACAAGTTCAGTAGCAGATGAACAAAAGCTTGAAGAGTTGAGGTTGATGTTACAGAGGCTGTGATATTGAAGCTGTGTATTAATCGCCTTTCAGATACTGGGACAAAATACCCAAGATCTACAACCTAAAGATTTATTTAGCTTACGGTTGCAGAGGTTTTGGTCCACGGTTGACTGGTCCATTGCTGTGTGTCTGAGATGAAGTAGAACATCATGGTAGAAGTACATGATGTCCCAGAGCTGCTTGCTTTATGCCCAGCCAGGAAGCAGAGTTTGGGAAGATACCAGATAGGAAGGGGCCAAGGCCAGATATAGTCCCCATGGTCACACTCCCTTGATATACTTCAGCAAGGCCCCACTTTTGTGTAGGCCATTTAACTATGCTCTCACAGTCCAGTGCCTCTCTAGGAAACACTTAACCCAATAAGTGGACAGTCACACTTGAGTTTTGAAAGATAGGAGCTCAGCAAGCAGAGAAGGCATTTCCAATGAGGACTATCGCAAGGTTGACAATATTGTATTGTCTTGCCACTTTTGAAAAGACCACTGGATTGATTTTCTTGCTTACTGACAAACTGCTTGAAATAATTCTCCTTCACAGTTTTTTGTAGCTTGTTACTTATGTTTCTAATACATGCTCTTGTCTTTTAGGGAGCTACTGAATGGTGTAACTGTTACCATATTGCTGGTGATAATAGTCCATTGGCTGTAAAAAGAGCAGCTGATAACATCTCATCTTTATTGACCAAGAACCAAGTTAAAGAAGGGTAGAATTTTAAATCTTTTATATCATATTTTAGCACAGAGAATCACTTTTCCTTTTTTATTTTTTTGTTACCAGGTATTGAACTCACAACCTCACGCTTGCCAGGCAGGTACTTGAGCCACTGAGCTGATTCTTCAGCTTAGAATCACTTTTCATGTTGACTGTGAGTTAATGACCTCCGTGCATTGTGTGAAATAGTCAAGATGAATATAGTATGAGACTCTATTTAGATTTTAAATTAATTGAAAATAATTTATATTTCAAAATAATTTAATTTCCTCATGCTATGGTGACTTTTTCTATTTTCCTTTTTTCTTTTCCATTTTTGCAGTACTAAGGATTGAACCCAGGACCTTCACATTGAGCTACATCTTTATCTTCCTTTTTTTCCCCCTAGTCCTTTTTTTTTTTTTTTCATTGTTTTCTTTTGTTTTTTGGTACCAGGGATCAAACTCATGACATATTTGGGGGGGGGGGTGTCCTGGGGATCGAACTCATGACCTCATGCTTCCACTGAGCTAAATCCCCTGCCCCGTTTCCATTATTTCATATTTAAAAGAATGAGTTGAACGAGAGCTGAAATCCACTCCCATAATTGTTAAATGTCCTATAAGAGATACTAACCAGTGGCCCGCTGTAATACAGTCTAAGTCTCTGTTCTACTTATGTAGGCTATAAATTTGTCTTACATCAATGAGGTTTTTTTTTTGGTAGTACTGGGGATTTAACCCAGAACCACTGTATTGAGCTACATCCCCAGATATGTTTTTGTTGTTGTTTTGATTTGGATTTTTGTTTTGTCTTGTTTTTGTCTTTTGAAACAAGGTTTCACTGTATAGTTCAGCATAGTCTTAAATTCACTATGTAGCCCTGGCTGGTCTCAAACTTGCAGTGGTCCCCATGCCTCAGCCTCCCAAGAGTTGGGATTCCAGGTGTGCTACCACAGCTGGCATCCCCAAGTGTTTTCATTGTTTATTTTGAGACAAGGTCTTACTAAGTTTCCCAGGCTGGACTTACCCTCCCAAAATGCTGGATTGTTGTTGTGTACCACTGTGCCTGGCTAGCCCTTTCTTTCAAGAACAAAAACTCTACCTGTACCTTCCACAGATTCATTTGTATTCTCCCACTTGGATCCATAAAGAAAAAAAATCTTTGTTTCATGTGATGATCAAAACCAGCAATTTGTCTAGGTATGGTGGCACATACCTGTAATCTCAGCAATTGCCATGAGTTTGAGGCCCGCCTGAATTGTAGAGTGAGACCCTGTTTCAAAAAGCCAAAAACAAAAACACTATTTGAAACCCCACTGCCAATAAAGTACACACATAACTCTCTTCTCTTCTCCAGGCAAAATATGTAAGGGTCTTAAATCATCCTCTCTTATGAGGTTAAAGGGCTTACTCCCATAAAGCTGTGAAACTTAAGATCAAGGTTGTCGATGTCCGCTCCCGGCCGGCAGGAAGGACACACGACAAAGTCTGGCAGTGGACAACCTTTTCTTTTATTTTCCTTCTCCGTACAGCCTGCCCTGGGATCGCTCCCAGCCGAAGCCTCCTCTGGTCCGCTCCCCGCGGCTCCTTCTGGGCTTCTACTTCTGGGCTTCTTCTTCCCCCCCAGGGGTGGCACCAGTATATATACGGATACAGTGTCCAATCATGTTAAAGTAAGCAAGGCAAGCTGATTGGCTAACATCATCAGTTGCCAGGCAGACTATATTGTTGAGCGGGTTGCTTACGCGGTAAGCAGGAAACTAACATGCTCGATGGGAGGGGTAATCTACCTCAGGCTTTACTCTTTACTACAGGCCTCACGTCCGCCAAGTGAGGCGACCGGGCTCGGGGCTGCGGCTCCCAACACAAGGTGCCAGCGTGGTTGGTTCCTGGAGAGGACCCTCTTTCTAAACCATAGGCCTTTGAGATCCGTAGTTTGGAAATCCATCAGCTCCTGGGTACATGTGTTGTCCATCCTTTTGACTTCTGTATTGTAGTGTTTCAAGTACTAGCCCACTACAAATTCTATTTAAGGGTACCTTCTATGTCAGCCTCACTCTTTGCTAGTGTTTGGGGACAACTTTGGGTTTAGTGTACAGTTTCTTATCAGACGCCCATATCTCTGTTCTGTATAGTTACCCTTCATTCCTTTCTGTTGGTTTTTTTTTTTTTTTTTTTTTTTTGATAAAGGTTCTTGCTATGTAGGTACGAGTAGCCTTGAACTCACAGCAGTTCTCCTACCTCACTCTTCCAAGTGCTGGGATTATAGGCATGTGTCATCACACCCAGCATCCTTTATTCATTTAGAAAACTGCAGGAGTAACTCAGAGTAAACAGATTCATTAAGTTTTGCAGGTGTGTATACTGAATACATAGCATAGGAAGTCACTTAATCTACAATTGGCAATTGGCCTTAGGAAATTGAGAGACAACTGCCTCTAATAGTGTCAGTCTTTGTAAATCAGTTGTTTTTTAGAAAAAGTGTTTCTCATTTTTTAAATACTCATGGTATTCATACTTCATACATATGATTATTTTATAATCTATAGTACTGGCTACACCCTTATCTTCACTGATTTTTCTCTTTGAAACCCTATAAAGTTCTCTTATAGGCATGATTTCTCCTAATTTATTTCTCCTAACCTGTATGTGAAACAGATGTTAATGTCTTTTTTTTTTTTTTTTGAAACAGGGTCTCAATTATGCCTAGGCTGGCCTTGGACTCACTATGAGCCAAGGCTGTCCTCAAACTCACAGCTGTCCTGCCTAAGCCTCCTGAGTGCTGGGAGTACAAGGGTGCACTGCCATGCTGCTTATGAAGATCTTTTGAAAATTGATCTTAGCTATTTAAATTTATATGTAGCTCTGCCATTTCAGTCATCGTGCTAGTTTTATTTCGTTTATATAAAGTTCCTTCTTACGTGTCATTTTTAAGATTCTGATCAGTTGGTGATGTTTTCACTATAATTCACAGCATTGTGCTTTGCTGTAGCAATCTCTGTTGAGAAGATTCATTTTTTAAAAGATCATATTTGAGTCTGTTGAAGCACCTTCCCTTTGTCCTTACAGCAAACACTCCTGGGGCTTGCCCATTGATGCTGTTCAGTGGGATAGCTGCAATCTTCCACTGAGAACTGGCTCTGTGGATATCATTGTTACAGACATGCCATTTGGGAAAAGGTATGCAGTGTGTTTTTTTAAAAAGGAGTTTTACTTAATTCTGGTACTTGATTTGTCTTCTAAATATCATTCTTTGTGTGTAAAAGAACAATCTTCCATATGTAGAAAAACTCTTCAGGTCCTTTTACCAGACTTAGTAGAATTGTTGTGGTTTGTTTTGGGGATTTTTTTGTTGCTTTTTGTTCTTTTGGTTCTTGGTTTTTCTGAGACAGGCTTTTGCTGTGTAGTTCGGGTTGGCCTTGACCTTACTATGTCTCAGACTCACAGCAATCTTTCTGCCTCAGTCTTCCAAGTGCTGGGATTACCATGCCTGGTTGAACTGGTTTTTTTTTCCAAACAGTTTTTGGTTTTTTGTGTTTTCTTATGTAGTTCATGCTGGCTTTGAATCACTTGGTGATCCATGTTGGCCTGCAATTCCTCCTGTCTCAGCTATCACCAAGCTGGCTTTTGCTGAACAGTTTTAATAATCATGATAGATTCACCCAATTTGTTTTTTATGAGAATTTAGGAATATTTTGATCCCAACCATCACAGGAGGTTCTTTTTTTAATTACCTGTAATTCACTTCCTAGCCTATTTTGTTCAATTACATAATCATAGTTTAAATAAAAATACTGAGAAGAACAGCCAGGCATGGTGGTACACTCCTGTATTCCTAGCACTTGGGAGGTTGAGGCAGGAGACTTGTTGGCAAGTTCGAGACCAGCCTGGGCTACAAAGTGAGCCCAAGGCCAGCCCGAACTGCATAGTGATACCCTGTCTCAAAAAAAAAAAAACTCAAAATGCTGAGGAAAATTTAACTTTGATTCTCAGGATAAATTGTTTTCTAAGCTTTGGTTTGTTTTGACTGTACTCCTTAAGACAAAGTATGATTTCATCTATATGAAATTCAGTTAATAAGCTATGGGAATAACTGTTTATTATTATTTCATATAATGGCTAAGCTCTGCCTTTTTATGTCTTGAGATGCATGAATGTTTGTTCTCATTTGATATAATCCTAGATATGTATCTTTTGTAATTGTCAATAGTTCACTCATCAGACTTTGTTTTACAGAATGGGCTCCAAAAAGAGAAACTGGAATCTTTATCCAGCTTGTCTACGGGAGATGAGCCGTGTCTGTAGACCTGGGACAGGCCGAGCCGTGCTTCTTACCCAGGACAAGAAGTGCTTTGCCAAGGTGCTAAACATTAGCTCAAAATCTGTCTGTGGCAGTTTCAGGATCTTTTTATGTAGACTTGGGGAGACTCATTTGAATAGGATGTGTTTTCTCTTCATATTTCTTAACTGGAAACTTAAGATGCCTGAATTGTTTATAAGCAAATGGTCAGCCCGTTTTTTTGTTTAATTTTTTTCTTTTTGTGTATACACAGGCATTATCTGGAATGGGACATGTATGGCGAAAGGTGCATACTGTCTGGGTGAATATTGGGGGTCTTCATGCTGCAGTTTATCTTCTGAAACGAACACCTCAAGCTTTTGTTCATTGTTCAGAGCAAGATGAACAAAGAGGGACACCTTGGTAATACAAAGAATGATGGGTGATAGTTTTTGTACTTCCCAACACTGGAAATGTCAGCAAGAAGAACTTGATTTGAGAGAATATTAACAGAAGTGAAGTCTGCAATATTTCAACCAACCCAAAGCCCTTCACCTTGCATAGCAAAAATGTGACTATAATATGATATAATTTAAGGTTTGAGAAAGCAGAGCCTTTCCTTAGAATTGTTTGAGGGTGTGGCTGGCAATTAGCAGACACACACCCATACACAGACACCCGACCCTAGTACTAGGGACTCTACAAAGGACTTTGGCAGTGAGCTATCTCTCCAGCTCTTCATTCTACAGTACTGGGGATTAAACGCAAGGCTTTTTTATTCTATTTTTATTTTTAAGACTGTCCTGTTAGGTTGGTGAAGCTGAACAACTTGTGGTCTTCCTGCCTCAGCCTCCACAATAACAACTTCTTTAAAATGCTTTACAGATGATTATTGAAAACCTTACTAAAATGCTGTGAGGTCTATCTATAGAACACTTTATTTCCAGGCGTTTTCTGTTGAGTCAAGTAGAAAGCCACCTTGACTTATATAAGCTAAGAACATAGTTGTAAGATAGTAGGCTACTTTGCATTGCTTATGCAGCTTTGCTCTTTGGTAGCTCAAGTTCGGTTTATCTCACCCTCAAAAAATAAGGCATTGTTGTATTTTGTGAAATTTCATAACACCTACAGGAAAACAATATGTGCCTTAAAAATTAAAATATGCACCTCTTATTCAGGTTAACACAGATCTAAAACAGGACTAAGGTTTATGAAAGGGATTATAAATAGTGTTTCTTCTAGTACAGGACATTTCTATTTGTAAAGAATAGCAGGAACATTGGTAGATGAGGTATGGAACCAATAAACCGAGTAGGTTTTGCTTTCAGTATATAAAAGCATGTATTCATTGTGAAATACAAACATGAACCTATCAGAAATTTTTTTTGTTGGTCAAAGATGAGAAGAAAAAAAAACTTTGAATGAAAAGGTAATTTGGACTGGGCACAAATTAATTCTGGGCTGGGTGGCACACACTGGTAATCCCAGCATTTCCCAGGAGGAAGCAGGAGGATTGCCATGAATGAGTTGGAGGGTAGCCTGGGATACAAAGTGAATTCAAGGCCAGATTGAACTTCACAGCAAAACCATGTCACAAAGACAGAACCAAAGTAAAATACATTTTATTTGGGAGTGGTGTCAGTTTCAGTTTTTAATGTCTCCATCAGAGTTAAAGAAGATAGGACTTTCCTCAGAGTCCACAGTGGCAGTGTAGTCAGCAGCCCTAATCTGGATCTGTTCAGACTGACCAACCTGAGAATGAACTGAACATGAGACATTTCGAAGTTTTATATCCTAAACTGGTGGTTTTTTTTGTTTTTTTTTTTTTTTTTTAATTTTTAAAGTTGGTGTTTTTACTATTAAAATTTACAGCTGCAACATACACAAAAAAACTTCCCTGGGACATAAAAATCCATTTAAACCTCAAACTAAAGGCTGGTAAGTAGTTAACAGAACCAAAAGTACAAGGACCATATTTACTAAGTCTCTAATATTGTACTTGGCAAACAGTAAGCATTCAGTATCTGCTAAACCAGTGAATTAATGTTTCTACATACTAACATGGACTTGTTGGAAACACATCATTTTTGTGCTTTGCTCACTAGACTGATTTAACATGGTGTGTCTCCTCAGTGTCTGTGCTGATACAGTGAGTAGAATAGGAAATGAGTATGAGGAGATTGAGAAGACCTGCAGTTGATAAATTTTTTTTTATCGGTATCAGGGATTGAACTCACAACCGCATGCTTGCAAGGCAGGCGCTTATGCCACTGAGCTAAATCCCCAGCCCTGATATACAGATTTTTAACCATGGAAATGGGCCTCCTATATCACAGAAATGTTTAAAAAGAATCTGTTATTGGGAATGAGTCACTATTTTGGAGGGCAAAAATGTTAAAAACTAGGAAAAATTTTATACATCTAATGATAGGAAAACACTGGATAACTGCACTAAGGGAAGGATTGGTTACATTTCTTTTAAAATGGTAATAGGCTTTCAGAAAACTGCCTGATCTGCTGTTTTTGGTGTCCATTGCAAGGACCAAAACACAATTTGAAGGCCAATAAAAATACTGTGAAAGTACAGTAAAGCCTGTATGTGCTTAATAGGTATAAAGAATGGAACTATCCATCTTCAGGGTAGCCTTTTCCAGGAACCTAAAGGTGTTATGTGTGAAGTTCAGTGGCACAGTGTTGTCAAAGCTTGAAAGTTCTAGCCAGTGTAGTTAGTGGGCCTTGGTACTTACAGGCTTACCATGTCACCAGACAAACCAGGTTAACATGTTTACTGATCAGTTGTCAACTGCTCAATGACAGATGTGTGCTAGAAGAACTTACTGGAAAAGTTAAAGAATGGTATTTTAGTTTGTCTCAAGTCTTCAGTTCTAATACCTCTAAAATAATGTGGTTTTTTCCAGAAAAATCCTCCACTCCTGGCATGTCTCATCCTACTTCTCCAGGCATTTGAATGTTTACCATGTGTGTTGTATACTTGTGCTAGAGCAACTTTTGTTTTGGTTGAGATCATCTCACTGTGTAGCTCAGGCTATCCTCCATTTTATGGACATCCCCCTGCCTCAGCCTCTCAAATGGAGGTGTGTCCCATACCTGGCAAATTGATAGTTGTTTTAAGTAAAAGTGGTGCTATGAGAAAAGTTAATTCAATTTGCAACTCTCTTGCTTCAGTATCTTAGTCATCCTAACTACTGTATGCAAACTTTCAATTTCATCACTCACATTGCAAAGTCCTCAGGGATCCACATTTAACAATTTTAACATTTTCACAAGACCATTCTTATATGAAACTGGCTTTTTCTTGCAGTTCACACTACAAATGTGTGGCAGTGAAAAATGACTAGTTTGATGCCTCTTTAATTTGTACTAAGGTACCTACAGTTTTACTCACTTGCTTTTTCACCATCAGTACAAATGTCAATATACAATTGTTCAGGATCCATTGTAAGAGTAAAAGTCATTCCACACATTCACATATTTTATCAATTTCAGAACATGTTTATTGTCAAGCAGAGTATCTTTGATTAGTTTATGTCCAACAAATGGAAGCAACAATACAGCAACAAGTTACGTTTTTTTTTTCTATATTCATCCATCTGTAAGGTATAGTACACTTGATTTCATGCCTGTACACAGATCTCCAACTTGAAGAGTTGCTCTAATTTTCAAAAGAGGAACTACTTTATTTCTCGCATTTGACATATTTCAGCAATATGATCTATATGGCTTTTTAGTTTCTCAGCCGTCATCTCTGTTACCAGTGCAATCCAGTACAATTTACTCTTTATATGTAGTTTATCATTTCTAGTTTGAAACCTGTTTCAAGGAGCATCATACATCTGCATTTTGAATATTCAGTATCTTTTTTCTAAAAAAAAAGCTACAAATACACTGATTGGTTTCAAAATGATTTCACAACACAGGTGGTACCAACACTATTCAGAATATTCTAGGGGCCAGGAGTGTAGCTCAGTGGCATGGCCCCTGTCTGGCAAGTGCATAGTCCTGAGGTCTTTTTTGTTTTTTTTGGTACTGGGGATCAAACTTGCAATCTTACGCTTGCCAGGAAGGCCTGTATGCTGCTGAGCTAAATCCTCTTTAAGCATTCTTAAGGATGATACAAGCTGCAGCGTAAACAAAAAAATAGCTTTTGTTTTTTAAGCTAAAACATTTTTACATTTATTTTTAAAATGAAGTTTTAAAGCTCTACAGTATGCTTTTAATATTTGGAAATCTGAGAAAAGTATTCCATTTTATAAGACAACAAAATATACCATCATTTATGTTTGAGCACAAGGAAAACTACGTGACATTTAAAATAACTGCATGACGTCAAGATAGCATAATCTAAAAGGTGAATAAGAACATATACTTAAATTTGCATTCCACCTTAGAATAATTTAAAGACTATAAAGCACCACTCATTAACACCAGTGCCAGTGTCTTCACACAAGTATCTTCTGCATACTTTTGAGAATCATTTTAAAGTCAAATTATGTTAGTATTGTGAAAATACTAGTGCACATGCTAGCACACACCTGTAATCCCAGCACATGGAAAGCAGAGGCAGGAGGACTAGAGAGTTCAAGGCCAGCCTATTGAGCTCAAGGACAGCCTAACCTCTGCAGACCTCTGCGCAGGGAGCAGGGATACAGCCATTACAGTGCTGTGCTGCCCTCAAGGAGCAACCTAAAGTTCAAGTAGGAAAAGTCACACCATTAGTGTCAGTTATGAGAGGAGCTATGACAGCATTCAGGGGGACCAAATACATTAGAGGTGAAGGTATCAAAGGCCTTGAGAACTGAATAAGGGTTTTGAGATGAGACTGTTTTCTCACTTATTTTGGTGGATTATCAAATTAATTTTCTTTTACGATGCCATTACCTATACCACATCACTTAAAGAAAGCTGAAGCCAAGTTCCAGTGGCACATGCTGTAATTTATGCAGTTGGGAGGCTGAAGCAGGATGGCAAAGTGGCATCTCGCCCAAGTAACTCAGTGGAGCTGTCTCAGGGCTGAGAATGTAACAGTGTGAAGACCCTCGGTTCATAAGGGGAAGAGTGTTCCTTAAATGGTCTCTACTTTCAATTTCGCTATCCCAACCAATCATCCTGTATTGCATTGCCAGAGTAATGTTTCCCTCAAGGGCTAAGGATACGCTGGAGCTTGGTACATTGCACTTGCCTAACAAGACAAGCCCTATGTTCAAGCCCTACGCTAGAGGTAAAAATAATGCTCCTGTTTTGTGTAAAGACCACAGAAAATATACTGGTGAGAAACTTAGCATTTGAAGACTATTCATTCATTTGTTCCCATTATTCCCTGTACTACACACTAGAGCACATTGCCCTGCATTTATTTGTTACAGTAAGCAAAATTCTGGTGTAAGACTAAAGGTCTGACAAGGAAAGACTGAAGACCACTGACTGAATTGACCAGAATCTATACACTAGACATTCGATTAGTTAATATAACCAGTTCTAGAAAGACAAATCTAGAAATAGATTCCTGTTGTCAACAGAACAGGCAAATTTAAACTTTAAAGGTCAATGATGACTATACAATTTAGGAAGAAGAGCTGTGGTGGGCCAGAATAGTCACTGCAGTCACCAAGAAGATAACCTGTGTAAAAACAGGAATTTATCAGCTTCAACCTTGGCCCATAAAAATAAACCTATACATATGGACTGCATGCTTGTTAGTTTCATCATTTCAAATAGGAAAAAAATTTCTGAAGCATGTCCTCTAACACAAACTAATAATAATAAGCTAACAAAAATGAAGAATTAAAAAAGAATACAACAACTGCAAAGTCAAGTATCAGATTCCTGAATTTTTACCCTAACAAAGTGCTCTACAATTGAGACTGGTGACAGCATACACCTGTAATCTCAGCTCTTGGGAGGCTGAGACAAGATGGTCACTGGGAGTACGAGGTCAGTCTGGGTTACAAAGTGAGTTCAAGGCCAGCCTGAACTACATGGCAAACTGTATCTCAAGACAAAAAAGAAATGGCCCAACATAATCTTTACCCTTATGATACTAACCTCTATTATAGTCTAGATTAAGTTACAAGCCATAATTATGTAATTATACCAATCCTCCACTTAAGCAAGATGGGAAAAACCTCACCTAGCTCAAGTTTTGCAAGTCAAAGTATCAAAAGCCCTCACGAAATCTTTTTTTCAATTAAGTATTTAATAAGCTTTTGTCTCAGAATTATAGGAAACAGACACTAATAAGTAGGTGGTTTATTTCAACCCAAAGGAAGTAGAGGGCAGCTGCAATGGTTAGTACAAGAAATCTAAGAGCTGTATAGTGAACAAATGTATTCAGAGGCCAGGTGGCATTGGTTTCATCTGTGAATAGATTTGAGACTTGCCTGTATAACCCTAAAATTTCTGCAGAGAAGGAGCCTTATTTCTGTTTGGTGGTCTTAAGCTATTATCTGAAAAGCCAGTTCCACAAATAAAGTCAATAAAAATAATATGAGTTCCCAACCCCATTTTTAGGCACTGGGGAATTGAAGAATGCAATTTACTGAGATTTGATAATATTAGGTAAACTTTTATCATTTAATTCTTTTTTTTTTTTTTTTTTTTTTTTGTACCAGGGATTGAACTCATGACCTCATGCTTGCCAAGCAGGTGCTTATGCCACTGACCTAAATCCCCAGCTACTTTTCTCATTCAAAACAATAACCCTTTAAAAAATAATCATGTGACCTGCAAGTTTTCAAAAGTATAAAAGTTACTACTTTTTGCTTTTCAAAGTATTTTATTTATTATTATTTTGGAGGAAAAGTAAACAGTTCAGGCTAGAAAAAACTGAAGGGAAAGACGGGGCATATAGTGTACTTGAGAACGTCTCTGAAGTTCTAATCACTTTGCAGGTCAATAGGTATATGTCTTTTCGTTAACTTGCAGTAAGCAAACGAACGTGCCAGCCTACTGCCTTAGAATTCAGCATTACTGGGTGTGGGTCTGGGGGTCCTACAGAAAACAGCAAGGCAACTGTGTATATAGGAAAGGTCTGAACACTATTATCCAAAGACTGCCACACTGTTTTCTCTGGAGAAACAAAACCCTTGCAGACTTGCATACCTCAAAAACTACCTGTGCATTGCTAATTGGAGGTCTCTGCCTGTACTCTTTTTTCCCTGTGTACTCTGCCTTTGCTCCACCACTAACCTCTCTCTGATCAATACCAATAAAAGCTATGAGATTTTGGAGAGGAGGAGATCAGGTTGGGTGTGATTTAAGGCCGCATAGGCCCCCAGAATTAGGTTGTACAAGTTAAAGTGTGGAGCAAGGGTGGAACTTAAAGGTGCTGGAGCAGCTGAGAAAGTGTGGGGAGAGCAAGAGGGGTGGGTAGTTGTCAATGGGGGTGAAGTTACCACCTGACCAAGAGACCTATGGTCGTTGGGTGGGACCAGCACCGGATTTGGGCCCACTGCGACAGGGGTGTGTTGTAATGGGTTTTTTAGAATTCGGATAAGGTTTCCATGGTCGTGGCCCTGTTCGTAGAAACGAATGCCCCAGGTACGCCCCGAAATCCAGCCTTGTTCTTGGGGTGTGGTGACATTGAGGGTCACATTTCTGCAGTTAGCAGTTTGGCGGGAGCCCCACCACCACATTTTACATCTTCTTGGCTCATAGCCGAGCATGACAAGTGTCAGAGATTGGGGGAGATCAGCCAGATTTTACCACTGTTTCACAACCCCAATAGGCACAAAAATAATGGCCCAAGGAGTGACAATAAGATCTTCCTGACGTTGGTGAGGGGCACATGTACAAAGGCTGTTTATGGCAAAATTGTCCTGAAGACATTGGAATGACATGACAGGGATCAAATCAAAGGCTAGGGCTTCCAGATCCCTGCTAGGTAGTAACGGGGCGCCAGTCTCCTTGGAGCCCGTCCCATTTTTGGAGGGTCCACACCCAAGGTTGATGGGGATTATTAGTTGTTGTGCACAGGTGTAATCATGTTAGAAATCCAACAATTGTCCATGAGATCTTTAGGGCCAGCATTTTCCTGTAAAAAGAGCACAGAGAAAAAGCCTCAGAGAGCCACATCATCCCTGGGCACATGGGAGGCCCATATTAGTTTGTCTGTTTGTTGTGTATCAACTTGTCTTGTAAGCTGTTCGGGGAGCCATCTAGCCCCCTTTTCTTGGTGGGAGTAGATGCAAATGGAACCTTGCCCCCAGATAAGGACTGGATCAGGGCCATTCCATGTGTTGGTTAGGGGAATCTCTCCATAATACAGATGCAAATTGTGTTGTTGCCCGCGTGTGCCAAAAACGAGATACCACTGAGCAGCCTGAGGCATCCAGGGATAGAAAATTCAAAATAAAGAGCATGTGAAAGAATATATCTAGGAGACCCTCGGGTTGGGTACCAGGTTCCCCCTTTTATTTTATCTATGGTAGATTTGAGGGAGCGATGTGCGCGTTCAACAATACCTTGTCCTTGAGGATTGTAAGGTATACCTGTGGTGTGTAGAATACCAAGGCACTTGCAAAATCAGGAGATACTAGTATAGCCTGGGCCATTGTCGGTTTTGAGCTGTTGGGGGACATCCCAGAACCGAGAGGGCCGATAGCATATGGGCTATAATATGTTTGGTAGCCTCTCCAGTCTGGAGTGTGGCAAAGATGAAGCCACTATAGGTATCAATGACCACATGTATATATTTTAAGTTGCCAAATTCATTAAAATGAGTGACATCCATCTGCCACAAGGCATTGGGGATTAAGCCTCTTGGGTTGACTCCTAGGTGTTGAACAGGCAAGTGAACAGCACAAGAGGGGCAATTTTTTACAATTTGTCTGGCTTGTTCTCGGGTAATTTTGTGGAGGTGGAGGAGAGTCTGGGCATTGAGATGGTGTAGCTGATGAGCCTCAGATATCTTTGAGTCATCTATGGGCTCAGAGTGGATCATGAAGACCTGTGTCCGTGTAGCAATATCAACCAAATGATTTCCCTGAGTGAGAGGGCCCAGGAGGCCAGAATGGGCTCGCAAATGGCAAATAAAAAACTTATGGCAGCGGATCCGTACGATCTCTTGTAACTGCCTGAACAGATTTGCAGCTGGAGAGGTGTGACATATGGTTGCAACAGTTTCTAATAACGGGACAGACTGGGCAAGGTAGGCACTATCGGTGAACAAATTGAAGGGTTGGTTGGGGTAAGCGGTGAAAACTGCCAAGATGGCCTGTAATTCTGCCAGCTGTGCAGAAGAGGTGTCTGTCTGGAGGGTAAAAACATTGTCTTGAGCTACATTGGCAGCCTTGCCGGAGGAGGAGCCATCAGTAAAAACACTGGGACAACAGAAAGGGGCTGTGAAGCTGTAATTTTGGGGAATACAAATGGGTGACAATTAGCAAAATCAACTAACTTATTTGGAGGATAATGATTATCAACAGTCCCTGAGAAGGAGGCTAGCACAACATGCCTCGGTAGTCTGGAGTAGCTAGTCTACCTGATCTTTGGTGAAAGGTTGGATGATGACATCTGGCTCTTTACCAAAATAGCATTTTCCTTGTTTTCTGCCTTGGATTATCAAGTCAGAGACTGCTTGTTGGTAGGGTAACAGGACCCTTTTCGGGGAAACTGACAAATGAAGCCACATAAGAGGAGCTTGTTGCCAAAATACTGCCATTGGGGAAAGTTTTGTGTCAAAGATGAGGAGTTTTAAAGGTTTGTTGTAATCTATGAAGGAAACAGTTTATTGAGCAATAGCCTCTTCTACTATATGCAAAGCTCTTCTGGCTTCAGGTGTGAATTCATGGGGAGAGGTTGGATCAATATCTCCCTTAAGAATTTCATAAAGGGGTTGTAATTCATATTTGGTCAATTTTAAATAGGGTAAGAGCCAATTAATATCTCCCAAGAGTTTTTGGAAATTGTTAAGTGTCTTAAGGCCATCGAGTCTTAGTTGAGGCTTTGGAGAAAACACCTGAGTGCCTTGTAACTGAAAACCTAAATATGTATATGGGTCAGTAAGCTGGACCTTGTCAAGGGCTATTTGGAGCCCAGCCTTTTATAAGGCAGCTTGTAGTGCCTGGTAACACTGTAAAGTCTGGTCTCAACCATCTCCTGCCACGAGAATATCGTCCATATAATGGGAGATATATATATTTGGCCAATGATCTCTGACTGGCTGTATTGTGGCTGCGACAAAAGACTGGCATAGCGTAGGAGAGTTAGCCATTCCTTGTGGAAGGACCCGCTATTGGAATCTTTGCACAGTGGCTCTAAAGTTAATTGATGGAAGACTAAAGGCAAAACGCTTTTGGTCATTTGGATGTAAGGGAATAGAAAAAAAGCAATCTTTAAGATCTATGACAATTTTAAAAAATCCCAGGGGAATGGCACTGGATGAAG
This sequence comes from Cavia porcellus, assembly GCF_034190915.1. Classification (NCBI taxonomy): domain Eukaryota; kingdom Metazoa; phylum Chordata; class Mammalia; order Rodentia; family Caviidae; genus Cavia; species Cavia porcellus. Next base: position 74,302,087 of record NW_026947498.1, read on the forward strand.
GGAGGCCTGGCTGTAAGGTTCCCATTAAAATCATGGTCTTATTTATTGCCCTAAAGTCTTGTAGCAGCTTCCATTTCCCTGACTTTTTTTCAAATAACAAAGATGGGTGTGTTCCAGGGGGAGTCACTAGGGACAATGTGGCCTGCATCTAACTAGTCCTGCACCAGCTGTTGTGCGGCTGCAAGCTTTTCAGAGGTAAGGGGCCATCAGGTTTATCTGACAACCAGGTAATCTCTTTTGCATGGGCTGCAGGACTGTTAATGACCCCTATTGAAAATGGCCTATGCCAGCTCTTATTAGGTTAGGGACAGGGGAGATGGGGGCCTTAATGCCTGTGCCCTGTTTTCCTAGGCCCTGATTTGGGAGAAATCCATTTTTGAGCATTTGTGCTGTGACTATACTGTTGGGGCTACCCATGATTATTCCCATTTGGGTAAGTAAGTCTCTGCCCCATAAATTAAGAGGAAGTCCTGTAACAACATACGGCTGTGTGTCCCTGGTTGCCTTCTTGATCTTTCCACATGAGAAGGCTGGCACTACACTGGGGGTTTTTTTGATTGTCCAATTCCTTGTAGATGGGTCATGGAAGTCTCTAAGGGCCAAGTGAGGGGCCAGTCCTCCTTTTTAATGATAGTCACATCAGCCCCTGTATCTATGAGGCCTGAAAAACTTTTCCCATCTAACTGTAAGGTCATAAAGGGCTTATTTTTAGATATGGATTGGGCCCAATATACATCTGAGGACCCAAGAGATGAGTCTCCCCTATAGAAAGCCATGGCAGTGTTGGGAGTCTGAACCAATGACAACAGCACCAATTGGGCAATACGCTGTCCCTGTTTAATAGGGATGACACCAGAAATGGAAGAAGCCATGATTTTAATTTCTCCTGTACAGTCACTGTCTAAGACCCCGGGAACAATTTGTAACCCTTTAACCCAATGATATCTAAAACCGCAATGGTGAAGGCTGCCGTGGGACCACAATGGGATACTGCTGTTTTTAATTCTTTAGGGCAGTTACTGGGAACGGTGTATGGGCCCTACTAGTCCTCGGCGCTAGGGGTGGTAGGTCTATGTCTGTATCACTATCATGTGGGTCAGAATCATTTTCTTCTTCACTATTACCAGTTTCTATATCCCATGTCTGTAGGCGCTGTGGCTGTCTTTTTTTGTTCCCCCTAGTTGTTGTAATGGCCTGTGTTTTATCCCTTCCATGTTCCTGGCTTGGGGACCAATCCCTGCGTCTAGTTCATCTTTTTTGTCTCCCCCTTTCTTTACTTGTTTCACTGCCATCATCTTGTGGACCGGCGCCATCTTGGGCGGGTCGAGTTGTCTCTCCGCCATTTTGTGAGTCATCGCCACCTGTGCCAGTTGGAGCGGTTTCTGTTACCAGAAACAGTAAAGGAGGCGCAATTTTTAAGGTATCTGTTTTTGGAGGGTGGGTTATTTCTGTTACCGGGAACATCATTATTGGTGCATCTAAAGGGGGACGAGAGACTACATCTAGCAACTGAAGTTGTAAAATGAGTCTTTGTCTCTCCTGTTTTAATTGAAGCCGCTGTTGTAAATAATTGGTCTCTGTCTCTAGATCAAGGAGATCAGGAGGTGGACCGGGCGGCTTTTGGAAGCCAAAAGGAGGGTTATCTATCTTTTTTGGTATGGCTTTTGTCACTAAGTTAGGATCGATAGAGAGCGCAGGGGCTGCAAAAGGGGGTCTCTCACCCTGATACTGAATAGCCTCTTCCGCTAGTTGTGACCAATTAATCTTTGGGAGGCCAGAAAGATCACGATATATAGGCTTATATGACGGAGGGGATGTGGTGGCGCTGAGCTCTAAGGAGCACTGGCAGCCAGTTTGAATGGTGATGCCATTTTGAGTGCCCCCATGTGTTTCAGAAAGGGGAAATGGTGGCAAGTCGCCATTTTGGGAGTCTCCGGAGGGGGAGAAGTCGCCATCTTGAGGGGGCTCCAGAATATCAAGAACCACAGAGCCAGGAGAGCTGGGTGCTTTGGATAAGTCTGGCAGCTGTGGGGTACAATTGTGGAAGGCAGATAATGCAGTCTCACCCTGAGCAAGCGTCTCTGCAATCTGGGGATCTGCGGGACGTTGCGTCAGCAGTTCAGAGATTAAAGTCCAATATGCTTAAGAAGTTACCAGAACCTTTTCCAGACCAAAAACTCTATAATAGTCTTTGAAAGTGTCTCCTACTTTTTGCCATCTTTTTGAGTCAATGGAGCCCTCTAGAGGGAACCAGGGACACACAGAATGCACAAACTAAAAGTACTGTAATAAATTTTTAGTTTTAACCTTAATCCCTCTAACCTTGAGTGCCTCCCTGAGGCCATTTATGAACAATTTGAACTAAGTGCTTGGCCCATGCCAATCCCGTTCACCTACCATGATTCAGGCGAAACGTAAGGTGGCCATCCGCACGAATCACAGGGACAAAGTCCCAAAACAGTCACGCTGGCCAGCAATTTACTCCCATAAACAGTCTCACGTCGATGAGCCAGGTTGAACCCACATTGGGCGCCACTTGATCTGGCCCGCGGATCAGTCTGTAGGCCTCACCTGGAGAAGGGATGGAGATGGCAGGGCTGGGCAAAAGGAGAGAGAGACAGAGACAAGATGAAAGGTTCCAATCAAGTCTCGTTTATTCTGAAAATGGCAACAACTTATACAGAGTGAAGGTGGGACAACGGGGCAGGAAGAGGGGAGAGTGCTATCTGATAGGTCATCGTCACATCCGGATATATGACGTAAGCAGGAGAGGATTATGGGTAATGTAGGCAGATGTGAGGATCATGGGAAATATAAGCGGACGCAACAGAGGTCCACAGGAGGGGCAAGATAAGGGGGCAGCAGTGAGATATGCTGCTCCCTACAGCCAGGTGTGTTAAACTGATATCCACAGCAAGGGTTTAGGTACATCCAAGCTCTTCTAAATCTTCTAAGGAAAGATTTTCTTAAAGAAAAACTCTTAATAGGTATTTTTAAAAAGTATAACTGAAATCTGTAAGTTGCTATAGCAGTACACAAAAAAGTATTTTGGATGGGCCTGGAACATGCCTATAATCTCAGCACTTGACAGGCTGAGACAAGAGGATTTCAAGTTCAAGTCCATCTTAAGCTACATAGTCAGACCCTCGTTTAAAAAACAAAAGGGGATTTTGGTATTAAAATGACATTGATTTGTACTTCCTTCTTATGATACCATGTAATAATTTTTTTCTAACTCAAGATATGATGCTTAGGACCCTTCAAATTTTTTTTCCAAAAAATGAAAACTTGAATGACTGAAATTAAGTGTTGGGCCAGCCCATTAATGTCAGATCTAGTGCTGTTTCTCATTAAACTTGTCTTCTGATTATGAACTCCCTTTATGGTTTAATGAAAATGACCTTCATAAGTTTTTCTGAAAAGTAAACTAAATGCTTGGATTTTCAATACACTATTGCCTGAAGCAGGTTTGTCTTTAGTAAAGGTTTGTTCAATTTAGTTCTCAGCCAAGTACAGCTGAGATACAGAAATAAATGAGCCAGGTGCTTGACTTCTGAACTAAGTTTTCTGACCCAGGAGAGAAGGCTGGGGGTGCTGACAGGACATGTTCATACTACATCCTTTCTAGCTATGGTTTACCAAGTAGGAGGCCATTTATTCATCCTCATTCACCTTACAGAGGTGTGCAATCAGTCTGTGGCAGCCTGGCACATCAGGTTTCTGGTGATGAGGGTAAAAAGAGAAAATTCACAAATAGAGTATTTGTTTAATACCAGACTATTCAGTGAGAGAGCTATCCCCAGGCTTGACTCAGGCTGTCATTTAATTTCAGTATGGATTCACCCCAAGAACCTGGAAAATTGCATGTTCATTCCATGCCCTGCCCCTCCCCACTCAAGGCAAATCCATGACATTCAGAAGGACTCTGAGTCATCTTTGGGGGTTCACAATGGGGCTATCCTGATCTATCCGTTGGTCTTTCCCAGATGAACTCAAATAAGCAGTTATAAGGGATATTGAAGACACCTAAGAGAACCTCTACCTACAGACATGAGAAAAGCAGTATGCTACTTTGAGGATTGAGAGACCTGTCTTGAAAGGTACAGTTCTTCCAAGGGAGTTCTTTTCAATGAAGGAACTCAGGTTTGGGACCCTACCCACTCTAAATTATGTAAAGTGTAATACCCAGATACTCTCCCGAGTTTCTATCCATTCTGCTAACAGCATGGGTCTGTGCTATCTAATGCGTGTCAGTTATTTTGGGGCCCAGTCAACACTGGGTCAAACTGGTAATATCAGCCAGGCCCCCTAGGGCCAGTTCTATGAGGTGGTACACCCCTTACTCTTTGACTGTACAGAAAACTAGAAGGACACAAACACCGCTATGTCCATGTTGGACAATAACAGTCATAGGGAGTCATTTCTGGCAAGAAAAGTTAATTCCAACTGGGGAAGTTTTTAAGGGTAATTGATAAACTGCAACCAAAGAAGGATTATGCCCCCAACTCCTAGTATGAGTCAGACAGAACCAGGGATGGATTAGTTTTTCTATCATTATATATCTTTGGGAAAGGGAACCTGAACCTTTCCAGTGGTTTGCAAATGTATTGGGGCTCTTGATTTACGATTCAGGATGCTGTAATTGTCTTCCACTTGGACTGCTTGTTCCCATACCATACTTTTCTCTCTGATTTAAAGTTTCATCCCAACGTACTACATCTTTCCATGCCACATCATATACAACATTGCAGATGCTCAAAGCTGCCAATATACATGTCAAGGTCACCTGTTAATACCAATTCCTTCTTTGAACTCAAGATTGAAAGGGATTAGCAGGACCCCTCCCCATAGGAGCTGGCCTGAGAGCAAGCATATTTTTCTTGGGAGCAGTTCAGTAAGCATGGGGGAGAGGGGTGAGCATGTCATAACCTGCCAGGTGTTTTACTCAGTTGATGGGGAGCTGGACAGCAACAGAGGCCCTAGTGTTATTGGAAGCTTTTCAAATTCTTTCTCCTATGAAGGAGGCAGGCCACATAGGGTGGGATCAATTTGGCATCCTTTAATCCAGTAAGGATGGTCCCCAAGGGTGAAAAATAATCGCATATATAAGACCTTTCCCCATTTACCTCCCTGTTCACAGAACAAAAACTTGCTGCAAAATGGTGTAGTTAAGTTTCCTTCAGGCCAGACCTTCTGGTCCTGATACTGGAGTCATGCCAGGGTATTGAAGAAAGTTTGGTTATCTGACTTTTTCCAGTGGTTAAGCAAGCATTCCAGCAGGGAGTTTGGAGGAAGTTTGAAGGTAGGAGCTCCTATCTGAGGCAAAGGGGAGAAGGAGGCAGCTGGGAGGGAAGCATTCATTCCTCATGCACCTTAGGTCAGGTATCCCAACTTTCCTTGGCTCATCTAGTGTGGCCCAAGGGTGACCCTAAAAGGGACCATTTTCCCTAGCAGGAAACCATATATGCTATGCCCATGGGCAAAAGGCTGGTCCTTCTATCTATCTTCCTTAGTAGTCCAAGTATCTTTGATGTCTCCACTCCTCAAAGGTGCTAACTGCCCATGGGAGTTCAACAAATGGACCCAACAGGGCAAGAGCTTTGGCTTGCAGGGCAGAAATTATCCCTAGGGAACATTTGCCTATGGAACCTCTTAGAGGGGGCCTGACGAAGATGTACTGCTGGTTATACCTACCTCAACAAGTACAAGACTTGGGCATTTATTCATTCCCATTCCAACCTACAGACCTGTGCCATCAATCTGAGCCTCAAACCACCTGTCTGAGGAACTCTGGAAATCTGACTGAGGAGATACGAATAGGCTACACAGGTCTGGCTGTGATGAGCCAGATGGAAAACAAAGGCAAAATACTCTTCTTGCTCTGGAAACCCTTCTCCAGGCATCCCAGAGAACTAGTCTTGGAGCAGGCAACAAAAAAGGCACGCACCCTTTGATAGCTAAATCTTCTGAAGGATGTCCTGGGCTGGGGGCGATATAATCCCCTGCCACAATCTCTAAAGAAAGCCCTTCAGTGAGTCCAGGGAGAGGTGTCTACCACTCATGATATTCTCCTAGATGGGCCTCTTGGCACGTGGCAGGTTAGTATAATTCCCTAAGTAGGTTGCCAGGAGTTGGCTGAATTCTTGGGCCAACAGGATTCTGGAGAACTATATGTTAGCTGTATGAGGGTGGCACCAGAAGCCTGCCTGCTTCCCTCCTGGGAAATAAGCACACAAAATGAAGATGCTAGGGGGCTGGGGATTTAGCTCAGCGGCATAAGCACCTGCCTTGCAAGCAGGCAGTCATGAGTTCAATCCCCAGCACCGATAAAAAGACAAAAAAAAAAAAAAAAAGATGAAGATGCTAGACAATGGAAAGTCACTCCTCCCTGGTGGGTTGTCCCTTTAAGCCAAGTGGTACTGATCATGTTGGTGTCTTCCAGGTATCCTAGATGAGCTTCAAATTGTCACACCGAATCAGGGCCCCCGTCTTCTTTCCTGAGTCTGGACTCTCAATTCAGAATAGAAATAAGAGATTGAAGTCCTTAGTGGTGCAAAGCAAAATTGAATTTATTGCAGAAGCAGAACAAACTCCTCAATAGGAGGAAGGGCCCCAGAGGTGAAAGCCCATTACTAGGGGTAGGCAGACTTCCTTTACGTCCCTAGGGTTCCCCTCTTTCCCTTCAGCATGGTCATGCAGGCAGTTATGACTGGGTCCCACATCTCCAGTCATATTTACCCTGGCCACTTTTTCTTTTCTGGTAATAGGGATCGAATTCACAACTGCATGTTTGCAAGGCAGGTGCTTATGCCGCTGAGCTAAATCCCCAGCCCCATACCTTGGTAACTTTTAAATGGATTATCCATGCATGTCAACAAGTGTAGAAGAAGTAGTGGTTGGATTGGTCCCTTCTATTAATGCATCCCTGCCCTCATCCCAGGACACACAGTCCTATCTCGGTTTTAAGCTAAGGTTTCACTTCCTTGTGTTTTTGTCCCTCTCGAATCTTCCCAAGACCTACTTCTCTCTTCTGCCTATGGGGCTCCTGTCCCTACAGTGATAAAGGAAAAAAACTGCTTAAAAGTTGATGCTAAAACAATGAGAGTAGTTGGCCATGACATTCATGAGGATGGGTTTCACCCTGTAAGTAGTAAGGAACCAGTAAGGGAGTTTCATCTATCATCTTGGCAATATGTAGGATGTATCAGAAAATAATAGTGAAGGCAGAGATAAGCTGAGAAGCTATTATATAAGCAACTTAGTTCAATTACTAACTGGTGAGAACAGAAATAAAGGGATGCAATGAGAAGCGTTCAAAGGAAAACGGGTGATAAGAGATCAGTAATCAAAGTTATCTGGATTGTGACTAGGCAGGCCCAAGGGAAGAATACCAGCTGAGAAAAGATAAAGAAAATCAAGGCAAATATCCGAGAAAGTACATTATGGAGGAATAAAAGTACTTCTAAGTTACAGGCCTCAGTTCAGGCTAAATTTCTGGTGGAACCAATCTGTCTGGTTTCATGACTCACCAGGCATACTCGAGATCAGGAGGAAGAAAGCCAGTGGCATGTCTGGGGACTGGATGAGCAAGTAACACTTGGAAAATGGAACCACAATATGAGTTGCTAAAATCCCTGCTTGGAAGGACGCAGAGGGAACAGGAGGAAAGTGGTGGGAGAAAAGCACAGTGTTTTGAAGCAAAGGCTAAAATTTTATGACAGTGTGAGGTGCCATACTGTACTTCGGTGGTATAACAAAATTCAAGTGGGGTGAATATAAAAGTCAGTCATACCTTTAATCTATTTCCAGGAAAAACGCTCCAAAAATAATGCTTAAGTATTAATAACCCACACTGTCGCTTCGTAAAGCTAACCACACGTGATTGCCTAGCCCCTACTTCACTCCTCAGCCTCTATAATTACCTTCTGACACAAACTCAATTCCAATTCTGCCCCTCAAAATTTACACCTGCTCCATTCCAACAGGACAACGCCCAGGCAGTAGGTTAGCCTTTAAGTCTGGTCTAAGAATCCCGCCCATAATCGAGAAATGAATCGACACGGAGACAGCGATGATATCACGGAGGGGGAGGGGAGGGATTCTTCTAGACCCAGGGCGGTCCTTAAGAGGGCTGAAGGCAGCAAAAAACTCCCAGAAAGGTATTGCGGCACTCCTCCCCCTCCCCCCGCCCCCGCGCCGAGAAGGGTGCGGCCGTCTCTCCGCCCCCTACACTGCAGGGCTCAGGACTGCAGCTAGCGCGGTTTTAGAGAACAGGCGCCCCAAAGCGGCCAGACCACCGTGTCTTTCCCACCTCCAGGGCTTGCCTGGAGCGGGTCCGGCAGCTCCTGCCCTTTCAGAGGTAGGGAACCGGGGCGGAGTCGCGGCAGCCAACACCCTGAAGCCTAAACCGACAGCCCGCCCCCACCACCGGCGCGCGCTTCCTGCCACGTTGCGCTCGGGCGCGGGGCCAGACACTGCAGCTCAGGGCCTCCGGGAGGACCCAACCAATGCCCGCCTCCCGCCACCCCCGACGGGCCTCCAAAGTGGTTTCGCTCATTTAGGACCCGAGCCAATAGCAAGAACCCATTCCACAGGACACAGCAGCCAATCAGACGCCAGAACCTAACAGACGGCGGGCAAACCGACTCCCCCAAAGGCAGGGGCGGGTGAGAAGACGCCCGCGCGGGAGCCACTTTCACTGACCTCCCCTCCCCCGCGGTGGCTGACCGCACCCGCACGACCGGCCCTCACCCCACCTACCCGCCCGCCCTACTCAGGAGGCCGCGCGAGTCGCCAGGCGGCTGCGCACTCCCAAGGCTGTAACTGACAGGCACTTTACTCCAACCAAAATACGCCATTTGTGTTTTCACATACGGCGGGAGGAGAAATGGCCAATCAGCGTCTAGAGGTGAGGCCGGAAGCGCCCCTCCCTCCGTAGGAGCAATGGCCGTCCGACTTCGAGCCTTTTCCATTCCCTTCTCCCTCCCCCTCCGGTTGCCGCAGGGCTTCCCGCCCTTCCGCTCCTATCCGACCATCCCAGTTCCCGTTCATATAGTGAAATCGTTCTATTCCGACATCCCGCTGGAGAAGGCGACTCCCAGCGACAGTCGGTCCACCTCAGCCACCCCTCCCCCAGGCCACCGGACCTCCCTCCCACCAGAGCTCCGCTCCCCTACCTAGCCGAGGCTCTCTGAGGAGCCGCAGCCCCAGAGCACAGCCTCTTCTCTAGGCAGCCCGGGCGGCTTCCGCTGATTGGCGGCGAGCTGGCCAACTAGTACGGGGCAGTGGGCGGAGAGGCCAATCACGCGGCGGGAGGGGGCGTGTCCCGGGTGCCCCTGGCGCCGGCGCTGGGAATCCCCGTGCGGTCAGTGGCGTTTCCGCTCCGGCAGCGGGGTGAGTGAGCTGCTGCTGCCGCCCCCGCCGCTGCCGCCGCCGCCGCCGCTGCCGGGGGAGGGGCGGCCGACGCCCGCCTGCGCTCAGAGACTCACGCAGCCCCAGTCCCGCCAGTCCGCCAACACAGTAGCGCCGGCCCCTTCCCTCCCTGGCCCTTCCCCCTCCCCGCCTTCGGCTCGCTCCGCCTTTCTGTCCCCCACCCCCACCACACGGGTTCGGGCCATTCCCGGCCAGGAAACGCCGTGGCGCCGCGTTGGGCCTAACTCGAGTCTTGCTGCTTCCCGGGAGTGCCGTGCACCGCAGCCCGGGCCCAGGCCCCGGCCGCGCCTGGGACAAGGTAAGGGTCCGACAGGAAGGAGACCCGACCCTCACATCGGGCCCCGGGAAAGAAGGAAGGGTCACCTCGTCACTCTGCCGGCGCTCGCGTCCTCAGGGCGCGGGCCCGGTCCTCCGGGGCTCGGCAGGAGAATAGCGCCCATCGCACCCCTACACGCTGTCGCCTCTCTCCGGCAGAGCCCCCCCACCCACCCCGATAGAGCCGATCCCACTCCCCTTTGGTGCCTTTCCAGTGCAGGACGCTCCCTTCCCCCACGCCTCCCCACCCTGGGAACTGCCTGCTCCACGTTCACCTTTGCCTGGAGGGTAGGCCTCGCGCTCCCTCCCCGAAAACACACGGGCACACTCCTTTCTGTTCCGGTACCCCCGTAACTGCGGCCTTGAAACAACTCTGATGGTTCCGATCCTCTCCCATGATCTTCAGGACGCCTTCTCTCGTTCTCGAGTCGCCTTCTCAGATGGCTGCTTCCTTTCCCACACTGAAGACATTACCTTCGCCACCCCCACCTCACATTCTTGGGCTCCCTATGGCGAATGCCCCCGGATATCTGAGATCTTCCCCACGAATCTGTAGGGATACAACATGGAGTTAAGCCAGATTTTGGTGTTTTCCATGCCTTGGGCGTGGAAAACGATCTTTTGAGAACGTTTTTCAAGGCAGAAAAATACACACTTTATGAATTCTTTCGTCCTCTGCGTGCAACGCAAAATGTGAAGTCAACAGGGATAGGAAAAAACCCTGGTTTAAATAGATAAATTGCGTGAGAAGGGAAAGTTTTTAACGGCTGGGAAAGCCCCCTCTATGCTAATTTATTCTGTAGAGCCTTGTGCTCGTCTTTCTGTTGGATATTGATGCTGCAGCCAGCTCTGCTGGTCTGGGTCAGGGGTGCGTGTATGACCTGCATTTTCTGCTTTCTCATGTTACTTGTGCAATGTGTTCACCAGTAACTCACTTCTTGCCCTGAGCTCTGGTCTCACTGTGCTTTGTCTATACCTGAGTTCGTTCTCCAGTTTTTCTTTGCTCACACTACTGCTGATTTCCTTTATCCTTGACTAAAGTTGATTTTGTGACCAAGGTCACATTTATGTTTCTCCCTTGGGTATGTTTTATAGGTGTACTTTTGATTGTGGAGGATCCAGCAATGAGTTGTGTGTTAAGAGCTTTAAAGGAGAGAGTATCTGTGTGCCCTGAATTTGGGAGAAAGTATTTTTGATGATTAATTTTACGTTAATAGTGTTTTTAGGTCACTCAGAAGAAAGTTATAGGGGGTAATTTTAGATGTGTGCAATCTGAGCTAGGACTAAGGCAGAAAATACATCAGGGGTTTGCGGGCCCTTTGGAGGACACAGGAAATCTTGGTTTTCTTCAAGCATTCGCAAGAGAATCATTAATTCTCTTCTGTAAGCAAACATTCTGACCTGTTATGGGATTAGAGTCTTTAAGGTTAACTCAGACTGTTATTATGTGTAGAAAAATGTATTACACTCTTCGGTAGGAAATGGCACAGGCTGCCTAGCTGCAAATTTGAATTCGACTGTTGAGTGCTTGGAAAATCGGCCTTACGAAAACTACAGCTTAATCCTTGCTCCTAAATTGCTGGCTTAATTAAAACGAATATTTGGAATTGGCAAGTGTTGATTTTTTCTAATAAAAAAACTCAATTTAAAAAGATGGCTTTAAAATTGTTTTGCCCTAAGAGCAGCATTTTATGCCCTTCTAGGTTGGAGTACTCCTCCCCCCCCTTAAAAAAAAAAGTGTAAGAAGTGGGGGTGGGGTAAAGAGGAGGTTGTTCCTGTGTTGGATCACAGGGGTGAGTATACAAGGCAGCAGCAGCTGCTGGCTCTGGAGCTCTGGTTGCTACGTGAGAAGCTTGAGTAGTGCTGGCTGCTGTCTCCAGGGAAGGACAGCAGTGCAGCGTCCATTAATGCTGTTGGCTGCAGGGAGCTGCACTTAGGCAGTGTGACTGCTTCAGGACTAAGAAGAACCCTTGCTTTCCTGGGAATTTTCACTGTTGAGCTGGTTTGCCTTTTATTGATGGGGAGATGAGAATTAGCAATTCATAACCTTTTATTCATTAATGGTTATCAGCATTTGGAGATTGGATCATAAAGACTTTTGTTTTGGGTTGATTGATTTTAGTTTTTAGCAGTTTTTTATGATTTGTGCTTGGATAGTAAAAATTTAGATTTTTTTTAAAAAATCCATTTAAAACCAAAGTAATTAGAATTTAAATATTTTTCTGAAAACCACAATAGAAGGAAAATCGGGTTTTGTTTTATTTTCTACAGCTGACATGTTTTGATCCTTTAAATATTGGGTCAATTTTTATTTATGTCTCCTTGCATTGATTAGTCCATATTTGACTTACTGAAATAGATGTTTTGCTACCCATTTTACTAAACTTGCAATGTTAAGCTCTAATAAGAGCTACCCTTTCTGTAGTTACTTGTAAATACAAATGTTTTCTTAATATATTAGTATATAGGCATCTCTGGGGTTTTTGGTTTGGTTTGGTTTTTGTAGGGTTTTTTTTTTGGGGGGGGTGTTTTACCTATAAATTCGATACATTCATGTTGAAAATAGTCTTCTAGGATGTATCTTAAGCCATAATCTACCTGACATATAGGGTAACCCTGAAGGAATATTTAGAAATTAAGGATATTGAGCACATAGCCTGAGTCCCTCATGTGGTTTCCCCTCCCCCATAATTGCTGAACAGACTGATGATCTCCAAATGAGCAGAACAGTCAGTTGAGTGTGTAGCTATCAGGAGGCCCACCACCCAAATACACCACCAATTACACAAAGAATTTAACACATGCCCACATTTTTTTTCCTTCTGAGACCCTTGCAAACTACTCCTTTTTTTCACTCTCAGATTTAGATTTGTTCAATTTTGTATAAATGTACTTAAATTCCACATACCATCTATAATTTGAAGTGTGATTCTGACATGTATGGCAGGGAAGCAAAAAGTGAGTATTTTGTCATTCACAGTTATGGCTCATGTTATCAGTGCTAAATGCAGACCTATAAAACAATTTTTCAGGGGTAATATTTTAGGTGGGTTTTGAGTCTTATTGTTACATGTATAAGATGCCATAATAGATATTTTACTTACATTGACTGTTTTATGTACTTTTTCATATAGTTTCTAGTATCTATTCTGTATCTAAAAGTATTCTGTATAATGTGAAAGTTATAAAATACTTGCCTTTTCATTTGTTTCCCAGTTTTTGGAGTTCATTGTGGTCACTATCGTTCTGAGGGCTCATACAAGGATTTATGGAATTCACATACTTAAAATTTCCATGTTTTTTGATGGTGTCTTGTGTCCAAGTACTTACATACTTTCTGAAATTATTCTGGTGCTTTGAGATGAGTGACTGTTTCATTTTTACCTTTGGATAGGAAAATATACAAAATACAGTTATACAGATTGCCATTCTTGCATTACTTCTTTGTACTGAAATAACTTGGAAAATGTTAGGCCAAACTTAACAAGTCAGTAATTATTGGGCACATCTTATCTGTGAGATACTGGGTCATGAATGAAAACTTTTTTTATTACCTTGGTTGAACCATAGTCATTTATGAGTTTAATTTGATATTAGAAGGCCCAGTAGTACTTTTTGTTCATAAAAATTGTATTTCAGGTTTTGAAAACTTTTGGGGGGGATGTTAAATTCAGGGCCTGCTTTCACACTAAATTACACCCCCAGCCCTTTTTTTTTGAGACAGGGTTTCACTACATTGCCCAAGGTGGGCTAGAATTGTGAATTTTCCTTGTATAGCCTCCCACTGGGGTTACAGGTTTGTGCCACTGTGTTTGGCTGAAAACTAAAGCTAAAATTCCTTTTTTGGTGGTACTGGAATATTGAACCCACAGCCTTCTCACTGAGCTGCAGCCCACCTGTTTTGTTATTGTTGTTGTTGTTGTTATTAGGTTTTGTTTTGTTTTTTTTGGAGGCAGAGTCTTACTAAATTGCCTAGGCTGGGCTGGAATTTGCATTCCTCCTCCCCCAGACTCCCAAAGTGTCAGGATTGGTACAGGCATGTGCCACCATGCCTAGCTTGAAAACTAAGATTTCTTGATAGATATGTTTTACATAAGATGTAAAAAAGTTTGACTCTAAAATGTGTGAGAGAACGTGTATATAGTAGTACAACTGGTAGTCGTTTATAATTAGATTTGAAATATCTTTATTCCATAGAAAATAAGTGTAATGTACCTATGATGGACAGGAATTAATACCATTCCTTACAGCCAAGGATTTCAAAATTCAAGGTAAAATGGCCTTGTGACCTTTAACTTGATGTAATGATTGATTAAAATTCAGGGAAGGTCATGAAAGGCAAAGTAGCATTTCCTTTCCTTATCTGAATTGTCTGTTATATAAGTTGGGTTAAGGCTGCCCACGATAACTTTGAAAGTTGGCATTGTTTGAGTATCATCTGAGAGAAGTCTCATCTATCTATTCATCGTACTTACTGAAGGGGCCTATGGCATGAAAAAAAAAGAACAACTAAGTCTCAGTCTATTACTTTAGATGTGCCCTTTCAGAGCAAAGGATTTCTAATCCATCCTGCCTTGTTTTTTCTGTCACATTTATTTGATGAATACCTTAGTACAGCAAATCATTGTCTTTGATGTGAAAGAAAAGCGAATTTCATGCTTTTTGGAATCTTAGTATTCTAAAAAACACAAGATTACAGGACAGTTTCACTTGATGCATGTGTCTGTAGCTTCATCTCTTCTGTGCTCTTCTGTCCTGTAGTATGAGGATTCCCAAAGTTTTCACTGAGATTGGAGAAATAATTATTTTCTTACTCTTGTTAGTTACCTGTACACACTCAGAGCCGGGGCTACCTTTGGCCTGTATTACAATCACAAAGCAGTAGCTATAGGAATTCATACATTATGGGTCTCTATCAGGGCAATCGAGTTTTTGAATGGTGAATTCCTTACTGCTGTTTGAAAAACAGATGGTCGCATGGGAGTAGCCACAGACCTGCAGTAGGGTTTGGTCTGAGTAGAAAAGGAAGATTTTTGTTTCAAATTGCCAGCTGCGGATGTCAGCCTGACTCCCTGATTATGCCTCCAGTAGGCCTGTCAATATGGCCAAACAGCTCGAGAAGTGCGGGGCAGGACAAAGGGCTCTGCGCGCAGCGGGAGGCGGTGCCGGTGGGGGAGGGGCGGGAGGTGGGCCAGAAGCCGAGGGGGGATTCTTTTTCCGGCTAGGTTATTCTATTTGACATACAATTAAAGAAATCATTTCAGTTCCCACTGGAGCATTGAATTTATGCCAGCCATATACCGTTAAACTATCCTAGAGTGATCTGGTGGGGATCCATCTTCTCTTCCAAGGAAAAACAAATAACTAAAGTTCTGTTAAAATAAGTCCTATGATTTTCACCTTCCTAAATACAAGTTGCCTCCTAAGTAGCATTTGCCAATTGAATTCTATTAAGAAATGAAGAAGAATGTTCTATCCAGGTTAAATTCATATTCTAGTACATAGTGTCTTTCTTTGGGTTGGGATTAGGCCACATGTGGAATAGTTTTGTTTTATGTGAATTACTAGCATGTTGTCAACTAAATGTTCATTTCAGTGAGATAGGGGAGTACATCCAGCACTTAGTCTCGGGTCTCCATCCTGTAAGATGCTTGAGGAAGGCTACATATGGTTTCGGCCTCATCCGTATCTCCTGGAGCTCGGTTCTTCACCTTTTGGTTCTGCCGCCTTCGCTTTGTGCTTGTGCCTGCCTGAAGGTGGAAAGGTTACATCCAAGTTAGTAGACGTCACACAGATCTTGAGGTAGAGGAGGTGTGTAACTTTAAAGTAAAATCATGAAATACTTCAATATATTTGGGTTCCTGTTTCTTTAAAAGTTTTTATTAAAAGGTTACAGATCAGTGTCCTGAACAGTATTTTTATTTTTAAAGTAAATATCAAATGGTACCATAAAGAATGGGCAGGCACAGACAAATTAGATAGCAATTATTTGGTTTGCAAGGGGTTCCTCCTTTGTAAGGCAATGTAGGATGAGGTTCTTTTTGGTTTTTACAAATAATTGAACTTTTCCAAGAACAATCTGTTGCTTGAATGGAGTATCACCTGTGTTGCAATGTTAAACTAACTTTAAGATTTTCCATTTTGTTCATATTGCATAAAACAGCAAAGAAAACTGGAATGATGATTTCTGTTTACAAATTAGCAAAGAGATTACTCTAACCTAACAAGATAACCAAAATACTGCCTTGAATACATATTACTATTAAGCAAATCTGACCAAGTCTTTGGTTTTTTGTTTTGTTGTCATGTCTGTCTATAAAAGAAAGACATGATGTTTTTAAAAGTATAACAATCTTGACAGTTACAGGAGAGTACTGTCTTGACCTGAAAAGGGAAATTTGAATAACTAAGTATCACTGCCATAGTTAGAAGTCTCTTTATCAGTAAAATAGCAACAGCATTAACTTAAAGTTTAAGGAGCTACAGTATATATTACCGCAGAAATTTAGTCACTTTTTATGGATTATTTCCATATGATTTGTGGAATTAAAAAGCCATGTAGTCAAGCCCAAGTTTCTGTGCCAGTTATTGCCAACATTAGGGTAAACATCCTTTGTGTCCACCCCCTTCCAAAATAATTAAAAATCTCTTCAGCATGGCTTCTGTTGTTTCTGTTCACTGAATTTTGCTAAAGGCCCTGAAAGTTCCTGGCATAGTGAGAAAGAATACTGAACCGCATCTTGGTCCCAAAGGTCCTAATAGTTTATGTCTCCCCAAACAGCTAATGTGATTTTCAGTAGGACCTAAGCAGCAGTGGCTAGAAGAGGGGTGAAGCACAGACACAGCCTCGTCTTGCCTGTGCAGCTGCTCCACCTTATTTCCTGCTATTATTATCCCACTACGCCTCTTCCCAGCAAAGAAGAAACTAGGACAGAGGGGGAAATTGGATGGGCTAACATGGTTTTTATTAAGGCTAGGTTGTAGATGTGTTAACATTTATTTAAACATGAAACTAATTTAGCCTCTTTTTTTAAAAGTCTAGAGTGATAGAGATTGTATAACTTTGGTGCCCTCTACTCTCTTCAGATTCTTAGCTTTATAGAAATGGTTTAAGCATACTTGATTTTCATTGGCTGATCACACCGTTACTACCACCAGATTCCAGTGTATAATTAGCTCGAAAAAAGATGGAATCCCTTTTTGAATAATATTTGCAACTTTTGCTGGAAATTACTAATTTGTGTAACTTGCATTTACGACTAAAATAAGATTTAAAATTTAAACCTTTATATATGTAGCCCCTCCACCTTAGTAGTGCTAAAGTTAATTAGCTCTTTGAATATAAAATTTTCAGGGCTCTGGGTTCTGTGTTTAAGCTGTGTATATTGTTCTTCAAGCAATAGGTTCTTTTTATGTAACAGTACCCACCAAAACAAGTTGTTTTATTTTTATTGTTGATTTCTAATGCTTTTTCTGCTCCCTACTCCTAAAAGACTCGGACAGTAACTATGTAAGATATGTGACTGCTGTATATTGTATGACGATTGTTTCATAACTCTTAGTGTGATCTGGTTAAGATGTTCTAGAATGAGGTATTTTAACACATCCTGAGGATTTCATTTTACTATAACTGTACCCATTTATCTAATATTTTTGTTTTGAGACCTTCACCCCTACTCTTGTCTCCATGGGATTTTTTTTTTTTTTAGCCATTTTGAAAATTTCTGCTTCTGTTACTGACTTCTGTACATGCCACAACACATACAATTTATACTTTCACAGATGTTGTGGAAGAAGATGATCTACAGTTAATAACTGTGTAGGCATTCTGGTTATCCAAGGAATATTTTACTTATGAGGAAAAACCTGGAAGCACCTGTTGGCAATTAGACTGCCTCTGCATTTATGTTACAGTTTCCTTTATTGTGGAGTGTTGAAGGTCATCTTGTTTTGTAAGAGAACGCAGGTACAAAGGAAGAGTCACTATTAGAGATGATTATTTAAAAAATAAATGTGTTTAGTGTGGTAATATTTAGAGTAGAACAAAAAGCACCCCACCCCCCTGGTTTTTTGAGACAGGCTCCCTACGTATCCCAAGCTGGTCTAGAACTTCAGTTCTGTTTTCATCCCCCAGTTTGGGGATTACTGGTGTATGGCACCTGCCCATATTGCCTTGTTGTTTTCTTTCCAGAATATCATTATTTAAAATCACTAGCTTAGTAGTAGTACAAAACAGGAATGTGTTAATATCAGTGCTTTTTTCTTTCTTTCTTTCTTTCTTTCTTTCTATTTTGAAGCAAGGTCTCTGCAATTCTGGCTGGCCTTGAACTCATGTTCAAGTGATCCTCATGCCTTAGCCTCGCAAGTGCTGAAATTACAGGCGTATGCCATGTGCCTTGCTATCAATGCATATTTTAGGATGAGACTAAAATTTGTAGGGTCATATTTGGACTGTCCTATACTCATTAGTAGTGATTGAACTCAGGTCCTTGTCACTGAGCTACCTCTAGCCCTTTTTAACTTTTCAAATTTAAGGTTAGGTTTCACAAAACTGCCTGCTCAGAGTTTAAATTTGTGATCCTCCTGCCACAGCCTTCCTAGAGTACTGGAATTATAGGCATGTGCTGCCATGCCCTCTAAACTACTTTTATTGAAAAACTATTCATTTAAAAGCCTTTTTAAAAAAATACTTGAAGACTTAACAAGTAGTTACCTTATTAATTACACCTTATGTTACTGTTTCTTGGGTGTTTGTATTTTGAAACATGGTTTCACCATCTATTTCAGGCTGGCCTTGAACTCACTTTGTAGCCCAGGCTACCCCCAAACTTGCTGTAATCTCCTGCTTCAACCTCCAGAGTGCTGGGATTACAGAGTTGATGGCATATTATATAAGGTGTACTATAATCAAACCTTTATTTAAAACCCCCAAAATGAAAATTATGCTAACATCTATAGAGTTTAGAAGTTACTAAAGCCATAACACTTAGGACAAGTAGGCAGTAAAGCAAACCTCCAATCTCACTTTGAAATCTTGTGCTTAGTCAACCTGACCCAAATTTTTTTACCTCATTCTTCCTTATTTAAGCTTTAAGCCATTAATATTTAAAGTGTTCTTGCTTGGAATAATATATCTATCTGTTCATGAATTGAGACAGAGCCTGCTATGCCAGGTGTGGATTCCCCTGAGAATATAATGTGTTTCTTAGAGAAGCAAGGTTCAGAGTAGGTATACAACCTTTTATAGTTTATCATGGACAATTGGTATGAAATTCGAATGCTGGAGTTTGTGTTGTACACTGACCAGCTAGAAGAGAAGTAGACATATTTTTATTTATGAAATAACTGCTAGCTAATAGATGAAAAATAGTTTTGGGGGTTTTGCTTTGTTTTTGGTTCTGGGAATCAAACTCATGTGAAAATTTCTTTGTGTGTGTGTGTGTGTGTGTGTGTGTGTGTGTGCCAGGGTTTGTTTGAACTCATGACCTCGCATTTGCCAAGTAGGCGCTTACATCGCTAAGCTGAATCCCTAGCCCGAAAAGTAATTTTTTAAGCATACCTTAATTTTTCTTTACTCAGTAACACCACTAATAGGTTTCTGTGGAAAATATTCAAGGATTGAGTTGTGTCTTTTATAAAAATTAATTTTTAATAAATAGTAATCATATGTCTTAGTTTTCCTAGGACAGTTCTGTGTTTACGCCTGCTATTCTGTCATAATTAGTAATAGCACCCCTTTTCACTCTCAAGAAATGTCCTAGTTCGGATCATAAATTATATGTTCACTTTAATTATAGAGGATCATGGAACTAGCGACCCCATTTTTCTTTAGAATTCTTCTGATTCCAGAGTCTCATGTGTGCTAGATTTATCTTTTGAACCCGTTTCCCCATGTGAATGATTTTTATTTATTTATTTATTGTCTTTTTCCTTTTTATCGGTACCGGGGATCAAACTCGACCGCCTGCTTGCAAGGCAGGTGCTTATGCCGCTGTGCTAAATCCCCAGCCCCCGTGAATGATTTTTAGAATGCCTTTTTGTTTTTTATTTAATGGTATGGGAAGTGGAAGATACAGATTGAATGGGGGTTTTTTTGCTTTTTTTTAAATTTTAGTATGAAAAATTCCAATCACAGCCAGGTGTTGTGGTACATGGCTCCTACCACTTGGGAAACCGAGGCGGGAAAATGGGCATGAGTTCAAGACCAGCCTGGGCTACATAGTGAGTTGAAGGCCAGCCTGAACTACATAGTGAGACTGTGTCTCCAAAAAAATTCCAATTACAGCAAAATAGAACTATGGACTCCCTTTGCGTTTTATCAAACTGTTAGCTTAAAATGTTCCATTTGAAGGAACTGGTGGTAGAGTCTAAAAGTAGCCAGCGCAAGGCCATGGGTTCACTCTGTAGCCCACCAGTGTGTTTGATCTTATCAGGGCTATATGTTGGATTTGCTAAGTTTGAGTCTTCATAACTTGTCTCTCCTTCTCATGTTTATATGTGTAGTGTACTTGTTGAAGAGATGTGTCATAGAGTGCCTACTCTGTGAATTTTAAAGGTTAGAAATGTACTATATTTCATTGAGTTGTTTTTTGGTTTTTTTGTTGGTTGTTTTGTTTTGTCTTTTTCCTTTTTATCGGTATCGGGGATCGAACTCACGACTGCCTGCTTGCAAGGCAGGCGCTTATGCCGCTGAGCTAAATCCCCAGCCCCTATTTCATTGAGTTTTATAGTGTCTGTCTCTATGTGATAAGCAGCTGTTAATATTCACTGCATAGGGCACCCAGGATCAAACTTTAAGATCTTAAAACTTGTAGGTCCCAAAAAGCTCTTGTTTATGGGCACTGTGCCTGTCAAGATTTAATATATTTGAAGTTAAAAGGAGGAAAAATTATTTAATTTAAACATAAAAAGTTCTGTCAATGTAAATAATAAGGGTTTTTTCATTTGTACTAGGGATTGAACTTAGTGACCTTGCACATGCCATGCAGGCACTTGTGTTGCTGATTTAAATCTCCAGTCCAATAACGTGATTTTTACTGAAAAGTAACTGGGTTTACAAAGCTTTTTTAAAGGGACGATTACATTTTTAAAATTTCTTTAGTATCTGACTTCATAAAGGAGAGCTGTTTTTTCATAACTGCTTCTGCCTTTGTTGTAATATGTTGTTTTGGTTGTAGATGATACAGAAAAGCTGGTCTTACATAGATAATGTAGATGGAAAAGGAAAGACCTCACCTTGCCACTAAAAGAATTGAAAGGGCTTTGCAAATTCTCAGACCACTAAGAGTCATTGGCCTACATCCATTTTTCTCCTTCATGCTTGTGAAATGATGAAATTTTATCACTTACCAGTTTGGAACAGTCTTTCATTTATTATTTGGCTACTCTAGGACACATTTTGAATACAGAAGATGAGAAAAGTACTTATTTTCCTTTCCTATTTACCTTTTTTCCAAATAATAGCTTTGTAACTTAGCAACCTCCAGAGTTAATCACTAAAGTATTATTAATACTGTGTATTCATAAGGTTTTTTGTTTTTGCAGTTTTTAAATGTTTATTGGTACATTTTAGCTACACATAATGATAATATTCATCATAGAGAATTTATACCTTGTACTCATCATTTTAAACATACCTGAAATATTAGAGTATCTTGCTGTTATTATTTTTGACATTCATGTTGTCCCACTTTTGCTGTTTGAGCCTAAATTTCTTTGTTTTGTTTTTCTTTTTGATCCCCCTTGTTACTGGGGATTGAACCCAAAGTCTTTACACTGACCTATAGTGCCGGAATGTTGGTTGTTTTTGGTTTTGTTTTTCAGACAGTATCTTACTAAATTGCTTGGGTAGCACTTGAACTTTTGATCCTCCTGCCTTAGCTTCTCAGAGTGTTGGGGTTATAGTTGTGTGCCACCATGTCCTATAGGTTGGGTCCTTTTGTTTGTGGTACCAGGGATTAAACTCACAACCTCGCACTTGCCAGGTAGGCGCTTGTGCTGCTGAGCTGTATCCTCAGCCTGCAGGTACTATTTTAAACTTGTTCGGCTATCTGATCTTCTCTTACCTATACAGTAGGCACAGGACTAATAACATCTTGCTCACAAATGAGAAAATTGTGTCTAAGGAAGTTTCACACCTTGCTTCGTCAGACAGTTGAGTGGTTGAGTCAGGATTCGTCTCAGGCCATTTTCATTATATAACTCTGGAGCTCCAGTTGTGGTGTTCTGTTTGTTTCTTTTTGCCCTTAGGGTATATACCTTTAGAGAGATCTTGCAAATTATAGGGTTTTGAAATCCCTTAGAACAGTTTTGTGTGTGGCTGTGCCACCAACTTGAGATACATATTTTCTTTCATTTTCAGATTTTTCGGGGATTACTTTTTGTGCAGCTAGTATGTAAGATGCTTATACTTCACTTGCTAAGTGAAGTTTACAAAGTTGACTATAGTTAGAAAAATCTAGTTTCTGTATTTTCGTCCTGTTTTCTCCCTTCTATGTGTAAGACTTGACAATTGAACATGAATATTCAAAATATTTTGTCATGATACTTCTTAAAACACAGCATTTAAGTTAGTTTTAATTTATTTAAAGCTACTGTATCTCCTTCTAGAGTTTTAAATAAATAATGTATATTTTTATGCCCTAGAAGAGAAACACGGAGTTTTCTTTTTTAGCAACCACAATTTCTTGGCTTAAATATAATCAACTTGAGATAAGAAATTTGTTCTCTAGTAATGGTTATTGTTCTTGCAATGCTAGGACATGTTTGTTTTAGTCTGGTCAGTGGAGGTAGGCTGGGGAGACCGGCACTAGGTATAATCAGGAGAGCTCATAATTAACATTTCTTAAATGTTTTCCCCTTAGACCTGGAATTTAGATGTTACTATGTAGAAAAGATGTCATCTGGTATTTAACTGTCATTTAAAATTCAAATTGCTTAAGTTTTAAATAAAATATTAAACACATTAAATCTATTTATGCTTCCTAGCTATAACATCTTAAAATGTATTTCAGCAGTGTGTCATATTCTAATATATGGGCTTAAAATGAATAAATTCGGATATGTCAAATGGTGAAGAAACAGTGATTGATAAAAATATGAGGGTTGAGTGTGGTGATGCACCCCAGTAACCTCAGCATTTGAGAGGCTGACGCAGGAGGATTGCCATGAGTTTAAGGCCAACCTGAACTACAAAGTAATATCCTCCCTCCCCCCAAAAAAGTATATATATATTTATAAAATGAGGGTTCTAGAATTGGATAGACCTTGGTTCATGGTGTAGCTTCAGTTTTCTTGTTCAATTTTCTTGACAAGTTTAATACTTTGTCCTAATAGAAGTAGTATGTTTCTTATAAAATTGTTAGAGGAATTACATGAAAAGTGACTGGTACAAAATAAACATCTAGTAAATTCTTACTGTGGAATTGCTGTAATTATGAATATCAGTTCTCTAAATCTTTTTTTTTTATTATTATTATTATTTTTTGAAACAAGGTGCACTTCAAACTGTGCTTGAATTTGTTATGTAAGCTGGGCAGATCTCACACCAGTACCTCTCATTTTATGAGATGTTGAATTTCTGTCTTAACAAATTTTCAATTAGTGCCATTTAAGGTTAATCTAAAAAAAAAGATTTTGTTAAATAGATGACCATATTAATATTTTTGATTGGATTACTGAACACAACTATTTGCAGTCTCACTGTTTGAATGTTTACTTTGTATGCTTTGATCCTGTGACCTGAAATACCGTTTCTAAGATGATAGCGTGTAATCTATTAACTAGTGGTGATAGCTTACTGGTTTTTTTTGTTGTTGTTTTGTTTTGTTGTAGTTCTGTATTACTTGTACCCTTACACTGTTTTGTTTTGTTCTGCTTTTTTTTCTTTTTCCTTTTAAATTAAAAAATAAATAAATAAATAAAATTTAAAAACCAGATTTGTATAAGAGTACATATTATTAGTGGCTGCTAGCAAATGTTAGTAGCAAATTACGATAAAACTTCAAGTGTAGTATTCTCCACTTCATACAGTTGCTTTGGAATCAGAGAAGTTTCTCTTTGCCTTGGTCATGGACTCTGTCCTATTCTGTTTATCTTAACACTCTATTCATACCAAAATGGGGTGTTTGGTAAGTTCCGTTATGAACATTACCTTGTTTAATGCCCTGAACGATGCTCTGAGGTAGTTTACAGGTAAAGAGATTGAATCGGTGACCACACACTCTGATTCATTAGTAATAAGGTGAGCCAATTCTGTTTGATCACAGGGTCTTTTCATTATACTATATATCACTTAGCTTATTTCAAGGATCTTTTGGCCTCAGCTGATAAAATCTGCCTTCCCTTGGCTTTTGACTTTGGATCACTGTTCATCTTTTTTTTTTTTTTTTGTCTTTTTTCTTTTTTATCAGTACCAGGGATTGAACTCACGACCGCACACCAGCAAGGCAGGCGCTTACGCCACTGAGCTAAATCCCCAACCCCACTGTTCATCTATAGTAGTATCTTTTTCCCCCTCCTTTAGAGTTCTTTGCCTAAATTCCATAGGTCTATATCCCGAGGTACTGAGAAAATAGGAAATGATAGGTGGTTTGTATTATCCCATACTAATGTGATTTCTAAATTCTAGTTTACATAACATAATTACTTAAAAAGGTAGCAGGCCTGTCCTAAACACCCAGTCTTCCTTTATCCCAGACTGGCAGCAGCTCAGAAAAGGGTATAAAACAGATGTTTATGAATTCCTGTGCGTTTTATATCAAATTATGTGCCTTCATTTTTCTGAGGGAAGAATTTATAGTGTTTTTGTTTTTTGGTACCAGAGATCGAACTCATGACCTCACACTTGCCAGGCAGGCATTTATGCCCCTAAGCTAAATCCCCAGCCCAAGAATTTATAGTTTTTATCAAGAGTTTTTTCACTCAGTCAACTAAGGTAAATTTTATCAAGGTCCAAAAGCCATTTGCTTGTGCAAGAGGTACTCTTCTAGAGAAGGATGAGATGACAGAATTTTGCTTGACCTTCTTGAGGTAGAGTTGTGCATCCTGCTGCAGTTGACCGCACAGGGCTGCTGGCAGGCATTACACCAGAGGCAGATCATTTTGTCACAGTTGTACTTCTTGGGCAGGCTGGCACAAGAAAGGCTCAGTAATACTGCCTCGGAGGAAGAACACCAAATGCAGGCTGGGCTCTTTCTAGATGTTGGATTCAGAGACAGTGTGGCCATCCTTTAGCTGTTCACTGGCAAATACAATACAGACGTTGCTAGTAGGTCACGTGCGCTACTTGACTTGGATTTGGGCTTTGACATTTTCTATAGTGTTACTGGTCTCAACCTTGAGAGTCTTAATTCAAGATCTTTGCAGAGATCTGTATCTCTGCCTCTAGTTCACAAATACTTGTCTTTAAACCTCTTTAAAAAGTTTATAAGTTAGTGTTTTTGTAGTATAATAGATTGGTAACCAAAATAAAGCCAGTATTTTCTTCTTTGAGCATGACTGGTAGGGGTTCGTAGGCATATGTATGCTCAGATGACACCTAGGAAGTATTGGGTTTAAAAACAGGTAGAGAAAAACAAAAAACTAGTTATGCCCTGGACCAGTATTTAATTATTGGTTAATAGAGCAGGTAGAGAACTAATGAGTTACCTATGGCTTCTGTATACAGATAGGGGAAGTTTTGAAATTTACTATGTTTAGAAATTGGGAGTTTAAGTAGATTTTTAAAGAAATCCTAAATTTAAGAGCCATTGGTTATATAGATTTATGTTTGTTGGAGCTTGAACTAAGGGCCTTCCCACTGAGCTGCATTTGTAGCCCTTCTCTATTTTCATTTTTTACTTTGGAACAGAATCTTGCTAGATCCCCTAGGATAGATCCAACTTGAAATCCTCTTTGTCTCAGCCACCAAGAGTGCTGGTACTAACAGATGAAAACCACCATCCCTGGCTTTGTCTGTATTTTCTTTTTATTTTAGAATTCAAGATGAGTTCAAGGACATCATTGCTTTTACAGGAGAGCTTCATAGTGATTTTCTGGTTGGCTCAGTAGATTAGAGGTGAGATACTTTAAACCAAGACAGTGGCATGGGCCTGCATTCCCTGATTTCCAAGAGGCTGAGGCAAGAGAATTACAAGTTCAAGCACAACCTGAGTGATTCATGAGAGCCTGTCTTTAAAAAAAAAAGAAAGAAAGAAAAAGACTGGGAATGTAGTTCAGTGTAAGTGCTCTGGGTTCAGTATGCAGTACCATACCCTCCCTGCAAAAAGTGGGGTACTTTCTAAGGCAGGGATTTTTTTTTTTTTAATTTTAAAGAGGGTAAAACAAACCATAACAAAACAGAACAAAGCAGATCAGAAGAAAACACTAAGTGACACAGATTTCAAAGCAAGACAGCAGATCAACAGTGGCTACCATAATATCTGGTATTTTCTTCTAAATAGTTGTCTATATCTTCACACACAGTGAATTCATCAGAATAAAATAGTATAAAACTGATCAGAACAGAGTAATGAAGGCATTACAGGCCTTCAAAACCAGACAAAAGGAAAATCAAAAATGGCTACCATGTCTCTTGTTCTCTTCAAAAAAGCTGTCCATACCTTCATGTATGTTGCAGTTAAATAATACAAAACAGACTAAAACCACTCTGAACAAAGAATAAAATCATTACTGGATTTCATAGCATGATGATAGGAAATCAGCAGTGGACACCCTAATGTGTCTTTTTCTTAAGTGTGTTTATACAAACTTAGGTATTTTTTCTTTTTCTTTACTTTTTTTCCCTCCTTTTCCCTGAGATACTATTTTTTCCCCTTTGAGAAGATTCTTACCCTTTCACAATATTTATTGAGGATTTTGTATCTTACGTACTGTCACCATTTCTTACATTAGGGAGACAATGCAGTATTTACACATATGAGTTTGATTTATTTCTCTTATGAGTATGGTCTCAAGTTGTACCCATTTACCTATAAATATCTCAATGTGATCATTCTTTATAGCTGAGTAGTACTCCATACCACTTTTTTTTTTTTTTTTTTTTTTTGGTGGAATCAAGGATCAAACTCATAAGCCAAGCAGGCACTTATGCCACCGAGCTAAATCCTCATCCCAGGACCACATTTTTTTTTTTTATCCATTCCTCAGTTGATGGGCATTTAGGTTGTTTCCAAGATCTAGCTATTACAAATTGTGTTGCTATCAACATGGGTGCACATATATCGATGTAATACGATGTTTTCAGTTCTTGTGGGAATATGCACAGAAATGGAATAGCTGGGTCATATGAGACTTCTAATCCCAGATTTTTCAGGAACCTCTCCAGACTGACCTCCACAATGGTTGCACCAGTCTGCATTCCTACCAACAGTGCAGGAGAGTTCCTTTTTTCCCCAGAGCCTCTCCAGCACTTGTTGATGGTAGTTTTCTTGATCCTGGCCATTCTTTGTGGAGTGAGATGGAATCTCAGTGTGGTTTTAATTTGCATTTCTCTAATGACTAATGATGCTGAACATTTTTTCATGCATTTATTTGCCATTCGTATTTCTTTATCTGAGAACTACGTATTGATTTCAGATGCCCATTTTTGGATTAGTTGTTGAATTTTGGGGGTCTGATTGTTTAATTCTTTATATGTTCTAGATAGAAGTGCTTTGTCTGACGGACAGTTGGCTAAGATTTTTTTTTTCAAATTTCATGGGTTTTCTTTTCACTCTGTTGGAGATTTCTTTGGACATGCAAAAACTTTTTAATAAGGTGAGATCCCAGGTATTGATTCTAGGAAGTATTTCCCATGTGGTTTGATTTTACTTATTTGTTTGTTTATTTATTTTTTGCTCATGAATTCTCAGGCAGGGATCTCTTTCCTATTTTTGATCACTGTTAGTGTCATTTCATGTACTTCTCCAAGTGTCAATTTTTAGTGGTCTTTAAAGACACAAGATGAAAGGATCTTGTACAAAAGTATTAGTTTCTTGCAGAATGTTTTTTAGTGTTTTCCTATAACAATAAGTAAGCATTTTCATACTTGAAAAAAGTCATTTTCTCCAGAAGACTGGAATCCACTATTTTTTATTTATGTATAATGGTCTATATGAGATGTTTGTTAAACTCTGGAGGACAAAATATTTTTTAAAGAACTATTTATGCTGGTTACCAAATACTAGAAGAAGAAATCCAATGCTCTAAAACAATAATGTTCAGCATATGAAGTATTTGCTTAGGAAAAAAGTAGATAGAGAAGATATACTAGTGAAAAAAGAAAACAACTGATGGTTTGCATTTTGCTACACTGTATTCACTAGTAGAGTTTTGGGCATCGCTTAGGGTTGAACTAGGCTATGTCCAGAAAACCAATAGAGATGATTCAAGGAGACGGTGAAATAACTGGGAAAATTTAATACAGTATGTGATTATACAAGAATTTACAGTTTACTATGCCAGTTGTATTCATTAACTTAGTCCTCAAGGTAATTTAAGCTTAAGTAATAACATTAATAAGCTTTTTCTCCAAATACAGGTAAAATGTCTACTGAAACTATCAAGGATGAGCATGTGTGGCAAGACTTTAGAATCATTGTTTGTATTAAAGTCTCGAAGAAAATGTTTGTAATCATGAGTAAAAATTTTTGATGCTTTCAATGATGGGAAGGTCTTGGGTCTTATACCAAATCACTAGCTGATCTGAAGAAAAATGCATCCTGTTAGGCTTGTGGGGAAATTAATGCGCCTTCCATTCCAAAGAATGCATTTTACTCAGTAACTTACTGTATTAGTGAATAAAGGCTAGTTTTTTGCCTGGCCAGAACTGACAAATGTGTATCATTGTTTCTCTGAGTTGGTCATTGACTTCCATCACTGTTACTTTTTAAGTTACTCTGAAGGTTAAATTTTCTTGTCAGTATAATTGATGAGATGACAATTTACTTGGCTGATCAGTTGTGAATAGTTTATCCTGCACTGACAATGATTTGTGCTTATTTTCTAGTAACCAGACTTAAGATATGCTTTGTAATTCTAATAGGAGTCGTCTGAACACCCAAAATAGGTTTTTTTTGGTTTTTGGTTTTTTTGTCTTTTGGGGACAGGGTCTCTCTATGCAGTTCAGGCTGGCCTTGAGCTCACTTTATAACCTAGGCTGGTCTCAAATATGCAGTGATCCTCTTGCTTTAGCCTCCCAAGTGCTGGGATTACAGGCATGTACCACTATGAAACATTTTTAATGTATGTAATTGTGAACCCAAGCACTATTCTGAAAATCTAGCAAATGATGAAATGAATAAGCTTTGTTTAAACTTTCCCTACCACCAACCACCTATCATTATAATAAGCAGACCTCTTATATATCCCTTTAGCATATTATTATATTAAAGGAGGTTTAACTATTTAAATATAATGTGCACAACTGATATTTTGGTTATTCACTATAAAATAATCATGGGAAAGGATTGGCTCTAAGTTGATTGTTAAAATTAGGGAACATAGGGGCTGGGGATTTAGCTCAGCAGCATAAGCGCGCCTGCCTTGCAAGCAGGCAGTCGTGAGTTCAATCCCTGGTACCGATAAAAATGAAAAAGAAAAAAAAATTAGGGAACATAGATTTCGTTAAAGAGTTTTCTCTGGTTTTATGTATTTGAAATTTTTCATAATAAATTCTTTACAGGTATAAAAGCATCAACAGGATAAACATTGTGAACAATATTTTGAAGAAGAAATAGGTTGTTTAGTAACTATTAACATACCAAAATGAATCTCATTCTGTGTTACTAATGTGCACACACATCCCTCTCCCAGTTAACTAGTTAACAATTTTGTTTTAACTGACTGACCCAGTAATCATTAAAGGAGCTACTGTAGTTTTCTAATAGTGGAAAGATAGTGATAAACATGTTCTAGCAGAGTTGACATCAGAAAGGAAAGGACTGAGAACCTAGAGGAAGTGACACCATGTGAGGCAACCTGGAAATCAGAAGGAAATGAGTGGCATTAGTGAATGGGCTGCTACACAACAGTCTGAAACATTTCAAAGGCAAGGAGTAGCTCCAGTGAGATGCTAGTGCCAGCGCCACGGAAAGAAGAGCTCCGTTTGGATCCTGGGGTATCAGGTGTCACCCTGTGTAGCCAGTGAATGTGCAGTTAGATACAAAATAATTGAATATTTTATTATTTTGTTAATTTTATTGATTATATTATTTTTTAGTTGGTTAGCATGGGCAAGCCTCTTTAAAGTTTTTAGATTTCTTCTCTTCCCAAAAGTGGTTAAAAATAAAGCATTGTATTTTATATCTCCAACACAGAACTGATGGAACAGAGTTTGGGCAATCTTTGAAAATAGCTTAATCTTCTAGGTTACTTGCATTTTCAGTCATAATTCTACAGATACCAGCTAGATTATACATGGCTAGCCATAATTCGTCTTTGTTTCATTGCTGGAAGAAGAAATTTAGAGCTTGTTGCATTCTGTATCTCAAGAGATAACTATAAAAAAATCTTTGGTTTTGAAATACTGCTTTATATAGGCTTAATTTTTCAGATCTCACTACAAACAGTGAAAAACTTAGCAAAATCTATTAAGAGCTTTACCTGGGGGGCTGGGGATTTAGTTCAGCGGCATAAGCACCTGCCTTGAAAGAGGCACTCATGAGTTCAGTCCCCAGTACCGATTTAAAAAAAAAAAAAGAGCTTTACTGGGGAACCGGGTGTGATGGCACACTCCTGTAATTAATATGAGCACTCAAGGAGACTGGGTCAAGAGGATTGTTTCAAGTTTGAGGACAGCCTGAGCCACACAGCAAGACCTGGTCTCCAAAAGAACAACAACAACAAAAAAAGCGTTTTACTGGGGCAGCTCAGGAACTTAGTGAGACCCTATCTCAGAAGTAAAAAGGAACTGGGAATGTAGCTTTGTGAGAAGCCCCTCTGTTCAATCCCTGAACCGAGAAAAGAAAAAGCGTGTTAGAAGATATGGCAGTATTTGGTTTATTTTTGTTTTTGTTTTGGTACCAGAGATCAAACTCACGACTGCACGCTTGCCAGTCAGGCTTATGCCGCTGAGCTAAATCCCTGGCCCTGTTTTTATTTTTGAGGAGGGTCTTGCTGTATTGTTTAGGCTAGACTGGAGCTCCTTATATGTACCACAGCTAGCCTGGAACTCATGGTGGTTTTCCTGCTTCAGCCTCCTGAGTGCTGGGATTACAGCCACCACACCCAGCAGTAGAGTCTTTTTTTTCTCTCTCCTCTCCCTTCTCCTCCCTCTTCTCCTTCTCTTCCTCTTTTACTAGTTAAACTTTTTCTCCTAGGGGTGCTGGAGATAGAACCCAGGACCTCAAATGCTAGGCAAGTGCCACACCACTGACATACACCCCAGACCTCACAAATTTATCTTTTTGTAACTTTTTTCATCTGTAAAATAAATAATGGATTACAACATTAAAGCTGTACTTTCCTTGCCTTTGAAATGTTTCACAGATTGTCCTTTAGCAATCTATTCACTACCACTCATTTCCTTCTGATTTCCAGGTTGCCTTATATCTAAGCTCTAAAACCTACCTCTTTAATCAACTAGAGGAACTTGCCTAAATTAATGAAAGTATAATATAACTAACGCTTTACAAATGTGCATAGTGCCAAGCATGGTGGTACCAACCTGTAATCCTAGCACTTGGGAGGCTGAGACAAGAGGACTACCATGAGTTCAAGGCTAGATTGGGCTACATAGAGAATTCAACACCAGCCTAAACTATATAGCACAACTCTGTATTAAAAAAAAAAGAAGAAGAAGTACATAACCCCCTTTTTCTGTAGTGAAAGTGATTTCCATTTCAGGCTTTGAAAATAAAAGGGTCTAAATTCACAAAGAGGGGAGGCATTGGCAGAAACATGAGGCAAGTTTTCCAACCTCTCGGCGTACATTGCCAATTAAAAATCTAAGGCATGCTGCAAACAAGCCTCAGAACACAGTAGGATAAAACCCCTCTTCAGAGGATAGCTCTTTAAAATCTTGTAAAAAAAAAAAATCACTGTTCTTTAAGGGCTTCATCTGAACTTTTATCATTTCCGTGATTTTTATGAAGGCTACAAAGTCTGAACATTTTTGCTTAGTTTAGCAGGTTTTGGTTTTCAGTGTTGTTGGTTGGCTGACTGGTTGGTTGGTTGCTTTCTGAAACCAGGTTCCATTATGTAGTCCAGGCTGGCCTTGAACTCACTTTGTACCCCAGGGTAGCCTTGGATTCATGGAGTCCTACTCTGTTTATTACTGTTGAGGTAGTTATAAATATAATGCTTATTTTTCTAAAGTGTCAAAACAGTTAAGATCGTAGTGTTTAGTTCTGTTACTTATAGTATGTGGTTTTAGCCTACTTACAGCACAGGTTTCCCATTTTCCAATCCATGTGCCTTTTATACCATAGAGTATGACTTGGTACTAAAATATTCATTATAAATGAAATTTTTCATAGGGAAAGAAATTCTTACTAGAGACTAGAATTTTTTTTAAACTAAACTTCTAATTATCTTCTAGTAAATTTAGAGCTCTTTCTTAATTTCTTTGCTAATAGCCCCTGAAAGCAAATATAAATTTAGGCAAAAGATCTAAACAATAAATGTTGCAGAAAAGGTGGCAAGACAAGGAGGAGTTTGTCTTGGCCAGGAATGACTAAATCATGCAGTTTCTTCAGTTTCTTCATGTATACCCCAATCAGGATTTCTCTCTCCTCTTTGTTCAGCCCTAAACTCCTAGATCTTCTGCTCGTTCTCTTCAGATTGCAATCCTAATTTCCACAGTCCCCAGCAGCAACTTTTCACTGGCTGCCTGCACACCTTTATTTCTGCACACTTGTCTTATTTTCCAATAATTCCTGTTTTTTTCTTCTATTTATCACATTTTCATGTTTCCCACCTTACCTGCTTTATCAAAATTGGAATACAAGTTGTTGGAGGAGAGCAGAAATAATTCTTAGCTGCTTTCAGGTTATTAGCAGCTCCTCTTTTTAAACTCCTTTAAACTTAAACTCCTACTTCCTACAAGAGCTAGTCCATATGCACTTAAGAGTTAGCAAGACAGTTTCTGTCATACAGATGAGAAAACTGAGATTTAAGATATTACATAAATTTCCTGGACCAGTTGGCAGTGGTGGCCAGAATTCATAGAAATTTGAAGCAGGAAAAAAACAGAAGGAAGAACTTACTTCGAGGAAATTAAGTTTCATTTTTATAAAGTGGTTTTTCTGAAGTCACTAAACTAGTTACCTTGTGGGGTAATGCTCAAGTTTTTGTAGCTTCTAGTATACATTTTCATAATGTACCTCTCTAGATACATTTTTTTTAAAGACCTATGTGTTATGGTACAACTATTGTGGGGTTTTTGTTTTGGTTTGGTTTTTTGGTGAGAATCCAACTCAGGACCTTGTGCTTATCAGGCAGGTTCTGTGCCACTGAGCTATATCTTTGGCCTACAACTACAATGTTTTTACTTGCACTAGTAAATTTGAGTTAGAGATGAAAAATAAGCATATAATGCAGTTGCCACAGTAGTTCTCAAACAAGATGGTCATGTTCATAAAATGTAGTCATATGTTTATTGCATTTTGAAATATTGTGATTTAGAGGTTGGGGATTTAGCTCAGCAGCCTAAGCGCCTGCCTTGCAAGTGCGTGGTCGTGAGTTCAATCCCCAGTACCGATTAAAAAAAGAAAGCAGTGTTGTGATTTATTACACTCTTTCTTGGTGGGAGAAGGTATTGGGAATCAAACTCAAGACCTTGCACTTGATAGGCAGGCGCTTCTGCCACTGAGCTATATACATTTTGAAATGTTGTGATTTAAAAATTGAGGTTAAAGATAATTTAAGAAATCACAGTTTTGCCCGGCGTGGTGGCTCATGCCCGTAATCCCAGCACTCTGGAGGCTTAGGCAGGCTCTATGCTAGTTTAAGGCCAGCCTGGGCTACAAACTGAGTTCAAGGCCAGGCTGACCTGCATAGTGAAACCCTGTCTCAAAAAGATTCCTATCCTGCAAGAGAAAAAAGAAATTACAGTTCTAATATCCTTTCCCTTTCCCTCTTATTTTGTAAAATCATTCAAAGGATTTTTTTTTTAATTTCAGCTTTACATATACAACAGATTTTTTAATCTTTAGGTTCAGAAATTGAATCTTAAAAGCTGAGCATGGTGGCAACCCTTATTCTGGTAGGCAGATATCTCAAGTCTAGCCTAGCCTGAGCCAAGGTAGAGACATTGTCTCAAGGGGGGGCGGGGGGACAAAAACCCAGTTACTGTTGTAGCTCAGTGGCCCTGAGTATAATTTTTTTATATATACACTTTTTTTTTAGTCTTCATTGAAACTTTTTGTGAAATACTTTATGTCATGTTATTCATTTATTGGTCAGTTAGTGAATAAAATCATTGATCTTCTAGTGTTTCAATTAATTTTCGTTATTTAGTAGTGTATATATAGGGGTAGTACACTGGGCTGTGAAAATACTGAGTTCAGGGGCTTGGGATTTAGCTCAGCAGCATAAGCGCCTGCCTTGCAAGCAGGCAGTCGTGAGTTCGATCCCCGATACTGATAAAAAGGAAAAAGACAAAAAAAGAAAATACTGAGTTGTGATGAATTTGCTTTGTACTGGATGTTTTGAAAGTTACAAGAAATTCATTACAATTTTGTAACAACGGAAAAACTGAGGAAGAAAACAGGCCTTGAAATGAGAGCTCCAGGAAGGATTTCTGAGGACTTTGAAATTGAATTCTAAGTAAGTTGTGGTTAATAAGATAACCATTGACCCTGAAATCTGAAGCATTGTGATATTGTTGCCCCTCAGAAAAGTAGGCAGCATTGTAAATGACATCATGAAATCATGTTGCTCAGCATTTTTTTTTTTTTTTTTTTTTTTTTTGAGACAGAATCTCACTATGCAGTTCGGCCTGGTCTGGAACTCACTTTGTAGTCCACACTGGCCTCAAACTCGGGATTCTCCTGCTCAGCCTCCTGAGTTTTGGGATTACAGGTGTGCAGCACCATGCCTGGCATGTTGCTCAGTCTTTAGTCAGCCTTAGGAGAAATAGGTTTTCTTTTTTGCCTAATAAATGCCATTATTTACTGTATTTAGTTCCACAGAATTTCAAAAATACAAAATGTTTGTGTATATTTGCCTTTACTGTGAAATCTCATAATTGAGTACTAGATTTAAGGATGATTTCATCCTTAGAGAAGCCACTACCTCCCAAAAGTTTTTTGTTTTGTTTTCAGTATGAAGGCCTCACTATTTATAAAAGTAAAAATGTTCTCAGTGTTTAAAGTCTAATGACAAAAGCTGGGTGTTGTGCACACCCCACTCTGGAGGTTTGTATAGAAGTCTACACAAATCAGGGGGATTAAGAGCAGCGTGGACTACCTAGTAAGACCCTGTCTCAACTCCCCCCAACCCCTTACAAAAGGTGGATGATGGATCTTGTCGAGCTAAAGGAATGAATAGGAAAGGAACGTTTTGAGAAAATGGCGCCATATACAGGTGTCTCCTCCCACCTCATGTTTTGTCAGAGACTGAAATTGAGGAAGCGATTTGGCGCTCTGGTGGTTCATGGGGGAGAGCTGATGAGACATAGCTTCTAGGCTGAGCTGCCTGCTGTCTTCATAGGCAGCAAGCAACAGTTGTTTCTCTGGCAGCAGATCTTGTGCATCAGAATTGCATCATTTCTGGGAGAATGGCCAAGGTCCGCAGCCTCAGCACAAAGACCGTCTGAAGCATATAAGGCCTGTTCTCTTCTGAAGCGCCACTCCTCTTCCTGCCAGTCCTCTCCACGGGATTACTGAAGCAGACTTGTTCTGAATTTCTTTCATTGGATTGGCTGTGTATCAGATTCTTGTCTCCCAGCTGCTTCCGGCTCACCTGTCTGATGCAATTTCTTGAGATCTCTGTTTGAATTGGTCTTAAAACACTTTTTGTTGATCTTCTTTGAGAGTGAGCCAAGAAAATATGGGTCTTGTTCTGTCAGCAGATGATATAAACAAGACACTGTCAAAATAATACCGAGATTACTGGCTATTTCTGAACCCAATTCAAAAGACAGGGTAATTATAAACCATTGCTGGAATGTTATTTTAATATCCTTTTTGCTAGAAACTGAATGTCAGTACTCAAAAGAGTACAGTACTAGAAGACAAGATGCTTCTGTTTGTGAATCCAAGAACTTACTACTGTTCTGAGGATTTTGAGGCATTAATAATTGATGCCCTCATTTTCTCCGTACAATACTTACTTCTCTTCCTCCTCTTGTCCTTTCTCTTTTCTCATTTTTATTTACAGAAGTCTACTTTTCCTTGGTTTAATGTATTGCTTCCTTTTGCTGTTACCTTCATACCTTCGGTTTTTATAATTCTGAGTATACTTTTAAAATTTTTCTCTATAAAGTAAAGCTTATTTTCCAATCTTTTAAATACTAGAAATTCATAAAGCTCCTTAATACTTGATACCTGGAGTCTCTTGAACTACTGTTTTCATGTATATGATATATATTACTAACATTTTAGTTGGTAATTCATTGTGGCTAATGTTAAATTTGACTTTCAGGAGAAAACACTGAAAATTTAAGAAGTACTGATCATTTTCTTCTAGCAACTCAAGCCCTTTCCTTTCTGGAAAGTACAGAATTAATTAAAGCTTCGTTTTTCAGCATGCTTCCATTATGGAACTGACCACAAATAGAACTGACACTTTTGTTCTTTTTTGTAGGATAGATCAGATGGGATGAAGGGGAAGAAAGTAGTAATTGAAAATGTGTTCCTCATTCCTTATCTAGCTGAAGGGTAAATTTGGTGTTTGCTTAAAGAAAAGCCTCTGATTTAGGAATGATTCGTTAGAGAAGAGAAGAACCTGGGTGAAGGGTCCCTTGGTAAATGAACAGGAATTCAGTGACATAATAAATATTTACTACTACTTAAGTAAATTTTCTTCCTCACCCTTTATTTAGCTTCTGGTCTAACAAGAAAATGGTATGCAGATTAGGTGACAAAAATTTAGAGTTATATGTATCATAGGATAGTAAACAAGGCAGTACAGTATATAAAAGTGAAACAAAGTTACTGTTAATGTTTGTATAGAAGTCTACACAAATCTGTACATTCATCAGTGTTACTTCTTCTGATACTAATTGTTGTTTCAACTTTTCCTAGGTCTTCAGAACTACTGGTAGATAATTTGGGGGACTTCATATTCAGTGGTCTATATACAGGTAACTGACCCAGATTGTTTTAATTTGTTTTCAGAATTACTTGCATTTTTTCAGAATTACTTTGCATTGTTTTCAGAATTTACTTGCTGAAATCATGTTGCTGTAGTGGTGATTACAGTTGCCTCGGCAAATATTTTTTGAGCCCTTTGTATGTGTCAGACAATAAAGTTCTGACCATTGGAAACAGCAGCCTCCAGAATGTATATTCTGGTATTAAGACACAGGAAAAGTCACAAGTAAACTGTATTTTGAAATTGTTCCACTTAGAGACAGTCAGTTCTTGCCACTCAGAAAAATCTCCAATCTATTTGATCAAGTTAATGACAGTTATAACTACTAAGTTTGACAAAGTGCAGTAGAAATCTGTTGTCTTGGTTTATAAAACTAGAATATTAAAAGAAAATATTGCATAGAGATGATCTGTTAAAAGTTCTCTCATTAACTTTTTGTTGTTGTTGTTTTCTGGTCTTTTTTTGGAGATAAGGTCTCACTGTGCAGTTCAGGCTGGCCTTGCCCTCACTTTGTAGCCCAGGCTGGTCTCGAACTCAGCAATCCTTCTGTCTCAGCCCCACTGAGTGCTAGGATTACAGGCATTTGCCACCACGCCTGACTCCCATTAACATTTTATAGATGTGTTTTACTTAGTTATTTTGGGAAGTAATGAGGAGTTTCAGGGTTATCAGAATTTAAGAAGCCTCGTTATGAACAGATTATTTATGATCAGCTGGCGAAGCTAGTCTGTCAGGATTGTCTTTATCAGAAGAATGCAAAAGTCATGTAAAAGTAGAAGGAAAATGGAAGAACTTATGAAAATTCATTGTTAACTGCTTAATGTTTCTTAAAGTTATCAGCTGTCCAAAATACACTATATGAGTTGGAATTTCTTGGTGACTATAAAAATCATTTATTCTTCATTTTCCTGTAGGAAATGCTAGCTGAAGCATTTCTTTTTCTTTGGTTTTCTTTTAATATATCTTAAAAATTTCTGTCAGGAAAAAATGTCAACACTTAGATTTATAATTTTTTTAATGGTCATATACTAGTAATGTTGTAATATTAGGGCTTCGATACTGTTAAATGGCTTTTTCCCATGAAAATATAGCATGATTTAGATTTCCTTTACTAGTCAAGCAGATATGATCGTTATCACAATTTGTTCTGCTTATCTAGCTGAGCAGCTTCTGCCTTTTTTTTTTTAATTTGAATTGCCTACTAATACTAAAATTCAAGAAAGTTGTAACCAACAGCTCTTAATATTTAACTATGCCCTTTTGAGCTTCTTGGATAAGTGATCTCTGTTTCACCACTTGTAGATTTTAATTTACCAAAGATTTCAGTGATATATACTGCCTGAATTTGTTTGGATATACTGCTAGATTAAGGAAACATTTACTTACTGCAAGATTGGCCCAAAAATAAAAAGTGAACCAGTCACTTCTCTGCTGTGAGCTATAAGACAGGCAGTACAGTAGATAGTAAGTGATCTCCTTTACTTTTCAGTTTCCATTCTAACAGTGTTACCTCCAGTCAGATAGGAATATGTATGTTGCCATACCTAAACTTGCAGGGTCCTAAGTCCATTTGTTGAAAGCCATCTCTTTCAAAACCTGAGGCTCTGCAGAACCTGACTGCTTAGTTTATAGCTATTGTAGTATTCTAAACTAGTAACTCAAAAGTAGTGTTATCTTTATAGGTTCTTAAAAATCTTCATCTGATGTACTGTTAGTTTCTTCACAGTTAGCCTGATTCACAATTTGCCTTATTCTAATGAACTGCTTCCTATATCAAAATAGGATTCAAACTTACTTTAAATCAGCATTAATCACTAGATTGATTCAACATCCTGTACTTTTATTTTCATTTAGGGATTCTTTGAAATTTAACTTTCCTATTGTCATATTTATTTCATCATGGTTCAGTGTATCAGTCATTATTTTTTAGCTTTCTTTGCAGAAATCTTTATTAATGTGGGTCTTTTATATTACTATCAACTTTCTGCATAAAATATTGCTTGTTTTATCCTTTTGTTTTTATGTGAACATAAAACCACTAATGCAAAATCATATGAAATATACTTTTCCTCCTTTGATCACACTTCTAAATCTCTTCATCTACCTGTTTTGAGGGGAGGGGTCTTTTTGAGATAGGGCTTCCCTGTGCGGTTAGGCTGGCCTTAAACACACATTCTACCCCAGGTTGGTTTCAAACAATCCTCCTGTCTCAGCCTCGAGTGCTGGGATTACAGACATGTGCCAGCACACCTGGCTGCTTGACCTGCTTTTGCTTTTTTCCTCATCAGTAGTTCATGAGTCTTTTCCCAAGCTGCACTCACTTATGGTCATGAAATCATCACTGCTTTTTATACAAAATTCTCTATAATCTTTATCTTGAAACTGTGTTCTTTGTAGTTTGTTGTTGTTGTTTATGCAAGAGATGTACATGGACATGCACACTTTTTTAGAGCAGTTTTAATTTCATAGTGAAACTGAACATAAGGTACAGACATTTTCCAAGTATCTTTTGCAGCCACATTTACATAGCCTATCCCATGGTTTATGTTTCTATTCATATTTAGTAGTGTATATTAACTTTAAAAGTACAGTTAAGTACATTTTCCTCAAATTGTAGTTGGAATAAAATGATATTTAGAAAGGAAGAAAGGGCTCTGTGACAAAAAGGCAGTAAAAGCAGTAATGTCCACTCAGACACAAACTGCATTTATTTACAGCCTAGAAAGAAAATTTAAAGACCTGAAATTGTTAGTTTATTTAAAGTAAGAAAAATCAAATAGCTATACTATACCTTCAAACTTGTTTGGTAGGTCCTAGGCTGCCAGAGCATTTTGTCTAATAGGCAGTTGCAGAAAAGGGATAATGTACTTAGTGAAATAGGCAAACTATTTCAGTTTAGTTGAGAAAAATTTAAAAGCATAACTTTCAGCTACTTTGTGAAACACTAATGAAAGCAATGGAAAAATGTTTTATCACCATTTAGCATACATTTAGAGGATTATTTGATTAGTAGATATTTTCCTTTTCTGTGGCAGGATTCCTCATGTCCATAAGATGTTGGCTGAGGCTCTACGGCTCGCCCCCACTCTCAGAGTGGTCAGTCTCCATTAATTGGACCCCGTGATTTTCACTCTCTGCTGTGTGGACGTCATGAGCATTGCAATCCCTCTGGGAGCCACCACACCAGATACATCTTACTCAGATATGGCTGCTGGATCAGAGTAAGTGCTGCTTTCTTCATGGGAGGCACATTATCAGTGTGGAGGCAGTTTTCTTATGGGTAGCTAAGAAGATACAGTAGTATTTTGTTACCCAAAGCCTACCCCACTGTAAATGACATTAGAACTTGCCCTTCTCTCCCATAGATACTGGGGGGACAAAAAGGAATTAGAATGGGAGGAAAGAAACTTTGAAGAAGGAATTTCGGGTAAAACAATACAATCAGAGTTTCAAAGTAGTCATTACATTTTCTTTTGCTTTGATGGATGGGAACGACTGAAATCAAGTGGGTGTCACTGCCTGCTTCTGTAGACATAATGATTAATGGCAGCAGATAAGATGTTCCTTCCAACTGATTTTCCTTGAAGGCCTCTTCCTATGTACTTGCTATTGTTCAACAATAAAGGGACTCAAACTATGTGGGCATGTTGCTTAGACCTTCTTTTATTTGGGATAGAAAAATGGAAAGTGGTATCACCTGTTTTAATATATTCACTGCCTAGAAAGAGGACCTTCAAAATCAGTGGTACCAAACTTTTTTTTCAGCTAAGAACAGCTTTAGGAATTCAGAGTTTGTCGAAAAGCCTAATCCCTAAAATAGACTCAATTCTTGAAGAATTTAAATGCCAAATGACAATGAAGGTAGGCCTTCATTATACAACTTTATATATTATTCACAGTTTTAAAATTTTTAGCCTTTTGTATCCCTTCTCTTTTAAGTTGTCCAATTAAGTTGTCCAAGATTCCCCCTGCTCACAGATTCCCCCTCTTGTCCTTTTACCTCCCTTGTACCCAATCTTCCTTGCTTACAGAAAGGAAGTGGAAGCCCCCTACCTTTCAAGACGAAGTGGCACTACACCAGGATGTGAAAGTCCAGCGAAAGAGACCCAAGGGGCCTAGGGGGCAGCACACCCCCAGAAGCCAAGTCTATTCCAGGCAGTACCAGGGATTAGGGTCTGGGCTGGAGAAATCCTGGTGTTTTGAATATGTTCAGGTCCAGTTCAGACTCTTGATCCCACAGCCACTTCTTGAGTGAGGTGGGTGTTGCTCTAATTCCCCTGTTTCTCTTGCCATTTTCACAGTCCCTGGGGATTCTTTCCCCTTCAACTAAGCAAAGCAACTGTACCAGAACTCTGGGTTGGACGGTATCCCTCATTAATAGTGGTTTTCTTCCTTAAAACTGAAGATATTATTAAAGAGCATGTGTATTTCTTCATAAAGCCACCTATTGTTAACTTGTCTGCTTACTGAATTTCTTAAAGAGAAAGACTTAAAGCGACCCCAAGATGTAATATATAATATTCTGGGGTAGTCTGGAATTGAAAACAGTTTTTAAGCTCATTCCCATATAAAAAGGAAGGGTGGGGGTGGAGGGAGGGTGTTTTGTGCTGCTTCTACAGTTTTTATTCTTTGTTTCTTTTTTCTTTTTTTTTTTTTTTTTTTTTTTTGCATGTCAAAGTAATTTAGTTACACCATTAGCAGAGACTTGCAGTTTTAAACTTGTTTCCCCAAAGTAATACTTAAAATTCTTCCTGTACTAGTAGAAAGTTATGTTTATAGATTTTTATAAAAATCAGCTATTAAGTTGCTACTTTATAGTAACAGTATAATAAGTTTACAGCATTGACATTTAAGAGAAATTTGAGTAAAGAATTTAAATCAGTAAGTTTAAAGTTAGTAGATACAAAAAAGGACGGGCAGCAGTTTTTAATGCAGCTGGTATTTTCCTCATAATACAGCAATAAGTGCCCATAAATGTTGCTGGGAGTTCAGGAGTGATTTCAGAAATTAAAGCACACTGATCTACAAATTTGAACATAGTGTCCTACTCTAGAATTTCCTCAACATTTTCATCTATGAACTCTACAGATAGATTTTTAAGTGTTTATCAATTCTTTATGCCTTTGCCACTATTGCAGGTACTCTAGGATTAAACCTGGTGTTAAGGGCAACATACTTAACCGAATAAAAGAATACTAGACCTCACCTCATGACTAAAATCTGCTGACTCA
Source organism: Cavia porcellus (assembly GCF_034190915.1). NCBI lineage: Eukaryota > Metazoa > Chordata > Mammalia > Rodentia > Caviidae > Cavia > Cavia porcellus. The sequence goes on from NW_026947498.1 coordinate 74,344,302, forward strand.
ATTTGCATTTTTTTATATACTTACAAGAAAACTTGTAAATATAATAAAAGTTTTTCTGAATATCCAATGCTTCCCTAACAGAATTGCAGTTGTTTCCTACCAGTTAACCATCTAATGGCAGGTTGGATAGGGTCCTTTGAACACAGTTCATGGAGTATGTCTATTGAGCCTGATTTCTAAATACACCTAGCTGTCATAGAAATTTGACCATAGGAAAAAGGCTGTAATTATGTTTGCCTGACTTGATTGGCTAACAAAGAGATGCAATCTTAATACTCCATAATTTTAGTCCATATTTTAAAATATGCCTAAGAATTGACATGTATGTTAAGGAATAGTCTTAAGAAAATCCTATAGTCATCTGTCAGTACCTATGTATTTAAGCAGTAACCAGTATGAAAATTGCAGTTTCCTCATTAAACGACAGTTTAAATTGCATAGCAGTATATTAAAAATGCTGTGCTTGACTAGAAAATATTGTGCAGTGGGATGGCCTGTTAACCTCCACAATATACATTTTATTTTTATTCCCTAGACTTGCACATGAAGTGCATATGTTCATATTTACCCAGTTTGGAGATGGGTAAGATATAACCAACATAGCTCCATCTCCATGGCCATCTTATTTCATGCAACTTTTCTTTTTACCGCCCCTCCTAAAAAATCCATTTCTAATAAACAGCTGTCATGTTTCACTCCATATGTTTAATGGCACAAAATCGCCTGTATAAAATATGTACAACTCTCTGGAATATTTGTTGATATAGTAATGTACCTGGTAGATTAACTACAAATTCATTACTTTCTTTTAAGTGTCCATCATAGAAACTAAATTCTATTTTCATTTTATTAATGCTTGTCTGCCTTTGGTTTCATTTAGAAAACCCCACCTGTTTCCTAATACTGAGAGCTGATTGCCTCCCAGTGAGCCATGTTCAGATCATCTTTTTCTCAAGAATACTGACCTGCATTCTTGATGTAACCCCCTCCCAGATCCCATCTTATAGACACTGTCAAGTAATAAAATGCATGCACTTCACTAACAGAGAATACTTTCCTGTGTCTAAAGTTCTTCTCCACCTAGAAATTACCTTTGCTGTTATTAATAAGATCCCTTGTCACAGTTTTGGAGCATAAAACTGGGTGAGTTGGATATATATCTTAGCATTTTCTTTTATCCCTCACTTCTCAATTGATGTGCCAAATTTAAGTGCATACTTTTTTCTGCTGAAAATTTGGGTATATTAAAGCAGGAAAAATGTCTTATTTTAAGCAGAGTATGCATTAGTTGATTCCTTAGAAGATCAGAAACTGATCTCTTGAAGTTTGAGTTATACTGGTCCTTGAAGTTTCTAATTTGTGTATCTCTGTTGTAGTTGATTTGAATTACCGATAATTCATTTTCAGTTCTGTCAATTTACACAATTACATTCCTTAATTGTTTTTCAAAATTTCCTAAAACACAACGAAGTACTATTAAAATTGAAGATCTCTTTTTTTTCCCAAAAAATTTGTATTTTATCTTTGGCCATCTATGCCTTTTTAGTACAAAGGCTTACATTAAGTTTGTAGATTAAGATACATTTGTAAATCTTCTATAATAATAAATTGTGCTTCGGTCACTTGTTTTCCACTCATTGAGGATACAGAAAGATCCTGAACCAAGTTTCTTACTGGACCTGCTTAAAAAACGGTCTTAAGTAATTTCTTTAAAGGTAGAATGTTACCTATTTTCCAAATAAAGCATAATGCAGAAGGTACGGGCTTTAGAGTCAGACATGTTTTGAATCCTGGGCTCTCAGTGTGTGACCTTGGGGAAGCCATAAAATCTCACCACCACAACTTCCCCTTCTGTGGAAATGAACTGCTGTTTATTAAGCAGAATTAAATGAACAAATAAATATATAAACCAAATAATAGGCAATTCACTGTTACTGCTGTTAACTGTTTTGAAGTCCTATGGTTATTACCATGCAGCTATTAAATAATTGTTTCCTCATATGCTTGCATGTCATTGGTGGATGAGAAATTATTACTCTTAACATGTGAAAGGTGTTTGGGGGTTGGTCAGGATGAGAGGTGTGATAAATATAAGATGCCATTGTTTTTACCTGTACTTTCTTCAGGGTATCCTGTCTTGGTAGTGAATGGAAGAGGGCCTGGTCCCTGGGGCAGTGCAGAAGGCACTTTCATCATCTCACTCACTGCAAATGTCATGTGAGGTTTCATGGAAGTATTAAGAGATCCAATTAAGAAGAATAGTTCTGAGTCTAAACCAGCCCAGAGTGGCTTCTCTAGGGGAAACTTCCCGCTCAGCTGGTACGTTTGTGTTTGTCATTAGGGACACCTTGTATCCCAGGTGCCTGCCTTGAGACATCTGCCTGTACTGGCTTCATGTTACACACAAATTCACATTCAGTAACACTACTCCTGTTATTTTTAGGTTTAGTTATGTTAATCAGATTGTTTCACTGAGTTTTTTTTCTCTTATTCTTGTAGCTGGTGGTTGTAGAAAGGAGGGCTTAGAATGGGAAGAGAACTGTTAGTTGAAGGGAAGATTAGGTGTTTTGCTATCATACGTTGCTTTTCGCCTTTGTGCAGCCCTGAATCTGTGGAGGCTAGTCCAGCAGTTAATGAGAAGAGCGTGTATTCCACTCATAATTATGGGACCACTCAGAGGCATGGGTGTCGAGGACTGCCTTACGCTGTGAGTATGCATTTGTATCTCTCCAGAGCAGTGAACTACCTGGAGTGTAATCCATTCTTACACATTGTGACTTTCTTGAAATGTTTATATGCAGCATGACGAAGTTGCCCCTTTTGCACTTCCCTGCCTCCAGCGGACGTCTAGCCCTGCATCATTGTTCTTGTTTTTATGTCCCAGTTGACCTTGGCATTTTGTTTTATCACTTTCCTGGTTGAAGCCAAAAAACGAAGGGTACTACTTTCTTCTTTCTTTCCATATGTACCATACTTTAGGGGAGAGAGGGGCCAGTGTTTGGACACTGTTGATTTAAAAAATCTTATTTTCAGGATCATAATTACGGAGCCCCTCCTCCTCCGACACCTCCTGCTTCTCCCCCTGTCCAGACGATCATCCCTCGTTCTGACCTGAATGGCCTGCCGTCGCCCGTAGAGGAACGCTGTGGAGACAGCCCGAACTCTGAAGGAGAGACTGTTCCTACCTGGTGTCCTTGTGGTCTTTCTCAGGATGGCTTCCTTCTCAACTGCGACAAGTGCAGGTAAGATCCTGTTCCATAAAACCCAAACCTGGGTTGCTTGGGAGTAGGATTTCTTATTAGTAGGGAAAAGCTCAAAGTATTCTTTCTTGTGTTTGTTAATGTAGATGATTCCTTAGTGCTCCTTGGCTCGAATTCTCTGCACTAGGTGAGAATTGCTGACAACAAGGAATGAGAAATTGATGTTAAAGCTATTGAAATTGATATGAAATTTAATGTCCTGGAAACATTTGGTAGGTGGGAGGGAGGGGTAGAATATGCAGAGATACTTCTCCCATGTGTGCTATGAAGTGGTGCATGCTATTGGAAGGACTACTTTAAGTTTATTTTCCTCTTTAGGGGAATGAGCAGGGGGAAGGTTATTAGACTTCATCGGCGGAAGCAGGACAACATATCAGGTGAGCAAAAGATGAATTACCCCATATTTTGACATGTAAATATCTTGTAACTCAAATGTTCTCAAAGGAATCCTGAAAAGCTATGATGATCCCCAGCTCTTTTCACGGAGACAGGCATCCTCTTAATTATCACTATATAGATCTGTTACTATAAATTTGAGGTATGTGGAAACAGCATTTTAGTTGGAACTACCCAAAAAATTGCTTTTCTTTAAATGATCTAGTGTCAGCTTGTTACAGATAGAGCAGCATTGGAGCTACAGGGCTGAATAAGAAGAGAAGAAACTGGGACTGTGCATAACAGTTTATTTGCTATACCGGTGACATATAACAAAATCTTGTTTTCATAAAGAAAGGGGCTATGTATATTGCTTTAAAGGTGATAGAGATGATAGTGAAAGGCAGTGACTTACTGGGTATGGGGCACATCTAAAGAAAAACTGCCACTGGTAAACTTTTTGAGGCTGATATCTGAACTACAGAATCACCTTTTTTCAGGTGGGGATAGCAGTGCAACAGAAAGCTGGGATGAGGAGCTTTCTCCTTCCACTGTGTTGTATACAGCAACACAGCACACACCTACAAGCATCACCCTAACTGTTAGAAGAACCAAACCCAAAAAGCGAAAAAAGAGTCCAGAAAAGGGTCGTGCAGCACCAAAGACAAAGAAGATCAAGGTATGGAGGGTTAAAAGGTCTTACGTAGAAATATGTCTGAAATAGCTTGAATTTTGGAGCAAGAGTGCACCAGAATTCGTTCAAGAAATTTGAACCAGATGTTTAAAAGACCATTTTTGCTCTACTTAAAAAAAAAAAAAAAACAGCTAATCTGTGTTACGTATGTATAGACTAACCTCTCTTCTGCCACACCATTCCATCACTAGTGATTCAAAGTTTCTTCTGCTACAGCCCCCATTCCAGGTATGAAATTTCAGCCCTGTCTGGCACAAGCCTGCATGTGTTGCAGGCTGAGTCTAGACTTCCGCTCGCCTCACAGTGTCTCTCTGCATGGAGACTAAAAGCAATCCAAAACTCTCGTCCTGGCACATGCCCACCTCATGTCACTGGATTACTTTCCTTGTTAGCCACCCTTGCGTCCCTCCTCCCCCAAATCAGGAAACATCTCTTGAATGGTCTAAGCTTCCTCAGTGTCATGGTCACTTTCCTGTACTCTCAACTAAAAAGTCTCCAGGAGAAACCTCTTCTGTTTTGTGATCTTTCTTCCCCATCACAGCAACTTTGTTGCTTCTAGGTGACTTGCCTACCCCTTGTTAAGGGGATTGGTCTTTGTTTTCTTCTTAATTTCAAACCTGATAAATCTGTAACATGTAGTTTGTGTTTGCTCTGTCTCTCAGTGTGAGGATGCACACAGGATTTCAATGGTGCATGCTCTTCCCTGTTACCTACTTCCACGTTGGAAAGTATTCGAATGAGTCTCAGAGCTCACTGGCCTGGAGCTACCCCTATTCTTCACAATAGACTGGGAAATTCCTTGTATTTGTTATGTAGAGAAAGGGGACAGAATAGAAGTCTAGTTCATCCCTTAGTTTTAGTCTCAGATGCGTATAACTGTCATTCTTGGTACCAAGTTGTGTTTTGTTCTACTTGTTTTCCTCTTTGGGATAGGCATTTCGAGAGGGATCCCGGAAGTCCTTGCGGATGAAGGTAAGGGGTAATCTTCCCTGATGCTGTGTTTTACTTCACTGTGATCTTGTATTTGGTCAGCTTCTTTCCTGACGACATTGATGGTCTGGGAATCTTGGAATCTGCTTTTTATTAGTTTGTAATTGCTGCCATTCAGTTTTCATAGAGCTTGTTTCCAAAATGGCTTGTTTTTAGCCATTTTCTGGAATATTTTTCCTTTCTGTAATCAGCCTTTGTTTATTGATGGTTCTTTAGCTGCTTTTCTGGGGCGTTACGTGACATTTTGCCAAACAAAACGAGACTGCTGCTGTTTTGTCACTGGGATTGGAGTGAAGGCTTTCTGATAATGATACAGAATCTCTTGTACACCTATCATAATACCACATGAACTTTAATCAACAGTTGTAAGGATAACTCAGTGGCAGGAGATTTATATTACTGATTGGAATTATTGTTGTTGGGAATGGTTTCCTTTTTTTCTTGGTGTTCCTATTTGATAGAGAAGACTTTGTGATACATATGTGCTTTTTCAGTTAGCAAATAAGAGTTCATAAGGCATGCTTTATTTAAAGAGGTTGGAGAATAGAGAAATTATGTGTAATGTTTTAAAAGGACTGTTAGGTACTCAAAAGTTTGCTGAAAGGAGATTTGATTATACTGTGTAGTACCTTTTACCAGTGTATATATATGAAAGAGAACTCCTATCATTACTCATGGCTTCAAAGGATTCAGTTAGAATTTGGTTCTGTATCATGAGGGAAAAGATAGATCCTTCCTGTTGACAGTTATATAGGCCAAAGTCTTAACAGATGTGGTGCACCAATATTACTTAGTAATCAAAAGTTACAATTGATATTTTATTTAAAGTTTAAAGGCCTCACCTTGTGTAAATAGGAGAAGACATAAGACCTCACATGCAGGACTTCAGAGGCCAGGGCTATGCTCTGAAACACAACTTAATCATGAATGCTTTGCTTATAAACCTGTATCCTGCAGATAAACAAGTTTGCATTGACTCCCTTCCCACCTCTACTTTGTTAAATAGGGCTCCTAAATGAACACTCAGGGACAAATAACCCTGATCCGAGCTGCAAAGGCATTTTCGGTTTTATCGATCAGTTACTGTAATTTATTCCCAAAGATTCAGAATGTTTTGTAAGCTATCAGGTGGCTTTCCCAGATAACTGTACATGAATCCCAAATTTTGGACAGCTTCCAGAGAATTTTCTCCCCACAGACATGTTTAGTACGCACATGCCACTCCATATTAGTATTGTTGTCTTATAATTTTAAAACTCCACCAAAGATCCAGACAGGGCTGTAAGAGTGTGAGCCTTTATAATTTGGATTTTTCATCTGAAAACCTAGCTCTTTACTATTGAAAACTTAACTCTAAACCATTGACATTTTGGACCAACTAATTCTGTGTTGGTGGGGAGGTTGTCCTTTGTATTTGAAGATATTTAGCCATGTCCTTAGCATCTATCCACTAGTCCACTACACACACAGTTGTGATAATAATGTCCTCAGTATTACCCATTATCTCCCGAGAGCAAATAGCCTCTTGTGTCCCCAGTTGAGAACCTCTGTTCTAAACCCACTGAGGTGGAGTCTCCACTTTGCTGAAGGATGGTGGAACTGCAGAGTAAACACAGTCAAATTAATAAAAATTAAGCCAGGGGTGGTGGTATACACTTGTAATCCCAGCACTTGGGAGGCTGAGGCAAGAGAATCAACATGAGTTTAAAGCCAGCCTGGGCTACATAGTGATTTTTTAAGTTCAGCCTGATTTACATAGTGAAACCCTGTCCTCCAAAAATCAAAAAGGAAGGAAGGAAGGCTAGATGAGTTAAAAACTGCTAATTCTATAGTATAGGCTTCCAAAATGCAAGAAGTTAAACAATTCGTGAATTTCACAGTTGATACTAGATCCTGAAATTGGGAATATTGTTTGTATACCCTTAATCCTAGTCTTGTCAAGTACACTGAGATCTCGGTTTTGCATTTTCCTTTTGTTCAACTGCTACTATGTCCAACTACTAATACTTTTGTTTATGGTGTGTTAGTTTTAGGTGTTTCTTAGTCTCCCTTTATTATTTAGTCTTTCAGACTAGTAAAAAAGCATTAAAGTATGGTGTTAACTTCAGGGGTTTTTTACATTTTCCTGTTCCTTGAAAAAAAAGAAAATAGGCAACAATTGCCAGCATAGGCATCATTGCTCCCTTTGCCATTCTAGAGAAGTATGCTAATTTTGTCAGGCCTGTTTTTGAAATGGACATTGTTTTTCTGGTAGTGTTGGTTACTACAGTCTTTTCCTTTTAATCATCACTACCAGTGTTGGTTTTCTGGTGGCCCCTCAAGCTGTAGAGTAGTCGAGAAATGCTGTTGCTGAGATGCAGTAATCTCAGTACTGTCAACATAGAGGGAAATGCTTTTCCTGGAGGACTGTAGCAAAGTACTTAGCTCTCAGACCTTTCACCTCTGCCTACTCCCCTCTTCTCACGTCACTTTAGATTATTTGGAAAGTAACTATATAAATTGCCTAAATTCTAACAGGAATATACTCCAAAATGGTAACTTTTTCTATAGGTGATGATACTATAATTGGTTGGTTGATTGGGATCACATGTATATTTATAGAATGAACAAATATTAATGACAATAAGTGATACAAAAAAAGTATTCTCCTATAAAGTAGTAAAACAAACTAGTTTGTCCTAGCAAACTAAAACGGATGGCTTTAATGAATATTGAACATTTAAGCAATATGACTCAAGGTGGCTGTAGTATCCCTTTTTATAAAGGTTTTATGAACTGATACCATTCTTCCATTAAGAAATTTTATGTTTGTGTTTTGAAAATGGTCATAAAATAGTTGATAGGATGGAACTATGCCCTAGATTATTTTTGTATTTTATAAATGGGGAAACTGAACATCTTTGCTTTAAAGAGCTTGTATAAGACCTCACAGCTCAGTAGTAATGAAACTGTAATAAAAGCCAGATCTCCTGACTCCCAGTCCATTATTCTTTTATGCCACAGTGAGAACAAACTTTCTTTGGAAATTCAGCCTCCTCCCCAGCCCCTCTGTCCTGTGCATTTTCATGCTTGGACTCTACTAACCTGTTTGACTTTTGTTCTCTACAGAATTCGCCCTCTGAAGCACAGAATTTAGATGAGAATACAACTGAGGGCTGGGAAAATCGGATAAGACTATGGACTGATCAGTATGAAGAAGCTTTCACTAATCAGTACAGTGCAGATGTACAGAACGCCCTTGAACAACATCTACATTCTAGCAAGGAATTTGTGGGAAAGCCTGCTATTTTAGACACTATTAATAAGACTGAATTGGCCTGTAATAATACAGTTATTGGTTCACAAATGCAGGTAAGAACCAATAGGTTAAAGACTCTTTAAGGAGTTGGGATTTTTTTAGAATTCAGGAAAAGGACATGAATTGGAATTACTGTTTCTTCCAAAGGTAATAGGCCTTACAATAACAAATTAGCCATCTCTTGATCATCTTAACCTAAAAACAGTTTATATTGACTGAATTGCCTAGATACATATTTTTCAACTATTAATCGAAAGTAAAAGAAAGTAGAAATTTTGAAAGAATTGTGAAATACAAAGGGTTATGAAAGATAAATAGAAATCTGATTTCATTTTTATACTGTCTGAAAAGTAGAACTGCTAAAATCTTTTGTCTCTTTTGAGATAAGATCTCACTATGCAGTTCAGGCTGGTCTTGACTCATTTCATAGCCCAGGCTAGTCTCAAACTCGCAACAATCCTCCTGACAGCCTCTGTGTACTAGGGTTATATGCCACCACATCTGGCCAAAATCTTATTCGTGTGTTATTCTTTGATCTTGCCTTCTCTTTTGTGGGTGGCAGGTTTACTGGACAGCATGTTTCCTAGAAAAATTGAGGTTATAATCAAGTGTAAAATTTTCCGATAATTGAGCAATATAACATGCATAGATAAAAACTGAAAATGTTGGTAGCTTTTCATCAGCTGTGTCTACTACCTGTTCTTACTGTTATTTGATGTTCATAGTCTGGTTTTGTTCAGTTACAGCTGGGAAGAGTCACTCGAGTTCAAAAGCACCGAAAAATCTTGAGAGCTGCAAGAGATCTGGCTCTGGACACTCTTATCATAGAGTATCGTGGGAAAGTCATGTTGCGACAGCAATTTGAAGTCAATGGGCATTTCTTCAAAAAGTAAGAATGTGATTCATTGAGCAGTAAGGGTTAATATTTTGGCAGACCACTACTGCTGTAAAAATCATCCTGGTTGATAGGCTGCTCTTGGGAAAAAGATAATTCAAATAAGCTCATGCCTATCTGCTATTTGTATAAAAGTACAAATCTGTAAATTGTTTAATGTATAAAGTGGTAATGATTCCTTTCCAAGTCCAGCATTCCTTGCTTTGTATTTGTCCTTTAGTCAAAAACAGACGAGCATGTGATGTTTAGGCGTTGCAAAGGACACTTACTACTTCTGTCTGCATGTGCTGCATATTTGGAATCTTGGGGTGGCCTTTTTGTTTGTGTTGAGAACTACAGGAATTTTAATTGTATCCCTAGACCATATCCCTTTGTGCTCTTCTACTCAAAATTCAATGGTGTAGAGATGTGTGTGGATGCCCGTACTTTCGGTAATGATGCACGGTTCATCAGAAGATCATGTACACCGAATGCAGAGGTAAGATATCTGTAACAACTTGCATTTGAGTGGAACCACCAAAGGACAAGCTTACTGAAGAAGCAGTCTGAGAACTTCACACAGATAAAGGTCTGTAGCTAACAGTTGTGATCTTTCATTGCAAGAGATGGAGAATAAAAAAGTAAAGATGGTTTTTTATACTGATAATATGGGAACAAGGAGTGGACTTTCTGTAGAGAATGCAGACATGGGAGAATATGTTAGCATTTGCTAAAAGAGCTGAAATTGGATAAGAAGTAATAAAATTATATTAAAGACATATGATAGAAGATGACATTGGATTCAACCAAGCTATTTGGTTTTGGTTTTATAGGTTTTAGGAAATAGTGTTATAAAAAGAGATTCTAGACATTTCCAGAATTCATTATGTAGTACCCAAAAACCACAGACCTTTATAAGCTAAAGAATTTTAATTCTCTGGTGGAGCTCGAAACACTTATAAAGTTAACAACAGTGATTTACTGCATCTAAAGGCTCTCTTTCTGAAGAAATATCCTAAGTATAGAGGCCCTTAATGTGTAATAATTTCGTATGTGATGATCAAGTTAAACAACAGGCTGCTCTAACTAAATGGGGAGAAATCATTTAGGTAAAAGGTTTTTTCCTTTTTCTGCAGAATTACAAACTTTATGACAAATCTAATCACGAGGTTTGTTCCCACAGGTGCGACACATGATTGCAGATGGAATGATTCACCTGTGTATCTATGCTGTGTCTGCTATCACCAAGGATGCTGAAGTGACCATTGCATTTGATTATGAGTACAGTAACTGGTAAGAACTCAGAAACCTCTCCTAACATGAATGGACTTGTCTTAAATATTAAGCTGTTTGAATCTATTTAAAATCTGCTTTTGATCCTTGCTTAATCTTTTTGTGAATAATGTGTGTTCTGCCTAGAAATTGTGACGAAAAATCAACCTAATTGTTTTTGATTTTTTGTTTTCCAGAGATTTAGGTACATTGTATCATTTTAAGATACAGTTCCAGAGTTTCAGCACAGATGGTGGTTCATAGGCTTTTTTTTATGGTTTTTGTTTGGATTTTTTTATTTTGGGGGGTTTTGTGATAGTGGTGGTGATATGTACTGCAAGTTGAACCCAGGTCCATCACCAACCCTTTTTAATTATTGAATATTGAGATGGAATTTTGCAGAATCACTGATTATGGTCCAGGCAAGTCTCATTTGTGATCCTTCTGATTCAGATTCCCAGGGAACTGAGATTATGGGCATGCACCACCATACTTGGACTGTCTTATAGTTCTTTATGTGTGAGACACACTCTTGGAAGCTGCAGTAGCCTTTATTGTTATGGAAAGAACACTTTGCTCTGGGCCACACATAATGAGGTTTATAAAAATTCACCCCACCATTGATTTATTGTTTGACAATTTTGTTGGTATTTACAACTTTTATAATTTTGTGGTGGTTACCTACTGCCTCAGCCTCCCAGGTAGCTGTCAGTTACTCTTTGGGGGAAGAGGGGTATCAGGAATCAAACTTAAAACCTTGTGCTTGCCAGGCAAGTACTTGTGCCACTGAGCTAAATCCCCATTCCCTTCACTTACATTTTAGTAATAATCTAAAGAGAGGAAGCTTGCTTTTTCTTCTTCTTCTTCTTCTTCTTCTTCTTCTTCTTCTTCTTCTTCTCCTTCTCCTTCTCCTTCTCCTTCTCCTCCTCCTCCTCCTCCTCCTTCTCCTTCTTCTCCTCTTTCTTCTTCTCCTTCTCCTTCTCCTCCTCCTCTTTCTTCTCCTTCTCCTTCTCCTTCTTTTTCTTCTTCTTCGTCATCATCTTCGTCTTCTTCTCCTCTTATCTTTTTGAGACAGGATCTCCCTTTGTAGTTCAGGCTGACCATGAGCTCACTTTGAGCCCAGGCTGGTCTTGAACTTGCAGTGATCCTCCTGCCTTGGCCTCCCAAATGCTGGGATTAGAGGCATGTGCCACCGTGCCTGGCTGAGGAAGCTTTTTAATGATTAACCCCATCTGTTTAGAACTTATAATCTAGCTGTATACAAGATACAGAAAAACAGAAATAATGATCCATAAGGATTGTGTGTTGAGCTTCATTTAGTAAATGCTTTTCTAAAAGCATTTGGTGGTTTTGGGCAAAACAGAAGTTATGTGGTAGAGTCATGTTCAACTCAAGTATAAAAAGAAAGAGTAATAATAAGTAGGGAATTGAATAAAAGTGAGGGCAGGGTAATGGTGGGACCAAGACGAGTATGGTCACAGCGAACACTGTCCTAGACACTCTCCTGCTTACTGTGTTGCATTAAAAGCAATTGGGAAAATTAAATTTTCCTTTCCACAGATTTGAAGATACACAGAGAAACACAGAATATTAAAATCATTGCAGGAAATCTCTGATTTGTTTAATTTATTCAAAAACTAACACCAAGGAGAAATTTCTATAGAGGTATTTCAATAGAATGAGTGGATAATATACCTGATTTTCAAGAATACTGAGACAGGATCTTTTGGTTATTTCTTTGGAGCAGTAATTATAAAGTGGACTGTGCGTGTCACAAGGGAAACCGGAATTGCCCTATTCAAAAAAGAAATCCCAATGCTGCAGAACTGCCGCTCCCAGCTCCTCCAAGCCTACCCACCGTTGGGGCTGAGACTAGACGTAGAAAAGCACGGAGGAAAGAGCTAGAGATGGAGCAGCAGAATGAGGCTTCAGAGGAAAATAGTGACCAGCAACCACAAGAAGTTCCAGAAAAAGTAAATGTATCCAGTGATCATGAGGTAATCTCCCCTGGTAAAATGATGATATAGTATTGGTCCTCTAGTACAGTGATGGTGAACCTTTTAGAGCTTTCAATTCTACCAACAGCCCAATGTGACATGTACACCATAGGTTTGCCATCACGCCTCTAGTGGATTCTACATTGCCACTTGTGGTTAGGGGTCCTGTAATAATGCTTTATGCTGTACATATCAACATAAGTGTGCATTCGTTCATTTTATTTTATAAAGTTAAGAGCATTCTTTCAGTAATGCAGTGGTACTTTTGCTTTGTGTGGCATACACAATACTCTAGGTTTGATCCTCAGCCCCACAGAGAACATCCTTTCAGCTGTTTTCCAGATTTCAGTGTAGTGACTCAGAATCACTATCTGTGTTTGCCCTGTGGCCTCACCTGAGTAACACTGTGAAGCACTTACTAGAAATTGTAAAGTATTTTGCCCTCCCAGAAAATAAGTTATTTTCCCCCTCCCCAGAGCTTAAGAGTAAAACTTTATATTGCTTATATCTTAAAGGAAATAGACAATCCAGAGGAAAAACCAGAAGAAGAGAAAGAAGTTACAGAAGATGTGGAGAACCCAGCTCATAGCAGGAGGGTAGGTACCACCCGACGCCCTCTTGCTATTTCGGATTTTTGTTACCTCTCATAGGATAACTTTTGTCTTTTGCTCCTGTCTCATTTATTTCCCCTGAAAATTTAGTTTGGCCTTTTTTTTTTATCAGATAAAATTCATTATTACAATTTTTCTTTTCTTTTTTGTCTTTGTTTTTGAGACAGGACTCCCTGTGCAGTTCAGGTTGTCCTTGAACTCACCTTTGTAGCCCAGGCTGGCCTTAACTCATGGCAGTACTCCTGCCTCAGCCTGTGAAGTGCTGGGATTTATTATAATTTTCTTTTCTTTTTCTATGCATTGTTTGCTGACTTAGTGACTTTTCTAAAAACTAGGTGTTCCTAACTAAAGTCCTAAGGCTATTTTGCTCTCGATTCAGGAATTGTCTTGGTTTATGTATGTGTATCTTGTTGTTTTTAACTTCTTTCAGTTATGGGTAATAAAAATTAGTTTACTTTTATGCTGAAACGAATTGTATGTATGTATGTATTTTTTAAATGGTATTTTTTGTTGTTGTTCATGGAAGATTCAAGGACAATTCCCTTGATAGCTTTTGAACTCCCAAACACAAAGGAAAATGGCTTTAAGGGCTGTTTTTCTTTTACATTAAAAAATTTTAAGATACAGAGCTAGATGTGGTGGCTCACACCTGTAATCCCAGCACTCAGGAGGCTGAGGTGGGAGGATCGTTGCGAGTTCAAGACCAGCCTGGGCTACAAAAAGTGAGCTCAAGGTCAGCCGGAACTGCATAGGGAGACCCCGTCTCGTAAATAAATAAATAAAATTTTAAGATAGCAGAAAGTACAGACATAATCTTGCTTTCTTTTCCAGTTGTTTCCAACATTTTAAGTAAAATATTTTAATTTTGATCTTACCTTTTCAAAGATGTGTGCATCATCTTGCTGGTAATTTAGTGAGTTTTAAAAATGTCCATCTATAAAATAGATGTCCCTGCAGCCTGCTGAAGCTTCTCTATGCTAATGCTATTTCTTCCTAGACACGGGAGGATAGGAAAGTTGAGGCCATCATTCACGCTTTTGAAAACTTAGAAAAAAGAAAGAAGCGACGGGATCAGCCGTTGGAACAGAGCAGCTCTGACATAGAAATTACTACCACTTCAGAAACTCCTGTTGGAGAAGAAACAAAAACTGAATCCCCTGAATCTGAAGTTAGCAACGCAGCTTCAAACATTTCCATCCCAAGCACCCCACAGAATATTGGTGTGAATACTCGGAGGTCTTCCCAAGCAGGGGTAAGAGAAGAAAAGACTTTTTACCTGTATCTTGGAATAGCTAAAATCAGAACTTTTAGCTTTGTCCCATATCACAATATGTAAAAGCAGTTTAACATCGTAATTAAGTAGTTCCTGGAATTCAGAGAGACAGGTCAGAATTTAAGTGACTGCACACCTTCAGGCTAGAATGGAACATGGTACTGTTTCTGCCAAGACTGGTGGTCGCAAGTTCTTAAAAATATTTGAGAGGGGTGGGGATGTAGTACAGCAGAAATGCTTACCTACCCCACACAAGACCACAGGTTCAATCCCCAGCACCACAAACTAAACAAAACATCTTTCAGGAACCCAGAACAATAATCCTACCTGTTGAGTTGTGTGTTTTGGGGGTTTTTTGTTTTTTGTTTTTGTCTTTTTCGTTTTTATCGGTACCAGGGATCAAACTCACGACTGCCTGCTTGCAAGGCAGGTGCTTATGCCGCTGAGCTAAATCCCCAGCCCCCTGTTGAGTTTTAAGAGTCTCAATATCAAACCCTGGCAACATAGCAAGACTCCTATCTCCTAGAAAAAAGGAAACCATTGATTTCTAGCCAAATGTGAAGATCAGTAGTGGAGAACATAACATGTGCAAGGACCCAGGTTTAGTCACTACAACACATATACACAAAACATCCTTTGGTTCTCTCAAGAATCGTATGTATAGCCTAGTTAAATAGTTGATCTTTCATAGGATTGTCAAGTTAAACCCATCTTGCCCGTTCCTATGCAAGCCATAGTGTAATGCTAAAACCTCAGTGTGGAGAAAAACACAAAGGAGAACTCTTTTTCCCTGCTAAGGACCCTACGGTTAGGTCACTACTTTTTGCTGATTTTTGCCCTATTTTGTAGATGCTTACTTGAAGTAACTAACCCAGACAGCTAACTGACTAGCTCAACCTCTGGCTGGTATTTAAGTGTGTAAATATTTGTATTCAAGGACTGTACTTATTTAAGTGTTCTGTAAGTTTTTTCACCAATATGCATTTTTGAAACTTGATTTCTCCCTGCCAAACATACAACAGTCATGAATAGGAAACCAGGGGTATGTTTCTGATACAAAGTTTCTCATCAACATTTGACCCTTATATTGTTACAGGATGTTACTGCAGAAAAACCAGTCCCCAAAGCACCTCCAGCAAAGCCATCTAGGCCCCGACCGAAGAGTCGAATTTCTCGGTACCGGACCAGTTCAGCCCAAAGACTAAAGCGTCAGAAGCAGGCCAGTGCACAACAGGCAGAGTTGTCACAAGTTACCTTGGAAGAGGGGACAAATAACAGCTCAGCAACTCCCACTGAAGCTGGAAGTACAGACACTTTAGGAGAAAACAGACAGTTAACAGGATCCGACCCAACTGTGGTGTCAGTTCCGGGATCCCATGTCAATCGTACTGCATCGAAGTACCCCAAAACCAAAAAGGTAAGTGACAAATACTTCTTCACAGGCTTAACCTGCCAAGGGCTGTTTTAGTAAGATGATGAGGAGACCTATAATTTTTAGGAAAATTAACCGTAGCATTACTAGATTGAAAGATCTAGGTAAAACTGTCTTTATGTGGAAGGCTGAAGCCAATCTAGTACCTTTTGTTCCCTTAGTTTTAGGCAGAACATAAAGTTACTTGCTAGCTAACATCATTCATCTTTTAGGAAAGGCATGGAGAAGATGTGCATTGTAAATGCCCAGTTCATGCTCGCTGCAGCTCTGCATCTGCCCTAGTTTGTAGATGAGGTGTGTCTTTGTGAATTGCACTGTTGCCTCTGGCTTTTATTTATGCAACATTGACTAATTTTTTTTTTAACCCTAGTATCTAGTTACAGAATGGTTGAATGACAAAGCAGAGAAGCAAGAGTGCCCTGTTGAGTGCCCTTTACGTATCACCACAGACCCAACTGTACTGGCAACAACCCTGAACATGTTACCTGGTCTTATTCATTCCCCGTTAATTTGCACCACTCCCAAACACTACATTCGCTTTGGCTCACCCTTTATGCCTGAGAGACGTCGAAGACCCCTTTTGTCTGATGGCACATTCAGCTCCTGTAAAAAGGTATGTCTGTGTTTATGTGGTTTTGATTTTTTGTTTTTTGTTTTTTTTTTTTTAACAAAACGTGCTATAATCATAAGATATTTAACACGTTTTCTAGATAGATGCTCTACCCATATGAGTTTATGACCAGTTCATTGTTCAACGCGAATGCATCAAGAGCCAGTGGGACTAAGGTTGAATGTATAGTACATTTTCAGTGTTCAAATTTTCACTGTGGGTATTCACTGTTGTTTCTTCCGAGAGCCCTTGAGGTTACTGAGAGCACACAACAGTTGACGACTGATTAGGGAGAGAGAATGTTTTGTGTGCACTTTTGTGGTATTGGTTTACATGTCCATTTGTGGTTTGAATTAACTCAGTCACTATTATCGCCTGAAAGGGTTTAGAGGAAAAGTCCTATTTTAATTGACAGAATTCCTCTTCCTTGATTAAATGACAACAAGATGGATTATTCCCTATAGAATGTGGAACCTATCTACTATAAAGGACTGTCTCTTCTCTCTCTCTACTTCTCTCTCCTCGCTTTAGATAGAGTTTTTGGATCAAGTGGCAATAGTATTTTGTGGTTGGTTGTTTCTGGAATGCACTCTTACCTCCCAGAAGCCCTATATATTTTCCAAAGACGTGTTTCAGGTATAGACCACTCAAATCTGTAATGTTGGTTCAGTGTTGCTAGAAGTATAGGACACCCTTTCATTTGGTCTTTCCTTGAGGTAGAGTTCTGTTCCCTGGAACATCCTTTTCTCTTATCCTCAGATCTGGATTCAGGCTGCCTTCCTCAGTGTCTGCCATTGCCCTCCTCCACTGGCATCACGTACATGAGGATGCTGCATGTAGATTATTTGATGTGATGAAGTCTCCAACTCCAGGCAGGTCTTCCCTGACTCCTCCAAACTTAAAGCTTTTCTCTTTCCCCAAAGAACAGAAGTTACTCCTTGGGGGTGGGGGGCATGAAAGATGAGCCAGAGTGGTATGGGATGCGGAGGGGAGGAGGGCAGCAGGAGTCTGTGCGCCACACACTACAAGGAGTCTTTCCTCATTATCTTACCTAAATATTTGAGTTACTTTTCAGTAACTCAGTAGAAAAAAATCCTAAAGAGCAATTTGACCCCATGATCCTTGTCAAAAGGGTTGGTAGATAACACAGTAATATGAGTAACTTTCAGGTGACAGAAATAGAAACAGTGACAACTTTCTTTAAAAACAAAATAGTAGACTATTTCTGAAAAGCTATTTTCAACAGGAAATTTGCCTCAGTAACAAGGGAGAATTGAGTCTCTGAGGATACTTTCTTAATCAGGTCACTTAGACTCCTTTATCAGAGACAAAAAATAGTGTGCCATTTGGTATAAAAAGCACTATACCTAACCTTCTGTAATAAATGTAAAGCTGTTAATTCTAATGTGGCCTGTAAAACTAGAACCACATATACCTTCTACAGTTTAACCTTACTCAGTCCCTCAGTAAGAGTAAGAGTTTATTATCTTAAACTACTTTTGTGGGCTGTTAAAAATTAGAAAGGACCTAGATACAGTCGTCAGTCCACAGCAGGGGCAAGTAAAGAGATAATATATTTAAATATATGAAAGAAACTTTTTCCTTTTGTTCCATTTTTGGCTGAACAGTAGGACTAGATTTCTAAGATTGTTGGCTATTGAATCATTCTGTCAGATCAGATAAAAGTACGGACAGTTATTTAGTACAGGTTAATAGTAAAGAATATGTTATAATATGAAATAGCCTCTTGAAATGCCTCCTTGATAGTTCTGATGCTGGGTTACCATCTTTTTGTTCCCATCATGCTTTTCCAACCAGCAGACAGTTGTAAAAACCAAAACATGTTTAGGACTGTGACTTCAATTACAATGGAAAATTGATTTCTTTGTGCTCTTTTCCCTGATTGTGATTTAAGGTCTATATCAGTAGCTCATTTTTCATCTCCATTGGCATCAGATAGAAAGAGGTCATGCTTAAGTCCATGTTATAGTCTCTACATATATTTGACTATCTTCATCTTTTGTTTTCTGTTGTGTTTAGAATTGTGTTCTGTTTTGTTTTCAGTGCTGGGAATGGAACAGAGGGCCCTGCACATGTTAGGCAAGCCTTTTACAACTCAACTATATCACCACCCTCATCGTTAGCTTTATATAAACTATCCTTAAGCATTTTACACATGGCATAGTCAGTCGTCAGGAAAAGGTAAGGGGTCAGGTACATATACCAAGTTACCGTAGCAAGACGATTGTGTTTAAATTGCATCATTTCAGTTTAGTTCTAAATAGTTTCTTTAAATATCTGTTTTCATATTTGCTGTAAGTAAATCTACAACATGTTATAAAATGTACAGCTTTTTTGAATAGAGTTGAAGTCGGCTTTATTCTGAGTGGAGGTCAGCAATTACTCTTAGAGTGGTTAGAAATAACCACTAATTCAAGGCCTAAGAACATTTGCGTGGTTAAACAAAATTGTAGGACAATTCTGAATATCCCTTAGAAGATATATTAAGCAAGTAGATATTAAAAACTACTCTGTAGGATAAGTTACAGCAATATATATTCCTAATAGACCCATTGCTTGATATCTGATTTGAGGAGGAAGGCCTTCTAAACTATAAATAGTGTAAGACAAGCCAGGGGTCTTGGCACATACCTGTAATCACAGCCCTCAAAGGCTGAGGCACGAGGATTACCATGAGTTCAAGGCCAGCCTGAACTACAAATTAGACCCCGTCTCAAAAAAATTTTGTAAAACAAATAAAAATTGTATCTGGGTATATGTACCCAGATTATGAGGATATTTCAGGACATTTATTGATATGTCCAAAGGGTCTACATTAAATTGAGTCATAGAAAAGCATTTTATGATTTTATATCTTCTTCTAGATCTGACTTGAACCATTATTTTAGGGGAAAAAATATTTGTGCATAACCAAAAAGTCTTTCAGTCACGTTCTCCCTTGTTCTCCATAAAATCACTTACCAGGCGTCCTATATGTAGCACATTTAGTCTCCCAAATATCCTGCCAGACTAATAATAAAGCACTGTGCTTTGCATTACTATTTTATTATATATACCAAAGAGTTGTAATTCATGTGTCCTTAAACATACCGACTTTTAGTTAGAAAAAAAGACTCATTGAAAATCTACTTTACCCAATACTATGCTATCTTTGTACCACAGCCTGAGATGTTGGTATTATTACCCCAGTTTACAGATTCAGAAGCTCTGGTTGATAACTCCACAAAAACAACTAGTACATGGCCCAGCCAGATTTCAACCCAGGTGTTTTGGTCTGCAAAATCTGCATTACTTCCTTCCCTATAATAATGCTACTCTTTTAACATTTCTGTTACCCTTCTTTGACCTCCTAAAACCTTTTTGTCTTTCAGTGCAGTTTCAGAAAATGGAGAAAAGTCTTTAATAATTCTAGACAGAATTTGGATAGGTTTGGGGAGGGTCTAAAAGTAGTTAGTTACCCATATGGTTGATTGAAACACAAAGAAATACTCATGTTCCTTTTAAAGTAATGTAAAAGCCTACAGAGCAAAAAAGGATGGTGTTTAAGTTATGCGTTAACCATGATAGCGTCTTATACCTTCGTTGCCCCTTTCAGGCTTTATGTTCTCTTTTTTATTTACTAAATTTTTTATACTTATATCTACTTAATACTGAAAATATAAGCAATTTCTCTCAAAGGAAAGTTCACAGGTCCCAGATGAGTTCTGTTATGTGCTCTCAGAAGAAAATCTTGTGCTAATGATAACCTGTGACACATGTTTTTGACTCATTATGTCCTCCCAAGTCTAGTTTCCCCCTTCTCTGAAATAAGTGCTTTGGACAAGATAACTTTGAAAGTGTCTTCTATGGGTCTGTGATTCTGAAAACTCATCTTTGCCTAAATATTTTGTATGTAAGAGTTTATTCTTGGTCTTGGCTTTCGGAGACTTGGTCATATCCTTGAATAGTAATCCCTTTTTATATACTCAGTTCATTGGAGGGAAAATCTACTGGAATTATTCTCTTTAGTGAAAGAGACTATTTACTTACCTGTAATACATGTTCTCTAAACATGTAAAATTAGAATTCGCCTTTGCTCTTCCTATTTGTGGATGGTCTGACTCAGAAATTGATGTTTATCAAAATTCGATCTGTCTTATGTCAGAGCAGGAAAGCCACAGAATGGTGAACCACCAGAACTGTGTGTCTTAAGAGAGCACAATTACAGGTAAGAAGTTTTCTCTCTTCCAAAGGATGTATAATCTTACTGTCCTAGTTTTCGCAGGCTTGCTTTACTATCTGATCTAAACATTTCTCAAAAATTTAGATTCTTGTAGTTTGCCAAAAAGTTAGTTTCTAACTGGAGAAGTCGTCTTTTTTACTTTTTCCCTTTTGATTTGATTTCTGCAGGTCATTTCTTCTTGTGATTTTATATTTGTGCTTATATTGCGAACTACTTGACAGTAGGTAGAAGTATAGTAAACTCTTCTAGTACATGTAGTGAAGTTATTTATTCTCATCCAAAATCATCTGAGTCTTTTACCTTTTCAGATGTTCCCAGCATAGGACAGGCAACTCTTAAAGAGATCTTTATCTTCTCTCTCAGCACATATTTATGTATTTTGTTCTGATTGACCAGAGTCTCGGTTAAATAAATATGAAGGTCTCTTCTTTATCTATTTCCATTTACCTTACCGTTAGCAGTATGAAAAGTTGAATAGTAATCATTTTTACTGGTTTGGGTTTTTTTTGTTTGTTTGTTTTTTTAAACAGTCTCGTTACCAAGATTTTCTCAGCTTTGTGTGGTGGAAGGGATCGATGGGACAATACCTTAATATGCTGAGGTATAAGGCTTGACTGTGGGACTGAGTGAATTTATGGGATTGTGTGTCTTATCAGTTGATGTGTAATGCCATGACTAGTGCATTAAAGTGGAAATACTTGATAGGTTCAATGATTATTAAATTCTGGGTTTTTTTCTCCCCTCGCTATAGCGCTGGATAAAGCAAGCATTGGAAGAAGGGATGACTCAAGCATCATCTGTACCCCAAGAGACTAGAACTCAGCACCTATACCAAAGTAATGAGAATAGTAATTCCTCTAGTATCTGCAAAGACAATGCAGGTATGTGCCTTAGAACTTTTCTAAATGTATAAGCAATAATTATTTGAGGTCCACATTAAAAATTTCAGTATTACTACTCTAATATAAAAAAAATAGCATGTTCTCTAAATAGATATTTTACATCTGTCTTTACAGAGGAAGAGAGAGATCTCAAGTCAGGGATCAGTTTTCCCTGGACGACAAAGAAGGAACTAGACAGTATACAGATAACAACAGAAATGATTATAAAACAGGTTAGACACATTTAAAGTAGTAAGTTGAGGAAATCTGTTTTCATAATTGTAAGGGGGAGGCAAGAAACTGGTGAAACACTAATATTCAGGAACAAATTCTGAATGATTGAGTTAGGTGGGTAACGGTTGAGGGGATAGATGATGAATCAAGCAAGGACTTAATAATTCATTGCTGTTAGATGAATGTAGACAAGCAGTGTAAAATATTTTTGCGATGACATACCATTAAATCCAGTGTAACATCCTCAAGAGTTTTTATACCAAATCGTAGTATGGTAGAAACCTATAATCCTAAGTAGGAGACGCGAGTTGATAGCCAACTTGGGCAACTTTTAACTGTACCCAGTTTCAAAATAAAAAAGAAGGAGGTAAAATTCCTCCTACCAATATTTAGCTCAATTGAAATGTTCTCAGGGCTAGAGATCTCTAAATTGTTTTAATATTATGGGTTGAAAATAAAATGTTAGGGGCTGGGGGTTTAGTTCAGTGGCTTAAGTGCTTGCCTACCTGGCAAGCCACGAGGTCATGAGTTCAATCCCCGGCACCAAAAAAAAAAGAAAATGTTAAATAGGTACTCATGAGGTACTCATGTAAGGCTGTAGTTTGAGTAATACTGCTGGAGATTTTTATATAAACCACTTCATTTGTGTTTGACTTAGTGGAAAAGGCTTATGAATGAAAGCTAGTAAACAGCTTTTATTTGGATTTTCCCTGCCTCTTTTGTTTTATTGGGAAAAGTAGAATACCACTCTGTGTGTGTGTGTGTGTGTGTGTGTGTGTGTGTGTGTGTGTGTGAGTGATTTCAGGGATCGAACTCATAACCTCATACTTGCTAGGCAGTCGCTTATGCCACTGAGCTGAATCCCCAGCCCTGGAATACCACTTTTAAATTGTTGTCTTTGTTTATTCTTCTGTCTGAGATTTAAATTAATAAAATACAGGTATAACCATTTATTTAAAATACTTCATTCTGTTTTATATCAAAAATAGGGAGATTTAGGGCCTGGGGATTTAGGTCAGTGGCATAAGCGCCCACCTTGCAAGTGTGCATCGTGAGTTCGATCCCTAGTACCGATTAAAAAAAAAAAATCCAACAAGATTAATACCAACAAATCCTTATGGCAGAGTGCCATCAATATTATCAATTCACTAGCAACTTTTAAAAAGCAGTTAAAATTGTTAAGCTGACATGGATTGTCATTTGTGTGTTTTTCTATCTGGTATATGTTATATAGGTATGTGGCCAAGGTTGGCTACAAAGCACTTCATGTCCTGACTAGCAAAGATTTATAGACAAACTGCCTTTGTTACTAGGTGTCAGTCCTGGTTAGAATGGAATTAGGACCGTTAGTCACCATCCTTTATTAGGTTTCTGCTCTAGACTCTTAGCAAGCAATGAAAAAGATTCACAGAACACACCTCACCCTTAAGGATCAGCATAAATAAAAGAAAATATTTAATAAACAAATCAAGCCCAGCATGGTGGTGCTGTAATCCCAGCATTCAAGAGGCTGAGGCAGGAGGATCATTGCAAATTCAAGACTAGCCTGGGCTACAAAGTGAGATGAAGGCCAGCCCGAAATGCATAGTGATACCCTTTCTCAAAAAGACAGGAAAAAAATCAAGCAGTGATCAAATGAATGACTATCATCCTAGAAGTTATTGTAAATCCTGAGGAATTATTTTGGTTCATTAGTGAGGAAATGTATTGTTACAGTAGAGAAAAATCAAACAGATCTATATTTTGGGACCAACTCTAGCCTTTACTAACTATACAGTGTTATTGATAGCTATCTGAGCTTCTTTAAAAACAAAATACAGTAGTAATATTTGCTTTAAGGGGCTGAAATTAAATAAAGCATAAAAATTGGTCAATACAGTATCAGAGCAATACCCATTACTGTCATTATATTCTTTCTTAAGTATAAATACTGGCTACATTTGAGATTCTAAATCTTAAAGTTACATTGAAATGAAAGTATTACCATTAAACTAAAACTTGAAATGGATTATCAAAATGTCTCTGTTGCCATTAAAGTAGGGATGAAGCAGAATGTTTATTATTTGTGATATGAAAGATCTTTAGGAGCACCTAAATAATCACTTGAGAAACTTAGAATTAATAACATGTAATAAAATTCTGGATAGGAATAAATGCACAAAAGCATGTACTACCATTAATATACTTAGAAAATGAGTGAAGAATTTAAAATTTTTAATTTTAAACCTAACAAAACTAAACTAAGAACCTGCTTAGGTTCTCCTTAGATAGGTGAGCATGTCATTATTGAGAAAAATGTTTAAAGTTAGAGGAAAAGACGGGATTCTGTCATTAATGAAAAGAATAAATACTACATATAGTGACTTTGTTTCTTCTTCTGTCTGACATTTAAGTTAATACATATGTAACTCTAGGATAATACAATACAGGTATAACCTGGATTTCTCCATATTGTTTCCACCAAACTAACGTCTATTTTAAATTTTGATTAAATTATCTGGTTTAATTTTTGCAAAACCAAAAAAAAAAATTTAAGAGAAATAATGGAGTATTTGACCTTGAAGTATGAACACTATCTTCTATCTTCTAATATGAAGCTAGTAATTAAGTCATTATGGTATTGGTACAAGAATAAATGTGTATTTGGAACAGAATACTCATAAACAGGCCTCAAGATAAAGATTTGATAAATTGTTGGTTAAATTTTTTGTTTACTTAAACAGTTTTTTAACTATTATTTTTGTGTCTGTATTTTCTCTGAGTTAATATACTTGGGGGGGAATTTTCAATAAAAATGACAAGAGAATTGTATTTCTTATAATTTCGATGAGATGTATCATGTATTAAAAATGTTTATACTTCTGTACCTTGATACTTTGGATGTCTATCATAAAAAAATGTGGAAACCAAAACTTTACATTGAAGGATAATTACAAAAATATATGTACACAATAAAAATCTGAATTCCAAGTGGTTACTCAATAGTACAATTTGTATTTTTACTGCATGCAGATAATTTTGATCAAGTAGAATATAATGTTCAGTGAATTTTTCTCCTGGGATGCTCACAGGTAGAGCACTTGTCTAGCATGCATGAAGCCCTGGGTTCAGTGTTCACCTAAACAGCAACCAAAAATTATTCTTGATTCATTGTGTCAAATTAATTTACGAGCTTCCTAAAACAGCATAGTACAATGTATGAATTAGATTTGTAATCTTGATTTGTTCTTTGAATCTATAAGAATACTAAATAACATATCAATTTTCCTAGGAATAGAAGAGCTTTTAATTTGAGGAATTCAGTGTTTAGTAGGTCATTGGGGTTGTAAAAAATCAGAGCACAATATAGTCACAGATTTAATGATTTAAGCTAGGCATGGTGACATAGTGAGTTCAAGGCCCACCTGAACTACATACCGTGACCCTGTGCACCTCCCCCAAAAGAAATTAATAATTAAATAGCATAAGTACAATTTTTTGAAAATGTAAAAGCAGTTGCCAGTTATCATCTTCATTGCGAAAACTAAAAATGGATTATCAAAGCATCTCACTGTTGCCATTATTTAACATATTATAAAATTTTTAGCCAAAGGATGTATGTGTTACCTTGTACAATTAATACAGTCATCTAAATAAAGGAGCCAAGAAAATTAATTGAAAGCTAGTAGGGAAGTGTAGGGTGACTTGAAACAAACATTTTCTTAAGCAATAACATTGTGATAAAATAAATGAGGAAATCTGTAATACTCAAAATAGTAGCAAAGACTAGAGAATGCTGGAAAGCAACCCAAGTTAAAAGTGTGGTGCATCTCAGTGAAGAGGGCTAAAAATCAAGAGTTGAGTGATGGCAAAATCATGCAGTTTCCTGAATGAGACTGAATTTCATAGAATACCAACACCAGTCAAAATCCCTTTCTTTGTGGTATGCATGTGGTTGACTGATGATTACTACAGTTAACATTAACATGAAAAGTGTGTGCTAGAAGTGCTAAAGTATCATGGAGAAGCGGAGTAGAATAACCCTAACAATTTTACTAAAAAGTACATCAAGCCAACATGGTGGCCCAGGTCCGTAATCTCAGTCCTGAAGAAGCCGAGGCAAAAGAATGGCAAGTGCGATGTTTCCTTAGACTGTAGATCAATACTGTTTCAAAATTTTTACATACATGTACATATGCGCATAAACAATGTCTGTTGGTGTCATGTTGTACATGTTGCACAGAATAGCACTCAGAAATAAACCAGTGTATTTAGAAATCTGAAAGAATAAATGTGATATTCTAAATTAATGGGTACAGAATTATAACTTCAAAAGATTTCAGAAGAAGATGTTACCATAGCTGTTTGTTATAGGAAAAGAATAATGAGCACCTATATATGAGTCCAATACTTTATAGTGTCAGTGAGCTTTTACAAAAAAGATGGTAATTAACAATTGTGTTCAGATTTCAAAACTATTATGATGTTTCATTGTTAAGTATACTATTTGATTAATTTTTAAATACATATTTAAGAACATATTATACTATTACACGTTCTCTTGTCTTCCCCCTCCCCGCTCCGATTGTTTATTTTTGCGCCAGTACTAGATAGGTATTAAATTTAGGAGCACTGAGCTATGTTTCCAGCTCTTTTTTGAGACAAAGTCCAGCTAACTTCTTGTTATCTTCAAATTTGAGGTCCTACTTTCTCAGCCACCTAAGTTTACAGGCATACCTATGGTTTTTGTTTTATTAAAATGTAAATTAAGGGCAGATGGTGTCAGTGGTAGTGCTTACCTAATTGGGGTGAGGCTGTGCAATCAGTGAATCAGCCAATAAAATGTAAATGAAAATTAAACTTGGAAATAAAGGAAAAACAAGCTGCCTTGGTTTGTGGTCTGGGTTTGTGTTGTGTAGTTTGGTTTGAGAGAAGATCTCTATTTGGTTCACACTGGCCTCAAAATCGCAAAAACCCCCTGCCTCAGGTTCTGAAGTGCTGGGATTACAGATGTGGACCACCATGCCCAGCTGAATGTAACAGTCTCACCAAAGAGTTAACTTCCCTATTTAGAAAACCTTTATAAATCAAGAAAAGATAAGCATTCATTAGAATGCAGTCTAAAAGACAGGAGCAGGCTGTTCACACAAGAATAAGTAAATCAAGAAGCATATGTAAACATTATTTCGGTCTAAAAATCCAACGTGTGGGGGTAGGCCTTTAGCTCAGCGGCACAGCCGCCTGCCTGGCAAGCACAAGGTCATGAGTTTGATCCCCAGTATGCCCCACCCCAAAGATATATTAACCATTTGTCCTAAAAAGTAATAAACATGAAACAGGAGCAGGAATGTATAGGAGCAAAATTTTTAGTGATTGGTTTTTTATAATAATGAGAAAAAGTACTTCACTTGGTTAAATTTGGGTAATATTAATGCCATGTAACCATTTGAAAAGTGAGTTACAGATTTCTGTTACTTGTCCTTGAAAGATGATTAAAGGCATGCCTGGCTAAAAAAATACCTTTAGGTACAGATAGATCTTAACCACATAAAGTTTGACATCTGTGTCTCCAAAAAATAAAATAAATGGAGAGAAAAAGACAAAGGCTGGCCCATAAACTTCATGAGGGCATGTGTCGGGTCTGGTTTGTGGAGTAAATATCATAATAAGTTTTTAGTAAATGCCATTTGCATTGATTTGTTCGTGGCAGTTTTCACTCACGTTTTCTACAATGAATGTCCTTACATATTTTTTAATAGTTAACAGTGTTGGAGCTGGCAGCACAAAGGTCTTTTTTGTATGTGTGTGCTTAGGCACTTTTTAAAAAGAAAACCAAATTTAGTGTCCGGAACAAAAGACAAGTGTGAATATACTTTCAAAATAAGAAATAAATTCTAAGATCTCAGGAAAACTTAAGCTTCTCCTGTATTTCTGCTCATATTCTTCCCTCTTTTTTACATGTTTCTCTTCATCAGTATCTCATACCTGTTTGTGTTTACTCCCTTAACTCCAGAGATTTTCCCAGGTGGCAGTTTTATCCTAACAATTTCTGGCAGGTTAATCTTCATGAAGCTTTTTTCTGGTCAGGACCTACTAACCTAGAACTTTTTTGAAGGCCTGCGATAACTGTCACCCCTTAGAGCAAGCCTTGGTGATATAATTCACAAGCTAGACCACCTAGGTTTTCTTTTTTCCCTGCACATGAGAGTCCTCATCTTTAGCATGAGGGTGATGATGATAATAAGTAATGCTGGATTCACAAGTTAAGTTATACATTTCACCTAAAACACATACTATGCTGCATGGTATAGAGTAATCCCTTGAAAATGTACCTGGGTTATTTTGTTTTGTTTGATTGTTTTTGAAATAGGATCTCTATATTGTTCAGACTGGCTCTGAACTCACTATGTAACCTCAGCTGGGCTTGAACTCACAGTGATCCTCCTTCCTCAGCCTCCTCTGAATGTTGGGATTATAGGTGTGTTCCACTATACCTGGCTGCATAGCTGGCTTTTACTTTCTATTTTGTTTTGTCCTGGGGCCAGTTGTTTTGAGATTTGTTTGGGGGTTTTTGTTTGGTTTGGTTATTTAGGAAGGAGTTGGTTTTGATTCAAGGTCTCACTATTTTTTTAGGCTAGTTTTGAACTCCTGGGCTCAGCTGATCCTGCTTCAGTCTCCTGGGTAGCTGGTACTACAGGCACACATCCTTATACCTGGCTTCAACTGTCATCATTTTTATTAGTACATGGCAGTATGACCACCTCTCTTGATCATTCTAATATTCAGCATGTTTTAAATGTTTTCTTTTACAAATGTAAAAGTTTTCTAAAAGCAGAATGTATGATGACTGTTTCCCCTTACTATCTAGTTTAATGATGATGTATAATGACTATTAAGTAAATGTTCATTCAACAATAAGTGAAGGGGCTGGGGATTAGAGTTTTATATGTAAACAATAAGTGAAAAAGTTGTTTAGAGAAGCAAGTTAGATAGGTGCTTTAATTTTTTCTTTAAAATTCATATTCTGACTACTTGTTAATAGGGTCCATTTAATTAGAAAAAGTATCCAACCTAGTTTTCTTTTGATTTATTCATTTTTGCGGGGTAGTACTGGGACTCAACTCATGGCCTCACATGTGCCAAGCAGGTACTGTGCTTTTTTATTTTAGTTTAGTTTGATTGGTTGGTTGGCTGGTTTTGGTACTGAGACTTGAATTCAGGAAGTTGCACTTGCCAGGAAGGTGTTTGTGCTGCTGGCCCTTTTTTTTTTTTTTTTTTAATGTTTGGTGGGAGTTTTTATAGAAATCATGTCATAGCTTTCTAATAATAGGCACTAGATGTCAGTGGGGGAATCATGTTTGACTTCTCCACAAGTATTACAGAAAGAACAGCTGAAAAGGGACATAAATCTGTAAGACAAAATAACAGGAATATGTATTGAGCATCCCAGGAACTTCAGTGTGGTAGTAAGGACCATACAGGGTCATTTTAACAAAGTAATGTGGACTTCAGATTTTCGTCAGCTCAGTGTGATGGAAGGAAATTTGTATTTTGATTTGGAAGAGAGTAAACCCAGAACTATCCATTTGGAGTTTCTCTGGAAGATAGCATGATTTGAAATTAGCGCAGTGTAGTCATTAAAGAGTTTCATTGGACTGTTGATTAGAGGAGATGATTTAATGAAGTGAAGTGAAGATAGAGGCCTTATACTGAAGAACCTCCCATTAAGCTGAGCTTCACCTCTCATCCTTGTTTTATATTTCACAGACTTGTTGAGCCCATTAAAGAAATGGAAGTCTCGCTATCTGATGGAACAGAACGTTACCAAGTTACTTCGACCTCTGTCTCCAGTTACACCACCCCCTCCTGGCTCAGGCTCAAAGAGCCCCCAGCTGACCACACCTGGCCAGACTCACCCAGAGGAAGAATGTCGAAATGGATACAGCCTCATGTTCTCACCAATCACATCTCTTACTACTGCTAGTCGCTGCAACACTCCTCTGCAGTTTGAGGTGATTTGGGTTTGGTTGTTTGAGATGCTAGATATGAAAATAATCATTTGTGTCTTCCCATTTCAAATATATTATCATTTCAAATATTTCTTTACTGTCTTCCTACTATCCATCTCATCAAGAAAATGGGAAACCTCAGGGTTGGGGTGGCGTGTTACCTGGTAGCCTCTCACCTTGGCAGCCCCAGAGCAGGAACAGTGCTACCCAGGGTTCCATCATCTGTCTTTGGCATGCAATCCGTCATTCTCCTTAACTTTAGTAGTAAGCCTACTAGGTCTTTACTTATACCTTGGTCAGAGTACACTTTGAGTGATTATAGAAGCCATCAGTAACACCAGCCTGAGAGCTCAGGTCAGACTTTTGGACTGTGTCTCTGTTTCTAGGCCTTTAAATGAGTAGATTGTCTTCTCCAGGTTGTTTGGTATTTCCATTGTGGCCTCAGTGAACAGAGCTTTAAAAAGCATTAGGGTATGGCTTATGGTGAATACGTTTTTGGTTTTTAAACATCAAATTACTTTGTCCTTGTATAATGTGTGAAGAATGAGGCTAGTAATATGAATTTTTTAGAGGCGAACTTACTGTATTTTTAGATTTAAGTTAGAAATGTATGTCCCTCAGCTGCTTCTAACTATAATTCTAAAACAGTTTAGTGTTTAGTTTGCGTTTGAATAGGATCTATGTGTATTTTAAAAACTCATCTATTAAGCGTGGTGACATATGCCTGTAATCCCAGCACTCTGGAAGGCCAAGACAGTAAAACCACAAGTTGAAACCCAGTCTCTGTAATTTAAGGACTTAATGAGATGCTGTCTCAAAAGAAAAAATAAAAAGGACTGGATGTAAAGCTCACTGTGAAGGACCTGGGGTCAATGTCCAGTATCATTCCCCCAAAAAAGACTCATGTATTGCTATGTTGTTCTGACTTGAAATTAAATTAAATGGATCCCATCTACTCTTTCTCAGAAAAATTCGTTCTGGCCGCTAAACACACAGCTCTACCACTAGCTGTCACTATTCCAGATGTGGCTTCAGTGAAGTTGAATGTCGTAACCAATTCTACCTTCTTGTTCAACCTTCATGACAGTGTTAGGATTGAACATAACCTGGGTGTTTATATCAGTATCCCAGAAAGCACTCACAACCTTGTAAGCCAAGTTATGTGTTCTGTCTAATAATTCACATTTGGAGTGAACCTCTTTCCATCTGAAAGAAATGCCTCCCAGTTACATTTGACTTTTTAGGGAAATTACTTATCAAATTCCTGTGGTGTTCTTATTAGCCAAATACAAAAGAAGCTAATTGAGACCTTTCTCATTTTACCTTATTTGCAGTTAACTTTCAATTAGCCATTAGGAGTTTTATAGTAAGATATAATGAGGGGAAATTCCCTCTGGAAGGCCAGTAGATTTTAGGACTGGAGTTTAGTATTCAGCACATTCCCTTTCCCTTGTAGTGTTTTGTAGTATGAAATGCTACACAGTGGGAAGTATTTTTATATTTTTTAAAAAGCTGAAAAGAGGGGCTGGGGATTTAGCTGTGCGGCATAAGCAACTGCCTGGCAAGCGTGAGGTTGTGAGTTCAATCCCCAGTACCGTAAAAAAATAAAAGCTGCAAAGATAATTTTAATGAAGCATTGTCCAAGCATAATTCTTTAATACCAAGAAGGAAAGACTGTATTAAATGGCAGAATTTCCAGTGCACGATTCCGTTATTATAGACCTGTGATTTAAGGACATTTAGTCTTCCTCATTTTTAAAAAAAAAAACCTTGCTGCCTGACCCATTCTTGTCACGGTTCTAATAGCAATGGTCTTTCCGGTCTGTCCTGTAGTACATAGATGAGTAGCTGCTTTCCGCCAAAAACTATGACCCAAGCCAGACATAGTGGCACATGTCTGTCATCCCAGTGACTTTGGGGATTGAGGCAAGATCATGAGTGTGAGGTGAAATTAGTGGGCTTCCCCAACTTAATAATGCAAGTCTGTCTCAAAAACTCTGGTTTTGTGGTCCTGGGACCCACTCACATTTTACCCTCACTTTCAAAAAGTAAAACCAAACCCATGACACAGATAAGTATCAGAAAGATGTCATGAGTAAAAAGCAGCTTAATTTGGGAAGTGCTTTTGGAGTCTTTTTCTTTATTTTCCTTTTGTTTTTGTTTTAAACAAAAATAAACACTTAAGAGAAAGAAAGCTGAGAAACCTCCAGTGGAGGGTTAGGTGTACAGTGGAAGATAACAAGATCTTCAGGAGGGGAAAGCATCTAGGGAGAGGAATGACCGCAGCATTGGGAGAGCAAGCTTACTTCGTCTCCTCCCCCAGAACGCCTCCCCGTCCCTCCCACTCTGAGATCATGCTTCACTCTCCATCTCACAAGTGTGCGAGCATAGTGCGTAACCTGCCACTTCCACGCCACATAACCCTTGCTGCACTGAAGGAGCCTCCGCCCTAGCACAGCGGATGTCTGCCGCCCGGGTTGTAACTGCCCCAGAGCCCACAACATTCTGCCCTTCGACCCGAGTCCCATCACAGCTGCCGCCATCCCTTTCTGTTCTTGTTGCCTTTCACGTGTAACTACCGAGACCACACTGCTTAGTCCCTGTTTCTTAGGAAGTATTGCCTCAGATCAAAAAGGAACTCCAAGTGTTCTCTCTGTCCCTCCCCTCTTCTCTCTCTCTTTCTCTGTCTGTCTGTCTGTCTGTCATTCGCTCGCTGTGTTCCCAGAGATACAATAGTTGTTATCCAAGAAAACATTAGTAGAGATGTTGAGCTCCCATTTTATTTTGTTGAGCTAGGAATTCGTCAGTCATGTAACTGTAATGCACGAACCGTCCTAGCTCGAAGTTCCCACCTTTCTTAGTCCACAGCATGAATAGAGGCATGCAAGAGACTGAAGAAATGTGACGTCAGCAGGCTGTGGATGCAGGAACAACATTCCTTTAAGGAGGAATAAGGGGTAGAACACCTACAGAAAACAAACTCTGTAGGTCGCTAAATACTTCATCTAGAATACAAAGAAATGTAACACTAAAATGTAACACTAAAATTTCACCTCTTTCCTGATATGTGCTTGAGATGTTTGATTATAGCATGAAACATAACCAGTTTATCCTTAAATGCTTTCAAAGACATCAGAAAGCATTTCAGAGTCATTCTTTCCATTGAAATGAGTTCTGCAGATAAACATTTCCCCTATGCATTCTTGTCCAACCCTCTAAAAAAATTATGGCTAACATCTATGCTTGCTTTTATTTTTTGTTTGTTTGTTTTGTTTTGCTTCTTGACTTGGAGTAGATGAATAACAAGATGCTTTTCCCTCCTCTAGAACATATCCTCCCCTGAGAGTTCCCCTGCGCATAGGCCCGAGTCCCTGTCACCCGAGGTAGTTATCACACCATCTCAATCACACTTGGAGGCTGAGAGTGAGTGTGCATGAGTGTGTTCCTGAGTGTGTGGGGAGGGCCAGGGGTCTGAATGAATGGGGGAAGGGCTGGAGGGCGGCCAATCAGTCCCCACGAGTTGAATGAATCTTCCTGTCCATGGAGATGGAGGGAAATGAAGGAGCTGTGTGTGTGACGGGAACGGTTTTGTTGTGTGGGGTGGGTTCCTTTAGAGATCAGAATCTAGAGGTTAAGTTTAAATGATGCTGAATGTGTGATAGGACAGTTAATAAGTAAGGACTTTCATAAAGTTAATTAATGAGGTCTGTTTGTTAACGAATGAGGAAAGTTGAATTGAAAATTAGTAAGAACTGTCTTTTTGTATTTATGATCTTGGGCAGCTTACATGGGAAGAGTTGGATAATGATTTATACTTTGTTCCAAGGTTAATCTGACAGTTCTGCTTCACCATCTATTTGGGCTTTTCTTCAGAGAGTGGCTTCTTTCGGAAAGTTTTCTGCCTCGCTGCTTTCCTACATTTTCTTTTTCGCTCCTTCTGGAGTGTACAAAAAGCCAAATCAGTCTGTGATTTCTGTGTCACAGGCCTCCATTCTGCACTTTGGGACAGTTAATGTATAAATGTTAGCTCTTTGGATATTAATTGAGTGCTTTTCTCAGAAACTGATGTTACAAAGATGCTGAATTTAAATTTTAGTGCAAAAGATTTTATTGTAAAATTTGAACAAATAGTCATTACCTATGAGTGTACATGAAACCATTTTTTCTTTAAAAGTTAGTAGTCTCTCATGACCTTCCAAAAGTTAGCTGAACTTTAACCTCACCCGTTTCCAGTAAAAATTAACCCTGTGAGAGTTAACTCTGTGAGAGTTAACCAAATTCTGAATCAGTAACATTTATACTTAAATATGAAATGGAAAACAGTTTCATTCTCCAAGTGTATGAGAGACTTTTTTAGGCATCTTAATGCTTGCTGTCTTGTTAGGAAAATACAGCCTCCTCTCTCCTCACTTCTTAAAGAGTGTAAGACAGCATAATTTGGAGACTGACAGGGCATGCATGGCACTTGGGTTTCTGGTACCATTCCTAATAGGGAAGCTGTAATGACCGAATGGTTGAAAAGCCTTGGTGTTAGGAGCAGATAATATGTGGGGTTTATCTTGGTACGTTTCAGCATCTCCCATGTTCTGCAATAATGGGTATTAGTGTCTTGTGTTATGTGGATGTGTATTAGAGGTTAAAGAAAGGAGCATGACACACACCTACATAACAGTGAGAATGCATGAAGACCTGGTCAGTGACTGTTTTGATGCCATTCTCCTTACTGAGCCAGCAGCTTAAACACTTGCCTTTCCCTCTGCCTTCTGCTGTCCCCCCCCCCATCAGTATTAATTTAGAAATGAATAACACCAGAAGCTAGGTGTCCTAAGATGTCTCTGTGGAATGGACAGGGCTTAGGTAAATCCCTGGTGGTACTGCCAGTCCTTAACCTGTATGCTGACTCCACGAAGCAGATGAAAGGCTAAGCAGGCAAAATAGTCACGTTGAGCCAATTACCTACTCCGACTTTCCCAGGATTCCCATCTGGAAAGACAGCGTGTTGGGGGAGCTGAGACCTTAGCAGGCTAGCCTGTGTAAACGTGCTCTGCGGGTTTTCACGGATGCTGACGTGCTCTCCCCTCTGCTTCTCTCCCTGCTGTCCTCCCTTGTGCATCCCTGCCCTCTCTCCTTCCTTTCCACCCTCTGACTGTTTCCTTTCCCCGCCCCATGTCTCTGTTGGTTTGTATTCTTTCAGCTTTGTCACCGAAAAGACCTGGACTTGACCAAAGTAGGCTCTCTCGATTCCAACACTAACAGCTGTGCCGACAGACCTTCCCTGCTCCACTCGGGTCCTTCGGACCTGGCTCCGCATCCCTCCGGTGGGCCTGCCTCAGAGACTGCATTCACAAGCAGGAGTGGGGACGGACACCAGCCCCTCCTGAGAAACTCGGACCAGGCGTTTCGGACAGAGTTCAACTTGATGTATGCCTACTCCCCTTTAAACGCTATGCCTCGAGCAGATGGATTGTATAGAGGGTCTCCCCTCGTGGGGGACAGGAAACCCTTACATTTGGACGGAGGATATTGTTCCCCTGCTGAAGGGTTTCCCAGCAGATATGAACATGGCTTTATGAAAGAGCTCTCTCGTGGATCCCTGTCACCTGGTGGTGAAAGGACCTGTGAAGGAGTCCCGTCTGCCCCCCAGAACCCCCCACAGAGGAAAAAGGTAAGTGCTTCATGTGTCGTAGGCCCACTTGTTAAGAATGTTGACCGAATAATTTAGTATTACTAAGTTTCATCTGTGTACTTAGTTCTGTCCTTAGATAAGTAAGAGCTGATCTCTGGCAGGCCCAGTGTGAGAGTGTTTAATACAATTTGTTGACTATTATAACTATCCAGTAAGGCTGGGGATATGAATTAATAACTAGAGCACTTGCCTAGTTTATGTAAGGGCCTGAGTTTGATTCCCTAGCACCACAGGACCAATCTCTAGCAAATTTAAATACCTACTGCATGCCATACATCTGCTAGGCAAGAAGCTATTGGCTGGAAAAGTGAGAATATGATTGCTTACATTATTTGGCATTTCCTAAGTTTAGGCACTGTTGAGCTCTTCAGATACATCTTATCCTTATCATAATCCTGTAAGATAATTTCTCATTTTGAGATGAGGAAACAAAGTCAAGTTAAATATTTTTCTATTCAAAGAGGCCTTAGCTAATAGGGGGAAAAAGATAATTTGGAGTAAGAGCGGTGGGTTTATTGGAAACAATGAAAACTGTGACAGCTTTTATAACTGATGTGTTCACAGGGTGTCACAACACCCAGAAGGTACACTTGGGCAGGGGCCTGTGATGGGCAGTCAAGAACCAACAAGGAAGGCTGGGTGTGTGGAGGGGAGGTTAAAAAGTTTCCAGATACCTACAGGTTTTCTAGAGCTGACTTGCTAAAGTGTACACTGTAAATAATGTCTTCTCCTGTGGCACTAGTTTCCCTGTGTGTAACAAACAGTACTGAATCCCTGTTTATATCTGTAAAAATTCAGCATATTGAAAAACCCTGGCAAAGAGATTTTTTTCTTCCCCTCTTTTCCCTTTTCTCTTGTCCTCTCTTCTCCTCTCCTTTTTGTTGTGTGATTTGGTTTGGTTTTGGAGATTTTTTAAAACTACACACAAGCTTTCCTATTTCCTCTCCGTCTTCTAGGTGTGCCCATTGTTGGAAATAGTTATGATAGCATGATTCTGTGATTAAATAATGGTAATTTCAGGTTTTTTCGAAGGAAGAAAAAAATTGCTGTCTACTTGATGAACAGTGTACTTCAACAATGTCATCTCCTAGAATATTTTTTCCCCTTACCAATTTTTGACTGGCTTAATTGTCTAGCTGCCCAGATAGCTGTCACACCTGGACAACAGTTGCCAGGTTTGCTGCCTGCCTTGCTTGTGTGCTTCACTCCTCATTACCAGGGTGTCAGCCTCTCTTCTTTCCCCATTGCTAGGGATCCACTCATGATACCCAGCCACAGTACATTTGATTTTCCTTCTTAGGTATCCCTGCTAGAGTACCGGAAACGAAAGCAGGAAGCCAAGGAGAATTCTGCCAGTGGGGGAGCTGACTTGGCACAGCACAAAAGCAAGTCTTCAGGGGCCGGGCAAGGCAGCAGCGACACTGCTTCTGATGCCAGTGCCCATGGCACTCAAGGATCCTCAGCCCGAACCCCATCATCCCCTCACACAAAATTCTCCCCATCTCATTCTTCTCTGTCCCATCTGGAGGCAGTAAGCCCATCAGACTCCAGAGGCACTTCTTCATCTCACTGCAGACCTCAAGAGAGTATCAGCAGCAGGTGGTAAGTTTGTATTTGGCATTTTATTGTGACATTCAGAAAGGTAGTATATATCTAGTACCATCCCAATATTGCCTAAAATGTATGGGGACACTTGTCTTAGAGAGCCAGCCCGTAGTGCTGTCTCTCCTAGTTAGCCTGTTCAGTAGTATCGGCCACATTCTCCAGTCTTGCATAAGCAAAGAGTTAATGTGGAACAGCATTTTATAAGGTATATATATTTATGGATGCCCTT
The DNA here is from genome assembly GCF_034190915.1 of Cavia porcellus. NCBI lineage: Eukaryota > Metazoa > Chordata > Mammalia > Rodentia > Caviidae > Cavia > Cavia porcellus. The sequence goes on from NW_026947498.1 coordinate 74,381,854, forward strand.
GAGCTGTTTCATTCGGTTGGCACTAACACTACCTCTTGTATTTTCTCGGTTCACTTGACAGGCAAGTCAGGAATTCAACTAAATTCTGTTTGAATTAATAGATGTCTCATCACGTGCAGCCAGCATACACAGAACAGTAAGACATTCTGAAAGGAATTATATGGTTTAGAGAAGACCAGTGAAATACACAATCAGAAATCTAGGAAAGAAAAGATGACACATGATTTTATCATTGGGGCTGGGGATTTAGCTCAGCGGCATAAGCACCTGCCTTGCAAGTAGGCGGTCGTGAGTTAGATCCCTGGTGCCGATTTAAAAAAAAAAAAGATGATTTTATCATTAATCTGATAAACTACTCCTTATATGCCAGGCAGATAATTTCACAGAAGAAAAATAGTTTCAAAATAAATTTTAAAAGTTGACATTTTTAGTATACTTTCTCCTTTTGTTTTTATCTTCAAAGGTATTTTTTCTAAAAAAAAAATTTTTTTTCTTTTGTATGTGACAGTTTGAAAAAAGAGTGTATGGTTTGTTTTAAATAAATCCCACTCCCTTAGACATTTGAGGGTGTTTTTAAGATAATATTCCATATGTTACATCCTTTCTCAGGATTTATTTCAGACTTTTGATTGACTTAAGGCCTGTGGCTTAAAATTGTGCCCTGTTAACTTTTGCAGGATGGTTCCCACATCAGTGGAGCGACTCCGAGAAGGAGGGAGCATTCCTAAAGTCCTCCGGAGCAGTGTGAGAGTGGCCCAAAAAGGGGAGCCCTCTCCCACATGGGAGAGTAACATCACAGAGAAAGACTCAGGTGAGCCCCTGGCCTTCTGCTGTCAGCCAGATTCAGGGACTTGTGAGCTGGTCTCTACATGACTTACACCAAAAGCTGGGATGAGGTGAGTCAGTTGCTGGTGCACTTTGGACTCTGCCACTTGCTAAGTTCCAGCCCAGTCTTGGTCTTTTGGCTACAGTATAATATCTAGCATTGCTTGCTCTCTTGTCTGCTCTTTTTTCCCAAGGAATATCTTTCTGTAACTCTCTAAAGTCCTGGATCTCCACTTCGATGAAGGAGAAGAGAAGGAGACAGGAGTCAGATCAGGCATTTAGCACACAGCCCATAGCGAAACACCCCGTGGCCCTTCAGGCATGCTGCACTCACTGAGTTTGTCACAAGGAGAGCAACATGGGTGGTGACTGAAATGAACAGACAGGTTGACTTTATGATACTTTCCAGATCCTACAGATGGAGAAGGTCCAGACACACTGAGCTCAGCACTCTCCAAAGGAGCAACCGTTTACAGCCCTTCCAGATACAGCTACCAGGTGAGTCAGGACACTGCTGATCTCTGGGCATCGGAGTGTGTAAGTTCCAGATGTTTGTGATCCTGGCCATTTTATGCACTTGGGCTGCTGGCATTGCATATAATTTCCCATCCCTGGAAGTAAGTCATGATGTCCTCGCCCTCAGGTATAAATCCTAGCAGAAAAGGAAGCAGTATGGTGGAGACAGCTTCTTAATGCCTTTGGTATCGGGGGAAAGAAAAAGTCAAAGAAACATGAAGGGGGCAAGTTGGAGATTGTGGATATTTTCAAGCCCTTGAAGGAACTTGTTTACTTCCTTATGTTTTCCTCCCCCACTCTAGCTCCTGCAGTGTGATAGTCCAAGGACAGAGTCACAAAGCCTCCTTCAGCAGAATTCCTCCCCCTTTAGAGTACATCCCACTCAGTCTCCAGGATACAGTTATCGAACTACTGCACTGAGACCTGGAAACCCCCCCTCCCACAGCTCTTCAGAATCATCCCTGTCTTCAGCATCCTATCCCAGCCCTGCCCACCCTGCGACCACAGACTCCTTGGCCCCATTTACGGGGACACCAGGGTATTACAGCAGCCAGCCACATTCTGGAAACAGCACTGGCAGCAATCTTCCAAGGAGGAGCTGTCATTCTAGTGCTGCTAGCCCTACTCGGCAGGGCCCTTCGGACTCGCCAACCTCAGACTCAGTTTCTCAGTCCAGCACAGGAACTTTGGGTTCCACCTCCTTTCCTCAGAACTCTAGGTCGTCATTGCCGTCAGACTTACGGACTATCAGTCTGCCCAGTGCTGGGCAGTCAGCTGCCTACCAGGCCTCCAGGGTATCTGCGGTTTCCAATTCACAGCACTACCCACACCGCGGGAGTGGGAGTATGCACCAGTACCGTCTCCAGCCACTGCAAGGCTCAGGAGTCAAGACTCAGACAGGACTCTCCTAGGGCTTCTGGATATGGGCAGCCTGAACTGAACGGGCCCATAGCTGCTTCCCTCCAGCTGCCTCTGGAACCTCGGCGAGCATACTGCTGGGGAGGGGCTACAAGGCACCAGAGGATTGGGTCTGGTCGACAAGAAACAAGACTTGTGGTCGTGACTGGCCTCTGGCCTTGGAGAAAGATGTAAAACTTGTCTGAAGCAAAGACTATAAAGAAGTTTCTCCCTGCTGTTAAGGGTACCTTATTGACAAGCAAATGGTGTTTCAGTTAGTAACGGTTCTAAGTGCAATGAGTTGTGTTGAAGCCTCTGTCTCCCATCCTTGCCTGTAGCCAGTAGTCACTTGTGCAGTGAAGACATCTTTTTAAATTTTAAAGAAGTTTTTATTTCAGAGGAAAAAAGTGAGAAAAGCCAATCTCAAAGCCCCAAGGCATCCAAGTAGTGTTAGGGTTTTATGCACTTAAGGAAAAAAATGGTAGGTATGTAAGTGTTCATCCTAAAAGAACCATTCCAAAAGCAGATGTCTGGCTAAGGTGTGTCCACCCAGAGTACTCCTTACCTTTGTCTTAAAATCACCAGGAAATAGGCAGGGATATTAAAGCTTGGAGCTTGCTCTGACTGAGGGGTACGTGGCTCTCCGAAAAAGAGCTCATGGTCAGCTCTTCATTACTTGGGAGCAGATTACCTGAGATTAACCCCCAGATGTTAACATCCCATTCCTCCTTCCCACACTGTTTCACAGATTCCAAACCCTCGGAGTAAGTAGACCAAGTGGAGTGAAAAGTGATTCCCAGTGAAGTCAGTTACACCTTTTGGCAACAGATTTGACAAGGAAGGATCTCAAGTGGTCTGGGAATTGCTAGATTATCTTTCCTACTCCCAGTTAATCAGGAGTTGGATCCCATGAGTAGAACCGCCTCCATGATTGGGGAGCACATACTGGTGACTGCAGGGTAAGGGTGGAAGGTAGGTTTGTGGAGTGGCACCGACAAGACTGTGATTGTGCGTGGGCTTGCCCCACTTTTCTTTGGGGGGTGCTTATGTGAGAGTGGGCCAGTGAGAGAATTAGCAAGCCACCCACACCCTAACACTGTTCTGGATGAGAGACGAGCAGACTGGCTTCTCCCCATCAGTGCATTGTGCCTGTTGTACACCCCTGGAGGTGCCCTGGAGCAAGCCCAGGCGGGGTACACAATCTTTTTAAATTCCATATGATTGCCAGCTTATTTCTTTCACTTGTTTACTGTAATATCTGGTGTGTTTTTATTTATCTAATTTTGTATTCAGTTATAACCATGGTAGGGTAGTAGTACAGGACAGGTGTAATCCCGGTGCTGCAGTGGACCTGACTTCTTTTCTTTTGGACGAGATAATACTGTGAGTCTCCCTCCTTCTGATTTGTTCCTTTTCTCCAGCCTCTTGTGCCCCTTTCTTTTCAACCTGTCCTACAACTATCATATGCACAGTCTTCTCTCTTCGTGTGTGACTGTTACAAAATTTCACTTTTCAAAATTGAAAATCAGGTGTTTGCTCAAATGAGGAGAGGTTTTGTTTTGTTTTGTTCTGTTTTTTGTTTTGTTTTGAAAGCTGAGACCTCAGCAGAGTACTCTTTTTATTTCCTCCACAAGCCCATCAGTCTGGGAGAGCATTGGGAGCGGAAATCATGTTGCCTGGGATGCCGGTTTCTTTGTATATTATATAAAACGTATGTAAATGTCTCTCCATTTGGGCTGGGGTTTGCATTCTCCCCTTGGATGTTAACCAAGGGGTGAGGCCAGCGGGCAGGCGGCCCTCACCCTGCCTGACACGCGCAGAGACCCCAGCCACTCTGTGTGGGCAGGGTGCTGTCAAGACCAGACCTCCTGGGGGGTGGGGGGGCTCTTGGAAGGAAAGAAGCGTCACTTCTTTCTCAAGTGGAGTGTTTACACCTTGCTGTAACATTTGAACTTTCACAAGAGATGTAATAATTTTGATAATAAAATTCTTAACCATGATAATCATAAAGTTGAAAATGTTTTTGTTCCATTCTATGAGCTTTACCCCTTTCCTACAAGGTGAATCCCTGTCCTGTTCGGGAATATACTTCCTTTCTCTTTCTCTTTCTTTTTTTTTTTTTTTTCCTTTTCTTTCTTTGGAGACAGGACCTTGCTGTGTTGTTGGGACTGGCCTTGAACTCACTGTAATCTGCAATCTGCCTGACTCAGGAAGATGTGCTCATAGTGGAGTTCTTTTCCCCATCATTAGGCAACAGGGTAAGGATATTGATAAATCTTCCTCAGACCTTCTACAGTTGAGGTCAGGCCATTGTTATGGCCAAATCTGGATCGCTGAAACTGACTTTTAGAACCTGACTTGAACTGCAGTGGATTCCTGGCGTTGGACTCAAATTTATTCACACAGTTGCTAACTAGCCTTTTTCTTTGCAACTTGAAAACAGCTCTAGCTGTTTGGGGCTGTCAGCTTATTGTGATGATAAAATTGGAGTGTAGAAGCCAAGGTCTCTTCTGTTCTGGAACTTATATTCTAATCAGTAGAGAATTAAACAAGTGCTTAATTTCAGTGTTCAATATTGTTTTGAATCTTCACCAATACGACGCCCAAAGTGAAGAAATTCTTGCCCCTCCCAAAGACAAAGGCGGAGGCTTCAAACATGAAGAAGGTGGTGCTGAAGGGCATGCCCAGCCACAAAACGTGGAACCCCGTCTCAACTCCATGGCTCCAGAGACAGCTCTGACATCCTGGCAAGAACACTTGGGAGAAACACACGCGTTCACTTGTTCAGGAATCGTCGCGTTCCCGCCTGCTGAGCAGGCAGTGAATAAGAGAACAGATGACACACTTGGGTTCATTTAGGTGTCGAAGCCGAGAATCACCAGTTCAGTCAAGCTGTGAAGAAGCCTTATGACAGTGTGCTCCAGGTCAGTGCCTAGACCAGGCTTGACGAACTGAAGGAGAGGGAAGGCATGGGTATTCAGCTGGCTCCAGAGAAATTGGAATTGTCCAAACTGAATCCAACTTGCTAATTCTAAGTCAACGTTAATTCCATCCTAAAAAAATATATCATTGAGGGGCTGGGCTTTAGCTCAGCAGCACAAGCCGCCTGCCTGGCAAGAGCAAGGTCATGAGTTCAATCCCTAGTACAAAAAAAACAATGTTGACAGTGTGCTTGACTAGCAGGGACAAGGTCTTGAGTTTGATTCCCAGAACACTTTCCCCTAAAATACTGTTTCATAATGACTAAATGAAAGGCTGCTCTAGATTGGCTGGCTAAGGAAAGTTTCTAAAGAGTTACATTGAAGCTGAGCTCTGAATCAGGAATAGAGTCATGGGGTGATAGGAGTGAAGATCATCTCTGAACAGATAAGGATGTGCGAAGTCAGAAGGAACTTGGTTGAGATGTTCCAGAGAGGGGATAGAAGACCCGGTAGGGAGGGCTGGGGATTTAGCTCAGCGGCATAAGAGCCTGCTTGGCACCAAAAAAAAAAAATACCCAGTAGGAGAGCAAGACTCAGCAGACTGCTGTTTGAGGTGAGTGTGTGTGTGTCTCTCTGAGACAAGGTTTTGCTATGCAGTTCAGGCTGGCCTGGAAGTGCTCCTGCCTCAGCCACCCAAGGGCTAGGGTTACAGGCGTGAGCCACCACACCCAGCTGAGTCAGCAGGCTGCAGTTCCTGGCCAGTAGACTGTAGTTTCTTTGTCCTTAATGAAGAGCCTTGTAGATTTTCCCCCCTGCGGTGCTGGGGGTTGAACCCAGGGCCTTGTGCATGCAAGGTACGAACTCTACCACTGAGCCACATCCCCCAGGTTAGATTTAAATCCTTAGAGAATTTCAAACAAAATGAATTATGTAATTTATGGTGCAGGTTGCTTAGGGTTTTTGTTTGTTCTTGTTCTGTTTCATTTTCATGTTTTTCCTCTTTTTTTTTAACACTACTGAGCATTTTTATTTGTCTGGAGGAGATGAATAGAAGAAGTTGGGAAATCAAATGTGGAAGGATTAGCAGTGATACAATGGCAAATTCTACTAAGCTGGTAAGAATGGGGCTGAGTAGTTGAAATCAGGATACAGTGTGCAGTGCATAGGAGGACTCACGAACAGAATGTGTTGAAATGTTACTGTGAACCTAGCATAGACACTATTTTGTGGGGTATGTACGGGATTTAAAAATGACTGCTAGTTTTTTTTAAGAAGTTTAGCAAGTAATTGATTCATAGGGCATTTTAGGGGGGATACATGCTCTAGGAATACCTATATAACCTACCAATAACCACAACCTAATTTTACTAGGGTAAAAGGAAAATTGTGTAGGCCTATTTACAAAACAGCTTCATATTCATTGTCTTATTTTGTCCCAGCACTCAGGAGGCTAAGGCAGGAAGATAAAAACCTGTCTCAAAAAAACCTTGTGCACTGCAAAATACAAGCCACAGGCTGGGAAAATGTATAAAAGGCTGTTACTCTGAGATATACAAACAACTCTTTAAACTCAATAGTAAGAAAACTGGATACAAAACCACTTTGGTCTACATTCCTAGCAACATGGGAAACCGAACCGCAAGTGAGGATCACAAATTTAAGGCTAGCCTGGGCAACTTAGGAAGACATTGTCTCAAAAAGACAGATTGTCCTAGGTTCCATCCCCCAGTGACACAAAAGAAGAGACTGAAAAGAAGGGCAAGCTGCCTGTGCCAGCATTCAGGATGCCAAGGCAGGGGCTTAGACTTTAAGGCCAGCCTAGGTTACACAGTCAAAGCAAGTTCAAGACCAGCTTGAAACATAACAAAACCTTGTCTTAAAAACGAAAGGCTAGCAAGTCAGCATACGAAAAGATGTTCCTTATTGTGCCAGTTAAAGCAATGAGTGAGTGCCATTCACCTACTAAAATAGCCAAAATGCAAAACTGACAAAACCTTAGGTTGTAGACAGCAAAAATATTTCTGTTACAAATGTAGAACCAACTCAAAACTCAGTTGCATTTCCATTTTTTAAGTTTTTATTTTTGTTTTTGGGTACGGGAGATCAAACTTAGCAACCTTGTGCTTGCCAGACATGTGCTTGTGCCACTGAGCTAAAACCCTGGCGCTCTATTTTTTTTTCAGTTGCATTTCTGTAGACTAACAAAACTATTCAAAAAATTAAGAAAATTTTTCTTACAGTGACTTGGGAGAAACAAAAACTTGGAAATTAATGAATGAGGTGAAAAATCTGCACTTTATAAAACATTAGAGAAATTGACACAGCTACTAATTAGGTGACCCATATTCATGGACTAGGACAATCAGCACTGTCAAAATGTCCTTACTACTCGAAAGTCTATAGATTTATTTTTTTAAGTCTACAGATTTAATACACTCCTTATCAAAATTTCAATGTTTTCATTGAAATGACTACTAAATGCATATGAAACTAAAAAGCACTCAATACATGAAGTAAACTAGGGCAGCAAGAATAAAGCTAGAAACAGCAAACTCTTAGTTTCAGATTATTTGAAGACCATAATAATCATAACGGTATAGTACTAAAAAAAAAAAAAAAAAAGACGTGTTATTGGAGGACCCAGAGATAAACCTGCACGTGTGAGGTGACTCCATCTTTATCAAAGGCTTCAAAATTGCATGTTGGGGAATGGCTACTCTTCAAAACACGGTATGAGGAAAACAGCATCTACACACAAAATGTTGGGAGCCGCGTCTGTGATAGCTCGCCTTGCGCGGCGGACGTGCGGCCTGTGGTAAAGAGCAAAGCCTGAGGTAGATTACCCCTCCCATCGAATATGTTAGTTTCCTGCTTACCGCGTAAACAACCCGCTCAACAATATAGTCTGCCTGGCAACTGATGATGTTAGCCAATCAGCTTGCCTTGCTTACTTTAACATGATTGGACACTGTACCCGTATATATACCGGTGCCACCCCTGGGCGGAAGAAGAAGCCAGGTAGAAGCCCAGAAGTAAAAGCCCAAAAGGAGCCGCGGAGAGCGGACCGGTAGAGGCTTTGGGGCAGACTGAAGCACAAAAGGAGCCGCGGGGAGCGGACCAGAGGAGGCTTCAGCTGGGAGAACCCAGGGCAGGCTGTACGGAGAAGGAAAATAAAAAGAAAAGGTTGTCCACTACCAGACTTTGTCGTGTGTCCTTCCTGCCGGCCGGGAGCGGACATCGACATTTGGAGGCCCGCCCGGGGACTGATCACCCCCGAGACGTGGAAGTGGACAACGCTCCAGTACAGAGCTGCGAGACAGGTGAGTTGGGGATAAGCCTGGGCTCTGGGTGGCGCGCACCTACAGGGCTTTTAGACTCCCCTCAGGCTCACGCGTAAGTGGCGGATTCCTTGGGCCTCACGCGGTGAGTAACATATTAAAAGATGGGAAACATGTTAGGTAGCAACACTAAGAGCGAGGGTAGTTGTGGAGAAAGCTCTCAAGAGCTTACAAAAGTACGCAGGGTATCTGAGCAGGCCCAGTCAGGGAGCTCCCGAGAGGGGTCCGTCAAGGGGAACAAAGATGCTAAGGAGAAGGACGGGGCTCTAGCCTCGGAGTCGTCTGACTCCGAGGACGAGGGAAAGTTGAATGGCAAGGAGGCCAAAGAGACCAGCTGTCAGGAGCCTAAATCGCTCAATAAGGAGTCGCAGGGTTCTTTTCCAGCGTTGCCCCGCGAATTGCACTCTGCTCAACCTGGTCTGCGGAGGAGTAGAGAGCTCCTGAGCGCTCCCCGGCGCGAGAGGGAGGCGATTCCTCGCCACGAGGCGGCCGCCTGGGAGCTCTCTCCCCTTTCGCCAGAACAGGAAGTGATGCACGGGCCCCCATTTTCCGCCCAATCACGGCCGCTGTCTTATGCTCCGCCGCCGGCGGGTCGGTATTTTTACAGGCGGCTTTGGCAGGGGGGACGCTTGTCTCATGAGGTACATCCACCTGGGATAGATAGTGGCCCCTACGGGATATTTCCTGTACAAGTAGCTATGGGCCAGGGACGCAATGTATGGGAGCCTTTTGAGATAAAGCAGATTAGAGAACTTAAAAATGCAGTTACAACCTTTGGGCCGACTGCGCCTTACACCATTGCCATGCTGGAGAATCTGTCTTCTGGGCCCCTCACCCCCGCGGACTGGATTCAGCTGGCAAAGGCGTGTCTGCCCTCGGGCAGTTACCTGGATTGGCGAGCCTGGTACACAGAGTTCTCTGCAGAGCAGGCTGAGAAAAACGCCGGTCGAGGAAATGGGGGCTGGGGATTTAGCTTAGTGGCATAAGCGCCTGCCTTGTAAGCAGGCAATCGCCAGTTCGATCCCTGGTACCAATAAAAAAAAAAAAAAAAAAAAAAAAAAAACGAAAAAGATAAAAATAAAAAATAAAAAACAAAAAGGGGGAGTAAGCCAAGGCCTGCCTCCAAAGGCGCGGTTATCTATGACAGGACAATGGATGGGCCCGGATCCAGTGGTCAGCTGGAACCGAGGCGCGGTTTGTGTTTTCCCACAGGAACCGGGACGAGAACCACTGTGGATACCGGAGAGACTGACACGGGCAACAAAGCCCTCGACTGAAGATCAGACCTGCCCTACTGGAGCTCCATCACAGACCAACCAATAAGATGAATAGAAATAGCGGTAGCCCGAAATGGACAAGAAGATCCTCAGGCATATGCATGGCTTGCTCAATTGGCCCACGACCGAGTCTAGATATGGCGGGCATCCCTCATTCTCCTCCATAAGGTGACAATACACAGCAGGGTAGGTGAGTCAATGACGGGTAAGAGCGTGCCTCCCCAGCACGACTCGACCTAAGCCAGGCCCTACCCCATCCTGCACGTAAGCCGCTGGACTGTTAGATGCTGCCCAGGTCTAAATTTCTCTCCGAGGGGATTTCTTTACGGAGAGGAAATGAGTGCAAGCTTGTGTGCATCCAGGTTCCGTCCAGTTTGTGCCTGGCCCTAGAAAAAGGACGAGGGCCTCAGGGCCTTGGCAGACCATGGCATGGCCAACCAGGGTCTAAGCCAAGGACCTACGGTGGACCTACACATAGGGCATAAGCCTCTGCACCCAGTCCAGGAAGGGCTACGATGCGCACATTCATAAAAAATAAAATAGGGGGAGATGTTGGGAGCCGCGTCTGTGATAGCTCGCCTTGCGCGGCGGACGTGAGGCCTGTGGTAAAGAGCAAAGCCTGAGGTAGATTACCCCTCCCATCGAATATGTTAGTTTCCTGCTTACCGCGTAAACAACCCGCTCAACAATATAGTCTGCCTGGCAACTGATGATGTTAGCCAATCAGCTTGCCTTGCTTACTTTAACATGATTGGACACTGTACCCGTATATATACCGGTGCCACCCCTGGGCGGAAGAAGAAGCCAGGTAGAAGCCCAGAAGTAAAAGCCCAAAAGGAGCCGCGGAGAGCGGACCGGTAGAGGCTTTGGGGCAGACTGAAGCACAAAAGGAGCCGCGGGGAGCGGACCAGAGGAGGCTTCAGCTGGGAGAACCCAGGGCAGGCTATACGGAGAAGGAAAATAAAAAGAAAAGGTTGTCCACTACCAGACTTTGTCGTGTGTCCTTCCTGCCGGCCGGGAGCGGACATCGACAACAAAACACACAAGTTGAGTCAAAATGAGTTGATTAAAAAATTAAATGTAAAACCTAGAACTATGAAACTAGAGAAACACTAACATTGGGAGCGTATATAGAGAAACCACAATTTTGGCAATTTTGGGAGGATATCAAAAGCATAGGCAGAAAGGGAAAGAAGGCTCATGTTAAACTTTACTAGTACGCATTTGTCCTACATGATAACATTTATTGCAGGTAATTTGTTCCTGTACACAGTATATACTAACTCCCCCATGCCCTGTCCTGTCAACCCTTCGTCCCCTCTTCCATGTACAAAAGCTTCATTCCCAGTTTTTTCTTCTGTCTTTTTTCTTCCTTTCTTTTCCCCTTCCTAAAAAGCTTTTGTACAGCAAAAAAAAAGAACAAAATGTGACCAGGCATGGTGGCATATTCCTATAATCCGCACTTAGAGGGTGAAGCGGGAAGATCACTGCAGGTTCAAGGTCAGCCTGAGTTAAGTTGTGAGTTCAAAGCCAGCCTGAACCACATAGCAAGATTCTGTCGCCAAAATAAAAACAAAATTTGAAGGTACCTTATAGAATGGGAGAAAGCATTTGCAAACCACATAGGTGAGATAAGAAATTGTTACTGAAATATATAAGGAACACAATAGCGAAACCTAAATAACCTGATTTTGAGATAAGCAAAGGACATTTTTCCAAAGAAGCCATGGTGCTGAATATCACTACTTGTCAGAGAAATGCAAATCAAACCAAAATGACAAACCACCTCGGCTGTTGGGAAGGGTGTTCACAGAAAGTCGAAAAACAGCAAGTAAACCTGTGTTTATGCCGCTGAGACTAACTTGGTACCTCCCTTACGGAAAACAGTGTGGGAGTGTTGTAGTCAGGGGCCGCACGGAGAACAAGGAGAATCAGGACATAGAGTTTATAATATTATTTGTATAATGGTCACCAGGAGTTAACACAAGAAAATGCAGGAAATCTAACCACAACACCAAAGACATAGAATATTTAGTCAAGGGCCTAAATCCCACAGCAATGTCCCCACATGAGACCAGATGAAAACCCAGAGCTCATGACAATGCCTCCCATGAGTCCAACTGGAGGTCCAGAGCCCACAAGAAGGACTCACGCCAGTCTCTTTTATGGATCCGTGCCGGGAAGGCCCAAAGGTCAGCGGTGGAAGCCAGAAAGTCCATGCCAGCGTGTTGAACAAGCTGTGCTAGTGGGATGAGGGTTCTACGCGGGAGCCAAGAAGTCATACAACAAAGAGCGGGGCTGTCCTGAAAGGCACCACAGCCATCCTCAGCGACACAGAGGCCCCGAGCTCCAACGATGACAAGCACAGTTGGGTACGTGCCAGGAAGTCAGTGTGACGAGTTCATCCTGGAGACCAAGCGGCACACATGTTCCTCTCCAGAGCCAGGAAGCAAGGCTTGATGTGGGGACCAAAGCTTCTCCAGGAGAACCAATGGCTCAAACAGCAACTAAACCCGGGAGCTGGGAGGCTTGAGCCAGGAGGGCTGGGGCGCCTGTGGACTGTGTGGGAGGCCGGGTTTGCTGGGCATCGTCTTCACAGTGGTGACCTGAAGGAGGTGGCGTTTAGTCCCAGGGTATGCTTGAGCTCTTGCACCACCGCCTACATCCAGCAGAAGTCAGCGTCTGGGTGGCCTGAGTGTCTTCACTAAAATCACAGCCTCTTTGCTCTGGCCGAGGGCAGTCTGGGGATGTTCTTAGGTTTCGGCAGTGTCCGGCTGCTTTCTGATCCATTATTGTCACTGAGTACTGTAGTCGATGCAGCATAGTTATATACTGCAGACCCCCAGTATCTGGATTACCTGGGGGTCACCAATAACACTGCAGCAGATCCTGAAGAACCAGGTACTAAGTCAGAAAAGCTACAAAACACAGCGGGGGGAAAAGGAAAGAAAAAAAAACCAAACTTAGTAACAAGATGCCTCCAAAAACTCCCAACTCTCCCAAAACCAGTTCAGGTGCATTGAGCAAGATGAAATTATAAACCACGTAGCAGAGTTTTGAAAGGCTATTAGCCAGACGTGGTGGCTCACGCCTGTAATCCCAGCACTCAGGAGGCTGAGGTGGGAGGATCGTTGTGAGTTTGAGACTAACCTAGGCTACAAAGTGAGCTCAAGCCCAGCCTGCACTGCATAGCAAGACCCCATCTCAGACAAAAAAAAAAAGAAAGGGTATTGGTGGAGATGAAACAGTTCATTATGGTGTTTGGTGAATTTAAAAACCACAAGAGAACATGCAAAATGAATCCAAATGCTGTTAGATGACTCAAAAGAGACTTAAGAGTGATTGACCAGGTGTGGTAGTGCACACCTGTAACCTGGGCACTCAGGAGACAGGCGAGAAATCACCTTGAGTTCCAGGTCAGCCTGGGCAACATAATGAGTACAGAACCAGCCTAAATTAGATAGCAAGACCTTGTCTAAAAAAAGAGGAAATTAATGAAAAATCAGAGGACTGCACAAAGGGCATTTTTAAAACTATAGAAGTGGGGCTGGGGATTTAGCTCAGCGGCATAAGTGCCTGCCTTGCAAGCAGGCAGTCGTGAGTTCGATCCCCAGTACTGATAAAAAGGAAAAAGACAAAAAAAAAAAAAGAAAACAAAACAAAACAACTTCCAACCCAGACTGTTACCTCTTGCAAAATTATCTCTCAAAACTGATGGAGAAATCCTATATTTCCAGCATAAAGACAACTTAAAGTTATGACCACGACACCAGCACTCTAGAAAACTCCCAATGCCCTAAAAGGAGACAGTGAAGAGAACAGTACCAAACGGCTGCCTGAGGTAGGCTTTACAGTGAGGTGGAGGAAAAGAAAAACACCAAAACAGGAAACTCATACGACAGGAATAAGTCAACACCTCGCAATTATAACCACCAGTGTAGACAGACTGAACTCGCTGATCAAAAGACACAAGTCAGCAGAATGAAGCAAAAAGCAAAACTCAGCAGTATGATGTGTACGAGAAACACTTTAACACAGAGAATAAATACATAGACTTAAAAATCCAGGGAGGCGTGGCCGAGTGTGCAGCGCAGGCTGGGCGTGGCGTGCACACTTGTAATCCCAACTCTGAAGAGACTGAGGCAGAAGGAAGGATCATCACAAACTCGAGGCCAGACTGAGCTACACGGTGAGTTCAGGTCCAACCTGAGCTACATGGCAAGACCCTGTCTTAAATAAAAGATAAATTTTTAAAAATCAAGGGATGGAAAACAATATTCGATGCAAAAGGAACTCGAAAGTAAGCAGGAGTGGCTGTCCTGCTTTCACACAAAGTGGACTTCAACTCAAATCTGGTCAAAAGAGCCGCACAAGGACATTACATACTGATTGATAATGGAACAGAAAGATAAAACAGTTACAAACATATGAATCAGATAAACATCAGTACAGTTACAAGATGGGACCTCAGTATTCCAACCAAAACAAAAAATATACATCAGCTAAACCAAACTTTTGAATGGCTAAGTAAATGCAAAAAAATTAACATTTTACCGTACATAGTATCAGATCACAGTGCAGTGAAACTTGAAAGCAATCACAGGAATCATGCAAATGTGGAAACATACAAGCATAGAAAAAATTAAGCAAAAAGACAGCGCCTAGAATTCAGTGGTCCTCCCTGCAAAACATACCAGCACTTATGGGACACAGTGAACGTGGTCCTATAGGGGAAGCTGTGATACAAGTGCCCACATCAGAAACAACAGAACCAGGCCACATCGATAATAGTGAGCCTAAGAGATCAAGAAAAAATAAGAGTTCGAATCCAGAGCTTATATAAGGAAGAGTGTAAAGATCAGAGCAGAAATCAACAAAATGATGACTTAAAAAATACAAAGACTGAGTAAGTTGTGCTGGTTCTTTGAAAGAATAAGCAAAGGATGCAGTTTCAACCAATCTTACCAACAAAAGAAAATACAAACCAGTAAATCAGAAATGAAAACAGATCACAACGCATACACTAACAAAATCCAGAAAATTATTAGAGGCTACTTCACAAACATACATGCCAGAAACTGGAGAACTCAGATGACATGGAGACACCCCTTGCTATACATGAATTACAGATACTGAACCAAGATGTAAAATCTTGAAAACTCAAATAACAAGTGATGCAATCGAAGCAGTAATAAAACAAACCAGCTAACAAACCAGGTCCTGATACAATCTGTGCCAGTGTTTACTAGCGAAACATTTAATGCAAAAGATACAGATATGTAAGAATTTATGAGACTGGCCATAATGGCCACCCACAGAGTCAGGTATAAAAAGGGCTGTGCCCGGGGAGACCCACACAAGGTCATACCTGGAGGCCATAATGTCTGCACGGAAGGCTGAGGGTCTGCTGTGCGAGCCAGCAGACGACATCCAAAGTGATGCTCAGCACGAGCTCCTCCAAAGCAGCAGAAGTGGGGATTCCTGCACTTCCCTCTCATCCCTTTCAGGCGCAGGTTTCCTTGCTGCTCACACAGCCAGGGCGCATCTTCTGTCTTCAGTAAATCCCGCAGCAGCTCCCAGAACTGTGCCGATCCAGTTTAGCTGGGAATTTCTTTGTCAAACTGGAACAATCAGCTAATTATCACAGATTCACAGCTGAACTCTATAAAAACTCCAGGGACAATCAAACACTGGTACTCCTCAAACAGTTCACAGAACCTGAGAGGAAGGAGTACGTCCAAAGTCACTTTCCAAAAAATGGGAGAACTCAGAAAAAGTGGAGATGTTCCTAGCTGCATGTGAGCCTGGCAAGCTCAAGGTTCTGAGTTCAATTCCTAATTCAAAAAAATCATTCTTGGAAACTCACATCCCCATCCCTAAACCAGACAAGATCCAATCAAAGAGAACTGCAGGCCAATCTCTTATGAACATAAACGCAAAATTCCTTAACAAGACACTCCAAAGTATGCAGCAAATGACCAAAAAGATCATACACCAGCCGGGATTTAGCTCAAGCACAAGGTTGTGAGTTTGATCCCGGTACCCCAAAAAAAAATGACCATATACCACAACCCAGTAAGTATCCCAAGGATGCAGGATGGTTACACACATGCAATCAATAAATGTAATGCATCACATAAATAGACAAAATCTGACATTCGTTCATGCTTGAAAATAGGTATAGCAATATCTTATCTTACTCTGATAAAAGCAATGTGTGACCAACCTACTGTCATACTAAATAGAGAAAAGCCCTGTAAAATCAGGAACAAGACAGGGATGTCCGTTATCATTACTGCTTTTCAAAGAGTCCTCAAAACATTAGCCACAGCAATATGTATAGGAAAAGACAAAGTCCAGAGTATCATTATTTGTAGATGACACGATCCTTTACTTATAAGACCCCCCTCAAAAAAAAAAAAAAACACCAAAAGACTTTTACAATAACCAAATTCAGCAATACATCATATACAAAAATTAACATAGCCAGACATAGTGATGCACACCTGCAATTCCGGCACTCTTCGGGCGCTAAGGCAGGTCTGCTGTAATATGGGGCCAGTCTGGACTACATAGACTAACATGTAGATATATAGAGAATTTTAAAGAATTAGACTCTCGGGAGTCCAGAAGAACATGGCAGATAGATAGCAGCAGCCTCAGAGGCTCTCTGAGAAACTGCACTTGAAATCCAGGAATGGTGCCGGGCAGGAAGTCCCAGGCACGGGGGGATATTCTTTGCCGACCCAGGAACAAACTAAATTAAGAAAAACCATCTGGAGATGCAATCCCGGTGATACAGCAGGAACAGATAAGGTCTCAGTACGGAAGCCAGACCTGCGCCACTGGAAACTGCGATTTGAATTTCCTGCAGCCGTTGTTGCGACCCGGTCAGCACAGCAGGGAGAGAGGCGCGAAGGCTCTGAGAGTGGGAAGCAGTGAATGGAGTTGGGAGCGGGACTGGCCGGAGCCCTGCATCGACCTGCCGATCGGGGACCCTTCCATAGAGAAGGAGGCTTCAGTGGAGGACATACTCAGACCGGGCAGAGTTCCCAGAACGAGATGCTGCAGTGACTTCAGTCACATATTCCCCTCTCAAGCGGGATTGGTGGGGAGTGCCTGCCCTGCAAGACGCTGCTGGCTGAGACCCAGTAAGCTAGTCCAACCCAGGTCCCAGTGCCTGAAGGTGCACCCGAGTGGTGAAGCCTTCGGTAGGTTGACCTGGAGGGGCGGGCCGGCATAGGCTGCCCAGGTCTGTGTCTCCCTAGTGCCGCTGCGGTGGGCAGGAACACCTAGCCGGCGCAAATCAAACAGACTGTGGCCGACAGGGAAGGAAGCTGGGCCTCCTATATACGCTTATATATAAGGAACAAAGAATACGGGAAGAGGGAGCACCAAGAAAGGGTCCTTGGCCCCCAATCCTGAGAAACGTGCAGTAGCAGACACAGCACCAATAAACATAAAGTTCAGGAATGAAGTTATTAATGACCTAAAGCAAGACATAAGCAGAATAGTTAGAGAAATGCTAAGCACCACCCAAGAAAAAACAGATGGTGGAATGGAAGAACAGAAAAACAGGGGAGAATTGTTTGATGGAGAAGATAGAGAAAACATAGAATACGTGAAGCAGGTTCAGCGAGATTACCAGGAAACTAAAAACTCTATCGAAAACTGGCATAACAGCTTGAAAGAAACTAAGGATAGATTATCTGAACTGGAGGGCAGATTTGTAATGTGGGAGCATGAAGTGAAAAACTTCTTAAAAATAACAAAAAACAAACAGCAACAATACAAAAACTAGAAGATGATAAGAGGATCTATAACTTAAGAATTAAGAACATAAAAGAAGAAGTAGGGACACAAACAAATGGACTACAAAAGCTATTCACAGAAATAATCCAGGAGAATTTCCCTAATTTAGCAAAAGGTAAAGATACTCAGATGTATGAAGCATACAGGACCCCAGCTACCTACAACCCAAACAGATCTACACCCAGGCATATAATAATCAAAATTCCAGAAATCCAATATAAGAACAGAACATTAAAAGCCGTCAAAGACAAGAAACAGACCACTTACAAGAGAACACCCATCAGAATTACAGCAGACTTCTCGGCACAAACCATCAAATCACTAAGAGCATGGGGGGAAATAATTCAAGCTTTGAAAGATAATAACCGCCAGCCAAGATTGATATATCCTGCACAACTGTCCCTAGAAATTGATGGAAAAACAAGGTGCTTCTATGATAAAGAGGAACTAGGGGAATTTGCAACCATGAATTCAACTCTACATAGAATACTGCAGGATATTCTAAAAAAGGAAAATATCAAGATTCCAGAAACAGTGGCAGAGAGGCCACAATGAATGGAGCAGAAAGCGAAATGAAGAGGACAAACTGACAACTAATGACAGAAAAAGAGCTCAACAGAAATGAGGCAGAGAAGATCAGATGGTAGGAACAGCTATTTTGGAGAAAACAAGACATCATAATAGGTAGTGCTGATTTAATATCATCTTGATTTGAAGTCCCATCAAACGTGTATTCTTCTGTCTCCATCAGTCTTAAAAGGTTGTATCTTATTGGATTATATTATATATGATAATATAAGCAAAAACTTTTATAGACAAGGAGTTTATATAGAAACCATTGTTCATTTTCTGTCAAGTAGTTCTAAATACCCTGCAATAAGTCATTCTCTTGAATGGTTTTATAGTGTCTTGATATGTTTGGTGCTACAGTATAAGAAGTTATACTCAAAGATTTCAAGGAAAGAGACACTATGGTAACTACTTTTATGTCAGGATATCTTGTGGTGAAACACTATTTTGCTTAAATGGTTTTGTTTTGACCTGTGCTGTTCTGTTGTTATGCCCTCTTTTATCTCAATCACCCTTTTTTAAAATTATTTACTTTTTTCTTTTTATTTTTGTAATTAAGGGAAAAATAAATTAAAAATAGCAGGATACATTACAGTAACCTACTTTGATTTCCTCTTAACTTGATTTGAAATCCTGTATTGCCCTCACCATCTTGTTTTGACTGATTTTCCTCTATTCTGCTTTGCTTGATAGTACCAAGTTTGAAAGTATAGGCATAACTGTGAAGACAATAAGAATCATTATGAGCCCATTCCTGTTGACTATTATTTTCTTTAAAATCCTGTAATGTCTCCAATGCTTTGGTTTTATTCTTTACTGTTTAATTTTATTATAACTGGCAATTCTTCTTAAAACAGCAAGCAGCAGTATGGTAACCATTGTGGATCACCTTGTATTTTGTTTTTACATTATCTATTATGTCCATCCTTTTGATTTGACTGACTCTGTTCTGATATGTCGCATTTGGTTTTACTCTCTTCAAAAAAAGTAGTAAGAACTGTGGGAGTAATAAAACCCAAAATGTGTAATTGTCATTGTACAAAAGAAAAGAAAAGAAAGTGCTCTAAAGGTTATAACTGCGTGTATGTTTAAGTGTATGAGATAGATAACCATATTACTGAATGTTTTTTGGATCATTGAACAAAACTGTTTGTACTCTCACTGTTTGAAGCACTTTCTATGCTTTAATTTTGTAACCTGAACAACTATTTCTAAGATGAGAATATATAATCTATTAACTAGTGATTTCTTACTGTTTATTTTTTAAATTTTGTATTACTTGTACCCTTTTTCTGTTTTTTTTTCCTTTTTCTCCTTAAATTAAAAAAAAAATTAGACTCTCCAAAACAAAACACTCAGTTATAAAATGGACAGTGAAATGAGCAGACATGTCTCAGAAGTATGAATGGCTAATAAATACATGAAAAAAAGTTCAATAAACTGGGCGTGATGGCACACACCGGTAATCCCAGCACTTGGGAGGCTGCGGCAAAGGATTGCTATGAATTTGAGACCAGCCTTGGACTACAGAGCAAGACCCTTTCTCAGGAAAAAAAAAATGTTCAACATTGCTGACCCTTGGATAAATGAAGATTGAAAAACTCTATTAAGATACTCTGTTACCCCAGAAGAACAGCTGTCATCAAAATCTAATAAAGCCAGGCATGGTGGCACAGTTCTGTAATCCCAGCTCTTGGGAGGCTGAGGCAGGAGAATCACTGCAAGTTCAAAGTGAGTCCAAGGCCAGCCTGAACTGCATAGCAAGATGCTGTCTCAAAAGAAAAAAATCTAATAAAAACAAATGCTGCCAAGGATGTGGGGAAAAGGAATTATTTTACATTGCTGATGGGAATGTAAATTAGTACAACTGCTGTGGAAACCAATGTGGAGATTCCTCAAAACACTAAAAAATAGAAATTCTATTTGATCCAGATATTCCTTTCTAGGTTCCTTACCAAAAGAGTTAAAATCAGACCAGGGATATAGCTCAGCAGCACAGTGCCTGCCTGGTAAGCACAAGGTCCTGAGTTTGATTCTAGTACAAAAAAAAAGTTAAAATCAGTATATTACAGGAACACATGCCTAGCTAACATAGCAGCAAAGTTTAAAATGACTACCTTTTGGAGGCAGTGTACAGAGGCATGGATAAGGAAAATGTGATATTTCTATATAATGGAGTACTCTGCATAACAAAGGACAAGCATTTGTCAGCAAAGAGATGCTACTTGAGAATATATTATTAACTGAAATAAGTCAGACACACAAGACTAAATATCACATGGTTGCTCTTATATGAGAAAATATATAGAGAGAGGACACAAAATAGTAGACAGATAAATAGGAAGTACTGAAAAGGTTAAATAATTTCCCAAATTGCTTACTCCATTATTTCAAATGTATGTTTCTTTTTTTCTTTTTGTCTTTTTGAGACAGGGTCTCACCACATAGCTCAGATGGCTGTGAGCTCACTATATAGCCCAGGCTGGTCTGGAACTCAGAGCAATCTGTCTGCCTCCGCCTCCCCGGTGCTGGGATTACAGGCATGGATCATCCAAAATATTTTAAAATTGAAAGTATATATTGTGTACCTAGTAAAATTCAACTCAATTGAGCAATATCAAAAAATTCTAGGGTTTTAATGAAAGGAAAAATTTTAGGCATTTGATATGTATAGATACATATAGATATTTATAAAATATTTGTCCATTTTTTGTTACTTATAATAGAAAATGAGACTGTACCAGGGACCGAACTCACGACTGCGCGCTTGCAAGGCAGGCGCTTATGCCGCTGAGCTAAATCCGCAGCCCCCAGACCTTTTGTTTTTGAGACAGTGTCTCACTATGCAGCTCAGGCTGGTCTTGAAATCACTGTGTAGCCCAGGCTGGCCTCCAACTCACTCCCAGCAGTAGTATCAGACCTTTTGGCATCACTGTGGCGAAAGGAAATGGAACACAGGTAAGGAAAGAGATGATGACCCCAAAATTTTGTGCCAGTCGCGCTTACTCTCCAGGATAATAGCAGTTTACTTAAATTCAAAAACTTAGGGGATTTTATTGTTATTAAGGCTTCAATTCTATTTGACAGAGCTTCAGCCAGACCCTCGGGAGAAATCCTCGCTAAGTGTGGTAGTCAGCATTAATTATATATTAATGAAGAACAGACTAGATGAGGAATATGCATCACACAGTACAGCACGGTTCGTGTCACCTCTCTGTGACAGTGAACTGTTGTGTCAGCTTGAATAAGAAACGCGCGGCTGATTGGCTCTGGCTGTGTCTGAACGGTGGACTGAAGCGGGAGGCCCACCTCGGCTGTGGATGCTCCAGCCACCAGGCGTGCAGCCGGCTGGAGGACGAGGGAAGGGAAGGCGGGCTGGCGTCTGCTGGGCGGGAGCTCTGGCTTTGCAGCACCGTCAGGTGTTGTCTCCAGGATTCCTGTCTCCGCAGTCCAGCGGGGCTCTGCAGCAGGCTCCGTGTGTGCTGCCCTGAATGGTGGGGTAAGTCTCCAGCACACAGATGAGTCTTTAGCGTTCTCCCACTCCGGACTGTACAGGTGACACATTGTAAGCCTACTTACCCAACTGTGTTCGTGGAAAGATGTTAGATAGATAGATGATAGATGATAGATAGATAGATAGATAGATAGATAGATGATAGATAGATAGACAGACAGATAGATAGATAGATAGATAGATAGATTTAGACACATGGATCGATCCATAGATAGACAGATGCATCATGCTAAGGAGAGAGAGAGAGGGAGGGAGAGAGAGAGAGAGAGAGAGAGAGAGAGAGAGAACAGATATATATTAAGGGGCCAAGGGTATAGCTCAGCAGCATAAATGCCTGCCTGGCAAGTGCAATGTTGAATTCAATTCACAGTACCCCCCCCCCAAATTATATCTCTTACTCTGGTGAACTCTGATACACTATACAATGTAGATGCAATGTAATTTTAAAAATCAGAAGATTTTTTTTCTTTTCCCCAGCCCCTAAAATAAGAAAATTTCAATAAGCACACCAGTGGTGGTATATCTGAGTGCTTTAATATGAAAGAAAGCTAGTGAACACAATATTCTTGAGAACTAAGCAGTTGTACCCAAACTTGTGGGTCCCCCAGCCTCATATAAAATATACAGTGTAATTAATGTATACATATACAAAATGTCTCTTTCAAATATTGTCATAAGGAGAAAAGGGCAGGGTCCTGCGGATCGCAGGTTAGATACGCCACCAGCAGGGAACAAGATAACCGATGTGAAAACGGATGCAGCTAAAGCCTTATGTCGGTCCTATCAGAGAGGTGGCGATTTCTTGTCTACCTGTAGAGAATGTGTCTTAACTCTGTCAGCTAGAAAGATGGACGTGGAGTTTTCATTTCTAGAGAAATGGCTGATTGCAAGTTTGAGGACACAGACGTGCAAGCTTAGCCGGGGCCCTGGGAAAGCTCTCTTCCATGTGGCTGCCGTTTTCCAGTAATGAATAGAGCCCTCTTTTTTGTTTTCTCTTAACTCATGTTTTCTTGGTAAATAGTTTGAGCAAAGAATAAATTCTGTCCAGAGACAAAGATGTGAAGAGCTTGCCCAGTTGTTTATTAGCATTGTTGCTTATGGAACATGACTTAATTCTAACGCCCAGGCTGGTCCAATAGCTATAAATGTTACATTTTCTCTCTTCTGTTTTCTGTGTTTCTTCATTTTTATTATAAACGTAGTGTTTTGGGGGGAGCTACAAACAAAAAGGAAATGTCCTGTAATTATTTTTTAAATTTGTTATAAAAAATTTGCTATAAAATATACAGTGACTCTTACTCAGATCAAAGTTGGTAGTGTTTTACATGGTTATTATGGGAAGACATGATTTATTGTTACAATACAAATAATGAAAATTCTAAAACATAAAAAAAGATTATAGGGGACACAGGGATACGCCACCATATCCAGCATTCAGGATTGGGGTTGGAGCGCTAAGTGGCACATGATTCTATTTCTTTGTTGCTAGTAACTGTTAGTGATCGATGCTTAGACCTTTAATTCATTCAGAGGCTACAAAGTGATGATGTCCCAATTCCATCATTCGTTTTATTTGTGGAATACTTCCGTAAAGGGATGTTTACAACTGGGCATGGTAGCTCCTGCCTGTAATCCCAGGCATTTAAGAGGTTCACAGTTCAAAGCCAGCCTGGACAACTTAGACCCTGTTTCAGAATTGAAAAATAAAAGGGCTGGGGTTGTAACTCAGTGATAGAGCTCCCCTGAGTTCGATTCTGAGTGCCAGAAAAGAAAAACAAACCATAAAGCAGTCAAAATGTGAAACACACACACACACACACACACACACACACACACACACGAATTCAAACAGCATATTCCCATCAGCTTCAAATATTGGTGGTACATGCATGACTGTCCCATGTCACCCAATGGGACAGTCATGCATGTACCACCATGGTTCAGAGGTGCCTGGCAGCAGGACAGACAAATTACAGCCCCATCATGAATGTGCTAACAACTGGATCCCACTGCAAGTTTGCTAGAAATACAAAGAACAGAGACTCACTCAACTATCAAGAGGGAAGGCAATAGCATTCCGCTGTGGAATGCTACGTAACAAATGGTTCAACTTCTTCAGAAATAAATTGCAAGAAAGATAAAATGGGATAGGAAGGACATTTTTTTAAAAAGCAAGGCTAAGCTGTATTGTTTATTCCTTTTTAGCTGTAAAAAGCATATAGAGGGGCTGGGGATTTAGCTCAGCGGCATAAGCACCTGCCTTGCAAGCAGGCGGTCGTGAGTTTGATCCCTGGTACCAGTAAAAAAAAGCGTATAGAAAATACTGTCTCCTTATTGGTAGTTAGATATTTTATAGCTAATTAAGATGTAAATTTACTTCATGCTTTTTATGTCTGTATTTATGTTATGTTTGAGCAAACTAAAGACAGATTCTTATCTGGTATAGGGATACCTAACAGGATTTACCAAGCCCGTGTTAGATGCATTTCTAGGGTTTAGCAGTACCTGACCAGATTATGCATTTAATAAATGCTTTGGTTTTTTGTGATTTGGGGGGTTTTGTGCATTGTTTTGTATTTTATTTGGGTTGTTTGTTGATTTGCAGCACCAGGATTTGAACCCCTAGAGTGCAGCATTCTTTTTTTTTTTTTTTTTAATCGGTACTGGGGATCGAACTCACGACCACCTGCTTGCAAGGCAGGTGCTTATGCCGCTGAGCTAAATCCCCAGCCCCTAGAGTGCAGCATTCTAAGTGCCCTACCCTGATATACTAGTGAGCGACACCACAGTTACATAGTTTTTTCTCGTTTTAAGTTTAGTGCAGATTCTGCCTACGTTGCTAAGGCTAGCCTTGGACTTGCCATGTTTCTACTCTGGCCCCCAGATGGCTAGGATTACAGGCACGGGCCACAGTGTCTGGGCAGCAAATGCTTTGTTGAGTTAATGAATTTCAAGAAGTTTCCACCCCACTCAGGTTGGATTCCTGCACCCTTTTAAGTACCAGAATGAGCTGCCAACCACCTTCGGGTGGATCTGCTTCAGCCTCACAGCTAGCCAGTCCTCCGCTCTACCTCAGTGGACCGGACACTAGGCCACAGGCCCAAACTAAGCGCTCGGGTCTACTGAACTCTACCAGCTTCAGGCTTCTGAGCCCTGACGAACCTTCAAACGAGCGCTCCGTGTCATCTGCCTCCCAGGGGCGTTTCCTCTTGGTGCGCGGCCCTCTCCCTGTCCCTTCTCTCGTAGCCTCTCTGCTGTGTTCTCTGCACACTCCTCTTCCTCCACAAAGTCCCCTCTGCTGAAGTCAGGGTCTCTCCATCTCCCCTGCAGACTCCGAGAGGCTGCTCACCCGTCACTTGCTGCTGCACAGAGTCCACGTGAAGACCCTGCCTCACTCCGCTCAGTACAGAAGCCTTCCCTTCCATCGCCCTGTCTTGTATTTTCCAGCCACTCTGACTCTTGAACAAATTACACAGCTCTTCCCCTCCACCCTCAGTTCTGCTGTACTCCCCACCCTTCGGATGGACAGCTGCACCAGAGTGCCCCTCATCTGAGTTCTCTTCCCAAATTCTGGGGGATGCCCAGGCCAACAGCTTCCCGGCCTTTCAGTCCCTTCATAACCATGAGTGGCTCAGTCCCTCTGTGGCCCGCCCAGCCTCTCTTTCTCCAGTGCCCAGCCTCCATCTCAGGGCTGATCTCTGAAACACCCGAGAGCCTTGGCCTCCTTTGCACCGACCTGTTGATCTGGTCTTCTGTGCCTGCTCTCCTGTCTGCTGGTACCACCACACCTGTGTGGCTGGCTGTCAGTTCTTTCATCCATCCTTAGCTCTAGCAACTGTTTCACCTTCCTCCATTCTTTTCAAAGCTCCTGACTCCATAAAAAAAAAAAAAAAAAAAGGATGTCATCAGAAAAGAGTTCCCTGACTGGGCATGGATGGCACACCTGTAATCCTATCACTCAGGAGGCTGAGGCAGGAAGATCACTGTGAGATTGAGGCTAGCTTGGGCTACAAAGTGAGTTCAATGCCAGCCTAAACTGCATAGCAAAACTCTGTCTCAAAAAGACAAAAAATAAAAATAAAAGAGCTCCCTAAGCTTTGCACTCCCTTGTACCCCAAAAGTAACTTAAATTTTTCTCTCTCATTGCCTTTCTATGTTATAGTGTAGGTCATCTTTTAATTTTCAAAGCCAACCTCCATACCCTGCGTGGGCTGGCTTGGCTGGCTTCTACCTGTCCCAGTCTTGCTTCTGGGGTCACCTGCTTATCCTCTTAGTTGTCATAGTCTGAGGACATCCAGCACACTCCCACATTTAAAGAAATTCCAAGCTGCTGAGAGGGCATGGGGAAACATACCTGCAATCCCAGCGGGAGCACAAGTTTCAGCCCATCCTGGGCAGCTTAGCAAGAATCCATCTCACAGCAGTATAAGCAAGGCTGAGAGGAGAGCTCAGCATTCCCTTGGTTCGATCTCCAGTACTGCAAAAGGAAAGATTCCACCACTCTCTGTTGGGGCACAATTATAATGTAAGAACACATTTATAAAATAGCAAGCATACAGATACGACCAAGTTTCTGTTCTGCTGAATTAGGTTGACCTTGACAGTGTCCAAAGCCCAGCTGCACACCTCTGAGGAGCACTGAGTCACAGTAATTGGACCTCAAGGCACTCGGGCTAGTCAAGGGAACTTTGTAAGGGCCCCCTGCCTGGAATGTTTCAATTACGGTAACACCTTTAACTGTGCTCACTCTTAGGGCCCTCCCTTGTTCCCAGAATGTTTCTAGATGATGATAAATAATCCCTTTGTTTCACCCTACCTCTCAATTTATGCCTCAATGATGTAACCAATTATGTCATGTTTTGTCACTTGCTTTGTACCTCAAAGTTCTAACTCTGTGTGAACTGAGCTCCTTGTAACTCCAGGCTGCTGGCATTGAGGAATTACCCTGCAGCAGTCTGCCGGTGTGAAGGCCCAGCAGTCTGTCTACCTCCTCGTGCAACCTGCCTTTCTGTTTGGTTTGACAGTCTTCCCGCCACACCTCTGGGTAGCAGCGCTGGCCCTGGTGCACTGCTGGCTCACACTGTGTGTGCACTGTTTCCTGAGTGAATTCCAGCCACTCGTTTCTTCTTTTTATCTGCACTTCAGTTAGTAATCCAAGGTTTCCTCCGGCTGTGTCTCTGAACCCACTTTTACCAAGTACAGCAGTGATTTCACTGTCAAACTCAGTGGACATGTGTGTCACCCCTCAAAATGGACCCCTGCCCCATCTGCCAGGCAGCCTCCCCCACCCCAAACTCAGCACCACACTCACAGTGCCCCTCACACCCTCCGACTGCCCTGCTGTCGCCCCGAGTCTGTAGTGTTTGTGCCTCCTGCCCCAACTTGTCCCGCGGTGCAGTCTCCTAGGGAGGGGCAGCTCTGTTCTGGTTACAGCGATTCCCTGTGTGCTGAGGTTTCTTTCTTGGTTTCCTGATTCCATTAAGTCAACTCCATAAAAAGAACCCCACCAGGGTGTCTCACACATGTCTGAAAAGTACCACTTCCTGAACCAAAATGACCATCCTGACAGATTCTCCAGTGCCCCCTGCTGCCCTCCGCCCAGGCCTTTCTGTCCCATCTCCCCACAGTGCAATACTGAGTGTATACTGAGTGTCTCTATTCTGCTTCTGAATGGAGAACTTCCCTTTCTCAAACTCAACAGCCATCACCTTGCTTCAGATCACACTTTTGATTCTTCTTTTATTGAAGAAATCACCTCTAATTCGGTCCCCTAACACCACAACCAGCATGACTGTTCTCAGATGCAGACCTTGCTGTGCCCTCTCTCTGGCCTGAATCCTTCTCGGGCTCTCTGTTGCTGTTGTCTGAATGCCTGTGCGTGGTTTCTGGGTTTCTCAGGAGCTGACCCTTGTCAGTCTCTCCAGCCCCATCTCCCCCCCGCCCTGTCCTACTCCTGCATGGCTTCTGCTCTCCACGGGCTACAATGCTCTGAGGCTTTGGCCTCTTTTCTTGGTCTCTTGGCTCAGGATCTTTCAGGATGACCTTCCTGATTTTTCCTGCCCAGCGTCTGCTCACCCTACAGTAAAGCCTTCTCCCCCTCTTCCACCAAACAATACACACAGTGCTCTGCACTTAGCAAATGATAGCACGTGTGTGTGTGTGTGTGTGTGTGTGTGTGTATGTGTCAGAGACCGGGGGGGGGGGGTGTCACTATGCAGCTCAGGCAGGCCTTGAACTCACTTGGTAGCCCTGGCTGGCCTCAAACTTGTCCTGCCTCAACCTCCTGAGTGCTGGGATTACAAGCATGTGCCACCATACCAGGTCTGCAAATTTTATCTTATTTCCACCACCAGACTTACCCCCGAGACAGAGTCTTTTTTACACTACATTTACTTATAGCTCCTTACTTCTCTGGGAGAGTCACTACTGCTCTCTCCATTCACTGGGTGGGGATTTAGAGGTGACTCGTCTAAGCTGCCCCCCCACAGGCTCTTACGTGCAAAGTCAAGCCTGAGCTGCTACCTGCCGGCCCCCCCATTCTCCCCTCCTCCTTTGTGGCAGAGCCCTTGGGGTGGCAGTGTGCCCTGTTAACATTGTTAGCCACACTTACAGCTACTGTGGGATGTGATTTGGTCCCCTCCATTCCCAAGAGTCTCCTTCAAACAAAATGTAGACCAGGTACTGAAGCTCCACGACCCTGGGGTTTCCTTGAGGAAGGGAATCAGGATGAGAACAGCAGAAGAGGAGGAGCCTGGGCTCCTGTGAGCATCGAGGGTGCCGTCTGGGTCACACTCATGGCAGTTTTTTAATGCCATGGTAATACGAACAGTCTCATTAAGCCACAGAGGTAGAGCCCTGTTAACTCACAGCCCGACCTACCATGTGGGCCCTGGTGGTTTTACCCCACTTGTGCCACTGGGACGTGACTCAGAAGCAGCAGCCACCATGGGTGATATAAAGTGTTTCTTTATTTGAACACCATTCCACCTGCACTGAAGCTCAAATCCAGCAGCAGCAGAAGGGGACAGGACCAAAATAAAACATTACCAAATCGGACAATGAACAGTAAGGACACATTCAGACAGAACTTACTAATGGGGTGTAGATGACAGTAAACCATCCTTGGTGACACAGCATCGACCCTTGGGGATCTGTCCATCAGAGCCCTGGGAAAGGAGTGACTCCTCTATTTCAGGAAAAGCTAGCCCTGAGCCAGGGGCCCATACGTTCTTGTGCTGGGAGATCCCAGCTTCTCCAGAGAAGACTCCCTGTCTAAGCTCACACTGGAAGATGGAGAAGGGTGACTCCTGGGACCCAGCAGGAATCTCAGGAGGCCAGAGATTCATCCCCCACAGCCTTGCTGAAAAGCTCCTCCACAGGTTCTGGTCCTCAAAAGGAATGTTCGTCCCCCACAGCCCCAGTAAGGAAGGCTGGTTTAGTGCCACGGACCAGAGGCCGAAGTGCTTCCAAGTGTGGCTCCTGCTTTTCGTGAAATAGTCCCCAGTCCAGGATGGAGAGGCCGGTGGTGCCAGCTCCTCCTGAGCTCCTCCGCCTGGGCAAGTGACTCCTCCAGAGACCTAAAGCCTGGAGCGTCTCGGTGGGCACCCAAGAGGCCTTCCCGGCCCAGACCTCGCTTTGTCTCTTCCCAAAGATGAAAGCCACTTTGCAGGCCCTGCACAGACAAACCAAAGTCCTGCCCTCCGCACAGTGCTGCAGGGGCCCTGGGTGCGCTAGGTGAAAGCATCTTCACCTGCTCTGTCCCATCTCTGCTGAATCGTCCAGGGCAGGGCTATCTATGGTCCGCTCCCCACTCCTCCCTCCGGGCAACCCTGGGGTGCCCCCAAACATCAGCCCACCCAATCCTGTTCTCCTGAACCTAAGCCCCTCGATTATCTCCAGGCTGCCCCTTTCTCCACCCATGCAGCAGCAGGGCGGCGTGGAAGCTTTGTCAGATCACCCAAAAAGGACACCCGCCCTTCTTCCTCCCCCCACTAACACTGCCTGACTCGGCTTCCCTCTGGAGTGCAGGGATGGAGCCTGGGCCGCTCAGGCCCTGGGCCTCCAGGGGTCAGTTCTAACCTCCAGTAGAGCACAGGAGTGCTTGGAAAGCAAGCTGCCCGGGCTCTCACTGCGCACAGGGCAGCCTCCCCGTCCCTCCCTTCTCCCTGCACACCTCGGTCCCGGCCCCCGCGAACTCTCTCCTTGGCCTCCGCGCCTGCTGCTCCTTGCCCTTCACCCCCTCCTCCGCCCTCGGAGTCCTCTCCACACAGGCCTGGGCTTCAGCCTCTTTTCCTCTCACTCCCCCAGCTCTGCTCCGGTCTCCAGATCCCTGCATCTGTCTCCTCCGACACATCTGGTCCCCCTTCCTTCCGCTTCCTCTTTCCCGGCCACCCATTCGCTGCCTTCCATCGCTGGGTCTGTCCGTCCGTCCAACCCTAGGCTCCGAATGCGCTCTGGAGAACTCACTCCGCCCCCTGCTGTCTGTCCCACCGCAGCGCACCCGCGGGCGAGCAGGGGCACAGGTGAGGGAGGGCCTTGGCAGAGGTGTAGGAGGTGGGATGGGGGCTCAGCGGAACCAGGGCTAGAACCGTACCGGACCTGGCGCTTGCCGCCAGTGGGTTCCAGATGGGGGCTGTGCACACTCTGGTCTTGCTCAGGTCCAAGTCCCATGGAAATGAACACAAGGGTGGCACAGATGTGGCCCTCAAGCTGCTTTCCTCCCTGCTGGTGGAGGCACACATGACCAACAGGAACAGCACACTTCCCTGGCAGCCTGGGAGGTGAGCCTGCTGCTCAGTGGGCCAGGCAGTGGGCACCCAAAATGAAGCTGGTCTGCTGCCCCAGACCAGATGCTGGCAGGATTGCACAGCCACAGGCCAGGGGGCTCCCAGATAGATGGCGCTGCCACCAAATCCACCAGGTAATGTGGGGTGTTCAGAAGATGCCTGGAGTCTCCCACACAGCTGAGGGGGATGGAGAAGCCCCACCGTAGGGCAGGGTTGAGGAGAAGACTTCTCTGCCACTCTCCAATACACACACAAACTCACAAACACAAACACGCACACACACTCACTCACGCCTCAGCTCCAAGCACTGCCCACAGCTGCACACCCTGGGCATAGCACAAGGTGACAGGTGAACAGGATAAGAGGAGGAGGCAGGGGTGCGTTCACAAGGCCCAGGAGTGGGGACAGGGGTACCCTGTTCAGAGGTGACCTGCAAGTTCAAGTTATGCAGAAGAGTATCAAAGAGGCAAGAGAGTCTGTGCCGTCGGCAGGTGCCCGGGCACGGGGCATGAGAGGGGCAGAAGGGGCGACGCATCCCCTGACTCCCCACCTGCTGGGGACTCCTTCCCCAACCCTGACAGCAGGGCCAAAGAGTCTGTGCTGTACAAAACAGGCCAGCGTCAGGGTCCAGTCACGGCTGAGATGTCCCGGCAGGCAGCCCGGGCCGGCACCGCCCTCCCCAGAGCCTGAGTCTGTTCTCGAGCTCAGGGCTCCTCCGGCTCCAGGCAGCGAGTGACAGTGAGGTCCCATGCTCCTCCCTTGGCACAGCTCACCCTCTTCTGGGGTCCTGGGAATGGGCTGGGCTAGGGGTAGAGGCAGCCCCGGCAAGGCTGGTGGCACCTGGAGCTCTGTGGCAGATGTGGTGGAACCATCATCAGGAAAATAAAAAGTAGGAAAGAGTCCAGCCCACCTGGGGCAGTGTCATGAATCAGCTTCTGTAGGAGGCAAGGACACAGCTGGGTCGCAGCCTTCCAGACTGGGAAAGGCTGGGGGCCACAACCAGGGTGCCCCCCTTCCCTAGGCATCCGCAGACCAGTCTAGAGAAGCGAGAAGAAGCCGAGGGAGGGGGGATCCAGGTCCCTGAGATGAGACCCAGAATCGCCCCCCGCCCCCCGGGTCTGCAGGGCCCTCCCCTCTGCCAGAGTGCAGACTGGCCCTGTCTTCTCTTCACAATGCGGAGCTCCCAGGCTGGCTGTAGTTGATAAGTCAGTCCGAGATCTTCCCTCAGGGTCTGGACAGAGGGACGCGAGGGCAGGTGACAGGACAAGCTGAGGTCAGGCCAATTCCTAGGCTGGAGTCTCGGCCTTCAGGGTCCCTGTGAGTGAGCCACAGGGCAGGGGAGGACTCCCCATCCGGAGACATCACCCCCTGGCCGCAGCACAGAGCTTACTGTAGCGCCCATGAAGTCTAAGAGAGAGAAAATTGGAGAGCATCAGAGATCAGCTGGGCAAAGACCTCCCCCAGCCCCCCTCAGGGCACCCTGGCTGGCAGATGAGCCTGAGCTCCATTCCACCTTCCTGAGCCCAGGTCTCCTCATCTAAAGACGGGGATGAGGTTAACTTACAAGGTGACGGAGAGCTAGCCAAGGACCTGAGCACAGGCATGACACAGTGGTGATGGGTTCCTTTTACTCTGAAGATCTGTGAACTCAGAACTCAGAACTAAAATGGAAGGCTCACCCATCTTGAGCTCCCAATGAGGGACAGAGGTCCCCAGCACAGGGCAGGGAGCAATTTTGACCTCTGAGTTGTTAGGGAGCTTCAGGGAGGGAGGCAGGGCACCAGCCCGACCACCTGGCCCTGACCACATCCCAAAAGGCGCCTCCAGAAGGCGTGGGAGCCTGCTTGGTCTTGCACTTCTGGAAGAAGCCACCAGAGGACGTGCCTGGCTCTCACAGCCAGACCACACACACCAGGGTGCGAGGCTCCCGCAGGGCCAGCCCTAAGACACGTGACCAGAGAGGAAAGACAGAAGGTCTCGGGCTCACCAGCTGAGACAGTCAGCTTGACAGCAGGAAGAGCCTGGGCTTTGGGTGTGGCCCGGTACTCGGGCTCTGAGGCACTCTGCAGGGCCCAGGGGCAAGTTTCCCCAGGTGTGCAGCGGTGCCCGGTGCTGGTCCTCCTGCCTACTGTTCCAGTCACCCTCGCTGTGTGGTACAGCACGCGGAAGCTCAGGCTAAGCAACTTCTGAGTTCCACCTGCTCGAATGCAATCTGCCTCACAGGAAGGCCCAGACCCCGCCCTCCCCTCCCAACACTGATCACCCTGCTAACAAGAGATCGCTTTGTTGGCTCAGCAGTCACTGCCATGACCGCCACTGCACAAGTAAGGAGAGACCCCAGAGCCAGAGGGAATTAACACAAGGGGCTGACCGCCACCCCACTCACGCTAACAATTCCAGAGGGGTGCGACCCTGAGAAGCACCGCGCCCTGCCTGCAGGCTCGGCCTCTGGCGCCACCCCGTGGAGAGCCACCTGGCACCATCATTCAGTTCCAAGTGTGTAGAAAACACGTGGAGGTGTGTATCACAAGACTGAACAAAAGCTTACCTTAGCACTGGTGGTGAGAGTAAAGACCTACACCTCACCGGGAGCCCCTCAAAAACAAGTTAATAAACTACAGTTCCCCTGTTTTTTTTTTTCTTCCAGTCCTGGGGAATGAACTGAGTGCCTTTGCATAGAGCCATGCTGGCAGCTTTTGTTTATTTTTTTATTTTGAGACAGAGTATGATGAAACCACCTAGGATGGGTTCAGCCTCCCAAAGTATTGGGATGACAGGCATGCGCCACCATGCTCTGCTCAGTCTTCATCTTACGTTGTACATACGTGCATATTAAAGGATCCAAGACACAAGTCACACCTGACACTCTGGCCTCACGTGTAAAATTATTCTTTATTATATTTTACTGTTACTTGATGTATATAAAATTTTTGTCTTTTTTGTTTTTATCGGTACCAGGGATTGAACTCACAACTGCCTGCTTGCAAGGCAGGCGCTTATGCCGCTGAGCTAAATCCCCAGCCCCTGATGTATATAAAATTTATGTGTAATGTATTAATTATATAGTGTGCTATAGTAAATACTATGAACTGCACCATGTAGAACTACAACTGGTCTGTAATCCTCATGCTCAGAGAAGGCAGGAGCATCAGCACAAGTTCAAGGCCAGCCTGGACTACCTGGTGAGTTCAAGGGCAGTCTGAACTACACATTGAGGCCCTGTCTCAAGTACACTATAAGTGGAAAAAATAAGGATTATAGCTCTGGGCTCAGGGAATACTTCACTGGTGGAGCACTTGGCCAGCATGTGGCAGGCTTGGGTTTCATCCCCAGGAACACACACACACACACACACACACACACACACACACGAAAGTAAGAGAAAACCATACATTTACCAATAATGTGCACGTCTCCACAGGCCCCGGCTCAGGCTCCCCATTCCTCCCCTTCCATTCCCACCGGGGACAGCCACCGTCCTCTCACGTCCCCTGCATTCTTTTCTTTAGCAGCAAGGCAGGGAGTTCTGAGACAGGGTCTCATAGTTCAGGCTGGATGCCAGGCTGGCCTCAAATTCATACGGACCCTCCTGCCTCAGCTTTCTGAGTGCTGGGGTTGAAGCCACACACCACTATGCCTGGTTTTCCCTTTGCTTACATATATATGCATATACCCACCATCATACCATAATGATACCGCATTTGCTTAGTTTTGAGCTTCATAAAGATTCATTCTGTCATCTTCTAGAATTTAATTTCTTTTTTTTTTTTAAGCTGGGCATGGTGGCGTACGCCTGTAATCCTAGCACATGGCAAACACAAGCCTGGGCAATTTATTGAGACCCAATCTCTAAAACTTTATACAGGCCGGTAATTTAGCTCAGCAGCATAAGCGCCTGCTTTGCAAGCACTGGGTGGTGAGCTCGATCCCTGGCACACCAAAAAAACAAAATCAAAACCCAACCTTCATACAAAGGGTTGCAGGGCTTTGATCCCCAGCACCACAATAAAGAAGGAAGGGTTAGGGAACATAGTGCCCCGAGAGGGTGCTGGGTTAGACCCTCTGCGCCAGAGGCAAAGCTAAACCCCAGCTTGATTTTCTTCCTAGTGTTATTTCCCAGATGCACTCTGTGTGGCAGACAGCCGGCTGCACCTGCGTCCGGCCCTGTTGCCCACCCGTTGCCCGTCCACTGCCCGCGCGTGGGGCCCGCCCGTCAAGCCCAGCTGCGGGTTGAGGGCTCCCTTCCCTCCGCGGTGGGCCGCAGCCCCGCCTGCGCGCCCGCACTCGCCTTTGTTCTCCTGCTTCAGGTCCTCCTGCAGAAGGTCTGTCTGCCGGTTGCCCAGGACGAAGGCGAGGAAGGAGAGGATGAGGGCGTTGAGGATGCCGATGATGGCCAGGATGTACGCCCAGCGCACCGAACAGTCCCCCAGGGAGTACTTCCCGGTCTTGGCCCCACACATGTCCCGGATGGTCTCGGCGTCCCAGCCGTCGGGGAAGATCATGCAGCCCAGAACCAGGCACAGGGCTGGGGGCGGGGCAGGGCCGGGAGGAAGAGAGAAGGGAGGGTCGTTACTCCAGGGTGCAGTGCCCCGTGGGGTGCGGAAACTCTGGAACCCTCCATGGGTCACCCCCTCCACCGCCTTGGTGGAAACCTGGGAAACCACGGATGAGCTAGAACCAGCCCCCTCGGTCAGTCCGCCTCGTTCTCAGCTCACCCATCCTCACTATTACTGTTCTATGTTTTGGCGGAGTTTTGCTCTGGCTTCCTCCAGCAGCTGCTGGTTGCGCACCCTCTCCCCTTCCTCCCGAGCTGGAAATCGCTTAGCCTGGGCGGCGGGACCCTCCCCGGCGCTCCCTCCCCTCCGGACAGTGCGGAGGGAGGCAGCCGCGGCACGGCGGGCCAGGCCGGCCGCTCCCGGAGCGCGGCGGTGTGCTGGGAGCCGGACCTGTACGGCCCACGCGCACTCACCGAGGGGACCTGGCGCTCCCTCCCGGCTCCCCGAGCCGTCGGGGCCGCCACACCGGCGGGTCTGCGCGCTGCCTCTCTCAACAGTGATTGGCTCTCAAAGCGGGCATGTGCTCCCCCAGCCAATCAGAGCCAAGAGTCACCACCGGAGGCTGGAGGTCTGCAGAGCTCCCTGGCGGCTGGCTCTGAGCTTCATTCCCTCCAGCCTCTGGGTCAGGGATTTAAGACCCAAAGTTCCACAAGGGTTTGCAGCTATGGGCCTTGACCCCGTGCAGGGCCCACAGGGGATTCACCGGGGTTGTAGATGACAGCGCCAGGGCTGAGGATGGGTCAGTGACAGAAGGCGGGCATGGCATGCACAAAGCCCTTATTCAATCTCCAGGGCCGCCCCCTCCCAAATCAGTAGATGACAATTAGGTAGTGCTCAGTACACTGCCTGTTGTGTGTAGCCCATCTGGTCCCCAAGGTGTGCAGGGGCCTCACTTTGCTACCCTTTCCCCACCTGCGCCACTGGGTAGGGGCTCCCTTCCC
The DNA here is from genome assembly GCF_034190915.1 of Cavia porcellus. NCBI lineage: Eukaryota > Metazoa > Chordata > Mammalia > Rodentia > Caviidae > Cavia > Cavia porcellus. Next base: position 74,417,807 of record NW_026947498.1, read on the forward strand.
CAGCAGGTGATTGCAGTTCCACGCCCCGGTCCGCAGGGTGCTCCTGTGGGTACGGCTGCCTCCCTTCTGCTCTCCTCCCGGGCCTAAGGACTGGGAGCACAGCTTCAGGACAGGAAAATGCAAAGGCCCTGCAGTTATAGAGGAGCTTGGAAACAACCTGAGCTGGCGATGTAAGTTTGGGGGCTTCAGGCATTCGAGAGGGTTTAATTCCTGGGACCAGAGCCTCGACCAGCTCTCCTGCATGGAGAGAGAAGAGGGGGCCTAGCTCTCCCCTTCCTACACACGTCTTTGGTCAGGCCCGCTACTCTGGCAGGTCGGGAACCAGCAGGTCGAGCAGGGGCAAGAGGAGGGGCCTCACACTGCATGAGCACCCCGACCTCCTCGGGTCCGCTGGGTTCTCTGGCAGCTCCTGCCTCCCCCACTGCTAGACTGTGAGCCTCTGACCAGAGCGTGTAGGGCAGAAAATGGACAGGGTGAACCCATACTTTTCAGCCATCTCCTCCGGCTGCCTTCCCATGAGCACCAGCGTGGCCCCTCTCCCACCAGGGTGCTTTCCCCCTTCCTGGAGCATCCACGTCTCTGTGGAAACCGCTGCAGGATTCTGCACTGCAGCTGCCTGACTCCTCTGGTACTGCAGGCAGCCCTGCCCTCCACAACCCACACTGAGATCTGAGGCTCTATTCTCTCCCCCAGCTTTGGGTGAGGCCTTCACTGTCTGGAAGGTCTCCAGGCATTTGATTCTACCAGTCCTCAACCGCTGCACTCAGGGGCCAGGCATCCAGCTCCCCAACACTCCCAACTTGTCCTGCTTCTAGCAGACGGGTAATAGGAAAATTAAGATGAATGATGTGGGGGGCTGGTGATTTAGCTCAGCGGCATAAGCGCCTGCCTTGCAAGCAGGCAGTCGTGAGTTCGATCCCTGGTACCAATAAAAAGGAAAAAGACAAAAAAAAAAAGATGAATGATGTGAATAGACTGGATGTGGGAGTGCATCATGTAATCCCAGCACTCAGGAGGCTGAGGCAGGAGGATAGTGAATTTGAGACCAACTTGGACTACATAGCAAGACTGTCTCAAAAAAGAAAACATTGAGCCTTGGGGGTAGCTCAGTGGTACAGTCCTTGCCTAGCATGCACAAGATCCTGGGTGCTAACCTTGGAAACGCAACGCAATAATACTGTAATATGAGTAATATGATACTCTTTTTAGGGGGGGTGTTTTGAGACAGGGTCTTGCTCTGTAGTCCAAGATGTCCTTGAACTCAGTATGTTGCCAGGCTGGTTGGAACACATGATGCTCCTGCCTCAACCTCTGGAGTGCTAGAAATAAAGGTGTGAACTACTACACCCTGCTCTGGGATAATTTTTTTAAAAATAGTATTGAGTGCTTAACCATGTGCCAAAGTGCTAAGCTTCTGAGCCATTATCTCATTTAATTCTATAAAAATATATGGAGTAGGAAAGATACTGCCCTCATCTTACAGGTGAGGAAACTGAGGTCCCCAGAATAGTATTCAGTGTTTCATCCGGGTCAAACAGATACAGTAGTAAGTGGCAGGGTGTGTATTCAAGACTAGGCCCTTGTGTCTTGAATAGACCCACTTTTAAACTGAGATGAATTTAGATCACTTGCAAAGAAAAGGAGACCAGCACCACTTGCCATCAGTAGAAAGACTCCATTAATACAAGCACAATGAAACCAAAACAGTATCCTTCGATTCTGGCAGGTAGGCGCTTTTACCTGCCAAAAGCTCTGAGCCTGAGGACCTGTGAGTAGGCAGGAGCGGAGATGCAGACTCACACATCAGCACCACGCTGACACTGCTCCTTTAAGGCAGGACACTGCGGGCTGGGGATTTAGCTCAGCGGCATAAGCTCCTGCCTTGCAAGTAGGCAGTCATGAGTTGGATCCCTGGTACTGATAAAAAGGAAAAAGAAAAAAAAAAAAAAGGCTGGGGATGTAGCTCCCTGGGTTCAATTCCCAGTACTGGAAAAAAGAAAAAACATTTAACAGCAGTGACCCGCAGAGAAAGGTAAACTCACTTCTCCCCGTGTCACTGTAGCACAGAAGCCAAGCTCAGCATGTGCCAATCCCTGTGACCTTACATTTGAGCTACCGAATCTTAGCTAAGTCTTTGACTGTAGGGAATAAAGACTAGATGTGGCCATGGGACTGAGAAAAATGCACACAGTTGTGTTGTGTGGCTTCAGAAAGATAACTTTATGGAAATAGGAATGGTGGTGGGGTGTGTGTGTGTGTGTGTGTGTGTGTGTGCGCGCGCGTACGTTTGCTGGGGCTTGAGCTCAAGACTTGTGTAAATTCTGCCCAGGGCTACCTCCCCAGTCCCTGTACAAACATATGCATGTCCCCTCCACTGTCTGGTGTGCGGTGTGATGTTAGGATCAAGCCCCACCGTCAGCAGGGAGGACCCCGCCGTACCCTGGAGACTGCAGCAGGGCACTGAGAGTCACTGTTGCCTTTGCCAGCCTCGTACCAATTCTCAACTGCTCAGCTGTTTGCTACTTTTTTATATAAGAAACTAGAACTTTGTAAACCACAGTTGTTTTCAGTCCCCACCCCCCACAGGCGGTCAAAGCCAGTCCTGATAATGTTCTGACCCTTCTGAATTTTGCAGCATGTGTATTACTGAGGAAAGAACTGTTTAACTGTGTGTTCTCGGGGAAGCTCCCTTCCCTCTCTGAAACTCAGTTCTGTAATCACAGGAATGGTGACTGCGCCTTCACAAGGCCACAGACAGAGAAGTCACTGCCACTGGTCATGGTGGACATGTCACTAACTTAGACTTCATCAGCTTTATAACCTCAGGTTACCCTTGTGTGGTGTCTGAAGGATGCACACTAGCTGTGCATTGCTCCACAGCAAAAGTCTGAACTCAGAGGACGCTGGGCATAGTAGCCTAGCACTCAGGAGGCTGAGGCAGGAGGATTGCCAAAAAATTCAAGGACATGGGCCAGGGATATAGCTCAGAGGTATAAGCATCTGCCTGATAAGCACAGAGTCTTGAGTTCAAGACCTGGTACCAAACAAACAAACAAAGAAAAATTGTTCCAGGACAGCTTGGGCTATATAGTGAGTTCAAAGTCAGCCTGGACTACACAGCAAAATCCTGTCTCAAAAATAAAACACTCAAGCAAAAGGAAGGGACTTCCAGGAACATAGCAGAGTGGTGAGCAGCAGAAAAAGCCTTTCTGAGATTTGCTATCCAGACTGAAATGTAGCCATGTGAGCAGGAAAAGAGAAGTGGGTCCCACCAACCGCAGAAGGACGTGAAGCTAGGATTGAAGCCCACAGTGCCAAGGAAGGGACTCTTCAGTGAAGGAGGAGGGCACGGCAGGCGGTACTTTTCCCCTGACCCCAGACTCACTGCATGCGAGGAGAAAGCTGAACCTGCAGATGATGGTATCTACTATCAAGCCCACACACCCCAGAGGGAAACACACCCGTGGAATGCAGCAGTGAACACAGTAGATCCAGTTACTCAGTTTCAGGCATCCTGCAGGAGAGAGCAACTGGCCAGGAGTCAGCTGGGGGAGGGCCAACTGAGCGCAGACTCAGAGCAACCAGTGGCTCCGCCTGGCAGCTCCAGCTGAGTCTGGGCTGGAGGGGCACACGCACTGCTGGATGGGTCTGGCTGCAGCCTCGCCTCAGAAACCAGCCTGAATTTCAGCAGAACTGAAGGTGCACACTTGCTGGGACTAATGAACAGAGTTGGGGACTCTGTCAGCTCACACTGCCCACCAGTGACAGCAGAGACACACCTTAAGTAAACATTGTTTCTTCCTTTTTTTCTATTTTGTTTTCTCTTGTTTGTCCTTTTAATACGTGTGAACATGGTTTCTAGCTTTGTTGTTGTTCTGGTCTTGTTTTTCTTTTCCTTCTTTCTTACCAGTTTCCTAAAGTTTGTGTAATCTTCCCTTGACCTGCAGCCTCTAATCTCTTCTTTTTCTATTTCTGTGTTTTCCCCTGATGATAAAGTTGCCATGCAGAGGGCCTATTAATTACATACAATTTTCTGACTCGGTTGAGGTTTTGTTATATAACCACAAGTCTACTTCATACGGTCAAAAGTGGCAAATTAATCGTCTTCTCAGTTTGTCGTGTTCTAGGCTATCTTTGATGATACTGTTCTTCCTGAGTCTCCCGCTTTAGTGACATAATCGCTCCAACCAGCTGTTCTTCCGGGTGTGTCAAGATTGAGACAGTACTACAACCCTGACATGCCACAGACCTGGGGTGAGCCAAGCAGACAGCAATTCCCCTTCCTCCATAAACCGAAGAGCTAAGACCCTGCAACAGACTGAAGCCTGAAAGCCTGCTACATCGGGAAGACACCTCTGACAAGTAGTGATTTCCTAATGGATGTAGATACTAGCAATAAAGCTACTCACTATAGGGAATTTATAAGCATCAATTTTAGGCATTAAACAGAAAGAAAGAAAGAAAGAAAGAAAGAAAGAAAGAAAGAAAGAAAGAAAGAAAGAAAGAAAGAAAGAAAGAAAGAAAGAAAAAAGAAAAGAATATGAGAACACACTTGAACAAGAGGCAGCCCTGGACTTACAGCTCACTAAGAGCAATGCCAGGGAGCGGTGACGTGAAAAATCCAAAAGACACCCACTAGGACTCTCTGAAGTGGTAACACAGGAAGTAGCAAAGCAAAGGAATAAAGCTCTAAAAAGGAATCAAATCAGAAATAATTTCTTAGAGCCAGCGATTTAGCTCAGTGGTGTAAGCACCTGCTTGCCAAGCTTGAGGTCATGAGTTCGATCCCCAGTACCCAAAAAAATTCTCACATTACTACAGAGATATTGACCACAATGAAAAACATGGTTAGTGAATCTAGAGCACATACAGGTTAAAAAAATACAGTAGGTTGGGAAAATGATGGAAACCATGAATGTCCAACATAGGAAAGAAATGGAATCCATGAAACAGACATAGGAGATTAAAAATTCCATTCAAAGTATATGCAGCAGAATGAGCCAATGTGAAGACAGAATTGCAGATGTAGAAGACAAGTTAGCATGAAAGATTCCTTAAAAATAGCCAGGGACCACTAAAAGTCAATCCAGCAGCTACTTATGGTGCAAAGAATAATGTAACATTTATATAATCAATAAAAATGAGATATTGCAAATGATATAAAAAATCTGTTCATAGAGGTAATGGCAGTAAACTTCCCTGGCAGGGGAAAGGAATTTGACATGCAGATAAGTGAGGCATATAAAACTCCATTAGCCATGATAAAAAAAAACTACACCAAGGCATATATTAGTCAAGATTCCACAAATTAAACACAATAATATTAAAAACTATTAAAGAAAAGAAACTGACCACCTACCAAGCAAAGCTCATCAGAACCACAGCAGTCTTCTCAACACAAACCTTCAAGTCCAGGAGACCACGGAGTGAAACATTTCAAGACCTAAAAAGAAACCCTCCAACCCAGATTAATGTACCCCTCAAAATTATCTTTCAAATTGATGGAGAAATAAGATACTTCTATAACAAAGAAGACCTGAAGAAATTCATGAGCATTGGCATGACAAAATGATCTGAAAGAAATTCTAGAAAGAGATAACAAGGATTATAACTCCATGAAGCCCAAATGAATGAATCCATCAGGCAAATCAAGCAAATGGGAGGGAAAAAGGGAAGCCAACAACAGGGACATAACATGACGAGGATAAGTCAGTACATGTCAGTTACAACTATCAATGTTAATGGTCCGAGTTCACAAATCAAATGAAACAGACTGGCGGAATGGATCAAGAACCAATATCCAACAATATGCTGCACACAAGAAACCCATTTAATTCAAAAAGGAATTCACAGACTGAAAGTCAAATGATGGAAAACAATACTCCATGTGACAGAAACCTGGAGAGAAGCGGGGTAGCTGTTCTATATGCAGACAAAGTGGCATTCAAGGCAAGACTAACCATGGAGAGACAAAGATCATTACATCTTTGTAGAGGGAATAATCCAACAGGAAGAGATAACAATCATAAATATAATGGTGCACCCAATTATATAAAACAAATATTAACGGATATGAAAAATTGAATAAACCCTAATATAATTGTATCGGGGGACTGTAGTACCCTACTGTAATAAGTAGATCAATTTGAAAAACATAACAATGAAATATTAGAACTGAACCAAGTTTTGAATAAATGCACTTAGACGTTCACAGAGTATTCCACCCACAATACAGAACACATTCTTCTCAGCAGCACATGGGATGGTCTCCAAAGAAGACCACATACTAATGTGTGGAACAAATGCAAAGGAAGTGAAATTATCCCATGCATATTATCAAGTCATAGTGCAATGAAGTTGGAAATCAATGGCAAAATAAACCATAAGAACTTCATAAATACATGGAAATTAAATAACGCTCTTGAGCAACTCTTATGGTTTGTGTCTCGATGGCCATCCAAGCCTCATGCAGTCATGGAGGCAGCTGAACCTAGTGTTTGTGAGGGGTTCACTGTCCAGCACTGGGAGTGGTTGTGTGAGTGCTGCACCCGCCCAGGGGTGAGGCCGGCACACAATGGAAGGGAAGGAAGAGGCACGATTTGTTCCTCTTCCGTCCTTTTTGCTCTTGCTGTTTGCAGCCACCATGAGTGACTACTACTCAGCCATGCCACCCTGCCTTGGAACCAGCTCAGTACAGACTAAAACCTCCAAAATCTGCAAGAAATAAACTTTTCCTTCCTTCATTTGGGGCATCAGATATTTTGTCTCAACAACAAGAGAAAAGTAACCAAGACCAATGGGTCACAGAAGAGATCAAAGATAATTCAACGTTTTCTACAATTAAAGGAAAATACAACATACCAGAACTTGTGGGACAGAGTGAAAGCAGTCCTATGAGTGAAATTTATATTGATGAATACTCATATCAGGAAAACAGAGTAAGCTCAGAAACAACTCAATAGTGACCAAAAAGTAAGAGCAAGTGAAGCCTCAAGCTTGTAGGAGTGAGAAAACTACAAATAACAGAAGAAATTAATGCAATGGAGACTAAAACAACAACAACAAAAAGAATCAATGAATCTAGGAGTTGATTCTTTGAAATATTAAATAAAATTGACAAACCCTTAGGAAACCTTCTTTAAAAAAGGAAAGAGACTCAAATCTATGCAATCCTACAGATTCCTACAGAAACTCAGATAATCTATACCTACTTTGAGAACCTATTTTTTAATAAGATGGAAATCCAGAAGCAATGAGCAGATTCCTAGATACATACATATTATCCAAGTTGAATCAGGAAGATATAAAATTTCTAAATAAACCAAAATCAGTCAGTGAAATTGAAGTCATAATTTAAAATCTACCAACAAAGAAAAGCCCAGGCCCTGACAGATTCACAGGTGAATTTACAAGAAATTTAGAGAAGACCTAATGCTGTTACTTCTTGAACTCTTTAATGCAAGTGAAAGGGAGGCAATACTACTAAAGTTATTTCTGGAAGTGAGCATTACCTTGACATCAAAACTAGAGAAGGATCCAACCAAGAAAAAGAACTATGGGCCAATCCTCCTCATGAACAGACACACAAAAATCCTCAATGAGATACTGGCAAACAATGCAGCAAATCAGCAAGAAGATTATGCACCATGCCAAACAGGGTCCATCCCAGAGATGTAGGGATTATTCAACATATGCAAATCAGCACACCATACTAACACAGCCAAGGACGAAAACACTATGATCATCTCAACAGATGCAGAAAAAGCGTTTAACAAAGTCCAGGATCCATTCATAATAAAAACTGCTACATAAAATTGGAATAAAAGGTTTTCATTTCAACCTGATAAAAGCCATCCATGACAGACCAACAACCAACATCATACTAAAGGAGAAAAATATAAAGCTTTTGCTCTAAATTCTAGAACAAAACAAGGATGTCCACTGTCACCAGTCCTATTCAGTACAGTTCTGGAAACACTAGTCACAGCAATTATATAAGAAGAATAAATAAAAGGAGGAAAGGAAACAGTGGAATTATCATTATTTGAAGATGACATATTCTCCACAGAAGACCTCAAAAACTCCACCAAAAGACTTCAAAATTTAATAACGAAATTCAATAGCATAGATGGATACAAAGTCACTCAAAAATCAACAGCCTTCCTGTACATGAATAACAAGCTGAGTGAGAGAAATTAGAGAAACACTAGCACCACCAAAAGTGAAATGTATAGAAATTAATATAACAGAAGAAGCAAAAGACCTCTACACTAAAATCTACAGTACTCTGGAAAAAGAGACTGAAGAGGATATCAGAAGGTGGAAGGTTTCCCTTGCTCTTGGGTAGGGAGAGTCCATCTAGTGAGACTGGCCATACTTCCAAAACTGGTATACGGACTTAATACAATCCTGACCAAAATACCAGTAGCATATTTCACCAGGGGTGGTAGTGCATACCTGTATTCCAACACTCAGGAGGCTGAGGCAGGAAGACTGGCCGTGAGTTCAAGGCCAGCCCAAACTACACAGTAAGACCTTGTTTCAAAAACAACAACAAACCAGGCATGGTGGTTCACACTTGTAATCCCAGCACTTGGGAGGCTGAGGTGGAAGGATCACTGTGAGTTAAAGACCAGCCTGGGCTAAGAAGTGAGCTCAATGCCAGCCTGAACTGCATAGTCAGACCCTGTCTCAAAAAAACCACCCAGTAATATAGCTCAAAGAACTAGAAAAACAATTCCAAAGTTCATTGGAAAGCCGAAGAGACCTAAAATAGAAAAAGCAATTCTGAACAGCAAAGGTAAGTAATGAGGCATCACAATCCCTGACTTGAAATTATACTACAAAGCTACCATGTTAAAAACAGCATGGTACTGACTGACAAAAAACAGACCTGAAGATCAATGTAACAGATTAGAAGATGCAAAAACAACTCCAAACATATTTAGTCACCTTTCTTTTGATGAAGGAACCAAATACCTTCACTGGAAGAAAGCTATCATCTTGAATAGCTGGCCTTTTACATGCCAAAGATTAAAACTGGCCTTTTACATGCCAAAGATTAAAACAAGAACCATATCTTTCACCACACACTAAATTAAAATCAAACTGGATCAAAGATCTAAATATTAAAACAGGAACATTAAATCTGCCAAGAAATAGACTACATAGAACTCTTAAAGACACTGGTTTAGGTAAAAGCTTTATGAACAAAATTCAATCACACTGTAACTATCACAAAGAATTATGTTGGATGTCATCATATTAAAAAGCTTTTGTACAGCAAGAAAAACCACCAACAGAGTGAATAGACAACCCACAATATTGAAAAAAATTTTAGCCATCCCTTCCTCAAAGGACTACTATCTAGAATATATAAAGTACTAAAAAACAATCAGAGCCCTCAAATTTTAAGACCTAATCCTTGGCTCGCACCTATAATCCTAATGCTTAGGAGACTGAGGCATAGGATCACCACGAGTTTCGAGGCCCATCTAGGCCACATAGTGAACTCAAGGCCAGTCTGACCTACACGGTGAGACCCTGTCTTTAAAAAAAGCATCTAAAATAGACTTCTCAAGATGAAGAAATAAATGTAGACAGGAAATAAATATATGAAAAACTGTTCAACACCACTGCTTGTGCAAGAGATGCAAATTAAAACAATGCTGAGATTTCATCTCACCCCAGAAAGAATGGCTGCTATCAAGAAATCAACCAATAACAAATACTAGTGGGGCTGGAGATCAAGGAAGTCTTCTCCACTGTTGGTGGGAGCGTAGACTGGTGCAACCACTGTGGAAATCAGTGTGGAGATTCTTCAAAAAACTCAGACTAGAAATTCCATTCAACACAGTTATTCTTCAGAGATCTTCCCTAAAGAATTAAAAGTAGCATATCACAGTGATATATCTACACTTATATTTATAGTGGCACAGTTTGTAATAACTAAATCTTGGAAACAGCTCAATGCTCACCAACTGATGAATGGATAAAGATACAGTTTTTATGCAGTGGAGTGCTTCTCTGCCATGATAAAGGATAAACTTGAGTTATTTCTAGCTAACTGAAAGTATCTTGAGACCATACTCTTAAGTGAAATAAATTGGACACATTATAAATAGCACATTGTTTCTCTGATGTGAGAACAATGTGTAAATAAGGACCAAAATGTGTAACAGACATTGTGAAATAGGAAGAAAATGTTCAGATCGGAAGGGGAGGGGAAAGGAAAATGAAAAAGAAGGAAAAAATAGAAACAAAGCTTTTCTAAACAAGGAGAGGAAGGGAGTTGAAGTTAGGAGAATCAAATTATATCATTTACAGGTACCTAAAATATACCAATAAACTTAATTTTAAAAAAAGAAGCAGAGGGGCTCTGCCCTTTATAGTCTCAAAATTACAAAAGAGAAAGATTTCGCTTTCAGAAGAGAGCCCCAGTGCACCTTGTTCAGAATCAGAACGGCAGTCGTCTAGGGAAGCCGCTCCTTGGGATTTGGTCTGTAGGTACCCAACCTCTACAGCCAGGAGAGAAGGAAGCCTGGCTACTGCACAGGGGGTGGCAGAACTTGCATCCTCCACGTGATGCTAGCTTTAGATACATGCAAATGCAAGACTGTGTGGTCAGGGAGGCTTCCACCTAGATTTCAGAAGGCCTGGAGGCCGGGCAGTGCGCCCTGAGATGGCAGCGTGTGAAGCTGAAGGTGCAGCAGAAGGTGGAGAATCCAGGAATTTGGTTCATCTAAGGAAGACCGCAAGTAGGGATCAGAGCTGGCCTCAGAGAGAAGCCAGAGGGCAGAGTCATCCAAAGCCTTTGGAGTTCAGATCTAACCACAGATCGCCCTGAATGCTGCACATGGAACTGCAGGACTTCATGTTTGCCCTGCTGGACTTTGAATTTGCCTTGGTCCTATTCCTCTGTATTCCCAATTTGTACCTTCTGGAATGGTGATGTTTATTTTGTGCCACTGAATACTGGAAGTGTTTTTCTTTTCATCTGTACATTGACTCACAGCTAAGAGCTTCCCTTAAATCTTACAGATTTGATACTTAGACCTTTTAGCAATAACTGTTAGGACTTTGGCAACTCTTAGAGATGGACTGATTGCCTATTTAAAATAAAAGAATGTATGTGAGTTTTGGGGGGACCAGAGTGGAATTGTTATGGTTGTGTCTAGAGGTTCCCCCAAAGCCTTATGCAGTCTTAGGGCTTTTTCAGACATTGCTGACCCTAGAATGTGTGATGCTGAGATTAGGGTATGTGATTACTAAATCAGTTCACTAATCCCAGCAGCCTACAGAGAGTATAAAAGAGGCAGAAAGATGCTGTGGTCCCTGCTGCTTTTGCTTCCTTGTGGGCGCCATGAGCTGTTCTCTTCTTGTCTGCCTGGGAACCAGCTCGTTGTGGACTGAAACCGCCACAAACTGTGAGCTAAATAAACATTTCCTCCTTTAACTTTGGTTGTCAGGTATTACGTCTCGCACCAAGAGAAGTGAGGTTACGATAATAGGCCCAATTATTTTTCTTGTGCTGTGATCAAATCCACGGTTTGTATGGTTAGGCAAGTGCTTTACCACTGAAAATACTCCCAGATGAGACTGTTCATACTTGGATCATTCACTTTCTTATTTTTCAGGTTTTTTATTGATTGATTATTTTTGTGTTTGGTACTAATGAGCAGACCCGCAGGTTTTACCACTGAGCTACATGTGCATCCTTTTTTCCTTTTAACTTGGTGACAGGGTATCACTAAGTTGCACACACTGGCCTCAAACGTGTGATCCTCTTGCCTCACCCTACCAAGTATCTGGACATACAGATGTGTGCTACCTCACACAGATTTGTTTTGAGTGTTAGGATTTCTTCATATATTGGGGTACAGTCTTTAATTAGATGTCTTTTTCTCCCAGTCTGTCTCTTGAGTGTCTCTCACGGAGGATGACTACCTAGCCTTACGAGGTGGTTTTTCAAGATAGTTCATAGATAGTTCCTTTGATGTTGTATCTAAAAAAAAAAAATAACTGCCAAAACCAAACTCATCTAGATCTTTTCCTATGTTCTTCTAGGAATTTTAGTTTACATTTAACATTTACATTTGTGATTCATTCTGAGGGCTAACATCTATGTCTAGAATCTGTTTTGATGTTTTTATACAGTTCCAGCACCATTTGTTATAGATTGATTTCCCAGAGTTCAAAGTATTGTTTCTGACCCTTCGATATGTATGTGGGTCTGAGTACACTGATCTGCTCTCCAGGCTTTCCCAGTACCATGATGACCCAAGTAGCTTAACCGTGTTTTTTTTTTTTTTTTTGGATTGGGGGAGGGTAGGTGTTGAGACAGAGTCTCACTATGTAGTTCAGGTTGGCCTTGAACTCATTATGTATCCCAGGCTGGCCTTGAATTCACTGCCATCCTCCTGCTTCAGCCTCTAAGTGCCAGGATTACAGGCATGTGCCACCAGCCCCAGTTTTGACAGTAAGTCTTGAAGCTAAAAGGTGTCATCTTCCAGTTTTGTTATTCTCTCTCAGAATATATAATGCTATTCTGGGTCTTCTGCATCTCCAAATAAACTTTAAAATCATTTTGTCAATATCCAGAAAATATGCATCATGTTGGGAAAAGCTGACACGCTGACAATATTGAGACTTCTTGTCCAAAAATACGATGTATTTCTCCACTTATTTGTTCTTTGCTTTCTACCACGGAGTTTCATACCTTTACCCATAAACATCTTACTCATCCTGTTAGATTTATACCTGGGCTAACTGCAATAGTGTTGTGATTTCCTTTCAAATTGCACACGTTCAGTGCTGGTATACAGAAAATCGTTTAATATCACCCTTGCATCCTATGATCTTGTTCTAATTGCTTATTAGTTCCAGGAATTTTTGGAGGTGTTTGTCTTTGCTTGTGTGTGTGTGTGTGTGTGTTTCTCTGTTTGAGAGACAGAGCGGTTGGGAAAGCAGGCTGCTGGCTGCTTCTGTATGACAGATTTTACTGGTACATTTAGATGCACCTGGTGATCACGTTCCTCATGGAGGGTCTGCACCTGCACAGGATATGGCGTGTTTCCTTTTCCTCCCCTGTCCCTCTGCTCTCCTTTCAGCTCCTTCTCCAGGCCCCATTTATTTGTTTCTTTTTGGTTGATTTTCAAAGTTGATTTTTTTTGCCTTTTTTCTTTTGAAATCCATTTTATTTCAAAGAGAAAAAAGAAAAATAAAACAAAATTTGAAAACACATCCATCATCAGAGGGATTTTTTTTTTCAACAAGGAGTTATCATGAGTTCAGGATCACTTTGAACTCATCCAGGTGAGCCTCAAACCCAGGATGAGCCTCCTGCCTCCGTTTCCTGGGTGCTGGCATTACTGGATACACCCAGCTATATTTTTTAAGACATGCTTTCAATAAATTGCCCAGGCTGGGCTTGAATTCACCACCTCTCTGCCTCAGCCTCCCACAGTGTGTGCTTCACACCTGGCTTAATTCTATCTGTAATGTGTCTAGTTTGCACTAGGGAAATTCTGACCTCAAAAACGACTTAGGGAGCTTTCCTTTTGCTTTTATTTTCTGAAATAGAAAATACATATATAGGGAATTGGTTTAACTTCTTCCTTCAGAGTTTGGTAGAATATCTGTATACCAGTGAACCTATCTGGGCCTAGTGTGCTTTGCTTTCAAAGGTTTTTGGGGGAAGGTTTGGGGGTTTTGTTTGTTTGTTTTCCTTTTCCCTTTTTTTCTCTGTGTTTTTGAGGCAGGGTTTCATTATGCACTGCTGGCTGGCCTCGAACTCACAGCAATCTGGCTTCAGCCTCCCTAGTGCCAGGATTACCGGCATGCCCGTGACGTCACCATGCCAGGCTGAAAGGTTCTTAATTACTGCTTCAGTTTCTCTGATACAAAACTTCTCGGGAGACACCAGAGTAGTAAGCAGCAAAGAGCCTCTCTGAGAGCCAGACACTGGAATGTACCAACTCCAGGAAGAAGAGGAGGTGAGTGAGTCCCCTGGACCCGGGAAACATCTGAAGCCAGAACTGAAGCCACAAGGAGTGAAAAGAGAAATTTCAACAAAGAAAAAGCAAGTGTTGGGCAGTGCCTTCTCCCTGAGGAGCAGTGTAGACACGCAGTGACTGTTGGCGATCCCAGAGTCCTCCACCGAGAGATGAGGCGGCGCACCGTGGACTGCACTGGCTGGATTCAGGCCTCCCAAGGAGAGGGTGACTGGCTGGGCGTCAGCTTGGAGAAGATGCTCGGAGCAACTCCTTGTGTTCTCCAGCTACTCCAGCAGAGCTCAAGCCTGGAGAAAGTGAGCTAGGCTGAATGGGTCTGGTCCAGCCTCATCCCCTGAAACCAGCCTGAACTCGAGCGGAAATAAAGCTGCAGGCTCCTTGCAAGTACCCGCAGCCCTGCCACGAAGCTACTGCTGGCCTGCTGAGACAAAGCAACACAGGTCTGGATTCTGTCTCCACGTGTTGTCTACCAGTGACAGCAGGACAGACTTAAGGGACGCTTCTTTTCTTTCTTTTCTTTTCCCTTCACTGTTTGATCTTGCTTTTATAGAGGTGTGAAGGTGGTTTCTAGTTTGTGTGGCTGTTCTGCATTTTACTTCTTGCTTCTCTCCTCCCCTCCTGTCTCCTGCCCCAGTTTCCCAAAATTTGCCTGATCCTTTGTCTTCCAGCTTTGCTTCTAACCTCTTCCTCCTCTTCTGTTTCTCTGTCTCCCCCCAATCCCTTCTAAGTTTCTTTAATAGAGTCTGTGGAGGAACATTTGAGGGGCAGGGCCTAGGGTAGCTGTGGCAGACCTAGACACACATGTCACTTTTTTTTCTTTTAAGGCAAAAGATGTTACTGTAGAGACTTTTGTTTTGTTTTGTGTTTTGTAAACTAAACCCTCAGCATTCAGGTTTAAATGCAGAGTTGGTACTTTGTGATAAGTAAATGGGTTTCGGGTTGAAGTTTGGACACTTGTCTCTAAAGGTCTGCTATTGGTGAATGGACCTATTCAGATTGTGTCTTCTTGTGTGAGTTTAGGTAGATTATGTCTTTCCAGGCATCCGTCCATTTCTCCTAGATTATTGAGTGTGTGGACTCAGAGTTATTCACGATCTTACTTCATCATGCCTTTGATGCTCATGGGCTCTGTAGTAATGTCTCCTCCTGGACTTTGCCTTCCGCTGGGCTCTCACGTGCCAGCGAGGCACTCGGCCACTGAGCAGCAGCCGGACTTGCCCTCCGCTCTGATGTTAGCAATTTGAGTTCTCCGTCTCTGTCGCTCTCATTAGCCTGCACAGTGGCTTATCAATTTTACCAATCTTTATTCTAAGAACCAGCTTTTCATTTTAATTTTCTTTATGGATTTCATTTTTAATTTATTGGGTTATTAATATTATTTCTCATCTTCTGCTTACTTTCTGTTCAACTTGCTCTTCTTTTTCTAGCTTCCTAATATGGAGGATTAGATAACAGAAATAAATCTTTTTTCTGTTCTAGTATATGCACTTAATCCTGTAAACTTCCCTAGTATCCCTGCTTTCACAGCATCCCACATATTTTCACAAAAATCTGTGATTTCTTTGATCCATGTATTATTAGAAATATTTATTTATCTATTTAAGACAGGGTCTTACTAAATAGTACATGCTGGCCTTGACTCACTTATGTAGCCCAGGCTGGCCTCAAACTCACCCCAGTCCTCCTGCCTGACTCCAGCATGCTGAGATTACAGGCGTGTGCCCCCATGCCTGTCAGAAATGTTTTATTTAATATTCAAGCATTTTCATATTTTCTCCCTATCTTTCTGTTCCTGGTTTTTATTTTAAAATTTGTGAAGGTGGAGGCGGGCGTGGTGGCTCACGTCTGTGGAGGCTGAGGTGGGAGGATCATTGCGAGTTCGAGACCAGCCTGGGCTACAAGGTGCGCTCAAGGCCAGCCTCAACTGCATAATGAGGCCCTGTCTCAAAAAGGAAAAAAAAAATTGTTAAGGTGATTCCAAATATGGTTTGTCTTGGTGAATGTTCCACGTAAACTTAAGAAAGACACTTTCCTGCTGCTGATGAGTAATCTACAGCTGTCCATTAGATCCAGGGGATTAACGGTATTGCTGAGTCCAGTTAGGGCGGGGTGTTGAGATCTCGGACAACAGTTACCTGTTTGTACCAGTCTTTGCCTCCTGTGCCTTTACTCTGTTTTTACCACACCACGAGTTAAGGCTCAGCATGTCTCTCGGAGAACTGACCCTTCTGGCATTTGGCAGTGATGCCCTGTCTATCCTCAATGACTTACTCTATCTGAAATTAACGCAGCTGCTCCTGCTTTTTGTTGATTAGCGTTAGCATGGGATAACTGTCTGCACTGATTTCCTTTTAATTTGTTTTGCTGTTGCTATTGTTTTAGGTTTTTCTTGGATTTTTCAGTACTGGGGATCAAACTGAGGTGTTTGTTACCACTGAGCTACATCCAGCCCTTTTTATTTTTTCATGTTAAGACAGGGTCTTCTGAATTTCCCAAGGTAGCCTCAAACGTGCAACCCCCTGCCTCAGCCTGCCAAGCAGCTGGGGTTACGGCACAGACCCCGCACTTCAATCCATACATTTCCTTCTAGTTAGTGAGAGCCTTGAAAGACAACATGGAGTTGTCTGGACGTTATCTTGTAATTGGTGCTTTTAGATCCCAAATCACTAATGTTGTTGGATTAATGTCTGTCTTCTCTTTATTGTCCTTCTTTATTTCTATATTCAATTCTTTTTGCCTTTTGTGGTTTTAATTGAACATTTTATGATTCCATGTTCTGTTCTTTCTTACAGTATCACTTGCATTTCTTTGAGTGGTCACCAAAAGCTTGTTATATATACTTCCAGTTCACAGAAATCCCCTTTCCATACTCATAAGTGAAATAAATCAAACTCACATGTGTAAATACTGTACTGTTTCCCTAGTATAAGAAACTGAAAAAGTATATATGATCCAAAATCTACAATAAGTACTATGTATTGGGATGGAGGAAACGAGGAAAGGAGATAAATGTGTGTGTGTGTATACACATATATATGACATAGCTAAAATGACACTACTAATTGTATTAGCTATTGAAAAAGAACAGCTAATATTCATATGATTAGATCAATTTTACACGTCTATATCTGGTAATCTAAGCAACCCTTTTGAAGGTAACAATATGCAATATTACTACCATTGTCAAATTCCTATCATCTTGTTTTGTAAACTGTTATTGTGTTGGGTTTGTTGGTATTGCCTGTTTGTCTCTTTTGCTTTTTTTTTCTTTTCCTTTAAATTCTTTTCTTTCTTTTAAATAAATTTTAAAAAGATAGAAATCCACTTACAAATAACATTACACCAGTCAGGCATGGTAGTGCACACCTGTAATTCCAGCACTTAGGAGGAAGCTTAGGCGGGAGGGTCACTGTGAGTTCAATGCCAGCCAGGACTACAAAGTGAGTTCAAAGCCAGCCTGAACTGCATAGTGAGATCTTGTCTCAAGAAGCAAAAAAAAAAAAAAAAAAACACCGTTTTTAGACACGACTGCCTGTAACAACAGAACCTTGCTAATGCCTCTCACCTGCTGCTATGCTCTGGCACCATCATGCCACTCTATTGATTGCATATATATCAGCACATTGATGCTATTATTTTAAACAAACTATTATTTGTTAGATCAATTAAGCATAAAATAAATGTGTGGGAGGTGCTGGGGAATCAAACCTGGAGCATTCTATCACTGAGCTACATTTCTGGCCCTTTTTTTATTTTTTGAGGCAGAGACTCACTAAGTTGCCCAGTCCGGTCTCAAATTTGCTATCGTCCTGCTTCAACCTCCTGAGTAGCTACGACTATAGGTATGCAACACGATAACAGTTTAAAATTTTTATATTTTAATCTTCACTTATTCCTTCTCCAATACTCTTCCTCACATACATCTAAGTTTCTGACCTGTATCATTTTATTTTTCTATAAGGAACTTCAACACATTACAAGACAGATCCACTGACAAAAAATTCCTTCAATTTCTACTTTGTCTAAGAAAAGCTTTAATTTCTCTTTTTCTCTCTCCTTGATTGTACTAGGACTGAACTCAGGGCATTGTGCACGCTGGGCAGGAGCTCTGCTCCCTGAACTATACCTGCACTAAGTCTCACTAAGTTGCCCAGGCTGGCCTCAGACTCGAGGTCTTCCTGCATCAGCCTACCAAGGAGGGAGATACGTGTGTGGCACTGTGCCCCGCCTCCCTGTTGCAAGCACTCTTCCACTGAGTGACGTCTGCACCTAGCTCTTCCCATCCTGCAGAAGAATAGTTCACAAGTCTCAAAATTCAGGGGAGGTGCAGCTCAGCGGTGCAGCTTGCCTGCCTGCGCTCTAGGTTTGGTTCCCGGCACCCTAAGCAAGGGCTCTGCACTCCAAGCCTGCCTTCCTCTGTCTCAGACCTCGGACTGACCCTCTCATTGCTCAGATTCCTTTTCTGGCTCCTCCGCCTCGCTCTGACTCTTCAAGCCTGATTTTCTGGGCTCGCTTCTCTTCTCATCACTTCATCCAACTCAGACATCTCCATCTCGGCTCCAGCTCAGAGCTCTCTCCTCTGCACCAGGCTCAAATATCCAGATGCTTCTCCAAAGCACACGCGTCACTTCCTCCTGCCTACCTGGGAATGTCACTCCAGAGAGGAAATATGAGTCACCTATCACACCTGCCTTGTACCAGCCCCCCACACTCTCATCGGTCCCCCAACCCCGTCGCCCAGCCTCAGCCGTGCCATAGGCTCCGCCCAGGCTCCTCAGCTTTCTCCCTGGCTGCTGCTGAGCCATCATCTAACCCACACCTGGCCCTGCTTGCTCTCCACCTGGGTGTGATGGGGCACAGCCTAGTGAAACCCAAGGCCCAGCTTTAAGGCTGTCCTAATTCCTTCTCCAGGCTCATCCCCAGTCCCTTCCCTTTTGAGCCTTTCCTTTCTGGCTCCTGGGAAGGCCATGGAATGTTGGAGCCAAAATAGTCCAATCCAGGCCACAGCGCAAGTAGTCACGGTGAGCCCTTAGGAGGGCTCCCTTAGCTCTGGTGTGAACATGTGTTTACAATCCCTCAACAGCCCCTGAGGTGATTATCACTTGCTGTGCTTCGAATGGGTCCTTAAAGGTCCTTAAAGGTGTTGGAAGTGACGCTGGAGACAGGACCTTCTGGAGGTGTCACTGCAGCAGGAGGTGTCTTACAAAAGGAAGAGCTGGGCCACATCTCTTCTCTGCCATGCTGGAGAGTAGGGAGTAGCATCAGCAGATGCCTGTGCTGGGCCTTGGACCTCCCCCCTTCCACATCCAATACATTTCTGTTCACTGTAATTGACTCAGTCCGCAGCTTTCTGTTACAGCCTCACATGACAGACTGAGACATTGCTCGTCCCCATTTTATAGAAGACAGCGACTCATGTATAGCCCCAAGGACACTAAGTTGTTAATGTGATAACCAGAATTCAAATCCAGGTTGTCTGATACCTGAACCAAACTACCTTAAAGGGAGCGGAGGGTGGAGTTAGGATTTAAATCATCCATTTACTTGTTTACTCAGGAGACACTTACTAAGCACTCAAGATGTGTCAGCACCACAGCCTGATCCCAAACTCACACGGTAAACTGCTCTGGAATTAAAGGTCTAGTTAATAATGAATAACATGCAAGAGGAACTGAAATAGAAAGATAAAAAATAGGATGTCAGAATAAGACTCAGCGAATCCTTTTCTGCTAGACCCCTCCAAACTACCCTCTCCCTAAAAACCAGACCTGAGTGTGTTTCCTCCATGTTTAAAAACTTCAGAGCCTTTCCAGTGTAATATCAAACCCAGGAGCTGCAAAAAAGCGGGAATCGATCATCTGTGTGTATTAAGAAAGCTGAATTTTACCATGGGGGGAAATCCAAAGCAAAGACAAAAGGTAAACGGGAAAACAATATTTATAACACCCCACAAAAAGGGCCAAGTCCTGGTACAGAACACACACTGTGCTCCCAGTACTCCTGGCAGTCTAGGCTGGAGGTTCCCCAGCTCAGGCTCAGCCTGCACACTTAACGACCTACAGAAACTCTGCCTCAAAATAAAACCAAAAAAAAAGGCTGGGGATGTAGCATCGTGTGAATGTCCTGGGTTCAATCCACTGTGCTACAAAAACCAAACCAAAACTATCAGTTCAGACTGGATGTGGTAGGGGACACCTGCTATCCCAGCACTAAGGAGGCTGGGGCATGTGGATCTCAGGTTCAAGGTCAGCCTGTCCTGCATCATAAGACCTTAAATTTAAAAAAAAAAAATGTTACAAATACCACTGACTTGATCAAATATTTAAGAAATTATAGTTTGCAGAAAAATCAATTAAGAGGTAATTAACTTCATTCATGATAGGTTTTTAATTTTTAAATTTTTTTGCAGTACTTGGGGTTGAGCCTATGGCTTCAAGCATGCCATGCAAGTGCTGTGCCCCTGAGCTACACAGTCAGCCCTCATTCTTCAGGGAAAGGCAGTTTACTGTGAGACTGTTTTGTTTGTTTCTTTTTGAAGCACTGGGGATTGAACTATGGCCCTTTACAAGCAAGACAAGTGCTGTGTCACTGGGCTATATCTCCACTCATTCAATTTTTTTTTTTTTTTGAGACAGACTTGCTTTAAATTTGTGATTATTTTGCATCAGCCTCCAAAGTAGCTGAGATTATAAATATGCACCACCATATCCACCTGAAAGCTTCTTTTTACCTATCCAGTTGGCAAAAATAAAGTACACTACTTATAGCACATAGTTGGCAAGACTGTAGAGGAACAGAAACTAACATACACCTGTGACGGAAGTGTAATAAATTAATTAAATGATTATGCATCTATACAAAAGTTTATTATGAAGCTGTTAAGAAAGAAGTATTTCTTTCTTTCTTTTTTTGTCTTTTTCCTTTTTACTGGGGATCAAACTCACGACCTCGCACTTGCCAGGCAGGCGCTTATGCCGCTGAGCTAAATCCCCAGCCCAAAGGAAGTATTTCTTTATGCACTGATACAGAACAGTCTCCAGGAGGTATTGTTGAATAAAGCAGCAACATATGGCCAAGAGCTCAGTGCGTTGTCCAGTTGTGGTGGTTTGGAAACATGTCCACAAATTCTTTGCGGTGTCTCCCTGTTAGAGGAGGAGCCTAATTCTTTTCCTCTCAAATACGACTGGATTTAGTAACTCATTTCTAACGCCAAAAGTAAAGATGTGTACTGTCTAAGGTTGGGACATTAAAGACTGTGACAGCCAAAAGAACGATACTGAAGGACTCACACTCCCAATTTCCAAGCTGACTACAGTGTAACAGTAAACAGGATAATCTGGGGCTTCCATAAATACTGACTTGAGGAATACAGCTGAGTTCTCAGTTTAACTCGGCATCTAGGTCAACTGACTCTGACAAGGGTACCAAGATCATTCAGTGGAGAAAGGATGATATTTCCAAATAACTGATGCTTGGACCACCAAAGGCAAGGAATATGGACCCATATCACACATAACACAGACAAAAGTTAACCTAAGCGGTTGGGCATGGAGCTCAGTGGTAAAAGGCTGGCGTAGCCTGAGGCCCTGGGTTCAATGCCCAGTGCCCCGTCACACATACAAAGTCAGATGTGTCCACACAAAAGCACCTATACTAACTTACTGCACTATTCACAGTAGCTAAAAGGTGAGAACAACCCAAATGTCCATCAGCTGATGAATGGGTAAGCTAAGTGTGACACAGTCTTACAATGGAAACTAACTTGGCAAAAATAAAAAAAAATAAATGAAATTCTGATACATGTTACCTCTCAAAACACTGTGCTAAGAAGCCAGTCACAAAGACCACATATTATCTGATCCTATTATATAAAACGTTCAGCACACAGAGTCATTCCAAAGCAAGTTAGTACTTGTGTAGGACCAGGGAGAATAGGGGTCAGCTAAAGAGTTAGCATGAAGTTTGTTCTCAAAATGACTAAAGCGAAACTGATCATGACAGTACGAACATACTAAAACCTTGAAGTGTTCGCTTTAGACGTGCACACTGCATGGCATAGGAGTTACATCTCACAAAGCTGTTGCTCAAAGTGGGAGGTGGGCACTGGGGCGTCTCTACTTGCCTTTTCTCTCAGATCCCACGTTCTGAGGTCTCCTGCCAGCACTCCCAAGAGAGCACTTAGATGGGGCTCTTCCAACCTCAGCATCCTCCAGATAGCTACAGCCCTGGCTAACATCCTGTTACAACTTCACGAAAGTTCCAGAGTCAGAACTACCCACCCCCATCTAAGCTGACTCACAGAAACAGAGATAAGAGCAAGTCATGGTAAGCACATGCCTGTGATCCCAACAGAAAGCGGCTAAGGCAGGCGGACCACAAGTTCAAGTCCTGCCTGAGCAACTCGACTCCAAAAAAAAGATAAAAAAGGCTGGGGGGAGTGAGTGAGAAAGTGGGAAAAAAAACCAGAGAAGAGAACAGATGAAAAGACCAAAAAAAAAAAAAAGAAAAGAAAAGAAAAGAAACATAATAAATGCTGGTTGTTTTTAGCCACTAGTAGTTGTGGCAAGATGTTAGACACCAACAGATAACTAATAGTGTACAGCATTTATGCATAAAAGCATTGTTCAAGCCGGTGTGTGCGGGTGCACATCTGTAATCCCAGCACAGGGGAGAGGGGGCCCTGAGGCAGGAGAAGCACAAGTTCATGTCCAGTATGGACAACTTGTCAAGCCCATGATGAAAGAAAGACAGAGACAGACAGGGACAGAGATAGACACAGAGACAGAGAGAAAGGCTTGGTGCAAAGGTCCTGAGTTCAACTGCCAGTACTACCAAACAAATAAAGGAATCAGCTCCATTCTGTAGCTCTTTTAGGAACCTAACTGTGTTAGAATCCTCTTCACGTCCCGAGGACTTCCTGTCTCGGGCGGTTCCTGACTCACAGCACCCAGTGATCTGCTTCTTTTCTCTCTCTCCTTTTAGATGCTCAGTCCCTGGCAGTGGGCACTCGCACTCAGGATTCCCAGAGCCAGGCACAAGGCCGGACACTGCAAGGCCGTAGGGGAAGGGGCTCATGGAGAGAGGGGGAGCAAAAATGCAGGGCGACGGGAAGGGAAGAGGAAGACAGGAAGGAAGACAGGGAGGGAGGGAGGGAGGGAGGAGAGAGGAAAGAAGCCAGGAAGGGGTGAGAAAATAAATCAGGGAGGGAGGCAGGAAGAGCCAGGAGGAGGAGAGAGTCTTCCTCGGTGTTCTTAGCAGCATCACGCACATACAGTAAAGCTTTACCGGATAAGCAAAATCCCAAAGCCAATCTGAAACAAGACGTAAGCAAACGCAGAGGAAGAAGGATGTGCTCCAAGTGACTCGAGGCCAGGACACAGAACCTTTCAGAGCTCTCAGTGACTCCAGGATGAGGACACAGGTTTGAGGGGCAGGCACACTAACCCAAGGGCGCACGGCAGAGAGGCGGCCCTCGGCCCCACCAGGCTGCAGCTGCGACTGTGCCCAGGAGGGCTCTGCCCTCGTTGACCTCACAAGCCCCGTGCCCACACACAGAGCTTCAGCCATGATCAGTGGTTGTGAATTCGCTTCTGGATTCTGCTGAAGTCAGGGTCAGGAACAGGGTCAGAGCCATGTGGACGCACCCTGAGCTTCAGTTCCCTCCTCTAAGGGCCATGTGATGGGAAGTGAGGCACAGAAGCTGGCACCCCTCCTGCCCACAGTCAACATGCACAACCAGGGAAACAGTCGCCGAGCTGCCCTGGAGGCGAGCCGCTCCAGAGACAGCCACCGACTCTGTCCACATCACTCAGCATCCTGGAGGGGACAACCTCTGCTGTCCTGCCTGTCGGTGCTGGCTGAATTCAGACTCAGGCTTCTGACTGGGCAGACTGAGCCACAGTCCTGGCCCCACTGCTCACATCCGTGAGAGCTTGGACACGTGAGACTTTCCCCTCTGAGGCTCTGTTTCTCAACTATGAAATATGAATAATGCTACCTACTCCACTGCATTCCCTTAAAGATTAAACAACATTCTGCATGTCAAATGTTCGGCATGCAATAAGGGCTCAGAATGCTTTAATCGCTTCTCTTGAGTAACAGTAACAGCTACAGTCATTTCTGACTGCCTGCAGATTGAAGTCCAGACCCCTCGGCCCAGCACACCGCGGCCCTTCTCATTCCTTCTAACCCTTCCTGTCTTCCCTTGCTGCTCTCCTCCTTGGGTCCCCCACTCAAGCCCAAGCGGCCTCCTTCCCTCTGCCTCCCTACCACGACCTCCGTCTCCAGTCAGAGTTCACACACTGCATACTGTTGGCATGGCCTCATGTTCTCCAGGCTGTGTCCCCGGCTGTTCTGGACTTCCTCAGCACCTCAACAGGTATAGCACAGCAGTCTCCTTATCCACAGTGGCCCTCTCCTGGTCATCATCCTTAATATACTTCTGTGGGAACTGACCTTTCTCCACTGTCTGATAAGGGCACCTGGCTCAGGCCTTAGACCACATCACCATGACTTGTGAGTAGACCTTGGCAGCTGGGTGCCGTTTAGTGCCCTGTAATCCCAGGACTCTGGGGCTGAGGTCAGAGGTTAACAAGTTTGAGTCCTCCTCGGGCAACTGAATGAGATCTTGTCTCAACAAGTAGCAAGTGCTGAGATGTATTCAGTATGGAGGCCACGAGTTCAAACCCTACTACAAAAATGAAAAAAGCAAGGCCCAGGAAGTTAGCTTAGCGGTATAAGCACCTGCCTGGCAAGCATGAGTTTTTGAGTTTGATCCCCAGTAAAAAAAAAAAAAAAAAGTGGGCATTCGGCAAATGCTGGCCAACACTCCAACTCTGCTGGAAGCGTGCTTTCCCATAGGCATTGGTAAGCCAAAGCAACATAAGTCCAGAGCTGCCAATTGCCTCGTCACTGTTAAGAAGGATGTGAACTTAACACGAGCGAACAACAGGAATCAAAAATAGAGCCAGACAGATTCTTCGTGACATTATTTGAGCATCTCAATCTCTCCATGTTTATGGCTTCACACTGGGAATCCAAAACTCTACGCTGTATTTTATTTTCATGTATGTAAGCCAGTTTACACCGAGTTGCCCACTATCACTGGAAGACTGCTGATCCACACAGTGACCCAGCTAGACGGTCAGCTTGTCTTCTGTATGGTAATACTGCAGCGCCCACCACTAGTGTGATCACCAAACAGTGTGGAATAAACAAAGAAAAAACATTTCTCTGTCTTTTCCCAGTGCTCCAGTATTCTGCACTCAGATACCTAAATAAAAGTTCACAGAAATAAGAACCACATGGCAGCATTCAGATTCTCACAAGACACACACGCCAAGCCCTTTGCCTTTCTGCACTTCCTTGGAAGATGACACTCACTTTCTCATGGAATGGACTTGGGGAAAGAATGGTGTGAGAAGCTCCTAAGGTTGAAAAGGGCACTTCCAGTCAACTAGTCCAACCCCTGAGACCCCGCTGTACGGAGAGAAAAACTGAGATTTTAACTAAAAAGTCTCACTACTGTGTGGTGAGACATGGGAGGGATGAGCGGTTGTTCCCACCCCAGGGCGCTGGGCCCTGTCCCGTGCCACGTTAGTAGGCAAAGTAAATCAGACACTAATCCAGAGAATTCAGAGATCTCTAAGCAAAATAAACTGTGCAGCTCTGATCCTCAAATCTCAGGAAAGTGCTTCAGGCCAACGTCAGGAATCCTGGGGCCTCCGGTTCAGGTCCCCCCTTACTAGCTACGTGAGGCTCACTGAGCTTTCACTCTCTACACTCAGTTTCCTTTCTCACAGAGGTGAGAGGAATGCAGAATTGGAAGGAGCTAATGGCTACAGGCTTTGGCATTCAATGATTACATTTCATCAAATCGCTAAGATTAAATCCACAGGGATTACAGAGAATCTGAAGGCTAAGAGGTCAGAAACCCATCTGCAGACTCCAAATTTAGGATGAGCTGGGGACTCCAGCTGAGAATATCTTTCCAACTTGACTTTAGATGAAAAACAGAATTGAAATGCACATTATCATCTCTCTGGAGACCACGGAGAAAGGTGGAGAGAGGCATCCTTCACACCCTACAATCATTCTCCCTTCAAAGAACCTGAAAGATCCCCACAGAAATTGAGGTGAGACGGATTTGCAGTACACCATTGGATGTTCATGTGTGCATCCGTGCTGCCTTTTTCAGGAAGTTCTTTCAAGATTCTGAGTCCTTCCAATGGGGTGTGATTCCTTGGACATGTGTGCAAGTTCCCTTGGGTAAGCACACCAGGCCCATTACTTTAACTTTACATCGTGGCTTTCATCACAAGTGACAGTTCTTGGGTTGGTTGCTCATATTCTTGACACTTGACCCCAAGTGTCACCCCATCATTTCCAAAGATGGAGGTTTCCCCAATGGGAGTGACCAAGGGGCTCACTCTATGCTGCAGGGCCAGCTCCCTGCAATGCTCTGGGGTGTGCAGTGACCAGCAAGTGATACAGCACCTCCTCCAGGGGTATCTTTGGAGAGCTCAGTACTTGTGGACTGTTCTGAGGCGCTGATTGTAAAAGACGTTTCTGATGCCTGGTTGCCATATCTGTTCCTCTTTCCCATCCCCAGAGTGACCCAGACTTTCCTCACCCTTCACCATCTTGCCATCCCCTGGCCCCACTTTCCCAGTCCAACTCCCCTCCCTGCCTATAGCTAGCAATGCCCGAGTTGCCGAGTCCTCAAAATCTGTCTCTGATGGCATGGTGGCTGGGGGCAGGGGATGTTCATGGACCCTGGAAACCTGCTTCAGCATTGCTCACTCCCAATGGCCTTTCACTGACTCTCAGAGCAGGAGGACTTCTGGGCTGCACATTTCAGAAGGTCTCAAGGATCCATGCACAGTGGGCATGGCATCAGAATCTTCTTGCGTATGGAGGAGGGGTGAAGGGGCAGAGACCTGCTCTCTAAAGGCCACACTGTCAGGAGTTACCAACTGCCCAAGCTTAAATAGACACCCCTCATCACAAGACTTTAAAGTTTACCAGATCCTCCTTCCTTCGTGCTCTGTAATCCTCTCGGCTGTTTTACTGATGAGGAAACCAAATCTTAGACAAGTAAAGTGAAACACCCAAGTTGACGATGTCACAGTGAGTTAAAGGTCCAAGCCAGACCTCAATTTCTCATGCCTTTTCCTGTGTAACAGAAATTAATTATACCTAGTTATGCCTCATTCACATTTCCACAAATACGGACAACAGAGACCAGTGTAGATGCTAACATAATGCTAACCCAGCAGCAAGGGCAGTCTGCCCATATCCAAGCACAGGGGCTCAGATACCCAATTCTAAGGCTCTGTTCCCAGCTCCACAGCATCTGTCACGGAATCTCCTTCGAGGAGCTGATCAGGGTCGCCAGGGAAGTGAGTGTCTCAGCTCGGAGGAGCAGCACCTCCCCCTGCCTCCTTCAGGAAGCAGCCCCGCCCCGGCCTCCCCTACCTGCCAAGAGCTGCATCCAGGCACAGATCTTGTAGACCGTGGCGGTGTTGCAGAAGAAGAAGAGCGCAAAGCAGGTAATGCAGCCGAGGATCAGCACCATGGAGAGCAGCACGAAGAAGGAGGCCGCCTTGAAGGCGCCCGACGGGATGGTGCTGAAGTCGGTGAAGGAGCCCCGGCAGGTGAGCTCGCGGCCGGCCAGCCCGCTGCCCACGCAGTAGTGGAAGAGGCCGAAGTAGCCAGGCTTGGGGGTGCTCACGCTGTCGCCCACCCAGTAGGGCTGGATGAAGACCACCACGTTGATGATGGCGAAGCAGATGGTGAAGATGGCCCACAGCACGCCAATGGCCCGCGAGTTCCGCATGTAGTGCTCGTGGTAGAGCTTGGAGGCCTCCTGCGAGGGCAGCATGGTGCCAGGGGCGGGACCGGCAGCCGGCCGCAGGCGCGAGCTGGGGACGCACGCAGAGGCCGAGTCAGGGCCGCGAGGCGGGGCCGCGCGGGGCGCGGGGCGCGGGGCCCGGGTGTGGGCGGTGTCGGGGGTGGGGCTGGCGGGGATCCACCGGCGCCTGGAGGGGCCGCGGAGGCTGGGGCGGCAGGGTTCCGGCGCGGCCGCGGCCGGCAGCCAGGTCGCAGGGCCGGGGGTAGCGCGGGAGCGGTCGGCGGGGCCGGCGGGGTCTGCGCGGGCGCCGCTGGGGGGCGCGGGGCCGGGCGGGGGCCGAGGCTGCGCGCGGGGCGCCGGGCTCGGAGGGCTGGGGCGGGGGCGGGCGCGGCCGGAGGCCCTGCGCCGCGCGGGGCCGGGACCCACCTGGGCCGGGCGGCGGGCGGCGGGCGCGGCCTAGGCGCCGGGGCGCGGCGTGTCCGGGCGCGGCGGCTGCTCCGGCCCAGGCGGCGGCCTCCGCGCGGCCTCCATCTTGCTGCGCTGCGCGCGTCCCCGGGCCGCCGGGCGCGTGCCCGCTCCCTCCGCGCGGCCGAGCGCGCGCCCGCGGCGCAGGGGGAGGGGCGCCGTGGTCGGGGGTTCCCCGGCCGGCGGCGGCCGCCTTACGGGGACTCCCTGCGCTGCCTGGCGGGCGGGTCCCCCGCGCAGGCCCGGGACGGCGCGGCGGGCGGGAGGACCCGGGCCCCCCGGGAAGGCCGACCGGGGAGGGAACCCCCAAACCGGCGGCGCCCCCCCCCTGTGGCGGGAGGGTGCCCGCGAGCGGCGCCGTCGGCCGGCGGGACCCCAGGCGCGCTGTGACCCTGCGCCCCGCGCTCTCGCGTGAAGCCCGCTGCACGGGTGCAGGCGCGTGCGCGTGCGTGACGACCCTCGCGAGTGGGTCCCAAGCCCTGGACCCCACGCAGGGCTCCGGAAAGTTGCATCAGTCTGAAATTTAAAAAAGAGTTTTACCAAATGATTTTTTTTCTAGGTGAGAGGAGAGTGCTTTCCTGGAAAAACTTCCTCCTTAGTATAAAGACTCCTTTAAGAAGCGATGGTGACGGTTAACACGAGTGGGTTTCATATGACCCTAATGCCACCCGTCAAGCCTCATCTTCCGTCTTCCCCTGGACTCTGGGCTCAGGCCTTCGCCCGAACACACTGTGAATTTGGTCTCCTCGTCCCTCTCCTCGCAGAGAGGGTATCCTGGCGGCCCTAGAGCCCTTGGATCCCTGTGTCTGCAGGTGGAGGACAGGGGAGAGAGTCCCCAGGTGCCATTTAGAGATCACAGAGAGGGAGCCTGGCCCTGCCAGTCAGGCTGACCGGCCAGTACATTAATCCCACAAAGACGTGTGAGGACCTTTAGGGCCAGTACAGCAGGACACAGGCGGTGGGGCTGCAGCTCTAGGGAGTTTAGCCTCCCGCTTGGAACATACCCAGCTCCTCCTCTTTACTGTTTATTCTGCTGCTAAGCTCAGTAGGGCCTGGGGCGGTCCACTGAGGGTTCTTACTGAGGTGGGCCCTCTGTTCCTCTCTGCGTGTAGCACAGGCCTGTGGAGATCGGCCCACACCACTTCTGACAAAGTGTTGTTGCTGGCTTAGGTTCTCCTTTGGTAGAACACACACCAAATGTTTCTCAGGTGTAAGGGTCAGGCCTGGACGATTAGAATACCCCTTTGTGTTGGCACCGTGAGGGTCCTGGGTTGGTCCTTCACCTTGGCGGAGTAGTAGAACGACACCCAGGAGGACAACGGTAGTTCAACAAGAGGCATTCCTTCTCCGATGGCTCACCTCATCTCATCTTTGAGATCCCACGCAGGAGGTGCTCTAAAAATAACGTAGACACAAAGGAAGCTGAGAAATGGAGTGTTCTGAGACCAGTTTGGGAACCTGGATCCAACCATACCTGCACCATTCTGTTAAAGGGTGTCAATCAAATCACCTTTGGTTTAAGCCAGTTTAAATTAGTATCATTTTTAACTTCCAATCAAAGTAGTTCTAAGCAACTTACTGCATCTTTCCAAAAGAGAGAGCAGGAGCTTCCATGTTGGATTTTTTACATTATAGAACATCTAAGCTGCTTCTCACATGTGGGAAGCAAAGACCAGAAGCTAAGACTGTTGTCTGCCACTTACTATGTGATCAGCACACTGGCGGTGCCCTTCCAAGCCTCATTTTCTTTATTTGTAAAATGGGGGAAAATATACTTCTCACAGATGCTAGGCAGATCAAGAGAGATAATAAGAGCTTTGTAAACTGAAAGAGGATATAATGGTAAGTGATTATCCTTACATTTTAATTGTAAGTGACATCCAGAGTAGAAATAGCAGTGATATTGGAAATGCACTTGCTAAACTGGGAGTAGCTGGGGAAGGATGTGTCCATTTTATTTATTTTGGGTTTTTTTTTAAGATAGGGTCTCAAAATGTAGCTCAGGCCTGCCTTGAACCTCATTATGTAGCCCAAGTTGGCCTTTAACTCCTGGTAATCCTCCTGCCTCAGCCTCCAGAATGCTGGGGTTTTTATCATGCAAAACCACATCCAGCTAAGCGTGTGTCCCTTTGAAAGTGTGAATTTGGGGGCGACTACAGAAGGAGAATGGGACAATTTCCTGAAGGAGAGTTCTTACTGACATAGGGAGGGCCCAGAAGGAATGGAATGAGATGAGTCACGGGGTCAGAGGAGCGGGAAGGGGATCACCGGAATGGGGTGAGCCTTGACTCTTCAGAGGTCAGAAGAGTCACAGGATCAAGATGAGACCTTAAGGCTGGCATGGTGGCCCACACCTGTAATTTCTATTCCCTGGGAGGGTGAGGCAGGAGGATTGCAATTTGGAACCTAGCTGGGATAGTTTACTGATGTAATGAGAGTCTGTCTGAAAGAAATAATTTAAAAAGTAAAAGGCTGGTGATGTGAGCTCAGCAGGGTGGTACACACCTGTAATGCCATCACGCAGGAGGCTGAGGCAGGAGGATCAAATTAAGGGAGGAAAAGGCTTACTTAGCTCACAGCTTACAGACATTTCAGTCCGTAATTGACTGGCTCCAAAGCAGAGTGGCACGTGGCAGAGAGGCAGCAGTTCACGGTGGTGGAAGGCAGCAAAAATAATGAGCACAAAAGAGGGACAGCAAGCCTCTTTTGCTCCCTTATGTTGTATGCAGGCAATGTCACACTCACACTCCCAATCACAAACTGCATTTAGCTGCCTCCAAAAGCCTCCATCACCACAGGAACCTTTGGGTGATATCTGGACGCAAGCCACAACATTCTGCCCCGGGCCCCCCAGACTCACGCACATCCCTTATAGAAAGGCATTTAGTCTGTCTCTTAAAGGTTGTCAAAGTCCTAACAGTTTCAGCATTGCTGAAAAGTCAAAGTTTCAAGTCTCCTACAAGATGTCAGATAAACTCTTAGCTGTAAGCCCTTCTACAAAAGAAAAGAAAGTTAAACACGTCCAACATTTAATGGCACAAGATAAACATTTCCATTCCAAAAGTTTCAAATGGATACAAGGAATGGGAATCCAGCAGGGCAAACATTAAGTACTGCAGTTCCATGTGTAGCATCCAAGACAATCAGCAGCAAGACGTGAGCTTCAGAGGACTCGGGTGACTCTAACTCCACCACGACAGCACTTTTGGTGGTTGTAGCTCCCATGGCTTCGCTTTTAGGCCCACTTTGCCCCCTCCTGGCAGATTTTTTAATTTGACCTGCATTCCTGGTTTTTCCAAACTTCTGCAGTATCCACTGCACCTTTAGCTTTCCCTCACAGCTTTACACACGGTCCTCTCCTGAGCACACTGCGTGGCCTCCCAGACCTTCTGGATTTGGGGTGGAAGCCTTCCTAACCCCATAACTCTTGTATTTTTCCTGCACCTAAAAGCAGCACTACATGGATGATGCCAAGGTCTGCTGCAGACTGGAGCAGTCGTCTTCTCTCTTGGGGTGGGTATCAAGTGCTTGGATTGCTGAAACTTTGAATCCATGTTTGAGGAACAAATTTTCTATGCTGTTGCCATTCTGGAATATGGTGCCGGCTGCCGTCATTTTGGAACATGGTGTTCCTTGACTTTTGGCTTAAAGCAAAATCTTTCATTTTTGCAATTTTGAGGCTGTAGAGGGCAAAGTACTGCTGCTTCTTGTGATACTCTCAGGCCACATTTTTTATTCTTATGTTTCATCTCAGCAACCAAGATCTTCTCAGCTCTGTCTTTGCAGTTCACAGACCGACTAGAGCTTCCTTTTTAGCCAAATTCACAATGTTTTAAATCATTCTTCTGGGCTCTTTAAAAGTCCTTAACAATAGTCATGTTCCCACCCCAACAACACTCAACTGCCTTGAAATTTCTTCTGGCAGACTTATTAGTCTATCATCCTTAATTTCAGTCTCATGCAAGTCTCTGGACACAAGAAATATGCAGAACAATTTTCTTCCAAGCCATAACATACGTTGTCTGGAATCCAACAGCTAATGCAGTACTTTTTCCTAGCAGAAACCTCCTGAGCCTGGTATTTACTGGCAGCATTTATATAAGCCTTTTGGTCTTCCAAGCTCTGAATGGAATCTTCCACACAGAATTGCCTGAGGTGTCCCAGATCTATTTTATTGTTTTGTTATTGGTGGTGGTGGTGCCAGGGATCGAACTCATGACTGTATACTTGCAAGGCAGGTGCTTATGCCGCTGAGCTAAATCCCCAGCCCTTCCAGCTCTATTTTAAGCCAGTATCTCCAAACCTTTCCAATCTCTTCCCACAAGCCATTTCCAAAGGCTCTTGACCCACATGTCTGGTATAGTCACAGCAACAACCCCACTCTTGGTACCAAACGCTGTCTTAGTTACTTTTCTCTCTTTGCTGAGACAAAACACCTGACACCCCATGTTGAGTAGCACATGGCAGAGGAGCAACAGTTCATGGTGGTGGAAGACAGCAAAAAACAGTGAGCACAAAAGATGAAGAAGAGTGGAACAGAGATTTAGCTCAGTGATATAAGTGCCTGTAAGGCAAGAATGAGGCCATGACTTCAATTCCCAGTACAAAAAAAAAGGAGGAACAAGCCTCTTTCCTCCTTTGTTATGCAGGTTACCCACCCTAAGGCAGGTGTAGTGCTCACACTCCCAATCCCAGCAATACACATCGAACCAATCACAAACTCTAAATTTAACTGCCTTCAAAAAGCCCACTCCCCATAACTGCGTGAGACTTTGAGGGGACAGTCATAACATAACAACAGATCTGAATTACATACCGTAAAAGTAGACCGTAACAGCAGACCTGAACTACATAGTGAGACCTTGTCTCAAAAAAAAACCAAAAAAAAAATGCATCCCAGTGTAAAGGCCATGGGATCAATCTTCAATCCCCAAACTGCAAAAAAAGAAAATGGGAACTATAGATCTATAGTGATGCAGATCCACCACCTGGAGGAGAAAAGGGCCCAGGATGCATGCAGCCAATATTCTAGTGGGGCAAGACTTCCAACCTGCCCCAGGGGTTATGCCCAAATTCAGTATAGAGTTCTGCCTAGCAGTTATTAGATTCCTGCTATGTGCTAAGGCCCTGGTCATTGCTATACAGCTATTGTGTCACATGAGTCTTCCCTGAAACCCTTTCAGATATGACACTGGCTGACTGTGTCCTCCACAAAATCCACATACTGAAGTTCTGACCTCTAGTTCCTACCATACAATGGTGTTATATTTGACAATAAGGCATAAGGAGATTCAGGGAAAATGCACTCATTCAAGTGGGTTCTAATCCAATGTGACCTTAGGAAAAGAGATAAGCACTCAGACAATTACAGACTAGAGGACAGCTATCTACAAAGCCAACTAGAACAACCTCAGAAGAACTAACAATGCCAACACATGACATTGCCTCCAAAACTTAAAGAAACTGATTTCTGTTTGAGCCACAAAATCTGAGTTGTTACAACAACTCTAGTACATAGGCAGTATCTTGTGCCCATTTTACATGTAATGGTATAGGTTAATCAATTTGCCCAATCTCACATGTCTAACAAGAGGAGGAGCTGGGACTCAGCCTCAGACAGCCTGTTCCAATGACCATACTTTAATTTACCATAGGAGTCATTTCATCAGCAGAGTAGGTGGCAGTGTAGCTGGCAGTGGGAGCCAGGGGCTCTGAAGTGCTCGCTACTTGGCTACAACCTCAGGTCTCTGGGAAACCGCTCTGTAGAGTGAATTGTTTTGTTTTGTTTTTATTTTGAGAGAGGGAATGCTATGTAGCCCATCCCGACCTAGAACTTCTGACCCTCCCGCTCAGGCTCCTAAGCGCTGGGACTGCAGGTGTGCACCACTGTGCCCAGCATGGAGTGGATTTAACTCGCAGGTCTGACTGCTTGTACCCATATCATTTGACTATGCATAAGACCATTTGATTCGTCTCAAGTTGTTGGGCGCAGGCGCTCAATATACCATACCCCAGCCGGGACTAAGGACCACGCCAGCTTCCGCAATGCGCTACGTCCCTCCTTAAATTAGCCAACCCGTGCGCACCCCGCGCTCTACTCCATACTCTGTGGCAACTCCTGATTGGCCACAGCTGGATATAGTAGCCAGAGCCTGCATCCCATTCCCGCCCTGCTTCCTTGTGGCAGCCTGTGATTGGTCACGGCCAAATATATAAACCAGAGCCCGCGTAAATAAACTAGCAGTTAACTGTCGTCCACAAAAGCGTCACCTGTCTCCTGTTTCATTGGGGCTGCGCCAGTCAACTGGTGGCCCGTACGGGGAGCCCAGAACGCTGAGACCCTCTCTCCGACAGTAAGGGGAACGAACCTCTCTCTCCGACGGAACAGAGACGTCAACAGGTAAAATCGTCAAGCGCCAATAGTGGGGGCTACTTGGCGGGCGAGGGCTGACAGGTTAAACTGCTCAACGTTGGTAGCGGGTGCTACGCAACAGGGCCGGATGGCGGGGGCTATCGGGCAACCTTGGGCGGACGCGTCGCAAGGGTCAGGAACTCGTAAAGAGAGTTCCGGGGGCCGTAAAGAGGCCGGTTTTGGGGGCACCGTAAAGGGGCGCGGGGACTAAGCTGTCCCTGTATTAAAAAAAAGGAAAAAGAAAAAAATAAATAAAAAGAAAAAGAAACTCTTGAAATTCCGGTTAACTTGGGCAACACCGCTACTCAGCCGCTGTCGGTCGCTTTGGGCGACTTACTGAGAGAAAAGGGATTACAAATGAAACGAGAACAAATTCAAAACTTCCTCGATCAGGTCAATAAGGTAGCACCTTGGTTTGGTCCCACGGGGTCCGTTACCATCCCCAGCTGGGATAAATTAGGGAGAGATCTTGACTTTGCAGCAGAAAAGGGCCTCTTGGAACCAGGAGTCAGACCCCTTTGGGCAGTAGTGAGAAGCTGCCTCGCAGACACCTCTTGTCGTGACCATATAAGGGCTGGCGCCATGGCGCTCGGTTACCATCAGGCAGAATCCTCCCGCGAGCAATCTCGCGAGTCCAGTGCCGCAGGCGAGGTGACCCCACCCAACTCAGAAACAAAGGACTCGTCAGATAATGAGGGGGAGGAAGAAGTATACAAAATGGCGGATGCAGACACCACCGAAAGAGGGGAAGTCACACACACGCAGTCGAGAGGGCCCTACTCTGAGGCCATAAATGAGCTGCAACGCAGGATTTCTCAGAGTAAATGGGTCAATGAAAGCGAGTACGGGATCCCAGGGCCACCCCGTATAAGACCTACGGCTCTACCTCCCAACCCGCCAGATTATCACGCCCACCAGAGACCCTGCCATCAGCTATGTAGCTGTCCGCAACGGGTCCAGACGTCCCCTGGGACATTCCAGGAAGACCTTTGGCATCAAGTCAAAAGAGAGGACCCAGGAGGCCTGGGCCGTTTTCTCCAGGCTTTTCCGGTTGCTATAGATGCTCAGGGAAACAGAGCCCACCTGCCTATAGATATGAAGGCGATAAAGCATCTTAAAGAGGCCAGCACCATATACGGTGTTAACCGGGCGTATACCCTGACCCTAGTAAAAGCCATGGCAGGAAACGCCATGACACCTGCTGATTGGGCCAGTTTGTGCAAGGCAGTGCTCAGCCCAGGCCAATATCTTGATTAGAAAGCTTGGAATGTTAAACTTGCCACAGAACAGGCCCAAGCTAATGCCCAGAACAATCAGGCCGCCTGAAACGCGGATATGTTATTAGGACAAGAATATCTCAATAACCAGCTGATATTCCCACAAAAGTATATACACAGATAAATAAAATAGCCATACAAGCATGAAAACGGGTCTCGGCTAGGGGAGAAGTCTCAGGCCACTTGACAAAAATTTTGCAGGGCCCGAGCGAGCCTTTTTCAGATTTTGTGGCCCGCATGATGGAGGCGGCAGGGAGAATTTTTGGGGATGCAGAGACAGCCATGCTGCTCATTAAGCAGCTCACAGCTGCTCTGGGTCAGCACCAGGTGTAGTTCGTTAACTTGGCAGGAGTCGGGGCTTGCCATTGTTGACGGCCCTACCACGAGACAAAGCAGAAGCCGCATCCAAACTTATTCAAGAGCAATTAAAGTTAGGCCATATCAAACCCTCAAGTCTATTCTGTTTAAACAAAAGGAGGGTATTGCCTAGGGCATGACACCTAGGACCAGACTAAATCTCACCCTCTTCACTTACAATTTTATAAACATCAACCCACAAGGATCCACGCCAGCACAGCTACATGCCAACCCTGTCACACCCAAACATGGTTGGGTACGCTGGAAAGACCTCCTGCATGGGGTGTGGAGAGGCCCCAGTCCAGTACTTAGTTGGGCGAGAGGGGAGGTTTGTATCTTCCCGAAGGAAGAAGGCAGCGAACCTGTCTGGGTCCCGGAACGCCTGATACGTCCCTGCAAACCACCAGACCCCGACCCAGAGGATACGTCAACCACAGAACAGAGGAACCAACAGGAGCCTCACAAGCCAGACCAAGCAAGTACACCCACAACTCCCATTAACCATGGCACCTTGGCCAACTCCCCTGGTTAGTAGCCTCCTTTTCCCTTCCTTCTTGCATCTCGTACGGTCCTTGCAGCCAATGACTTTTCTAAATTGCTCCACCGCAACCTGTTAAATGTTATAATGTTGGGATAACAGTACACTTTCAGCTGTTGTTATGCAGGTACTCCAGTTCACAACGGTTCCAGTTATGGCGGACTCAGACGAGTTTCCTGTGATCCAGCTCGGGCCAACTCTCCAATTGGCTTTCATAAAGGAATGGGCGGGAATAGGGGCTCTGGCTACCATGACTACACTTGCCGCATTCGGCAGTCTACTTCTGCTCTGTCGGATTCGCAGACAAAGGAATAGGGACAAAGTATCAAACAAGCATTGCTGATGATGGAATCTGGTCAAAGCCCGGCAGCATGGCTCGCCATGCTGTGACGCAGGTGTGGAGCAAAGCATCGCAGGGGGTGTCGTCCTTGGCCAGGAGACACCCTGGTCCCCATGTTGGTGAGCATGTGGGTTGGGCTCATAAAACAATACTCCCGCCCCCTCCAAAAGAGCACCAACAAATAGTGAGGCACTGTCATGACTGCGCAGCATGACGCCTCACGAGGGGCACCGACCTCTGGAGACCCTGCATCAGTTATAAAGAAAGGGGGAGATGTTGGGCGCAGGCGCTCAATATACCATACCCCACCCGGGACTAAGGACCACGCCAGCTTCCGCAATGCGCTACGTCCCTCCTTAAATTAGCCAACCCGTGCGCACCCGCGCTCTACTCCGTACTCTGTGGCAACTCCTGATTGGCCACAGCTGGATATGGTAGCCAGAGCCTGCATCCCATTCCCACCCTGCTTCCTTGTGGCAGCCTGTGATTGGTCACGGCCAAATATATAAACCAGAGCCCGCGTAAATAAACTAGCAGTTAACTGTCGTCCACAAAAGTGTCACCTGTCTCCTGTTTCATTGGGGCTGCGCCGGTCATCAAGTGTCATCCTGCAAGTAAGCAGCTTCCTCCAAGCCCCAGTTTTGGCACCTGTAAATAAGGAAGATGACAGCAGTCTCGTTCAAGACTGAGTGAGATGTTGTGCTCAGGTGAGCTATATCCCGGCAACAAATAGGAATTTATACCTAACAGCTTGTGTGAATTTGAGTATGTAACTTAAATCTCTGAACCTCATGCTTCTTATTCATAAGACTGAACTAATCATTCCTTAAACTTACGTGGTTTAAGTGAAGTGAATCCTGTAAGGAATGGGTCAGTTTACATTATTACAGAGGGTTTCTCTTTTGCAGGAAACTGTTTTAAAGACAATTGCAGTGATTGGAATAAGGGAAAAGAGGAAAGAAGGAAGAGAAAAGGAAAAAGGCATAATTTTGAATAGATAGATGGACAGATAGACATGGTAACTAAACTGACTACACTACAAACTGCATTGGTTACTATCAAAGAAAGTGAGTGCTCATGTTTAGATCAATTTTACACGTCTATATCTGTTAATCTAAGCAACACTCTTGAAGATACCAATATGCAATATTACAACCATTGTCAAATTCCTATCATCTTGTTTTGTAGACCTATATTGTTATTATATTTGGTTTCTTGTTGTTTGTATTGCTTTTTGTTTTTCTTTTCTATGGCTTTTTAATCTTTTTTCTTTCTTTCTTTCTTTTTTTTTTTTTTTTTTTTTTTTGGTTTTAAACTCACGACCTTGTGCCTGCCTTAAGTGCCAGGCACTTACACCACTGAGCTAAATCCCCAGCCCCTGTGTGTGTTTAATCTTAAGAAAATAAAAAACAAAATTAAATAAATAAAACAACAATTGCAATAACCAGGAGTGATGGTGCCCGTGACCCAGCACTCGGAGACTGAGGCAGAAGGACCACAAGTTCAAGGCCAGCTTGGGCTCGATATGAGTTCAAGTCCAACCTGAACTACATAGCCAAACCCTGTCTCAAAAAACCAAAAAATCAAATAATTAGCTAATTAATTAATTGACTATTGCAACTGGAGAGGAATGTAGTATAAATGCTCCTGGAAAAATTCCTAAATTGTCCATAAGATAAAATAAATAAGATTTCATGTATTTCACCCCATCCTGTAATTCTCAGGTACTCAAGTCTGGGGAAACTGAGGAAGATACAAACCGAATGTGCCTTTTCCAGCTGGGGTGGGGCTCAGGGGTGGAGCCTCTGCTTACCAAGTTCATGGCTGCAGGCCCAGTTCTCAACACGGATGAAAAGTAAGCCATGTTCCACATAGGAAGACACTGCGCACTTAAAGTTTTGTTCATTCATTTGTTTGAGACTGTGCAGTGCAAGGAGGCCTGGAGCTCAGTATGTACCCAGGCTGGCCGCCAGCCGCCAGAGACCCTCCTGCCTCAGTCTCCTGAGTGTTAGTACTCCAGGCATGCTCCACCACACCTGGGTAAACTTGCTTTATTCTTTTAGGTTCCGGATTCCTCTTCTTCTTCTTCTTCTCCTTCTCCTCCTCCTCCTCCTCCTCTTCTTCTTCTCCTTCTTCTTTCCTTTCTTCTTTTCTTCTTCTTGCCCTTCCTCCTCCTTCTCCTCCTCCTCTTCTTCTTTTCCTCCTCCTCCTCCGTCTTCCTGATAATGTTGCATTGGTGCATTTTAGATGTACATAATGGTAACGTTCATCACAGGGAATCTGTACTGGTGCGTGGTATGTGTTGCTGCCGCCTCTTTTTTCCCACCCCTTCTCTTACCCACAACCCCTCTTTCTCTCCTTATTTACAAAAGCCTTGTTTACATTTTTCCTCCTCTCTCTTATTTTTATCCCTTTCATCTTTTCCCTCCTCTTTTTCTTTATCCCCTTCAAGTTGAATAATTTCTTCCTATCTTACCGTACCTATTATACATTTTATACACGTGTGTCCAACTTATCTCACCCAAGATTATGATCTCAAGGTACATCCATTTGCTAGAAATGTCTCAGACATACTTATTTATAGCCGAGTAGTATCATTATGTGGAAAAATACCTCTTTATACATTCATCTAGTGATGGGCATCCGGAATGCTCCCAAGATCGGCTGATTACGAACTGTGCTCCTATAAACATGGATGTGTGTATATGGCTGTAGCGTGATGCTTTTAAACCTTTTGGGAAGACACCAAGAAGTGACACTGCTGGGTCAGATGAATCTTTAGATTTAGTTTCTTGAGGAATCACCAACTGATCTCCACAGTGGTTACGGCAGTCTACACTCCCACCAGCGGTGGAGAAGGCTTCCCTTTTCCCGATAGCCCTTCCAGCATCTGTTACTGCTTGATTTCCTGATAGTGGCCCTTCTTTCTGGGGTGAGGTGGAATCTCAGTGTTGTTTTAATTTGCACTTTTCAAATGACCAGTGATGCGGAACATTTTTTTCACGTACTTATTTGCTGTTTGTATTTCTTCATCTGAGAGCTGTGTATTCATCTCAGATGCCCATTTTTGGATTGTGTCTTTAAATCTGGGAGGACTGATTTTTTTTTTAGTTCTTTATATGTTCTTTTTCATCCTTTATCTGAGGAACAGCTGGAAAACATTTTCTCCCATGTCATGGGTTGTTTCTTTACTCTGTTGGTAGTTTCTCAAGCTGTGCACAAGCTTTTCAATAGAGTGAGATCCTAGTTGTTGATTCTTTGTGATAGTTCCTGTGAAATTGGGATTTTGTTCATAAAGTCTTTTTTACACCAATGTCTTCAAGAGTTTTACTTACTTCCAGCAGATTTAACATTTCTCTTTTAATATTAAGATCTTTGATCCATTCTGATTTCAGTTTAGTGCAAGGTGAAGGACATGGGTCCCATTTTAATCTTCAGCATGTATAGAGTCAGTTTTTCCAATTCTATTTTTTTTTTATTTAAAGAAAGACAAAACAAAATAGAAAACGGGCAGAAATAGTACATACTTTCAAAGAAAAGAAATAAACAGCAGTAAATCACTAGTTGATGCATACATATTGTCCCCCCACAAATAGTTGTTCAAGATACAAAAGTGGAGCATATAAATGGGAATTCAAACAGTGAGACTGCAAACAGTTCTGTTCAACTATCCAACAAAAACTTAAGTAATATGGCTATCAATCCTATACACTTAGACATGTACACATTTATCCATATCTTCATTTATGTTGAGACCTAATAAAACTGTTTAGATTAAAATCCTTCTGAACAGGGGACTGGGGATTTAGCTCAGCGGCATAAGCGCCTGCCTTGCAAGCAGGCAGTCATTAGTTCGATCCCTGGTACCGATAAAAATGAAAAAGACAAAAAAAAAAGTAATAAAAAATCCTTCTGAACAAAGATTAATAACATTGCTGGATTTCACATCATGACACTCCGGAATCAGCACTGGGTACTGCAGTGCCCCTTTCTTTCCTTCAAAGTATTTGTTCACTTCATCATGTGTCATAAGATCAGTTCTCATAAATTGTTTATAGGCTTTACGCAAGCATGAGTCTTAACATGTATTTCTATCCTTTCTATATTAGAGGGAGAAACAAAACAAAGCAGAACAGAACTAAACATATTCCTATACACATAAAACTAAAAAGACATTTAAAAAAAACTGCTATAAGGTCCAACTCCATTTATTAAAAAGTCTATCTTTCCTCCTGAAAAAGTGTTTGGACTCACTGTCACAGGTAAGTTAGCTGAGCATGCCTGGAGTGGTTTCAGCATCCTCCATTCTGTCCCACTGATCCTTTATCTGTTATTTTGCAGTGCCTTGCTGTTTTTATCACAGTAGCTTTATAGTATAATTTCAAGTCAGGGATTGTGGTGTCCTCTGTCTTGCCTTTGTTGCCCAGGGTTGCCTTTGCTATTCTAAGACTTTTTTGGTTCCAAATGAATTTTAGGATTGTTCTCTCTAATTCTGTGACATATGCTATTGGAATTTTGCTTGGGATTTCATTGAATCTGAATAACAGTTTTGGAAGTATGGTCATTTTCACTACATTGGTTTCTCCTACCAAGAGCACAGGGTATCTCTCCATTTTCTAATATATTCTTCAATCTCCTTTATTTTTGAATATAGATGTCTTTTACATCCTTTGTTAGACTGTTTCTTAGGTATTCCATTTTTTGGAAACTATTGCAAAAGGGCTTGTTTCCCTGATTTCTCTCTCAGTGTCTGTTATTCATGTACAGGAAGGCTGTTGATTTTTGAATGCTGACTTTGTATCTGGCAATGTTACTAAATTTGCTTATTAAACATATTAGTCCTGTTTTCTTTTATTTTAAAGAGACTAAAACCAACAAAATAAAACAGAATAAAGCCAATCAAAACAAAGCAGTGAAAATGGTACAGAACTTTAAAATAGGATAACAGGAAATCAACAATGGTTATCATAATATATCTTGCTATCTTCACAATAGTTGTCCATACCATAAGACATAGCAAAATCAAACAAAACAAAACAGAATAAAACCAACCAAAACCTAACATTGAATAAAACAAAATAAATCAGAACAAAACAAAACAGTGTGAACAATACTGTACATTGTTATCTTCAAAACAGTCGCTCAGGTTACCAGACCCAGGGATAAAACAAAACAGTAAAATGGAACAAAACATTGGATTTCAAAAGCAAGACAGGGGGCTGTCCCCACAGTTGACACAGTGCACGCTGCCATCCTCCCAGGGGATGCCCAGACCGCCAGCCCCAGACCCGCAGTCGACCAAACAATACAAGCATCAAGCTGTTCCCTTCCCCTCAGCTGCTGTCCTCTTACCCCGAGTCCTCCAAATCAGTATGTGCTGGGAATGCACTTCTAGTTTTTCAGCCTGTGCACCGGCTGCCTCACGGAAGTGTGATTTCTCTTCTGGCTGAGGCTCTTAGCCATCAGCATGATGGAGCCTGCTTCAAGGGAAGGCTTGGTTTCTCTCCTGGCTGAGCCTCTTTCTGATCTGCATGGTAGAGCCTGCCTCGTGGGAAGGCCTAAACCTAGTAGTGTTTTGGTAGAGTTTTTGGAGTCTTCTATAAGAGCAGCATGTCGTCTGCAAATAATGATATTTTAAACTTCTTTCTTCCTGTCTTTTTTCCTTTTGTTTCTTTCTCTTGTCTAATTGCTCCAGGACTATGTTGAATAGGAATGAAGACAGTGGACATCCCTGTCTTGTCCCTGATTTTAGACTGAAAGTTTTCAGTTTTTGTCCATTTAGGAGGATGTTTGCTGTTGGTTTGTCGTAGATGGCTTTTATCAGATTGAGATAAAGACCATCTATTCCAACTTTCTGTAGAGGTTTTATCATGAATGGGTGCTGGATTTTGTCACAAGCTTTTTCTGCATCTATTGAGATGATCCTATGATTTTTGCCCTTGGCTCTGTTAATATGTTGTATTATATTTATACATTTACCTATGTTGAACCATCCCTGAATCCCTGGGATGAATTCAACTTGTGATCATAGTGTACAATCTTAACGATTTGCTGCTCTCTGTTTGTCACTATATTAAGCATTTTTGCATTTATGTTCATTAGAGAAATTGGTCTGTAATCTCTTTCTTAGTTGGGTCCTCCTCTGGTTTTGATATCAGGATAATGCTTGCTTCCAGGAATGAAACTGGGAGTACTGCTTCCCTTTCAATTTCATTAAAGAGTTTAAAAGTAATGGTTTTAGGTCTTCTCTCAATTACTTGTAGAATTCAGCAGTGAATCCTTCAGGGCCTGGGTTTTCTGTGTTGATAGGTTTTTAATTACATCTTTGAGTTCTTTTTTGATATTGGGTTATTTAGGATTTTTATATTTTCTTGATTCAGCTTTGATAATTCATGTTTCTAGGAATCTGTCCACTTTTTCTGTATTTTCCACCTACTGGAATACAAGTTTTCAAAGTATATGATCCTCTGGATTTCTGTAGTGTGTGTTGTGATTTCACCCTCTTCATTTCAAATTGCATGGATTTGAGTCTTTTCTTTTCTTTCTCTTTTTGATAAGGCTGGCTAAGTGTTTGTCAATTTTATTTAATCTTTCAAAGAACCAATTCTGAAATTCATTGATTCTTTGTATTTCACTTTAGTCTCCAGTGTGTTAATTTCTGCTCTGATCTTTATAATTTCCTCCCTTGTATGAGCCTTTGGTTTAGCCTTCTCTTCTTGTTTGAGAAGTTTAAGATTCAACATGAAGTTTTTTATACGTACTTGCTCTGTGTTTCTGATACGGGTATTTACTGTTATAAATTTTCCTCTTAAGACTGCTTTCATTGTGTGCCATAAGGTCTGGTATGTTGTACCATCATTATCATGCATCTGTAAAAACTGACTAATTTCTTCTTTAATTGCATCTGTGATGCATTGGTTGTTCAGTAGGGTGCTATTTAATTTCCATGTGTTGATGAAGTTCTTGTGGTTTTCTTTGCAATGGATTTCCAATTTCATTGCTCTGTGGTTTGATAGGATGCATGGGATAATTTCAATTCCTTTACATTTACTTAAGCATGTTTTATGAGCCATTATATGGTTTATTTTGGAGAATGTCCCATGAGTAGCTGAGAAGATATTCTGATATTGTGGAGTAGAACACTCTAAAGACATCCACTAAGTCCATTTGCTCAAAAGTTTGATTTAGTTCTAATATTATCGATATTTTGTGTAATTGATCTGTCTTTTTGTGACAGTGGGATATTGAGGGCTCCCAATACAAATTGAATTAGGGTTTATTTGATTTTTCATGTCCATTACTAATTGTTTTATACAGTCGGGTGCACTGGTATTTGTTGCATATATATTTATGATTGTTACCTCTTCCTCTTGGATTGTTCCCTTTATGAGGATGTAGTGAGCTTCTTTATTTCTCTTAATCAGTCTTGGCTTAAAATTCCCTTTGTCTGCAAGTAGAATAGCTACCCCTGCTGTTTTGTTGATTCCTGTTGCATAGAGTATTGTTTTCCATCCTTTGGCTTTCAGTCTATAAATTTCTTTTTGAATTAAGTGTGTTTCTTGTATGCAGCATATTGTTGGATCTTGCTTTTGATCCTTTCTGCCAGTCTGTGTCTTTTGACTGGTGAATTGGTTAAGACTTACATGTATTGACTTATCCTCGTCCTGTTATTTTCCTGTTGTTGGCCCC
This sequence comes from Cavia porcellus, assembly GCF_034190915.1. Taxonomy (NCBI): domain Eukaryota; kingdom Metazoa; phylum Chordata; class Mammalia; order Rodentia; family Caviidae; genus Cavia; species Cavia porcellus. The sequence continues at coordinate 74,462,749 of NW_026947498.1, forward strand.
TCTACTTTTTTTCCTTCCCTCTAATTGTTTGGCTTTTCTGGTAGATTTCATGGAGCTGTAGTCCTTATTAGCTCTTTCTAGAATGTTCCTCAGAACATTTTGGAGTGCTGATTTGGTGGTTAGGTATTTCCTGGGATGTTCTTTGTCAAGGAAATATCTTATTTCTCCATCAATTCTGGCACCAAGGATTGAAATCATGACTTTGCACTTGCCAGGCCTCCACTTACATCACTGAGCTAAATCCCCAGCCCTCTCCATCAATTTTGAAAGGAAGTTTTGGGGGATACATCAATCTGGGTTGAAAGTTGTTTTCCTTTCCTTTAGACCTTGGAGTGCTTCAGTCCAAGCTCTCCTTGACTTTGTGCTGAGAAGTCTCCTGTGATTCTGATGCTCTTTCCTTTACAGGTGATTTGTTTCTTTTCCCTAACAGCTTTTAAGATTCTATTCTTGTACTGAATTTCTAGAATCTTGACTATGATATGTCTGCATGTAGGTCTTTTTTAAATCATTGTTAATTGGAGTTCTATATGCCTCACTTATTTGTATGTCAAATCCTTTTCATCTACCAGGAAAGTTTTCTGTCGCGATGTCTGTGAACATGTTTTTAATGTCATTTGTGGTATCCCCTGTCTGTCCATTGACTCTAATTAATCTTAAATTATTATTATTTGTCTGATCTGGCAGCTTCTGGATTGATTTCTCCTGGTTCTTGCTAGTTCTGAAAAATCTTTCTTTCCTGGTCACTACCTACAAGCCTGTCTTCAGTATCTTGAGATCCTGTCCTCACATTGGCCTAATCTGCTTTGAATGCTTTCAATAGAATTTTTATTCTCCTGGATAACTGCTTGAATCTGCTTTATGGATTCCATTTGTTTCCTGTGCTGTGCTTCCATGATTCGATTAAGTTCATCTTTTTTTTTTTTTTTTTTTGGTCTATGTCTGCTCTCACATTGCTCAGCATGGTGTGTATTTTGGTAATCCTGTAACTATTTGAGAGATTACTTCTGATTTCATTTTTTTCCAGAGCCCCATTGAGTTGCTTTGCTGTCACCACTTCGGAGGGACCAGCTGGGGAACTTTAGGACTGTCGCACTTCATTGCCCGCTGGGTCTGCCTTTGGTGAACTGGATGTCTGGGGTTGCATCTTGTTTAAGTGTCTTCTGATCCTTTTTAGTTTAATTCCTGGGATGATGTTTGTAAATTGCCTATGGTGGGTTGCTTTATTGGTTTATTTAGAACACTTAGGTGATGATTACTTCTCTGAGGTATCATCCAGGTGTACCTGGTTTTGGGGTTTTGAGTCTGTTAGAAGATGTTACCTCTTCAGTTTTCTTGGCGATGAGAAGTTGCTGTTCATTTGGCCTGGTACCTGCCTCTTTGGCACTATGCCTCTGTATTTTCTGTGGCCTGAGTTCTCAGTCATGGATTATCTGTTCAGAACAAGTATGTCAATTTTTGCTGTAGTACTACTCATAGCAGCAAACACAGCTTAGACAACAAACTGGGCTCACCCTTAAGTTGTAACTGTTAACCTTATGAATTAGATTTGGGATTATATAACAAAATATAAAACAAAACAGATAATTATTTGCAATAGGTAAGTCCAAAATGTGCCAATTTTCCCCTCAGGAATTAAAATTGAAAATAGATTAAGGAGAAAATAGAGAAGTGGAAGAAGAGAAAGAGATTACAAGTGAGGCTGGAGGACAAAGATGGGTCCTGCCAGCTTAGGGGGACTGGTGCAGGCTGAAGGAAGAGAGAGTAGGAGACATAAAAGTACCCACACAGAGCTTGGGAACAATGACAAAACAATGAAAGAGAAAGAGAAATAAAAAACAAGCTGAATAAAACAACACAAAAGAAGAAAAGAAAGGATTCTCTCTGGGTTCACTAGTAGCAGTCTGTGGAGAAGAGTCCCAAATTGTGCCACTTGGCAGAGTAGTACATGGTCTTGGCAGGCCTGCCTGAGACCAGACTCACGGGGCTCGCTGCAGTCCAAGCAGTTTCCACCGGTCTGCACCCAGCTAGAGCTGCTGGAGGGAGCTGGCAGCAGTGCCGGTTCCAGACTTACCTGCCCTGACTCCAAAATGGCTCCCACCTAATTTCTCTCTCCTGCAGGACAACCTGGTCCTCTTTATCACTGCCAGCCAGGGCATGATGTCCACATTCCCTTCCACTGTTGCATCTCTGTGCAGAGGCCTCTGGGGTTGCCAGCCACCATGGCCACCATGACCACGCGTCCCCAGGTTCCAAGAACTCCTCTTGCTCAGTAAGTCCAGCTCCAGGTGAGGGTGCTGCCAGCTACCACCTCTTCTTCACTGAAGTTTTCCTTTTTCTTGTCTCTGTGGGCCTCAGTTCAAACTTCAGAGTCTTCCTGTGTCCAGGAGACCCACTTGCTTCCTCCTGCTCCAGCCAGAACAGTGCCAAGGCCCTAGACAATCCAAGCAATGAGTTGATAGGCAAGAGTGTACCATATGACATTGTATTGCTCAATGTATACATAAACTCTCCTACAGTGAGGGGCAGTTCCTTTCCTCTCATCTGGAGCGTAAGGGCTCCACCTGACCCCAGCTTTTGTTTCTTCTTTATTTTTTCACCCTCTTATGGTTCTTCACCCCAAGAACTTGAAGAGCCACATGGGTCATGGCATGGCACAGTTAAGGGTCCACAGGATGAGGCCCCAAACCTGATCCGTCCTCACTGCCCCCTCTCCAGTCCTCCACGCAGTCAGATCCAAGCCCATGGTCCTGTGGCTCTCATCCACCTGACAGCAGTCCCTCCTGTGGCCTCCCTGAAGCTGCCATGGGAGGTGGGACAGCAGGAGACACTATGGGGTACAAGTCTCTCAGCAAAGACTTTGTAATGGTTAACTTTCTTGGCTTTTTCTCTCCTTGTGTCAGCTTTCTATGACTGAACAAACACATGGGATAATCAATTTAATAAAGAGAAACATTTATTTTGATTCTAGACTTCAAAGGTTTTTTTTTGTTTTGTTTTTCTTTTGAAACAGGGTCTCACTATGTCATTCAGACTGGCCTCGAATTCACTTAAGTAGCCTAGGCAGGCCTCAAATTCACAGCCCTCCTCCTGCCTCAGCCTCTCAAGTGAAAAAAAAATTCTATTGAAAGTATACATAACAGAGTGAAACAATGTGAGGACAGAATATCAGATATAGAAGACAGGATTACAGCCAGTGATCATGAAAAGATTTTGTAAAAATAGCAAGGCACCAAAAAATTAATCCAATAGCTGCTAGATGATGCAAGGAAAAACAAGAGATACATCAAATGACATAAAATAACTTTTCATAGACATCATGGCGGGAAACTTCTCTAGCAGGAAAAAACCAATCTGACACAGAGACAAGTGAGGTATACAGAATCCAATTAGCCATGATCAAAAGTGACCTATACCAAGGCACATAATATTCAAGACTCCACAAATTCAACACAAGAACAGAATATTAAAAGCTGTTAGAGAAAAGAAACAGATCATCTGTAAAGGACAGCCAGTCAGAATCACAGTAGACTTCACAACTCAAATCCTCAAGTCAAGATCTTGAAGTACTTCAAGCCCTAAAAGAAAACAACCTCCAGCCCAGATTGATTGTACCCTGAAAAATTACCTTTCAAAATTGATAGAGAAATAAGATACTTCCATGACAAGAAGATGTGAAGAAATTCATGATCACCACACCAGGGATAGTGGAGCATGTTTGTAATCCTAGCATTTTGGAGACTGAAGGAAGAGGATCACTGTGAGTTTGAGGCCAACCTAGGGTATACAAAGTAAGTTGTGGGGTACAAAGTAAGTGAAACCATGTCTCAAAAGGGCCAAAAAAAGAAGAAATTCATGACCACCAAACCAGTGCTCCAAAATGATCTGAAGGACAATGTAGAAAGAGATCACAAGGACCACAACTGGATGAACCCCAACGGAATGAGTCCACAGGCAGGAGAGCAATTAAACAGAGGGACAGTAAGGGAACCAAAAACAGGAAAACTGCATGACAAAGATAAATCAATACATACCAGCTATAATTATCAATGTTAGTGGTCTAAATTCACCAAACGTTAAAGGATGAAAAATAATGCTCCATGTGACAGAAACCTGGAAAACAGCAGGGGTGACTATTCTATTTGCAGGCAAAGTAGATTTCAAGCCAAGACTGACAAAGAGAGATAAAAGTCATATATTCTTGTAAAGGAAACAATTCAAGAAGAAAAGATAACAATAATAAACATATGTGCACCAAATATCAGCACAACCAAGTATATAAAACAAATATTAACAGACATGACAAATAAATAAGCATCCAGGTATAATGGCACATTCCTGCAATCCTAGCACTCAGGAGGCTGAGCCAGGAAGATTGTTGCAAAACTGAGACCAGCAATAGTGAGCCAAAGGCCAGCCTGAACTGCATAGCAAGATCCTGTCTCAAAAAGACTAAATAAATAAATAAGCACTAATACAATTATAATGTGGAGACCACAATAACCCTTTCAAAAATAGATCAACTTGGGGCTGGGGATTTAGCTCAGCGGCATAAGTGCCTGCCTTGCAAGCAGGCAGTCATGAGTTCGATCCCTGGTACCGGTAAAAAGGAAAAAGCCAAAAAAAAAAAAAAAAAATAGATCAACTTGACAAAAAAACAAGAAATGTAAGAATTGAACCAAACTTTTGAACATATAGAATCAGTAGACATCTACAAAATGTTCCACCCCACAACATCAGAATACACTCTTCTGAGCTGCATATGGTACATTCTCCAAAATGGACCATATACTAATTAATAAAGCATGTTGTCTGGGTTGCTGTTTTGTTTGTGCCAGGGATCAAATTCACAACCCTGTGCTTGCCAGACAAGTGCTTACACCACTGAACTAAATCCCCAGCCCTAGAGCATGTTTAAATAAATACAAAAAAATTCACCAAGCAACCTGCTCACCTCCCTAGTAAGCAGCTGTGGCTCAGGCAAGCTGAAGCCAACCCAGGGAGAGAACCACCCAGGTTCTCCCAAGATCCACATCATGTTGGAACTTAGGGTGCTGGGAAACTAAGCAACCAGCTCACCTCCCTGGTAAGCAGCCATGAGCTTACTGGAGTGTGGGCTGAGAATCAAACATCCCATGCTCTCCATCAGCAAATGAGAGCCAGAGTTCTGAGCATCTCTTGGGAAGTTGACCATATGCAATATATAGTAAATAGGGGGATTTCCTTCTACCATCTCTTTGAAGGCAAATATTGTTATCACCGTTTGACTTTGTTCTGATTAATTGTATTTCTCTATTTAATAATCTGTTTTGATAAGTTCTATAATGTTCTGTATTTTGTCTGACTTTGCTATACCTGATTGAAAGAACAAATATTGTGAAGATAACAAGATGTACTATGGTACCTATTACAGTTATCCCAAAGTTACAGTTACATTTAAACCTGCTGTGAAGTTTTATACCAATTTCACTGCACTGTCTCAATTGGCTTTGTTCTGTCTTGTTCTGTTGTATTTCACTACCCTCAAAATAATAAAAAAAATTTAAAAAAGGAGTTCAAATTATCCCATGCATATTAGTGGAATGAAGTCATAAATCAACGGCAAAAGAAAACATCAAAAATTCATAAACACATGGACATTAAATAACACACTCCTGAATAGCTAATGGGTCATAGATGAAATAAAAGAAGAAATTGGACAGTTTCTACAATTAAATGATAATGCCAATACAACATACCATAACTTATGGGATACAAAGAAAACGGTCTTATGTGGGAAATGTATAGTGGTGAATTCTCATGTCAGCAAAACAGACCAAGTTCAAATAAACAATCTGTTGTTGAACCTCAAGCTTCTAAAAAAAAAAAAAGAACAACCTCATAAGTAGGAAATTATAAATATCAGAGCACAAATTAATTCATTGGAGAAAAAATACAAAGAATCAATGAATCAAAGAGGTGGTTCTTGGAAAGATTAAATAAAATCAACAAACCCTTATGCAACCTTATCACAAAAAGGAAAAGATAGACTGAAATCCATGCAATTAGGCATGAAAAGGGTAGAAGCAGCACAGATCCTGCATAAATCCAGAAGATCACCTATATCTACTTTGAGAACCTGTATTCCAGTAAGATGGGAATCCTAACTAAATGGATAGATTCCCTAGATACACATAAAGTACCAAGGGTGAATCAAGAAGACATAAAAATTCTAAATAAAGCAAGTCAATGAAATTGAAGATATAATTAAAAATCAACCAACAGAGAAAAGCCCAGACTCTGACAGATTCACTGCTGAATTATACAAGAAATCTAGAGAAAAACTACTGCCACTACTTCTCAAACTCAAAGGAAATAATATGCCTGAATTCATTCCTAGAAGCAAGCATTACTTTGATATTGAAAGCAGAGAAGGATCTAACCAAAAACAAGCCTATAGACCAATTTCCCTCATGAGCATAGACACAAAAATCCTCAATAAGATCCTGACAGGAAATCATCAACAAGACTGTTACACAAGGACTGGTGTTCATCCCATGCAGGAATGGTTTGACATATGAAAATCAATACACTTAATATATTAATAGAGCCAACAATAAAAACCTTATGATCATCACAACAGATGCAGAAAATGCAACATCTGTTCATGATACAAATCCTACAGAATATTGGAATAAAATGTCTTTATCTCAATCTAATAAAAGCCATCTATGACAAACCAATTGTCAACATTACACTCAATGATCAAAAATTGAAATATTTCACTCCAAAATTGGGAACAAGGCAAAGGTGTCCATTGTCACCACTCTTATTCAGTATAGTTTGGGAAACATTACCCAGAGTCATTAGACAAAAAAAGAAATAAAAGGAATAAGTATAAGAAAGGAAGAAGTTAAATTATTTTATTTGCTGATAACATGATGTTCTACATAGAAGACACCTAAAACCCCACCAGAAGACTTCTTAATTTAATAAACCAATGCAGTAGCATACTTGAATACAAAATGAACAATCAAATCTATTTTATTCAAGGATAAAAAGAAGAAGAAAGAAAAGAGAGAGAAAGAAAATAAATTAATTAATGAAAAAATTTTAAACATCAATACTCCAAATCAGTAGCCTTCCTGTACAGGAATAACAAACTCAATAAGACAGAAACTAGAGACACAATACCTTTCATAATAGCATCCAAAAATGACATGTGTAGGAATCAATTTAACAAAGGAAGTAAAAGACTTCTACATGTAAAAGACTGTTACACTGAAAACCACAGTACACTGAAAAAGGAGATAGACGAGAATATCATAAAACAGGTATGTGGCACACATCTGTCATCCCAATATTTGGGATGCTGAGGCAGGAGAGTTGCCATGAGTTCAAGGCCAGCTTGGGCTAGGCAGTGAGTTCCAACCAAGGCTAAACTACACAGTGAGACACTGTCTCACAAAGGAAGAAGAGATGAGCAGAGAAGAGAAGAGGTAAAGATAATCTTTTTTCTCAGGTATGAAAAACCAACAGTGTGAAAATGATCGTTCACCCAAAATGGTCAAACATATTCTGTGCAATCCTGATCAAAATATCAGTAATACATATCATAGAACTAGAGAAAAGCACCCTAAAATTCACTTGGAACCAGAAGGGACCTAGATTAGCAAAAGCACTGCTGGGCCTCAAAGACAAGTCAGGGGGCATCACAATCCCCGACTTGAAATTATACTACAAAGCGACTGTGGTAAAAGACAGCATAGTACTGGCAGAAAAACAGACCTAAGGATCAACGAAACAGACTAAAAGATCCAAACACAACTCTAAACATATTCAGTCACCTTATCTTTGACAAAGGAGCCAGAAAGCTTCACTGGAAAAGAGATAGCATCTTGAATAAGTGGTGCTGGGGAAACTGGCCTCCCACACACCAAAGAGTAGTATGAGAACCATATCTTTCACCATTCACTGAATTAAAATTGACTTTGTGAACAAAACCCCAGTCCCACAGAAAATATCACTACAAAGCAACACCTGGGATCTCATCTTATCAAAAAGCTTTTGAAAGGCAAGAGAAACCACCAACAGAATGAAAAGACAACCAACAATGTGGGGAGACAGAGGCAAGAGGGTTGCAAGGTTGAGGCCAGCTTGGCCAGTGTAGTGGGATGGTCTCAAACCAAAACAGTGTAAAAAGGACTGAGGACTTAGTTCCATGGTAAAGAACCCCAGGCGGCTGGAGCAAAGGTGGCGGATAGATAACAGCAGGCTGCAGAGGCTCCCTGAGCTAGGCAACTTAGCATTCAACATAATACAGTGTGGGGAGCCCCAAACAGGGGAGATGAATTCTCTCGTCCCAAGAAGAAACTAAGGTGAGAGGAACCAATCAAACACACAGTCCTGGTGCTACTATTGGAACAGCTGAAGGTTCAGTGCTCCCGCCGCAGCGGGCGACTTGCCGAGCTGTCCGAGGTCCCACTGTTTTGACTCACTGGAGGTGCAGTCACACTGAGGTCGGGGTTGGCCAGCCAAACAGAGAGCTGAGCTGGCGGGGAGCCTGCATCGACCTGTGGTGAGTGACAGGAGTGGAGCCATTCCACAGAAGGGGGCTCCGGTGGATGACATTCTGGGACCGGGCAGGACTGGCAAGGACAAGGGCAGCAGTGACTTCAGTCAGTTGTTCCCTTCCCGAATGGGATTGGTGCAGTGAGCTTGGCCTGGGTCACTTGCCCTGGCTGAGACCCAGCAGGTTAGCTGAAATCAATTCCCTATGGTGGTGGTGCACACTAACTCAATGAAACCTCAGAAGTTTGAATGGCCCAGAGGGGAGGTGGCACACAGTAATACCCTGCAGGCCTTAGCAGCTTGACTGATCTGGAGGGGAGGGGCTAGCATACACTGCCTCTGTTTGCAGCTCACTAGCACACTGCAGTGGGAGGGGTCACCTAGCCAGTGTGCTTCAGAAGAATTGTAACCAACAAAGAAAAGAAACTGGGGCCTCCTGAAGAAGCAATAAAGATGGGAAGAGGAAGCAACAACAAAAAGTCCCCAGGTCCCAACCCTGAGAACACTGACCCAGGACAGGTAAATACAAAGGAGAATGGGACAGGAAACATGCAGTATCAGACAGAGTGCCAGGGCATATAAAGAGATACCTTCGGGACCTCATAGACAAGTTCAAAAGGGAAATACTTAGCCAAGTAAAACAAGATATAAGAAGATTAATAAAAGAGATGCTAAGCACTCCTCCAGCAAACACAGACAGAAGAAGGGAGGAACTCAAAGGAGAGAACCATTTGATGAAAAATATAAAGAAAATATAGAATACATGAAGCAGATTCAAAGAGATCACCAGGAAATTAAAAACTCTATGGAAAGATGGCAAATCTGCTTGAAAGAAACTAAGGATAGATTATTCAAACTGGAAGACAGTTTTGCATTGTGGGATTATGAAAGGAAAAACTTTTTAAAAACAACAAGGAAACAAGCAGTAATAATACAAAAAATTGAAGATAACAAGAGGATCTACAACTTGAGAATAAAGAATGTGAATGAAGAAGCAGGGGTACAAACAAATGAACTACAAAGGCTATTCACAGAAATAATTAAGGAAAACTTCCCAAACATAGGAAAAGGAAATGATATTCTGATATATGAGGCATACAGAACTCCAGCCACCTACAACCAAAACAGAGCTACACCAGGCATATAATAATCAAGATCCCAGAAATTCAATATAAAAACAGAATATTAAAAGCTGTTAGAGACAAGAAACAGATAACCTATAAAGGAAGGCCCATCAGAATAATGGCAGATTTCTCAACACAAACCATCAAGTCAAGAAGAGCTTGGAGTGAAATATTCCAAGCCCTGAAAGAAAATAACCTCCAACCAGGTTGATATACCCTGCTAAACTGTCTCTAGAAATTAATTGAGAAACAAGATGCTTCCAAGACAAAGAGGAACTTGGGAAATTCGCAACCACCAATCCAACTCTACAGAGAATACTGCAGGACATTCTAGAGAGAGAGAAAAGTACTAGGATTCCAGGAACAGTGGCAGAGGTCTCAGTGAGCAGAAAGTGGAATGAAGGAGAAAAGCAGACAACTAATGGCAGAAAAAGAGCATGACAGAAATGAGGCAGAGAAGGTTGGTTATAATCTCTAATATAGATGGCCTTGATACACTAAATTAAAAAAAAAGAACCACACGTGGAGTAGATCAGGAGGCAGGGTCCACCAAGATGCTACTTATAGTAAATATAATTAACATGAAAAAGAGTACGTGGACTGAAAATCAAATATGAGAAAACAATGCTCTATGTGATAGAGAACCAGAGTAATAGGGGCAACTAGACCACTATTTGTGGATAGGTTGGAAAGACAGACTTTAATAGGTAAAGGAATACAATTAGAGATCAAGTCCAGGAGAGAGAGGGTTTGGAAACATTGAGGTAAATAGCAGGTTGCCCCCCAGCAATTTAAAACCAAGGGTCTTGGTCAGACCCAAAAATGCACAGTGTACCCTGGGGGAGTGAAAGGGGAGGGAGAGTCTTAAAAAGGTGGCAGAAGGTATTGTTTTTTTAATAAAGGATTTTATTTAAAGAGAAAAAAAGCAAAACAGAAAAAAGAGTAGAAGTAATACAGATTTTCAAAAAAACAAGATAGTAAGAAATCACTAGTTGATAGATTACATATTGTCATCCTAGAAGTCGCTGTTCAACTTTCAAAATTAAAGGATACAAACTGGACATTTAAATAGTGAGACTGCAAACAGTTCTGTTCAATGATGCAACAAAAACTTAGTAATATGGTTATCTGTTTTACACACTTAAACGTATATGCAGTTATATCCTTTAGAGCACTGTCTTTTCCTCTCCTTTTTATAATAATAATTACACATTTTAGGTTTTATTATTCCTACTTTCTTTTCTTATTACTTTTTTTTCTTTTCTTTTTTTTTATTTAAGAGGAAAAAGAGAAAAACACAAAACAAAACAAAGCAGTGTAAGGTTACATATAATACAGAACTACAAAAAAAAACATAACAGTAAGAAATCACCTGTTAATAGATTACATATTATCATCTTGGAAATAGTTGCTCAAATCACAGTATCAAAGAATACAAAGTAGACATTCAAACAGAGAGACTGCAAACAGCTGTGTTCAATGATCCAAAAACATTAATATAGTCAGCTATTCAACACCCCTATACACACTTGCTGTTATATCCATTAGAGCTCTTTTTTTTCCCTTCCTCTCTTTTTACAACAAAATTTACACATTTTAGATTTTATTACTCCTTAGTTCTTGTTACTTTTGGGGGGGGAGAATAAAGTCAAATATGGCAGAACAAAGCTGTCAGTCAAAACCAAGGATAGACTTAGCACATGATGTAGAACAGAGTACACGGTTATTAACAATAGTTATCAACGTTGTCTCTTGTTTCCTTAAAAAGATTTGTCTATCTCATTAGATATTATAAAGTTGGACAAAACAGTAGAGAACAAGACCAATAAAACTTAGACATTGTAAACATTACAGGACTTCCAAAGGAGACAATAGTCAAACCTGAATGGGCATCTTAGTGAATCTTATTGCCTTCAAAGTAGTTGCCTATACCCTCAGACTTGATACTATCACACAGAATGGAACAGAGTCTAATCAGTCAAAACAAGATCGTGGGAGTATTACAGGACTTCAAAACAAGTTAATAGGAAATCGAAAAGAGTTACTATTATATATCCTAATTTTTTTAATTTTTCCCTTAATTAAAATAAACATAAGAAATAACTAAATAATTTTTTTAAAGAATAATAGTTACCATAGTGTCTGTCTTTTTCCTTGAGATATTTGGATAAAACTTCATATACTATAGCTTCAAATATTTCCATATCAAGAAGCCCAGAATAAAGCCTTTCTAATTAATAAGTGAAAATTTTATAAGGCTTCAAGGCCACATAATGGGGAATCATGATTGCCACATATTTTCATATATTTGAGTCATTACTTACATTAGGGAAACTATTCGGTATTCATACATGCGAGATTGATTTATTTCACTTATGAGTATGGTCTCAAGCTGTGCCCATTTATTGATAAATATCTCAATGTGATCCTTCTTTATAGCTGAATAATACTCCATTGTATAGAAATACCACAACTTTTTTATCCATTCCTCAGTTGATGGACACTTGGGTTGTTTCCAAGATCTGGCTATTACAAATTGTGCTGCTATAAACATAGGTGCACATATATCACTGTGGTATGATGCTTTCAGTTCTTCTGGGAATATGCCTAGAAGTGGAATAGCTGGAATAAATGGGATTTCCAGTCCCAACTTTTTGAGAAACCTCCAGACAGACCTCCACAAAGGCTGTACCAGTCTACACTCCCACCAACAGTGCAGGAGAGTTCCTTTTTCCCCACAGCCTCTCCAGCATTTGTTGTTGTTGGTTTTCTTGATCCTGGCCATTCTTTCAGGAGTGAGATGGTATCTCAGTGTCGTTTTAATTTGCATTTCTCTGATGACCAATGATGATGAGCATGTTTTCATATATTTATTTGCCATTTGCATTTCTTCATCTGAGAATTGCGTATTCATCTCAGATGCCCATTTTTGGATTGGATCTTTGAATTTTGGAGGTCTGAGTTTTTTTAATTCTTTATATGTTTTAGACAAGAGTCCCTTGTCTGAGAGAGAGTTCACTAAAATCTTTTCCCAGTTTGTGGGTTTTCTTTTCACTATGCTGGAGATTTCTTTTGACATGCAGAAACTTTTTAATAAGAAGTGGTCCCAGTTATTGATTCTGGGAAGTATTTCCCGTGCGGTTTGAGTCCTGTTCATGAATTCTCTACTTACTCCTATGTCTCCAAGGTTTCTACCCACTTTGTCTTCCAGTAGATTTAGTGTTTCTGTTTTAATATTCAGGTCTTTGACCCATTTAGATTTTAATTTAGTACATGGTGATAGACATGGGTCTAGCTTTAGTTTTCGGCAAATGGAGAGCCAGTTTTTCCAGCACCATTTATTAAAGAGACTGTCGTTCTTCCAGTGAACCTGCTTGGCTCCTTTATCAAAGATAAGGTGGTTGAGTGTGTTTGTAGTTGTGGTTGTATCTTCTAATCTATTCCATTGATCTTCGCCTCTGTTTTGATTCCAATACCATGTTGATTTTACTACTGTTGCTTTGTAGTATAACTTCAAGTCAGGGATTGTGATGCCTCCTGCTTTGTCTTTGCTGCTTAGAATTGCCTTTGCGATTCTAGGTCTCTTCTGGTTCCAGATGAAATTTAGGAGTGATTTCTCTAGATCTATAAGGTATGTTGATGGTATTTCTATTGGGATTGCATTGAATCTGTATAACAGTTTTGGGAGAATGGCCATTTTCACAATGTTTGTTCTTCCTATCCATGAGCAAGGGATGTCTTTCCATTTTCTGAGATCATCTTCAATTTCCTTTTTCAGTGTATTATAGTTTTCACTGTATAAGTCTTTCACTTCTTTCGTAAGAGTAATTCCTAAATATTTCATTTTTTTGCTTGCTAATGTGAATAATCCAGTTTCTCTTATTTACCTCTCTGTGATTTTGTTGTTTGAGTATAGGAATGCTATTGATTTCTGAGTATTGATTTTGTATCCAGCCACATTACTGAATTTATTTATTGTATCTAAGAGTCTTTCAATGGAGCTTAGGGGGTCTTCTATGTAGAGTATCATGTCGTCTGCAAACAATGACATCTTAACTTCTTCTTTTCCTATCTTTACCCCTTTTATTTCTCTTTCTTGCCTAATTGCTCTGGCTAGTACTTCCAGTACTATATTAAATAGGAGTGGTGATAAAGGACATCCTTGTCTTGTGCCTGATTTTAAAGTAAAGGCTTTCAATTTTTGGCCATTTAGTATGATGCTGGCTGTTGGTTTGTCATAAATGGCCTTTATTATATTGAGGTAAAGACCATCTATTCCAATTTTCTGTAGAGTTTTTATCATGAATAAATGTTGGACCTTATCAAAGGCTTTTTCTGCATCTATAGAAATGATCATGTGATTCTTATTTTTGGCTTTATTGATATGGTGGATTACATTTATTGATTTGCGTATGTTGAACCATCCTTGCATTCCTGGGATGAATCCCACTTGGTCATGGTGTATAATCTTCTTGATGATTTGCTGGATCCTATTTGCCAATATTTTATTGAGGAATTTTGCATCTGTGTTCATTAGGGAGATCGGTCTATAGTTCTCTTTTTTAGTTGGGTCTTTCTCAGGTTTTGGTACTAGAGTAATATTTGCTTCCAGGAATGACTTAGGAAGGATTGCTTCCCTTTCAATTTCATTGAATAGTTTGAGGAGTGTTGGCATTAGGTCTTCTTTGTATTTCTTGTAGAATTCTGCAGTGAATCCATCTGGGCCTGGGCTCTTCTTGGTGGGTAAGGACTTAATTACATTTTCAATTTCAGTAACAGAGATTGGGTTATTCAACAGTTTTACATCCTCTTGATCTAGCTTTGGCACTTCATATGCTTCTAAGAATCTGTCTATTTCTTCTGTGTTATCAAACTTTTGAGAGTAGAGGTTTTCGAAATAGGTGTTGATGATCTTCTGTATTTCTATTGGGTCTGTAGTGATTTCTCCTTTTTCATTTCTTATTGCATGAATTTGAGCTTTTTCTTCCCTTTTTTTTAATAAGGTTGGCTAGGGGTTTATCGATTTTATTTATTCTTTCAAAGAACCAACTCTTTGATTTGTTGATTCTTTGGATTGTTTTCTTACTCTCTATTGCATTGATTTCTGCTCTGATTTTTATAATTTCCTCTCTTCTTTTGGCTTTGGGCTTGACTTGCTCTTCTTTTTCTAGTTGTTTGAGGTGTAGCATCAAGTTATTTATTTGTATTCGTTCTGTTTTCCTGATGTGGGAACTCAGTGCAATAAATTTTCCTCTCAGGATGGCTTTCATTGCATCCCACAGGTTCCGGTAAGTTGTATCTGTATTTTCATTTTCTTTTAGGTATTGTTTGATTTCTTCTTTAATTTCTTCTGTGACCCACTGATTACTCAAGAGTGTGTTATTCAGTTTCCATGTGTTTGTGGGATTTTTGCAGTATCTTTTATCATTAATTTCTAATTTCAGAGCGCTATGATCCGATAACATGCAAGGGATGATTTCAGCTCTTTTGCATTTGCTTAAATATGTTCTGTGAGCTAATATATGGTCTATTTTAGAAAATGATCCATGTACTGCTGAGAAGAATGTGTATTCTGATGTTGTTGGGTGGAACATCCTGTATATGTCTATCAAACCCATTTGTTCACAGGTATGATTCAGTTCTGTTATTTCTTTGCTCATTTTCTGTCTGGTTGATCTGTCCCTTGGTGTCAATGGCGTATTAAGGTCTCCTGTTACAATTGTGTTACTGATAATATGAGTTTTCATTTCTGTTAATAATTGTTTTATATAACTTGGTGCTCTGGAGTTTGGTGTGTATATATTTAAGATAGTTATCTCTTCCTCTTGGAGTTTTCCCCTTACGAGTATGTAGTGACCTTCTTTGTCCTTTATGGTCATTGTTGGTTTAAAGTTCACGTTGTCTGCAAACAGAATGGCTACTCCTGCCTTTTTTTTGGATTCCTGCTGCATGAAGAATTGTTTTCCATCCTTTGACTTTCAGTCTGTGAGTATCCTTCTGGGTTAGATGGGTTTCCTGTAGGCAGCATATGGTTGGATTTTGTTTCTTGATCCATTCTGCTAGTCTGTTTCTTTTGATTGGTGCATTGAGACCATTTACATTAATGGTTATTACTGTTAAATGCTGGTTAATTGTAGGAATGTTATCTCTCTGCTGTTGCATCTTTATCTTTCTGTTCTGTTTAATTATTTGCTTTGCTTAGTGGTTTTTTCCTTTGTGTATCTAAACTGTCTTTCAATATTTTTTGCAGGGTCGGTTTGGTGTTCATGAAGTTCTTCAGCTGTTCTTTGTCATGGAAGTATCGTATTGCACCATCTATTTTGAATGATAGTTTTGCAGGATATATCAGTCTTGGTTGGAAATCATTTTGCTTTAGGATCTGGAATATTTCACTCCATGCTCTTCTTGACTTTATCGTTTTTGCTGAGAAGTCTGCTGTGATTCTGATAGGTTTTCCTTTATAAGTGATCTGTCTTTTCTCTCTGACAGCTTTTAATAATCTATTCTTATGTTGGATTTCTGGGATGGTGATTATTATACGTCTGGGTGTAGTTTTATTTTGGTTATGAGTGTTTGGAGTTCTATATGCTTCACTGATCTTGATGTCAGTTTCTGATCTCATGCTTGGGAAATTTTCAGCTATTACTTCTCTAAATATCCTCTTGACATCCTTTATGTTGTCTCCCTCTCTTTCATTAATCCCTATCATTCTTATGTTATTCTTCTTTGCATCGTCTTGCAGTTGTTGAATTGTTGTTTCCTGATTCCTTGTTATTTTCAAAAGATCTTTCCTTTCCTGTTCACTAGCTGCAATCATGTCTTCAAGGTCTGAAATTCTATCTTCACTTTCATTAAGGCGGTTTTTACAACTTTCAGTGG
Source organism: Cavia porcellus (assembly GCF_034190915.1). NCBI lineage: Eukaryota > Metazoa > Chordata > Mammalia > Rodentia > Caviidae > Cavia > Cavia porcellus. The sequence goes on from NW_026947498.1 coordinate 74,479,299, forward strand.
AGTTTTTTATTTCCTGTATATCTCTGTGCATCTGCATCATGTATTCTGTTTGTTTCTTATATTGCTCGTCTAGGGATTCTATCTTTTTGTTTAGTTCCTCCAATTTTTTATCTGTGTTTTCTTTAGATATATTTAGAATCTCTTTCATTTCTTTTATCATTTCTTCTTTTATCTGGGAGATTATTTCGAGTTTGAATTTCTTTAAAGCTTCCTGGAGTTGTTTGTCAACTTCAGTAGCTATTATGTCCGATATATGAGGTGGATGGGATATATTTTCTTCTATATACATTGCTCCTAGGGTTTCCTGAGATGGGCTGGAGGTTTGAGGTTGTAATTTGGTCTTTCGTTTTGTCATTTTCTATATTTCTGTGTTTCAAGTGTTATTTGAAAGCTTCCTCAGGATCTGTTGAAAATCCCCTTCTATGTTTGGAGCTACTGAGACTCTGACACTGCACTACCCCAAGCTATTGGGCCTACAGAACCAGTGGCCCTCCTCTGCCTGCTCAGAACTCCGCAGTTCCAGACAAGCTGGGCCTCAGGGACACTGTGAGCCCACCTGCCCCTTGGAAGATCCACAGCTCTTCAATCGCAGCCGGGTTAGGGTGCTCACCATAGGCCGCAGTGCCTCAGGAGCCTGTGATCCCTCCCTGCTTGCAGAGATATCCACAGTCCTCTAGGCAAAGGAAGGGACTTCTGCAGGCACTCCAGATCCGCCCAGCTCCTCCTCTGCAGGCATATGGCTAGGCGCGGCTGGGCTCAGGGGTTAGTGTAGGCCCGCCCATCCATCAGGAGCTCAGCAGACTTCCAAGTGTAGCCGGGAGGGATGGGGAGGCGGCTGTAGTGGCCTCTAACCCACTGCTCCACTTCACTGCACCCAGAAGCCTGGGGGATCCGGAACAGTCTGAGATTTGGGCAGACTGTGCTGGGCACTCACCACAGGCTGAGGTGCCTCAGGAACCTGTGATCCCTCCCTGCTTGCAGAAGTATTCAGACCTTCAGACAAAGAAACGGGCTTCTGCAGGCACTCCGGATCCACCCAGCTCCTCCTCTCCTTATTACTTTTTTTGAAGAGAATAAAACCAAATGTGACAAAGCAAAATGGAGTCAGCTAAAACAAGAATAGACATAGTGTATGATGTAAAAACAAAATACAAGGTGATGAACACTGGCTACTATAATGCCTCTTGCTATCTTCAAAAGAATTGCCCATATCTTAAAGAGGGTAAGTAAGATTAAACATACCCAAACAGATCATAAGGAAAAAATTTCAAAAAACACTGATTTCAAAGCAAGTCCACTGGAGATCTTCACTATCTTATTGTCTCTAGTTTTCTTCCAAATAGTTGTCCACATCTTCACACACAGTGAATACATACTGAACATTATAGAACTAATCTGATCATAAGAGGGTGATGAAGGCTTTTTATGTCCTCAAGACCTGACATTAGGGAAGTCAACAATGGCTGCCATAATGTCTCTCATTCTCTTGGTAGTAGCTGTCCTTATCTTTAAGTATACTAAAACTGAACAAAAGAGACTATACTAGTACCATTCTAAACAGTGAGTTTTGCTTGATTTTATATCATAATGTTACAGAATTAGCTCTGGGTTTCTTAGTGTCTCTTCTTCAGAGTATCTGTTCATTACATCGTGCATTATATAATCTATTCCTGTAAACTGTTTAGAAATTCTCCCCATGTGTGAATCTCTACATGTATATCTATCCTTTCTGTATTATAGGGAAAAACAGATCATAACAAGACAAAAAACAAATTCTTAGAAAAGTATGAAATGAAAAAGACATATAAAACCACATTATTAGGTGATCTATAATAGTTACTATGCTGTCTCTTGTTATTTTCCATAGAATTGTCCACATCATCAGACATATAATAATTGAACATAGCATTACATAGCTATTTTAATAAAAACACAACTTTGAAGACATTGTAGGACTTCAAAAGCAGTTAATAATCAAACCGGAATGGGTATATTATTATACCTTGTCATCTTCAGAGTAGTTGCCTCTACTCTTAGACTCGATATTATCAAGCATACTAAATTTGAATAAAATCAGTCAAGGCAAAACAGCAGTTTAACACACCAGCTTCAAATAAGATCAGTCATAGTAAGACAATGTAAGTAATACAGGGTTCAGTTTAGGTTAATAGGAAATTAAGGATAGTTACCGTGGTATAGCTTGCTATTTTGGGATAGCTATCTGTGCTCTCAAATCTAGTACGAGTTGACTGACCTGAACAAATCAAGCTAAGCAGAGCAATAAGATTACTGTGGCTTTTAAATCCTGATACACTATTAACAATGTCCTCTGCCTTCCTTTTTAGGCAGTTTCTCACCTTTTCTTTTCTCAGGATGCTTTGTATATTTTGAGTCCCACTAGCTCCTTTAGTTTTTAGATTAAGGGGGCAGCCCATTATCTATCTGAGTGGTGCTGAACCTTTTTACTCCTGAGCTTGATCTTGAGCTGTACTCTTTTACTTACTAAAGCCACAAGGTTTTCTTTCCTTCTAGCTGAGTAGTTCTACACTGCACAAAAGTGTCATAACTTTCCAACCTATCTGTGGTTGCTGGATGAGTTGTCCCTATTTCTCTCTGGTTCCTTGTCACTTAGAGCTTCATTTTCTCATCTTTGACTTTCAGTTTATTAACCTTCTTTCAGGTTGAGTATATTTTCTATTAAGACCATCTCAATGGATCCTGCCTCCTAATCTACTCCGCCTGTGTTTCTTTTTGTTAGTGTATCTATGCTGTGTTAAAAATTGTAGCCCACCTTCTCTGCTTCAGCTCTGCTATTCTATTTTTCTGCTATTATTTGTCCATTTTTCTCCTTCATTCCCCTGTCCTCTTTGTTCATTGAGGCCTCTCTGCCACTGTTGCTGGAATCCTGGTATTTTTTTCTCTCTCTCTTTTTAGAATATCCTTCAGTATTTTCTGTAGGGTTGAGTTGGTGGCCATTAATTCCCACAGTTCCTCTTTGTCTTGGAAACATCTCATTTCTCCATTAATTTTGAGAGAGAGATTTTCAGGGTACATTAATCTTGGTTGGAAGTTATTTTCTTTCAGGGCTTGGACTATTTCCCCCCAGGCTCTTCTCAATTTGAGAGTTTGTGTTGATAAGTCTGTTGTTATTTTGGTAATTTGTCCTTTGTAAGTGATCTGCTTCTTTTCTCTGGCCGCTTTTAATATTCTGTTCTTCTGGTCAATTTCTGGGATCAAGATTATCATATGGGGGCTGGGGATTTAGCTCAGTGGCATAAGCACCTGCCTTGTAAGCAGGCAGTTGTGAGTTTGATCCCCGATACCGATAAAAAGGAAAAAGACCAAAAAAAAGATTATTATATGTCTGGGTGTAAATCTATTTTGGTTGTAGTTGGCTAGAGTTCTGTATGCCTCATTTATCTGGATATCATTTCTTTTTCCTATGCTTGGGAAGTTTTCCTTAAGTATTTCTGTGAATAGTCTTTGTAATTCATTTGTGGTTACTCCTGCTTCTTTGCTTACTTTTTTTTTTTTTTTTTTTTTTTTTTTTTTTTTTGTCTTTTTCGTTTTTATCGGTACCAGGGATTGAACTCACGACTGTCTGCTTGCAAGGCAGGTACTTATGCCACTGAGCTAAATCCCCAGCCCATACTTTTTTATTCTTAAGTTATAGATCCTCTTGATGTCTTCTAGCCTTTGAATTGTTATTTCTTGGTTCCTTGTTATTTTTAATAGGTCTTTTCTTTCACAATTAAAAATTGTAAATCTCTCTTCAAGTTTCAGAAGGCTAACTTTTGTTTCTGTCAAGGCATTTTGCCAGCTTTCAATGGAGTTTTAGTTTCCTGGTAGTCTCTTTGGATCTGTTTCATGTATTCTAGATTTTGTTTATATTCTTCACCAAAGGTTTCTCTTCCTTTTCTGGGTTCTTCTCTTCTTCCCTCTGTGTTTTCTTAAGAAGAGATTAGCATTCCTTTAATTAACCTTTTTATATCTTGTCTCACTTGGGTTAGAATTTCAGTTTTCAGTTCATCTATGAAGTCACGAATGTATTTCTTTATGTCTGCTGATGTTGTGGCTAACGCTGCATGCTTGCTGGTCTGGTTCTCTTCTGTATCTACCTCCCCTGGGCTTATTTTCCCAGGTCAGCAGCTGGAGATTTTGTCTTATCTTTTGCTCTTGTCATGTGTCTGGTTTCTCTCCGACAGGTGTGTGGAGGAGGTCTCAGGCCATCTCTGTATTCCGCAAAGTTTTTGTAAAGCGTGCTGGCTGGGGGCTTGCTGCTCTCTCCAGTTTGCTGATATCTGAGGTGGCGCACAGGGATGCTGTGGGTTGGGCCATCCCCTCTGAGGCAGTCAACCTGCAAGTGCCTTCAGCACTTCAGGCTGTGCTGTGGCAGACGTCACAGAGTTGGAACAATTTCATCCCTGGCTGTTGGTTCCTGACCAGCGGTGCGGTTCTGCCCAAGCTGCTCCCACCAATCCTCTCTAGGCCAGGGGTGGCTGACTGATGCCAGGTTCTGCCCTCTGCCAAGATGTCTTCCGGTCAGCCTCCCATGTCACAGGACCCAATTTCCAGCACTCACTGAGAGCCAATAAAGCTCTCCACCTTGGCTCCACTCCACACTGTGCCGTGTCCTCCCGCCAAGGGCCTGGGACTCACCAACATTGGCAGCCACAGCTTTGGTGCCACCTCGAATTGTCCGACTCCACAGCGTGCCCAGCATAGCACAGAACAGGTCTCGGTGAGCGTGTCAGGCTTCAGCCCTCCACCTGCGCTTTTTCTTCCTCTTCCTAATTTCATTTTTCTTTCAGGTTCCTCCTGGGTTAGTGAGAATCACTCTCCAATCATCTGACCGCTCCATGTTGTCAGAATGTGTAGAATGTGGGCTGTTTTCCCTGGAGCAGCTCTCTACCCAGCTTCCTAGCAAGCCGCCATTTTTTTTCCTCTCAGAAGATGTTGTTAATAGTGTATCAGGATTTAAAACCCACATTACTCCCACCACTCTGCTTAGATGGATTTTATTCTGTCCCAGTTTGTCTATTTGCATTAGATTTGAGGGCACAGATAGCTATCCCCAAAACATCAGGATATAGCACAGTAATCATCTTTAATTTCCTGTTACCTTAATCTAGAGCCCTGTATGACTTATACTGTTTTATCATGACTGATCTTAATTAAATCTGGTTTGTTTGATTGCTGTTTGGTATCGACAGATTTTATTCAAAACTGATATGATTGAGTGTATAGGCAACTACACTGAAGATGACAAGACTCTATTATACACATTCTGGCTTGATAACTGTCAGTTTTTGAAGTTCAATACTATATACAAAGTTGTATTTTTATTAATACTATCATGTACTGATACATTCAATTATACTATGTCTGATGATATACCAATTCTATTGGAGATAACAAGAGACAACACAGGAACCATGGTAGAACTCTTTGTACAATGGTCTTACATGCTTATTTCATGTGTTATAGGAATGTTTTGCTTTGCCTTGCTTCGTTTTGTTTCTCCCTCTAATACAGAAAGGATAGAAATACATGTTAAGACTCATGCATGTGTAGAATCTATAAACAGTTTATGAGAACTGATCTTCTCACACATGATGAAATGAACAGATACTTTGAAGAAAAAGAGACACTAAAATACCCAGTGCTGATCCAGGAGTGTCATAATGTGAAACCCAGCAATACTATTATTCTTTGTTCAGAGTGATATTAGCCTTCTTGGGTTTATTCAATCTCAACATAATTGAAGATATGGATAACTGCATGTGTGTTTAAGTGTATAGGATTGATAACCATATTTCTAGGTTTTTGTTGGATAGTTGAACAGAACTGGTTGCAGTCTCGCTGTTTGAATCCCCACTTTATATGCTCCACTTTAGTATCTTGAATAACTATTTGTAAGAAGACAATCTGTAATCATCAACTAGTGATTTCTTACTATTTTTTTCTTTGAAAGTGTTATTTCTTCCTGTTTTCTGTTTTGTTTAGTCTTTCTTTAAATAAAATTTAAAAAACAATAGGTAAACAAAAATGTCATGATAGAAGAAATAAAGTTGGCAACCTAACAACCATTATGAAATGTGAGTGATACGGCTCACTGTACTGTTTTCTTTCCTGCTGAGTTTGAAAAGGTCTCTAAGGAAGGCACATTTCACTCTGTGTTCAGTTTGGCCTTGAACTCACTGTGCAGCCCAGCTCTTCTTTTCGCTCCTGGATGACCCCAAGGACTTCCTCAGTGCTCCTCCTTGGTCCAGAAGCATCAGGCCATAGCCATGGACTGAACCCCCAAACGTGAGCAAACGAGCCTTCCTCTCTTCAACCTGATACGTCCATGTTGTTGTTGTTTTAAAGTAGTGGAAGGCAGGCTCTTGCAGTACTTGAGCTCAAATAATTGGGAATCATGTGAACCTTCTTGGGTTGACCTTGAACTCAAAGTGATCCTTATGCCTCAGCCTCCCAAGGGCTAGGGTTACACGTGTGCACCACCATGCCAGCTGTCTTGCCCCATTTTCTATCCTCCTGTGATCACATGCCCAGGAATACTCACTGAGAAAGGCACTTTCCAGTGGGGTGTGCTCCGCAGTAGTTCTCCAGCCACAGAGTGCTCCGGAAGCCAAAGGAACCTGGAGAACACGAGGCGCTCAGACCTGCTGCCTGGGCTCTGACTGGTGGGGCTGAGTGGGGTCCAGGAATCTTCCCTCAAAGCACACTCTCCGAAGAGTTCCAGCAACTCTTGGAAAGAAGTGATTTCTTCGTTCCAGGACCTGGGGTGTTGGTTTGTGTTGGTACTGGGGATTGAACCCAGGGCCTTCCCCCCAGCTACAGCCCCAGCCCGCGTTTCACTTTTAATTTTGAAACAGGATCTGGTTAAGTCATTAAATTGCCCAGGCATGGGGCTGGGGATTTAGCTCAGCGGCACAAGTACCTGCCTTGCAAGCAGGCGGTCAGGAGTTCGATCCCCGGTACCGATAAAAAGAAAAAAAAAAGACAAAAAAAATAGACATAAATTGCCCAGGCTTGGCTCAAATACTTTATCCACCTGCTTCAGCCTCCTAGAGTCCTGGGATTATGCGCACATGGCACCACTCCTGCGCTAGTTTCCTAAACCAGATCACTGGAAGGAGGAGAGTGTCACATTGCTGCCTATATCTCAGGCTTTGTTACAAGACTCATCAGGGTAACATATTCAAGGTTTCAAGAACAGATGAGCCCCAGGCCAGGGGAATTCAGCTCAGTAGCATAAGCATCTGTTTGGCAAAGGCAAGGTAGTGAGTTCATTCCCCAGTACCAAAAAAAAAAAGACTAGATGAGCCCCATTACCTCAATACCACAGTGGTAGGGCAGGACATAAAAACACAGGTCTCAGCACCAGCCAGCAGGAGATGACATGAGGACCCTTACCACACCTTCTCGGTGTCTTGGTTTTTCCAAATACAAACCCACCCTGCCTGGCTCCCACAGCAGTGATTTTCAAAGTGTAGACCCATTGCCAGTGGATTCACTGGCCCTACTTCCAGAGATCAAAAAAGGAGTCATTTTCCAACCCTAATAACAAAGCAGATCCTGGGTATAAATGGTTTCAGTTATATTCACCGCCAAGTGATGGAACTTGGGAGTCCACTCCCGGAGCAGCTTCTCCACATGCTCAGGGCTGAGATTCTGGCCTGGAGAAAGCCTCTCAAGAATGAATGGCAGGGATGGGCCTCAAAGGGAACGAGTGGCTCTGGGACAGGCGGGGCCACTTGGAGCTCAGCACTGTTTCTTTTATGCTCTAAAATCCTGGCCATGTGGGCTGGTGCGGATGTCATTTGGCATAGAGACTGGACTATAACAACCCTAGAGTCACCCATGAATCACTCAGGCACCGTCCCAGATCCACACACCCACAGAGGAGCTCCCAGTCTGCAGACATCCTGTCCTCAGAGATAATGTCAGAGGCCAGAAACCCAGCTTGCTCAGGTAGGCCTTCCTAAGCCCCAGACTGGCAGCAGAACCTAGAAATTTACAAATACAGAACTGTGCCAGGCGTGGCTGCACAAGCCTATAATTCGAGCTACTGAGGAAGCTGCAGCAGGAGGATCAGAAATTCAAGGACAACCTGGACTACACAGCAAGACCCATGTCTCAAAGATAAACAACAAGTGGGGTGCAGTGGTACACATCTGTAATACCAGTGCTGGGGAAGCTGAAGCAGGAGGATCACTCACATTCAAGGCCAGCCTGGGCTACACAGGAGACTTTGTCTCAAACAAAGCCAAAAACAAGCAAGCAAACCAAAACACAAACGAATAAAACAAGAAGCTTCATGAATCTATTACAGAAGTTTTAGGCTAAAAGCCCCAGTCCTGGGGGGGGTCCCAGCAGAACAGGCTCAGTCATAGCCCTGAAACTCCAGGCCAGGATACACCAGAGGCTAAGGGCAAGAGGAGAGGCCAAGATCCCCTTCCTGGGGAGCAGGAGCTTGGAGCTCTTACAGCAAAGAGAGGCAAAGGTGGGGTTGGGATTTGCCCGCTGGGGTCCTGGCCAACTCCTGGGCTGCTAGACGGTGTCCAAGGACAGGTCCTGTTAGGGCCGTCCAGGTTCCCATGAGACGACCAAGCCTGTCTGGAGGTGTCCTCCACCAGCATAAGGGGCACACATCTGTGGGATCTTCTGTTCCCGAACCCAAGGGTCAGGTCCACAGCGGGCCACTCTGGGTGCCACACAGGGAGTGCAAAGCAGGCTGTCATGGAAACTCCCATGATGTCCCTGCAGGTCCTCAGAATGCTCTAGTGATCACCGTGTCCCCAGTCCTGAAGGGAATAAAGTACGTTTGGTAAATGGAAGGCTAACAAAATCTGTCTTCTCACTGCTTAGAAAGACTGTCCTTTAGGGCCTCTGCACACAGCTTAGCGGGAATCTGGTCCAAAGTTTTTAGATGACAAAACAAGACAGATACAAAAATGAAGCCAGAAGCCAGGCACGGTGGAGAATGCCTGTGATCCTAGTACTCCGAGAGGCGGAGGCAGAAGGATCCCAAATTTGAGCCCATGGACATTTAATAAGACTTTGTCTCACAACAAAGATTAAAAAGAGACTGAGGATATAACTCAGTGAGAAGGCCTGGGGTTAATCCTTATTACTACCCAAGAAAATCAAAAATCAAAAATGGGAAAAAGGAGGAGGGGGAGGGCCATGGGGAAGAGGAGGAAGGTGACGGAGATGAAGATCTTTATCCTGCGTCAGTTACCCACTAGGCATCAGCTCCCATGCTCTAAATCCCTACACCTAGCACAGAACAAGCAGCTCTGTTTTTTGTGCATTATCCCTGCGCCCCTGACACAGCGAGGCCCGAGGACTCTCACACACCTGCAATCATGATGCAGTCACAGACCCCAGGCAACTCTTGGTGCCAACACCATCTGTCAGGAAACAGCTTCGAACCTTCCATGGAGGGCTCAGTGCCCAGACCCACTCCTCTCTGACGCCTCCTCCCAGGCCCTGCCCCTCCACCTCTCCATCTATATCCTTGCTGATAGTCTTTGTATCAGTCAGCAAACTTGGGTATGGTGGTGTACACCTGTAATTCCAACACCCAGGAGGCTGAGACAGGAAAATCGCAAGTTCAAAACCAGCACGGGCTCTGGAGTGAGTTCAAGGACAGCATAGACTATATAGCAAAACCCTGTTTCAAAAAGCATTTGCTTGGCAAGTGCTTGTGCCCCTGAGCTAAATACCCAGCCCCTTCCTTTTTTTAAAAAATGTAATTCATTAGTACTATATTATCAAAGGAAAAAATTACAATTTAAAGATTCTGGTTTGTCTAGAATCTTAGTTACTTTTCTATCATTGCTGAGACAAAATACCTAACATCTAAAGTTTTTTTTTAAAGGAGATTAAGATAAAAGAGGACATAACAACATAACAACACAAGTCAGAACAGAACAATGTAAGCAACATAGTGTTTCACCACAAGATAACCTGACATAACAATAGTTACCATAGTGTCTCTTTCCTTGAAATATTTGAGTATAACTTCGTATACTATAGCATCAAACATAACATGACAGTGTAAAACCATTCAAGAGAATGAAAGTACTACAGGGTATTTAGAACCAACTAACAGAAAACAAACAATGGTTTCTATATTATCTCCTTGTCTATAAAAATTTTTGTTTGTACTATCACATATAATAAAATCCAACAAGATACAACATGATAAGACCAATGGAGACAGAACAAAAGATATTAAATCAGCGCCATTATATTGTCTTGTTTTCTTGCAAATAGCTGTTCATACCATCATAGACAATAAAATCAAACAACCCAGAATTAATGAATGAAAAACCATTCCAATTAATGAATGAAAACATTATAAGGCTTCAAAGCAATATAATGGGGAATCATGATTACCATATACTTTTATGTATTCTTACCATTACTTATACTAGGGAAATTATTTGGTATTTATACACATGAGTTTGATTTATTTCACTTATGAGTATGGTCTCAAGCTGCATCCATTTATTTATAAATATCTCAACGTGATCCTTCTTTATAGCTGAATAGTACTCCATTGTATAAAAATACCACAACTTTTTTATCCATTCCTCAGTCGATGGACACTTAGGTTGTTTCCAAGATCTGGCTATTATACACTGTGCTACTATAAACATGAGTGCACATATATCTCTGTGGCATGATGTTTTCAGTTCTTCTGGGAATATGCCTAGAAGTGGAATAGCTGGAACAAATGGGACTTCCAATCCCAGCTTTCTGAGAAATCTCCAGACTGACCTCCACAATGGTTGCACCAGTCTACACTCCCACCAACAGTGCAGGAGAATTCTTTTTTCCCCACAGCTTCTCCAGCATTTGTTGTTGTTGGTTTTCTTGATCCTGACCATTCTTTCAGGAGTGAGATGGAATCTCAGTGTGGTTTTAATTTGCATTTCTCTAATGAGTAACGATGATGAACATTTTTTCATATATTTATTTGCCATTTGTATTTCTTCATCTGAGAACTGTGTATTCATCTCAGATGCCCATTTTTGGACTGGATCTTTGAATTTTGGGGGGTCTGACTTTTTAAAATTCTTTATATGTTTTAGACAGAAGTCCTTTGTCTGAGGGACAGTTCACTAAGATTTTTTCCCAGTTTGTGGGTTTTCTTTTCACTATGCTGGAGACTTCTTTTGACATGCAGAAACTTTTTAATAAGATCCCAGTTGGGGCTGGGGATTTAGCTCAGCGGCATAAGAGCCTGCCTTGCAAGCAGGCAGTCCTAAGTTTGTCGATGTCCGCTCCCGGCCGGCAGGAAGGACACACGACAAAGTCTGGTAGTGGACAACCTTTTCTTTTTATTTTCCTTCTCCGTACAGCCTGCCCTGGGTTCTCCCAGCTGAAGCCTCCTCTGGTCCGCTCCCCGCGGCTCCTTTTGTGCTTCAGTCTGCCCCAAAGCCTCTACCGGTCCGCTCTCCGCGGCTCCTTTTGGGCTTTTACTTCTGGGCTTCTACCTGGCTTTTTCTTCCGCCCAGGGGTGGCACCGGTATATATACGGGTACAGTGTCCAATCATGTTAAAGTAAGCAAGGCAAGCTGATTGGCTAACATCATCAGTTGCCAGGCAGACTATATTGTTGAGCGGGTTGTTTACGCGGTAAGCAGGAAACTAACATATTCGATGGGAGGGGTAATCTACCTCAGGCTTTGCTCTTTACCACAGGCCGCACGTCCGCCAAGTGAGGCGAGCTATCACAGACGCGGCTCCCAACATCTCCCCCTATTTTATTTTTTATGAATGTGCGCATCGTAGCCCTTCCTGGACTGGGTGCAGAGGCTTATGCCCTATGTGTAGGTCCACCGTAGGTCCTTGGCTTAGACCCTGGTTGGCCATGCCATGGTCTGCCAAGGCCCTGAGGCCCTCGTCCTTTTTCTAGGGCCAGGCACAAACTGGACGGAACCTGGATGCACACAAGCTTGCACTCATTTCCTCTCCGTAAAGAAATCCCCTCGGAGAGAAATTTAGACCTGGGCAGCATCTAACAGTCCAGCGGCTTACGTGCAGGATGGGGTAGGGCCTGGCTTAGGTCGAGTCGTGCTGGGGAGGCACGCTCTTACCCGTCATTGACTCACCTACCCTGCTGTGTATTGTCACCTTATGGAGGAGAATGAGGGATGCCCGCCATATCTAGACTCGGTCGTGGGCCAATTGAGCAAGCCATGCATATGCCTGAGGATCTTCTTGTCCATTTCGGGCTACCGCTATTTCTATTCATCTTATTGGTTGGTCTGTGATGGATCTCCAGTAGGGCAGGTCTGATCTTTAGTCGAGGGCTTTGTTGCCCGTGTCAGTCTCTCCGGTATCCACAGTGGTTCTCGTCCCGGTTCCTGTGGGAAAACACAAACCGCGCCTCGGTTCCAGCTGACCACTGGATCCGGGCCCATCCATTGTCCTGTCAGGACATCTTTCCACTTCACCCACCCTTTATGGTTGGGGGAAGGGTTGCAGTGCTCCACAGCTGGGGAGCGATTATCATTATTTAAATTTAAAAAATTGTGTGTGAATAGTGCCATGGATAATCGTGCCTTTGGGGCCAGGCCTTGGCCTACTCCCCCTTTGTGTTTTTGTAAAATTTCTTTGAGGCTTCTATGAGCCCTCTCAATGATTCCTTGACCTTGGGGATTGTATGGGATACCATGTTTTAATTGAACCTCCATCATTTTGCAGAACTCATTGAAGGCTTTGCCTATATAGGCTGGTCCATTATCAGTTTTTAATATTTTTGGTTTGCCCCATGCGGCCCAAGCTGCCAGGCAATGATTGATCACATTAGACACTTTTTCACCTGTTTCTGCTGTTGCGAATATGACGTGAGAACAGGTGTCTGTGGAAACATGAACATATTTAAGAGTCCCAAACTCCTGTATATGTGTGATGTCCATCTGCCAAACATCACCAGGGATCAAACCTCGAGGGTTTACTCCCATCGGTATGGCAGGTTTGTATGTGGCACAGGAGTCACATAGTCGCACGATATCTCGTGCATCTGCTCTAGAAACATGGAAATGGTTTGCTAGTGTCCTGGCATTAACATGAAATTTATCATGGAAGGCACGGGCTCGCTCGATTGGTGTTAGTAAGGTAAAAATCCATAACGGGCGAGTGGCAGTGTCAGCAGCCGCATTCCCCTGTGCCATGGGCCCTGGCAGGGATGTATGTGCTCTTATGTGGGTGGTGAAGACCTTATGGTGTCTGTTCTGAAGCAATGTCTGGATAGACAGGAACAGTCCAGCCACTGTGGAAGTGGATCTAATTAAACTGGCAGTCTCAAGCACTTGCATAGCATTGACCACATACCTAGAATCGGAGACAATGTTAATGGCTTCTGAGAACCGTTCAAGAATCATTTTAACGATCTGAAGTTTCACCACCTGAGGCTGATCTGGTTTAAATTGTATGGTAACCGGGGGCTTGCCTAGGATCACATAGGCGCCTATCCCCGTCTTGGAGCCATCTGTGTATATTGTAGTTGCTGGGACTAATGGCTCAGAGGCAGTAACCTTTGGAAAAATTATAGGGTGCTGAGTGACAAATGACAAGATAGGGTCTTTAGGGTATTGATTGTTTATATCCCCATGGAAAACACATCTCAGAATGGCCCAGGTATCTATGCAGGCAGCCAGGGTCTTGATCTGGCTGGCGGTATAGGGTACTCAGATGGCTTGTGGTCCTGAGCCAAAATGTTGGACAGCTCTATCATGCGCTTCAAGGGCCAATGAAGCGACTGCCTCCGGGTAATGCTCTATGACTTTTGCAGGTGAGACCTTAGGGTGTATCCACAGTAGTGGTCCTTTCTGCCAAATCACCGCTGTAGGCTGTAGACTAGTCTGTAGCAAACAGACATCAAAGGGTCGCCCTGGTTCAATTCTGTGTAAGGTAGCCCCACCTAAGGCTTTTTTCACTCTCTGTAAGGCAGCTCTTGCCTCAGGAGTGAGCCTCCTGTGGGAGGCTATATCTGGGTCTCCCTTCAGAAGGTCGAACAGGGGTTTGAGATCTGAATTTGGTATATGTAAATATGGCCTAATCCAATTAATGTCTCCCAATAGCTTTTGCATGTCATTTAGGGTCCTAACGCCATCCGTCCTAATGGTGACCTTCTGTATAAGTCTGGAGGCGACACTGAGGTCCACACCTGCTGACCCAGGGGTGGCCCTTGTTGAAGGCTGCCACCCTGAGCTGTCCTGTCTCTGGGGCGGGGGCCCGCCTGTGAAGGGGGCCCCCTCTGGCCGTTTTTTGGCTCTCTAGCATCTTGTCCACAAATACGGTTGCCCTGAGCATCAAAGACCGACCTACACTCCTCAGCTTTGTGTGATCCCTTCTTGCATCGCCCACAAACATATGGTTCTTCATTCCTAGGGCGAGGCCTAGCATCTGCATTGTTTGGGCAATGACGTTTAATGTGTCCTGGCTCCCCGCAGGCAAAACACCCTTTAGCCTTACATTCCCCTTCTAACCCGCGAGGTCCCCTCTGCTGTACAGCCGCGGCCAGGAGAGCAGCCACTCCCGAGTTGGAGAGCGGCCCCCCTATCTCTCTGCATATCCTAATCCAGGCGTTGAGGTCCTTGTTCTTATGAGGAGCTATCGCTGCCTTGCACTCCTTTGTACATTGCTCAAAAATCAGCTGTCTTACCAGCGGTTGAGCCACTCCCGGATCAGGAAATATCTTATCGGCAGCATCTTGCATTCGGGCCACAAAGTCAACAAATGGCTCTGTGGTACCCTGAATTATTTTTGAAAGACACAAGGAGGCTGTTCCGGCACCACTTACCTGTTTCCAGGCGCGGAGCCCTATGGCATTGATTTGTTCATAGACAGCGCCGGGGAACTGAGTCTGATCATCAGCGTGCCGACCTTCTCCCATAAGCATTTCCTTGTTCCACCCCCGGTTTCCCCGATTGGCGTTTCTCTCAGCCTGCTCTGCAGAGAACTCTGCGTACCAGGCTCGCCAATCCAGGTAATTACCCGAGGGCAGACACGCCTTTGCCAGCTGAATCCAGTCCGCGGGGGTGAGGGGCCCAGAAGACAGATTCTCCAGCATGGCAATGGTGTAAGGCGCAGTCGGCCCAAAGGTTGTAACTGCATTTTTAAGTTCTCTAATCTGCTTTATCTCAAAAGGCTCCCATACATTGCGTCCCTGGCCCATAGCTACTTGTACAGGAAATATCCCGTAGGGGCCACTATCTATCCCAGGTGGATGTACCTCATGAGACAAGCGTCCCCCCTGCCAAAGCCGCCTGTAAAAATACCGACCCGCCGGCGGCGGAGCATAAGACAGCGGCCGTGATTGGGCGGAAAATGGGGGCCCGTGCATCACTTCCTGTTCTGGCGAAAGGGGAGAGAGCTCCCAGGCGGCCGCCTCGTGGCGAGGAATCGCCTCCGGAAACGGCCCCCAAGGTGGGGCGGAAGGCTTCGCCTCCCTCTCGCGCCGGGGAGCGCTCAGGAGCTCTCTACTCCTCCGCAGACCAGGTTGAGCAGAGCGCAATTCGCGGGGCAACGCTGGAAAAGAACCCTGCGACTCCTTATTGAGCGATTTAGGCTCCTGACAGCTGGTCTCTTTGGCCTCCTTGCCATTCAACTTTCCCTCGTCCTCGGAGTCAGACGACTCCGAGGCTAGAGCCCCGTCCTCCTCCTTAGCATCCTTGTTCCCCTTGACGGACCCCTCTCGGGAGCTCCCTGACTGGGCCTGCTCAGATACCCTGCGTACTTTTGTAAGCTCTTGAGAGCTTTCTCCACAACCACCCTCGCTCTTAGTGTTGCTACCTAACATGTTTCCCATCTTTTAATATGTTACTCACCGCGTGAGGCCCAAGGAATCCGCCACTTACGCGTGAGCCTGAGGGGAGTCTAAAAGCCCTGTAGGTGCACGCCACCCAGAGCCCAGGCTTATCCCCAACTCACCTGTCTCGCAGCTCTGTACTGGAGCGTTGTCCACTTCCACGTCTCGGGGGTGATCAGTCCCCGGGCAGGCCTCCAAATGTCGATGTCCGCTCCCGGCCGGCAGGAAGGACACACGACAAAGTCTGGTAGTGGACAACCTTTTCTTTTTATTTTCCTTCTCCGTACAGCCTGCCCTGGGTTCTCCCAGCTGAAGCCTCCTCTGGTCCGCTCCCCGCGGCTCCTTTTGTGCTTCAGTCTGCCCCAAAGCCTCTACCGGTCCGCTCTCCGCGGCTCCTTTTGGGCTTTTACTTCTGGGCTTCTACCTGGCTTTTTCTTCCGCCCAGGGGTGGCACCGGTATATATACGGGTACAGTGTCCAATCATGTTAAAGTAAGCAAGGCAAGCTGATTGGCTAACATCATCAGTTGCCAGGCAGACTATATTGTTGAGCGGGTTGTTTACGCGGTAAGCAGGAAACTAACATATTCAATGGGAGGGGTAATCTACCTCAGGCTTTGCTCTTTACCACAGGCCGCACGTCCGCCAAGTGAGGCGAGCTATCACAGACGCGGCTCCCAACATAAGTTCAATCCCCAGTACCAGTGAAAAGGAAAAAGACAAAAAAAAAAAAAAAGATCCCAGTTAGTTGTTGATTTTGGGAAGTATTGCCCCTGTGGTTTGATTCCTGTTCATGAATTCTCTACCTACTCCTATGTCTTCAAGGTTTCTACCCAATCTGTCTTCCAATAGATTTAGTGTTTCTGTTTTAATATTCAGATCTTTGATCCATTTAGAGTTTAATTTAGTACATGGTGATAGGCATGGGTCTAGTTTTAGTTTTCGGCATATGGAGAGCCAGTTTTTCCAACACCATTTATTAAAGACACTGTTGTTCTTCCAGTGAACATGTTTGGCCCTTTTATCAAAGATAAGGTGGTTGAGTGTGTTTGTAGTTATTCCACTGATATTCGGCTCTGTTTTTATTCCAGTACCATGTTGATTTTACTACAGTTGCTTTGTAGTATAACTTCAAGTCAAGGATTGTGAAGCCTCCTGCCTTGCCTTTGCTGCTTAGAACTGTCTTTGCTATTCTAGGTCTCTTCTGGTTCCAGATAAATTTTAGGAGTGATTTCTCGAGATCCATGAGGTATATTGATGGTGTTTTTATTGGAATTACATTGAATCTGTATAACAGTTTTGGGAGAATGGCCATTTTCACAATATTAGTTCTTCCTATCCATGAACAAGGGATGTCTTTCCATTTTCTGAGATCCTCTTCAATTTCTATTTTCAGTGTATTATAATTTTCTCTTTATAGGTCTTTCACTTCTTTCATGAGAATAATTCCTAAATATTTCATTATTTAGTGGCTAGTGTGAAGGGTGTGGCTTCTCTTATTTCCCTCTCTGTGATTTTGTTGTTAGTGTATAGAAATGCTATTGATTTTTGAGTATTGATTTTGTATCCAGCTACATTGCTGAATTTATTTCTTATATCTAGGAATCTTTCAATGGAGTTTTGGGGGTCTTCTATGTAGAGTATCGTGTCTTCTGCAAATAATGATAATTTAACTTCTTCTTTTCCTACCTTTACCCCTTTCATTTCTCTCTCTCTTGTCTAATTGCTCTGGCTAGTACTTCCAGTACTATATTAAATAGGAGCGGTGATAAGGGACATCCTTGTCTTGTGCCTGATTTTAAGGTAAAGGCCTTCAGTTTTTGGCCGATTAGTATGATACTGGCTGTTGGTTTGTCACAGATAGCCTTTATTATATTGAGGTAAAGACTATTCCAATTTTCTGTAAGGTTCTTATCATAAATGAATGTTGGACCTTGTCAAAAGCTTTTCTGCATCTATAGACATGATCATGTGATTCTTACTTTTGGCTTTATTGATATGGTGAATTACATTTATTGATTACATATGTTGAAGCACCCCTGCATGCCTGGGATGAATCCCACTTGGTCATGATATATAATCTTTTTTTAAATTTTTTTTGTCTTTTTCATTTTTATCGGTACCGGGGATCGAACTCACGACCACCTGCTTGCAAGGCAGGTGCTTATGCTACTGAGCTAAATCCCCAGCCCCATGGTATATAATCTTGATGATTTGCTGCATCCTATTTGCCAATATTTTATTGAGGATTTTTGCATCTGTGTTCATTAGGGAGATTGGCCTGTAGTTCTCTTTTTTAGTGGGGTCTTTCTCAGGTTTTGGTAGTAATGTTTTCTTCCAGGAATGACTTAGGAAGGATGGCTTTCCTTTCAATTTCATTGAAGAGTTTGAGCAGTGTCAGCATTAGGTCTTCTTTGTATTTCTTGTAGTATTCTACAGTGAATCCATCCGGGCCTGGGCTCTTCTTTGTAGGTAAGGACTTAATTACATTTTTAATTTCATTAATAGAAATTGGGTTATTCAGTAGCTTTACATCTTCTTGATCTAGCTTTGGTACTTCATATATTTCTAGGAATCTGTCTATTTCTTCTGTGTAATCAAACTACAAGAGTAGAGGTTTTCAAAATAGGTGTTCATGATCTTCTGTATTTCTACAGAGTCTGTAGTGATTTCACCTTTTTCATTCCTTATTGCATGAATTTGATCTTCCCTTTTTTAAAATCAAGTTGGCTAGGGGCTTATCAGTTTTATTTATTCTTTCAAAGAACCAACTCTTTGATTCATTGATTCTTTGGATTGTTTTCTTAGTCTCTATTGCATTAATTTCTGCTCTGATTTTTATAATTTCCTCCCTTCTTTTGAGTTTGGGCTTGACTTGCTCTTCTTTTTCTAGATATTTGAGGTGTAGCATCAGGTTATTTATTTGTATTCATTCTTTTTCCTGATGTGGGAACTCAGTGCAATAAATTTTCCTCTAAGGAGAGCTTTCATTGCATCCCACAGATTCTAGTAAGTTGTATTTGTATTTTCATTTGCTTGTAGGTATTGTTTAATTTCTTCTTTAATTTCCCTTGTGACTCACTGAATACTCAACAGTGTGTTATTCAGTTTCCATGTGTTTGTGGGATTTTTGCTGTATCTTTTATCATTAATTTCTATTTTCACGGTGCTATGATCTGATAACATGCATGGGATAATTGCAACTCTTTTGCATTTATTTAAGTATGTTCTGTGGGCGAGTATATGGTCTGTTTTAGAGAATGTCCCATGTACTGCTGAGAAGAATGTGTATTCTGATGCTGTTGGATAGAACGCTCTGTATGCATCTATGAAAGTCCATTTGTTCACATGTGTGATTCAGTTGTGTTATTTCTTTGTTGATTTTTTGTCTGGTTGATCTGTCCCTTGGTGTCAATGGTGTGCTAAGGTCTCCTGTTATAATTGTGTTACTGCTAATTTGGTTTTTCATTTTTGTTAATACTTGCTTTATATAACTGGGTGCTCTGGAATTTGGTGCACATAATATTTAAGATTGTTGTCTTTTCCTCTTGAAGTTTTCCCCTAACCAGTATGTAATGACCTTCTTTATCTCTTCTGAGCATTATTGATTTGAAGTTCACATTGTCTGCAAACAGAATAGCTACCTCTGATTTTTGGGGGGTTCCTGTTGCATGAAATATTGATTTCCATCCATTGACTTTCAGTCTGTGAGTATCCTTTTGGGTTAGATGGGTTTCTTGTAGACAGCATATGGTTTGATGTTGTTTCTTGATCCATTCTGTCAGTCTGTTTCTTTTAAGAGGTGCATTGAGTTCATTTACATTAATAGTTATAACTGTTACATGTTGGTTTATTATTGAAATATCTTTCTGCTGTTTAATCTTTATCTTTCCATTTGGTTTAATTGCCTGCTTTGCTTAGTGGTTTTTTTCTAAGTGTATCTAAACTGTCTTTCAGTATTCTTTGCAGGGTTGGCTTGGTGATCATGAAGTTCTTCAGCTGTTCTTTGTCATGGAAGTATCTTATTTCTCCATCGATTTTGAAGGGCAGTTTTTCAGGGTACCTCAGTCTAGGTTGGAAATCATTTTCCTTTAGGATCTGAAATACTTCGCTCCATGCTCTTATTGACTTTATTGTTTGTGCTGAGAAGTCTGCTGTGAATTCTGATAGATTTTCCTTTATAGGTGATCTGTCTTTTCTCTCTGACAGTTTTTAATATTCTATTCTTATGTTGGATTTCTAGGATTGTGATTATTATATATGTCTGGGTGTAGTTTTATTTTGGTTATGGCTATTTGGAGTTCTGTATGCATCACTGATCCTGATGTGAGTTTACATTCTCATGTTTGGGAAATTTTCAGCTATTACTTCTCTAAATATCCTCTTGACATTCTTTACATTATCCCCTTCTTTTTAATTTATCCCTATCAGTGGTATGTTGTTTTTCTTTTCATCATCTTACAGCTGTTGGGTTGTTATTTCCTGATTCCTTGTTATTTTTAAAAGATCTTTCCTTTCCTGTTCACTAGCTGCAATCTTGTCTTCAAGGTCTCAAATTATATCTTCACTTTCATTGAGGTGGTTTTTACAACTTTCTTTTTTTTTATTTTATTTAATGAAAGACTAAACAAAACAGAAAATAGGTAGAAATAATACATATATTCAGAGAAAAAATAAACAGTAAGAAATCACTAGTAGATGTTTACATTTGTCATTTTATAAATAGTTGTCCAACGTACAAAAATGGAACCTGTAAATTGGGAATTCAAACTGAGACTGCAAACAGTTCTGTTCAATTGTCCAACAAAAACTTAGTAATATTGTTGATTATTATATGCCTGGGTGTAGCTTTGTTTTGGTTGTAGGTGGCTGGAGTTATGTATGCCTCATATATCAGAATATCATTTCCTTTTCCTAAGTTTGGGAAGTTTTCCTTAATTATTTCTGTGAATAACCTTTGTAGTTCTGTTTATACCCCTGATTCTTTATTCACATTCTTTATTCTCAAGTTATAGATCCTTTTGTCATCTTCTAGCCTTTGTATTGTTACTGCTTATTTCCTTGTTATTTTTAAAAAGTTTTCCTTTCATATTCCCACATTGCAAAATTGTCCTCCAGTTTGGATAATCTACACTTAGTTTCTTTCAAGCTGATTTGCCATCTTTCCATAGAGTTTTTAATTTCCTGGTGATCTCTTTGAGTCTGCTTCATGTATTCTGTATTTTTTTATATTCTTCACCAAATGGTTTTCTCCTTTGTTTGAGTTCCTCCCTTCTTCTGTGTGTGCCTTCTTGAGGGATGCTTAGTATCTCTTTTATTAATGTTCTTATATCTTGCTTTATTTGGCTAAATATTTCACTTTTGAACTTGTCTATGAGGTCCCAAATATATTTCTTTATGTCCACTGTGTCTGATATTGCATGTTTGCTGTTCTCATTCTCCTTTGTATTTACCTGTCCTGGGTCATTGTTCTTAGGTTTGGGACCTGGGGACTTTTTGTTGTTCCTTCCTCTTCCCATCTTTTTGTTTCTTCCAGGAGGCCCCAGTTGCTTTCTTTGTTGGTTATAATTCTTCTGAAGCGTGCTGGCTAGGTGACCCTTCCCCATGCCATGTGCTAGTGAGTTGCAGACAGGGACAGCATATGCTGGCCCCTCCCCTCTGGATCAGTCAAGCTGCTGTGGCCTGCACAGTATTACTTTGCACTGCCTTTCCTCTGGATCCGTCAAACTTCTGAGGCATCACTGTGTTAGTGTGGTTAGTATGTGCCACTGCTATAGGAACTAGATTTCAGATAACCTATTGGGTCTCACCCACTCCACCAATCCTGTTCAGGAAGGGAACAATTGTCTGAAGTCACTGCTGCCCCTTGTACTTGCCAGTCCTGCCTCATTCCAGAATGTCATCTTCTGGAGCCCCCCTATTTGTGGAATCACTCCACTCCCGTCACTCACCACAGGTCAATGTAGGTACCTTGCCAACTCAGCTCTCCATTCGGCTCACCGACCCACAAACTCAGTGTAACTGTGCCTTCAGTGAGTTGAAGCAGCGGGACCTCATACGGCTCGGCAAGTCATGGTGGGACCTCAGCAAGTCACGGAGAGACCTCAGATGGTTGGCAAGTTGCCTTAATTTCTTCTTGGAATGAGAGAATTCATCTCCCTCTGTTTGGGGCTCCCCACTCTGTATTATGTTGATTCTAAGTTGGTTATGTCAGGGAGCCTCTGTGGCCAGGTGTTATCTATCCACTATCTTTGCTCCTTTCTGGTTTTTACAGCTTTTGATGGAATTTTTGTTTTCCTGTCTATCTCTTTGCATCTGCTTTATGTATTCTGTTTATTTCTTATATTGTTCTTCCAGGAATTCTACCTTTTTGTTTAGTTCCTCCAGTTTTTTAACTGTGTCTTCTTTAGATATGTTCAGCATCTGTTTCATTTCTTTTCTCATTTCTTCTTTTACCTGGGAGATTATTTCTAGTTTTAATCCCTTTAAAGCTTCCTGGAGTTGCTTCTTTATTTCAGTTGCTATTATTTCAAGTAGTTAGGTGTATGGCATATATTTTCTTCTATGTACATAGCTCCTAAGGTTTCTTGGCATGGGCTGGAGGTCTGAGCTTGCATATTGGTTTTTGCTTTGTCATTTTCCTATATTTCTGTGTTTCAAGTGTTGTTCCAAGGCTTCCCCTGGATGTGTTGGAAATCGTCTCTTGTGTCCTAGACTCCTGGGACTGAATGAAGGTTGCTGAGCCTGGTCCAGTCAGGCCCTCAGGCCTTCCTGTGCCACCTTCATTGTTCCAGGTAGCTGGGCAGGGACCTAATCACTGTGGATGATGGTCTAAAGCTCTCCCCGGATGAAGACCAATGCCCTGGAACTCACTTCACCTACTCTCAAACCCCATAATTGAAGGTCACTGGGCGTAAGATAGTTGGTCCACAAAACCTCCCAAGGCTAGTCTAGTGTGCCTGGGTTGTGGACATGTCCTTGAGCTCCAGAAGAGATGATCTTAACATTTCCCGGGGCTCAGGGTAGCGCCAAACTTACCCCAGCGTCCAGCTGAGTTTCCTGATTTGGGAGAGGGTCGCTGTGCGTGTCCTGGGCAGGCCTGAAATCTGCCAAGCACGGCCTAATGCTAACACCCAAAGTTTAAGAAGGCTTATTTAACTTAATTTGTAGAGGTTTCAGTTCATAATTGTCTGGCTCCTTAGCAGGGTGGCACAACAGTTCTTGGCTTTGGACGACAGCAAAAGCAACAAGGAAGAAGAGCAGAGAAAAAGATAAGAGTCTCTCCTTCCCATATGTTGTATGCAGGCTACCTGCCCTAGGGCAGGTATAGCCCTCAAAACCTTAATCCCAGCACTAGACACTGAACTCTAGATTCAGTCACCTCCAAAAAAGCTCATCTCCCATTACCCTATGAGGCTTTCAAGGGACATCAGACACAAATCATAACACCTAGAATCAGACAATATTTCATTTCATAAAACAGAATTGAGTGAGGCAGGTGTGGTGGTGCACACCTGTAATCCCAGCACTCAGCAGGCTAAAGCTGTTGGTTTGAGGTCAGTCTGGGCTACAAAGTGAGACCCTGTCTCAAAACAAAACAAACAAGTAGAACTGAGTATTTCTAAGAGCCAGAGGAGGTTGATTTTATAGACAGAAGAGCCAGAGAAGGCTGTAACTAAAAAAAGCAAGGATTGGTCATTTCAAAGTTGTGGTACTTGCTAAGCAGGGCAGGACAATAGAAAAATAGCTGATTGGCTAATATTCAATTTTACATCTTCTTTCAAAAGATTAGGGAAGAGGGAACATCCTTGCAGCAGCTGAAACAGGATTCAATGGGCAACTGGCTATTGCTCCCTAACTCTATTTCCTCTGGAAAGTCAGATACACAGCTGAGTTTGAGCCTGGTGCCACATAACTACAGCACAAGGACTCCATACTGACCCTTGTGTTCCATGGGTGGTACAATGGCCTCCTAGAATTGTGACTTATCAGTTTAAAACATGATATCATTTTCTCTTTCAAAGACAAAACTAAGCTGGGCATAGAGTCACAGATCTATAATCCTAGCACTTGGGAGGCTGAGACAGGAGGATCAAGTTGGAGGCCAGTTTGGGCTACATAGAAAGACCTTGTCTGAAACACACACAGAGAGAGAGAGAGAGAGAGAGAGAGAGAGAGAGAGAGAGAGAGAGAGAGAGAGAGAGAGCCTTTCTACCGCATTTCCTGCTTCAAGGACAAGGAACCCACCACCATGAAGAATAGGTGGGCTTCGGGTCTAGAAAAGGAAGACCTCAGATCAGGAGGGAAGGACACATTCCAAGACCTGAGTCATGTCCGAGGGATAAGGTACAACTCAAAGGGACTCTAGACCAAACAGGGCAGTGTGTCAGTGTTTTCAGTTTGCCATTGTTTTGTTTTGTTTTAGTTTTGAGGCAAAGTCTCATTAAGTCGCTCAAGCTGAGCTGGAACTTGCAATTCTCCTGACTCAGACTCCTGAGTGCTGAGATTCTTGGCTTCTGTGGCTATGTCTGTATTCTCTATACAGGGTAAAAGGAAAAGGTGTGGGCCTGCTAGTAGAGGGCACGCATGCTTCCCAGGACAGCAGAGACGGGGTGAACTCAGGCCCCACCCCACGCTCCTCTTGTGGTTCCTCCTTGTTGTCAACCTTATGGCAGCTGTCACCGTCACCTACCAGGTGCTGGGGCAGCACTTAGCTTGCAGGTGGGGCTTTAATGAAGTCACGGTTTGTCTGCAGTCATGCTGACATCTGTGTTAGATCCATCTAGCTCTGGCCAGCTCATCTGCAGAGGGGCTTGACTGTAGGTATCTTGCCCTCAAGTATAAATGAGATGTACTGGGCCCATTGTCACAGGCCTAAAGTTCCAGTTACTAAGGAGGGAGGAAGAGTCCCAGTCTAAGGCCAGTCTGAACGATTTAGCAAGACTCTGCACTTAATAATAATAATAATAAATAATAATGAACTAGGGATGAGGCCCAAGGTGAAGTGCTTGCCTCACATGCACAAGACCCTGGGTTTGACTCCCAGCACTGCAAAAAAAGAAAAAAAAAAAAAGATAAACAATAAAATCAGAGCAGGGTACAAGCTCAGTTAGTAAAGTGGTCATTTAAAGTGACTGGTGGGCAATCCAATCGAGACCCCTCCTGCCTCGTAGGAGCTATTCCTACTCTTTATTTCTTTTTTCCAATAAATTTTCCTGTTCTTAAGAAATAATAAATAAATAAAGTGATTGGTAGAGCCAGGTGTGGTGGTGCACACCTGTAATCCCAGCTCTTGGGAGGCTGAGTCAAGAGGATCATTACAAGTTCAAGACCAGCCTGGGCTACAACACGAGCTCAAGGCTAGCCTGAACTGCATAGTGAAACTCTATCTCAAAACAAACAAACAAAAAAGCAACCAATAACTAATGCTGCCAGGACTATGGGGGGAAAGGAACCTGTGTCCACTGTTGATGGGAGTGTAGACTGGTGCAACCACTGTGAAATCAGCATGGACATTCCATTTGATTCAACAACTCCCCTTCTTGGTGTCTTCCCAAAAGAATTAACAGCATCATACCACAGCAATATATGCACACCCATGTTTATAGTGTATAGTTTGTTATAGGAGATGAACCAGATGGCTCTCCTTGAATGCAGAACTATTATCTCTGCATTAGTTAAACCAGACCCTTTTTCCATGTACTGATATGTGCTGGCTAAGCTATTTCCTTCCCCCTTAAACTGGTTTTAAGCAATGTAAATAGGGCTGGCTGAGGTACTGATGTATAATCTTTGAAGCCGACCGACATGTCTCCCTACAAGCTTTGATACTTGGAAAATCCATCCCTGAGTGTTTTGTGTGTAACCTGGTTTATGAAGAAATTATAGTTCTTTTGGTGAATAGTTAGGCTGATACAGAGTATTCAGGACAAAAAGGAGAAGATGAGAAGGGTACGGCCTTTGCGTGGCTAACTTGGCTTGTGTATCTGCAGAGGCATTGCTCTGGGCAAAGGGGTCTATAGAATTCTGATGTCCCCTGCAGCAAATAACTGCTGCTTGTTTTCAGAGTTGAGCTGCTTCTAGGAGTTTAAGGATGAGAGGTGCATAATGATAGGGGTTCCCTTTGTGTTGATAAAAACTTTCTTGCCAGATGGCAACATGGGAATGTAAAACGCTAAATATGTACTTTGAATCAGTGTATATATTTATGACTTTGTCCTTTGCTAGTGTAAGAGCTCATGTAAGAGCAACACTTTTTGCCCTTTTGTGAAGATGTCCCAGGTGGCAGTGGGTGAGTCTCTATGACTCTGCTTAACTATTACATATCCTGCTCTCTTTTGATTGTCTGTGTTTGTTGAACTGCCATCTGTAAACCATGTGTCAGAGGCTAGAGAGAGAGGTGTGTTACTGCTGTGAGGGAAAAGGTGGGAGTCATCTGTAAGACCTCAACACAGTCACAGTGAGGGTGTTCTTCTGAGGTGGGAAACAAAGTTCGTGGGTTGAGATGGAAGGGTCCTGAGAGAGGACTAGATGCATCTTTGAAGGTGAGAAGGTGAGACGGGGTCACCAGGGCAGGGCGTGTCTTTTGTGAGATAAGCTCATTTAGACAGTGAGGTGAGTGTGCTGTAATGGATTGTCCTAATGTGAGCTTTTCAGCTTCCCATGTTAGTACACAGTGGCCGCAATGGCTCAGAGACAGGGTGCCCATCCTTGTTCTGTGTTGTGTCAGTGTTTTGACATGTAGGATTGTAGGGAGCCGAGCGACAGCCCATTGCTGCCTCCCCGCCTCTCTCTCCTATGGTCACTGCGTCTGCCTACATTAACCATAATCCTCTCCTGCTTACATCACGTATCCGGATGTGACGGTGACCCTGTTGTATTCATCCCTTTAACCTCTTCCTGTCCCAGCTCCCACCCTTAGCCTATAAAAGGTGTGATCATTTCCTGAATAAACTGGAAGCTTGATTGGATTATTTCGTCTTGCTTTCATCTCTCTTTGTCTCCCCCATGTCTTTTATTTAATCCCTGTTCCCCCTCCAGGAGTTCTCCATAGATTGATCTGCAGGCTGGATCATAGGATACCACTTGAAAGGAAGATCCCTTGTTGTGTCCCAGTACACTTACAGTATTGTGACCCTGCGAGGTAGTATACAGAGTGAAGGGTTGGGTAGGGTCAGGAAGGGTAAGGGCTGGGGCCCTTACGAAAGCCTCTTTTAGGTTTTGCAAGGAGGTGTGTATGGCTGTAGTGGGGTCAAGGGGTTCTGCTAAAGAGCCCTTGGAACTTTGTAGATGGGTTGGGCTAGAGCTGCAAAGTTAGGAATCCAGAGGTGAAAAGAAGTTAGCTAAACCCAGAAAAGTTAGAACCTGTTGTTTGGTTGTGGGCACCTGGAGATCCCAAAGAATCACCTTGTGGTCTGCAGTGATGGAACAAGTGGTAGGAATGAGAGAGATTCAGAAATTTGACCTTTGGGGAAGCTACTTGGCCTTTAGAGAGGAAACCCTGTACCCATGAGTGGACAGAAAATTGAGTAGGTTGGCTAATGTTACATGGCTGAAGTATGGGATGGAGTACATAGGACAAAGTCACCAATGAATTGAAGGACAGTGCTGGGTTTGAAGTCGAGAGCTGTAAGGTCAGCAAGAGCTTGGTTTAAAAAATGAGGGCTATTCCCGAACCCTTGGGGGAGCACTGTCCAGGTAAGTTGTTGAGACCGAAGAGTGTCTGGGTCAGTCCACAAAAATGCAAAGAAATCCTGACAATAAGGGTGTAGGGGGATGGTTAAAAAAGCATCTTTAAGGTCTAGGACTATGAAGTGAGTGGTGGAGGGAGGAATATGAGAGAGCATAGTGTAAGGGTTTGGCACCACTGGATGAACTAGAGTGACAGTGTCATTGACTACCCTAGGTCTTTTACCAGATGATAGGACCCATTAGGCTTGAATACCGGGAGAATGGGAGTGTTGTAGGGTGAGTGTATAGGTTTGAGAAAACCATTGTCTAAAAAACACTTAATTATAGTTTGACCCCTCATAGATGTTTGGGAGCTATAGTATATTGGGGAACGCAAGGGAAGATTGAAGGATCTCTGAGACAAATTAATATAGACATAGCATGGGATGGAGTTGGAGGTGGCCTGGACTATGGGATCAACAAGAGATGGAGGGAGAGGAGGGGATGGGTTTGTGGCACATTGTGATGGTGTTTGGAGGACAAGAGCTATGGGGAGGGAGAAGGTAAAGAAGAAGTTAAGCTTTTGGAGAAGATCCTTACCCAAAAGGGGTGTGGGACATGTTGGTATTACCTGAAAGCTGTGGGTGAAGAAAAGAGTTTGGAAACTTCAGGCAGTTAGTCCCGTTTAAAGAGGATGTATAGGTTGTCTGTCAATACCACTTTGGAGACTATGGATTTAATACAGTGGCCTGGTAGGGGGACAGTCATACTCAAGCCTTTCCCCATGAGTTTTCAGACTTTTGGAGGAGAGAATGAGGACTCACCAAGAAACAAGCCCTCCCTGCAAACCAACATTATGTGTGGGAAAACACTATCAATGGGACAGCCAGGTCCCAGCCCCTTCCAGCACATGGGTTGGCAAACAAGAAGAGCCAATCCCCACCTCCCAATGAGTGACTGGCTGATCTGGAGAAACACAGGCTGTGATGATAGCTATTGAGGTGAAATGTAAATTGATGGCTGTGGCATTTAGGTGTTTCACTGACTTTGCAGGTCCAGGGCCAGTGGTCTGATCATCTGTTCAGAGGATAGCAGTATGCAGTGTGGCATCTATGGGGGATCTCCTTCTTAAGATGGTAGCCATTGTTGATTTTCTATTATCTTGTTCTGAGTCTTGTATCATTTTTATTGTGTTGTTGGGTTGGGTTTTGTTCTGTCTTGTTTTGTTTGATTTTGTTATGTCCAATAGCCTGAGCAGCTATTTCAAAGACAGCAAGATATATTATGGTAGCCATTTTGGATTCGCTACTGTCTTGTTTTGAAGTCCTTTATTGAACTCATTATTTCGTGTTTATTGGTTCTATTCTGTTCTGTTCTGTTTGATTTTTACTATGTCTGAAGGTATCTGCTGCTATTTTGAAGACAAGAGGTGTGGAGACCAGAGAAGCTGCATACACATGTAGGGCTGTGGTGTGGCCCAGGCATGATTGAACTGAGAATGAGGAGACACCTCAGGGGGCAAGATAGGCCACAGCTGAGGCCATCTGGAGACTTTCTGGGTTCTTTTCCTTAATTAGCATCATCTGCTGCTCTGAGGGGTCCTTGAACCCGTCCCAAAATTCTGTTCAGGTTTCCTCCATTGTCCACTCAACTTCTTGCATGTTCTGATTAAATATGGGCTGCCTAGCATCGGTTGGCCAGCCGGCTAGCAGGGTTAGGAGCTCTGCAGAGGACATTAGTACTCCAGGAGCACTAAAGATCATGCTGCTTGTCTCATTCCTTTGGGCCTTCGCTGTGCACCCATTTGATGGGTTGGGGATCTAGGCACAGACCCCAAAAAAGAGGCATTAGGGTTGTTAGAGTTTTCTGGTGCAACAGAGAAGCAAAATATAAGAAAAGGTGAAAGTGGCCTTTTTATTCAAGGATGTGGAAAAGAGCCCACAACCACAATGGTTTGGCTTTCTTCTCTGCCAGATGCAGGGGCTGGCAGAATATGTGACCTTTGACCAGAAGTGGACATTTATAATATGCCAGGAGCTGATTGGAATTTTCTTCATGCACATGGGGAAAGGAAGGAGGAAGTTGTAATCAGTCAAATGGGAAGAACAAGGAAGTAGCCAACAGGGTCAGCATTCCCATTTTGGCCTTCCACCATGTTAGACCACCATCATAATGTCCTATAATTTATGCTAGGGCAAAACTCTTTCAATGGTATTGTTGATTTTGTATTGTTTTGAAATCCTATATCACTTACACTGGTTTGTTTTGATTGGTTTTATTTTCCATGGTTTTATCCTCCTTAAAATAAAGTTTTAAAAATTAATACAGCAGCCTGAAATTTCAGAAATAACACCATATGGAGCCCCTATGTCTAAAAGAACAAGAGGGTCTTACTTGAGATCTCCAGTGAGACTCCGAGTTCTGAGAAGGATACCTTAAAGGGGGCCAGGGAGTTCAAGTCCCATCAATCTTCTTCAGCAGCAAGTCCAAGTGGATCAGCCAGCAACAAATTTGGTAGTAACAAGATCTCCTGTGAGGGCAAGGAATTGGAGGATGGCTTACCCACTCTCTGACAACTGGGACAGTCATTCTTCTAGTGGCCCTTGAAATTGCAGAGGGATCAAGATTATGGAGGAAGCCGTGGATTAGGGCACTCTCTTGCCCAGTATCCTTCTTTGCCTCACTTGAAGCATGGTCCAGCAGGGGCTTTCACAGCTCTGCCTTGTTTTGATTTACCTGTTTTAGGAGCCCATGTGCCACTGCTGAAAGATCAGTTTGATATTTAGCAAGTTTCTTTTTTTGTGTCTCTTTTTCTTCCTTTTGAGTTTTAATTCTGTTGTTAAAAAGTTAACTCTATTGTTGAAAACATGAAAAACTATATTAAGAAGGTCTCCTGTGGGGTTTGAGGGCCACATTCAGCCTTTTGTAGTTTTGTCTGACTGAGGCAGTCTGCTTGGAACAGATTGAGAAATAAAATAAGAATTAGTAGGAATTGTCCCTTCGTGAATGTCTGGGCTTACATTACTAAACTTAATTAGGGTGTCCCTAAGACATGTTAGGAGCATAGGGTTTTCATTAGCCTCTTGGACATGTTTTAAAAGCTTGTTATAGTTAGTATGTTTGTGAGCTATTTTAAGGCCCACGATTATACATCTTATGTTAAGAATGTTCTCCACTTGGATAATCCCAGCTAGGCTCCTGTTCAGACACCACAGTAAGCCCAGGGTCATTTTCAGAAGTATTTGCTTTATACTACAACTGGTTTCCTCTCAAGCCTCTTGCCATAATTAGGCCCTGTCTTGTGAGCTGAGGTGTTCAGAATAATATAAACATCCTTGATATGTAAGTCATAGCAATTAGTTATAAATTCAAACTCCCTAAGTCTGTGGGCCAATAGAAAAGGGAACCTAATTTATGGTTTATCTGACATAGGTCAGTGAGGGAAAAGGGACATGGGTATGAACTAGCACAAGATGGCAGTTGGTCATCGTGTGGCCTGCAACAAGATGCCTGCTGCTGAGCACATGATGAGGGACTGCAAGATGGCAGACATTTGCCCTGTGACCTATCACAAAATGACAGTGGGCTATCACATGGTGAGGACCACAAGATGGTGGCAATTCTCCATGTGACTTGCAGCAAGATGACTGCTGAGGACCACATGGTATGGGGTCACAAGATGGTGGCTGAATGCCGTGTGGCTTCCTAGGTGGCTGAGAGATGTGAGGTTGAGTGTAGTGAGCCAGAGGGGAGAATGGTGGCACAGGAGAAGACGGGAAGGAAGAAGAGGAGCTGTCCAGTGGAATAGATAGCCCAAGTTGAGGGGACTGAGGAATCCGAGATTGAGGAGAGGAAGTAAAGGAACATTTACAGGCTGCTGAGGGTGAGGAGAGGGAAGAGGGTGAAGCAGAAACCTCCAGTTGAGAAGACTGAGGGTTTGGGCTTGGGGTTGGGGGGAGGGAGAATAAAGATGGGGGCCACATCATCTAAAGGGTCCAGGGGGGAAGAAGGGAGAAAATCTGGTAGGTCGAGTGGGCCAGAAGTGCTTGGTCTGCCTTACATGACGAATATCACAGAGTTCTAATGGATCATTGAACAGAACTGTTTGCAGTATCATTGCTGGAATGTCCACTCTACAAACTTTAATTCTGTGACTTGAACAATTATTTCTAAGATGGCAATATGTAATCTATTAACTAGTGATCTCCTACTGCGCATTTTTTTCTTCTGTAAATCTGTATAACTTGTACCCTTCACTGTTTTTTTTTTCTTTTCTTTTCTCCTTAAATAAAAATTTAAAAAAAAAAAAAAAAAAAAAAAAAAAAAAAAAAAAAAAGAGAGGGGCACATCCTCAGAGTGAAAAAGGCCCGATGTAAGGAATTTCTGACCACTTGCCATTGTGATGACAAAAGTTATTTAAATCTTGAAGGATAAAGGGATCAAAATTTAGGCCATTTTTTTACTGGCAAATTTATAAGCTGGCCAAGCCACCTGGCAGGAAAGATTAGCTTTTGGGGTTTTATGGTTTTCTGGAGTCTAAGAACACCAAGGTTACAAACCAGGCACCCCAGAGGTGTGTTTTTTGGGAGTCAGGGAAAAGTACTCTGCATAGTGACCAAATAGAGGTAAGTCAAAAGCTATGGCCAAAAATAGCCTGGGTCACACTTTTCAAAAGAACTTGTCACTGTTTTCAGAGTGTGACAGAGAAGGCCCCCACACCCATTCTTGTTGGCCATTACTGAGAACATGGGGGGATCCCTGAGAATCGGGGGTGACAACTCTGCCTCAGGGAGTGAGGGCAGTAGCCCTGCCCAAGGAGTATGAGAGCTGTTATCTTTGTCCAAGGGACATGCAAGAGGTTTCACAACATGAGCTCACAGACTTCTGAGACTGAGAGGCTGAGACCAGAAACCCTGCACTGAGTGGTGGCTCCCCTGTGACAGAGGAGGTGGGTCAGTGTTGGGTGCAGGCTAGCAATGACAGACAGGCAAGTCTCAGAGGAATGAAGCTTGTCGGCAGGGGAGCTCGAAACCAGGGTTGATTCCCTGGAGCCCACACACACTGCCAATCACGTCATGGCACAAAATGCTGTTTTTCCAGTGCAGTAGAGAAAGACAAAGGATGCCTTTACTGAGGATGGGGAGAAGAGTGCACAACTTGTGGAGCCGGGCTTTTCCTCTCACCAGAGAGGAACCAGACAGAGGTTATATGACCTCTGGCCAGAGGTGGAGTTTGTGGTGAGTGTGAGGAATTCACGGGAATTTTCTTTGTGCATGTGGGAAAGGAAAGAGGAAGTTGGCCTTCTGCCGTATTAACCCACCGTCATAATATTCAATAATTTATACTAAGGCAAAAACCTTTCACTTACTACATACCCCAGAGTGGCCTCAAACTTGTGGCAATCCTCAGGCACCCACCACCACACAGTTTAAAGTGGATTCCAGGATTTATCGCAGTGGCTTGAGTGTTTGCCTGGTAAATGCAAGGTCATGAGTTAGATCCCTGGTACCAAAAATAAAATAAAATAAAGAATAAAGTGGCTTTTTGGTCAGGTACAGGCACACTCCTGTTATCCCAGCTAATCTGGAGGAGAACTGCTAAGACTGGAGCTCAAGGCCAGCCTGAGCAACCTAGGAAGACCCTGTCTATGACATTAACTGGGAGGCAGAGGCAGGGGGATCACAATTTCAAGCCCAGCCTGGGCAATTTAGTGATTTAGCCACACCTTATCTCAAAAGAAGTGAAAAGGGCTGAAGGGGTAGCTCAGGTAAAGACCCCGAGTCCAATCTAACTCCTACCCATGGGTGGTTGTGGTAGAGGTCCACTAAGACACCACTGCATTTTCCCCTGAACTGCTGAAGTAAAAGTGACCAGGCAGAGGCCAAGTGCAGAGCATCTGAAGCCCACTGGGGCAAGCAGGAGGACAAACAAACACACCCCAGGAAAAGACAGGTGGGAAGCAGACACAGAAGCCACAAGCTTGAGGAAACCAGGACTACAGCTTCTAGGCAAGGCTGCCCGAGGTCACACATCTTCTCAGTCCTGGGCAAGTTTCCCCTTCATTCAGTGCCTCAGAGTCATAGATGTGCTAAGTCCGTGAATTTGTCCTGTGGATTTCCACTTGAGATATGTATAAGAAATGAAAGACAGAAAAGAGACCAAGAAAACATAACTAAAAATTCTGTACTTTTATTAAAATCGCACCCTGTCCAAGTCACCCCTGGCCAAGTCCCGTGGGTAAATTTAGGTTCCTTCCCTCCCAGACCTAGCCATGCCCAAGATTCCTCAAGAAGGTTGGAGTCCATAAACTGGCTTCATTGAGAATCTAAAGAGCAAGAACAAGATCCTAAGAGAAAGAGCAGGTTGAGATAATCCAAAGAACGAGAGTCACAAGTTCAAGCCCAACGTGAATTACCCAGGGAGACCCCGGCTATTAAAAAATGTACCCCGACCCCGTCCCAGCCCAGCTGAATGTTGCTCTGGGGATTTTATCGCCTCCTTCGCAGGCCACAGGCCTGGACCGAGAGTGAAAAGTCCATAGCACTGTTCCTGCTTTTTCCGGGCACTCACGTCTTTACCAGCCCACACACAGACTGCTCCTGCACTGTTGGTGCTCACACACGCTTATTAAAATACATACATACATAAATGTTGGATAAAACATTCTTAAAAACCTAGGCTCATACCTCTAATATGGACCAATAGCCTTCTGGGAGAGGTGGGATACTTTTTCCTGGGGTTTCCAACCCCTCAATAGCAGCATAAGTATTCCCCTGTTGCAGGAAATAAGAGTCTGTCTCTCTAGAGAGAGAGAGATCTTTTCAATTTTTTCTCTATTTCTTTGACCTTTTAATTTCTGTCTAATAAAACCTTTCCTGTAATTCTTACTGACTAGTCTTGAAAATTCTTTTTCCTCAACAGGAGTCAATGAATCTGAAGGTTTATTTTACTGGTAGGCTGGGTTAGGTCCTTTATATCAGCTTCAGGAAATTCCTCATACCTTATATGATGACATACTTATACAGTACTCTACCATAAACCTGCAAATTCCAAAGACTTCCTCTCTGGAATACTGCTAATTAGGTAACTGTTCTAGCTTGTGTGTGGATGTCCCCCAAAAACTCATGCAATAATGGATGGGGCTTTTAAGAGGTGCCTGGGTCTCAGGTGTGTGATGCTGACATTAAGGGTGTGTGGTTACTAAATCAGTCTACTGATTAGTTTCACATAGCGGGGAGAAAATCCCAACCTACTAGATGTCTGGCACAAATTCTTGTTCTCTAAAATCAAAGAATAAATGTTAGAAACAATAGAAATTGAGAGCAGAATATATTTATTGAGAGAAAGAAAGCTTCTGTCTGAGAGAGAGAGAGAAGTCCCCAGTGGGTTGCTGAGGTCCATGGTGGGTAAAAATAGGAAGAGAAGGTGGACGTGAGGAAGGACAGAACTATGGTCAGCCAGTAAGATTACAAGTATGGTTGTGCAAGTTGATTAAATCAGGATCAAGTGGGGAAGGGAGTCACGTGGCGAGTGGGGACAGGGCCTTTGTGTGCAGGGGCTGGGTTAGTGGCTCCTTCTGGTTTCCTCAAGATGACCTGATACCTATTTGAACATCAACCCTGATGTTTCTACTTAGGATGCTTTACCTTTTGTCTTTTTGCCAACAGAGGGACGTGCCTGTCTCCTCCAAGGTTGCAAGATATCTGGTCTTGAGTGGTCATGCAGGACTGGGAAGTAAAACAAGAAGCCAATTCACGCTTCCCGTGAACCAGTGGCAGCCATGCAGGGTTTGGAGGAGAAAGAAGAAGCAAGTACTCTTACCATGAGCCAGCAGTGGCCGTGTGGGGGTAAAAGAAATAAGAAGCCAGTTTGACCCTCCTGAGAGCCACTCATTATGTGGGCTGGGAGACAAGAAGAGCCTCCCTTCCCCACCCATACGCCCAGAAGTCTGGTTTAAAACCTGCAATCCTTTTGGGTCAGCCTCCCATGTAGCTGAGGTTACTTGTATGTACCACCACACCAGCACAGCACTATTTTTAATGGACAAAATTTTAATACTATATAAATGCTCACCAGCAGTTAAAAAATAAGTTGTCACATTGATATAGGAATGATATCAGGACTTCCAAATAATGTAAGAGAAATATAGCTCCCAACCTGCTAGATGTCTGGTACGCTGAATTGTGTTACCCAAAATCAAAGACTGAAATCTAAGGAACAAGAGAGGTTACTGAGGGGGAGAGATGCAGCTCCTCAGAGAGAGATGGGGTCCCAAGTGGGTTGCCAATGAGCTCGCTTCTCAAGGAAAGTTTATAGAGCAAGATCATGAACTGAGTGCAAAATCATCATGCAGCTATAAGCCGGGACAAAACTGTGGTCATCCAATAAGATTATAATTATAGACATTAGGTAACATTGATCCAATTGGGGAAGCAAGTCACATATCAACTGTGCATGGAAAGAACAAGAACCTTTCCTGAAAGGGATGGGGCAAGGTCTTGGACCCCCACCCAGATGACTGATGCCTGTTTAGAATATCAACCATTATTGTTCATCTCTCAAGGAAGTAAGTAGGTATAGTCACCTCCTCTTTGTCTTGAGGGCTGGCCTTCAACAATGCATTTCTGCACACGGTTATGTTATTGGAGGACATAGCCCTAGCTGATTAACTATATTTCTGCCTAACTGTGTATAATATTTCTCCCTCAAGTAGGTACCCCTAACTTCTATGAGGGACAAGAAGTGATGACTGTTCTGTCTACTGCTGGCAGAAGGGGGGACATAGTAGTGTTCAGCAGTCAGAGATACTCCATGGAGAGTCTATCTAAAGGCCCTCAATAGATGCCAGGTGTTCTCACCTTGGGTAGATGTATACTGTTAGGTCTGGAGGAGACAAAGCCACAGAGACAGTTAAGTATATGACAGTTAAGTTAATCACATAATATGATTAACAAGGTTATTATTATTGCAGCCAACAAGAATTTCCACCAGGAAGAGCTAGTAATAACCTACCACAAAGAGTAAGAAGAAGGTTCAGGGAATTTCAGAATCTGACTTGATATTAACCGGTCATTTAATGTCTTGAACAGTCACCCAGATATTAGCAGAAATAACAGCAACATACACACAACATTCAACTTTTAGAGTTGCCCAAGTATCCCCTTATGCTGCTGTTAGTTTTATTCAGCAGTTTTACTTCTTCATTTTGGAAAGAAACCAGTCAAGATGTTGTTAAGGCCTACTGATTCTAGTTAGTCAAGGCCTCGATATGTTGTGTGATACTCTAAACCTAGGGAAGAGACAAAGATAAAAGCCAGATGATCATACTAGTGAAACATACTTCTAGATCATTGATATCATAAATAGGGTAAGTTTGCAGGTTTGTCGATATTTTTGACAACAACTTATAACCACAAAAATCCCAGGATGCATCTCCCTATCCATCTAGGAGATAGACAGGGCCACATATTAGTTCCACAGGACCAATGAGTACCATTAGGGACTTCCCTTCTAATTCTAGAGCAATGAAATCAGTCTGTCGCAAACTAGTCTTTGACCTGTAAAGTAGGGTATATATGCTGCTTTGAGGGTGCCTAAAATAGTAGAGTCAGGCCAATGAGAGTAGGAGTGACTTCTCTGTTCCCCACATAAAGACACTTTTCTACTAAGAAGTTTTACGGTTGCAGTTAACCATCTATAATCATCATCAATACAAGACTTTCTGTCTTTCATTGAATTGTAAAGCCCTGGCCGAGCTGCAAGTTCTGCTAGCTGAGCACTAGTCCCATGAGCAAGCGAAAAACTCTCAAATGTCTGATGTAGAGTCACTACTGCATATTGTGCTATTTCTTGTCCTGTTTTCTACAAAGGAACTACCATCAGAGAAGAGAGTCAAATCAGGGTCAGGAAGAGATGTGCTTCCCAAGTCTTCTCTGGCCGTATACATAAGGAGAATTACCAGTTAGTAGTCATGTCTTTCAGTCTCAATTTAAGCCTGTAATTCCTAGAAATTCTCAAATCTGTTTTAGAGTCTTGGGCTTCAGGAAGAAAAGTACGGGTTTAATACTCTCTTCCCCTGCCCTTTGGGTTCCCTTAGATATGATGTGGCCCAAGTATTTAACCTCAAGACAGCAAAGTTGTGCCTTAGACACAGAGATTTCATAACCTCTGACTGCTAGAAAATTCAGCAGAGCACATGTGCACTGACTAAAGAGCTCTTCTAAGGGGGAACATAATAGTATATCATCTACATATTACAAGACTATGCTATGGGAAAATACAAAATAGGCCAAGCCATGGGAAAGCACTTGCCCAAAATGATAAGGACTATCTCTGAACCCTTGAGGAAACACAGTCCACATCAGTCTAGAGGCCTGGTCACAAGGAATTCCAAAGGCAAAAAGAAACCAGAAATCTGTATGTAAAGGAATATACAAGAATGCATCTTTTAAGTCTAACACTGAGACACTGGAATATAACACCAAGAGGAAGATAAGAAAGGAAGTGGGTCCCCTGGATCCAGGAAGAATCTGAAATGCAAATTAAAGTCCACAGAAATAGTGAAAAGAAAAACTTTAAGGAAAAAGAAGCCAGTAGCTGACAGCACCTTCACCCTAAGAGAGGACTCATTGTGTGAGAGGAGCTGTTTGAACCTGGGGATACAGGAGCATGGTGACGGTCATGGCTGGTGATCCCAGAGGGCTCTTCAGAGAAACAGCGGCGGAAGAAAGCAGTAAAGGTGGCTGACTGCACTGGCTAGTGGTGAGTGCAGAGGACTTAGTCATCATGGTGGGGAGAGCAGTTAGCTGGGAGCCATTTTGGAAATGGGCTGAGCTCAGAACCCAGAACTGCTTCCCGCTTCCTCTAGCAGCTCCCAGCTTTCTTAGAAGTTTCTTAGACTGTGGCAAGCCCAACAGATAATCTCAGGGCAGGCCTGCTGAGATATCCA
This sequence comes from Cavia porcellus, assembly GCF_034190915.1. NCBI lineage: Eukaryota > Metazoa > Chordata > Mammalia > Rodentia > Caviidae > Cavia > Cavia porcellus. Next base: position 74,517,751 of record NW_026947498.1, read on the forward strand.
CTACCAACAAAAAGCAACTGCTGCCTTCCTGAATAGACTGCCATGATTTGGACTCTGTCTCCACAGGCTGTCTACCTGTGTTCACAGGCTGTGAACCCAGAGAGAATCCTGGGAGGGGACAGTTTTTCTTTTCTTTTCTTTTCTTTCTTTCTTTCTTTCTTTCTTTCTTTCTCTCTCTCATTCTCCTTCACTGTCTTTATGAGTGTTAAAGTGGTTCCTAACCTCTTCTTGGGTGTGGTTGTTCTGTTCTTCCTGTGATCTCTTCCATTTCTCTTTTCCTTCAGTCTTCTGCATCAGTTTCCCAAAGTTGCTGTGATCCTCCTTGTCCTCCAACTTTACTTCTAATCACTTTCTCTTCTTCCACTTCTCTATGCTCTTCTTAATCCATTTTAAATTTTAACCCCCAAGGGCAAAATTGACACATTACAAACATATATATTGCATATACTTACCTGGTTTATTTTACATTTCTCATATGAACACAAATCTAGCTTATACAGTTAAAAGCTGAAAATTAGGGGTTAGTTCATGTTGTTGTTTCCCAGGCTGCACTTGATGTTATTAGTACAACTATACAAAATTGCCATAATTGCTCTAAACAGCTGTTGGTCCTGATAATCCATGACTGAGATTAACTAAAGGTCACATAAAATATGTTGGCCCAGTACCAAAGAACCAGAGACCAGGCCAAATGAGCAACAACTTCTCATCTCCAAAAAACTGAAGAGGTAAGCTCTTCCAACAGACTCAAAACCCAAAAACCAGCTACACCTGGAAGATACCTTGGAGAAGTAGTCATCACCTGAGTGTCCTAAATACCATCAATAAAGCAACCCACCCTTGTCAAATTGCAAGCATCACTCCAGGAACTAAACTTAAAAAAGAGAGAAAATAAGATGAGAAGACACTCAAGCAAAATGAAATCCCAGATATCCAGTTCACCAAAGGCAATGAGGGGCAACGAAGTGGGACAATTTGAAAGTACTCCACAAGGTCTCTCTGAAGTGGAAACAACAAAGCAACTGAATGAGGTTCTGGAAAAACTGAAATTACAGGGCCAGATATGATGGTGAACTCTGGTAATCCCAGCACTAGGGAGGCTGTGGCAGGAGGATTGCTGCAAGTTCAAGACCACCTTGGGCTACAAAGTGAGTCCAAGACCAGCCTGAACTGCTTATGAGATCCTGTCTCAAAAATATGAAAAAAAATAAAATCAGAATTAACCTCACAGATAATTACAAAGATTTCCAAAATGCACACTATGTTTAGCAATGTTACAGCAGCCACAGACAAAAAAAAATAGACAAGCTTAAGCACATTATGGAAACTCAGCATAGGAAAGAAGTTGAACTCAAGAATCAGATTCAAGCAGATATCCAGGAGAATAAAAACTCCACTGAAAGTATTCAAATTAGATTAGGCCAATGTAAGGACAGGATCACAGATAATGAAGACAGGCTTGCAGTTAGCAGCCAGGAAAAGAAAGATTTCTCAAAAATAGCAAGGTACCATGAGAAATCAATTCAGCAGCTGCTAGATGAGACAAAGAAGAATAACTTAAGATTAATTGGAGTCAATAAAACAAGAGGAGACACTCCAAAGATATTACAAAAAATGTTCACAGACATCATGGCACAAATTTTCCTGGTAGAGAAAAAGAATCTGGCATACAAATAAGTGAGGCATATAGAACTCCAATAAGCAATGATCAAAAAAATCTAAATCCAGGCATATTACAAGAATAGGATCCTAGAAGCTGTTAGAGAAAACAAACAAATCACTGATAAAGGAAAGCCCATCAGAATCACAGCTGACTTCTCAACACAAACTCTCAAGTCAAGGAGAGCTTGGAGTGAAATACTCCAAGTTCTAAAGGAAAGCAGTTTTCCTCCCAGACTTATGTACCCAACAAAACTATCTTTCAAAACTGATGCAGAAATAAGATACTTTCATGACAAAGAACATCTCAGTAAATGTATGACTACCAAAGCAGCACTCCAAAATGTTCTGAAGGACACTCTACAAAGCGATAATAAGGACTACAGCTCCATGAACTCCAACAGAAGGAATCCATTCGGAAGGCAAACAATTAGAGGGAAGGAAAACAAAGGGGACCATCAACAGGAAAATAACATGACAAGGGAAGGCAGAGAGAGCCAACAGATCTGCCTCCACAGGCTGGGCACCACCACTGGAAGGCCTTTTCCTATGGGCACACAGCATGGGCAGAAAGAGCCAGATGGATCTGCCTCTGCCTGCCAGGTGCTGTCACTGGAAGGCCCTTTCCTATGGATGCCCAGCACAGGCAGAGAGAGCCAGCAGATCCACTTCTGCTTGCCAGGTGCTACCCTTTCCTGTGGGTGGCTAGCACAGGCAGAGAGCACTAGACAGAACTGTCTCCATCTGCCAGGCACTGCCACCAGAAGGCCTCATCCTGCTAGTGGCCAGCATAGGCAGAGAGAGCCAGCAGATCCACCTTCACCTTCAGGGAGCTGCAGCTAGAAGGCTCCTTCCTGCAGGCAGCCAGCAGGAGCAGGGACACACAGCCGTGTAAGCCCTGGGCATCCACAGGCCCTCATTGGAGGACCCTGGTTCCTTTGGGCAGCCATCACCCACTAGCAGAATCAGGCAATCATTCCCCTTTGTGTCTGCCACCATTGCGGGAGTTCCAGTGAGACACATAGGCTGAGAGAAGTAGCCCCACCTCCATGCAACCCTGATCATCAGTGAAGCCCTAGTGTAGCTGCACAGGTCTGGAGAAGCCTGCACGCCCTGCTACCTCCCTGTAAATCTGGGGCTAGGAGGAACCCAGTTGCCTGTCCCACCCCCCTACACCAGCTTGTTGGGAAGAACCCAGGAGAATGTCAAGATGAAGGAGAAAAAGACAATCTCAGACTTCTAGCCCACACAGAACAAGTCTGGGAGATACAGTTTTAGAAGAAAATGGAAGTCACACACCTGAAATTTCTAAAAGAATAGCAACTGAAGTAAGGAAACAACTTCATGAACTTGTAAACGCAGTCAAATCAGAAATAATGTCTCAAGTAAAAGAAGAAATCACAAACATACTGAAAGAACTGTTCAGCAACTCTAAAGAAGACATAGACACTAAAGAGGAGCATAGGAGAATGATGCAAATCTTGAATGAACACATAGAAAGGAAGTACAATGCATGAAACAGATTCAAAGAGATATCTAGGAAATTAAAAATTCAATTAAAAGCTGGCAAAACCACTTGAAAGAGACTGAAGATAGACTTTCAAATCTTGGACACAGGATTGCAGCTAGTGATCATGAAAGGAAAGATCTCTTAAAAATAACACAGAATCAGGAAATAACAATTCAACAGCTGCAAGATGATGCAAAGAAGCATAATTTAAGAATGATGTGTCAGTGAAGAAGCAGGGGTCAACACAAGTGAAATTAAAAGACTATTTACAGAAGTAATAGAAGAAAACTTCCCAAACATGGGAAACAGATCTGGCATGCAAATAAGTGAGGCATATAGGACTCCAGCTAGCCACAACCAAAGTAAATCTAGACCCAGACATATAATAATCAAGATCCCAGAAATTCAGCACAAGGACAGAATATTCAAAGCTGTTAGAGAAAAGAAACAGATCACCTATAAAAGAAAACCAATCAGAATCACAGCAGAATTATCAACACAAACCAGCAAGTCAAGAAAAGTTTGGAGTTAAGTGTTTCAAACCCTGAAAGAAAACAGCTTCCAACCCAGATTTATCTACCCAGAAAAACTATCTTTCAAAATTAATGGAAAAATAGGATACTTCCATGATAAAGAACAACTGAAGGAATTCGTGACTGCCAAACCAACCCTATAGAGAGTGCTAAAGGATATTCTAGAGGGAGATAAAGCCGAGCATGGTTCCAGGAACAGCAGCAGAGGAGGGTCTCCAAACAGGACAGGTAGTTGAATGAAGGGGAAAAGTAGAGGGCCAACAACAGGAGGACAGCAGGGCAGAGACAAACCAGTGTATGCCAGTTGTGCCCATTAATGTAGATGGCCTCAGGTCAGCAATAAAAAGAAACACATGGAGAGTGAGTCAAGAAACAAGATCCATCAATACACTGTATACAAGAAATACACTTAATTGGAAAGGAAATTCATAGACTGAAAATCAAAGAAGAGAAAGCAATTGTTCCATGTGATGGGACACCAGAAAAAAAAGCAAGAGTAACTTGCCCATCAACCACAGAATGGATAAAAAAGACATGGTATTTTCATGCAGTGGAAAGCTACCCTGATATAAAGCAGAATAATCTGACGGCTTCTGTAGGTAAATGGATGCAACTGGAGATCACATTCATGGGCAAAACAGTTCAAACTCAAATGCATGAACCCTAGCATAAGAAACAGAAGGTGTAAACGAAATTGAAAAAACAAAATAGTTATTGTAGAAGTGATAGGGGAGGGAAGGTCGTAACTACTGTTAATTTCTTATTGTCTTGAACTCTTGTATTGTTTTCACAATATTGTTAGGTTTTGGATTTGTTGTCTTGTTTTATTAGAGTTCACTCTGTCTGATGGTAGGGGCAGTTATTTGGAATATAATGGGATATATTATGGTAAGCATGGTTTCCTGTTGTATTGCTTTGAAGTTTAATGCTTTCATTCATTTGTTTAATTGCTTGTATTCTTTTTTATTTTATTATGTTTAATGGTATGAATAGCTATTTTGAGGAAAATGAGACTTTATGATGGCCATTGCTGATATCTTATCATCTTGTTTTGAAGTCCTATCATGCTTTTGTTCTTCTGTTTTGATTGGTTCTATCTTGTTGAGTTTTATTTGATTTTCTTATGTGTGATTGTATAAACAAATTTTTTGTGGAAAATGAGATATTACGGTAGCCATTGTTCATATCCTGTTATCTGGTTTTGAAGTCCTGTAATGCTTTCATTCTTTTGAATGGTTGTATACTATTTTGTTATGTTTGATATTATTGTGTGTGAAGGTATGCTCAATGATTTTGAAGGAAACAAGAGACATTATGGCAGCCACTGTTGATATCCTGTTGTCTTGTTGTGAAGTGCTGTGTTGCTTGCATTGTTCTGTTATGATTGGCTTTGTTCTGTTTCCTTCTGTTTCATTCTCTTTAAAATAAAAAAAAACTTTAAAAAAATAAAATAACATGATAAGCGAATACATATCAGTTATAGCCATCAAAGTTTATAGTCTCAATTCACAGTCAAATGACACAGCCTGGCACAATGGATCAAGAAGCAAGATCCAACAATATGCTGCATACAAGAAACACATTTAGGGGCTGGAGATTTAGCTCAGCAGCATAAGTGCCTGCCTTGCAAGCAGGCAGTCGTGAGTTTGATCCCCAGTATCAGTAAAAACAAAAAAGACAAAAAAAAAAAGAAACACATTTAATTCAAAAAGAAATTCAAAGACTGGAGGTTAAAGGGTGGAAAACAACACTCCATGCAACAGGAACCCAGAAAAAAGTACAGGTAGCTATTCTATTTGCAGACAAAGTGAATTTCAAGCCAAGACTGGTTAAGAGAGATAAAGAAGGTCACTACATCCTTGGCAAAGGGAACAATCCAAAAAGAAGAAATGACAATCATAAATATGCATAAATATATATGCAACAAATACCAGTACACCCAACTGTATAAAACAGTTAGTAGTGGACATGAAAAATCAAATAAACCCTAATACAAATGTATTAGGAGACCTCAACACCCACTGTCACAAAAACACAGATCAACTAGACTAAAACTCAATAATTAAATATTAGAACTTAAGAAAAAATCTATTAGAATTGAATCAAATTTTGGACAAATAGACTTACTATTATTTCTATAGAATATTCCACTCAACATCAAAATACACATTCTTCTCAGCTGCACACAGGATGTTCTCCAAATAGATCATATCCTGGCTCATAGAACATACTTAAGTAAATGTAAGGGAGTTGAAATTATCCCATGCATACCATCAGACCACAGTCCATGCCAAAGGAAACCACAAGAACTTCATCAATATTTGGAAATAAACTAGCGCCCTACTGAAAAACAACGGGTCACAGATGAAAGTAAAGAAGAAATTATGCAACTTACAGTTCAATAACAATGATAATGCAACATACCAGAACCTGTGGAAGACAATGAAAGCAGTCTTAAGAGAGAAATTTATAGCAGTAAATATTCATATCAGGGAAACAGATCAAGTGCATCTAATGATGAATCTCAAACTTCTAGAAAAAGAACAAGTTAAGCCAACAGCTCATACAAGGAAGGAAAATATAAAGATCAGAACAGAAAGTAACACACTGGAGACTAAAAAAAAATACTAAGAATTAATGAATCGAAAAGTTGGTTCTTTGAAAGATTAAGTAAAAATGACAAACTCTTAGCCAACCTTATCAAAAAAAAAAAAAGAAAAAACTCAAATCCATGCAGTTAAGAATGAAAAAGTGAAATCACAACAAACTCTGCAGAAATCCAGAAAATTATTTATACCTACTTGAAAATCTTGCATTCTAATAAGATGGAAAATACAGAAGAAATGAACAGATAATCAGATACGTATGAATTATCAAAACTAATTGAGAAGATATAAAAATCCTAATAACCCAATATCAATGAAAGAAATTAAAGATGTAATTAAAAATCTATCAACACAGAAAAGCTCAGGCCCTGATGGATTCACTACTAATTCTGAAAGAAATTTAGAGAAGACTTAACACCACAACTTCTCAAATTCTTTAATGAAATTGAAAGAGAAGCAATACTCCCAAATTCATTCCTGGAACTAAGCATTACCCTGATACCAAAACCAGAGAAGGACTCAACTAAGAAAGAGAATTACAGGCCAATTTCCCTAATAAACATTAAGGCAAAAATCCTCAATAAATGCTGGCAAACAGACTGCAGCAAACAGTCAAGAAGATTGTACACCATATCAAGTGGGATTCATCCCAGAGACTCAGGGATGGTTCAACATACCTAAATCCATAAATGGAATACACTATATTAACAGAGCCAAGGACAAAAGTTATATGATCATCTCAATCGATGCACAAAAATCTGTGACAGGTCAGCACCCATTCATGATAAAACCTCTAAACAAAGTTGGAATAGATCAAAATTGGTCTTTATCTCAATTTGACAAAAGCCATCTGTCTTAGTTATTTTTTACTCATCTCAGACAAAATACCTGATGTACAAAGTTGGGAATGGAAAGGTTTATTTCTTCCAGGTTTTGGAGGTTTTAGTCTATATTTAGTTGGCTCTAAGGCAGGGTAGCATGGCGGGACCACAGTTCATGACAGCTGCAAACAGCAAGGTGGAAATGGGCAAAACAGAGAGACACGTCTTTTTTTTTTTTTTTTTTTTTGCCATTATATTGCATGTTGGCTCTATCCCTATGTGGATGTAGCACTGACACCATCAATTTAAGCTCTAGACAATGAACCAATCACAAATGCATAATGCAAATGCATAAGGCCTGGAGGCCACAGACATAAACCATAACATTCCACCTCTGGCCCCAGAACTCATGTATATCTTGTTTTTGTGTGTGTGTGTGTGTGTGTGTGTGTGTGTGTGTGTTTTGTCTTTTTCGTTTTTATTGGTACCAGGGATCGAATCTCATGTATTTCTTTTATATAAAAGATGTTTAGTCTATTTCTAAGAGTTGCCAAAGTCTTAACAGTTTTAGCATTGCTGAAAAGTCTAAGTCTTAAGTTTTTTCTGATATCTATGGCAAACTCAACTGTAAACCCCTGTCCAAATGAAACAAGGTTAAACATTTTTGAAATGTAAAGATACAAGATAAACATTACCATTCCAAAAGTTACAAATAAGGGAATATAAAGCCATTGGAAACAAAGCAAGTCCAGCATCCAGCAGGGCAAACATTAAGTTTTAGAGTTTTATGCTCAGCATTTGAAGCAATCTGGCTGCAAACTCTAAAAGGCTTGGGTAATTTTATCTTTATGGCACTTTCAGGGATTTTAGCTCTCGCAGCTTTTCTCTTAAATCCTCTCAGCTCACTTTGCAGCTTTTTTTTGGATGATTATGTTTTTGGCTTTTTTAAACTTTTGGGGTCTCCATTGTACCTTTGGCTTTATCCTAACATCTTTATAAATTGCCCCCTCGGAGGCACACTGCTTGGCCTCACAGGCCCTTTGTAATCGAGATGGAAGCTGTCTTACCCTCAGAATTTGTGCCTTTTTTTACACCTAATATCAGTACCACATGGATGCCACCAAGGTTTGCTGCCAGCTGGAGCAGTAGCCAGGCTTATTTTTTTCTTTTTCTTGGCTATAGAGGTCATTTGCCTGGATTGTTGGACTCTGTGAACCTGATTGTAAAGAAAAGCTTTGCTATGTTGCCACCATTTTGGAACCTCCTGTGGCCTCCATTGCCATTTTGGAGCGTGGTGCCCTGCAGCATTTCTCTGAGCAAATTCTTTTACTTTTGCAGTTTTCAGGCTGCAAAGGGTGGAGGCCAGCTGCTTTTTGGGATGCCCTGTGGCCATCTTTTTTATCTCTCTGTTTTTTCTCAGCAATCAAAGTCTCAGTTTTATCTTTATAGTCTGTATCTTTACTGGAGTTTTTCTTTTCCCTAAACTCACAGCATTGTGAATTATCCTGTTGGGCTCTTTGCTCTTGATTTGTAACATAAAGCTGGCTAACAGCCCCCAACAATAGCCATGCCACAGCCTCAACATTTGACTGCCTTGAAATTTCCTTTGCCAGATTAATCAGTCTATTGCCTTTAGTTTTAGTCTCAGGCAAAGTCTCTGGGCATAAGCAAAATGCAGACAAAGTTTTTTGCCAAGACATAACACACATCATGGGGAATCCAAGAACCAATGAAGTCCTTTTTCTCAGCAGAAACGTCCCAAGCCTGGTCTTTAGCATCAGGCTTTCTATCAACCTTTTGGTCTCCTAAGCTCTGACCAGAATCTCCTCTACAGAACAGCCTAAGCTTCTCCAGCTCTATGCATCTAGGAGACATGTCTGAACCTTTTCAAACTCTGCCCACAAACCATTTCTAAAGCCTCTTAAAAACATGATCAGACGTAGTCACATCAATGACCCCATTCCTGGTACCAAACTTTGCCTAAGTTACTCTTTACTCATCCCTGAGACAAAATACCTGATGTCCAAAGTTGGGAATGGAAAGGTTTATTTTTTACAGTTTTTGGGGGTTTTAGTCCATATTCAGTTGGCTCCAAGGCAGGATGGCATGGTGGGGCCACAGTTCATGGTGGCTGCAAACAGCAAGGTGGAAATGGGCAAAAGAGAGAGAGACACCTTTTTCCTACCATCATATTGAATACTGGCTCTAACCTTATGTGGGTGTAGCCCTGACACCATCAATCTATGCTCTAGACAATGAACCAATCACAAATGCATAATGCAAATGCATGAGGGCTAGGGGCCACCGACATAAACCATAACACCATCAATGACAAATCAACAACCAACATCATACTAAATGGACAAAAATTTTAAGCTTTCACTCTAAAATCAGGAAAAAGACAAGGATGGCCACTGTCTCCACTCCTGTTCAACATAGTCCTGGAAGTTTTAGCCAGAGCAATTAGACAAGAGACATAAATAAAAGGAATAAAGATAGGTAAGGAAGAAGTTAAATTATTGTTATTTGCAGATGACATGATACTCTACTTAGAAGTCCCAAAGACTTCACCAAAAGACTTCTAGGTTTAACAAGTAAATTTAGTAACATAACCAGTTATAAAGTCAACACTCAAAAATAAATAGCCTTCTTGTATATGAATACAAAACTCACTGAGAGAGAAATCAGGGAAACAGTACCTCTGATAGTAGCATCCAAAAAAATTAAATACTTAAGAATCAAAGTTAAGAAAAATGTAGGGCTGTCAATTAAGCTCAGCAACTTAAGCACTTGTTTGGTAAGCAGAAGGTCGAGAATTCGATCCCCAGGACCAAAAAAAAAAAAAAAAAAAAGGAAAGAAAAAAAATGTAAAAGATATCTACATTGAAAACTATAGTAATCTGGAAAAGGAGATTGATGAAGATATTAGAAAATGGAGAGATACCCTGTATTCTTGGGTAGGAAGAACCAATATAGTGAAAATGGCCATACTTCCAAAACTGTTATACAGATTCAATGCAATCCCAATCAAAATTCCAATAGCGTATCTTACAGAACAAGAGAAAACAATCCTAAAATTCATCTGGAACCAGAAGAGACCTAAAATGACAAAGGCAATCCTGGGCAACAAAGATAAGACAAGACAGGGGGCATCACAATCCCTGACTTGAAATTATACTATAAAGCTACTGTGTGGTGGTACTGGCAAAAACACAGACCGAGAGATCAATGGAATGGATCGAAGGTGCAGAAACAATGGCTGACACAATCATGGCTGACTTATCTTTGACAAATGTGCCAAACACATTCACTGGAAGAAAGATAGACTCTTTAATAATAAATGGTGCTGGAAAAACTGACTCTACACATGCAGAAGTTTAAAACTGGACCCATATCTTTCACCATGTACTATGCTAAAATCAGAATGGATCAAAGATCTTAATGTTAAAACAGAAACATTAAACCTGCTGGAAGATAGAGTAGCTAAAATTCTTGAAGACATAGGTATAGGCAAAGGCTTTATGAACAAAACCCAGATTGCACAGGAACTATCACAAAGAATCAACAACTGGGATCTTACCCTTTTGAAAAGCTTTTGCATGGCAAGAGAAACTGCCAACAGAGTGAAAAGACAGCCCACAAAGTGGGAAACAATGTTTGCCAGCTGTTCCTCAGATAGAGGTTTATTATTGGGAATAAAGAACTCAAAAAAAAAAAAATCGGTCCCCCCAGATTTAAAGACCTAACCCAAAAATGGGCATCTGAGATAAATGCACACTTCTCAGATGAAAAGTACAAACAGCAAATAAACATGCGAAAAAATGTTCAACAGCACTGGTCATTTGATGGATATAAATTAAAACAACACTGAGATTTCACTTCACCCCAGAAAGAATAATATTAAGAAATCAAGCAATAGTACATGCTGGAGGGGATATGGGGGAAAAGGAAATCTCTTCCACTTCTTGTGGGAATGCAGACTGGTGTAACCAGTGTGGAAATCAGTGTGGAGATTCCTCAAAAATCTAGGATTGGAGGTCCCATTCAACCCAGCTAGTCCTCTTCTGGGTATCTTCCCAAAAGAATTGAAGACATGGATCAATTTCCAGGGAGGAGCAAAGATGGCAGATAGATAACAACTGGCTACAGAGGCTCCCTGAGATAGTCAACTTAGAATTCAACATATACAGATTGGAGTGCCACAAACAGAGGGAGATGAATTCTCTCATCCCAAGAAGAAATTAAGGTGACTTACCAACCATCCGAGGTCCTACTGCTTCAACACTGAGTTCTGGGGGTTGGCAAGCCAAAAGGACGTCTGAGTTGGCAGGCTTCCTATATTTACCTGTGGTGAGTGATAGGAGTGAAGCCATTCCATATATAGGGGGACTATTTGGAGGACATTCTGGGACCAGGCAGGACTGGCAAGTACAAGGGACAGCAGTGACTTTAGTCAATTGTTCCCTTCCCGAACAGGATTGGTGGAGTGAGCTAGGCCTGGGTCACGTGACCTGGCTGAGACCCAATAGGTTATCTGAAATCAAGTCCCTACAGTGGTGGTGCACAATAACCACACTAACCCAGTGAAACCCCACATGTTTGACTGACAGTGCAGGCCACAGCAGCTTGACTGACCAAGAGGGGAGGTGGCACAAAGAAATACAGTGCACGCCACAGCAGCTTGACTGATCCCCACGCTGCTGCCTGCAGTGCCTCCTGCCACCAGCAAGACCTGTGGCCGTGGCCCTGCCAGAGGCTGGAGGAAGAGGGACTCAGCACTCACCAGCTGCCCCCGCCCCTGCTCCCACCGCCACCGCCATCACTGATCCAGAGGGGAAGCGGTGCACATTAATACAGTGCAGGCCACAGCAGTTTGACTGATAAGGAGGGGAGGGCCAGCATACGCTGTACCTGTCTGCAACTCATTAGCACACAGCAGTGTGATGGGTCACCTAGCCAGTGTGCTTCAGAAGAATTGTAACCAACAAAAAAAGAAACTGGGGCCTCCTGGAAGAAACAAAAAGATGGGAAGAGGAAGCAACAACAAAAAGTCCCCAGGTCCCAACCCTGAGAACATTGACCCAGGACAGGTAAATACAAAGGAGAATGAGAACACCAAACATGCAGTATCAGACAGAGTGCCAGTGGACATAAAGAGATAAATTTGGGACCTCATAGATGAGTTCAAAAGTGAAATATTTAGCCAAGTAAAGAAAGATATAAGAAGAATAGTGAAAGAGATACTAAGCACCCCTCAAGCAGACACAGATGGAAGAAGGGAGGAACTCAAACAAAGGAGAGAACCATTTGATGAAGAATATTAAAAAATACAGAATACATGAAGCAGATTCAAAGAGATCACCAGGAAATTAAAAACTCTATGGAAAGATGGCAAATCAGCTTGAAAGAAACTAAGTGTAGATTATCCAAACTGGAGGACAATTTTTCAATGTGGGAGTATGAAAGGAAAACTTTTTAAAAATAACAAGGAAACAAGCAGTAACAATACAAAAGCTAGAAGACAACAAGAAGATCTATAACTTAAGATAAAGAATGTGAATGAAGAATCAGGGGTACAAACAAAAGAACTACAAAGGTTATTCACAGAAATAATTAAGGAAAACTTCCCAAACATAGGAAAAGGAAATGATATTCTGATATATGAGGCATACATAACTCCAGCCACCTACAACCAAAACAGAGCTACACCCAGGCATATAATAATCAAGATCTGGGGATGGGGATTTAGCCCAGCAGCATAAGCACCTACCTTGTAAGCAGGCAGTCGTGAGTTCAATCCCCGGTACTGGAAAAGGCAAAAATAATAATAATCAAGATCCCAGAAATTCAATATAAGAACAGAATATTAAAAGCTGTTAGAGACAAGAAACAAATAACCTATACAGGAAGGCCCATCAGAATAACAGCAAACTTCTTGACACAAACCATTAAGTCAAGAAGAGTCTGGAGTGAAATATTTCAAGCCATGAAAGAAAATAACCTCTAGCCCAGATTGGTATACCCTGCTAAACTGTCTCTAAAAATTAATGAAGAAACAAGATGCTTCCAAGACAAAGAGGAACTTGGGAAATTCGCAACCACTAATCCAACTCTACAGAGAATACTGCAGGGCATTCTAGAGAGAGAGAAAAGTTCTAGGAGTCCAGGAACAGTGGCAGAGATGCCTCAGTGAATGTAGCAGAAAACAAAATGCAGAAGATAAGCAGACAACTGATGGCACAAAAAAAGAGCATAACAGAAATGAGGCAGAGAAGATTTTACTGAAAACTGATATGATTGATAGTATCAAATGTGAGAGTATAAGCAACTACACTGAAGATGGCAAGATCCTTGATACACATTCTGCTTTGATTACTGTCGGTTTTTGTAGTGCTACACTATGCAAAGTTGTGTTTTTATTACTACTGTTATGCACTGATAAATTCAATTATACTATGTCTGATGATATAGACAATTCTATTGGCGATAACCAGAGACAACACAGGAACTATGGTAGAACTCTTTGTACAACGGTCTTGTTTGTTTATTTCATTTCATGTGTTTATAGAAATATGTTTTGTTTTGCCTTGCTTTGTTTTGTTTCTCCCTCTAATACAGAAAGGATAGAAATACATGTTAAGACTCATACATGTGTAGAATCTATAAACAGTTTATGAGAACTGATCTTATGACAGATACTTTGAAGAAAAAGAGACACTAAAATACCCAGTGCTGATCCTGGAGTATCATAATGTGAAACCCAGCAATAGTATTATTCTTTGTTCAGAGTGATTTTAGCCTGCTTTAGTTTGTTTAATCTGAACATAAATGAAGATATGGATAACTGCATGTATGTTTAAGTGTATAGGATTGACAATTGTGTGACTAAGTTTTCATTGGACAGTTGAACAGAACTGTTTGCAGTCTCACTGTTTGAATTCCCAATTTGCATGTTCCATTTTTGTACCTTGAACAACTATTTGTAAAACGACAATATGTAAATGTTAACTAATGATTTCTTACAGTTCAGTTTTTTCTCTGAACGTATTATTTCTACTTATTTTCTGTTTTGTTTAGTCTTTCTTTAAATAAAAATTTTTAAAAAGAATTGAAGACATCATACCACAGTGATATCAGTATACCCATGTTTATAGCAGCACCACTTATAATAGCCACGTCTTGGAAACAATCTAAATGCCCATTGACTGAGGAGTGGAGAAAAAAGATGTGGTATTTTTATACAATGGAGTACTACTCAGCCATAAGGAATGATAAACTGGACACTTTTATAGGTGAATGGATGCACCTTGAGAACATTCTTAATAGTAAAATAAATAAAACACACGTGTAACATTGTATTGTTTCATGTGTGACAAGCAGAAAGAAAAAGCATGTATATGTGTATGTACATGTATTTTAAAAAAATAGTTAAGATAGTTAAAACAAAAAAGCAAAATGCCAGGGGCTGGAGGTTTAGCTCCGCGGCATAATGCCCTCTTTTGTTATCCTGTGGCCTGTTCAGAAACAAATTCAATGCCTTCCTTCAGTGAACACCTTCCTATGCTCTGCCTTCCCTTCTATACCTTGTTCCAGTATATTTATTGAAGATTTAATCTTTTCTCCACTTAATTTCTTTTACATCTTTGTTAGATATCAGATGTTTGTTACATGGATATCTATTTGGGGACTTCATATTGGTATCTTGGTGGTTTGTCTATCTTGATATCAATGCCATTTTGTCATGATTGATGTAACCTTGTGATAATAAGTGGAGGGACTTGGGAGGGTTGGAGTTCTAATTTTGCTCCTTACCAAGTTGTTTACACTGAGTATTTTGTGTTTCTAAGAAACACAGAAATGTAAGAATGTAAGTGTTAATTTTTTCTTTTTGTCTTTTTCATTTTTATCGGTACCAGGGATCGAACTCAGGACTGCCTGCTTGCAAGGCAGATGCTTATACCGCTGAGCTAAATCCCCAGCCCCATAAGTGTTAATTTTTATGAAAATAGTGTTGGCACTCTGATAAGGGATTGTGTTTTCTGATCTTTATTATTTGCTTTATTTGTTTTTAGTTTTATTGTCTTTTGTTTCTAATTTCATTTATTTATTTTTTAATATTTATTTAAAGAAAGACTAGACAAAACAAAAAAGGGTAGAAATAATACATACCTTCAAAGAAAAAATAAACAGTAAGAAATCACTAGTTGATGATTACAGATTGTCCTCTTACAAATAGTTGTTCAAGTTACAAAAGTGAAGCATACAAAGTTGGGATTCAAACAGCAAGACTGCAAACAGTTCTGTTCAACTATCCAACAAAAACTTAGAAATATGGTTATTAATCCTATACACTTAAACACACATGCAGTTATCCATACCTTCATTTATATTAAGATTAAACAAACCAAAGCAGGCTAAAATCACTCTGAACAAAGAATAGTATTGCTGGATTTCACATCATGACACTGCGGGATCAGCACTTGGTAATGTAGTGTCTCTTTTTCTTCAAAGTACTTACTCATTTCATCATGCATTATGAGATCAGTTCTCATAAACTGTTTATAGGTTCTACGCATGCATGAGTCTCAACATGCATTTCCATCCTTTCTGTATTAGAGGGAGAAACAAAACAAAGCAAGACAAAACAAAACATATTCCTATAAATACATGAAATGAAGAAGTCATATAAAACCATTGTACAAGGTGTTCTACAATAGTTACTGTGTTGTCTCTTGTTATTTTCAATAGAATTATCTATATCATCAGACATAGTATAATTGAATATAGAAGTACACAACAATATTAATAAAAACAAAAGTTTGTAGATAGTGTAAAACTTCAAAAACTGGTAATAATCAAACTGGAATGTGTATCATAGTGAGTTTTGTCATCTTCAGTGTAGTTGCCTGTACTCTCAGACTTGATACTACCAATCATAACAGTTTTGAATAAAATCTGTTGATCCCAAACAGCAATCAAACAAACCAGATTCAACTAAGATCAGTCATGGTATAGTATAAGTTATATAGGGCTCCAGATTAATTTAATAGGAAACTGAGGATGATTACTGTACTACATCCTGTTATTTTTGGGATAGCTGTCTGTGCCCTCAAATCTATTGCAAGTAGACAAACTGGGATAGAATATAATCTGTCTAAGCAGAGTGTTGTAATGTGAGTTTTAAATCCTGATACACTATTAATAATATCTTCTGCCTTCTTTTTTAAGACTATCCCTCCCCTCTCACTCTCCCAGGGTGCACTGTGCGTTTTTGGGCCTCACCAAATCCCTCTGTTTTTAGACTGTGCAAGGGCAACCTGCTATTTACCTAGGTGGTCCCAAACCTTCGCCCTCTTGGACTTGATCTCAAGTTGTATCCCTTTACCTGCTAAAGCCTGTCTTTCCAACCTATCTGCAGTTGCCGTTCAAGTTGCCCCTATTACTCTCTGATTCCCTGTCCCATAGAACATTGTTTTCTTGTATTTGATTTTTGTCTTTTTTTTAGTGCATCAAGACCATCTATATTAGAGATTATAACCGACATTCTCTGCTTCATTGCTGTTGTGCTCTTTTTCTGCCATTAGTTGTCTGCTTTTCTCCTTCTTCCACTTTCTGCTCCCTTCATTGCGGCCTCTCTGCCACTGTTCCTGAAATCCTGGAACTTTTCTCTCTCTCTAGAATGTCCTTCAGTATTCTCTGTAGGGTTGGATTGGTGGTCATGCATTCCCCCAGTTCCTCATTGTCATGGAAGCATCTTGGTTCTCCATTAACTTCTAGAGACAGTTTTTCAGGGTACATCAATCTGGCTGGTGGTTATTTTCTTTCAGGGCTTGGAATAATTCATTCCAAGCTCTTGATTTGATGGTCTGTGTTGAGAAGTCTGCCGTAGTTTTGATGGGTTTTCCTTTATAGTGATCTGTTTCTTTTCAATAACAGCTTTTAATATTCATTTCTTATATTGTATTTCCGAGATCTTGATTATTATATGCCTGGGTGTAGCTCTGTTTTGGTTGTAGGTGGCTGGAGTTTGTATGCCTCATACATCTGAATATCATTTCCTTTTCCTATGCTTGGGACATTTTCCTTAGTTATTTCTGTGACTAGCCCTTGTAGTTCTTTTGTTTGTATCCCTGCTTCTTCATTCACATTCTTTATCTTAAGTTATAGATCTTCTTGTTGTCTTCTAGCTTTTGTATTGTTACTGCTTGTTTCCTTGTTATTTTAAAAAATTTTTTTCCTTTCATGATCACACATTGTAAACCTGTCTTCAAGTTTTGATAGTCTATCCTTTATTTCTTTCAAGCAGTTTTGCCAGCTTTCAATGGAGTTTTTGTTTCCGGGTAATCTCTCTGAACCTGCTTCATGTATTCTATATTTTCTTCATCTTCTTCATCAAACATTTCTCTCCTTTTTTAGTGTTCCTCCAATCTTCCGACTCTGTCTTCTTGAGAGGTGCTTAGCATTTCTTTTATTAATTTACTTAGATTTTACTTTACTTGATTAAATATTTCACTTTTGAGCTTGTCTATGAGGTCCTAAAGATATCTCTTTATGCCCACTGATGCCATGTCTGGTATTGCATGTGTGCTGCCCTCAGTCTCTTTTGTATTTACCTCTCCTGGATCAATGTTCTCAGAGCTAGGGTCTGGGGACTTTTTCTTGTTTCTTCCTCTTGTCATGTTTTTGGTTTCTTTCATACAGGTGTATACAGGAGGTCCCAGTCCCTTTCCCTGTCAGTTATGGTTCTTCTGAAGAGGCTGGCTAGGTATTTCTGCCCACTCCAGTGTTCTACTGAGGTGCAAACAGGGGCAGCATATGCTGGCCCCTCCCCTCCAGGTCAGTCAAACTGCTGAGGCCTACACTGCATTGGTGTGCATCACATGTAGGGAATTGGTTTGGGACAATTTATTGGGTCCTAGCCAGGGGCATGACCCAAGCCAAGCATACCCCACCAATCTGGTCTGGGAAAGGAACAACTGACTGAAGTCACGGCTGTTCCTTGTTTCTGCCAGTCCTGCCTGATTCCTCTCTGTTGGGCTCACCGACCTCCGACTTCAGGGCGACTACACTTCAGTACAACAGCAGTTCCAGAAAGTTGAAGCAGCAGGAATTTGGGCGGCTTGATGAGTCACAGCCGAGTGAGTTCAGGCCCTGCAGCGAGAGCACCGAATCTTAGCTGCTCCATTCAATACTATCCCCAGGACCCCATGTTTGACTGGTTCTTTTCCCTTTAGTTTCTTACTGGGTTGAGAGGATCCATCTCCCTCTGTCTGGGCCTCCCCACAATGTTTCATTTCAGCACCTGAGTTGTCTATCTCAGGGAGCCTCTGTATTCTGCTCTTATCTATCCACCATCGTTTCAATTCTCCCTATTTCTAATTTCTTAAGGAAATATATGAGGATATTTCATAACTTTCTTATTTTCTAATAAGTGTACTTGGTGTTAAAAAATGAAAATTTTTTTAAAAAAGAAAAGCACAGACAAACACAAACAGTCCCATATTTTCCATTTTCTTCCCATGGTTTATATTTGCATTTTCAATACAATTAAAGATTATTTATTAATGCAAAAAAGTGAACATAAGGTAATTCTGACCATTTTTCCTTCCTCTTACAATTCTAGTTTTGAAATAGTATCATAATCAGTACTTCCCCCTGCATTTCATTTTGTCTCTGAAAGCATAGGGAAGCCACACATGGGTACAGAAAAATATCAAATGGGTTTTTTTCAACATGCAAGGGTTGAACACTTTCCAGTGATTAAGAATATATTCCAGGGGCTGGGGATTTAGCTCAGCGGCATAAGCATCTGCCTTGCAAGCAGGCGGTCATCAGTTCGATCCCCGGAACTGATAAAAAAAAAAAAAGAATATATTCCAAACAAGGAAGAGATTTTGACATTGAGTCTCCTATCCTAAATGCGAGAGAAATAATTGGCATCCCCTTTAATTTCTACTGATTTCTATATCCTCAAGGGTTGCCCAAAGTGACCTGTTCTAGAGCAGGTAGCTGCTCTCAAGAGAACAGAAGATAGACCAGGTCAGACTAGCCACTTTTGCCAGGTCATCACCCTGCTGTCCCTGGAAACTCATGCTGCTAACCTTAGCATGTGTGTATAATAGCACAAGTTACAATTGGTCCCAGCCGTAACAGTCACGTGTAAAGCATTGCTGGCAGAACCATAATCAGGAGATTTTTACCACTACTTTCCAATTCTTTAAAAGACAGTGAGGAAAATAGAGCAAAGAGTAAATTGGAGCACTTATCAGCCTGTGCAAAATCACTTATAGAATCAAGTAAAGCGCTGCCCCATGCCCCAGGGTGAAGAAGTCTCTAAAACACGTTATCTACCTAATCATCTAAGCAATCTTCCCAAGCAGGCTGAGGTTTACCAAGGCTAATTTTTACTCAAAATGCTTTCAAAAATTTCTATCGCTGATGCTCACAGGTTAAACTTATATCTGTCATTCAACTATAACTTACATGTTAATGAAGGCACATTTATCAGTTTTCTACATGCACAAGAAAGAAGAGAAAAACTACAACCTTTTTATTTTACTCTTAGCATACATAAGGCACAAGTGTAAATAGTTCCTCTGATGCTGTTTTCCTGAGTGAAGGGCAAATTATTGCCTCAGGCTGACCTCCTAGAGGGAGAGGCCGTCTGTGCACAAGGTGGTGTAGCTAGCTAAAGAGTTCTAAAATTAACTCCCAGTGAGTTGGAGTAAAAACTGAGATTTCTGACTTACTAGCAGAAAGAAAAGTCCAAACCTGAGCTTAACTCTTAATGGACGTTTAAGAGAGAGATCTGACCGTGTTGTCTCTGGTAACTCTGGGACAGAGGATATTAGAAGATAGATAGATTAGAAGAGGATATTAGAAGAGTGAGTTCTTACCTCACTGAAGACTACAGGAAGGGACAATGGACAGACGGAGACTTTTGCTGCTGGTTACCCAGTTGGCCTTTTAGGACTCAGCTTTCAGTGAAGAATTATCTCTCAGTTGTGCGCCTAGCTTTCATGGTTCCATGCAACAAGATTTGTCTCTGGACAGGAATCCAGCTGCCTGTCTGGTCAACATTCCATTGGCTTCAATGGGGACTGACCAACCAAAAGGTGCTAAGGAACTTGTCCTCTGCTTTGAGTGGCAGCTGCTTTAAGAGCATTTAACTAGCTGGCAGAGTAACTGCTGCTTGTTACAGCTTTAGAAGATATGAAAAGCCTGAGCTGTCTTCATTTAAGATAATCAGGCTTGTGTTTTGAAGCTGTAGTTTTACTTTACAGTATAATTCTTTAAAATCTCAATTTCCTTGTCTCCTTTGTACCTAACTTTATTTTTTCTATCCTACCTCTTCTTGAAAATGACCCTGAAACTGGGTGGATGGCTGTGGCAAGGGCACCACCACAAATTCATGCCAGATTAGACTACATAGTGTAGGGACAAGGGACAGCCTAGGTAGGGAAAAGATAGGATGGAGGCTTTGTTGAGCTTTATTAAAAACTACTAGAGAATTCTACTAAGGTCAGCTTCATCCTCTCCAGGCAGACTAAAAAGGAAAGAGGAAGAATAAGGCCCACTGTGGCATAATTAACAGAAGAATCACACTTCCCACTTTACTTAACCTTTAAACCTAAAATACCTTCCTGTAAGGCCCCTCCCAAGCTCCAAAGGAGGAGGGAGTCATAGCCAGAAAAAAATACAGGATTAGGAGGAAAGACAGCCAGGAAGCCAATCAGATTCCAGGAGCTGTGCCAGGCATGGAGGTACATGCCTGTAATCCCAGCACTTAGGAGTCTGAGGTAGGAAGATTGCTGACAATTCAAGGGCACTACATAATACATTCAAGGCCAGTGTAAACAACAGAGCAAGATCCTGTCTCGAAAAACAAATAAAAGTCAATCAATCAATCAATAAAATGACCCCCCCCCATAATGTTTGAGATGAAATTATCACCAGGCATTCCATTAGTAGGACACCCTGGCTGGCCCAGTTAGAAAACAGATCTGGCTTCTGGCAACTATCAACGCTGTGATTAAAAGCACTTACTTAACAGGTGTTGGGGCTGAATATGTTCTACAACCCATAAAACCTGTGGCTTTAGGCAAGTCACTTGGCCTATCTGTGTCTCTGTTTTTGTTATAGAAATGATAGCTATCAGGACCTCCAAATATGAGAGAAATACTGTAACTCCCAAACTGCTAGATTCTGATACACCAAGTTCGAGTTCTCTAAAATTGAAGAATAAACATTTCCTACTCTTAACCTCGTTTGTTCCTTAGAATTCATTCTTCGATTTTGGGGAATACAAACTCAGGATATCAGTCATCTAACAGGTTAGGAGTTATAATATTTCCCCTATATCATTTGGAGGACCTATATTAAATTGCTATGTCAATGCTTTTACATCCACTTTTTCCAACGTTTGAAATATTCCATTAAGAAAAAAAGAAAAAGACTAAAGCCACTTTTCAAACAGAATTTCAAGCCAGGAATTTGGTCTCATCGACTCCGTTTTTTTCTCACTAAAGTAGGAGTGATGATCACTGCATAGAGCCGCATAGGAAAAAAAAAAAAAAAAAAAAAAAAAAAAAGCACTTCCTGCCATTTGGTTTCAATATTACTGCTGTTACCATGGCAGCCGACGGGCCACAGTTAGCTCAGTCTCCCCCGGGATCGCCAATGGTTCCTTCCCGTTGTGACTCCCCTCCCATGGCAGCCCAATGGTTCAACCCGGCATCCCCGGGGAAACCCTGTGGGCGGAGCCGCAGGCACCGGCGAGCCTTGCGGCCCCCGCCAGAAACCACTCGGACCGTTCCGCGTCAGGAGTGGGCAGGGAATCATGGCTAGCGCGTGAGTCCCGCGCTTCGATTGGCTATTGCCGCAATAAACATCCGGCAAGTTGGGGCGGGACCGGAAGTGAAGAGGAAGGCTGCAGCCGGGGTGGCTCGGGAGGTTCCTGAGTTGGGCTCGGTGCTGCAGGTCCCATGGCCCTGGCGGAGACGCCCTGAACGGACGCGGAGCTGGGCATGGCCGGCGCTCGGGCCGCCGCCACTTCCTCGAAGGGGCCGTCAGCCTCTTCCGGCAGTCCGCTGCCGCAGGAGCCAGGGCTCGGGGAGCTGCTGGAGGAGTTCTCCCGGACTCAGTACCGGGCCAGGGACGGTGGCGGGGCAAGCGGCTCCAAGGTGAGCCTAGACGTGCGGTAGCAGAGAGCCGCCTGGCGAGGGGACTTCCAGTGGAAGGACTGAGGCCAGGGGCTCGGTCCTCAGAAGGGAGGAGTGGAACTTACCTGCCTAGAAAGGGGAGGGGGACTACTCTTCCAGGGTCTGGGCTCGCAGGCGGAGGACGCGGCTGAACAAGCACAAAATGAGAGCGAGCCCAAAAAATGGTTCAGAGGTCAAGGGTCAGAGGCTAGGGTTACCAAGGAGTGAGGCTAGTTCTTCCGATACTAGGCGGCCTTGGTGTCAGGGCAAAATCCTCAAATCTTCGTGAAAATGGAGGGAGGGTTTCTCCAAGTCAGAGGTGAGAACGAAGGGGTCGAGGTAGCGGGGCAGAAGGGAGCCAAGATGTGAACTGGGTTTCTCCTTTTAAGACCTCAGCATGACTTACGTCTTTCTCTTTCCTTCTGTGGAGCAGGAAGACTACTCTCACTCTCTTTGGATTGCTGTATTTAAAAAAGGACTCGTATACCCCTAATCCCAGCACTCAGGAGGCTGAGGCAGGAAGGAGGACTGCTGTGAGTTCGAAGCCAGCCTAAGCTACATCGTGAGCGCCTCTCAAAAGTATCTAGAATAAATTATCTTAATTGTAGAGAATCGCTGAAAAGTAAAGTGATTAAATGCTAAATTAGTTTTGGGGTTTTTTCTGAGACAATCTCCCTGTGTAATTCAGGCTTCCCTTGAGCTCACAGCAGTGCTCCTCCCTCAGCCTTTTGAGTGCTGGAATTACAGGCATCTGGCTTCTTAGTAATGCTAATATGGTCTGAAATTTTAGGATGCCTGGTTTAAAACACCATGAGTTGTCTTCAGGAGGGTCTGGACCCTCTTCCATCTTACACTCCCCCAGAAATTAGGTTTGTCATGAGTCGCACTTTATTTTCATTGCAGCCTTCTTTGAGGCCTCTCAGAAGTCTGACCTCTTGCAAACTTCTTGAAACGTTGCAGGTGTTAGTGTTTTCTAGTAGGCCTTTCCTTGGATTGAAAGTGAAATTGCAGTGAGAGGCGGTGTGCTTTGTTTTATAAATGAGTAGTGTATAAGGAAACCGCTCTGTGTACAGCTGTGTACTAATGATTTCACTGAGTAGAGCTTAAGGTACTAGTGTAAGGTTGGAGAATAAGAAACTGCCACCAAGGGTGGAGTAGTGCCGGGGACAGTAACCTAAAGCAAAAATTCTTACATGAGTCGTGGGCTTATTAGAAGCTCATGAAAGCTGTGACCCTCTCAAACACTGACCACACGATTTCACATTCTGTGTGGATGGGCGCAGGACCTCTCACACGGGTTCCTGCTCCCCGAAATACTGGAACCCACTGTCATGTCTCTTTCCGCCTTGAATAGTAACAGTCACACAGGCACATGTCTTCCAGTGACCTCTGCGGGTTGTTAGCTGCTTCCCACCTTTGGAACCCTAGAGTCTTACAAGGCTCCCATCTCTTCCCCTGTGCAGGTTGAGCGCATTGAGAAGAGATGTCTGGAGCTGTTTGGCCGGGACTACTGTTTCAGTGTGATTCCAAATGTGAATGGGGACATCTGTGGCCACTACCCCCGGTACATCGTGTTCCTGGAGTATGAGAGTTCTGAGAAGGAGAAGGACATGTGAGCATCATGTGACCATTATGCCTGTCTGGGCAGAGCAGACTCTTTCACATGTGTTAAGGACTCGCTGGCATCCCTCTTTACCTAAGGTTTAATAAACCATATTGGCAGGCTGACAGTATAGAATGAGGGGTCAGGTGGGAGTCACAGCCCTGTCTTCTTTTTTGCTCCTAATCTAGAGCGCATTGTCCCATAATAGCTGGCTTCATACTTCATCTCCCTGTACAGTTTCACTGTCATTTTGTTTGTTTTGAGGCTGGGTCTCAATAAGTAGTTCAGGGCCGGCCTTGAACTCTCAGCTATCTTCCTGCCTCAGCCTTGGAAACGCTGGAATTAGGAGTGTACCACCACCCCTTTTTTTTAAGAGGGGGAGGGGGAGGTATGCTATGTCAACACAGGTTTGACCCAGGTATGATCGTGCACAGCTTTAATCTTAGCACTTGGGAGGCTGAGGCAGGAAGATATCAGTGAGTTAAGGCCAGCCTGCACTACATAGGGAGAACCTGTCTCAAACACACATACACACACAAAAATATATATACATAAGCTCTAGTCAGACTGGTTGAATTTACACCTTACCTCCCCATTTGGAGCTGTGTAACTAATGCTGGACAAATTATTTAGCCTCTTTATTGTCAGTTTTCTCACCACTAATCTCTCGCCTTGTCTTAATTAGTGCTTTAGGACTAACTAAAATTCTGGGAAAATGGCCTGTGCAGTTCCTGATGATACACAGTGCCGATCCAGCCCTAGTGTGTTTATTGTGAGAGTTAGGAATAAGAGAGCAGGCAGGAAGCCCCCAGGTGGAAGAGGCGGCCTTAGGCACTTGCTAACTGGTAGCTTTTTAACTTGCAACTAGCCAATCACAGGTGTTGTGGTTCCTGCTTGCTCTCACTGTCTTGGTGCTCCTGCTGTGTGCTGTGGTTGTGAAGAGATCTAGCATCTGCCCTCCTTCCCTGTGTGATCTCAGCCACAGGTGGGGTGTTGTGAGGCTCTGGCAGCAGTTGTGCTGTAGTTGGGCAGGCCCTCGCTGCTCAGCATGGCCTTAAGTGCACTTCAGAAAACCCCCTCCCCAGCATGGATGACACCCACAGGATTGCAGTGCACACTCAGGTCTGGGGAATATGGTTCACCCACCTGGTGTAGACAGCTGTGGAGAGCTCAGAGCAAAGCCTTTGCTGCTGGCATCTCCAGGATGAGTAACTTCCAGAAGTTCCTGAAGGGCTGACTCGTGCTCTCAGGTCTTAGTGATTGGGCCAAGCTGCGTGGACTTGTGGATTGTGTGGCAGTGGTCTTGTGTCAGCAGCCCCTGAGCACGCGGCAGCAGTGCAGATTCTCAGGCTGTCCTGGGCCTTCCGAGCTGGGCTTCTCAGAGTCCGCATTCCTGGAGTTTTCAGGGTGTAGCACGGGAACTGCACTAGCCAAGGGTGACACGGAGAGGAACACCCTGGCTAGAGGAGTTTAAGGGTAAGGCTTAGGCTCCCAGGCTGTGAGAGCACCTGCCTTTAGAGGTGGGTGCATCCCCTGAGCACTTGTGTGAGGATCACAGAATCAGGTCTCGGCCTTCCTCGAGGATCCCTAAAGACTGGGCTTTGCCCTAGCCCCTTACTGTGGCCTGTCTCCTGACCACACCTTCCAGAGCCCGGTAAGCTCTTCTGAAGGAGAGCTGCTGTTCCTGCTTTGTGCAGCCCTTCTACTCTCATTCCTGGGGCCGGCACTTTTTGCCTCATGCTGACAGCAGGAGTTCTGATAGCATCTCAGCTCTCTGTGTCCCCGCCCAGCTCCTTGCAATCCAGAACCCTTCAGGACCAGCCCACGCATGCACTCAGTTTTCTCATAAGGAAAAAAGCTGGGTTCAGAGTCGCTCTACCCCTTAAGGGAACTACTGTTTGTTGATTTTCTCTTTAGTGGAGGTGCTGGGTTCCCTACACCAGCCTTCTGTCCCAAAGGTGAAGCCTGTGTAAGCAGCTTGCCTCTGCCCAGGATCCCTGTGGTGGTGAGAAGCTGGAACCCCTGGCTCTGCTCGCTGCACCTTCTCCCAGCTTTCTTATCCCCATCTTGCCTGGTGGGGTCTCACTGTCCAGACCAGGGCCACTACACAACACGTTTCTGGGAAGCAGCCCCAGGAGTTCACCCTTGTCAGGCCTTGCGGTTGGATTGAAGTGATTTTAAGTGGGCAGTGCCTATTCATTAAAGGCAGGAAAGTTTGGATATTTTAGATAAGTAGAATTCTTGCTGCTGCTTTTTCCTTTTTTTTTTTTTTTTTTCCTTAGTGCTAGAGATTGAAACCAGGGCCTTTGCAATGAGTTACATCCTCAGCCTTTTTTATTTTGAGTCAAGGTCTTGCTATGTTGCCCAGGTTGGGCTCAAGTTTGTGATCTTCCTGAATCAGCCGCCCAGAGTACTAGGATTGCAGGTGTGCACCATCATGCCCAGCTGCTGTATATATTATTTGCAAATTACTGTGACACTAACTAGATTGGGTTTACTGTGGTAGAACTGAATTCAGGAAGTGGTGTGGTTTTGTTAACTGACTTCCCCAATCCAGCCCTCTGTCCAATAATAGCAGCCCAAGTGACTAGGGTGGGGTTCACAAGCACTCACTGAACTGCCCTTGTACAATAGACCCCAGAAACCTAGTGAAAGGCTGGTAGGTGAGGTCCGTACCCTTAGATTTGACAGAGAGCGGTCAGTGAACCAGAGCCAGAGGGAAGGTGCTGGGTCGCAGTTAAATCTTGGGTGCAATGGTGCCCAGTAGGCCTTGGGAACACGGCCCCTTCATGCCTGCCCCACAGCCTTGGGCTCTTGATCGCGGTTTTTGTAAACCTGCTTCACCTGTGAAATGGCCTAGTGATGACTGACAGAGATAGTGTGTGCAGGAGCCGTGCTTCATGTCCAGTGTCTGTCCCATATCTTTTTTTTTTTTTTCTTTTGCCTTTTTATTGGTACCGGGGATTGAACTCACGACTGCCTGCTTGCAAGGCAGGCCCTTATGCCGCTGAGCTAGATCTCCGGCCCTCTGTCCCATGTCTATAAAGCAGAAGTGTCGTGGACCTCAGGAAGCTGGGCGGCTTATATGTACAAGGACCAACCAATCTGGCTTGAGGGCATGGTATTGGTCCTGGAAAGGTTTCCATCGGGAGTTCTATGACAACAGTATTTCCTTTGTTATATGAAAATAGTTCTTGTATGTAAATTATACGAAGCAAAATTCAGTCAGATAATTAAATAAAAGTCAAAAGAAACTCCCCACCCAGGCCAGGGACATAGCACAGCAGCACAGCACCCGCTGGGCAAGTGCAGAGTCCTGAGTTCAATTCCCAGTAGCAAAGAAAAAAAGAATCACCCTGTGATAACATTCTGCCAAAGCTTTCAGTACATAGTTTGTAGACATAAGTATGCCAGATTCCATTTCTCATTCAAATACAAGTGTCACATGCAGACACAGCTCACTGCTTAGCACTGCAGTAAAAAGATCCTAAGGGCGAGAAGTAAGAGAAACGGGAACTAGGTAGAGAACAGAAACTGATGGTGCTTTGAGTAGAAAACCAGGCCCGCTGCCTGGCCTTGCCAAAACGGCATAGACGACAGCTCAGCACTCAGGAGACTTTGGAGGGACATGCTGGTTGTGGTGCTGTTGACACTGGGGTTTGCTTTTTTTGTTTTGAGACAAGAGCTCACAGTGTAATCCAGCTGGCCTTGAATTCCCTGTGTAGACCAGGCTGGCGTTAAATTTGAGATCTTCCTGCCCAAGCCACCTCAGTGCTGGGATTACGGGCACTACCACACCCATTGACACTTTCAGTTTTGAGGAGAGTTTGCTGAATGGATGGACTCAATGTGGGATGAAAATTGAACTTGGCATTGAGCTACATCCCCAGCCTTTTTTATTTATTTAATTTTAGGGTTTGTTTTTTTCATCAGGGTCTCACTAGGTAGTTCAAGTTGGCTTTGAGCTCACTGTGTAGCCCAGGCTGGTCTCAGACTCACTGCGATCCTTCCAAGTTTGCCTTCCAAGTGCTGGGATTACAGGTGTGCAGTTCCTGGCATGGCTGAGGTGCCTTTTTAACTCTGTAGAGATACTGGGGGGGGGGGGTTTGTAGTGATGGGGGAAATCTGGGTTCTTAGCAGGAGGTGGTTCAAGAAGGCCCTTCAGCCTCTTCAAGTTTCCTTTTCTTCAAGAAAGAAAATACGGGGCTGGGGATTCAGCTCAGCGGCATAAGCGCCTGCCTTGCAAGCAGCAGTCCTGAATTCGATCCCTGGTGCCGATAAAAAGGAAAAAGACCAAAAAAAAAAAAAAAAAGAAAATATTTCCCAGGTTTGATGGCACAGCTGTATTCCCAGCACTCTGGGAGGCTGAGGCAGGAAGATTATAGGTTCAAGCCCAATTTGGGCAATTTAGGAAGTCCCTAGCTCAAAAAGTTTAAAACGATGGGGAAAAAAATTTAAAAGGGCTGGGGGGCTGGGGACATAGCTCATAGCAAAGGCTTCCAGATGCACGTATGTCCATGAGGAGGGAGGTCCCTAGGAGGGGTGGACCCTCTGCCGCCATGTGACACACATGTTCAGCTCTCCGAGGAGACAATGTGAGTGTCCACCTCCCTTCTGAACAGTCCCCTACATGGCAGTGCGGCCTCCTCCAGCTCTCCTGCCCCTCGTGCTGATGCTGCCAGCAGCATTGACCAAGGTGTGGAGGCAGTGAGCACCGTGGTGTGGCTGTGAGAAAGGAGAAAGCTCCTTTCTCACCCTGCCCCATTCACTTTGGAGGCCACAGTGTCATGGGCAGCTCCACTTTTGCCTGTGCTGCTCCGTGTGCCCTGTCCCGTGGGGCTGTAGAGCTGTGTAGACTGGGTGCTGCCTGAATGAAGATCACAGAAATGGCCCTGCAGTTCCTAGGGTGCCCAGGACACTGGCTTGTCCTCGAAATGAGCTGTGAACACTGTGGGCACAGTCAGTATCCAGGCTCTTACGTGTGTTTCTGTCTTCCACATATACTGTCTTTAGCATCTTTTTTGCCCACTGTAAAGGCCCTAAAATCGGGATAACTTAGATTTTAATTCCTATAATAAGCACTTTCAGTATTCCTGAAACGTCTAGTCATCATGATTAAAAATTTAGAAGTCGCTGCATTTACCAAATGTCTACTGAGCTTCTTCCCAGCTTTTGCCCGCTTTCGGGGGGGGGGGGGGGGCAGATGGACAGACACACGGCCAGAGTGCCCCGCAAAGCCAGACTGACACCCCACCCCATGTTAGGTTTCAGAGCACCGTGCAGGTGAGCAAGCTGCAGGACCTCATCAACCGCAGCAAGATGGCCAGGTGCAGAGGACGGTTTGTCTGCCCGGTGATCCTGTTTAAAGGCAAGGTAAGGCTGTCTTCTGGGATGCTTGACTCCACAGCAGAGTACAGGTGGTTGTTCCCTGCCAGCCAAAGGTAGGGGTTCCAGGGACCTGGCGCTATGGGAAGTTTGCTAGAGAAACAAGACCCCTTCGGATTCAAGGGGGACTTCAGGTAGAAAAGGGATATTGCCGTGAGAGGACCCTGCCCTTTGTTTTGGAATGGGTTCTGGGTTCAGATCCTGGCTGTGGTACTCCTGCCCGCACAGAGCTTCAGTTTCCTCTTCTGTCACATGGGAATAATAGTCACACCTGTATCAAAGTTTACAGAGTGAATTGAATTGAGATACCCCACTGGTGTTTGTCCGTTATTTTGTGCATCTGCTTAACTGAATGTTTATTTCTTTGAGTTTGTATTTTTGAGACAAGGTCTTGCTATGTAGGTCAAGCTGGCTGTGAACTCACCCGGTAGCCCAGGCTGGCCTCAAACTCATGGCAATCCGAGAGCAAAGATTACAAGTATGTGCCACCGTGCCTGGTGAACCTAATGTTTGAGTGTGTACTTGAAGTTTGTGCCTTTTAGATCGTGCGGTAGGTCAGCTTCTATTTTTTTTTTCTTTTTTTTAAATTTTATTTAAGGAGAAAAGAAAAAAAAAAGCAGGGAAAGGGTACAAGTTATACAGATTTACAGAAAAAAAAATGAACAGTAGGAAATCACTAGTTAATGGATTACATATTGTCATCTTAGAAGGTAGGTCAGCTTCTAAAACAAAGACTTTTTCCCTGCATAGAGCTTTCCTTCTCATGGCTGCTGTTCATTGGTCTCTTAACAGGGCCTTATTTTGCCTATCTTGCTATCTTTTGGTGTAAGGGATATTGCCTCACACAAAAGGAAAAAGACTCAAGAGTGGTTGAGTAATTTCCGCAGTTGTACTTTATACCTAAGAGAGCAGTGATTTGAACCCATCTCCAACACCATAGTGCAGTTGAAAGTTGCATGGGGTGGATGCTGTCAGGAAACTTGAAGGGGGCGGTGGTAAGGCCTGACAGACTGGTGGCCTCCAGGGAGCGTGATGTGGGTGGGCCTCTGTCGGGACCACAGGAGGGTGAGGGAAGGACTTCAGGCAGGCGATGCAACACTGGAGAACATGAGGCGTGCAGGAGCAAGAGCCAGGAGGCCTCTGTGGCTAGAGGGGGTGCACATGAGCGCAAGGGACGGACCGCCTGTGTTTCGCAGAGCAGTGTGAGAACAGGCTTGCAGAAAGCATTCTCTGTCGCCTGAGAAAACAGTACTGGCCCAGCGTAGAGCCAAGACCGGAGGGCCGCAATTCCAAGTGCTTCCTGGACAAACAGTGTCGCAGCAAGACCCTGTCTTACCGTGAAAAGTAAACAGGACTGGGGATATACCTCAGTGTGAAGGCTCTGGTTTCAGTCCCCAATACCACCAAAAAAAAGGCAAGAGAGAAAGACTGCATCCCAAATTTGTCCTGACTTCACTGCCGACATTGAGAAAGCACACCCAGATCTGAGCGCAGACAGGGTTCAGGCTCGGAGACGTCCTTGAAAGAGTTTCGGTGTGATGAAAGAATATAAAGCAAAAGTTACCTTTATTCCAAGGACCGCGGAGAGAAGTCCATGACCACAGGCGGCCTGGCTTTCTCTACTGGAGCCTGGGTTCTGGGATTATACATACAACCTCTGATGGCGGTGGCGCTTAGGGCGGGCATTGGTGAGGCACGAGGAACTGATTGGAGCTTTCTTTGCCTACAAACAGAAAGGGGAGTTGCAGTTAAGGCTGAGGAAGAAGCAGGAAGTGGTAGGTGCTCCTGCTTTGGCCTTCCGCCACTTAGACCACCACCATAACCCTACAGTGATTTATACTAGGGCAAGAACCTTTCCGCTCTGTGGCCGCATCTTTGTCCCACACAGCGTCTCTTCTGTTTCTGCAGAACGTGAGTAAGGAATGTTGCTGAGCTCACTTGGGAAAATGCCACAGCAGACAGCTCCGGATTCCTGGAGTTTAGTCTAGATAGGAGGTCAGCACATGAGTCTCCGAGGGCCCGAGTCTGTGGATTTCAGAGGAATCACGCTGGAATGCTGCAGAGGCTTAGCCCGACGGGGTGCTGGCCTTTTCAAGTGGTCCTAGAGGCCTTGCTGTGAAGTCCCCTTTCTTCTGCCTCATGCCAGGTGGCACAGTGCCCTTCAGTCCTCTTTGCTTGCCATTGTCTGTTAGCAGTGACTCACTGCTACCTGTGCCCACAGCAGTTGCATAAGAAATGCACCACCATGCGCTTCCTGTCTGTGCCTGTCCAGTTGGTCTCTAGGCAGCAGCCTTGCCTTGGGGCCTTCCTGCCAGCCTGAGCTGACCACCGGTACATAAGTGTCCTCAGGAGGAGGAGCTGCTGGGGAACAGCCGCTGTGCTTACCAGGCCACCTCCTGGAGAGATGGGCACAGTGGTCCCTGGGGCTCAAGTCCAGGAAAAGGTATTCAGAGGGAGGTTGGAACCACTGGGAAAGGCTTCCGCTTGGGCCAAAGAGAACCTGTCCTCCTGTGTGACTCAGCAGGTCTCTAACCTGGGCTGGGAGAGTCATTACCAACGCCAGTTTAGGACCTCCTGCTCCTCAGTTAAGCAGGGGAGCTGTTCTCATCTCACAGTGTTGCCTCCTGCTGCCTGCAGACTCCATCCTGTGTGGTCTGCATAAGGTGGGGTCAGACACCCTGCTGTTCATTCTGCCCAGACCATTGACAGCTAGGCCAATGTGTGTGTCTGTGTGTTTGTGCACATATGCACACATGTGAGTGTTTTACTGGAGACTGAACTGACATTGAGCCATGTCCCACCCCTTTTTTATTTTATTTTCAAACAGAGTTTCTGTAAGTCATTTAGTGCCCAAGCTTGGCTTGAACTCTAGCTTGAAGTCCTCCTGCTTCAGTCTCTTAGAGTACTGGGATTAGTGGATATACCACCACACCTGGGTTAGGATTTGTTTTGTTTTGTTGTCTGGGCACGTAGTCCAGCCTGGCCTTGAACTTGCTGTGTTTTCCATGTCATCCTCAAACTCAGAATCCTCCTAACATCAGCCCCCCAGGTGCTGGAATTACAGATGTCCACCACTGGTATCCCTTACCAGATGGACAGCAAAGACAGCCACTTTTACTTATATATTTAAAAAATTTGGCCAGATATGGTGGCACATGCCTGTCATCCCAGCACTCAGGAGACTAAGGCAGAAGAATTGCCATGAGTTCAAGGCCAGATGGACTACATAGTGAGACACTGTCTCAAAAAAATTTTTTTTCTTTTTGGTACTGGGAGTCAAACCCAGGGCCCTCCATATATTAAGCAAACATTCTGCTGCTGAACTGCAGCTCTTCATCACTCTCCTTTTGTATGCCAAAGTTGATTATTAGGCCAGTGCAATTCCTACCCAGTGCTACTCTCTATGCAGAGTTGGAGGCCATTCCTAATTGGGTAACTAGAACATTTAGAATGTATTTTGCCAACGCCCAGAACTGATGGTTATGATCTGGGCATAGTGGCGCACACCTGTAATTGCAGCATTTGGGAGCTGACACAGGAGGGTTGCTGTGAGTTTGAGGCCAGCCTGGGCTGCATCCTGAAACCCAACCTCAAAAAAAGGAGTGAAGGAAAGGAAATGCTGGATCTTCACTGGGAACCACGAGGCTTAGGAGCAGGCCTTAAGGGTTAAAGCTCTGGGTGTGTTGTGGGAGCTCATACCTGTAATCCCAACACTTGGGAGCTGAGACTAGAGGGTCGAGAGTTTGGGGCCAGCCTGCACACACAGCACGTGCCAGGCCAAAGCCCTGTCTAGAAGAGGCTGCTATGGGGCAAGCACTTCTGACTTGAGTGTCTCACTTGGGGACTTCACCAAATCCCTTACTCTTTTGTCTCTGACCTGCTGGGCCCAGGGTTGGCCGTTTCCAAAAGGATAAGAAGAGTTTGGGGAAAGAATGGAGAGCGAGAAGAAGGTCTCAGAGTTCAATGACAAGCTGGGCGTGGTGGTACGCTTCTGCCATCCCAGCACTCTGGAGGCCTGAGGCAGGATGATGACAATTTGAGCACAGGCTAGACAGCTGAGCAGTTCAGTGAGACTTTTAACCCAAAAGGGGTAGCAATGCCATTAAGTGCCAAGGATGTATATTTGACCCCTGGTGTGTGTGGGGGTAACAGAAAGTCCTCAGCCGAAAAGAGGCTGTGTGAGATCTCACACTGCACGAAGGAAGGCAGGGTCAGTGTCCAGAAGGTGTTTGAGTAAGACCCCCAGGAGTGCAAGTCTCTGGAACCGTGTGTGACCAGTACAAAGCAGAGGGTTCTAGCTGATGCCTCTCCGCCGCTTCCTTCCTTCCCTCCCTGCGGGGCTCTGCACCCCATCTTGGAACAGCACGTTGCTCCCCTCCCTTCATCGGGAGACCCACTGTCCATCCCCAGCTTACGTGGCCCACTCAGAAGTGGGCTTCCTGCCATGTGGCCTCACAGCCTACACACTAAAATAATGCAAGTTCTCCCAGCCTAGAGCTTTAGCTGAGCCCCCTGTCCCACCACCTCTCCTCAAATGGTCATTTGAAGTTGTGGCCTGAACATTACTGAGATTCGTGCAATTTCCTAGTGTCTAGAATTCAGTTCACATCCTGATCCCCTCGGTGATGAGGAAAAAAGTGCAAGAACATTCAAGCAAGAGGCTGAGGGGATAGCTGGTGGTAGGCACTTCCCTGGCGTGCACCAGGCCTTGCACTCCAGCTGCTGCACTGGGAGGGAAAACGAGGCACAGGAATTTTGGGGGCTTTACTCCATTCCCAGGGTGTGACCTGCATGCAGCGCCCACCAGGTCTGTCTCGGGTCCTTGAGTGGGGCATCTCCTGGGACGGAGACTCTGGGCTGAGCTCCAGGTGCCCTTCAGCCCGGCCTTGGGGAATTTGCCTGAGCCCACGCGCCAGCCCATGGGTGGCGGGAGGCCCTGGTGTTCTTCCACCGTGTCTGCTTCAGAAACCAGCCTGAGGATGCTCTCTGTTTCCCAGCATATTTGCAGGTCTGCCACACTGGCTGGATGGGGGGAGCTGTATGGACGTTCTGGCTACAACTATTTTTTCTCAGGTGAATATTGAACAGCCCTGGGGGCTGGGGATTTAGCTCAGCAGCATAAGCACCTGCCATGCAAGCAGGCGGTCATGAGTTCGATCCCCGGTACTGATAAAAAAAAAATACTGAACAGCCCTGTGGGTATCAGATGTGAACCCACTCAGATAAGTCCCACAGTGGTATGGCAGAGGGTGGGAGCAAGCTCCCAGAGACGAAGGCATCCTTTCCACGGGCCAGACCACCCATAAAGTCTCATGAGAGGAAGGCAGCATACCAGATAAGCAGGGTGCATGGAGGGCTGGAGCTGTGGGGGCTGCCCATGGGGTGGGGCTGGCGGCTTGACCTGTGCTGAGCTGCTAGGGAGAAACCCCTAGAAGGAACTCTGCGAGCAGCCTCACTGCTGACTGACCACTTTCTCTGGCAGGGGGCACAGATGATGCCTGGGGAGATGCGGAAGACGTCACAGAAGAAGACTGTGCGCTTCGGTCAGTGTGGGAGTCTGTGCCAGGGGACAGGCTTAGGATGGGCTGTCTGACTGGTGTGGAGTTGTTCACACTGGTGCTGTCTTTGTCCTAGGCCATACTCGTGGCCTGGTCTTTGCGCTCATCCACAAGGTTGAAAGCGCACACTTAGCCATCCGGAAGCTTCCTCCCATTGCTGCCTGCAGCCATGGCGAGGGCGCATCAGCTTCTCCGGGGAAGGGATCTTGCCTCAGCCTCCAGTCTGCAGGCTGAGATAGGCTCCAAATGGCTGCATTTGTTTCGGAGCCCATCAAGTTTGAGGTGTGCACCCAGGGTGGCAGCTGCCAACCCACAGGTATTACACAGCACTTCTGGTATTAGGACAAAAGGAGAGAACTGTTGTCCCCACAAAGGTACAGGGAGGAACGTGGCAGTGAGAAGTCCCACAACCGCATGGCTGGTGTCAAAAAAGAGCTTGATACAAAACAGTGTTGGAGTGTCTAAAGAGAGCCAGTGGGCTACTTTACATTACTCTACCCCGTTTTAAAGATCAGCACTGTAAGTCGGTGGCAGTGACCCATGCAGCCCTATAATCCTAGCGCAATGGGAGACTGAGGCGGGAGGATCAGTCACAAGTCCCAGCCTGGGTGACTTAGCAAGACCCTGTCTCCAAGTAAAAGAAGGGCTGGAGGTGTAGTTCAGTGAGGACTTTGGGTTCCATCCCAGAAGCCACAGCAACCCTCTATGGGCTGTTTAGAAAAGCTCCTTGGCATGACCGGTGAGCTGGTGCTGAGTGACCACAGAATGAGCAGTAGCGCCATGTGCGGCTGGCTGCCCACACTGGTCTGGCCTCTCCTGGGCTCTGGCAGCCCTGGCTGGGCTCCTCCCCCAAGGTCAGGTGACCCTCCCCTACCCCACTTCTGCAGCACACTGTTCTTGGTGAACAGACTGCAGACACCCTCAGTGGCTGTTAAGAAAATGTGATGGTGACAGTTGATTCTTTCTACCCTGCCTGTCTGAGGTAGCTTGGGGTTAGAGTGGTGATCATCACTCCTTGTTTCCCTGGCTTGCTGCATAGAGGGGGTTCACTGCTAGGGTTTCACAGTCAGTCAGCAGAGTTACTCTGAGAAGCCTATCTGCCCTACAGTTAGTCTTGTTACCTTGTGAGCAGGGAATGTGGCTAGCTGTGGTCCTCGGTGAGGGCCAGCAGGGAGGAGGGCAGCAGACTCCAGTAGAAGCTCAGGAGCTCTCTGCCACCGCTCCCTGCTCCTGATGGCACTGAGATCATTGGAGTCTTCTGGCTTCATGCCAGGCAGTGCCAACAAGCCTTTCCAGCTGCTTTTGAGATGTGCCCCAGAGTTGGGGTAATCTAGAAAGGTACCTCCCTTTGCCCTCCCTCTGCCTTCAGGAAAGGTGGATGGGGCTCCTGCCACTGAGCGAGCCCCACCTCCCCAGCAGGAGCACACTGGACCTTGTCCCTCTGGCTCTAATTTCAGGAGTGGTGACACACACCTTTTCGATAAGGTCAGAGGCTATGACATCAAGCTGCTTCGGTACCTGTCAGTCAAGTACATCTGTGACCTGATGGTGGAGAACAAGAAGGTGAAGTTTGGTATGAAGTGAGTACTGTAAGGGCGCGGACCCCTCAGTGCGGGAAGTCAGCATGTCAGATCCGCAGGTCAGCGGTGTTCCTGGTGGTCACTGCAGGCTGGCCATGCCACAGCTGTCTGTGGAACTTCTGCCGTGTCTTCAGTTAGCACTGCAGGGCAGGCGCCAGCCCCCTTTGTTTTTGTAGACAAAAAACTAAAGAGGCTGAGTAACTTGGCTTACGCAGAGTCTGGCTGGTGCTCCAGTCCTGCCTTTGGCTGGATAGTCTTTATTTTTTCCCTGGCTTTCTGGTATATTCAAATCACTTCAAATGGAGCAAAACATTCAAAATACTCAATTCGCTTCAGTGACTGCTGTTACATAAAAATATATGTATGGACCAAATTGTTATACACTGGAGCAAAGCTTTAAAAAATAGAACATGGGATTAGGACAGTGAAATTTTAGGAGCTTTTCCAAAATTGTGTTGAATGTTAATTTCTTCCAGTGTCTTTTTGTTGGCCTAAACGGTTGTCTACACAAAAAAGACAGCATGCAGCTGAGGTTGGAGCACAGCTCCCCTGGGTGGTGGCTGTTCCGCACACCTCCTCCCTTGTCAGGGGCCGCTGTGCTGTGCATTCCCTTTTTGCAGGTGGCACAGCAGTGGGTAGAAAAGGCGGCAGTGCCCACTTTGGTTTGGGCCCTTACTTGACTTTCCACACACTTACCTTCTGATCAGAGTAGCTCCAGTCTGTGTCATGGGCCACTGCCGGAAGAGGTGCCCGTGACATTGGGCTCTGTCCAGGCTTGCCACACTACGGGGAGAGGCTGGTGTGGAAACAGGGAGTTAGATTTCTTGGCTCTGAAAAACAGCGTTTTAGCAGAAGGTTAATTTTAAGACATCGTAATACTCACGGGAGCAGCACATGCCTGTGTGTTGACGCCGTAACATTTTGTGTCTCTGTCTTGTAGTGTGACTTCCTCTGAGAAGGTGGACAAAGCCCAGCGCTATGCCGACTTCACTCTCCTGTCCATCCCATATCCAGGTAGGGAGCACTCAGGTTCCCAGCTTCCTAGGCTCGGCCCAGAGGCAGCGAGCACATCTTCCTCATGAGAGCCCTTGGCACCCGGCACCTTTGTGTCTCCAGCACAGACCTTGGGCCCTAGTCACAGGCCTCAGACTTAAGCTCTCAGTAGGGGATTGAATACTAGTACTGGCGCCTACGAGCCACAGCTTGAGCAAGTTGCTTCCCTGTCCCAACCACAGGCTTCCTCGGGTGGCACTTAGAATATGAAAGGTTTCCAGCACTCAGGCTTTTGTTGTTCGATGAGATCTTACAGGAACTAGTGCTCTGTGGATACAAAGTTCTGTCTTGTTTTGTAGTACTGGGGTACCAGGGCTTTCGCACTTAGCTAGATCCGCAGCCTTTTTTTATTTTCTGTTTTGGGATGAGGTCTCTCTCACTGAGTCACTAAACTGCCAGGCAGTTCTGGAACTTGCGGTCCTCCTGTGTCTGCCTCCCATAGTGCTGGATTCACAGGTGTGTACCAGGCCGGAGATACAGCTCAGTAGCATAAGCGCCTGCCTGGCAAGTACAGGGTCCTGAGTTCGATTCCCAATACCATAAAATAAAATAAAACATAGGTGTGCACTGCCGTTCCTAGCTCCATGAAGCGCTGGTGAAGTGGAAACAGTGTTGGTAATCTTGGTGCCTGTCCACGCAGTGCTGGCCTGGTCAGCTATGGCCCTTCATGCGTGTCTTGCAGGGGTTGAGCTTTGTTGGCCGTTACCCCAAGCAAGGCTGTTCTGCAGTGGAATGACACGTCGTTGAGTCTGTCCTGTGTGCAGTGGCTTCCCTGAGTTGCACAGTACTCTAGGTCACAAAACCGCATTTGTCTGTGCACGTAGATACGTTCCTGCCCTGAGGCTGGCTGGGCTCTGAGTGGATGTTTATCTAATTTGTCACTCTCCCTGCCTTTTTGCAAAGAAGGCTGAAGACCCCAAACCTAGTGTGAGGCTTGGGGAGCCACAAAATTAGTACAAATCCTCCTTGAGGCCTCGCCCATTTCCTGGGCTGGCTGCACTTGTGGCCTCAGTCTCGGATGCACTTAGCCAACAGCAAAGGCAGGCTGATGGTGGCCTCATTTTCGTCAGAGGCAGTTGGATGGTACTGATGCACAGTTCCTGGAGAGTAGTGTTCTGACAGTGCCCTCCACTGGGCATTATTCTTCCCTGCCAGCTTAGTCTCGGACCCGCAAAGCTGGGTGTTACCCTCAGAATCAGCACCATGTGTCCTTAAGCAGCCCTTAACTCTTAAGCAGCCCTTACCCTTCTGCGCATTGGTGCTGTCATTCATAACATAAGGGTGGTGGCCCCCTACTTGAGTGTCAGGTGCC
Organism: Cavia porcellus; assembly: GCF_034190915.1. Lineage (NCBI taxonomy): Eukaryota > Metazoa > Chordata > Mammalia > Rodentia > Caviidae > Cavia > Cavia porcellus. Next base: position 74,556,571 of record NW_026947498.1, read on the forward strand.
ACACCTGCTGCAAAAGCTCTCAATAAAGGAGTCCATGGGAAGCAAGAGCTGGGAGCCTTTCCTCCCTGAAGCAGCTCGGACTGATGCAGAGTGCAGTTGGTGGCACATGGGTTTGGTGGTGTCAGCAGTGCTGTGACAGTCTTTCCCGAAGGCATCTTTGCGGCAGCCAGTAGGGAACTGTGCAATTGGTTTTCAGCCCTAGCTTCTGACTTCCAGAGCTGCCTCAGGCACCGTGCCTGCAGAGCGGCTCTGCTGTCCTGTCGAGGGACTGTGCCGCTCGCCTTTGTCTGATTCAGGTAGACCTCATGGCGGAAAACTGTGGTGTTTGCAGTGACTGCTGCAGAAAAGCGGCCAGCACTTCTCTGCCATGGCACAGTGACTCGTTCCAGGGCTCCTGGACGGTAGCACTGTTTGACCCAGTTTTTCATCTGTAATTCGCCTGTAATCCAGCAGGCGTGAGGCTGCAGGTATTCCTCACGGTGTCCATTTATTTGTAATAGCAAAGTCAGGGACGTGTTTTCACTAAACAGAAAGAAAATTAAGCACATGATACCTTCATCCATAGAACTAAATATCCCACAGCTGTAGACAGATGCTTAAGGTGATACACAAATTTTTCCCCAAAATTATTTTATTTCAAGGAGGAGAAAAGCAAAACAGAATTTCAATCAGAGGGCAAGAATGATACATACATTGTGCATTGTCATCCCCAAGTCATTCACCCAGAGCACAAGACATCTACATTCAATTGTCCGAACAATACCAGTGCAAACCTTTCTCTTCAGTGAACTCAGAAATCAGTAGTGTAACTATTTTTAGTAGTAGTAAAATCAGCAGTAGTAATCAGTAATATTAACTAGTTTTAAATACATATGCATACACATATACGTGTGTTTTTTTCTTTCAGCTTGTCACAGTAATGAAATAATACTGTGTCTTATTTATTTCACTAATGAGTATGTTCTCTATGTGCATCCATTCACCTAAAGGAGTATCCAGTTTATCATTCCTTATGGCTGAGTAGTATTCCATTGTATGGAAATACCACATCTTTTTTATCCATCTCTTAGTCAGTGGGCATTTAGATTGTTTCCAAGATCTGGCTATTATAATTGGTGCTGTTGGGCTGGGGATTTAGCTCAGTGGCATAAGCACCTGCCTTGCAAGCAGGCGGTTGTGAGTTCAATCCCTGGTACCGATAAAAATGAAAAAGACAAAAAAAAAAAAGATAAGTGGTGCTGTTATAAACATGGATGCACATATATTGCTGTGGTATCATGTTTTTAATTCTTTTGGGAAAATACCTAGAAGGGGAAATAGCCGGATTGAATAGGACCTCCAATCTTAGTTTTTTGAGGAATCTCCACACTGATTTCCACAGTGGTTGCACCACTCTGGATTCCCACAAAAAGTGGAGAAGGAAGGGGGAAGGGGCTGGGGATTTAGCTCCGCGCATAAGCACCTGCCTTGCAAGCAGACAGTCGTGAGTTCGATCCCTGGTACCGATAAAAACGAAAAAGACAAAAAAAAAAATGAGTTTAAAAAAAAAAAGTGGAGAAGGATTCACAGCCCCTCCAGCATTTGTTATTGCTTGATTTCTTGATACTAACCATTCTTTCTGGGGTGAGGTGAAATCTCAGTATTGTTTTAATTTGCATCTGTTGAATGACCAGTGCTGTTGAACATTTTTTCGCATATTTATTTGCTGTTTGTACTTTTCATCTGAGAAGTGTGCATTTATCTCAGATGCCCATTTTTGGGTTAGGTCTTTAAATCTGGGGGGACCGATTTTTTTTTTTTTTGAGTTCTTTATGTATTCCCAATAATAAACCTCTATCTGAGGAACAGCTGGCAAACATTGTTTCCCACTTTGTGGGCTGTCTTTTCACTCTGTTGGTGGTTTCTCTTGCTGTGCAAAAGCTTTTTAGTAGGGTGAGAGCCCAGTTGTTGATTCTTTGTGGAATCTGGGTTTTGTTCATAAAGTCTTTGCCTACACCAATGTCTTCAAGAATTTTAGCTATTTTATTTTCCAGCAGGTTTTTTTTTTCTTTTTCATTTTTATCGGTACCAGGGATCGAACTCAAGACTGCCTGCTTGCAAGGCAGGTGCTTATACCGCTGAGCTAAATCCCCAGCCCCTTCCAGCAGGTTTAATGTTTCTGTTTTAACATTAAGACCATTCTGATTTTAGCATAGTACATGGTGAAAGATATGGGTCCAGTTTTAAACTTCTGCATGTGTAGAGTCAGTTTTTCCAGCACCATTTATTATTAAAGAGTCTATCTTTCTTCCAGTGGATGTGTTTGGCACGTTTGTCAAAGATAAGGTGGCTGAGTATGTCTGCCAATGTTTCTGCATCTTCTAATCCATTCCATGGATCATTTGGTCTGTGTTTTTGCCAGTACCACCACACACAGGGATTGTGATACCCCCTGTCTTGTCTTGTCTTTGTTGCCCAGGATTGTCTTTGCTATTCTAGGTCTCTTCTGGTTCCAGATGAATTTTAGGATTGTTTTCTCTTGTTCTGTAAGATACACTATTGGAATTTTGATTGGGATTGCATTGAATCTGTATAACAATTTTGGAAGTATGGCCGTTTTCACTATATTGGTTCTTCCTACCCAAGAACACAGGATATCGCTCCATTTTCTGATATCCTCATCAATCTCCTTTTTCCAAATACTATAGTTTTCAATGTAGATGTCTTTTACATGCTTAGTTACATTGATTCCTGAATATTTCATTTTTTTGGATGCTATTGTAAAAGGTATTGTTTCCCTGATTTCTGTCTCAGTGAGTTTGTTATTCATTTACAGAAAAGCTATTGATTTTTGAGTGTTGACTTTGTAACCAGCTATGTTACTGAATTTGCTTATTAAGTCTAGAAGTCTTTTGATGGAGTGCTTGGGGTCTTCTAAGTAAGAGTATCATGTCATCTGCAAATAATGATAATTTAACTTCTTTGTTTCCTATCTTTATATCTTTTTACTTCTGTCTCTTGCCTAATTTCTCTGGCTAAAGTTTCCAGTACTATGCTGAATAAGAGTGGAAACAGTGAACATCCTTATCTTGTTTCTGATTTTAGAGTGAAAGCTTTCAGTTTTTGTCCATTTAGCATGATGTTGGCTGTTGGTTTGTCTTAGATGGCCTTTATCAGGTAAAGACCTTCTATTCCAACTTTCTGTAAGATTTTTATCATGAATGGGTGCTGGACTTTGTTAAAGGCTTTTTTTTTTTGCATCTATTGTGATGATCCTATGATTTTTTTTTTCCTTTGGCTCTGTTAATATGATGTGTTACATTTATGGATTTATGTATGTTGGACCATCCCTGCATCCACTTGATCATTACATACAATCTTTCTGACGATTAGCTGCAGTCTGTTTGCCAGTATCTTATTGACAATTTTTGCATCATAGTTCATCAGGAAGGTTGCCCGGTAATTCTCTTTCTTATTGGGTCCTTCTCTGGTTTTGTAATGAGGGTAATACTTATTTCCAGGAATGAATTTGCGAGTATTGCTTCCCTTTCAATTTCATTAAAAAGTTTGAGAAGTAGTGCTGTTAGGTCTTCTCTAAATTTCTTACAGATCTCAGCAATAAATTCATCATGGCCTGGGCTTTTCTTTGTTGATAGGTTTTTAATTACATCTTTAATTTCTTCTACTGAGTTATTTAGGATTTTTATATCTTCTTAATTTAGCTTTGATAATTCATATGTATCTAGAAATCTATCCATTTCTGTATTTTCCATCTTATTAGAATACAAGTTTTCAAAGTAGGTACAGATGATTTTCTGGATTTTTGCAGGATCTGTTGTGATTTCATCTTTTCATTCTGATCGAATGGATTTGAGTCTTCCCTTTTCTTGATAAGGATTTGTCAATTTTATTTTTTTTAATTTTTTTTTTTATTTTTTTGTCTTTTTCGTTTTTATCGGTACCAGGGATCAAACTCACGACTGCCTGCTTGCAAGGCAGGTGCTTATGTCGCTGAGCTAAATCCCCAGCCCCCGTCAATTTTATTTAATTTTTCAAAGAACCAACTCTTCGATTCATTGATTCTTTGTATTGTTTTTTAGTTTCCAGTGTGTTAATTTCCGCTCTGATCTTCGTAATTTCCTCCCTTGTACAAGCTTTTGGTTTTGCCTGCTCTTCTTTTTTGAGAAGTTTAAGATTCAACATTAAGTTGTTTCTATGTTCTGGCTCTGATTTCCTGATACGGGCATTTACTGCTATGAATTTCCTTCCTAAGACTGCTTTCATTGTCTTCCACAAATTCTGGTATGTTATACTGTCATTATCATTCAACTGTAAAAATATTTTAATTTCATCTGTGACGTATTGTTTGTTCAGTAGGGTGCTATTTAATTTCCATGTGTTGATGAAGTTCTTGTGGTTTTGTTTGGCATGGATTTCCAGTTTCATTGCACTGTGGTCTTACACTATGCATAAGCATGTTTTATGTGCCAGTATGTGGCCTGTTTTGGAGAATGTCCCGTGTGCAACAGAAAAGAATGTGTATTCTAATGTTGTGGAGTGGGACACTCTATAAAGACATCTGAGTCTATTTGCTCAAAAGTTTTAGTTCTAATATTTCATTATTGATTTTTGTGTAGCTGATGTGTCTTTCTGTGACAATGGTGTATTGAGGTCTCCCAATACAATTGTATTAGGGCTTATTTGGATTTTCATGTCCATTAGTAATTGTTTTATGTGGTTGGGTGCACTGATACTTGTTGCATATGATTGTTATCTCTTCCTCTTGGATTGTTCCCTTTACAGTGACCTTCTTTATCTCTTAATCAGTCTTGGCTTAAAATTCACTTTGCAAATAGAACAGCGGCCCCTGCTTTTTTGTTGATTCCTATTGCATGGAGTATTGTTTTCCAACCTCTGGCTTTCAGTCTGTGAATTTCTTTTTTAATGAAATGTTTTTCTTGTATGCAGCATATTGTTGGATTGTGCTGCTTGAGCCATTCTGCCCGTCTGTGTCTTTTTACTCTTGAATTAAGACCATTAACATGAATGGTTAAAACTGATATGTATTGACTTATCCTTGTTATGTTATTGTCCTATTGTTGGTGCCCTCTTTTTTTTTTTTTTTTTTTTTTTTCTTTCCCCTAATTGTCAGCCTTTCCTGGTAGATTGTATCTGTTAGGATTCATGGAATTTTAGTTCTTTTTATATCTTTGTAGAATGTTCTTCAGAACATTTTGGAGTGCTGGTTTAGTGGTCATACATTTCCTGAGTGTTCTTTGTCATGGAAATATTTTATCTCTCCATCAGTTTTGAAAGATGGTTTTGTGAGATACATCAATCTAGGCTGAAAGTTGTTTTCCTTTAGAACTTGGGAGAATTTCACTCCAAGTTCTCCTTGACTTGAGAGTTTGTGCTGAGAACACTCTGGTGGGCTTTCCTTTAAAGGTGATTTGTTTCTTTTCCATAACAGCTTTTAAGATTCTGTTCTTATGTTGAATTTCTGGAATCTTGACTGATATGCCAGGGTGTAGATTTTTTTGATCATTGCTAATTAGAGTTCTATGTACCTCACTTATTTAAATGACAGATTGTTTTTCACAACTAGGAAAGTTTTCTGTCACAATGTCTATGAATATGTTTTTATTGTCATTTGTGGGATCTCCTGCTTATTCAGTGAGTACAATTAATATTAAATTATTCTTCTTTGTCTGATCTAGTCATGTTGGATTGATTTCTCGTGGTCCCTTGCTAGTTTTGAGAAATCTTTCTTTCCTTGTCACTACCTGCAAACCTGTCTTCAATTTCTGAGATCCTGTCCTTGCATTAGCCTAATCTGCTTTTTATACTTTCAGTGGAGTTTTTATTCTCCTGGATAACTGTTTGAATCTGCTTTAGGGGTTCCATTTGTTTCCTGTGCTGTGCTTCCATAATTTGCTTAAGCTCATATATATATATATATATATATACATATATGTTATCTGTATCTGCTCTAACATTGCTAAGCATGGTATATATTTTGGCAATCTCTATAGTTATTTAAGAGATTATTTCTGATTCATTTTTTTCCGAGAGCCTCATTGAATTGCTTGTTGTTACCACTTCAGAGAGACCTGATGGGGGGACTTTAGGACTGTCCCACTTCATTGCCCCCTGAGTTTGCCTTTGGTGAACTGGATTTCTGGGGTTGCATCTTGTTTGTCTTCTCATTTTTCTTTTTTAGTTTGATTCCTGGGATGATGCTTGTAAGTTGCCTATGATGGGTTGCTTTATTGGTGCTATTTAGGACTCTTCAGAGAAGTAATCATCGCCTAAGTTTCATCCAGCCATAGCTGGTTTTTGGGTTTTGATCTTATCTCTGTAGTTAGAGATGAGAAGTTGTTGCTCACTTGGCCTAGGCCCTGCTTCTTCTGCACTGTGCCACCATGTTTTCTGTGACCCTTAGTCTCAGTCATGGATTATCAGGGCCAACAGCTGTTTAGAACATTTACGTCAGTTCTGGCTATAGTGGTACCAATAGCATCAAACACAGCTTAGAAAACAACAAACTGAGCTAACCCCTAATTTACAACTGTTAACCTTATGAACTAGATTTGTGATTATATAATAAAATATAAAACTGGATCATTATATGTAATATATAAGTCCAAAATGTGTCAGTTTTGCCCTTGGAGTTAAAATTTTAAATGGATTAAAGAGAAAATAGAGAAACAGAAAAAGAGAAAGAGATTATAAGTAAGATTAGAAGACAAAGATGGGTCCCACCAGCGTGGGAAAACTGGTGCAGAAGATTGAAAGGAAAGAGAAAAGAGATAAAAGAACAAAACAGAACCACACCCACATACAGAGTAGAAACCACTCGCACACTCATAAAAAAAAATAGAGAAAAATAAAAAACAAACAAGCAAGAAAAGAAAATAGAAAAAAGTGTCCTTCCAGGATTTTCTCTGGTTTCACTAGTAGACAGCCTGTGGAGACAGAGCCACAAGTCATGCCCATCTATCCCAGTGAGCCAGCCACTGCTCTAGCTGACCTCAGCAGGCCTGCCCTGAGACCAGACTCATGGGCTCACTGCAGTCGAGCGGTTTCCGTGGATCTGCACCCAGCTAGGAGCTGCTGGAGGGAGCCAGCAGTAGTTCTGGGTTTGTGGATTATCTGGCCCGACTCCAAAGTGGCTCCTGGCTAATCACTTTTGTGGGAGAACCGAGTCCACTCACCGCCAGCCGTGTAGACTCCCTTCCATTGTCATGTCTGTCTGCAGAGTCCTCTGGGGTCACCAGCTGCCTCTGTCACCATGACCATGTGTCCCCAGATTCCAACAGCTCCTCTCACACAGTAAGTGCAGCTCCGAGCAAAGACACTGCCAGCTACTGCCTTCCTCATTGAAGTTTTTCTTTGTACTCTGTATTCCAGCATCTACACCTGTATTTTTAAAGAAAAATGACTGGTATCCAAACGAAGTCCCCAAGTGTACCCTGCTGCCTTTTAAGGAATCCCAGTGGGCCTTGGAAGGACTCTTGACAGTCTGACAGGAACTGCAGTGTGTCGGGTCTGGCTGTGAGTCTCTGGGCCTCAGGCAGGACCTTCAGAATGAAAGGTGTTCTGGAAGCACTTTCCTTGAGACACCGGACTACCCTCTGCACCATCTAATTGGCCTCTTCCTGAGCAGGCTTTCACTGTCGGCCTGCTTGTCCTGCTTCCCTCTGGCCTGCCAAGGGGTGCAGAAGCCTTTTCTGGTAATGAGCATCAGGCATTGCCCAGGGCTGTGCCTTTTAGTCTGCCTGCTCCTCATAGAAGCTGCTTCTGCACTGTAAGCTTTCGGAGCTCAGCCAGGGCTCTCAAGCACCAGGCCTCTGTCTGGTATTTATAATGCTGCTCTCTAGTGAGGCACCCTTGAGCAGGCTGGCAAATTATAGCTAAAGATTATTTCCTGGCCTCATGCTCAACAGCAAGGCCTGTGGGATTAGAGCACAGAAGTAGATCTGGGATACAGGGACTGTGTCCCCAGATCTTCCTTCCTTCGGGACACTGCCTGTTTTTCCAGGGCAGCCTCACATAAGAGGTAGGCCCAAGGGTTGCTGCAGAGTTTCCTGTGCATGTTGTTGGCTGGTGGTCATTCCCACAGAAGAGGGGCGCTTTGGTGTCCTCTGGGACTGCATCAGACTTGCAGTGTGACCAGAGCCTCTGGTGTCTGGGAGCTCCAGGATAACTGGGTGGGCTCAATGCCAGTGGGAGCCCACGGGTGACTGGGGCTGCCTTATGCTGCACTGTGGCCACCCAGTAAGTGTGAGGCAAGCCTGGGGGGTAGGCTTCCTCTGATCGCAGCAGCCAGGCAGGGCACCACCCCAGGGCCGGGCTCCTTATGAACATTAACTGTTTCAACCTAAAAGTCACTTTACAAACAAGAAACCAAGGAGTAGGGCCGGAGATGTATGTAGCTTAGTTATAAAGCGCTTGTCTAGCATGTGCAAGGCTCTGGGTTCCATCCGTTGCACTGGAAACAAGAAAGAAAAAAGGCATACGAGATGTTAACCATCTTGTTCTTGGTCATAGGGCTCCCTGAACAGCTGAGATTTGGAGCTGGGAATACTGGGAAGCCCATTCTGTCCTCTGCTCCTCTCCTCTGGAGGCTTTACTCTGCTAGAGTTGCTCAGGGCTTTTCTAGCAGGTGGTGCACAAAGTACCTCTTTGCCTGATGGTGGCATCAGTTTGAGCCTCTCTGAGGGTTCAGGCACCATCGACATCTCCAGCACGTCAGATGTTGAGTCCTCACTTAGACCAGCAGGCAGGTATTGCTGCCATGTAGAACTGCTCGAGGCAGCCTCTGCAGCTAAGCAGAACCTGAAGAGGTGTTATGGGCTCCTGTGTAAGCCATACTTTTGTCTGCTAGGGTTGGCACTGCAGGGACTGGTTGTCATATAGGACCTCCAAGTGATACAAGGGAAATGATAAATGTAACTCCCCTTGCTAGGTGTCTTACACCCCAAGTTCATGTTCCCCGGAGTCAAAGAATGAGTTTAAGGAACAGCAGGTTAACAGTAGGAAAACTTATTTGGAAAAGAAATGAGGTGTAGGAATGGCTCCTAAGAGACAGGAGGGGTCTCGAATGGGCTGCCAGCAAGCCCACTTCTTAAAGAAGTTTTATAGAGCAAGATCACAAGGTGGGTACAATGTGGGACAAAGTTATGATCGAGTGATTAAGATTACAAGTAGATCCCTTTAGGTAATGCTGATCCAGTGGGAGCAGGTCATACAGCAAGTGTGCCTGGGTGACACCACTGACCTTGACCGGTAATCTGTATCTTGTCTCTAGTCTTAGTCTAGGGTGGGAGGCGATGGCTGTCGCACCCCTAATGAGATGATGTTTATAACACAGGAAATCTCTACAGGGCAGTGCCAATCATCTCAAGCTTCCGTTTCTCCCTGAGGGAGGTGTGTCAATCTGGCCACTGTGACTGTGATCCTAGGAGCCCCTCCAGCCGCAGTTGTGCTGTGTTCTCATCTTCGCACTGACCGCCTTGAGGCCCAGCCCCGGCTGACTGCCTGGGATGTTTCTACCTAACCTAGCTGTCTGTGATAGCAGGGCAGGGGCTTACAACAGGGCAGTAACTGGTGACTGGTGTGCAGAGAAGTGGTGGGTGAGGAAGGCAGGGCCCATGCCTTAGACCATCAGCCTCAGCTTCGTGGGAGCCCTGGGTGTGGAGGAGCTCACAGGACTGAGACTCAGCCAGGGCTGTCTCAGGAGACACTGGACCGAGCCATAAGGTATCGCAACTCTGCCTTTCTTTTCCAGGCTGTGAATTTTTCAAGGAATATAAGGACCGGGATTATATGGCAGAAGGGCTCATATTTAACTGGAAGCAGGTACGTGCAGCAACACTCAGCCTGGTCCCCGTGTTTCTCTATGAGGAAGGCCAGCGAGAACACTGATTTCCTCCGGGGAAGTGTCTGCACCGTTTACCCTTTTCCTTCCCTTTTGTTGCCTGAAGGAATCTCCTTCTCTTTCCCTTTTCCTTGTTTTGGTACTGGGAATTGAACTCAGGACCTTACGTTTGCCAGGCAGAGGCAGGTGCTTAATGTCTTCAATTCTTTTTCTTTTTTTTTTTTCCCTTTTTTATTGTCGTTCTTTGCTGGCCACTGAACCCAGAGCCTTCACACTGAGCTCTATCCCTGTCCCTTTTTTAATTTTTAAACTTCTATTTTATTTTGCCTAGGCTAGGCTCAAACTCATGACCCTCCTTCCTCAGCTTCCCTGGTCACTGAGGTTACAGACGTGTACCAGTGTGTCCAGCTCTCCTTTTCTTTGAAGGCCCTTATCCAGGATGAGTAGGGGAAGTCCTCTCACTCCTTTGCTTACAGTGTGAAGACCCAGCAGCATCTCGTTCCCTCCTGTTGGCAGCACAGGTGAGGACCCGCCTGGAGGCTGGCTGGTCTTGCCTGTCTGCAGCAGACACTTCAGTGTGACAGGACAACCTCAGTGGCCCAGTGCTCGTGTCATGTGGTGTTTGAGCCCTTGGTGCTAGTGTAGCATAGGCAGCTGGCCGGAGAGAGCAGTGCTGCAGAGGGTATCCTGCCTGTGGTAGCCACAGCTTTGGGGCAGTGATCCATCTGTCACCATGGCCACCTCTGGTGTTTAGTCCTTGTCTCATAGGTGTCATTCTCTCCTCAGGACTATGTTGATGCTCCTTTGAGCATTCCTGACTTCCTGACCCACTCTCTGCACATTGACTGGAGCCAGTATCAGGTGAGCACTGAGGAGACGGGCTGCTCTCCCCGACTCCGGGGCAGGAAGGTGACCGGGCTGGTGTGTCGCAGGTGCTTCTCCCACAGGGCCTCTCTCCAGTGCTACCCAGCCACTTGTCTCATTGGGCCTCCTGCCCTGTGGGGTGTCTCTGTGTGTGTGTGTGTAGCTGGCCTTGAATTCACGGTGATCCTCCTACCTCAGCCTCCAAGTACTGGAATTACAGGCACACACCATCACACCCAGCATAACCTGTGTCATCTTTAGCTAAGGCTTAGTTCTGCCCCCCATACTGGGGTCCCAGGGCTCCACCTTGCCTCTGCCTTCCACATGATTGTAATCAATTTTAGCATTTCCGAAAAGCCCTATTATAACCAGTTGAGGCTTTGGGGAATTTCTAGACTCAGCCATATGGCCTCCTTGTGAGCCATGACTAACCCCTCAGCAAGTCTTTCCTGCAGTTAGCCATCCCAGATGTAGTTGGCATAGTTGGTGCTCAGACCTGACCCCCTCATGCCACGTCCATCAGCACTCCACCCTGGGGAGACTCCGGTGCCTGCCTTGATCCTGTGAGCACTGCACATCTGAGCAGGGACCTCCTGGCGGAGTAACCAGGAACAGTGGGAGGCGCTAGTGAGAGCCCATCTGGTGGTAAACATTGAGCTGATAGTGGGGTCATCATTGTCCCCCTGCCATGGAACCCACAACAGATTCCCTCGGCACACAGTCCACAGCCCCTCCTCGACCTGCCCAGGTTGAGCATCCCGGCCTGACCTGTTGTGGGCTCCTCTGAACATCTAGCCATGAGAAGGCCTCCTCCCAGCTGCTTGTGGGCGGGTGGGCCTCCCGGGCTCACAGGGTCTCCTCTCTGTGCCGGAAAAGCGTCCCCCTTTCGTTTACACTCCCCCGTGCTACCACCCCTGCGAAGCCCTCCACAGTAGTCAGTGCACATAGGTATGGCTCTGTCGTCCCTCCTCTGACCCTGTATGGCTGTTTGACACCTTGGTGTCCCCCGGTTCCAAGCCCACAGTACCCATACAGTTCGCTGTCAGCTGAGGGGGAGGAGGGATGACTGTGTAATGTGAGCAGTTGGGGTTATGCATCGTGCTGCTCTCTAGTAACAAAGGAGTCCCGGACCCTTGTGTCTTTGCTCTAAGCCACCCTGGGCTTTGCTGTCCCCAGGCTGACCCTGACCATAGCCAGCAGTAAGAGACATTCAGCACCACCTGGTCCCTGAGCCGTAGAGAGACAGAGACACCAAATAGCCTCTGTTGCCTACATGGCAGATTTTGACCAGCAGACAGCCTAGCAAAAAGATCAGAGCTGGGCCTTTGGAAGACCAGCCAAAACAGGTACTCCAGACAGGAACAGGTAGCAATGAGGTGTTCATTGGCTCTGCTCCCCAAAGCATTCATGGTGTATACAGCCTCTCAAGGTGTGTCCATGCTGAGTGTGCTTCAAGCCCTAAGCCCATGCAACAGTCCTCTCGGGCACGTTTCTTACTCTGCCATTAGAGCAGAATCTCCTTCAGTGCAGCAGGTCCTTTACTCGGCCTCGAGCCTCTCTCCCTAGTCTGGCTCCTTGCTCAGTCAGGCATACAACCTGCCCAGACCATTGGCACCTTTGGAGCCACCAGAGTAGTTGGCACGCACAAAGCTCCAGGCCTTGGCCTCTGCCCCCGCCCAGCTGCTTTGGTCTCCCCAGCACACTCAGCTGCTCCAGCTCCTGCTCCCTAGAGAATGCATCTCTGGCAGTGTGCCATCTGACAAGCTGGGCTAGATGAGGTGAGGGACCCTTCTGCCGGGACAGGCAGTGACTTCATTAGCGCAGCCTGCTGCAGCATCGTGGGAGCTGCTGAAAGTAGGTCGGCGCTCTCCTGGGGCCTGGGGGGTCAGGGCCTTGAGCTTCTGTTACATTTCCAGGGAAACCATTGCAATTACAGGTGCCTCGGCTAGTGTCGCCCCACCCCAACCCCACCCCGCACAGCTCCAGACTCGGCTAGGCAGTCACGTCCTAAGAGAACAGAGGCTGTCCCCAGCACGGGAAGAGGGCTCCATAGAACTGGGTCAGGCCCCACTGTGGAATCCCGGATTTGGAGTGGGCGGACTCAGAGCCTCTCATCTAGACTTCCTGCCTGGACCAGGCCTGAGGCTCCACTTTTTTTGCTTTTGCTTATTTCCCATCTTCTACCTCATGGGCTTCCTGTTATAAATTTTGTCTGCTCAGCAAATGGCATTTATTATTCATCAAACGACAGTATGTAGTGAGCAGCAGTAGAAAGCGAATGAAACGTTTGCAAAAGCCAACATCTTCATTGGTTTCTGGGCTTGGTGACTGGTGAAGGGATGATTGATCACCAGCAGGCACTGCTACAGGTATCAGGCTCTTTGTTCACTTTATCGAGTCCTTAACCGCACTGGGCCTCTGAAGTGCCATCGTCTCCATTCCCTAGTGGGGGGCTGGGGCTGGGACTGAGTCCTGGCCTGCAGACCTCTTCCCGACTCACATGTTGGGCTAGGGGCACCCACTGAGCAAGGGGCACCGGGAGAGACAACAGCAGCTCTCAGCCGGAGAATGAATATATTAGATTATCTGGGGCTTGAGACCTCTGGGCCAAGATCAAAAGCTTTGGTGCCAGGAATAGCACTGATATTTTTTGTGGTACTGGGAATTGAACTCAGGAGTTCATACATGATAACCATGTGCTCTCCCGCAGAGCTGCACACCCCACCAGTGTTTTATTTTTAAAAATATTTCAAGCCTCAGGATCTATTCCTAGATCTTTTCTCTCTCTCTTATCTAACAGAGTTGGGACCTGGTGCAACAAACACAGAACTACCTGAAACTGCTGCTTTCCATAGTTAACAGCGATGGTGAGTCTCTGGGTACCTGCACCACATCCCTGCAGGTGCTCCCAGCCTGTGTCGCCCCCACTGGGATCTGCTGGCATTGCATTACCTCTGTCAGTGGAGAGGAGCTGCGGTAGTCCCTCAGATCACTCAGGCTGGGCCAGGGTAGTGCACTGAAGCCTTCCTCTGTGTCCTCCCAGCTCTGGAGACGAGGTAGCAACAGTTACCTTCTGGCTCCTGCTTAGGGCTGCCAGGCAGTCAGCCAGCATTCGAGCTGCACACCTTGTCACTGGGCACTGTGTGTTAGGGTGGGGCTCTGCTCCAGAAGAAGGGGGTCTGAGCTGCCAGGTTCCGGCCAGGCGGCCCCTGGCTACACACAACCAAGGCACAGGTGCCTTTTGCTTGCTATCCCTAGGGTTGGCCAGCTCTGATTCCCAAGTGGTGAGCACTTTGTTGTGAACAAAGTGAGGGTTTTGTTCCTCACTTGAACAAGCAGAATGATCAGACCCACAGAACCAAGAAGGACCATGAGCAGAACCAGACATCTACTATGAAGATCACCCATGTCTTAAACCAGTGTCTCAGTAGTCTCGCGGCCAGTAGCCATTGTAGACTTGTCCTGTTGTCCAGTGCCACCAGGGACAGTGACCCTGGCATGTGCTTATTGCCCAGTGTGGCGCAGGTGCTGTCCTATGGGCAAAATGGCGTGGGTTGAAGTCCCACGGGCTGTCCTGCACCTGCAGGGGCTCCTGGAAATCGTGTCCAGAGCATTGAAGGTATTAGCCCAGGATACCAAATAGCATGGAGTCCCAACAGCCCCATGCAGTGAAGAACTATCCCACCTCCCCAAGAGGGGAAAAATGTGCCCCACCCCAAAATACTTATGATGCCCTCCCAAGAAAGGTTGGGCAGGGACTGTCCAGGCTGGACCACTTCCTGAAAGGCCCGCTAGAGCTGCGGCCAGAGGAAAGGATGCTCTGGCCTCTTGGGACTGTGCTGGAAAGCACCTTGGGGAGGCCCTAAGAAGAGGAGACAAGGTTAGCCAGGCCGGGGTGGCTCTCTCTCAATTGGCCGTCTGATTCTCCTTTGGGCTCCTGTCTCGGCTGGCGGAGCAGATGACAGCGGGCTGCTGGTGCACTGTATCTCAGGCTGGGACCGGACCCCCCTCTTCATCTCCCTGCTGCGCCTTTCCTTGTGGGCGGTGAGTGTGGGCAAGGCCCCACCAGCTATGCCTACAGGGTCACTTAGGATGCCCCAGAACGCAGGGAGGATTTGGGGTAAGAGACCCACACAGCAAGTGTTGTGCTCCGCCTTGTTCCTGCAACAGTGCTGGGTCTGAGAGTGTTCTCCCTGGGATGGAGGGCAGGCCAGGTCGGGGAAGACAGCTTTCTGATCTCGTCCTCCAGGATGGGCTCATCCACACGTCCCTGAAGCCTGCTGAGATCCTCTACCTGACTGTGGCCTATGACTGGTTCCTCTTCGGGTAAGCCTTCAAGGCTTTTGGGCAAGGGGTGAGACAGTGTTGTGGTGCGTTTCTGCATGAGCAGTGGCGGCTCCCCCTCTGAAGGACCAGAGGTGCTGACCAGCCCTAGTAGTACCCTGGTGCTGGACACATTGTGTCCTGAGGCCAGGTTCCCCCGTCATACCTTGGTGCTACCCCACTGACCCTCTTGCCCTCCTTTTTCAGGCACATGTTGGTAGATCGGCTCAGCAAAGGAGAGGAGGTGAGTGCCCCTCACAGGCTACGAGCACAGCCTAGGCCTGGCTCAAGGGACAGAATGGCCTTCTGTGTGGTTCCATGGTGTGAGGCAGGTCCTTGGCTCAGGCCCCGGGGCAAGGTGGCCTGGCTCAGCGGCCATTGTGGGCTGCAGGCTCCCCAGGCCAGGCGTTCGTCGTGAACAGTTCCCCTGTACAACCTGCCATCCTCTCCTCCTCCTCTCTGGCAACCTTGTTTCCCATGCTGAGCGCAGGAGCCAGTTTCATCCTCATAGCTGAAACAGAAGTTCCTCTGTCTTCTTGGCCCAGTGCAGGGCACTCTGTGCCCCACTGTGATGTGGGACTGCCTCCAGAGGCTACTCATCATCCCTTTGAGTGCTCAGTGCCCACGCAATCGTTGCCTGCTTGGTGTGCTGTTTTCCCAGCATAGGCACCTGAGGCAAGCTGTGTCCCTGGCTGCTCTGCCTATCTCCAGGGTGACCTTGGGCAGTGTGCTCAACCTTGAGTCTCCTGGTGCCTCGCTGAGAGACCTAGATGCCCAGCACAGAGCGTCCATGGCGTTGTCACATTCAACCCCCACCAAATCTTCCTAAAGCATCTCTTCTCTTTTGGCCTGAGCCTGTGTCCTTCCCGGGCATCTGTCTTATCTCGAGCCACTGCCTTTTGTTCCCCCTCTCAGCTGCTCTTCTCCCTCCCAAATCCCTTCTTCTGAGCACTTATCACATCTGCCAGGGTTGCAGAGCTCATAAGCCTGCTCCTCAGAGGCCTTCAGGAGCTCTTTTAGAAACAAAAGACTTTGGAATTGAAATCTGGGTAGAAAACCTTTGTAGCCTCTCAACTGAGGATGTTGCCAGAGGCTCAGGACATTCTGTCCTGCACACCATCTCCCTCCACCCCCCAGGAGAGCCCAGATGCTGCCTCAGACACACAGGGCAAAGACGGGACTCAGTGCAGCCTTGCCGTTACCCACAGAAGCCAGTCCTTAGCTGAAGGCTTGGTCTTTGGGGTGTGTGCTTTTCTCTTACCCTCCTAGAGCTGCCACCCAGGCTTCTCTTCTCATCCCTGCCTGAGGACTTGGGAGTCTGGTGGAAAGCTTTCATCTTACATAACGCAACATTTTCACAAGGGCCTGAATTGGTACCCTTCTGCTCTTTGAGGAAACTCTACGGGACCCTGTGGGAGAACATGCAAGGGGTCCTGGCCGCAGCTGCCGGGTCAGTGGGCTGGAGCCTCCTGTGTGTGGAGGCCCCTGGACTAGGGTCCTGGCCAGGGTTTGCTGCAGGCATGGGATGTAGAGTGTCCTGCTGCCCGTCCCATTCTTAAGACTTGACCCTCATAGCTAGCTAGGGACCAGGGCCAGCTCCCCCTGCCGAGGGCTCATGGACCTGTTCAGAAGTGCCCCGTGGGAGCCCTTTGCCCACCGTTGTGCTCCTGCCCTGTCATCGCTCCCTGCCCCCCTCGCCTCCCTCCCTGCCGTCCTCCCTCTCGGGGCTCTTAGAGGAGAGGTAGGGAAGCTGCTGTTCATCCTTTTGCCAGGTGAGAATGTGTGCTGCATTTGAAGAGGCTTCGAGTACTCTGAATTGACCTTTTACAGTTTCCAGGAAGGAAACATCTTGTTTCCTCACCTGACTCCTCTGCCAGGACCTACGAGCCCTCCCCACCATCCGTGCTTTTGTGGACTGGAAAATTAGCTTGGGGACTGGGTGTTTAGCTCAGCGGCTTAAGTGCCTGCATGGCAAACGTAAGGTCATGAGTTTGATCCCCAGTGCCAAAAAAAGATAGAAAATTGGGGCGGGGCGTGGTGGGGGCAGGGACCGCACTGCGCAGCAGGGTTTGTCCAGAACTGGTCTCAGCGTGGTCTCAGCCACGTTGCTCCTCTCACTGGGAGAATGCCGTCTTTTCACACTGTGCTGCTTTTGTCTGCTTCAGATTTTCTTCTTCTGCTTCAATTTTTTGAAGCATATCACCTCCGAAGACTTCTCAGCCCTGAAGACCCAAAGGTAAGCAGCAGAGCTTGGTAACAGTGGCTGCTGTCACACTGGATCGTGCACGCCGAGAAGGGCTGCTCCCGGCATTTGGGTCTCACCACCTCACTGGGCTCCCTTCCCTGCTGAGGGCTGCTGGGTGAAGAGGCGATTTCGTCTGGTCCCGACTAGCAGAGAGGCTCAGGTGATAAATGATCTCTGGCACCCAAGAGTGGAGCGCGTGTTGCTCAGGCAGGACCCCCACTCCTGTGCCCTTGATCAGACAGCCTTTGGGGACCACCGAAGGCAGCCTACCAGGAAGCAGAGGCCTGCTTCCAGGCGGCTTCGCTGGCCGTTGCTTTCAGGTCCTATGAGAGCTGGCAGGCTTTTCGCAGTTGATTTGCCTTCCAGTACAATCCAGTCTTGTCATATGCGGGGGCAGATTTGGATTCTGAGGCCCAACTGATGAGGATGTAGGCTATGTTGGCCTCGGGTATCTGCACATGCATGGCAGACAAAACCAGATGGGTGGTGACCGCTCCCTGAGTTGTAGCAGGTTGAGCTGCTTTCCAATATGGTTGGGGTTAGGGACAGGAGGCCCCAACCATAGCTAGAATTCCATGCTCTGAATATTCTTTCCAGGAGGAAGAGTCTGCCGGCACGGGATGCAGGCTTCACTGTGGAAGACATCTGCATGCTGAGCTGAGTCCTGGGCCCCAGATGACCTTTCTCAGCACAGCTTTCTGAGTGTACATTCTGTCAGAGCTGATCCTAAAGCTGCTTTGGCCAGCTAGATGATGTAGGGGAGGTGGGGACAGTAGTGGGTAAAGACAGCTTACTGACCAGCGGCCTGGCCTCTTTTCAGGGCGAAGAGACCGTGGCAGCACCACCAGCCTTGGCAGTGACTTTTCCCTGGTCATGGAGAATTCACCAGGTGCTGTAGGGAGCTTCACCTATGAGGCTTCGGAGCTGGTCCCTGGAGGTGCACAGGCTCAAGCAGCTTGGTGAGGGACAGACTGAACCACACACCCACAGCTATGGCCAGGGCTGCAGCCCCAGGGAGTCCTAGGAATAAAGGGGACCCTGACGGAAGGCCTGGGAGCTAAGCTCTGTTCCCTGCTGTCTCACTGGGCCTCAGAGGCAGGCAGCCGTCTCTTTGGTGAGGGTGCTACCTGGGGTAGCCTGGGAGCAGAAAGGGTAGGGGGCTCCCTGTGGGATCAAGGAGCAGCAGGGAGGCCAATGTCAGAGGAGGTTTGTGGAGGAGCAGGCACCCTGTGTTGTATCCTGGGTGTCTGGGGGAGAAGACAGTAAAAGGTGAATGCAAGATGAGAGGAAGCAAGTGCAAGCTTGCTCAAGGATCCTTCCTCTGCAGACCCCAGACGAATGCTCAGCGCTTGGGTAGTGTTTGCAGGGAGGGTAAGAGGAGGCAGTTACTAAGCCTTTATTAAGCGTTTTCCGGCATGCTGTTCCAGGCTGGTGGACCAGTGTGATCTGAACACTTCTGTCCACCGAGCCCAGCTCTTGCTGCCAGTACTTGAGGGAGTATTGGGATGGAAGACATGAAGCTGGGCCCTGGACACAAGAAGGCTGTCAGGGCATGCCTCAGCTGGCCCTGCCAACAGCCCTGCTCTTCCTCCACAGGAGGAAGAGTCACTCGTCCTCACCTCAGAGTGTGCTCTGGAGCCGGCCACAGCCCTTGGAGGACCGCCTGCCTTCTTGCCAGGGTCTGATTGAAGCCAAGTCATCCAGCTCCTCATCCTCAAACCATTCTGACAACTTCTTCAGGATGGGTAGCAGTCCCCTGGAGGTCCCCAAGCCCAGGTGAGGCGCCCCCTGGCCCTGTGGTGGAGGCCACCAGGCTTCCCTTTCCCACTTGAGCTTGTGTCTTAGGCAGCACCCCAGCAGAGGCCAGAGGAGATAGACTACCTCACGGGCCGACCATTTAGAGGATGGGCTGATGTTTGGACACAAAACAAGGGCTCATTGTGGAGCAGTCTGAGATTTCTGCCTGGAGCCCTGGCCAAGCCCGGGAGCAGCTAGGAAGTACAGTGATTGCAAGGTGGTGGACAGGAGTCCAGCTGCCTCTACATGGCACTCCTGGCAGGTCTCTGCCCCCAGTACTGCCCGGTATGGGTGGAGAGTTGGGTCTCTGTACTCTGGGCCTCTTGGGCTCTGACATTCCATGCTGGCATTGGCAGGCATGGAGGGAGCAGATGATAAGAGCAGGGCTGGACATGTTGTTGGGGTTCAGACAGGGTGGCACCTCCAGGTGAGCAGAGCGCTGGGCTGGTGCGCTTTCTGGGAGAAGGTGAAGCTGAGCATGGGGCTGAGGTTCAGACTGAGGGTCAGTCTGGCACTTGGGGAAAGCATTTCCCCAGAGACTGTCAGGGTTTCCATTTATGCCCCTAAGGACTGAATCCTGTGAGTTGTTTTGTTTTCTAAAGCTTAAGAACATCGAGGCTGGGGATATATAGCTCGGTGGCACAATGCCTTCCCATCCAGTGCAAGGTCCTGAGATCGATTCGCAATACCAAAAAAAAAAATCAAGCCCCTCAGGTGAGAACAAAGCAGTTTTAGGACTTAAGAGACCCTTACTGTTAGAGTAAAAAAGCAGGTTGGACCTGAGTCTCAGAATCTGTCTCAGACTCCTGCCCAGCACTGCTGCATAATTGTGTGACTGTAAGACTCAGTTTCTTTAGGAATAGGCCTGTTCCAAAAGGAAACTTTGCAGACCTTTGGCAACTCTGTCCTTCTCTGCGCAGAAGCAGTGGGGGGAATCAGCTGGAGGGAACGCAGGACCATACTGAGGTGGGGGTCAGGCGCCTACCCTGCAGGGGACCCTTTCGGCTCAACACCAAGTGCTGGCACTGAGCATGTTCATACGGGTCCGGGGAGCTCGTGCCCTGCAGGAAGTTCATGAGTGTAGCAGAGCAGACCCAGCGTGGGGCAGACAGGTGCACAGTCCCATGCCCACTCGCATCCTGCATGCAAGGTCACAGCGCCTGCCTGCTGCCTCCCCCATCTGCACGCCCAGCTGTGCTGTGCCTGGGGTTGCTTCGAGCTGCGGAGGCACAGGGGACCCTTGATGTCATGGGCTGCAGCTCCTGCTCAGGGTTCTTGCCTCTTTTTTGCCTCTGCAGTGTTGCTGGGTAACTGGGAGAAAACTAGAAGGTTCCTTTTTTTCTGTCTAGGTCCTGCCCCTTCCTGGCTGCCAGCTGTGGGGAGCTCCCCCACTGAGCAGCTCTGTCACCTTTTCCACACCCCTCTTGGTCAGTCCCTCCTTCCAAAAGGTGCTGTTGCTGGCATGGTGTTTGTTTCCTTCAGTCTCATGTGTAGTTTAGGCTCTGTGGCCCACTTGGGGTGGCCTCCAGGCCCCCCTCAGAGACAGAAGGTGGGGTGCATCCACCTGGCCTCAGCACTGCACCTGCAGCTGGCAAGGCCAAGTTGAAACAGGGGCTGTGCCACAATGCTTCCAAAGCTCTGTGCCATTCTGTGAGAGCCAGGCTGGCCAGTCAGGCCGTGGGTCCTTCTGAATTAGAGGTCTGTTTGCCAGAGATTTTAAAAGGCTATATTACTCAGATTTGGAGCATTCTAATTGTATATTTCCTTTACATTAAAATTCTTTTATCTTAAAGTGCCTGAGGGACCCTGGCCCTAGTTTCTCCATCTGGTGGGTAATTCTGGCCCATCAGATCTTTAATTCAGCTGGAAGAACTGTGCGGAAGGAAGCCTCTTGGTAAAGCTATCTGAGAGCCAGAGGAATCCTGCAGGGTATGTGCTCTGCATTCTCCATTCCTGCCTCTTCAAACTGGGACTCCCCCAGATGTGCTCGGCAAGGATTTCTTCACTTAGGATTAGATGTTGTCAGCTTGAGGAAGTTCCTGTGGGGTGCTGATTCGTTTGATTGGTTTTTTGTTTGTTTTTGATTTTTAATTGTTGTGGAAACAGGGTCTGTGTAGTCTAGGTGGGCCTTGAATTCACTAGGTATCCCAGCCTGGCTTCCACCTTGGAGAGTTCTCTGCCTCAGATTACAGTTGTGCAGAGTGTTGGTTTTTCTATATCCCAGATCACTTTTCTCAGCAGAAAGGCTGGTGGCTTTCTAGTTGGATTAGCTGCCACAGAAATGTCAGCCACAGTACTGCAGGGACAGGACTGGTGCTCAGCTCATTTGCCTACCTGAACCCCTGCACAGCTCTGACTTGGAGGCCTTGTATGCCCTGCATTTAGACAGCTTTAGGGTGCAGCAGTTGCTGGCGTGCTGTGTCAGACTTGGGGAAAAGTGGGGCCACCCTCAAGCCCAGAATGCAGCAGAGCTGCCTGGAGAGTGCAGGAGCTTGACTGAGGGGAACCCCCCCCCCCCAGCCTGAGTAAATAGCTGAACCAACTTCGTGGCCCTTCCGTGGGCAGCTGCTCTCAGCCCGTGCTGCCTGCTTCCTGCTTGTGATGAGCAGTGGGCTGTGTCTGTAGCAGTGCAGGAGGGCCACCGTTCCAGGCCTGGAAGTCCCAGTTACAGGCCTGGCAGAGACAGCATGGAACCCAGAGGCGTCTCTGAGGGCTGCCATGAGAGCCATGTGCACGTGTGCACCATTTGAGGCTAAGCTGATGAGGTCCCAGGCTGGTTACCTGGGTGTGGGCATTGAAGGGGGAAGGCCAGGTTTGGTGGGTGGTACAGAGCCTCCTCCAAGCACAGGATTACAGGATTTAAGCATGGTCCCTTTCATGACTCCTGACATATCACTTGATTATGGATTTCCATTTTCTGCTCTGTGGAATCAGGTGAAAGTGGGGACTCCAACGCCCTCCCTAGTTGTGTGCCTCAAGCCATTTGTGCAGCCTTGTTAGGACAGATATTTCAAACACAAGTAGCAGAGAGCACATCTCAGACTAGGTCAAACAGGGGGAGCGTATGTCAAACGCTGCCGGAAAGAGTCTTCAGTGTACCTTCTCAGAGGGAGCTCTGCTGCCCCAGCCCCAGAACCCACTCTGTCATCATGGCTGGAAACATCCAAGCTTTATGCCAGGTGGAGGCCACGCCTTGAGGTGCCTAGCTTGTATTAAGAAGAAAGATGAATGTGTTACTGGCCAACATGGGGTCAACTTGGTTTCAGTGATAGCTTTGTCTTTCCTAGCTGTGTAACTTGGAAAAAAATTCCTTTTCTTCTGAAATCAGTTTTTTTAATCACATTTTTAAAGTGGGAATGATCTGTTCCCCATTAGTTTGGGTTTGAATGGAACAAATGCAAGAACTTTACACAGAAAGTGCTCAGCCTATCCACAGACATTCAGTAACCGTAGCTGTAGTTGAAAACCTGGCATCAGTCACCTACAGCTGCATGGGCCACATCCCTGGGCAGGTGGGTACAACAAGCACCCCTCCCAGACCTCTGCCTCTTACCTCAGCATGCTTGTACCCCCTCCAGAAAGGCCTGGCTGGAAGACCCTGCACCCTGAGTTCCCCTCTTGGCCCATGGAGGAAGGTCCTGGCAGTCTCAGGGAGCCCCATCCAGAGTGGCTGTCTAGACCTCCACCCTGGCTTCCCAGCGTTCCGGGCTTCCCAGCCAGAAGCTTCCCCATCCATCCAGAAATAACAGAGAAGGCGGAGCTCACCTCCACTCTGCATGCACTTTGCAAGGGGTGCAGGGTCCATGTCCTGGGATCCTGTTAAAGCCGCTGTGTGATGCATGAAGCTGTGTCTTAGCTGCTGGAAGCACTTCCTCCCTCCAGAGTGTGGGCGCAGGTCTCGCCTCTGTGACGGGCCTCTCCAGCTAGCTAGCCCAGATTGCTAGGAGAGCTCCTCTCTGCTTCCCACTGTCCCTTGCTCTCAAACTGGAAGCTGCATGATTACTATGCCACTGTTCTTTGACAAAAGCCTCAAGTAGAAAAACTCATTTGGAACCTGTGAGTTTATTCTTGAAAAATTTCAGGATCTACCAAAAATGGCTGCTCACCGAGCGCTGCTTTCAGTCCCACAGAGGTGAGAATCCTGTGCTCCTGTGGCCTGGTGCCACTGCTGGGGCAGTAGGAGAGAAAAGGAGGTGGCTGTCCCAAAGAACAGCTGTAACGGTCCCAAGACCTGATTTCCTCAGAGCAGCAGTCCTTTCAGACAAGCTTGGGAAGTGGCTTTGGGGTGTAAGAAACTCCCATGTCCCACTCCGAGTACCGCATCCAGCCAGCGTCCTTACCTCTACTTGTTGGAGACGGTCTCCCCAGCCCACCCAACCCCAGCCAGAGCTGGGATGTGGCTCTGTCTTTGCAGCTGAGTGGTAAGAGACTCGGAGGTGGCTGTGCCTCCAGGAGGTGGTGCTGGCTGCAGGCTAGCAGACCCCAGAGGAAGCTGAAGGCAGGCCTTCCCTGGGGCCCTCAGATACACAGACTACCTGCGCTGGCCAGGCTTTCTCTGTAGAAACTGGTAAGTTCTGCTTTGTGGGGCCTGGGGCTTCCCTTAAGCAGCAGAGCGCACCCTGTTCCCAGTTGTAGTGCCTCAGACTGCTCCAGAGCACAGCAGGAAAGATGTATGTGTCAGGGCTGAGTGTTGTGGAGGGCTCTAGTTCCTGGGAGCTTGAGTATGGAAAGTGTCTTCCTCATCTGTAGGGGGCTCTTTCAGGACAGATGAACATGGCTTCTCCAGCCATGGGACCTCGGGCAAGGCCCTCAGCCTGTCTGGCTGCCATTCCCATCTGGAAGAGGTGATTAAGGCTCACTAGTGCCACACATCTGACTACAGCTGCCCTTGGACACCTGCTCAAGGGGAAACCTGGCTCAGGGGCTGCTGGGGCTGTCACCTCAGCCTGGGGCCCGTGACTCCACAGCTGGGTGAACCCAGGGCAGCAAGGGCTCCCTGCCCTGCCACAGCTGGTGCTTCAGCCCCGTGTCCAGGTCTCTGCAGGAGCCCCTTCCACTGTTCATGAGTTCAGAAGTGACACATTCCATGCCTGGGGCCTGAGGCCTGGAGGTAGGGGTGCTAACATCTCTGACTCCTGCCCTGGCTGCCAGTTGCCACCCAGGACAGGAGAGGAGGTGGCAGCTGCAGTGCCAGTGCGGCTCTCCTCCCAGCACCCCAGGCCTCCTCAAGAAGAGGCCTGAGGAAGCTGTCAAGTTGCCGCCCTGACTCATCCCTGCCTTCTGGGCGTGGCTGGGCTTTGCTGGGCTTTGCTGGGCTTTGCTGGGCTTTGCTGGGCTTTGCTGGGCTGATGCTGGGCTGATG
Organism: Cavia porcellus; assembly: GCF_034190915.1. Lineage (NCBI taxonomy): Eukaryota > Metazoa > Chordata > Mammalia > Rodentia > Caviidae > Cavia > Cavia porcellus. The sequence goes on from NW_026947498.1 coordinate 74,581,021, forward strand.
CTGGGCTAATGCTTCTGAATACAAGCTGCAGCTCCCAGAAGGCGCTGCGGAGGAAGGGGACCTTAGGACTCGCATCCCCTCTGCAATCTAGGTCACCACCTCCACAGTCCCCAGCAGCTGTTCTTGCCAGTGAGATCTTAATGCGGGATCTGTACATCTCAGAGCAGTCCGCCTTTCTTTGGGCTCTGGAGATGCCACTTACTGTCGGCCTGGAGGCACCCTGTCCCGGGCTCTGGATCTGGCTCTCTTGTCACCAGGCTTTTCTTGAAGTCTGTACCATTCACCCTCCTGGACAGAGCCTTCCCCACAGTCTCCTCTTTCTCAGTGACTACTTAGCAAGTATTGTTTGTACTTTAAGTGGCAGGCCTTCAAATGCTCCCCATGCCCGGCCACCTGTCAGGCCTGTGACTGACTGCATCATCTCCCCTCCCTGTCTCTGCCCCAGGTCAGTGGACCATCCCCTGCCCGGATCCTCTCTGTCCACAGACTTTGGCAGCTGGCAGATGGTAACGGGCTGTGGCAGTATTCAGGAGCGGGCTGTCCTGCACACAGACTCCTCTCTCCCTGTCAGCTTCCCAGATGAGCTCCCTAACACTTGTCTGTAAGTATCTTAAGAAGGCAGTGCTGCTCGCCCAGTGCAGCCTGCCCCTGAGGTGTGAAGACCCTTGGGCCGCTCAGCAAGCTTGTTAGTCGTCCTGTTCACTCTTCCTAGCCTCCAGGGCATACCCTGAGACAAAGCTAGCTGGGCTGTAACTACAGACAATGCTTTTTCTGTGCAAGCTTTGCCTGATGTGAGAGCCCTTTGAAGGCAGAACAGTGGGTGACGTGAGCAGGCAGGCGGGTGTATACTGGAGGCCAGAGCCTGTGCTCATCCTCAGCAGAGCCCAGACCTCCCCCACACCCTAGCTTGCTATTTTGCTTCTGGGCAAGAAAGACAATTGTTCAGGAACCCTCTTCCTCTAAGCCTCCAAATGGCTTCCACCTCTTGTCAGCTTCTGCCTGACCTGAGCAGCTGCCGCTGTCGAACCCTCCTGCCCCCTGCGAGTTCTGCAGCTTGCTGGATGTCAGGCAGGAGGAGCCTCCGGGGTCCTGGGGAGCAGGGCCTGCCCTCAGATGTGGCTGCCTGCAGGGCTCTTCTGCAAGCCGTGCCCTCCCCTGCCCACCATGGTCATATAGCAAGTGCTGGGGAGCCAAAGCCACCAGAGGCAGTACCCTGGGGAGGTAGAGAGAAAGGAGAAGTGGATTCCAGGACACCACCATCCCAGGGCTGTCCTGCGGCCTCTGGAAACAAGAGCTCGCAGAGTTTTGTTTTGGTGTGAGGGACTGAATTCCTGACCTGTGCTTGCCAGGCAGGTGCTGGTGCCATAAATCTCCATACCCTGCTCCAGCCCTTAGACTTTGGAAGCATGAGAAAAGCACTTGCAGCCTTCTGTAGGGCCTTCCTCCCCAGGGCTCCAGGAGGAAGCAGAGACTTCTGCAGGTCTGATGCTGCCCTTCCCTCCCCTGGAGTTAGCCCTGGAGGCAGGCCGCTCTGTCCCCAGGTCCCCAAGCCAAGTGCAGTAGCTGTAGGCCCCTAGCCAACTCTGCAGTTCCAGCGACCCCAGAGGATGGCGCCAGCTTGTACAATCTCAAGCCTGCAAGATCGTGGGCTGGGGACCATATCACTTCCTGGTGAAGTCACACAGTAGGGAATTCAGTGTTTGGGTTTCCTACCAGGGAAACCCAGCTGCGTTGCTCACCAGCCGCCTGCCCTCCCGTGCCCTCCTGTGCCCTGTGTGTCTCCCAGGTGGGTCACGAATCCCCTCGGGGCACTGTTTTTCTCATGTAGATAGGTCAGTCTCTGCCCCTTCTGCTTCCTGGTACAGGGACAGCAAGCATGCCTCTGTGAGGAGCTTCGGCTGCTCCTGTGAGCAGAGAGGAGTCCTTTTGAAGCCACAGGTGGCCTCCAGTCTATGTGGAACCTGACCAGAAAGTAAAGTTCAGGCCTCCGTGTCCCCCCAAGTGCCAGCAGCGACTGGTGTCGTGGGAATCCAGCACACAGCTCATCTCCTCAGCTGTCTGACTTCCTCCCCTGCAGCCCCTACTCTGCCTGCCTCACTGCCCCCAACCAGTCTACTTCCCAAAGGTCCCATGTGCCATTTATTTCCACACTTGCCCAGGACTCAGGACCGCCACCTGCTTCCCTGGCCCTGTGTGTCAGCCTTGCTACCGGGCTGGCAGACTCCTGGGGAGAGGGGGTCATCTCCAGGGGACGTCTTGCACATGCTTGACCTTAGTCTAAAGACTAGGTGTAGTTCATTTTGGGGCCTCTTCCATGAAAGACACGTTGGATGTCAGCCTCTTTTGGAGTTCACGGTGTGGTAAGCCTGAGTCTGTACATGTTCCTCTTCTTGACTTGTAATTTCAAGGAAGGGAGGCAAGAGGGACTGACTATCTCTCCTCTGTAATCAATGCCTGCAGAGACAATGGGAAGAGAATCAGAGCCCGTATCCTGGTGGGATAGCCAGCACGCTTCCAAACTCTTGATGGTGGGGACCACAGGAAGTAGAGGTGTGGCTGGAGCCCAAGTGGTCTTCACTATTAGGCCCTGATTCCCCGGGGCATTCGGGGCTCTCCTAAGGCAGAGCTTCTTCCCATGATGTGTTTGGTGGCTGACATTGCTGGGTAAGGTGGCACACACCTATAATCTCAGCTGCTCTGGAGGCTGAGGCAAGAGGATCACAAGTTCAAGACCAGCCTGGGCAACTTAGCAAGCCCTAAAAAATAGAATTTTTATTAATCAAATGTATTGGTACATTTTAAGTATACATAATCACATTCATTATAGTGAATTTGTACCTGTACATGATACAACCTGATATTTTTTTCCCCATTCCCCTACCCTCCAACTCCTCTTCCAAAAATTTTAAAAGGGCCGAGGATATGGTTCATTGTGTTAACCATGAGGCACCAGATTCAGTCTAGTACTGCAAGGACAAATGAAGGCTTTTGATTGCACAGCTCCAGGGTAGGAGCCATTCATTCCTCAGCCTCCTCACTGCTGTTTCTTGCTGAGGAACAGAAGCCAGCAGCTGTCAGGGCAGGTTCCCCTTGCACAGTGTCTGCCATCTGTCACAGAAGTAGTTACCTTCCCAGCAGAGAGCCTGGGGAGATGCTTCAGCTGCAGTCACTGCTGTAAGGGGAAGGTAGCCGAAGAGGGACAGGGCCACCTGGAGCCTAAATCACAAGGGTTAGGGGGTCACAGGCTGGGCCCTAGCTTGGCAAGTTGGACATGAAAGATGGGCCCTGTGGATGGGTGAGGATGCCAGGTGCCTCCCAGGGTAACATGCTTATCTTCTCCCTCATTCCCCACAGGCTTGCGGCCCTGAATGATCGGGAAACTCGGCTTCAGGAGGTGCGCTCAGCCTTCCTGGCTGCATACAGCAGCACAGTAGGGCTTCGGACAGCAGCTCCCAGCCCCTCAGGGGCCATTGGAGGCCTGCTGGAACAGTTCGTCCGTGGAGTGGGACTTCGGGGTGCCAGCACCAGCGCCCCGTGAAGTCCCTGCCCTGAAGCAGTTTCCTGCTCCTCACCCAGCTGAGCCCATAGTGGAATCAAAGCCATGCCTGGCCATGGGGCACTTTGAGGTTGGGACTCTCACACCTGTCTCATGTCACGCACACAGGAGCCCCAAAGCTGAACAGGACCAAGAACGGGGCTTTCCAGCACTCAGCCTCCTGGCTCATGGCTGGCACAGCATCTTGGGCAGATTACCCACCAGCTCTCAGTAATGCACAGGCATCTCCTGGGGTCTGTGAAGGATCCCAGTTCTAGTTTCCTGGGAAGGAAGGATCAACCTGTGCAGAAAATGAGGCTGTTTGACACAAATCAAAATAAAATCATTCTTTTTCGCAGCTCTTGTCTTGTGTCTGGTTGCTGTCTTGATGGAGCTGTCTGGGACCTTACTATCCCTGTGCTGGAGAAGTAGGGGGCAGGGGAAACAGGAGACTAAGCCTGGCAGGGAGATAGGACCCAGGCAAGGGCTGCCTTTGCCAAGAGTCCTTGCATTTCAGGCTCAGGCCTGCTGGGTTTGACGGACATCCCAATTCCAAGCGACATGGGCAAACATGACCTGCTGCCCCTATGCTGAGGGCTCTCCCTTGCCATAGTGAAGATGCTGGCAGCTGAGCTGAGGCAAGCCTCACTGTGCACAGTGTGAGATGGGGAGGCCTGAATGACCACCACCCTCCTCCTAATGTCATCGTGTAGACTGTCACATCAAGAGGATATAAGGGCAGGAGCAGATGGTGTTAAACAGTTTTGTTTGTTCCGGGCATTGAACTTGGGACCTCGTGCTTGCCAGGCTGCAAAGACCTTTAAAAGCCATCTTAAATGGCTTTGTGTGTGTGTGTGTGTGTGTGTGTGTGTGTGTGGTGGGGGTGGTGGTGATGCTGGGGAACTGATCTTGGAGTCTCACACATCGTAGCCAAGTGCTCTCTTGAGCTACATTCCTGGTCCTTTAATCAGACCTTAACTCAGGGACAGGGATAGTAACTCAGTGACACAGTACCTGCCTGGCAAGCACAAGATCGAATTCGGTTCCCAATATCCAAAAGAAAAAGACAATAACTCATAAGGTCATCATTGTGGACACCCAAAAGCCAAATGATACTATGATAGGTCCCTGAGCACTGGCAGTGTGCTATACCCCTCTCTCGGGTCATTTATATATTCAGGTAGCTTGCTAGTGTGACCTTCCAGGAGAGAGGTAGTGGCTACCTTAACCAGTGACAAGCTAATAAGAACAAGGTAACTTCACGTTGCAGAGCTCTAGGCAGGCCTACAGTGAGAAGAGAGAGAGATGACTGAGGAAGAGGCTCAGGAAAGAGGTAATGACCGCAGCGCTCCACGGGGGCCCCACGCGTTTCAGGACCATCAACACTCTAGGTAGGAGGTTGGGACCTCTCACAGGGCAGGTCGCACCTCCTGGAGGTGTCCGCTGCAGCGATCGCTGAGATTCCCCGCCAGGTCCTGCTGCTCCAGTTGGGGCGGGGCTGCGCTGCCATCTGGAGCGTGGTGCGGGCGGCGACGTGGCCAGGCGAGCGGCGGGAGCGCACGCAGGCGGAGCGCAGCCTCGCACATGGGCCGGCCTGGCCGCCGCCTCTAGCCGGGCCCGGAGCTCGCAGCCCGCGCGGCGGAGCCGCTCCAGCAGCCATGTCCCTCGGCGGAGCCTCGGAGCGCAGCGTCCCAGCCACCAAGATCGAGATCACCGTGTCCTGCCGGTGAGCGGGCCGCGCAGGGCAGGGCTCCGGCACTGCGGGCAGGGCTGGACCGGGAGGGGGTCTCTGAGGAGCACGGCCCGGGCTGGGGGCGCCTCGGGCAGCTTCGCCCCGGCAGGGGGCTCCGGGGATGTGGCCAGGCGCGGGGGCGCTGAGCCCAGGACAGCAAAGTTCTGGGGCGAACCCTCCCCCGGGCCTGGAGGCGGGGTGGGTTCGCAGGCGCCGGGCTGCAGAGGGGCTCCTGGCCCCGGCCGCGCCGCTGTCCGGGGTGCTGACGCCGCAGGCCCCGCTCGGCTCCGGGCGGCTCGCCGGGAGGTGCGACCCCAATCCCGCGCCTCCATCCCGCCCGAGTGCCCGCCCGCTGGGGCCGCGTCGAGGCGGCGGCTCAGCACCGTCCTCCCGTGCCCGCCCTCGCTCCGCTGCAGGAACCTCCTGGACCTGGACACCTTCTCCAAGTCCGACCCCAGTAAGCGGCCGCAGGCGGGAGGGCCCAGGGTGCGGGCGGGAGGTGCGGGCGCGCTGACGACCCCCCCGCAGTGGTGGTGCTGTACACACAGAGCCGCGCCAGCCAGGAGTGGCGGGAGGTGAGTGCCGCCCCCCCACGACGCCCGGGACCCCGGCCCGCGCTGACCTGCGTCCCCCCACCAGTTCGGACGGACCGAGGTGATCGACAACACGCTCAACCCGGACTTCCTACGCAAATTCGTCCTGGACTATTTCTTCGAGGAGAAGCAAAACCTGCGCTTCGATGTGTGAGGCCCCGGCCGCCCCGCCCGGACCCGCACCCGGCCCGCCCGCGGGCCCCCTCAGGGCTGCTGCGCTGGGCTCGGCCCCGCCCACGGCCCGCCCTCGGGCCCGCCCCCGGCCCCGCCCCCAGCCCTGACCTCCTTACGCCGGTTCAGTCCGGCCCCCGCCGCCCTCCCCCAGCTGCGGTGTGGCCCCCGAGGCCGGCCAGGGCCCCTCGAGCCGCGGTGTGACCCAGCCTCCCCCCGCCCCACGCCCTCTCCTCCCAGGTACAACGTGGACTCCAGAACCAACATCTCCAAGCCGGTAAGCGGGCGCGGCCTTTCACACGGCCCAGCCTCCTCCCCTCGACCCACCCTGCTGGCCCCTCATGCCCGCTTCTCTTCCTTCCTGCCTCCCCTCGGACGCGCAGAAGGTGAGGCTGGGGCGCCGGGGTGCTGGGCGCGCGAAGCCCTCCTCCGCCCACCCCGCCAGCGGTCCCGTGGCGCAGCGCCACCGGCCTCGCTGACCCCGTGTCTTGCGCAGGACTTCCTGGGACAAGCGTTCCTGGCGCTGGGAGAGGTGATCGGAGGCCAGGGCAGCCGTGTGGAGCGGCCTCTCACGTGAGCAGAGGGGAAGGGTCGGGAGGGGCAGCGCCCCCGGACAGCTCCCCACGGCGCGGTGACCCCCTCCCCCGGGAGGGCTGGGGCGGCCCTGTCCCTGGCTCCTGTCACTCCCCTGAGCAAGTTTGTCTCCAGGACACTGCTCACACCCGTCTCCGGCCACTCTCCCCCTGGTTTCTAAATCTGATCCAACATTTAGAGCACCTCTTCCAAGCCCCTCTCCCCTCTTCCCCGGCTAGTCAAAGTCTCCTTGGCCTGGTCCGCACCTGGTATCGACCTGCGCCAGCGGTCCTACCGCACCCACTCTCAGCCAGTGTTTGATGGTTGGTCACCATGGTGAATAGCGCCAGGGTCTTTCCTTTTCCTGGGGAGCTGGGGCTGTAGTGCAGGAGAGGTGTCCAACCACAAGCAGACTGAATAGTGAGTAAATCACACGCATACACAAAAAGGAGAAAGGAAACACCAGGTGGGAGGGAGGCGGGGCAGCCTGAAGGGGAGGAGGAGGAGGTGTGGACTCGAGGGACGGTGGTCCCATGGAAGTGGGTCTGGGGAGGGCAGGACCAGGGAAGTAGGGGAGCTAAAGTTAGGGCCTGGTGGGCACTGCAGGGCTCTGGTGACCGCTAAGGAGCTATCCCAGGTGAGAATTAGCCTGGTCCAGGAAGGGAGCTGTGGGGAGCCAATTAGCAGGCGGTGGTGATCTCTCAGGGTGAGAAGCAGTCAGATTGTGGGCCTATTTTATTCGACACTGAGCGGTGGTATCCAATGGGCAATAGGAAACAGCAGTCTCCATGAGACTTGTTCATTCCTGTTTCCTGCCCTTCTTAAGAAACCGCGCTGTCAAGCCTTTTTATTTTCTACTGAGGACACACAACTGAGCCAGTACAGGAGTCTGATGTTTGCCATTGGAGCTTTGCAGCACTAAAGATGTTTTTCATATCCACCGTAATAGTAATTTCTGTTTAAAAATAAAAGGTGGGGGGCTTAAATGGAATGGTGCTTAAGGAACAGACCCTACTCTACAAAAATGACTATGTTGCAATAAAAATTGTGCCCTTTATTTAAACAAAGAAGGAATTGGGGGTGTAGCTTAGTGGGCCTGCGTACTGAGTGCACACAAGACGCTGAGTTTCACCCATGTGCCACGGGAAACAAGGAATGAAGCCTCCAAATGCTTGTTTGTAATTTTTTTAACATGAGAAAAATTACATCACGTGTATATTGATGAGCAAGTGGCCCCTAGAAGTTGGTCTCCTGAGAGGGGGAGGAGCCCTGGGGTGAAGTCCTGGTGTGGGCGAGGCATTGTAGCAAGTACTGCTAGGCACATGGGTGTCACACAGGGACAGCTCGTTGCCAGCCACAGCAATGCGCAGCTGCGTGCCTGCAGACACCAGAGTAGGATGGCAATGGGTGGATTTTCTCTTCTGGGTGCTTCCATTTTGCCAGTGAATAGGAAATAAAGTCGTGGCGAAGCTGGAGAAGGAGCTCAGGGCCAAGGGAAGCAGGAGACCAGTGGCAGCAGAGAGCCAGGCCTCAGGGTGCAGTGGGGCCTGGAGGTTAGTGGTTATACACTGAACACAGCAGTGTCCACAGGGCTGTGTGCTGCTCAGGCCACATTCGTTACCTGGGTGCAGCCAGGGTTGGGCAGAGTTCAGGAAAGGAGGCAGCCTACAGAGGAGGAACTGTCTCCTCTATTGCAGGCAGCTCCTGCAGGGCCAGGTGGGAGGGGACACTGAGGGTCAGTCTGCCTCACCTGCTCCTGCTTATCAGAGCACAGAATCAAGATTCAAAGGTGTCGGAGAAATAGCCTCTCTCTCTCTCTCTCTCTCTCTCTCTCTCTCTCTCTCTCTCTCTCTCTCTCTCCAGCCTGTCAATGAGCTACATCTCAGCCCTTTATTTTGAGGCAAGATCTCAAATTGTTAGGTTGCCTGGGCTGGGGAACCTGTGACTCTCATGCCTCAGCCTCCCAGAGTGCTGAGAGCCACCACACCCAGAAATGCTGACATTTTAAAGCTAGGGAAGATAACAGCAGGTTAGCACCAAGGTCTGAACCCAAGACCCTTCTGACCCTGCTCTCTCTGTCACAACAGTGAACCAGGTTTCACAGGCCAAGGTGAACGAGCTTTTCCTGCTCGGAACACAAAGCATATGCACTTTAATCTTGTGGAATTTCCTTGGGCTGAGAGGAATATAACTTGACTTTTTCTTTTCTTTTCTCTTCTCTCCTCTCCTCTCCTCTCCTCTCCTCTCCTTTCCTCGCTTCTCTTCTATTTCCTTTTCTTTTCTTTCTTTCTTTTTTTTCCTTCTTTCTTTCTTTCTTTCTTGCTGTGACATGATCTCCTGAGCCACTGAGTCCAATCCAGCTCCCTCATCCTCTGGTGATGAGAGGCCCCCCTAAGCTGCTCTTCCCCTCCGGCCAGATACACACTACTCCCAGGTCACAGCCCAGCTACCACCCAGCCAGAGCCCGGCACCGCAGCTCTGTGTCTCCCGCCCTGCCCTCACTCAGTGGCTTTCTCTGCTTCTAGGGGTGTCCCAGGCAAGAAGTGTGGGAGCATCCTGCTAACTGCAGAGGAGCTCAGCAACTGTCGGGTCAGTAGGGCCCTGTGCTAGTCCCAGGAGCTCCCTTCCCTACTGTTGTGCCCTGGGGCAGACTGTCTGACGGTGACGGCCATGCTTCTCCCTACCTAGGACATTGCCACCATGCAGCTGTGTGCAAACAAGCTGGACAAGAAGGACTTCTTCGGCAAATCGGATCCCTTCCTTGTGTTCTACAGGAGCAACGAAGACGGCACGTGAGCCACTGCTCGCTCTGCCCTCGAGCTGGGCGTGTGGTGTGTGTGGCACACCCAGGAGAGTGGAGGGCCGTCAACCCCAGGGCAGGTTCCAGGCCTCTTGCTCCCTCCAGGTTCACCATCTGCCACAAGACCGAGGTGGTGAAGAACACACTGAACCCTGTGTGGCAGCCCTTTAGCATCCCCGTGAGGGCGCTGTGCAACGGAGACTACGACAGGTCTGCATCAGCACAGGCCGGGGGGAGGAGGACCAGGACTGAGGACTGAGGCTTCTGGGCCTCCACATGATGGACGGGGGGACAAGTGGGCTGATGAGGACATGGACAGGGAGATGTGTGGCAAGTACGGGCACACTGATAAACGGCCGCCTGTGGATACGCATGTGCAAAGGCGTGATCAGTACAGATGGATGGCTGAGCTGATAAACGAGTGCATAAGAGTCGGTGGATGAATACAAAGGCAAGTGGATAGGAAGGACAGTGGAGTGGCAGGCAGGTGGACAGATGAGTGGGTGGTAAAAGGAAGGATGGATGGAGAGCTGGTGGATGAATGTAAAGTAGAAGATAGGCTGACCAAGAGGATCAGTGAATGGGGCGGATAAAAGCTGGTAGGTAGATAGGTAGGAGGTGGAAGGGCGGCTGTGCTAATGAGCAGATGGCCAGATGTTGGTGTTTGCTTGAGTATATGAACAGACTGAAACACAGGGCACTCCTGTGTATCAGTGAGTCTGTGAGTGACTGCAGGCATAGCTGGATAAAGAGATTGATTCGTAGTGAGTAATTGTGTTGGCAAATATCTGGGTAAATGGGTGGCTAGGTGGGTAGATGGACTGAACAGAGACATGTGGGCATAGTAGTGAAAACAGGTCTTTGGAGTCAAAATGTTGGGAGTTTAATTATCAACTTAGCCAGGTATGGTGGCACACGCCAGTAATACCAGCACTCAGGAGGATCTCCAGGACTTTGAGGCCACGCTGGGCTACCTAGTGAGTTCAGGCTCTGCCCTTGAAACACATAGTGAGACCCTGTCTCAGAAGATAAAAATATCAGCTTAATCACTTACAAGTGATAGGATCTTAGTCAAGTTATTGTTTTTTCTGTATTTCAATTTCCATACCCAAAAGCATGAATCATAGTATTTATTTTATGCAAAGTGGTTGTAAATTAAATGAGACAATCTAGCCAGCTGTGATAGCAGACGCCTGTCGTCTTAGCACTCTGGGAGGCTGAGGCAGGAAGATCACAAGTTTGAGCCAGCCTGAGCAATTTAGCAAAACCCTGTCTTAAAGGGAAAAATACAAAGTACTTGAAATGAGATGGAGCTCAGCCTTTAAGCCATGGGTTCAATCCACCATAATAAATAAAAGAGAGGAGGGAGGTGGGAAGGGACAGAAAATGAGCACCCGTGAAAGTGCTAAGAACAATGGCTGGATACAGTAAGGCTCGCTAACACGGTGAACTGGGAACTGTGGCTCTAACAGCAGCAGCAGCGTTAGCCATGACAGATGTGTGTGTGCATGGGCGTGTGAACGGGAAGATGGGAGGAAGACCGGCCAGGCTGATGGAAGGACGAGGGGGCGCGGGAGACAGTCTCTGGGGTCCTGCGGCCCCAACCCCTTCATTCCGTCCCAGGACTGTGAAGATTGACGTGTATGACTGGGACCGAGACGGCAGGTAAAGCTGCCCTCCGGCCCTTTCTCCGGCTCTGGCGCGCGAGCTCCTCGTCCCGCCCGGCCCCAGCCCGCTGCTCTGCAGCCCGCCTGCGGGGAGCACGTGCCAGCCGCCCGAGCCGCCCCACCTCGTTGCAGCCACGACTTCATCGGTGAGTTCACCACCAGCTACCGGGAGCTGAGCAGGGCGCAGAGCCAGTTCACGGTGTACGAGGTGAGCCCGCCCACCGCCGCCGCCCGCCGGGCCTGGGCCTGGGCCTGCAGCCCGCGGCCTTCCGCAGTGTGTCGCCTCCCGCTTAGGTTCTGAACCCGCGGAAGAAGTGCAAGAAGAAGAAATACGTCAACTCGGGAACTGTGAGCGCTCCGGGCGGGCGGGCGGGCGGGCGCGGGTCCCCCCAGCCTCGGTCCCGCGCGGACCCGAGCGCGCGCAGGGGCTGCCGCTGGCCCGATGGTTAGGTTGTGGGAACGGTGGCCACCAGGGGGTGCCGCCGCAGTTGTTTTTGTGTGTAGGTTTTTTGTTTTTTTATTTTTTTTTTCTTTTTTCACCTTTACCCTTTGGCCGGGGAAAAAGAAGCAACCAAAAAAACCTCTGGGGTTGCATTGCCAAATTTAATAGTTCAGTTGAAATACTGCCTTTAAAAGTGAAAGGTGAGGCAGGTAGGGCGCAGGGTGGAGCCATGTTCTCGCCACCCCTAACTCTCCACAGCTTTGCTGTGCTCCCTCTTCCTAAGTAGAAGGGCCACCTCTTCTGTTCCACAGGTGACACTGCTGTCCTTCTCGGTGGACTCGGAATTCACATTTGTTGATTACATCAAAGGAGGGTGAGTGACATGTCAAGTTTTTCTCTTTCTTTCTTTCTTTTTCTTTTTTTGTCTTTTGAGACAGGGCCTCACTATGTAGTTTAGTCTGGCCTTGAACTCACTGGGTAACTCCAGCTGGCCTCAAACTCAATGTGATCCTCCTGCTTCAGCCTCCCTCTGGAGTGCCGAGGCAATAGGCGCGTGCTCCCGCACACGGCAGGTTTTCTTATTTATGAGTGAGACTGTGGCGATGAACTGGGAGGTACTGGGCAAACTGTAAAGTGTTCTGTAAAGTGCACAAGTGTCCCCCTTTGAGTTCTGTTCATAGCGCTGTCTTGAATTCAGCTTTGGGTCCCTCCTGGAGGGCGGCCTAAAGGTCCTCAGGAACCGGAGTGGGGCGGACAAACAGCTGTGGCTGCAGTGGGGGTAGGCCGGCAGCTGAGGGGCATAGTGGGCTGAGCTTGTGCAGGGTCCTGGGCCCCTTCACCAGCACACACAGTTACAGATGGACAGGAGGAGGCCAAGAGAGGGAGACCCAAGCTGACTGCCAACAGAAGGGACTTCTGGTTTGCTCATTGTAGGTAGGCAGGCAGGCAGCCCCGAGAAATGTACTGTGCTTCACTCAAACACTTTTCCCCTGTGTAAGATGGCGACTTGAATCACTGCCCCAGGGCTGGAGTGAGGGCTAACTTAGATGACATCTAACACAGTCACAGAGTAAGCAAGTAATTCACCCCCTGGACCAGCAGCATTTGGGATTTGTTGACTCCACCCAGACTGCCAGGATTGGACTCTGTATTCTAACACAAGCCCCAGTAAGGTGTTCTGGGTACACAGTGACATTTGAGAAATACTGAGGGGGCTATGCAGTGGCACAGAACTGTCATCCCAGCCACCTGGGAGGCTGAGGCAGGACAGCTGCAAGTTGTAGCCCCTTAGGCAATTTAGAAAGACTCTCTCAGACTGTTTTTTAAAATTTAATGCCAGGCATGATGGTCCATACCTGTAATCGCAATACTGGGGAAGCTGAGGCAGGAGGATTGTTGTGAATTCGAGGCCAGCCTGGGCTACAACGTGAGTTCAAGGCCAGTCTAAACTATATGGTGAGAGTCTGTCTCAAAAACAAACAAAAATTTAAAAAGGAAGTAGGGATGTAGGTTGGTGGTAGAGCACTTGCCTAGTATGTGCAAGACCCTAGGTTCAATCCATGACACAAAAATACAGACAGAGGAGAACTCCATTTGACCCTTACCGCTCAACCCGTCTGCTTCTCCACAGGACGCAGCTGAACTTCACGGTAGCTATTGACTTCACAGCTTCCAATGGTGAGGCCTATGTCACGGGACAAGCGGTGGGGGGATTCCGAGGGGGGCTCCCGAGATTGGCCTAGACTCCTGCCTGAGGATATGCATTTACGTAGCCAAAGAGCCTCAGGCCTCAGGTGACGCTCAGGTAGGTGTGTAGGAAAAAAGAGACTGGCACGAAGCTGGGCCACAAGGTGCAAAAAAGCAAATGGACAGGGGCTAGAGACGCAGCTCAGCAGCACAGCGCCTGCCTGGCAAGCACGAGGCCCTGAGCTCAGTTCCCAATACAAAAAGTAAAGGAGAGATGGTTTCCTGTAACTGCTCACCAGAGAGGTGGACAGATGGTGGAAGGGAAGCGACTGTGAGGAGCGGTGGGTGAGTGCATGGGTGGAGAGTTAAACCAGCGAGCAGACACAGTGGATACATGGTGAGGACAACAGGTTTCCAGGGCAAGGGATGCATGGACAGCAGCAGGTGGACAGACGGGGAGGTAACAGGTACTAGGAAAGGGAGTGGCCAGGGGCCAGGTAAACAGATGCCTCTTTGAGTAGACGCATGTGGGAGTGAGATGAGCAGGGCTGGCTGGCCGCTTCAGGGTGACACAACTCGAAGGACGATGGCACAGAAAGGAATGGCAAGTGGACAAGCAGATGGCCGGTGGCCATGCGGATGGCTGGGTGCCAGCTGAGCTGTGGGGAGGGACAGCTAAGTGAAGGGGACTTATTACCGGGTGGCAGAGCAGGTGGCTGTGTGGGCAGAGGGTTCCACTGGTGAGCAGGTAGAGGGCAGGAGGGGTGGCGAGGACCCGAGGGAGTCCCGCGGTGGAGGGCAGAGCTGGAGGGACAGTGCCTTGGCAGTGAGGGGAGCAGGTGCAGAACCCAGAAGCCTGCTCCACCCACAGGAAACCCTCTGCAGCCCACCTCCCTGCACTACATGAGTCCCTATCAGCTCAGCGCCTATGCCCTGGCCCTCAAGGCAGTGGGAGAAATCATCCAGGACTATGACAGCGACAAACTCTTCCCAGCCTATGGCTTTGGAGCCAAGCTGCCCCCCGAAGGGCGGATCTCACACCAGTTCCCCTTGGTATGGTGTGGACGGCACCCCGGTGGGAGGGCAGGGCCCAGGGGCCAGAGGCTGGCTGGGGTGGTTGTGCAGCGTGGGAAGGGGAAAGATGGATCGAGACTCCTGAACACGTGTCAGCTGGGCAGCCAGCATGTCTTCCTCCCCAGAACAACAACGACGAGGACCCCAACTGCGCTGGCATCGAGGGGGTACTAGAGAGCTACTTCCAGAGCCTGCGCACCGTGCAGCTCTACGGCCCCACCTACTTCGCTCCAGTCATCAATCAGGTGGCCAGGTAAGGGCCACTCGGAGACTGGGGACCCAAGCAGGGGACCCACTCCCCAGGCTCCACACTGGCCTGGCTTTAGGACAGAGAGGTGACACAGTCACTCACTATGGGTGAACTATCCCAAGCTGCTCCTTTGGGGTGACAACCTGGCCTGGAGCTTGCATAAGAGAAAAGAAACCGTCCTCCAGGGGTGAAGGCACCAGCAAGCCCAACCTCAGCCTCCCAGGGCCTCCCTGTGCCTACCACAGAAGACTGCTATCACCAGAAGGCTGCTGTCAGAGGGTTAGTGCAGTGTCAGCCTGCAGGAAGGGTTTCAGAAATGATAGGTTTAAAACTACCCAGGCTTTCAAAAATGTGCAAAGCACAGAAAACACAGGTCATATCTCAAACGATTTTTTTAAATCTCAAACGATTTTTAAAAACAAATTAATGACAAAACTGGAACCAAGCATTTATCTATAAATATAAGTGTGATAAGCAACGAGTGAGCTTAAAAGAGATTCTTACCTCCAGAAATTTAAGAATCTGTTCTTTATAAATTAAAAAAAGGTTTGGATTAATTTTTTTTTATGTTACATTTTTTTTTTCTTTTTTCTTTTTATCAGTACCGGGGATCAAACTCACAACTGCCTGCTTGCAAGGCAGGTGCTTATGCCGCTGAGCTAAATCCCCAGCCCCTGGATTAATTTTTTTTAAAAAGCAAATTCCACTATATGCTACAAAAGACCTGGCTAAAACAAAGCACCTCAGGGAGCAAGGGAATGAAAAGACCAAGCAGGGCAATAAAAATTAAACAATTTCAGGCAGATTCATACATCCCAGATTTCCTTTTTCTCCAATAAACATTTATTTTTCTGATTCACAGTGAGGCTGATAGTTACTCCGATTATGAAAATAATATAATATTGCCATAGACTGTTTCAAAGATAAAATATGAAATAAGAAATCACAGACAGGCACGGTCGTGCACACCTGTAGTCCCAGCTTCTTGGAAGGCTGAGGCAGGAGGACTCTTAAGTTGCAATCTAGGCAGGGCAACCTAGCGAGACCCTGTTCCCAAGTTAAAGGGAAGGGCACACTGGTGATGTGGCTCAATGCCACACACTGGCTGGCACGCACAGTGGTGTGGGTTCAATCACCAGCACTGCAAAAATAAGAATGAAAAGAAAGGAATCACCCTGAGTACTGCCCCTGGGATGCAGAGACATAGAGTGTTTTCAGTTCGTTTTTGGTTTTTTGGTACCCAGGATTGAAGTCATGATCTCACACTTGCCAGGCAGGTACTTGTGCTGCTGAGCTAAATCCCTAGCCTCAATGCATATAGAATTCTTAATCTTTATCGTGTGGGCTCATGCATGTGGGGTGTGTGTGTGTGTGTGTGTGTGTGTGTGTGTGTGTGTGTTTGAAACAAGGTCTAGCAAGTTTCCAAGTATCTAGCAAGTTTCCAAGCTACCCAGTCTATGATCCAGCTAGGATCCTCCTGCCCCAGCCTCCCAGAGTGCTGGGACTATAGGAGCCACCATGCCTGGCTAGTGTTTATACTTTTATAATTGCAATCAAGTTACATATAACATTTTAGTATTCCTTTTTAGCACCAATATTAGAGTTTTTTGGTGTCTGCTTTGTTTTGTTTGAGACAAGATCTCACTAGCCCAGGCTGTAGCCCCGGCTGGCCTTGAAGTCACAGTGATCCTCCTGCCTCAGCCTCCCCAAGTGCTGGGATGACAAGTGTGTACCACCCTGCCTGTTCCTCATTTGTAAAATGAGGGTGATGATCCCAGGGCTGTTGTGAGACAGGATGCTGCCAGTCCTGGTGGGATTAGCCACTGCTGTTACTATTGTCCCCTCCACTGCTATTTGCAAAGCAATGGCCTTGCTTCATTCTGGGCAGGGCCCTGGAGACTTGAAGGTAGATCACCTGGTCCTGCCCTTCAGAGCTCCTGCCTTGGTGCAAGAGGCAGGCCTATAAATAATTATTCCCTTCTGTAGCCAGAGTTTCCCAGACTTCTCTACAAACCGCCCTTCCTCCCCTGTGGATTCCTGGGAACCAGCTGAAAGCCAGCAGTCCGACAAAGTCTTTGAAGTCTCCATATTTCATCTTAAAAATTCATGCATATCTTATCTGTATCTGTATTTGCATTGTAAATACTCTCGGTCATCCAACTTTAGTCACCTTTTGGTGGAGCAGGAGAAAGATACAACTGCAGTCCCCCTCAGCACCCTGCCAGGAGGGGTAATGGAAAGGAAAGGAGGGGCACTTGCAGGGGGTCCAGGAGGGAGCAGAGCAAGCGGCCTGGCAGGAGGAGCAGAGGGTGCAGAGCACAGAGGCCGAGAAGCGAGCTCAGGTCCTGAAAGGTCTGTGTGGGTAGATGAAGTGTCCACCAGAGTGCCGGCCCAAAAAGGAGAGGAGAGGCTGAGAGCTGGAGCTTGAGGCTCAGTTGGTCAAGCAAGGCCTGGAGTCCAGTTTCATCACCCTGGGGAATGCTAAAGCCTCTGAACTTCAGTTTTCTCTTTTTGGGGGAGCAGGGGGTGAGACAGGGTCTCACTTTATAATTCAGGCCGTTCTTGAAGTCACTATGTAGCCCAGGCTGGCCTCAAACTTGCAATAATCCTCTTGCCTCCGCCTTCTGAGTGTTGGGATTACAGCATGATCACCACACCCAGCCCACTTTTCTCATTTTAAAAATAGGAGTTGGGCCTGGTGGTTGCAGTCCTATAGACCCAGAATTCTGGGAGGTGGAGGCAGTTAGATCACAGCTTTGAGTCCAGTCTGGGCCATTTAGCAAGTCCCAGCTCAAAGAATTAAAAAGAGGGGAGGGGCTGTGGCGTAGCGTTTTGAAGACCCTGGGGTCGGGGAAGCAAGCCTAACCCACCCCTAGAGTGCCGTGAGGAGGAAGGCACACATACTTGTCAGGAGCACTCCTCTGACTTGGTGATCACAAACGATTCCCCAGTTACCCACAAAGGAGCACCCTGAGGCTGCCTCCGTGTCCCTGGTCCCTGCAGGGTGTCCCCTGCTGCCAGCCCGGCACTCAGGTCCCTCCTGTGGGTCCCCGCTGAGCCAGCTCAGCCTTCCTCTGCAGCTGTTCTGTGAGGGCACACCTCTGCACTCCCCAGTCTCTCCCTCTGGACCTCTGTTTCCTTTCCCTTCCCCTTCCCCAAGGGCGTGCAAATTGTGCAGTATCTGCTTCTGCTCAGGCAATTACTGCTCGCTGCTGCTGCTGCCCAGCACCAAGTTCGGTGCTGACCCAATGAATGGCAGATAGCAACTAACTGTGAGCCAGGCCTGGCCTTTGAGGAGGAGAGGCCCAGATTCAGGGAGGGGACTGGGCTATGGAAGAGGAGTGTGAGAGTCATGGCCCACTCATCCTCTGAGGTCAGGTGTAAACCCAGGGCCGTCCTGGAGACTTCTGCAGAGGTGAACACGCTCTATGTCTGTTCCATCTGGCAGGGTAGCCACAGCTCATGTAAAATTGAGCACTGGAGGGGTAAACCAGGGCGACCAAGAAGTGCAGTCTTCAGTTCTACTTAACATTGTTAATTTAAATTTCAGTGTCCTTAACAGAGAGTACAGCTGCATCCCTGTCATCCACAGAGTCCTAAGGCTGGGAGTCAAGGACAGGGTCTGCATCTGCCTTCTGCCCTCTCTAGGTTTTCTCATATATGTAAAATAAGACGATTGAGCTCTTGATTTATGAGGTCCTCTTCAGATGGAAAATGGAACAGGGCAGTGGCACACACCTGTAATCCAGGTGTGTAGGAGGCTGAGGCCAGAAGACCACAAACTCAAGGCCAGCCTGGGCAACTCAGCAAAACACTGTCTCAAAATACTTTTTAAAAAAGTATTGAGGATGTGGCTCAGTGGTAGAGCACTTGTGTAGCATGTGCCAGGCCCTGGGTTCCATCCCCAGTTTCTAAAAACAGAGCGATGGGAGGAAAAAATTTAAAAAAGAATGATAAGAGGGAAGGAAAAGGAACTCTGGGCACCGCTGTCCATCAGGCCAGCTGCAGCGAATGGCTTCAGAGGGAGAGACTCAACAGGAAAGCAGGGAGGCAGAGCCTTCTGCTTGTGCCTCCCTTGTGGAAACATCAGGATGTTTCAAGCTAGTCCCTGTGCCCTGGACACACGGTCCACTCTGCTGCCCGAGTGTCCCATCCCGAGACCAGGTGGGCTTTTGGCCTCCTCCCACCAAGGGCTGTTCCACACCATGCCCTCTGCTCAGAGCAAGTCTCCTCCCCGTAGCCTGTCCTCCTCCTGAGGACAGAGGCTTCGAAGCCTCACCTTCAGAACCTGCCCAGGGCCCTTACAGTGGTCATTCCATAGCTTTTTGTGCGATTTCAGATGAAGATGAGCCTCCTACCAAAGGCTTGGCAAGATTTTCTGTTTCTTCCCTACACATCCCCAGGGCCTCCTAGAAGAGCTCAGTAAACCCTGTGGGTGAAGCAGGCAGGTGGGCAATGGGTCTGGTGACCCACTGGGTCTTGCCCTGCTCCTTGCCGGCTGCGGGCACTGTGGGCTGGTGTTTTCTCAGGGCCTCAGGCTCACGGCCAGATTCTGACCCTGGCCTCTCACGCAGGGCTGCAGCTAAGATCTCCGACGGCTCCCAGTACTATGTTCTGCTCATCATCACGGACGGGGTCATTTCTGACATGATACAGACCAAAGAGGCAATCGTCAGCGTGAGTCCCAGGAGGAGGCCTGCAGGGAAGGGCGGCTGCCAGCACCAAGGGCGGGCTGGAGGCTTTGTCCTTCTTAAAACCTGTGAAGAGGGTTGGGGATGTAGCTCAGTGGTATAGGCACCTGCATGGCATAAGCAAGGTCGTGAGTTTGATCTCTGATACAAAGAAAAAAAAAAAAGCTACAAAGCAAGCCCACCAGCTTCGTGCATGCAGGCTGAGGATACAGGCCTCCCAACAAGAGGTGGGGGGCAGCCGCACTGCTGGCCTTTGTACTGTGCCTAAGGGCTGGGCCCACAGGAGGATGTGGAGATGGCCAGGTGACACTGTGCCCACTGGAGGTGGCATCATGGGGCAGTGCCTAAGCCTGGGGATGCTGGTGTCCTCCAGTGGGAAGAGGCACACACAGTCTCTGTCCTGTGGGAGACTCAAAGAGTTCCGGGTAATATGTGAACCTGTCCACTGCTCTCAGAGGGTACTAGCTTCAGGGTCGCCTGACACACACATGCACACACATCCTTCCAAAGAAGTCGGCAGTGAGCTGCACGGTGGCCTCTGCCCCGCCACTCACTCGCAGCTGTCTCTCTCGCAGGCCTCCTCCTTGCCCATGTCCATCATCATCGTTGGAGTGGGGCCTGCCATGTTCGAGGGTGAGTGGGGCAGGAGTGAGGCCTGCGGAGCTGGCTGGGCCTGACACACAGGCCTAACTCGGGGAAGGCTGGGTGAACACCCCCAGGCACTGCTGAGGCCCCAGTCACCCCGTGGGGCCCTCTTCCCAATCAAGCAGACATAGTAACTCCTGAGGGAGTAGAAAGGCAGAGAAATAACAATACGCCAGTTTGATTCCTGGTACCCACGATAATAATGAAATAATAATAAAGTGGTGGCACATGCCTGTAATCCCGGTGCTCTGCAGGCTGAGCAGCAAGATCCCTGTGAGTTCAAGCCCAGCCTAGACTACTTAGCAAGGCCCTGTCCCCCGCCCCCCAATAACTTGTATCGAGGTCTAGCAGCCTGTGTAGGCCTTCAGGACAGCTGTTCAGCGATGTCATGACTCTGAAGAGAGAGTGCAGCACAGTCCAGCTGGAGAGGCCAGCTGAGGGCATCTTCTCCACAGCAATGGAAGAGCTGGATGGCGATGACGTACGTGTGTCCTCCAGGGGGCGCTTCGCAGAGCGGGATATTGTTCAGGTAGTCCTGAGCCCAGACCCCTGACTGGAGGGTGCCTTCCCCACCCACTGGCCCCTTCCCTGTTCACTCCTGGAACTCATGCGGTGGACCCAGCTGGTCAGGGAGGAGGTCCTTTAGCTAGCAAGTGACCTGAGCAGAGAAACATACCGATCTATTGATCAGGCAAGCGTGGAACCCCAGGGATCAAAGGGGATGCTGCCCTCCATGGCTGGGAGCTCAGTTGTGGGGAGGGTGTCACAGACACTTGGGACTAAAGAAAGCGACCAGAAGCACAGGCCAGCAGCTGCACTGGAGGAAGACAGAGGCTTGGCCCAGGGTGGCAGGATCACACAGAGTGGGGCTCAGTCCTGGGAAAAGTTGATTTTATTCTTTCATTCATTGATTCATTATTTATTTATTGTCTTTGAGACAGTCTGGCTAAGGTAGCTGCTCAGGTTGGCCTTGATTTTGCATTCCAACCCTGTCAGCCTTCAAAGTTACTTACAATTACAGGTGTGGGCTACCACACCAGGCTAAGACCTGGAGTTTTGCTCAAAAGCTGTGGAAGGATTTTGCACAAGGGAGTGAGATGGTCACTCCCATATGCAAGGGAGCATATATGTGTGTGGCATTGAGAACTGAACCCAGCGCCTCTGCACTAAGCTGCATTACCACCCTTTTCATGTTTTGTTTTGAGAGAGGCTCTCCCTACACTGCCCAGGCTGGGCGCAAACTAGCAGCCCTCCTGGACAACTTAGCAACTACTGAGAACCTGCCTCAGAAAAAAGCCGGGGCTGGGGATGCAGCTCAGTGTGACGGACCTGGATCTTCAAGCCTCCGGTATTCCACTAGCATGGAGGGACGTGCCTGCCTTCATTCCCAGCATTCAGGAGGCTGAGGCAGGAAGATCACTTGAGTTTAGCAGTGTTTTTGTTTTGTTTGTTTTGGTACCAGGGATCAAACTCACAATCTTGTGCTTGCCAGGCAGGCGCTTGTGCCACTAAGCTAAATCTCCAGCCTGAGTTTAGGAGTTTTTTGTTTTGTTTTTTTTTTTGTTTTGTTTTTTTTTGGTACCAGGGATTGAACTCACGACCTCGGGTTTGCCAAGCAGACACTTAAGCTGCTGAGCTAAATCCCTGGCCCTGAGTTTAGGAGTTTTAAGACCAACCTGAGCAACAGGGTGAGACTGCAACTAAAAACAAAATAGTAAAAGCAAAATTTTATTTTATTAATTTTATTATTGATTTTTGAGACAGGGTCTTACTAACCCAAGTTCAGGCTGGTCTTGAATTCACTATGTAGCCCAAGATGGCCTGTAACTTGCTGCAACCCTACCTCAGCCTCCTTACTGCTGGAATTACAAGCATGTGCCACCACACTGGGCAAAAATAAAATGTTTAAAAGCCAGGGATAGATAGAAATATTTGGGAATCATGAGGAATAGCTTTCCTCTTCCTTTTGGTTTCTGTTGACCTTTCTCCCCTGTACCCTGGCCACCCCCTTCTTGCCCAGGGTCTCTGCCTGCCCAGCTCTACTTCCCCCTGGCCCCCTCTTCGCGGCCTCTTCCCCTTCCCAGGGTCCTTTTTTTCTGCTTCTTGCCTGTTCTTTCCTCCGGCTCCTCCCACCCCTTCCCTGTTCCTTCTCCTCCCTGGAAGGAAAGTCTTTAAAGTCAGGAGAGTATGAGGAGCCAGGGGTTTAGCTCAGCGGCACTAGCACCTGCCTGGCAAGCATAAAGTCGTAAGTTTGATCCCCAGTACCAAAAAAAGTCAGAGGAGTATAAAATCACCCAGAAAGACAGCTGAAAAGCAGAAGCTGACTTCAGAAAACAGGTTGGGAAGCAGGGGACAGTGGGGAAGAGCTTTGGAAAGGCAAAGGCAGGTCCAGAAGCATGCTGCGGTGTTGAAGGGATATAGATCCTGGTGTATCATGTTCACATGTAACAGGACACAAGAGGACAGCACAATGGGGACTGACTGGCAAGTGCAAGGTTGTGAGTTCAATCCCTGGTACCAAAAAAAGAAAAAAGAAAGGGGAGGGAGGACTGAAAGTTCCTGCCTGTTGGACTGCTTGGAGCTGCCAAAGACCTTAGCGAGGGCAGTTTCAATGGACTGCGGGAAGCTAAACTGGAGAGGGCTTAGGGTGAGTAGCTGAGGTAAAGACATGTGAAAAACCACCCAGGATTAGGGAAGAGGCAGTGATATGTGTTAAGTGATGGTGAGGATCGCCAAGTGAAGCCTCCTGCAGACCTCCTCCCCAGACCACGGCCCACACCTCCCTATCTGTCGGCCCTAGTTTGTCCCGTTCCGAGACTACGTGGACCGCTCGGGGAACCAGGTTCTGAGCATGGCCCGACTGGCTAAGGATGTGCTGGCTGAGATCCCAGAGCAGCTGCTGTCCTACATGCGCACCAGAGACATCCAGCCCCGGCCCCCGCCTCCAGCCAACCCCAGCCCTTCCCCAGCTCCAGAGCAGCCCTAAGCAGCCCACTGTCCCATGCCTGGCAGTCTGCCCACCTGCTCCTTCCTGCTGAAAGCCAGGGGTACCTGAAGCCCTGGACCTTGCTGGCATCAGCGCTGGCAGGCGTGCCCTCTGCCCCTCCCTGCAGCAGGCCTGGCACTAGCAGCATCTCCCCTGCCCTCATCCAATAATAAAGCTGGTCTTTGCTCTATTTTGTCTCTGGGTCTTCAAGAGGAAAATACAGGGTCAGGACTTGGGTCACACTAGGAAGCAAAACAAAGGGGGCCTCAATGGGGCTCACCCTTCTGCTATCACACATTCATGCAACGCCTTGGAGTTTTAAACACCAAGAGGGAAGTAGATAGTGGTGCCTATAATCAGGGCACTCAGGAGGCTAAGACAGTGCGACTCACAAGTATGAGCCCAGCTTGTGCTACATAGTGAGTTCAAGGCCAGGCTGAGCTACATAGTCAGACCCAGTCTCAAAAAAAAAAAAAAAGAAGAAAAGCTGGGCTGGAGATGTGACCGAGTATCTTAAAACACCTAGCATACAAAAGGCTCTGGCGTCTACCCTAGTACCACAAAAAAAGTAAAAGTTTTCATCAAATCCCTATAGGAATTCTTGACTTCAAAAAGTGTTCATTTTAAGATCGTGCTCTTAATTTTTAAAATATTTTTGAGTATTCACTACATATGAGACACAGACTGGGTAATTTAGGAGCATCCTTTCTTTTAACACAACTCTTTGAGAAGTGATATGCTCCCCGTTTTCGGGTGTGTGATGTTGGGGTGTGAACCCAGCCCAGAATGGATAATTTGCTTTTTTTTTTTTTTCTTTAAACTAGGACTAGAGGTACCCACTTGTTTATTTATTTACTTATTTATTTACTTTTTGGTACCAGGAATTGAACACATGACTTCATGCTTACCAGGAAGGCGCTTACACCACTGAGCTAAATCCCCAGCCCCGATAATTTACTTTCTTAGAACTCAGTTTAATTTCAGACCCCAAAATCTTAATCAGCAACTTATTCCTGGAGGGTCACCGTTTCGGACTAGGGGGGTGATACAAGAAGTGCCCACGGGTGCGGCACCCAAAGCGTGAGTGGCCACTGAAGCGTGGCCAGTTCTGAGAACCCGGAACGGACAGAATGTTCCAGGTCTTCTGTGCAAGGAGGACCGAAGGGGAACTTCACAGCTCGCCCACTAGGAGGAGTACGGTCACTGACGGTGTCTCTGAGCTCTGACACCAGCTCCCCGCCAGCAGCTAGCGACGGCGGCACGCGACCGGGGCGCGCCCGAAACGCACCCGGCTGGTCTCCCCAGCCCGCAGCCCCGCCCTCCCGGCACCGCCCCTCTCCCGGCCTAGGCCCCGCCCCCCGTGGCAACGCCCCGCCCTCGGCCCCACCCCCGACTGGGCCTCCTTCAGAGGCCCCGCCCCGCGCGGGCCCCGCCCCGCCCACTGCCTCCCTCCCGGGCGGAGACAGAGAAGAGGCCGCGCCGGCGGGCGGAAGGGGCCGGAGGAGGAGGAGGAGGAGAGGGAGGCAAGGCGAGGGGAGGCGGGCTCTTCACGCAGCCCGCGCTCGCCGTCCGTGGCCGCAGATTCGCTACGAACGGGCCGACCACCGCAGCCTACATACGGCGTCCCCCGTCTCCAACACCCCAGTTCTGAGAAGAAGGCTCTGCTGAGCCCCGCGGGGCATCCAGGGCCTTTCCCGGTCCCGCGGGATGGCCTCTAGAGCCTCAGCGGACCGGCGAGGGCCGTGGCGAAAGTGCAGATCGGCGTGCCTGGATGCTGCGTTTACCCTGCGCAGACGCCGTGCCTCCGCCGCCGCTGCCACTGCCTTTGCCGTCCCGTGTCCGCCGCCTCTGTCCTCCGCTTCCTACCGGCGCCTCCTTTGTTCCCGCGGCGAAGGCCCAAGGCCAGGCCAGCAGAGTGTCGCGGGACGAGCGAGGGCCGGCCAGGCCGAGACGCTGAGACGTCGGCAAGACCGGGGCGGCGGGGTCAGCGCGGGAATCGGGGAGCCGGGGCGGCCGGGCGGGGAGGCGAACTCTGCGGCCTCCGGATCGGGGCGCCCTCCCGGCCCGTCTTTCCCGCCGGCCTCCCCAGGGGAGTCGAGGCCCCGGCGGGCGCCCCGGCGATGAGCCCGGACTCGAGGTGGCCGGTGAGTGCGGGCCTGGGCGGAGCAGCTTGGCCGGCGCTGAAGCCCGGGAACTGACAGTGCGTCGGCTCCTTCGGGCTGCCTGTGCCAAGCGCAGGAGGGGCCCTTGCTTAACTTGCTCTACTTTGACAAAGGGAAACCCTGCGACATCCGGAAGAGAAGGCTACCGGCCCCGCCGGGCATGGGCGCCCCGCCCTCCACTTCCTCCAGCCGAGGGAGCTGGGAGCAGAGACAGCTGCCCAACCCTGGGGCTCCAGGCGCTCCCCGAGGGCGTTCAGGTCTAAATTCCCTCATCCCTGTGCTTGTGCTGCCGAGTCCCGGCGGGACGTTGTTGTGGGGAGGGTTGCCACTTGGGGAGCCTGGGCAGCAGGCCAGGACCATTCACCTGGGACCCTGCTTGGAGAGAGGAGAGCTTGTTTGTACCTCTGGTTGGTTTGTGTTTAAAGACACGGCCGCAGGTAGGGAGTTGGCTTGAACTTATAGTGTTACTTTGTGGAAGCCCAGAGTTGCTGACAAGAGGGGCTGGAGCAGCCCACTTGCTCAGTTAAGCTTCAGAAGAAGAGAGGCCTAGCGGGGTCAGTGTTTATCCCGAGCAGGTTGGCCTTGCCTGGGATCTGCTAAGCCCCTGGCTAAATTGTTGAGCACAATTAGGACGAGAGAAACTGGGACAGTCTCTGCCCAAGCCTATGTCCTGGAGTTTGGTGCCATCTGACGTTTCCATTCACCCAGGAAGCTTGGGGAGGGGAAAGGGCCACCTCTGAGAAACAGCCTGGAGCTGAACGTGCCTAGTTTGTCCTGTTCTTGTTTGTACTTGTGGGACCTGGCACTTCCTTAGCACTCAGTTAATGCTGAAGGAATGGGTAAATGAGGAATTTAAATGCTGCTGTCCCCGAGTGAATAACCTTAGCTTTCTCTTTGGCTTCACAGCACACAGTCAGGGTCTAATTAAGGATAAGGATCCAGGGCCCGGGGATTTAGCTCTGCGGCATAAGTGCCTGCCTTGTAAGCAGATAGTCGTGAGTTCGATCCCTGGTACCGATAAAAAGGAAAAAGACCAAAAAAAAAAATTTAAAAAAAAAAAAAAAGGATAAGGATCCAAATTAACACCTCCGAAATAAGCTAATTCTGTAGTCCACTGAATTATGTTGGCTAACTCATTGGCTGTCCATTTTAGCTTCTGTCTAGGCTAATATAAGCCTTCCTTCCATCTCTCTTCAAATCTGATGATCCCTTCATTCAGCTATTCATTCATTTGCCAGAAGTAGCATCTCATGCAGACATATAGAAGTGGGTGTATGTGATAGGCCTCAGTCCAGTGATAGGACGACTTGCAGTGTGTTAAGTGTCATGCTGGAGATGCGAATGGAAGGATATGGAAAGACAGCTCCCTGTGGAGTCAGGGAAAATATAACAAATGTGACAGCATGAGGTGGGTTTTGAAGAATGACTAGTGGCCCACCAGTCAGAGAGGGTAGAAGGCGTCACTAGTAGAGATTACCTTATCCCTTGAGAGGCAATAACGTTCAGGGGTTTTCAGGTTGCTTTGCATAGATAGTAAGACTATAACTGATAAAAAAGAGCCTAAAAAGGAAAATGGGCCAGACAATGAAAGCAGTGTCCAGAATGTCGTAACACAGAACTTGGATTCTATCCTGAAATAAGTGGAGAGCATCAGCAGGCTTTTGTTTAAGAGACTGACATGATCATTGCTACTTAGTACAAAGATCAATCTGATGGAATGATATGAAATTGGGTTAAAGGCAGTGAGACATTGGGCAGGATGATGGGGCAGGAGGTACCAAGTTCCAGACCAAGACTGGTGGAGATGGATTTTAGAGATGCTAGAAAGGTGTGCTGGCCAGGACCCAGTGACTGTTGGGGACAAAGACTGGAGAGAGTAGGACTCTGATGCAGGTGGGCAAGTGCTCTTCTGTAAAGCTTGTGCTAACCTATCTGTGTATTCCAGATGTGACAGCATGGGGGTAGACTTTGATGTGAAGACTTTCTGCCATAACTTGCGGGCAACCAAGCCACCGTATGAGTGCCCCGTGGAGACCTGTCGCAAGGTTTACAAGAGTTACAGTGGTATTGAGTACCACCTGTACCACTATGACCACGACAACCCGCCACCCCCACAGCAGACTCCACTCCGCAAGCACAAGAAGAAGGGGCGCCAGTCACGTCCCACCAACAAGCAGTCCCCCAACCCTTCAGAAGTCTCCCAGTCGCCAGGCCGGGAGGTGATGAGCTACGCACAGGCCCAGCGCATGGTGGAGGTGGACCTGCATGGTCGTGTCCACCGCATCAGCATCTTTGACAACCTGGATGTGGTGTCAGAGGATGAGGAGGCCCCCGAGGAGACCCCTGAGAACGGCAGCAACAAGGAGAACACTGAGACGCCGGCAGCGACCCCCAAGTCGGGCAAGCATAAGAACAAGGAGAAGCGCAAGGACTCCAACCATCACCACCACCATAATGCTTCCACAAGTGCCACACCCAAGTTGCCAGAGGTGGTGTACCGGGAGCTGGAGCAGGACACCCCTGACGCCCCACCCCGGCCCACTTCCTATTACCGGTAAGGCTGCCTTTACCTCTCACCCCGGAAAAACAGCCAGACAAGACTCAGCAGGGAAGCGGATGCGGGACAAAGGATAGCAGAAGGAAGCGAGCCTTGCCAGACAGGAGTGGGGTGATACTCACTCCGCACTGCCATGCGTGGGCCCAGATTCAGCCTTTCTAGCCACTCCTCCAGCCTCACAGCGCTCAGCCAGGTATTGTTCTCATTTTACAGATGAAGAACTCAGGATCCAGAAAACATACCAGACTCAGCCAAAGTCACATTCCAGTAGGTAGCTGAGCTAGGATTCAGACCCAGATTCCTCTGACCCCAAAGCTGCACTGTATTTCCCTGTTCCAACAGATCATGCTTCTGCTTGCTGACCTTCTCCACTCCCTTACTGGGTGAACTCAGGGCTGCACCTGCACCCCGTGCCCCGGAGGCTCTGTCTCAGAGCAGGCGCAGTAGTCCTCTGCCCATCTAAGAGCAGAAGACGAGTTACTGATTTCACAAGGTCCTAAAAGCGGCTCCTGAGTCTGTGGAGCGGTTTTTTCCAGACTCTGTCCTGTTATTATCCTTAGCTTTTAGCTTTGGGCCTCTTCAACAACCCTTTTCTTTATCTCATCGTCTCTTTGTACCCCATTTCTCCCAGTAGCTTCTCTTGAATCACAGGCATAGTAAGACTACATTCTCATAACCTCAGGTGAATGACAATGGAGCTGGGGAAACATGTAAAGCTACACACAGAAACTCTAGCTCAAGGATGCTACGAAAACCAGGGTAAAACCTAGAGGCCTGGCTTCCAAGTCGAGAGAGCTTTCTGATGGTTACCTAATCAGCCTGATTAGAAAGATTTTTCATGAAGGTTTTCATACGAAAAGCGATTTTTACACAAGTGCAGTCCACTCGTGTTATATTAAATCTCAGTTCTTAAGAGCAAGTTGGGGGGGATACATGTGATGAGACCGGTGTGTCACTGCCCGCTTTCCATCTGAGTTTTAGTGTGTCTCTCTCCTCTTGCTTATTCTTTTGTCTGTTCAGCGCAGTTCCATCTCCCCCGGGCTCTCCACGGTCTCTGTCCCTTTGTTAGCACTGACCGCCCTGTCCACTCACCACCAGGCCTGTCCTCCTGCTGGGTCTGCAGCTCTCCTCTGCTAAGCAGCCCAGCCTGGTCCTGCCTAGCCCTGCTTATTCAGCTCCAAGTCTCTCCCTCTGCTCAGATTCACTCTTTCCTTTTGGGGATTAGATCTGCTCTTCTCCGGGAGAGCCGAGAGCAGTTTGCAGCTGGTGCATTGCAATCAGCTGCAAGGTATGTTGAGTATAATCACAATTGTTAACGACGTTGTCCAAGCTTTAGAAGAGATATACTTTCTCCATAAATTCCAGAAGTGCTGAGGCCATCCCTGCAGTATAGCGCTGTCTCTCACTTGCTTGTCATGCGCTTCTGTGAGGGGGAGGTGAGTAATATGTCAGCTGATGAGCCAGAACTGTACATGACACACAGCCTACCTTATCTGCTGCAGCCTGGAATCTGGGAGTCTGTGGGAGTGTGTCATGTCCCACCATATAACGTCACGTGTGTCATGGCAGAGGAAAGGATGGGACCAGGTGTTCAAGAGAGCTTCTAGAAGGATCTAGAGGGTTCATGCCCACCCTTTGTTCAAAGAATAAAGGGTGTAGTCACCCTGGGGAAGAGATTAAGGATGAAGGGGGAAACTGTTGCCTAGAGACAACATCCTTTTCCCTGCCACTCTCAGCATGCCTTTCAAATGCACAACACCAAGCACAGTCTCTGAGTGGTAAGTTGGACATAATCTCTGCCTTCATCCTCATAATGTAGCAGAAGAGGCAGACACTCGGACAGCTGCACTGCACAGCAAGGTGGCTTTCGGCTGTGTGGAGGCCGATAAAGGTTCACATGTACTGAGTACTTGTTCCATGCCAAGCCCTGTTCCTAGAACGTCCCCATATTTACTCATTCCTCTCCCATAACAGCAGTGTGACACAGGTTTGAATTAGCATCACCGCTTTATACGTGAAAGCAAGGCCTGAAGGCTTAGCTGGCTTCCTTCCCCTTTGTCACACAGCCCCATGCAGTGTGGCTGCAGAGCCTGTGTGCAGCTTGCCTGCTCAGAATCCATTTCTCATGTAGACAGCAGAAATGAGCCACAAAATTTTGTAGGACCTACTGTGTGCCTCTTAATTTACAACATTCCTTTTTGTGGTTCTGGGATTTGAATCCAGGACAATCACACTGAGCTACATCCCCAACCCTTTTCTTTTTTTGAGGCAAGGTCTTTTTTTTTTTCTTTTTTATCGGTACCGGGTATCGAACTCATGACCGCCTGCTTGCAAGGCAGGTGCTTATGCCACTGAGCTAAATCCCCAGCCCCTTGAGGCAAGGTCTTACTGAGATGCCCAAGTGAGGCTCAGACTTGTAGTCCTCTTGCCTCAGCCTCCCAAAGTGCCACTCCACCTGCAGGACATGCACTTTTAGGTACCTGGTGTGGGCTCTGCTCAGGCCACTGGCCTGGTCAGTATGCAGGGAAGAGGTGGAGCATGGGGGTGGGACCAGATGCCAGTTCTGCCGTTCCGTACTGTGTGACTTGCCTGTGTCTGGCACCTAATTAACTTCTCAAAGCTTTGGTGCTTCAGAACAAGGATGTGAGAGCACTGACCCTATGGCTGTGGTAAGCATGAATATAGTAGTCAATTTAGCAATGAGCCAGCTTGCAGTATGTGAGCCTGCATCCACAGTACGTGGCCCCGGGCCACATTACTACATTTGTTCAGAGCTGTTCTGAGTGTTAGCTCCCAAGTTTGTTTGGAACTCAGACAGTGTCTGGGATCTGGCACTGGTAGCCAATGAGACAAGACACATGGCAGTTTCGCCGAGGCCCTGGCAGCTTGTGCTGAAGCATGATTTCCAGGCTAGGGTTGTACTTGCCTGGCATGTGTGGGGCTCTGAGTTGAGTCCCTATTGTGTGGAGCTTGACTTAGGGCATTCTTTTTAGTGGTACTGAGAGCTGAACTCTTTCGGGCACAAGTGTAGAGGAAGCAGGTAGCAGCTGGGACTCCTGCCTGGGAGGGAAGGAGGGAGGGAGGGAGGGAGGGAGGGAGCGCTGCCTGTCTGCGGGCTGCTGAGCTCCTTTGTGCACTGCAGGTACATTGAGAAGTCCGCGGAAGAGCTGGACGAGGAAGTGGAGTATGACATGGATGAGGAGGACTACATCTGGCTGGACATCATGAATGAGCGGCGGAAGACGGAGGGCGTGAGTCCTATTCCGCAGGAGATCTTTGAGTACCTGATGGACCGGCTGGAGAAGGAGTCTTACTTTGAGAGTCACAACAAAGGCGACCCCAATGCCCTGGTGGATGAGGATGCTGTGTGCTGTATCTGTAACGATGGCGAGTGCCAGAACAGCAACGTCATCCTCTTCTGTGACATGTGTAACCTGGCGGTACACCAGGAGTGCTATGGTGTCCCCTACATTCCTGAGGGCCAGTGGCTGTGCCGCCGTTGCCTGCAGTCACCTTCCCGTGCTGTGGACTGTGCCCTGTGCCCCAACAAGGGTGGTGCCTTCAAGCAGACAGATGACGGGCGCTGGGCCCACGTGGTGTGTGCCCTGTGGATCCCTGAGGTCTGCTTCGCCAACACGGTCTTCCTGGAGCCCATTGACAGCATCGAGCACATCCCCCCAGCTCGCTGGAAGCTCACCTGCTACATTTGCAAACAGCGTGGCTCAGGGGCCTGCATCCAGTGTCACAAAGCCAACTGCTACACAGCCTTCCACGTCACATGTGCCCAGCAGGCCGGCCTGTACATGAAGATGGAGCCTGTGCGAGAGACAGGTGCCAACGGCACCTCCTTCAGCGTCCGCAAGACTGCCTACTGTGACATCCACACGCCCCCAGGTTCTGCACGCCGCCTGCCTGCCCTGTCCCACAGTGAGGGGGAGGAGGAGGAGGAGGAAGAGGAAGAGGAGGGTAAGGGCTGGAGCTCCGAGAAGGTGAAGAAGGCCAAGGCCAAGTCCCGCATTAAGATGAAGAAGGCGCGGAAGATCTTGGCTGAGAAGCGGGCGGCAGCACCAGTGGTGTCAGTGCCCTGCATCCCGCCACACAGGTGAATGGGGAGCAGGCGGGGTGAAGCAGGCCCCCGAGGGAGGAGTGGATAGCCCCTGAGGGGGGCTGGGCTGGCTTTCCTTTCTCCTTCAGGAACTACAACACTAGCAAGTCCCCAAACTCTTACTACATTAGGAACAGGTGAACTGTCTGGTGAACCTAACAGGTGCTGGAAACCACCCCTTATGGTGGTGGGGTGTGTTTAATTAGGAAGAGTGAGGAGGGACAGCTACGGCCGTGAAGAGAGAGGGAATGAAAGTGGGGAGGGGAAGGCCCAGGAGAGTGCGGAGGTGCAGTGTGTGCTTAGTGTGCAGGAGAGGCCCTGGCTCCTCCCCGGCACCAGCAGCAGCCACAGAAAAGCTGTAGACGGTGAGCGCCGCTCCTGCGCTGGGACCTCCAGTTACCTTTTCCCCTCCTGTTCTGTGGTTGTTTCAACACAGCTTTCTGTTGTAGAGTTGTACTTTATCTTCCTTGATCTTAGCCAAATGGCCAAGAAGTGATGTGAGCTTTATCTTGAAGCCTCCCAGTGGGGGTCTCAGGGCTCGGCAGTGCCCCAGGCTACCCTGCCTGTGGCGTCTTAGAAGCTGAGCTGTCTGACTCTTGCAGAGTTGGATAGGTTAAGAATGATTGGTTGGGGCTGGGGGTTTAGCTCGGCAGCATAAGTGCCTGCCTTGCAAGTGTGTAGTCGTGAATTTGATCCCCGGTACTGATAAAAACAAGAAAGACTGCTTGGTGCTGAGGGCCTGGTGCCTGTCTGCTGCGGTTCCACTGATGGCTATAGTCACTGTCCTTTGCCTCGGCTCTGAACCCCGGGCCTTTCCCTTGGAGAATGACTCTGTTCCTCCCTAGTCAGGAACTCTACTGGCCAGGCCTCTGCTCTGAAGAGAGTCGGCACCAGCAGGTCTTCTCTTTGTTTCCTGGCCCCAGGCTCAGTAAGATCACCAACCGGCTGACCATCCAGCGGAAGAGCCAGTTCATGCAGAGACTGCACAGCTACTGGACACTGAAGAGGCAGTCACGGAACGGAGTCCCTTTGCTGCGTCGCCTGCAGACACACCTCCAGTCCCAGAGGAACTGTGACCAAGTAGGGGTACTGTGTCCAGCATCCTGCAGGCTATAGGAACTGGTTTCCCTATCAGAGCACATAGGCCATTTCCTCTGCTGTGCTGGCCCCTCACAGGCCTGGGGGAGTCTGCATCATCAGCTCCACAGAAAGGCACCGCGCCTCTAAGTTTATTCATTTTCTCCCACAAACACAGTGAGCCTTTACGTTGTGCCAGGCCCTGGGTACATACAGACTGGGGCTAGCAGTAAATTATTGTGCACCCACTTTTGGCTTCTATGCCTTTCACCCAGGGTCCCTGTGGTCCCCCCTCACTGCTGGTTCCATCCTTAGGCTCTTATCGTCTCCTGATCTCTTTTTTCCGCTACAGAGAGAGTCTGAGGATAAGAACTGGGCTCTCAAAGAACAGCTCAAGTCGTGGCAGCGGCTCCGGCATGACCTC
The DNA here is from genome assembly GCF_034190915.1 of Cavia porcellus. Taxonomy (NCBI): domain Eukaryota; kingdom Metazoa; phylum Chordata; class Mammalia; order Rodentia; family Caviidae; genus Cavia; species Cavia porcellus. The sequence continues at coordinate 74,614,191 of NW_026947498.1, forward strand.
GAGCGCGCTCGGCTGCTGGTAGAGCTGATACGAAAGCGGGAGAAGCTCAAAAGGGAGACGGTGAGTCCTGGGACTGGAAGGAATAGCAGGCTTCCCTGGCCAGGGTCGGGCCCAGTGCTGGACTCGTGTCTTCCTGTGCTCTGCGCATGGGCCCAAGAGAGGGCCTGTGTCACAGGAGACATAAACAGAGTCCCAGCCTAGTGACCCTAGAGCTCACAGTGGGGGTTCAAGCACTGGGAAGGCCTTGCTGGCCGGGACCTTGGGCAAGGTGGCCTGAGTGGGCAGCCACAGATGTGGGAGCAGAAAGGCAGATGGGCGCCCAGGCTGGCCGGGCCAGTCTCCTGGACCTGTGCCAGGGGCTGGCCAAGGCTGGCTGATCAGGCTTTTTCATGTCAGATCAAGGTCCAGCAGATTGCCATGGAGATGCAGCTGACCCCTTTCCTCATCCTGCTTCGCAAAACCTTGGAACAACTCCAAGAGAAGGACACAGGCAACATCTTCAGCGAGCCGGTCCCTCTGTCTGAGGTAACCGAATTGGACGAAGTAAGAACCCCTTCCCTCCACCCCTCCTTTCTGTTCTTCTCCCAGTTGGACCCCTACTGCAGGTCTGGGCCACGGACTGTCCGGGGACCCTGCAGAGGGGTTGGTGGTGCCAGGGAGGATGCTCCAGATGGGTATCACCTGGACCCCGTCTTGTCCCTCTCCAGCCCCAAGGGCCCAGAAGGGGAGGCAGACTGCACCCCAGCCCAAAGGCAGGGACTGAGTGTGCCCAAGGAATAATCCAAGGCAGGGAGACCTTCTGAGGGTGCTGCACCCTAGAGCGGAGGCATAGGAGAGCTTAGCACCTACCTACAGGACAGCTCCGAAGCCCTAGGTCCTGACTGGCAGACTCTTTTCTCTAAAAGGTATAAAAGGAGAGGCTAAAGACGTCTCCGTTCTCATTCATCTTGGTGGTAGATAAAAAGAGCAACAGGAAGGTGGTGGTTTTTCCAGAGGGTCCCTCTAGATGTTTTCTCACGGAAGCCTCCTCTGGCGTTAGGGGTCCATTTGCTTGTTCCCATCATCTCCAGGAGAGCAGAAGTAGGTCCAGAGAGTTTCCGACCTGCCAGGGTCAGACAGCTTGTGACCGCTAGCCAGGAATAGCCCCCACTTCTTTGCCTTGTGCTACATGCCTTCCCCTGAGGTGGGAGGAGGCCTCTGGGCGCATCTTGGGGAATGTTATTAGTGAAGGACTTGGGGAGTGAGAATGTGGCTCCACTTAGACACCCCCACCCCGCTCCCCCAGGTACCTGACTACCTGGACCACATCAAAAAGCCTATGGACTTTTTCACCATGAAGCAGAATTTGGAGGCTTATCGCTACTTGAACTTCGATGATTTTGAGGAGGACTTCAATCTCATTGTCAGCAATTGCCTCAAATATAATGCCAAGGACACCATCTTCTACAGGGCAGCAGTACGGCTCCGAGAGCAGGGTGGTGCTGTGCTCCGTCAGGCCCGGCGCCAAGCAGAAAAAATGGGCATTGACTTTGAGACAGGCATGCATATCCCACACAGCCTTCCTGGAGACGAGGCTCCACACCATGTTGAGGACGGTGGGTGATAAGTTGTGTGCACACACAGCCTGGTCCCAGGAACTTGCTAGCAGTGCCCTTGAGCACAGGCAGCACAGGCAGAAAGCAGTGTGGCCGAGCAGTGACATGCTGTCTCCAGGACCGCTGCCGGAAGCTAGCCTGGGCAGGGGGTAGCAGGGCCTGCATGCCATATCCTGACGCTGCTCTGCTGCAGCGGTTTCCTAGAGCAGCCAGGGTGGGAAGGGGCCTTCCTGATGCCTGCCCGGGTCCAGGGACCCAGTAGCCCCCCTGGGTCTGACCCACACCCTTCAACCCTTCCCTCGCAGTGGAGGAAGAGCGCCTGCTGCTCCTGGAGAGCCAGAAGCACCTGCCAGTGGAGGAGCAGCTGAAGCTGTTGCTGGAACGGCTAGACGAGGTAAATGCAAGCAAACAGAGCGTGGGCCGCTCGAGGCGTGTGAAAATGATCAAGAAAGAGATGACAGCGTTGAGGCGGAAGCTCGCCCACCAGCGGGAAGCTGGACGAGATGGACCCGAGCGGCACGGCGCCTCTGGCCGGGGCAGTCTAACACCCCACCCAGCAGCCTGTGACAAGGATGGCCAGACAGACAGTGCTACGGAGGAGAGCAGCAGCCAGGAGACAAGCAAAGGTCTGAATCCCGAAGCAGCTGAACCCCAGAGCTAGTCACACTTGGACTCAGCAGCAAGCACTCAGCCCTGTGTTCCCCAGGTGGAGGTCGCTGCCCAGCTAGCTGCACTCTCCTTGGCCACAGTTGGGGGTGATCTCTTAGCTGCCTCTCTGGCATTGGTGCGAGTCCATGTCCAAATGTCACGGCCCCCACATCACCTGCCCCCCTCTAGGTAGACAACCTGACCCTGGACATCTCTTCTCACATCAGGCCCCTCACCAGCTCCCCTTCTGTCTCTCTCTGCTCTAGGCCTGGGTCCCAACCTGTCCTCAACTCCCGCACATGAGGTGGGCAGGAGAACCTCAGTTCTTTTCTCCAAAAAGAACCCGAAGACAGCTGGACCGCCCAAGAGGCCGGGCCGGCCCCCCAAAAACCGGGAGAGCCAGATGACCCCTAGCCACGGAGGCAGTCCTGTGGGACCCCCCCAGCTCCCCATCATGGGCTCCCTGCGACAGCGCAAGCGGGGTAGGAGCCCCCGGCCCAGTTCGAGCTCAGACAGCGACAGTGATAAGTCCACAGAAGACCCCTCGATGGGTGAGCTTTCCATCACCACCAGCTCCCAGGCTGCAGCGCTGCCATCCTTCCTGCTGCTCTTCCCTTTTCCTGCAAAAGGCAGAGCCAGAAGGGCTCGGAGGTGCCCTTTCCTCCCATCCACTATGTGGCTGGGAAGATGGAGGCCCAGAGACACAGGGACCAGCCAGAGCCCCATCAGGGCTTTGTCCATTGTATCACTTTACCTCTCCTCTCATTTTCTCAGGGATTTGCTGCCCTTTAAGTTGTCTGTGTCCTGAGGCCAGTAACTGCCAGAGAAGCCAAGGGCAGGGTGGGGCTGAGGCCTGCTGTGACAGGCTCTGCCCAGAGCCAGCTGCAGCCACATATATAGGAATAGTGCGGCCCAGAAGCAGAACGTGACCCGAACTCTGAGTCCCTCTTGCCCCGTACTGTCTCTGATCCACCCCTTCCTGACCAGTTCCTCCCTCCTCCCTCCAAGACTTGCCAGCCAATGGCTTCAGCAGCGGAAACCAGCCTGTGAAGAAGAGTTTCCTGGTGTACCGTAATGACTGCAGCCTGCCCCGGAGCAGCTCTGACTCTGAGTCCAGCAGCAGCAGCAGCAGCAGCGCCGCCTCAGACCGCACCAGGTACCAGCCCTGCGGCCTTCAGCAGCCTCTGGAGATGGTCTCAGGAATCGGGTGGCTCAACCCAAGTTTCTTTGCAAGATTAATAATTTCAGTCAGTAGCTGCGTGACGAAACCGTTCTGGGTTGAGTTGATTGCTCAGGTACTCTGGTACCTTACAACCTGGATTTCACCTACCAACATACTGTGGCCAGCATGGAAAAATAAAAAATAGGAGTCTAGATAGGCCACATAAAACTCCCAGGCCCGGTATTCTCTTTCACGTCGGAGGGTGTGGCAGTCTGGTCTTCACGCAGGCCACATACTACCCTCAGCTCTCAGCCCAGCCCCTAAGAGTGTGACTTTGAAACTTTTCTTCTCCTCTGTGCTTTGCAGAAGCCTAGACCTGAGGCCTGAAGTAGGGTGTACATATATCTCGCTGCCCCATTTCTTCTTCCCTTTGAGCCCAGTTTCCATCTTCTGTTTTTAGCACCACACCCTCCAAACAAGGCCGAGGCAAGCCCTCCTTCTCCAGGGGCACCTTCCCGGAGGACAGCAGTGAGGACACCTCAGGCACTGAGAACGAGGCCTACTCCATGGGCACTGGCCGCGGTGTGGGCCACAGCAGTGAGTACCCTTGCCTGAAGCCAGAGATGCTGGGGACCCAGCATCAGGGCCTTCGGTCAGCACCCCAGCCACTGACCCATCTCTTTTCTCCCTTTCCTGTGAAGTGGTGAGGAAGAGTCTGGGCCGGGGAGCTGGCTGGCTGTCGGAGGATGAGGACTCTCCCTTGGATGCTCTGGACCTCGTGTGGGCCAAATGCCGAGGGTACCCGTCATACCCAGCTCTGGTAGGCAGTGCCCTTCTGCCTGCCCCTCGCTTCCCAACCCCAGGCTCCCCTGCTTCCTGCTGGCCCGGGCTCCCTCAGGAGACAGCCTCGGCAGGTACAGCCTCAGCGTGCCCCTTGCTGCCTTTCAGCTCAGAATGACACCAAGGGCCAGCAGGGAGCTCCCGAAGCACTCCCGCTTTCGGTCCCCACTTGAGATGCAGTCCCCAGACTAGGGAGGGTAAGCACTAGAGAATGAACTGAACCACACTGGGCTCCTGTCTCACCTTCAGATCATTGACCCAAAGATGCCCCGAGAAGGTATGTTTCACCATGGCGTGCCCATTCCTGTACCCCCACTGGAGGTGCTAAAACTCGGGGAGCAGATGACCCAGGAAGCCCGAGAGCATCTATACCTCGTTCTCTTCTTTGACAACAAACGAACTTGGTAAGGAAAGAGGGGAGTAGTTGGTGTGACCTAGCTGCAGGTACGGGCCTCTGTGGTAGGGGCAGACTGCCAGGAAACCAGTAGAGCCTAGACTGCCACAGATAGCGGGGGAGGGCTTTGGGCATAGCTTGCAGACGGGTTAGTTGAGCCCTGGGTCTGACAGAATGTGTGGGCAGTAGCTGGCAGGCAGTGGTAGCGTGAAATCAAAAGACCAGCAGTGACTGTCAAATACCAGAATGGTTCCCCACCGACCCTCCATTCTAGATTTATCTTTTCCACTACTTCCTCCTGGGGCACAGGTGTAGACAACGCACACAGCATGGCTACTAGCTGGACATGGTGGCACACACCTCTAATCTCAGCACTTAGGAGCTGAGGCATGAAGATTGCTGTGGGCTTGAGGCCAGCCTGAACTGCATAATGGAACTCTTTCAAAAAGACCAAAAAATTTAGACACTAAATTCCTGTTCTGTCACATTTATATATGTAATCTTTCTGTTAAGTTTTGAGACAGGCTCTCCCTATGTAGTTCAGGTTGGCCTTGAACTCGTAGTGATCCTCCTGCTTCTGCCTCCCAAAGGCTGGGATTACAGCTGTGTGGCCACCACGCCCAGCTAACAGCTAATGCTATTCCTTGTACATAAGCTCTTTTTTCGGAGTCTGTGATACAGGGCAGCTACCTCCAGTTAGGTCAGGGCTTCTTTTCACACCTAAAAATACCCTGTGGTTACCCCTCTAGTGCAACTTGACTGAGCAGTTTCGTGATGATAAGGACTATGTTTCCTGGTCTGTCACTGCAGTGCCCAGCAGTCTGGCCAGTATGGGTGCTCAGAATGGTGTGTGTATGTTTTGGGTTTTTTGTTTGTTTTGAGAATAAGGTCTTGATATGTATTTTAGGCTGGCCTTAAACTACATAGCCCAGAGTATACTTAAATCCCTCAGTGATCCTCCTGCCTCAGCCTTCTGAGTGTGGGATTATAGGTCTGTGCTACCATACTAGCTCTGGAGGTATTCTTAAATGAATGAAGTGGAGGAAGGCTGGTGCTTATTCTCCCTGAAACGATTTATTTGATCTTCACTTTGTCCTCCAGGCAGTGGCTGCCCAGGACTAAGCTGGTCCCTTTGGGTGTGAACCAGGACCTTGACAAAGAAAAGATGCTAGAAGGCCGGAAGTCCAACATCCGCAAGTCAGTCCAGATCGCCTACCACAGGGCACTGCAGCACCGCAGTAAAGTGCAGGGTGAGCAGAGCAGCGAGACCAGCGACAGTGACTGATCCTGCCTGGCAGAGACTAGCCTTCAGAGCCCCGTGCCTCTCCTTCCCGTGCGCACTGTCCTGGAGTGGCTCCGGCCTCTGCACTGACTCATTCCTGGTCTTGGGGCCAGTCTCAGGGGAAGCTGGGTAGGGGAGGTCCCTCCTGCCTTGAGTGCAGCTGGACTGTACAGAACACTCCAAGGATCCACAGCAACTCAGTGCAAGGAGGGGAGCTCAAAAGCTTAAGAGAGCTCAAAAGCCTCAGGGTGTGTTGGGCAGGGTGTAGGCCAGCGTCAGCGTGCTGCTGAACAGGCCACCACTGTCGCTTGCTCGCCCCAGGAGACTCCACAACTGCCTAGAGGCTTGAAGCCCCTCCCGGTGGAGAAGGGAGCAGGCATCTGACCAGCCTAGCAGTGGGACTGATGTCTGTCCAGCGTGGAAATGGGGCACTAGGTGACCCCCTCCCCTGCTACTGTAAATAATGTAATTATCAGAGAATTTAAATTATTCTCATTTGTAACTGCGTTTCCGGGTCGCGCCAGAGTCATTTGGTACTAAAAAAAGACTGGGGCCTGTCCCCACTTCTCTTTCCTGTAGATTTTCCCCTACCTTTCGAGCTGGTTTGTATTTATTTCAAAGGAAGAAAATATATTGATTCTTAGAAAATAAAAGTCTACTTAGAATTATTTGTTCTTGCCTTCTACCAGCCCTCAAAGAGGGGGTTGTGCCCAGGGATAGTATGTAATTGGGCCCAAGTGGTTGCTCACTGCTATGCACTAGTTTATAAGACACAACAGCAAGGTATGGTGGTGCACACCTGTAATCCCAGCATGCTGACAGCTTGTGGCAGGAGGATTCCAAGTGTGAGTGCACTGTGGACAATTTCGACCTTAGCTCGGGGTACAGTTCAATGTGAAATACCTGGCTTTAATCCACCAAAAAAAATAATGATGAAAGTTCCATTTCCCACCGGTTTACAGCGGCAGGTCTGATGCTAGTACCTGTAAGTAAAGTGGTTTCATCTGACACCTACAGTACCTATGCAGTTGTTAATAGGTAGAGTATCTTCACAAAGATCCTGAGGTCAGGGGCTGGGGATTTAGCTCAGCGGCATAAGCGCCTGCCTTGCAAGCAGGCAGTCCTGAGTTCGATCCCTGGTACCGATAAAAAGGAAAAAGACAAAAAAAAAGATACTGAGGTTTGCAAAAGTTCAGTAACAACTAGGAATTCCAAGTGCTAAGATACGAGCTCAGTAGCCGAGTTCTCTGCTAGAAGCCTGGCCCAAGCCCTTCAGTCACTGTAGCAGCTCTTCCCTCTGCTTCACTGCAGAGACAGCGGGCATATGGAGCATCGCTTTCATTTCACCAACTGTCATTTGCAGTCCAACCAGTAATTGTTGCAGGAATGCCACCCAAGTAAAAGGACTAGGTGCCTGTGAGGTACCTTGCTGTACATGGGACAGTCACGGATAGATATGGTCGTCCAAGACCTTGTAGCCACTAAGGAATAAAACTGAGGCAATGACCCTATCGGCTTAATGCTGATGCTCGGCATGCCCTGCTAGCGGCTGCGCCCTGTGCATGATGTGCAGGTAAAGCAGATCTGGCCTTTTAACAACGTGCAATCCAATCACTTAGCTACCAGTGGCCCCAGATCACTATGCTAGAGGGTGAAAGATGTCCCAGAGTCCTGTTCCGAGTCACGTCTCCTCCGATCTTTGCTTTTACTCAGGCTCTTCCTGCAAGCCAGAAACATCACCTCTTCCGGTGGGCTACCTCCGGCCACACATGCGTACTCGGATGCAGTGGCCGCCCGGCTGCGCCTCCCGGAGCCAGCCTGCGCCTGGCACTACGAGTCCCTCCGCTGAGTCGGGGCCACCGGGTGAGGACAGATGTAAAGTCTGGGAAGGGGTTGGGCAGCCGCCGTGAGAGCTCGAGGATAAATCCTGCGGAGACGCTTGTGGAGACTCCGGGGGCGCCCAGGGGCCGGAACCGGGTTGGGCTTCCAGCCTGGCGACCTGGCAGGAGGCAGGCGGAGGTCGCGCTAGGGGAGGGTGTGGCGCCAAGAGGGCCACCCCGAGGGGTCCAAGGCCCAGCGGGTCACTGGGCAGAAACCAGCCGGGAGGACAGCGGGGTCGGCGCGACGCTGAGGAAGGCCGCCCACCCGCGCAGGGCCACGCCCGGCCCGCCCCCCGTCGGCGCCGCCTCGCCTCGGACTGGCTGCCGCCGCGGGGAGAGAGCGGCGCCTGCGCTCCACTTCCGGCACGACGGGCCGCGGGCGCTCCGCGCGCTGCTGGGTCTAGGCCGCTCGGAGCCGCGCTTCTGGGGCTGGGAGGGCTCGTCAGAGGGCCCGACCCGACCGGCGGAAGGGCGGAGGGACGAGCGAGAGGGGCGAGGCTGGGGGCCTGCGGGGCCGGTGCACGGGCGGGCCTCGCGGGCAAGGGCGGGGCGTGGCCACGCTGTGGGCGGAGCCTTGGGCGGCCGGAGGATCCGGAGTGGACGGGGCTTGTGTTGCAACCCTAGCACGCTTCCTTCGACCTGCAGTATGAAGCACAGGACGCTCGCCTGCAGCCCGGCCCTCTGGGCCTCTATCCCATGTCCACGCGCGGAGCTGTGCCTGGACCTGGTGTTAGCTTCTGGACAGTCCTTCCGGTGAGTGGTTTCATCTGAGGGGCCCCTCCCCAGCTTTGTGCTGCTGTCCAAGGGGCAGAGGAATGTTGGGGATGACAGAGAATGCACCTTTAGATTTAGAAAAGGAAATAAGCACTGCTTTGTCCAATGGAGGTGGTAAGTCTGCAGGGCTGTGAGGACAGGTTACTTGGTAATTAGTAGGTCAGCTTTGTAAACGAGGCATCAGAGGGACGAGAGGGACCCAAAGGGTGAAGGAAGGGAAGCAGTGTGAGGCCCATCTGCACCCGGGCGCAGGTGGAGAGAGCAGAGCCCTGCACACTGGAGCGGCGTGCTGGCCGGCCAGGTGTGGACACTGACGCAGACCGAGGAGCAGCTGCACTGCACTGTGTACCGCGGGAACAAGGGCTGGCTCGGCAGACCCACCCCAGAGGAGCTGGAGACCGTGTGCAAGTACTTCCAGCTGGATGTCAGCTTGGCCCAGCTGTACAAAGACTGGGGTGCCGTGGACTCCCACTTCCAGGAGGTGGCTCGGAAATTCCAAGGTGAGGACACTGCCGAGTGGAGGTCCGGGTACTTGTACATTGGTTATTTGGCTGTGACTCTATAAAAATGGGTCTTCTCTCTGCTTCATAGGATTTATGAGGAATAAAGGAGCCGAAAATAGTGCCTGGCACTTGTTATCATCATATTGATCACTATTATGAAATGATGGGGCCTAATCTTGGTAGTGTGGCCTGGAGCGGCTAACTTTATTCATTTTGTAAAGACGTAAGAGCATCCAGTATATGACTGGTGATAGAGCAGGACACAAACCTCTGCCTTCATGGTGCTTTCATTGTGACTCTTATCAGTGAAATGGGACAGCGATGTAGACCTCGTAAGTGCCACAAGAATGAGCGGTCTGGCATTGCTTTCTGTAGCAGTGCTGTCCCTCAGTATCCTGGGGCCCCCTCTGGTCCTCAGGGGTACGAGTGTTGCGCCAGGACCCCATCGAATGCCTTTTCTCCTTCATCTGTTCCTCCAACAACAACATCGCCCGCATCACCGGCATGGTGGAACGGCTCTGCCAGGCCCTCGGCCCTCGGCTTGTCCAGCTCGACGGTGTCTCCTACCATGGCTTTCCCAGCCTGCAGGCCCTAGCTGGTGAGTAGGTGGAGCCCTTAGCCCTGAGCTCCCTCGTCACCATCTGCCACTTGCCCCAGTACTGCCCCTGTCCAGAACCACCCTGCCCAGTCTGCACAGCCCATCATGCTTGCCCTCATGTCTGAGTATAGCTGCTCATCAGTAGCTCCAGTGCCTCATCAAAGAAAGCATCTGAGTGTACTGCTCAGTAGTTTGAGGGTCAGTACATGTGTTATGGGGACAGGCTGCGTCCCAGCTCTGTCTCTGCCTCAGCTCCATGCTGCAGTGGCTATGTCCGTGAAATGAAGATAATAGCATCCATTTGTTACAGCTGTCATGAGGTACAGTAAAAGGAGACGTGTCTGACACCTAGCAGGGTGCTTACCCCACAGGAAGTATGTGGAAAATTCAAGCTGGTGTCACTATAATAAAACAGTTTTTCACCCAAAGCACTTGTATGCTGTGAACAGCACAGTTACACAGAGGCACAGATATCAGCTGGCACATATAAGAACCACACAAGGCAAAGCACTTGAGGACTGCACAGCAAGGAGCTAGCCCACCTCAAAAACACATTTTTTTTTGACGCTCAGACATAAGGGTAAGGCATGATGGACGAGCAGACCAGGCAGGGCACTTAGGCAAAACAGCATTGTCATTGGGGTTCTTGAGAAAAATAAGCATGATAACACGCCTATGCACTTTGCCAGTGTGCGGTACCAGCACTTACTAAGGGAAGCTGTTAGGGCTGGGGATGTGGCTCAGTGTTAGAGTCCTTCCTTGCATGCACGAGGCCCTAGCTTTGATCTCCAGCACTATAAAAAATAATAATAATAGAAACTTTTGATCACTAAGATCATGGCTATGAACAATCTTGGGAAAAGTTAAGGAACTTGCCAGGTATGGTACTGCACACTTGTGATGCCAGTGTTTGGGAGGCTGATGTTCAAGATCATTCTGGACTACACAGCAAGATCCTCTCTGCCTCTGTCTGTCTGTCTGTCTGTCTCTCACACACATACACATACACTCACAGCCCTTAACCTTTTACTCTGTCATACAAGAGCCTCCTGTGCCCTGGGGGTGTGGGGTGGGAATTTAGGGAATGGGTACCTGTGGGACGTGTGCCTCACACACCTAAGCCCTGCGCTTACCCACTGCACAGGGCCAGAGGTGGAGGCTTGCCTTAGGAAGCTGGGCCTGGGCTACCGGGCCCGCTACGTGAGTGCCAGCGCCCGAGCCATCCTGGAAGAACGGGGTGGGCCAGCCTGGCTGCAGCAGCTTCAAGTGGCCCCCTACGAGGAGGCCCACAAGGCCCTCTGCACCCTCCCTGGGGTGGGCACCAAGGTGAGTCCCAAGGAGCTGGAGGTAATCCCGTGAGAAGCAGAGGGGAGGCTGGTGGATGCCTGGCTTCTGGAGGCAGAGCCAGGAGGAAAAAGGATACAAACATGTTCTGAGGGAAAAGAGCAGAGTGCAGAAAAACTTGAAAGTGAATATTTAATGATGTTTTAGAAAGCCCATTTGTGTAGGCAAATTATATGTGCTGCTGTCTTATGCAGAAATTACCAAGGGGAACTGTAGGGAAGTTCACAGTGGCTACTTTTGGGGAGAAAAACTTTTCATTTCCTCCTTTTCTTGAAATTATGTCCTTAAAGAACATTTTGTTCGGGGATTTAATTCAGTGGTGTAAGCACCTGCCTTGCACGCACACCGTCCATGAGTTCGATCCCCGGTACCAAAAAAAAAGAATGTCTTGTTCATTGTAAGTTAACTGACAGTAAGATGATTGGAAGTTGGGAATTATTTTGTTCTTCTTTATTCTTCTCTGCAGCTTAAAAAATGAATTTTCATTAAAGAGGCTTTTTAATAGACCCTGGGTGCAGGCCTGATGCTAATCTTGGTACTGCCTGTTCCCAGTAATGTGACTGGGCCCTTTCAAAGCCTCCATTTTCTTGTCTGCTCTCCCTGACGATGAGAGCATGTTGAAGCCCAGGTTGGAGGGTGTTTAGTGGCAGCTCTTAGAGCACCACGAGAGTGCTTAACGGGTGATGTATACTGCTGGAGAACACAGAGCAGTAGTAACCTCAGAGTCAGGAAGCACGGCTGGCTGGGTCCTGCTGCCCTCCATACTGTACATCTGTCTCTCCAAGGTGGCTGACTGCATCTGCCTCATGGCTCTAGACAAACCGCAGGCTGTGCCTGTGGACGTCCACATGTGGCAGATTGCCCAGCATGACTACAGCTGGCACCCCAGCATGTCCTGGGCCAAGGGCCCAAGTCCCAAGGCCAACAAGGAACTGGGTGAGAAGGGGCGTGCTGGGCACTGAGCAGGGGTCAAAGAAATTTCCCACTCTTCCTCCAGCCCTGGGGCCAATTCATGCAGCTTCCTTGCTTCTGATTTAGGGGACTTCTTCCGGTGCCTGTGGGGACCTTACGCTGGCTGGGCCCAAGCAGTGAGTGTGCCTAGGTTCCCCTGGTCTCCAGCCCAGTCCCTAAAGGAGTCTCCAGTCACGACCCATGGACTGTGCCCCTGCTCCAGTGACCCTAAAGCACTCTCCAGCCTCCCCTCCCCTGACCCTTGCAGCTGTGCCCCCTCTTGCTGTCACCAGCTCCAACAGCCCTGCCCAGGATATCCGCCTTCCCACAGCCGCCTCCTGCCCCTACAGGTGCTCTTCTGTGCTGACCTGCGCCGACCCCACCACCACGCTCCGGAGCCGCCAGCAAAGCTTAAGAGAGCACTCTAGAGATCGAGCATAGTGGGGCCCTGGACAAAGAAATTCTCCAGAAGGCTTTCCTGTCAGTCAACACCCCGTCCCCCACCCACCCTGTCTCAGGTCAGGAAGGGATCCCTGCAACTACCTCAGGGGCCAGGCACCCCCAAATCGTCCATTTGCACAACAAGGTGGGGTGGGAAGAGACTGGGAAGGCAGAGCTGTCTGGTTTTATCTTCTTCCCTTTATTATAAGAAGGAACAATAAAATAGAAATATTTATATGGAAAATGTGATGCGTGAGAGGGCGGGGGTACAGAAGGCATGGGGCAGAGTGTCTCCCCAGTTCAAGGAGAAAGGGGAGCAGGCTGCCCCCAGCCCTTTCCATGGAGGAAACCTGGCGCCAACTAGGGCCTAATGCTGGGGTGGCAGTGTAGGGGACAGCTCTGGGCCTGGCTCCACACAGCAGTCTCGACAGCAGTAGCCAGCTGCCGGCCCTGCTTTGGAGAGAGCAGAGCTGGCTGTGGCAGGCCGCCTCTCAGGCCCAGGCCTCTTCCCAGCCCACCCCTCCACAGACCTGGTCCTCACCTCCCGCCGGGGATGTCAGCAGCTCCCCGTGGCTCGCCAGGTGGCCGTGCCCCTCCTGGCTGGTGCCCAGCTGCAGCTTCCGCATGTGCCGCACCACAGCTGTGGCATTGAAGGCTTGCTGTGGGGACAGGGGAGAGGGGAGGAGAAGCTGGCAGGCCAGGCCGGGCTCTCAACGGGATCCTGCTCTCTTCATTTGGGTTATGCAGTGGTGCTGCGGAAAGCACCCAAACCTCTGCACGCCTGTTAAGTTAAACTTGGTCACACTTTCACGATCACACGCTGATATGCCCACAGCTTGCTGTTCCAAACTGCACAGCAGCATCAGGCAGTGTGCAAAGCACTCGAATGGTAACTTGTTTAATCCACACACAACCCTCAGGCAAGCACTGTTAAGAGTTTCAGAGGAAGAAACTGAGCTGCAGAAATGTTAAATAATTTACGTGTGTGTGTGTGTGTGTGTGAGTGATTTTCTATTCAGTTTATCCCTGAGAGGTCACATTTACCACATCCAAAACTACAGTCATCCTCTCCAGACGCATTTCTGCTCCTGGGATGACTGTCCAGAGTGATGGTCCTGCTGTCCTCCGGTCCCTGAGCAGGTGCCTCCCGCTCCTCGTCCACTGCAGCACTTCTGTGCTCCGCTTCCTCAGGCTGTCCTGTCCTCACCCACTGTCTGTCTTGCTGCTGCTCTGGGAGGCTGGTGTCTCTCTCCTGCATCTCTGCCCCAGCCCCTCTCGGGGTCTCCCACGGTTCATGCCACTGCTGTCTGTACCCTGAGAGCCCCTTCCAAAGGGCAGACTCCTGCCTCGAATCGTCCTGGGACTCCTCAACATCCCAGCATCAAGTTGGTGCTCCCCTGTGGCTTCGAGACCTGAGCCACTGGCCCAGCCGCGCTTCTCCAGCTGGGGTGCTGCTGCTCAAGGCCGTTACGGCTCCCACCAGCACGTCCTGAGAAGCCACACAGGCCCCTGCTCTGTGAACCTTTGCACTGCTGCTCTCTCTGCCTGGCTAATCCCTGCTTGGCCCACAGGTCTGCCCCGTAGGCTGGGTCAGTCGCTGCCTCCTGAAGAATAGGCTATGCCTTTAAACTTGAGGGTCTGGGACCCTCTCTCGAATTGAGTATCACACAGTGGTTATTAAATGAATGAACAAACACCTTGGGTCTTTTGGACAGCATCCCAGACTAGTAACTTCTGTCCAGCAGCTGTGCAGGCTGCCTGGCTGGTTGGGGGGTGGCCTGAGGAGGCTGGCTTGGGACACAGGGCCTTGGGCTCACCTTCCACTTGCTCTTGGCAAAGTTCTTCTTGATCTGCTCGCTCACCGACTGGTGGATATTCTTATCGAGAGCCGTATCTCCAGCAATCCTGAGGTGGGGGGACATGCAGGGTGCCTATGAGGACAGAACAGGCTGGGCCAGGCCACACCCAACCCATAGCATGCGGGGGCTCTCACCATGGGTGCTGCAAGGCCTGCTCACAGGTGAACCTCTTCTCTGGGTCCTTCTCCATCAAATGCCGGATGAAATCTTTGGCTGAACCCCAAGATAAAAGCAAAGATACAGCAGGTCAGTGCCTGTGAACACCCAACACAGTACTCACTCCCCAGGGCAGCACTGCACACACCAAGACAGAGGCCAGATCTGCCTGTGCAGCACCCTGTCTTGTTCTAGGGCCCCCACCCCAACTCAAAGTCCTCTCCCCTTCAGCATGGTCAAGATCACACGTATTCACAGTTGGTAACACCGCCACCGGAGTGCTTCTGAGGAGGGGACACAAATGGAAGGATAGAAATGTTTATGGCAGTGTTTTAGGCATTAGGGAGTCAATCGGGGGAGATATTTCCAAAAATACTATGTTTGAAGATTGGCTAACTGACTGACTGCCTATAGTTTCTCGGCCTGCACCCCAGCAGATGGGTGTCTGCTCTCAGCCCACTATCTGGGCTGGGGAATCGGAAGGAAGGCAGGCGGTGAGGATGCACCAGAGCAGATAAAGGACACACCACCAGCAGGGCCCAGGAGAGGAAGGTGAACCCCAAATTACCAGAGTCAGAGATATCGTCCCAGTAAGGAGAGTCAAACTCATACTCGGCCTTCAAAATCTGTTCAAAGAGTTTGGCATCGTTCTCGTCATAGAAGGGGGGGTAACCGCAGAGCCTGGGCGGGAGAAACTGGTCTCGTTTCCATTTCAGCGGCACCCTGGACTCTAGGCTCTAGCTCAGGGGCAGGACGGGGGAGAGGAGGGCCCACAGGAAGAGGGTCCCTTGCAGAAGCTGCTCCTGCCTCCTCAGCGACACTGCGCCCTGCCCGTAAGGGGGCTGAATCCAGGCCCTTTGCTCTGAGCTACATCCGCAGCCCTCTGTAATTTTCTTTTCTTTCAGAAACAAGGTCTCGCTAAGTTGCTAAGCTGCCTAGGTTGGGCTTGAACTGGCAATCTTCCTGCAGGCGCCACCACACGCGGCTTACTCCGGTCTTTTTGTTCCTCGATATTGCCACCATTTGCCATTCTTGGGGCCTCTGCCCCTGCCTAACCCCTTCTTCCCCCAAACTTCAAATGTCCAATTCCTCACTTCACTCAAGATGCCACTTCGCCGTCTCCAGAGTGCCGCCCTGGCCTACCTGGAACGGCATCCACCCCCTCCTACTCCTGCCCTGCATTTTTCTTCACAGCATTCATGTTATCTCTTGACAGCACTTTATAGATCAATCTACTTTCCAATTTCCTGCTTCCCTACTATAGTGTCAGCTCTCCAGGGCAGGCATGTGGTCTGCTAAGTCCTCAGCTGGACATAGTGCCCGAAACATAGTATCTACTGAATGAAGTGAGGGTAGTAATTAACAGGCAGATACAACTGTTGGGGGAGGTCGGGGAGACACTTGTGGAGCACGGTGCACCGGGCCATGCCCCCACTTACAGGATGTAGGCGATGACCCCAATGGACCAGCAGTCCACGGCCTTGTTGTAGGGTTTCTGGGCCAGCACTTCAGGGGCTATGGTAGAATGGGGACAGGGTGGTAACAAGTTTTTGCCTGCAGCTCCTGGTTCCTTCCCTGCCCACAGCCTTAGCCCAGGGCTCTCCGCACCCACGTAGCCAGGGGTCCCACAGGCTGTGGAGAGCACGCTGCCTGGATCTTCCATCTTGGAGAGGCCAAAGTCTGAGATCATGATCTTAGAGTCCTCATCCAGGCTGTAGTAGAGCAGATTCTCTGGCTTGGAGCGGGGAAGACGGGAAGCCACAGTCAGGGGCCGGCTTGCCTGGGAAACGGCGAACCCCAATAGCCACTGGCCAGCCAGATGGCTTCCATCTTGGCTGAAGGCAGAAGGAACTCAAGGAAGCTCTCAGCCAGGACAAGGGCCAGGGGAGGTGGGAGGAAATTCTCTGTAAGCCAGAGGAACCCTTTGGAACATCTCCGTGTGCCAGCACTGGCGGAGGGCCTGATGGGTTTCCTCCTCGCCACATCCCCTGCCGGCCGGAAGAAGCCCATTTCCAGGTGAGAGGCCAGGTGACCTGCCTGAGTGTTCGGCCAAGCAAGGACCATGCCGACACAGTACTGTGTCCGACGCAGGACCGTGCTTACTGCACACAGCAAGACAGGCCAGAGTCAAACACAGAGCTGGTCACCTCCTGGACCAGACTGAGACTGCCACACATGCCCCATCCCTGCCTGGGAGCAGATTTCAGGCCTCCCTGCTTATGCTTTGCTGTCCTGACCAAGGCTGTCTACAAAGAGCAAGGGGAATTTACATGATAGAAAAGCACACGACACCTTACCTAGTAAAATTACAGTACCAGTCCCTAATCTGAAATGGCGAGCAGTGCTTCAGGGCACTTTGCAGGTGGCTGGTCATGGCTCCACAGTAAGCAGTGAGGTGTTCACAGAAGTCCCACCCGGGGCACCCTGTGAGCCCCACCTTGAGATCTCGGTGGACGATGCCCAAGTCGTGCAGGTACTTGACGGCATCCAGCACCTGGAAAATGAGGCGGCTGGCGTCGCGCTCCGTGTAGAAGCCTTTTTCTACGATGCGGTCAAACAGCTCCCCACCTGACACCCTGTAGCAGGGAACAGACGGTGTGGCCAGGGGATAATGGGAGCAGGGGTGGGGGGTAAGGGGCAGCAGTGCTACTCACAGCTGCATGATAAGGTAGAGGTGGCCGCCACTCTCATAGATGTCGTCCAGGGCCACGATGTTGGGGTGCTTGATCCTGAAAAGAGAAACGAGTACTGCCCAGCCACCACCCCAGTGCCTGCACCCCTGGCGAGACAAACCGTGGATCTGGCACCACCAGAAAAAGATGATTTATAGGATGAATTAGTTTCTTGGAAGGTAAAGAGAAAGGAGCAGTCAGGGCTCTGACAGCATGCAGGCCTAGGTCCACATCCTGGTTTTGTAAGACGCTACGTGCACCAGCCTTTTTGCACAATAGCCCCAGTGGACAGCAGGTACCTAAGACCTGTGTTACACCTATGTCAGCCTGCACCCCAAAGGTCAGCCATGCACCCTGAGCCTTCTCTGCTCATCACCATCTCTCCAGTGTGTAGTACGGGTGTGCAGTAATGCTCACTGAGCCAAATGTGGGTTTTGCCTTAGTTTTGTCATCTCTAAAATGCAGCCAGGGACAGGACTTCTTCCCAGGGCACAGGTGGCACAGGTGAGCTGCCTGGGGCAGTCAACACTCAGTGGACAGACCAGTAAGGGAGACTGATCTTGGAGAGGAAACCGTGGCTCTGGGCAAGTCCCTGGTTCTCTCTGGGCCTTGTTCTCCCACTTTCACTCCGTGATAGTTGAGATGATCATTTCTCTCCTGTCTGGGGTAGCTGGGAAGCTCAGGGGAGAGAACGGAAGTGAAGGTTCTCTACAAGCTTTCCAGTGTGAGCCAGACGTTGCAATTAGGGGCAGCAGGGTCAGCAGACACATCTCTGCCGCATGTGTGAATGTGTGGGCAGAAACTGAAGCAGGTCTAGATATAGCAGTGGCTGAGGCATGGGTTCAAACCATGCTTGAGGGTTGACCTTGGACCTGATTGAGCAGATCAGCCCACTGGAAATAAATCCTGGCACATCAGTTGAATCTCCCTTGTTAGCTGTTGTCCCAGCCACTCAAAATAATTGTTCCCATACTCCTGTCAAGTGGAGGTCTTATCTCTATTTTATAAATGAGACCACAAGGACCAGAGAGCTTAAATAGTTTGTCCAAAGCAGGAGAAGGGCAGAAGGGGTCGAGGCAAAGTCAGTCTGGGTCCAGACTGGCTGTGGCTGACGCACTTGTGTAGAACAGCGATCTCGTTCTCCATGCTGCCCTCCTTGCCCTCCAGGGCCTTCTTGGCAATGCACTTGATGGCCACTAGCTTCTGGGTCCTCTTATCTTCTGCCAGGATGACCTCTGAGAAGGCACCCCTGCAGGGAAGAAGGTTCAGGAGGTGAGGACCGTGGTTGCCACATCCCTCAGCCTGACTCCACCCCTGTGGATTAGGTCAACACCTCTGGGTTAGGAAGTGTGATGAGTCTCCCCAAGCACCTGTCTACTGTCTACTCCAGTGGGGGCCACCAACCCAGAGGTGACCAACCATAGTTCATCCCCTTGCGGTGGGCACTGGCCATGTGATGCAGGGCCACCTACTGGCACTGTGAGAATGAGGCACTCTCTCCTGTGAAGTTGGTAGGATGCAAGCCTGGTGCAGAGGCAAAGCCTACTTGAGACTGAAGCCAACACAAAGGAAACCAGACCTGAAAAAGGGTCAAAGACCATTTCCGGACATCACGGGGGCCCTGGGTCCAACCAGGCCTGAAGTCTACCCTGAGCGTTTAGATAATACATGTGACTGATTCATCCTTTTCCTGCCAAAGCCAATCTGGGTCACAGCTAATTTAATATCTTGCAAAATCCTGAAGAGCCATCATCATTGCCTGGGAACTTTTTAGAAATGTAGACTCTCAGCACATCAGACTTCCTAAATCAAAATCTACATTTGAGCAAGGCCCTCAGTTAGTATGTTCCCTGAAGTTTAGGAAACAGGCTTCTAGAAAGGAGCAAATAATTTCACTTACTCTAACTCACTGATTAAGAAGGATTGGCTAGGGTTTTCTTTTCCCATCTGTTTGCTTTCCCTTAGTGATATAAAGTCAAATCAGCCAGGTTGGTGTCTATGCCTATAATCCCAGCTACTAGAGAGTCAGAGACAAGAAGGACTTCAAGTTCAAGGCCAGTATGAGCAATTTAGAATACCCTGCCTCAAAATTTAAAAATATATTTTATAAATCTCAGTAGTAGAATACTTGCTTAGCATGTATGAGGATCTGGTTTCAATTTCCAGCGCCACAGACATTTTTGTAAAAAGTCATAAAGATGGCAAACGCAAAGTCCTGAGTTTGATTCATAAAAGTCATAATGAAAAGTATTCACTGTGGTATCACTTTAACCATCAGGGATCAGGAACAACTGCGTCACCACGGTACTGGTCTCCAGCTTTGGCTCTCCCCAGTCCACCTCCACATTGGCCGGTCTGATAGTCTGGAATTGAAGACCCACACTAGGTTTTGAATGTCTTCCTATGGCCAGGTGTGGTAGCCATGCCTACACTCCCAATGCTTGGGAGGCTGAGGCAAGAGGACTGCTGGGGGTTAATTCAAGGCCAGCCTGGGCTACATAGCAAGACCCTGTCTTGAAAGAAAACTGAAAAAAGCTTCCTATGGCCCACAGGAAAACACCCAGTCTTCTTAGCCTGGTTTTCAAAACCCTGCACACTCTGTTCCATCCCATCTCCATCTTAAGCCCTATCAGGCTCTGTACCTTTTCCTACATGTATCGTGCCTCTGACCCATCGCTTGTACAGTAGGTCGCAGCCCAGGAATTCCACAGCAGTACTGTATGAGACTGTCAGCTATGAACAAACCCAGCTCACGAAAATTCTCTTGGAATGGAACTCCCCGTTAGTCAGCTGGCACTTCCCGTTCTTTCCCTTCTGCCCGGGTGCCTCTTCCTCTCTGAAGGCCTCCGGTCCTTCAGCCCAGTTCTAATGCCCTTTCTCCAGGCTGTCTCAGCTCCACACAGGCCTCATCCCCAGCCCCAGCAGAGCACAGCACACACTCGTGTCACCTTCTGTGCTTCTGCCTTCCCCACACGTCCAGGGCCAACTTGATGGGCACAGACCACGTTTTAGTTGTTTCTGGATTCCCAGCACCAAGAACAGAGCCATGTCCAGCCTCAGTTTCCAAACCCAGGCTAGGAAGCCCAGGTCCTGCAGACGAGCTGGGTAAGTGGCCCTTTCATCCTCTGCTACTTCCTTCTCTTTGTTAGGAACGTCTGGCTGTGCAAAAGCAGCCCCTGACCCAACTACTGCCAGCCAGAAATGAAAAGCCTGGGTCAGTCTGGGCTGTGGCCTAGGCTGTAGAAACAGGAAGTGTTGACCAGCTAAGCAGAGGAAGCAGCACCTGGCCCTGGTCTCCCGGCGCCTCAGGAGTGAGGCTCTTCCCAATTCCATCCCCACCCTGCTCCAAGACTCACGTGCCCAGAACATCTCGGAAGTCATAGATGTCCCGAATGTTCTCCGCCTGCTTCCAGCTGGGGCCTTCCACTGCCCCCGGCATGGCCCACTGCTCCCTGGCCACAGCCAGGGCTCCTGAGGGGAAAGGAAGGAGGAGACTCAGCCAGGTCCAGCCTTCCCTCCAGAAATTAACCACATCCCCCATTCGGTCCTGCAACCTACACCAAAGACTCACCCCTGATCCATTCATTTAATAAAATCTTTTGACATTCATTCATTCTCCAGTTATGTGCTCATTCAAGAACATTCCTTCTGCAAATTCTTCGGCCCAGAGAAAAAGTATTTTCATGATGGCAACGTAATTTTTTTACTTAACAAAGTCATGCATTTCTTTATGTCTTTATTGACATTCGATTCCCAGTTACTCCTGCTCCAAATTCAGACACCCAAGGAAACCCTGCTCTCTGAGAGGACAGTAATGACACCCCAGAGCAGCCTGTGGGGGTACAGGGCCCTGGAAGATGCCCTGTCTCAGAGACTAGCAGTGTCCTAGCCTTACCCTGGGAATTGCTGGGGTGTCTTCTCTCCCCCTCCTCCTCCCTTCCCTGGCCTCTCGGAAATCAGGTTTCCGGCAGCTGGGGCTTCCAGCAATATCTCAGCCACGTTTTTAAATAGCTCCTTCTCACTGTTACCACAGCAACAACAGCCACAGCTGGAACTCCCCAGGCCTCTCCCTGCGGACTCCTCCTCTGGGTCCTGGCAGCTGAGTACTCTCACCCTGTCTTCCCTCCTTGTTTCATCCCACCCTGATTCTGCCTGTGAGGCCTCTGCTCATCCTGTAGGAAAGAATGAGCTCTCTCCCTACTTATCAGATGGGAAACGGGAAGACTGAGGTCAGAGGTGGGTAGGTGCCCAAATGACACCAGTGGGGGTTCCAGGCAACTTGGCTGAGGGCAGAGGCCATAGAAGAGCCATCCGCCCAGCTGGTCTTTCTAACTGGGGCCCCGTTGGGACAACACAGCCTCACAGCCCCATCAGGGGCCACAGAGGGCAAAGCCAAACACAGCCCAGCATGTTGCATGGCCTCTGGCTGGTTCTCCTTCACCGTCCCGGCCAGGAAGAGGGCCTGGTGTAGGACTCTTCCTTTGGGACTCGGCTCCAGGGCAGAAACTGACAAAGTGAGAAAGGAAACCTGATGGCAAGCTCCAGCAGCAGTCTCAGGGGCACCCACAGCCCCAGTAGACAGAACCCTTGTATTTCTACATACATCCCTGCACCAGAAACCCCCCAAGCCTCATCCACACCCCTGAACCCAGACACCTGCCTGCAGGACCTGTCTTGTATCCAGACAGTACATCACCTGCTCTCCTGTGCATACCTAGATGTCAGCATACATGTCCACACAGCCTCCCTAGGTACCCTAACCCTGACACCTGCCCCCAATGCCCCTCACTCAGACTTTTCTTCTCCTCCTTCTCCTCCTCCTCCTTCTTCTTCCTCTTCTTTTTTTTTTTGAAACAGAGTCTGGCTATGTAGTCCAGCCTGGCCTTGAACTCCCACCAGTCCTCCTGCCTCAGCCTTCTTGGTGCTGGGATCACCGGCCTGCACCACCATCCCGAGTTCTCACTCAGACTCTTACACTAAAAAGCACACATTCCAGCCAGGCGGCAAGGCTGTGCCAAGAGGATCACAAATTCAAGGCCAGGCTTCAGACCTTGCTGAAAAAAACAAAAAAGACAAAACCTACATCCATGCACACCTGCACAAAATGAGCAGAGCACATCCCTGTAAGCCAGGCATCCGGCTTGCTGCGCACCTGCCCCCATCCTGCTCCTCTCCTCTATGCCTCAAAGTCCCCTCTCCCCCGTCCCCCAAACCAAATCTCAACTTCTTACACACCCGATTCCATCACAGTGCAGGCTGACCCCCAGCCCCGTGAGACCTCAGCACCCTCAGCACCTGGTCACGGCATCCCCACGACGCCCCGCACCGGCCCCGCCCGGCCCGGCACCTACGCCCCGCCGACCTCCCGGGGCGCCCGCCCTGCGCCCCGCGCGGAGCGCCCGAGACCCCGGCCCGCCCGGCCCGCCGCCGCACCTGCTCCCCGCCCGGCCCCGCACCGCCGCCCGCCCGGCCCGGCAGCGAACCTGCAGTGCGCGCGGCGCGAGGTGGCGGTGTGCGCTCCGGCTCCGGCTCCGGCTCCGGCTCCGGCCGCGCTGATGTCAGCGGGGAGGAGTCTGCGCCGGCGGGCGGCGGGCGCGCAACCGCCTGCGGCCGGCGGGGTCCGGGAGGGGGCGCGTGCGGGCGGGACCCGAACTCGCGGCTCCGAGGGCCCGCCGCCCGCCCGCCCGCAGCTTCAGGGCGCACCGCCGCGCCCACCCCGGAGCCCCGAGGGCACTGGGCGCTGACTGGGCCCGGTGCAGGGCGAGGCCCCCAGGAGAAGGGCAGGGCCGAGCCGCCAGCCCCAGGAGTCCGGGCCGCTGGTCAGCTGAGGCCTGGGTCCGCAGACAGGCCGGGCCAGACCCCAGCCCGGCCCAGGAGGCGTGACGCCCGGAGGCCAGGGCGAGGGAGGCACCGGACACTGGAGGGAGGGAGCCAGAGGGCACCGAGGGCCGCGTGCCTGGGCCCGGCGGGGCCGGGGTGGGGTGGCCCCCGGGACGCACCCAACGAGGTCCCGCAGGCCGCCCGGGGGCCCTGGGCAGTGGCTCAGTGCTGGCCGCCCGGGGGCCCTGGGCAGTGGCTCAGTGCTGGCCCCAGGCGGGGACTGAGGAGGGATTGCCTCCAGCACCCCCTGGCCTCTCCCAGATTCCTGCACTTTGCAGGGAAAGTGGAGAGCACAGAGCTGGGCCCACGAAGGGACGGGCTCGGCCCCTTTGTTGTAGGAGGTCAGTTTATTACCCTCCTCTCAGGCCAAAGGGAAGCTGCTGAGGTGCATCATGCTTTACTAATGCCCAAGCCTGTGTTTCTTCACCTGGAAATGGGGATATTCGCGTCTAAAATTCTCTGGAGAATTTGACGGCCCATGGGAAGTGCTTAGCACACACTGCGAAATGTGAGAGCTAGACCAGCCTGAGCAACAGGAGGAGACTCCATCTTTAAAAACAAACAAACTTTCTCTGTTGCTGAAAACAAAAAAGTCAACTTGAGCAGTTTTTTTTCTTTTTCCTTTTTATCGGTACCGGGGATCAAACTAGCGACTGCCTGCTTGCAAGGCAGGCGCTTATGCTGCTGAGCTAAATCCCCAGGCCCTAACTTGAGTAATTTTTTGAAGATAGTGATATGTAATATAACCACAGTTGTTCCTATCGACCATTCCTATCATTTGACTTTGAAATCCAGTATCACTACTTCGTTGTTGTCATCGTTTGGCTTTTGTTGTTCCTTTGCCTTCTAATTTTTCTGTGCTTTTTTTCCTCTTTAAAAATAAGTAAATAAAAAGTCAAATCGTACATTATTCTGAAATCATAGCCAACAGTGAAAGGCAAATTTCAGGTCTTCAGACTGGGGAAATGTTTAATAGATTATGGAGACAGGTGTTTTGGCACATGCCTACAATCCCAGCACTTGGAGGCTGAGGCAGGAGAATTACTTCGAGTTCAAGGTCAGCCTGTGCTATGAAGTGAGTTCAAAACCATCCTGAACTGCATAACGAAACCCTGTCTCAGACAAAAAAAAACAAATTTTTTTTTTGTTCTGCCGAAGTCCAGCTGAAAAAAAAATCGATGGATACTTTTATTATATAAATACATAAAATCCATAACAAAGAATCTCCAACATGGTCAAAGGATACAGTGAAACACAATAAACCTGGGACATTTTCTATCTCACTAGCAATAAAAAAGTACAAACTAAAAGAAGAGGTCGTTTATAGCCTTTCAAATTTGAAGTTTAAAATATTGGTAGGGCTGGGGAATTAACTCAGTGACACAAGCACCTCTCTGGCAAGTGGAAGGGTGTGTGTTCAACCCCTGGTACCAAAAAAATAAAAATAAAATTGCTAATACCAAAGGCTTGTCTGTGTACTCCTAGGTTCTGGTGGGAATGACTTGCTGAACAAGGTCTGCTGGAAAGCAATTTGGCAATGCACGTTAAAGCTTAATAGTGTCCAGGCTTTTTGATCCAAGAATTCCTTTTCTGGGAGTGGATTTGGGGAAACAGTTCTAAGTCACGACAAAGTTTCTTCCCACTATTCCAGTCGGGCTCCAGACTTGTGGGGCTTCCCCGCTGCCTCACAGCACCTCCCACTGCTCCCACTTTGTTCTCCTCTCAGGAGGCTCGGAACATTTACAGATCTCATGGATCTTCCTTGGCCAACATGGGCCTGCTTTGAGGCCACGATCCTGTGCCTTTCCTCTGATCCTCCCAGATGCCAGTGCTGTAATTTGTCACTGAGAGTGGGGGCAGCCTGGAGGAAGATGTGTAGAACTGAACTCTGAAGTTTAAACCTCACCACCAGCTATCTGATCCGGCCCCTCCCGTTTGGAATTCCAGTCTCCTCAACCATAAAATACGTGCAGTACTGCTGCTCTTTCTGACGTGGGGTTGGGGCAATGACAAATGAGTTAACTCACGCACCTGGTTGGTATCATCCTTGGTGAATTCTTTGCAGAATCGCCCTCCCAGAACTGTTTCAACAATATGCTCTGAGCTTTCAAAGTTGTGATAAGAAATCATCCCTTTAATTAAAAAGGGAAAAAATCGTTCTATTAAACAATTGCCATTTTTTTTTGTTTGTTGTTTTTTAAGAAATGGTCTTGCTATATAGTTCATATGCACTCACCATGTAGCCCAGGCTGGCCTTGAACTCCCAGCAGTCCTCCTGCCTCAGCCTGTCCAGTGCTGGGGTTATAGGAGTGCACTACCATGCCTGGCTCAATCTTCATTTGATGTCAAATTTAGGGAAAATAATTTTCGATTTTTTCAATATATTGGAATCATTTTCAATTTATTCCAATAAATCATTGGATTTTTTTTTTTCAGTAAAACTGGGAGTTGCCTTTTCCTCTAATATCAAAATATTCTTGCCCAAAAGAAATAAGAGGGCTAGGCAAGCACCGTCTTTCTACGGTCAATTTATTTGCTTTCCATTTTTGCCTTGGCTTTCAAGCATCACAGCACTATCTAGTGCTTAAGGAGAACAGCTCCATTAAACTTAGTAGGCTATGTGTTTTACGAAAATCACTGTACATATCTTTGATTATATGCTATCTTAAATCTTTTCCTAGGAGAAGGGAAGGAAAAAGCAAGATATGGTTTAAAAAGCCAGGTGTGGGAGCTGGGGATTTAGCTCAGCGGCATAAGCGCCTGCCTTGCAAGTGTGTGGTTGTGAGTTCAATCCCTGGTACCGATAAAAAAGAGAAAGACCAAAAAAAAAAAAAAAAAAAAAAAAAAAGCCAGGATGTGGGGCACACTTCTGTAATCCCAGCATTTGGAAGGCTGAGGCAGGAGGACCATTGCAAGTTCGAGACCAGCCTGGGCTACAAAGTGAGCCCAAGGCAAGCCTGAACTGCATGGCAAGACCTTGTCTCAAAAAGACAAAAAAAAAAAAAATATGGTTTAAAAATAATGCTTGACTTGCCAATGTGCTCGCTATATCAGCCAGGATAAAGATTTGGTTTCTCTAACAGACAACTAAAATAATAGAGACTTAAATAAAATGGAAGTATATAACAATCTGACTATAAACAGTCCCAGGGTCAGAGTGGCACTGGCTGCTGCCTCCTTCCTGTCTTTCTGGTGCTCTCTGACCACATTTCGAGGCTGGCAGTTTCCATCCCTTCCCCAGGGACATGGCCACACAGAGGGCACACACCCCTTGGGACCGGGGCCCATGGCCTTGTTCTTACAGCAGTCTTTTCCACCTCCATCCACAAGTCACTGACCAAAACCCAGCCATACGGTCACACCTCGCTGCGAAGGAAGCTGATGCGTTCAGTCTTTCAGAAGCATGTGTTCAAACAGAAGTCAGGACCACTGTCACTCTAGAAGGAAGTGGCGCGGCCACCAGCTCCTCCACTAGTCTTTTTGTACGTGTTTGTGCTCTCAGGAGGACGTCTGTCTTGCCTTTTCTGATCATCCCAGCCTCCTCTCTGCTACTAGAGCACAGCTCATGTTCACTTGGAGTGCTAGTATGGCGCTTCTCTCTACACGGTCCACCCTGGCTCCCCACAATCCAGGAAAGTGATTCTCAAGCCTACATGGTGGTGCATGCCTGTAATCCCAGCATTCAGGAGGCTGAGGCAGGAGGATCAGTGCGAGTTCAAGTCTAGCCTCAACTATAAAGTCAGCTCAAAACCTGCCTGAACTGTGTAGGGAGACTGGCTCAAAAAGGAAAAGAAACAAACAAACAAATAAAAACAACTTAATGTACACTAGGAATCAGCTAAAAGACATTTTTGTCACTTTTTTTTTTTTTTTTTTTTTTTTTGCAGTGGCATTTCCCTGCATTGCCTAAGCTGGCCTGAAACTCCCAGACTCAGGCCCAGGGCTCAAGTAGTCTTCTGCCCCCAGCCACCGAGTAGCCAGGTCTGCAACAGAACAAGCTTGAAGCTCAGAGGTATGGGGCATAGGCTCAGCACCTTTTCACATGCCCAGGTAAGGGGACGCTGCTGGCCCAGGCACCCACTTTGAGAAGCTCTGACTTGGAGACCACAGCCCCTGGTGCCCCTCACGCTGCCACACCTGCCTCTCCAAGCCAGTGGCTGGCTCTTTGCACCCCAGCTCCCCGCTGCTCTTTCTTGGGAGTATCAGCCTCTGCCTGGCAACGCCCTGCCCATCTTCCCAGGCCTCCTGGTGCTGAGGCTGCTGCGAGGTCTCTCTCTGAGCCTGCACACCGCCTCGGATCCTGTCACAGCACCCACTGCCAGCGTAGTGTGTCCAGCGGCGGCCTTAGCAGGCTCAGGTGCTCCACTGCTCCCAGGTCGGGTGCGGCATCACCAACTGGGGAACCAAAGTATGAACCAGGAAATAGAGATGAGCAGATACCACCTGGGTGGGCGAAGAGACCCAGGTGGGGTCACACGGAGCTGAATCCGAGTCCCAGCCCTGGCCACCTTTCTGTAAACTTCTGGCCTTCTGGTCCTTCTCAGTAGTACCTGCAGCAGACCATGGTGCATGGCCCCCAGAGTGCAAAGGTGGAGACAGGGCTGGGCGCCCTTCCTGGTCAGGGCTTCATCTCCCAGCTCTCACGCACCCTTATGTTTTTCAAGGGCAATTACAGGCATCTAGGCCTCTACACGGTGGATACTAGTGTTTCCTCCATAACTAGCAAAAGGAGCAGGACATGGTGAGACACCCCTATCATCCCAACACTTGGGAAGCTGAAGCAGGAGGATTATGGTGAGTTCAAAGCCAGCCTGGGCTACATAATGAGTTCAAGGCCACCCTGAACTACATAGCAAGATCTTGTCTCAAGAAAACCAAAAACATACAAAGAAAAAGTCAAGATGGTTGCAAATTAGAATTGGAGACTTGTGTTGGACTCATCTTCCTCTACACGCAAGAATCCAACTTTCACAAACCAGTAAAAGAGGCCTGCTTTTGCTCTGGCAGACACAAATGGGCCAGAGAATGCTGTCAGTGATGGTGCTCTCTGGGGCAGTAACTTCTGGGAGGCTTTGTGTCCTTTAGACCTAGAAATACAACTCATCTTGTGGGGAACTAATGCCATCAAGTAGATCAGGTTGCTGCCAGGTGTGGTGGGACACACCTGTAGTCCCAGCACTCTGGGAGGCCAAGGTAGGAGACGGCAAATTAGCAAGAATCAAAATATAAAAGTGCTGGGGATGTAGCTCAGCACGAAGGCCATGCAAACCCCCAGTGCTGGGGAGGTAAGGGAGGTGTAGCTGGAGGCCCAGCACCTACAAGCCTCTGCAATAGAAAATAACTAGAGCGCTCAGGACGGATTCTGCAAAGTTCAGTCTGCTCCCCAACCAACCAGGCCCAGTCCCCCTTCTGGCATTCTTCCATCTGCAGCTCTTTTCTTTCCTT
This sequence comes from Cavia porcellus, assembly GCF_034190915.1. Classification (NCBI taxonomy): domain Eukaryota; kingdom Metazoa; phylum Chordata; class Mammalia; order Rodentia; family Caviidae; genus Cavia; species Cavia porcellus. Next base: position 74,642,615 of record NW_026947498.1, read on the forward strand.
TTCTGCCCGATTCTGGGACATAGGCTTTCACTCTGCCCACAAAGCCGTCTTCCCTCCTGGAGCTCTTTCCACTACACCTACCAACCTTATGGTCTGGCCTGGTGAGCAGGTGGGTGGTTAGTCAGAAACGGGTCTGCACGCAGGATTGCTGTGCATGACTGCACAGGTTGGTACCATCCCTCCCTCATAATAGGGTGCACTGTTCATGCAGACTGTGGTAGGATAGGGTTCCCCCCAAGCTATCTAACAACTCAAACGCTCAAACGGTTTGACTAAGCAAGGTATGAAAATTTCCTGACACGGTTTCTTCATTACATAAGTAAGATGTTATTGGTACCATACCATTAAATAGTCAAGCAAGTTTTGGTGCCTGGAGCTGGGAACAGTGACATACACCTGTAATCCCAGCACTCTGGGAGGCTTAGGCAGAGGACTGAAAGTTGGTGCCACTTTGGGGAACTAGTGACTCAGTGAGACCCTGTCTCAAAATTAAAAAAAAAAAAAAAAAAAAAAAAACACTCAAAAGGTCAGGGGTTGGGGCTGAGGGTTTAGCTCAGCGGCATAAGCACCTACCTTGAAAGCAGGCGGTCGTGAGTTCAATCCCCGGTACCGATAAAAAGGAAAAAGACAAAAAAAAAAGGTCAGGGGTTGTAGCTTAGCGTGAAGACCCTAGCTGGGTTCAATCCCTAGTACAAAACCCAAAAAACCCAACAACAACAAAACAGTTCCTGGTACTTGGGTAACATTCCCTGAGCACTTGATTTCATTGTCATTGTCATGGCTGGTTTCTCACTGTTTTTTCTGAGAAGGCTACAGAGCAACTTGGGGACAGTGCATCACTGAAAAACTGAAGCCGCCGGACTTTGAACCGAGTGGGAGGCAGGGTATCATGGTGTCTCCTCTCTCAGCACTTCACTCTTTCTTTTTGCCAAAATCCACTTTTATTAGGCATTTTTTAGTTACAAATGACAAAACTGCAGGGCAAAGTAGCTCAGCCAGGGGTGGTGAACCTACAGCTTGTGAGTTATTTTTAAGACAAAAGATGTTGATGTATGAGTTTCTTTTTCTTTTTTTTTTTTTCTTTTTCCTTTTTATTGGTACCGGGGATTGAACTCACCACTGCCTGCTTGCAAGGCAGGTACTTATGCTGCTGAGCTAAATCCCTAGCGGCGAGTTTCTTTTTCTAAACTTAAAACTTCAGTGTTCGGGTCTGATGCAGAGCTGGCAGTTTGCAGTAGTAGGTGGGTGTGGGGTTGTAGTTTGGGCACTCGTCTCTAAAAGGTTCACCATCACTGGCTTCGGCTAGGGCCATTTGTGACTGGAATCCCTAGGAAGCCCAGTGGGGGACCTGGTAGCTTCAGGAATGACTGGCCCAGAGCCTCAGGTCCATCGTCAGGATACTGCGCCTGCCCTGTCCTGTCTGTATCTCCAGCGGGCTCTACTACGAGGGACAGTCTTCCACCTGACAGGGAAGCAAGTCACTGTTTGGTCTAAATTTATGGTCCGTTACTTGTGTTCCAAAAGCATGTGAAATTCAGCATCACAAAGCATCTCTTAGAAAGGCCTTTGAGTAGTGTAGATGAGGCCACGTGGCCATCCCCAGGGTCAATCACGGTGGCTCTAGAGATGGGATGCTGTGGTCAGCCAAGACAAGGCCATGTGTTCACCCCAGTTTGATCATAGTCCCACAAGAGACTTCTGTGGTGGGGTGGGGTCACTTTCCCAACACAAAGACTGCATCTTCTTTACAGCTGAGTCACTGCCTCAGGGATTATCCCCTCTACCCCATGTGGACCTCAGCTTCCCACAGAGCGCAAATCATTCTCACCCCAGGAAGAACTCATGGTAACATGTATTTTCACCCCAGCCCCTCAGGCCTGGCTTCCTGCCCAGCAGTGGGGCACTGCTGGTAGCCTGTCCAGCACATGCTGGGTCTCCTCACTGCTGTGGACTGGCAGTAGCAGAATCTACTCCAACTAGTTTAAACCCTAGTCATCTCTCACCACAAGGACAGTTTCAGGTGCCACATGTGTGACCTGGTTTGGGGACTGAGGCAGAAGGCTGTCTGGGAAAGGGCTGCGCTCTTCTTGGTGGGCATGGAAGCCAGCTGGCTCCTGCCCTCTCCCTAGCTGGGCATACATAAGGAGACAGTGGTTCCAACTGTTACTGCCTACCACCTTGGGCTAGAGGCTTACACACCTTGCCAGGCAACTCATGCTGTAGAGACAGGTAAAGACCCCAATCTGGCCAGGTGTGGGGGCACACGCCAGTAATCCCAGCACTGAGGAGGCTGAAATAGGAGGCAAGTTCAAGCCCAGCCTGGGAAACTTTACAATACTCTGCCTCAAAAAATGAACAAGGGCTGACGGTGCACTTCAGAATGAGAAGGTGGGACATGAGGGCACGTGCTTCTAGCTCCAGCACTCAGAAGGCTGAGGCAGGAAGACTGCTGTGAATTCAAAGCCTGAACTGCACAGTGAGACCCTGTCTCAAAAAGGCAAAGAGACAAAAAAGAAAAGACTGAAGGCCCTGGGTTCAATCTCCAGAACCATAAAAAACAAAGAACCTGGTCCCTGCATGGCTCTGTTGAGTGCTGTGCTGGCCAACCCTGGCCCAAGACTGCCAAGCCCCAACCAGTGTGTTTTCGGGGTGTTCTGTTATACAGCCACAGCAGCCTCAGAAAGCAGAGCTCAGAAAGGGCACCTGCAGGAATGGTAGGGGTAAGTGAACACAGCTGAAAGCCACCAATCCGCCTCCTCAGTCTTTGCCACAACACCAAGAACCATAGTCCCTCCCTACTCCCCACAACAGCAAAAAGTGCTTTTTTTTTTTTTTTTTTTTTTTTTTTTTGCAAAACCACAGCAGTCACTTTATTCTTAAATTTGCACTTTACAAAACCACAAGGCAGAAGTCCTTGAGGGCAAGAAGGGAAGGAGGAATGGGGAAGAGGGAAAAGAGGAAGCCCCAGACATAAAGCCCCATCTTGAGGCCAAGCAGAAACTGGGCTTCAGGCCAGCCTCGCAGGGCCTCCTGCATCCTGCCTAGACTGAGGGGGCCCGAGGACATTAGGAGGCCACGGTCCTCTCCAAACTGCCCCCCTCTGACGGGCAGCCCAGGCACGGCTTCTGGCACCGTGGAAGGAAGTGGGCCTCCCCAAGGCCAGGGCAGCAGCCGGGGGGCGGCGAGCTACCCGTCCAGCAGCTTCAGGATGCTCTCCCGCTCCTTCAGGGTCTTCCAGGCCTGATCCTTTTCCTTTTTGGTGGGAGTCCGCTTCTTCTGCCGTGCAGCCATGATCTTGCGAAAGGCATCCATGACCTCATTGTCTGCCATGCGGACTCGCTGTCTTAGCTCCTGCCGGCTCACCTCTTCCTTGGCCAACCTGTGGGGACCAGCCAGTCACGTCAGAGCGTGGCCCCCACTGCCTGTAGAGAGCCTCCTCTGGGCTGGCACCACTGTCCCAGAGCAACACATCACTGAGCACGCTCATGTGGTACCATGTGTTCCGCACTTTGTGGGCAAGGGCACTGCGTGTGTTAGGCAAGTCCTCAACCACTAAGCAGATCTTTTTTTCATTTTCTGTGACAGGCTCTCGCCATGCAGCTGGCCTTGAACGCTTTGCCTCAGTCCCAAATGCTGGGATTACAGGTGTGCGCCACCACGACCAGCTAGCGGCACCATTTTAAACAAAAAACTGTAAAGGGCTGGGACTACACTCAGTGGTAGAGCATGTCCATGGCTTTGGGTTCAACCTCCAGCTCCTCAAGCGGGAGGAGGTACCTGTGTGGATGCAGGGGCTTATGGGACATCTCTGTACTTTCCTCTGTCTGGAAAAGCAACAAGTCTAGTGTGAGTTATCTCCCACGAAAAGGCAGTGCACATTGTGCTACTTACTGTAGATGGAAGCTGTTATAACACAAGTGACACTGATTCCTGAAACACTGATCACCTTCACGTTAGGCCAATAAAAATCATAATGTCCAACAAAATGCTATTAAGCTGATCTGGTAAAGAGTACACTGTATTTATTACATTTTTTTCTGATCTAATTTTTCATAAAGTGAAATTAAATTGTTAGGACAAATGAAAATAAACCTGAAAGACTTAAAAGATAAACAATGCAACACGAATACAGTCAACATTACTGAACTGTACACTTAAAATGGTTGAGTGAGTGTAAATTTTACATTTTTTCACATGTAAAAAACCCCAGTCAAGCTGGGGATATAGCTCAGCAGCACAGCACCTGCCTGGCAAGCACAAGGTCCTGAGTTCAATTCCCAGTACCAAAACAGAACACTCAGTCGATCCATGCCAGGTGCCTACACCCCACTCTGGGGCTCAGAATCTGAGTGCGCCCAGGGGAATGGTGCCCAGCACTATGGGTCCTCAAGGCCTGGGGAGCCTGTCAGAGCCCTGGAAGGCGACCCCCGGGGAACCAAGGCTCCTGGCAAGCCCGGGCTGTCCTCCTCACACTCACCTCAGCAGGTCATGCTTCTTGGTGCGGTTGTGAGCACTGAGTGCTTTCAGCTCGGCCTGCCGCTTGCGCAGCTCAGCAAGCACCTCGTCCTCTGAGTCTTCTGCAGGGCGGTCCTCGGACTCCAGCAGGCCCTGTGCAATCAGCTCCTCCTTGATGCGGCTCTCCAGGGACTTGGTATGGGGCACACTGAGAGTGAAGACACCTCAGGATCCAGGGAACAGCCCCTCAGCTCAGGGGCCAGCTTGGCAGGGAGCCCTCAGCAGTCCCCAGGATTCTGAGCCTAGTGACATCTACCTTTTGCTTTGGAACTGCCCATCCCCAAATCTGTGTGTGCTCCAAACTGTGTTAGCAGTAATTATAATGCTATATATTGTTCCAGGTTTTTTCCTCTACATGCATGTATTAATATCTTTTTTGGTTTTGGTGCCAGGGATCGAACTCACGTCCTTGAGTTTGCCAAGCAGGCACTTATGCTGCTGAGCTAAACCGCAATATCTATCTTAAGTAAAGGTAAGATCAAACCACCTACACTGGGCTATAATGAACATTTTCCCCATTTGGTAATCTATGGTCCACTTTCTTTTATGCCAATTAGGCGTGTTTCTCAGACACAATTAACAGCTGCAGGTTACTTCATCATGGATGTTACGGTTATGACAATTTATCCAGCCACTTCCTTTTGGTGAGTGCCCAGGGTATTTACATGCAAGGAGCCAGCCTGCATTCAGCCCATGTGCACTGACAGCCAGACTGGCACTCAGCACTTGGCACTCAGCAGCCCACCTCTGCCTCCCCGTTAAGGAAGATTTCCTGTCAGGATGGCCACGCCTCGAGTGCAGTGACATTACTTACCTGAAGGGCTTGTTCTGATTGCGGGGAGAGGTGCTCGCCCCATCGGCCCCAGATTCTTTCCCAGACATATCAGGAATGGGAGAGTCCTCCATAGGGGAAATAATATTTTCCTGGAAGACCACAGCAATGGTTAGAAAGAGAAAGAGCTAGTGTTTTCATACGCTTTTTTTTTTTTTTTTTTTTTGTCTTTTTGAGACGGGATCTCACTATGCAGGTCACTCTGGCCTTGAGCTCACTTGGTAGCCCAGGCTGGTCTCGAACTCACAGTGATCCAACTGTCTCAGCCTCCCAAATGCTAGGATTACAGATGTGCACCACCACACCCAGCTTGTTTCCATATTTTTGCTTCTTCCTGGCCTGTGGGCCTGTGGGTGATATCACAGATCAGAAATACCCTGTGATATTTCCCACCACCTCTGTGAAGTATTGCTAGAAATTCTTTTCTTTTTGGAAGACAGTAGTACTCGGCAGCGGAAATGGGAACAGCCAAGGTGTCCTAAGCATTTGCAAGGTCCCCAGCACTGCAAAGCACACAGGGACAGGGACTGCGAGTTGTCCCAGCACCGTGCTCTCCTTTCTGCACAGCAGCAGGGCTGCATTGTTTCCTATGTTTCCCTGCAATCAGCTGTGGTCACAGGACAAGAGATCAAGAGAAAAGAGCCACAGTGAGTCACAGCCCAAAAGCTTTCCCCATACTTGTTCGGTCCCCTGCCCCACTACAGGGATTAAAATACGTTTTGCAACAAAGTCTCTCTCAGGCTGACTCAGACTCTCAGTCCCTCTGCCTCAGCCTCCCAAGTAGCCAGGATTGTACTTAGATCGTTCTGTTCACTTTCTTGGAGTGACAATCACACCCAGAATGCAAAGACGCCATCAGGTGAGATCTCTGAGAGTGTGAGACAGAGACCTCCACTACATCTGCCTTAGTTGACCTGGAATATATGCCCCAGACAGAGAAATAAAGTACTGTTGAGCCAGAAGAAAATGTGAGTGTCCACAAGGTGGGACAGGTTGCTTACTGCTAGGCAGTGGGTATAAAGACGGAGATGCTGAAGGTCTGGACCCCACCCTTGTTGTCAGCTGTGAGGTACTTAGAGTGCCTTGGCTGAGCCCTGTTTCCTTATATGTGATGCAGAGCCACCACTGTCCTGGACTCCAGCATGAGGGTGTGTGGAGAAGCAGCTGCACGGGGACCCATGCTCAGCCAGGGCACAGCATGAGGAACTGATGAGCAGCTATCTTGGGGGAGATCAGAGACTAGAAAGGGCACAAAAGCAGTCTGAGGGACACAGAAACATTTTGTAAGCTCATCAAACTGACAGCCATGAAATGTTAAAACCCTAAGGTAAACGGGGTGTGGTGGTGCACACCTGTAATCCCAACATTCGTGAGGCTGAGGCAAGAGAATCACTGAAGAGTTCGAGACCAGCCTGGGCTACAAAGTGAGCCCAAGGCCAACCTGAACTGCACAGCAAGACCCTGTCTCAAAAAGAAAAACAAAACAAAACAAAAAACAGGAAGGAAACACAGCTTGGATCTTAGTAGAAGCTCTCACCTCCACTAGGGCCTGAAGGAGGCGCTGTGTCAGGGCACCAAAGGGGCACCCATCTTCTGGCTGCTCATGCTGGGCCTCAGATTTCTTCAGCAGGGCATCCACATCTGAAAGTGTAGAGAAGTGGGTGAGGGGCAGATGAAGCTCCAGGAACTCAAAGTGCTGGCCTGGCACAAGCAGGGGAAGGGGCCTACCTTTGGTATCCAGTTCAGTCAGTGGCCCCATGAGGCCCTTCTTCTTGTCAGCTACGGCTGCCGCTCGGGCCCCATCCTTCTGCTCCTCCAGCAGGTCCTCCTGGGCCCAGCGCTGGGAATAATGCTTTCCCAGGGGTGGGATCTGTGGGGAGGTGGCCACTCAGCCTGCAAGCTCTAGAGCGCACAGGCCTCTCCCTGAGCTCAAGCTTCCTCCTCTGCCTGTTCCCTTACCTGTCTTTTAGTCCCTAGCCCAGGGGTAAGGCCAGCATACAGACAGGTCAGAAGAGACAGAGGAGATAAAAATCTCCACACTTACTCTCCTAGAAAGAGAGCTAGGCTCATAAAGACCCAGAACACAGAGAAACTGACGTGAAACAATGCCAAGATCTAGGTGTAAAAAAATTGTGCACATCCATGTCCTTTTAGCCATAGCTACTGCTACTAGCAAAAAGAAATAAAGGCCTCTGGGTCGGAGGGAAAGGGAGTTACTCCTTGCCTTGCTTCAATTTACTATGGCCTACATGGATTATTTATTTAATCACGGTGCTGGGGACTGAACCCAGAGGCCTGTGTGCCAGGCAAGTGCTCCACTGTATAAATGCCCCCCAGCTCTTAAATTATTTTGTTGCTGTTCTGTTCTGCTTTTGGTGCCAGGGATGGAACTTAGAGCCTCCCCTATGAAAACAGAGAGAGGCACTGGCTGTGACATAAACACTGAGCATCGGAACTCAATCTGTGGCAAGTGGGAGCCAAGCTCAGTTATGAGCCCGTGTGATAATGGGAGCTGATGATGGGTGAGTCCCATTCCCTACCCTGGGGGCTGTGGGGAGGCGGAGACATGCCTTGTAAGGAAGCAGACTTTAAGCCAACAATGTTTTTAAACCAGGTCGGTGACATTTGCCTGTTGCCCCCGCTGCAGAGGACTGGAGGACTAAATCTGAAGCCTTTGTGGTGGGCCACAGTCCAGCTTTAAGTTTTTGACATAAGATCTCACTAAGTTGCTCAGTCTGAACTCCAGACTGTGCTCCTCCTGCCTCAGCCTCTCACAATGCTTTGCTTACAGGTGTGCACAATCACACCTTGTTACTCTTCTCTAATGAAGTAAGTAAAAGAAAAACCCCTCTGGAGACCTAAAAGTGGGGAAAATATCGAGAGACTCTTTGGATAAAGGGTCACAAGGGAGCTGGGCTTGGTGGCCCACATTTGTAATCCTAGCACTGAGGCAGGAGGATTCACCTCAAGTTTGAGGCCAGCCTGGGCTACATAGTGAGCTACACAGTGGGCTCAACGCCAGTCTGAACTGCATGGTGAGATCATGTCTCAAAAAAAAAATCAAGTCCTAAGAGACAACCAAGCACGGATGGAGGTGAAGGGACACGAGTATACCTCACCGGTGTGCACGCCTGAAGCTGTGGGGACCATTTTGGGGCTGGGTGTCCGATGGACTAACAACCAGCCAAGAGGCTTGGTAAGGTCAGCAAAGGCGGAGGACATGTGGCTTTGTGATCTGTGATCTGGAGGCCTTCTGGCTCTCTCATCTGTCCTGTTCTCTGGAGGCCCAGGATCTCTACCTTGTAATGTTCAGCCTCATCTTCTGGTGGTTTCAGGAGTTCCTCTAGCGTGCGCACTTCCTCGCTGGTGATATCAGCACAGTAGGGTTCCACAGAGGCCCAGAACCTACGGGGAGGAGCAGAAATAGAGTGGGCATCCCTGTCACCCTCCAACACCACCCCCAATAGCAGAATCTTGAGACCCCACTCTGTTCTCTGGCCCAGAACCTGTTGGGGGCATCATTCTTGGGGATCCGTGGCACATCGATTGGGTCATCAGTGAATTCATACTCCTGGATCTTGGGTTGAAGGTTTTTGGATTTGGGTCGCCCAGGGCCAGGACCTGGCCCATGTCCCGCCTTGCCTTCCAGTTTCTGTTTCTTGGGCTTTCCGTGTTTGGGAGGAGCTCCAAGCTCGTGGTCTCGACCTAGCTTCAGGAGTCGCCGGTCACCTTTCTTATCCTGCCAGTCAGTGAGGATCTGAAATGTACAGAGACTGTCACGGTGAAGAAGGGCACACAGGACACCCTTTCCCCAGTGAATGAGAATCTAAGGCAGCCCCAAGGTCTTCTTTTTGCTGAAGAAACTGCACCCATTCTTCAAATCTCAACTTTCTTTTTCTTTTTTCCTTTCTGTGTAATTCACACTGGGCTTAAACTCATTATGTAGCCCACTTGAACTCAAGTGACCCTCCTGTTTCAGCTTCTTGGGTGCTTGGATTATGAGTGTGCACCACCAGGCCCAGACAAAACATTTCCTTTCTTTTTTTTTTTTTCCTGTGGCTCTGTCTCACCCCACAAAACTTTACTCAGATACTTCTTACCACTCTATTCACTTTCTGTCTGTACTCTGACTCACCTCTGTTCACTCAGGATAGTCACAAACTGTTTAGCACAGAAGTCAAGGAAAGATGACACCTGTGCCTGCTAGCCCTGCAATTTGCTGGTGGACACTTTCTAGTGAAGGCAAGCAAGATTTGCAGCGAACGTCTACTTCAGACCTCCATCTGGAATGCCTTCTCCTCATCAGTAACCTGGCTTCTTAGATGCCAAAATACAACGGATTGTGCCATCGCTTCCTTGGAAGATTCCATGGATTTCCAGAACTACATGTGAATTTTATTTGTCCACTGAGATCCAACTGAGCTGGCACTTCCTGCTGCTTCCCTCTGTGAGCTGCTGGCACTTCGCGTGTCCACTGCAGACCCAGTCATGTTGCTGGACATGCCTGAAGGAACAGCACACCTGCACACTGCTCAAGTGGACTATAAGCTACTGGAGAAGAGGATGCACATCTTCAGCACCCTGCTCCTCAGGATCCAGCAGAGTGGCTGGCACACAGGTTCAAGGGATGCTTATGCAGTGAACGAAATAAAGTGGGCTGGGAATATAGCTCAGTGGCAAAGCACCTGTCTGGCAAGCATGAAAAAAAAATCAAAGTAGTACCGGTAAGTAATATCTGAAGTGCTTTTTTAAGAGTCAGACATTGAAAAAAAAAAAGAGTCAGATATTGGGCTGAGTCTTTGCAAAATTTTTTTCCTGCAGTACTAAGGACTGAATCCAAAGAGTACCGAGCTACATCCCTGTTCATTTTAGTCTCCCAGGTAGTCCAGGCCAGGCTTGAACTTGCTATGTAGCCAAGGATGGCCTTGAACTTCTGATCTTTCTACCTCACCTTCTAGAGTAGCTGGGATTACAGCTTGTGCCACCAGAGCCCAGACAGAATTTTCCTTTTAATTCTCACAAAAGTTATAAAGATAGGTTCAGCCCAGTTTGGAGGTAGGGAAATGGAAGCTCAGAAATAAAATAACTTTCTGAAAGTCACATACTTAGTAACAGCAACACTAATAAGTACCTAAGGTCAGGGTTCAAATTCAGATCTCCCCATTCCCTTTAGCTGACAAGTTCCTGATGGACCAAAGTGTTCTGAGACTTTTCTATTGACTCAGAACATAATGGTGGGTACGATGAGAATCACACAAATTCATGGCCCTTTTTTCTGGAGGTAGGGTCTCCCTATGTAGTTCACACTGGCCTCAAACTCATGGTGATTCTCCTGCCTCAGCTTCCCAAGGACTGAAATACACAGGCATGTGCCACCACATCTGGGTCATGTACATTTTATGTGTTCAAGAAGCCCAATTTAAGCTCTTTTTTTCTAGTCAGTCTCGTGGCCTGAGCTAACCTAATGACCCATTCCATAACTTGACACAGTCCATCTCTGGTGATGTCCCCTGCTTGGGGTATCACCTGGGTTTCAGCTTCCAACACACGCAAGCGCCGGCTGGCAGAGGACAGCAGGGTCTCAAGCTCCAGCTGGAGGGTGTCGAGCTCCTCGATGCCGATGCCATCATCCTCAGAGCGGGCCAGCACTGCTGTGTAACGGGGACAGACCTTGAGGTGGTCCACAGACTTGAAGTCATGAAACTGCAATGGGCAGTCCTTCAGCTCACTCATGGCCCAGGAGGTGGGACCCTGCAGAGCTGGAGAAAAGGCCATTGGTGGAGACAAAGTAGTGTGAGTCCTAGGGCTTCTTCCTCGGGAGACCGCCTCAATCAGAGACCCAGGCACCCTTACTGACAAGGCCGAGCGCACAGTTCTGAATCGGAGAGCACCCAGCGCAAACCACGTCAGGTGCAAAGCTTAGCATTTCACCAGTTTCCTCACCCAAACCTGACAGTCTCCTTTTCACAAAAAGGGAAACCGAGAACCTGAACCCAGGTAGTCTTGTGTCTGCAGCCGAAACCACCAAGATACACCACTGAGCTCATTTTCCTCTTTTCTCCAGGGCTCTCCAAAGCCTCTGGGTGCTGCACACATTTCTGTATTCTGTGCTTCCCGGTCTCCCTGTGCACCCCACTCCACCTTTTCCCCTTCTCCATGCCTCAAAGAGTGGTTTGGAACATGAGCTGGTCAGACAAACAGAACTGGGTTCATGCCCCCTTTTTGTCAGTAGGTCCCACAGAACTTAATTAACCTTAATTAAACTCTGTATGCAAAATGGGGTCAAAAGATGTCTGTTTCCCCTCAGAAACTATGCATCTGTAAAATGGGGATAACACCAGTACCTACCTCCCCGGGACGTTCTGAGGATTAAGAGATGCTGCTCGTCAAGAGCCCAGTTCAGTGCCTGGCACAGAAGGGGGACTGCTTAATGGCTGGCGCAAGCCGTGGGTCGCCCAAATGTCCCGTCCCAGAGTCCCAGCCCCCTAGGGATCCGCTAACGCAGCTACCGCCCCTCTACCTCCTCTCCGCGGCCTCCTAAAGCCCCCGGGGCCGCGGAGGGGGGGCGAGGAGCTCGGGTCAATCCGAGAAACCGCCCCGGAACTGGTTATGGGCGGCCCCTGCCGCGCACGCGGGGCGGGGAGACGGCGGGTGTGCCCACTGCGACTTGCGGGTAAGGGGGGGGTATGAGCCCGCAGCGAGGGGGGCTTCCAGGCCGCGGGTGAGCCCCAGGGAACTGCTCGGGCTGGGGGCGGAGCCCAGCGGTGAAATCTCCGCAGAGCAGGTACCCCGCCGAGCCAGGGGCGGCAGGGAGGGAGGGGCCGGGACAGGATGAAGGCGCAGAACCGGAAGGAACGTAAGGCTCCTCCGCCTCGGTTTGTCCTAATTTGGTGCCCAACCTAAAGTGGGGCTGCACTATTGCGTGACTGGGGGAGGCTACAGAAAAGAGGATTAAAAATAGAAAGACCAAAGCGAAAGACGCATGAGTATCAGAGAAGGCTGAGTAGTGATCTGCAATTTTATGACTTTAAAAACACCAAGCGAGGCTTAGTGTGAACATTGCCTGAGGATCCCACTGTTAATAGTCTCTAATGTCCCCTCTCAGAACACAGATGGTACCGTCCAGAAGCCCGGGCGGTGAGTGCGGCTGCGCGTTACAAACGGCCAGGCGTAGCGCGCCGGCCACTTCTGCACTTCCGCTTTCCTGCCCAGCCAGCGCCCGCAATGGTGAGAGTCGGGACCCGGTCCGGGACTCTTGTCTTTTGTGCCTCAGAGCTATGGGTTTGGGGACGAGACCGCCTTGCCGCAGAGGCCAGAGGCCGAGGGATGCCCGAGGACGTGCGGGCACTATGAGGGTGGGAGGCTGAAGTGGGGCGTCCGAAGAGAGGAAGGGGCGGTTGGGAGACTCCTGGTAAGGGGCCGGCCTGGCGGCTCCACAGTTGTGGCCCGAAACAGGTATATCGCACCGAGGCGCGCGGGATTCGAAAGCGGGTCGCTCAGGCCTGCGGTCCTGCCTCGAAGGCACGTTGTGGGCCTCTGAGGCTGCGGAGGTGTGTAGTATTTTCTCGTCCAAGGTAGGGCTCTGCTGACCACACCCCCCCCCCTTCCTGGCCTGTCTTCTGAGCCCCAGTTTGCCTAGGCAGATATCCTCTTTTTCCATAGCCTCTTGTCGGTACTCTCAGCCTTGCCTCAACCCGAATAAAGAATCTTCCTGCCTCCATTCAGGCCCCTTCCTGGTCAGAGCCAAACCTTGTTGACCTCACTGTGCGTAAACTTTGACACTGCTGATCCTTCTCTTCCAGCACCTTGTATTTGGCCGCTCTTGGGAGTTGTGGCTTGGCTTCCCTTCCCCTCCTAGCGAATTTCCTGGTGATACTTATCTAGTTTCAACTTTGGATGACCTATGGTGACTCCACCAGCTGCTTTCCTAGTTGTCTTTCAAGGTTTACCGGCTATCTTGAAGACATCTTGAAATTGGGACTGTAGTTCTAAATTTGCTCTTCTTTCTTTGGTACTCATCCTGCCTGCGTTTTTTTTAATCTCGTCTGGAAACCTGGGCATTTCGTCGGATTGAGGACATGGTTTTTTGGTTTTTTTTTTGTACTGAGGATTACACTGAACATTTACTGAGCTACATCCTCAACCACCCCATCCCCCTTTTTGTCTTTTTCATTGTTTTGGGACGGGCGCTTGTTACTTAGTTCAGGCTGGCCTTGAGCTCTGCGATCCTCCTTTAGCCTCTTGAGTCTGAAAGAATACACGTTTGTTGAGCTATTTCGTGAAACTACCAGCCTCATAGGGCTGGCCGTCTAAAATTCACCATTAGATTTCCAGTCTATGAATGTGGATAAAATAGTCATGTAACCAGTCGTAATCAAGATACAGAACATTTTTGTGACCCTCAAAAGTTTTCAATCGCCCATTACCTCCCCCAGACGACCAGTGATGTCTTGTCTTCATCATTTTACTTTTTCCAGACTCCTATGTAAGTAGAATTTTTTAGTATGTAGGCTTTTTAAAGAAATGGTAACTATTCTTCTGAAGGTTGAACTCAGGACTTTGCATGTGCTAGGTGAGCACTCTACCTTGACCACTAGCGTGTGGGCTTTTAAATGTTACTTCTTGCCATAATACATTTGAGATCTATTTGTTAGTAGTTTGTTTTATTGTTGAATACTATTTCATTGTATGAGTGGGCCACAGTCTATTGGAAGTTATTTTTTGATTCTGTTATGCCGTGCACCTAAAGTCACGCCAGTCCCTGTGTGCCTTCTGCTTGTCTGCTTCACCACCCTAATCTAGGCTCCGATGAGCGCTGCTGGTACATCTCACTTCCCTCTCCAGTCCCTTCTCCGGGGAGCAGACATGCAGCCGCAGTGTGTAACTTCCTCCCCAGAAAGCCCCAGTGCTTCCTGCTGCACTACACGAAGAGCTAACCCAGTACCCTGTTCCTAGCCTGCCACTGCAGGAACCTCAGTGGTACAGACTGCTTCTCATGTACAGAAACTTTGTACTCCTTATGGCTTCTGGAACTCTCACTGCCTTTTGTTTTGTAGCCTTGCTTTGTTTTTTCTTGCTATGAGGTTCAGGCTGGCTTTGAACTCCCTGTGTATCCCAGCTGACCTGGAATTTGAGGCAATCCTGCCTCAGCCTCCCAAGTCCTGAGATTATAGGTGTGTACCACTGTACTTGGCTTTTTTTTTTCATTTTGAGATAGAATCTCACTATGTAGTTCAGACCAATCTCAATCCTCCTGCCTCAGTCTCTCAAGTGCTAGGATTAAAAGTATGTATAACCACCCCTGACTTGGGGCTTTGCTTCAATCAGTCCTTTTTTCATTCTACGTAAAATTAGTGAGACACTGTATGTGTTAGATACTGAGTAGGTATAGGCTGTGCAAATGAATAAAGTAGACATGATCTGTGCTGACTGTGAGGGGAAATTACTGTACAAAAGACATACGACAGATGGATTGCTGCAGATTAGAATAATTGCATGACAGGAAGTCAAAAAAGGATTGTGAGGAGGAAGAGACTTTCCCTAATAAGCTGAGTGCTAAAGGATTGCGTTAGAGAGCATGTGTAATGCCTTAAAACGAGAATTTGACTAAAAGAGTAATCTGACTGACTACTGTAACTGTAAACTGATGTCTTTACTGGAATGTCCTTGCTTTATTTCTTATTCATAAAATCCTCTTGATCCTGTCTCCAGATAATACCTTTTTTGTTTTTCCAATACAATTACTTATAATACAGATTATTTCACATTTCATAAATTGGACACACAGGTAGATAGTACATTGTTTCTGTTGTAGGGTAAGAGACCCCAAGTGTAAATATTTCACTTTTCTACCCCCTTTGTATCATATGACCCCTACCCATTTGAACTGTTTGCAGATAGAGTTTTTGGCTTGGCTAGCAGGTGACCAGTGCGTATGCTGGCTAGTAGGCTGGCCAAAGCAGGCATGGTGGCACACGCCTGTAATCCCAGCACTGGAGGCTGAGGCAAGAAGGTTGCTGAGAGTTCGAGTCCAGCTTGGGCTTCAAAGTGAGTTTGAGATCAGGCTGAACTGCATAGTGAAACCCTGTCTCAATAAACGAATGAGTGAACAAATGAAAAATAGGCAGGTAAAGGACCAGAGATCCTCAAGCTCAGCACTGTTGACACTTAGGACTGTGAACCATAGGGTCCTTAGCAGCGTGCCTGACCTCCTATCCATGTGATGCCAGTCACACAGCCCCAACAACTCACAAGAATACAAAAGGTGCTGATGTTGCCGCATGTCCACTGGTTGGCATGGTCACTCCCTGTTGAGAACCACTGCTCTGAACTTAAGACTGAACAGCATCTTAGAGGCATAGTGTTGCTGTTCCCTGGAGTTCGAGACCTGGGTGCCCCTCATACTGCCTGGCTCTGTGGGAGCTGGAGTTGGGACCAGTCAGTTTAGCAAGGCAGATTCTGATTCTTCCTGACCCTTGGCATTTTTCCTACAGACTGCCACCCTCCGCCCCTACCTGAGTGCCGTGCGGGCCACGCTGCAGGCTGCCCTCTGCCTGGAGAATTTCTCCTCCCAGGTTGTGGAACGACACAACAAGCCGGAAGTGGAAGTCAGGTAGGGAAGGGTCAGGGTGGGGAGGAGGAAGCAGCTACAGGGACAGCTGCTGCCTAGAGGCTGCCGTGAATCGACCCTGCGGTCCTTGTGTCAGCTTCAGTTGACATATTTTGTTTTGCTGCCAGATGAACAGTGGTTCCCAATTTGGAATAAGAAAACAGGGTCAGTGGGTTGGCAGGGCGAGACCCAGGGGAGACGCTCCTCTGGCACCAAGCTCACTTGGCCCAGGTGTGACTGGTTAGAGTAGGGCTGTGAGGAAGACTCCTGCGGTGTTCATCACTGAACCCACTGTAAGTTTCCAAAGATATCTGAGTTTAACTCTATAGTTTTCTAATTGAAGGATCAAGAATTTTTCCCCCTTAACATTCTGTATCCTCTAACTTCAAATATTCAGTATTCTAATTTTCTTTTTAAGGAAGGAGAGGTTTATTTGGCTCACTGTTTGTGGAGGTTCAGTCCACAGTTGGCTGGCTTTTAGGCAGAATGGCCTGGCAGAGGGGCATCACAGAGAAACAGTCCATGGCATGCAGAAGGCAGAAAAGATAGCAAAGTGGTAAAACAGTAAGGCAAGATTTTTTTCTTGCCTAGTTTTAATTTCATTTCATAAATTCTTTAATTTTTAAAATTTTTTTGATTACTGGGTTTCAATTCCAGGGTTTTGGACATGATAAGCAAGCATTGT
The DNA here is from genome assembly GCF_034190915.1 of Cavia porcellus. Taxonomy (NCBI): domain Eukaryota; kingdom Metazoa; phylum Chordata; class Mammalia; order Rodentia; family Caviidae; genus Cavia; species Cavia porcellus. Next base: position 74,659,256 of record NW_026947498.1, read on the forward strand.
ACCTTTGAGCTACGTTCCTAGCTCATCCTTTGAACTGTAATCTGAACCAGGTGTGGTGATGCACACCTGTAATCCCAGTACTCAGTAAGCTGAGGCAGGAGGATCACCTTAGTTTGAGGCCAATCTGCACTACATAGTGAGATCCTGCCTCATAAAGAAAAAAAAAGTAACCTGAAACAAGTAACTGAAATAGGCCATGTTATCATAATAGTAAATGATTATTTGATTTGATTTGAATTGTAAAAGTAGTATTAAAATGTGTTGTTAACATATGTAATTTCCACAGCAATTTAAAATAGTCACAGCTTACCGACCACCATAATTAACTTTGTTTATAAATATCCTAGATATTCAGGAGATGTTAAATTGTGCCTTGAACTGATAAAGGTCTCAGTGATAAATAAGTAAATAATTCTGGATTGATAATTAAAGGAGTCTAGGGCTGGGCTTGTACCTCAGCGGTAGATCATTTGCCTAGCATGCATGAGGCCCTGGGTTTGACTCTAAGAGCCTTTTGAAAATAAAAGGGCCAGGGATTTAGCTCAGTGGCAAAAACACATGCCTGGCAAGCATGAGGTCGTGAGTTCAATCCTCAGTACAAAAATCATAAATAAATAAATAGCAGGTCAGCTTGTTCAGTTTAGCTGTCTTCCTTGCTAAGCAGGTATTTCCCTTGTTCCCTTGAGGCTAGGCTATCTTAGCAGGTGTTTCCCTCATTCCTCAAAGCATACTGCTTTGTCTGTAGTTATCAAAGTCAGCTGTCTTTGCCAAGCTCCTGCTTCATGCCAGGGACACCAGTAGACCCTTGAGCCTTTTGGATCTCTCCTGGTTCTTGCCTGTGCAATGGGAATCATGGACATTTTACAGATGAAGAAATTGAGATCTCATAGAGGCTCTTGCTCAAGAGACGTCCCAGGAGGCTGAGGTGCAAAAACTTTTCACCCTCACTCTAAAACCTGTGCTCTTTTTGTGGAGCACATCTGCAAATGTCATAGACCATCCTGCTCAGATAGGTTCCTTCATTCCTCTTGCCTTGGGTAGTGATTTGGGGCTGCCCTGGCTGTTCTGTACCTGTGTGATATGGAAGTTTCTGTGACTTTGTGTTCTTCAGGAGTAGCAAAGAGCTCCTCTTGCAGCCTGTTACCATCAGCAGGAATGAGAAGGAGAAGGTGCTGATTGAGGGCTCCATCAATTCTGTCCGGGTCAGCATTGCTGTGAAGCAGGTGAGTTGCCATAGAGGAGGACCATCATTAGGTAAGAGCTCTCTTCCAAGCCAAGATCTCCTAGGAGATGAGTGTGGCAGACTAAGGGGCCAGGGAACCTGGGCTCTGCTTCCTTGAATGTACTAGGAAATGATTAATAAAGCAAGTCAGTGGAATCAAAAGACAGCAACTCCGTCTAATAGACTTTGCTGTGGATTAGAATGTGGGAAAGGTAACATCCCAGTGCTGCAGGACCAATTTCGTGTCAGATCACAGAACCATTTCCAAATGACTTCATTATATTCTTGTCCCTGGACAGATTTCCAGCACTCACAGTTTAAAGTTGGTGTGTACTGGAGCTCATGGTTCTGAGGTTACAGTCCACAGTCACCTGGCTCCAAGACAAAAACCAAATGGTGGAATGGTCTGCGCAGGAATAGAGCGACCCTGTCACAGCAGGCAGGAAGCAAATAGAAAAGGGAGGAGCCGGGAGGGAGTCACAGGCTTTCAGGTCGTGTCCCTGCAGTCTGTCACCTCCAGGCATCCCCACCCCTCCTGGCACAGCACTGTGAAACTATGGGGTGGGTCCATGTGTGTGGTGCTCCATGATCCAGTGGCTTTCCAAACACAAGGCTCTGGGTAGACAGTTCAGATCCAGAGCATAACACAAATGAATGGAGGACATGTCCACTTGAGAAAAGTAGGCAGCACCAGTACCAATTTGAGATCTGTAGTTTCAGAAACCATCGCTTAGTTTAAGAAATAAAGTGCCAAGAGCCAGGCTTCCCTGTAATCCCAGCACTCAGAAGTCTGAGGCAGGAGGATGGCTGTTGAGTTCAGACCAGCATGGGCTACAAAGTGAGCTCAAGGCCACTTTTGTCAAAAAGACAAAAAAAAAAAAAAGAAACTGAGTGCCACATCTTGTATGTTTCCTTAGCTGATGTTTCATAAATGCCTATTTTTTACACTGCCTGCAACATTCTTGCCATATTTCTGTACCTCTTGGATGGTTATTTACTTAGCCAGTTGCCAGTCCAATAATTTAAAATCAGGAAGACCAAAAATTGCATATTTTTTGTTAATTTTTGTAAAATAACAGGTAACATAATGATAGTTTTATCAAGTTTATTCAACAGTTCTTCTGGTATGGTATATTTTTAAAATATTTAATACATAACACAAGGTTACATTCTGGACAGTGATATGTGTAGTCTCTTTCCAGATTCTTTTTTTTTTTTTTTTGTCTTTTTTTTGGTCTTTTCCCTTTTTATTGGTACCAGGGATTGAACTCACGACTGCCTGCTTACAAGGCAGGCATTTATGCCACTGAGCTAAATCCCCAGCCCCTCTTTCCAGATTCTTTTTACATTACTGTCTTTCTTTGAACAATGGACTTTACATTGCCTTGTTGGCCTTTCCTTTTTCCCTGTGGGTGGTATTTTTTCAATAAAATGTCTGTCCACGAAATGTCAGTAATGGACGTTACGGTTCACATTTCACCATCCCGTATTTTTCAATTATTTGGTCTATTAGAACTAACCTGAATTGTAACAGACTTTGTGAATTCCCTTGTTTTCAGGAACAACTTCTGTATTGTTTGGTCTACAAAGTGCATAAATGTTTTGTAATAGATTTTTTTTCCTGTTTGTTTGTTTGTTTTTTTTTTGTGACAGGGTCTTGCTACTTAGTTCAGGCTGGGTTTGAACTCCAGGCTAGGCTTGAACTCACAGCAGTTCTCCCGCCTTAGCCTCTTGACTTCTGGGACTACAGGCATGTGCTACCGCACTGACTTTCCCCTACTTTTTCGTTACAGGATAGCTTATTAGATGTTGATCAAGTTCTGTCAATACCACGCATAGAATTATTATGATCATTGACCACTGTTGGAACTTAGTTGTGTTTTTTTTTAATCGGTACCAGGGATTGAACTCACGACTGCACGTTTACCTTGCAAGGTGGGCGCTTACGCTGCTGAGCTAAATCCCCAAACCCTAGTTTTGTTTCTTTCTTTTTTTTTTTTTTTTTTTCTAGTTTTGTTTCTTCATTCAAGTTCTGTCGTTTCCATTTCTGTATTACGAACAATTGACAATAAGGAGACATCTTTTTTTTTTGATCTTTTTCCTTTTTGTCGGTATCGGGAATCGAACTCACGACTGCCTGCTTGCAGGGCAATGCCGCTGAACTAAATCCCCAGCCCCAGGAGACATCTTTTTTGTCTTTCCATTTTATAATCTAGACTTTTTGTCCCTAATATGCTAACATTTTTCCTTTTTTTCAGGTTATTTGGTTTTGGTTTTGGGTTTTTTTGAGGTCACTTTGTAGCCCCAGCTGGTCTGGAACTTGCAATGATCCTCTTGTCCCAGACTCCTGAGTACTGGGATTATACGCCTGTGGTACCATGCCCTGCTGTTTTTCCAGTTTTGTTTGTTTGTTTGTTTTTTAGATCTTTTGGCATTTCCTATTCACACTCAGTGTCCCAAAAATGTCTGTTTTATACTGATAACATCACCAAGCTCTGAAAAAGTATAAAAATTATAGCTAATGTACTTCTTTAAGAGTTTTTATAGATTGTAATGCAAAAAACTATAGGGTTTTTTTTTTCACAACTAAAATACAACGTTGTAAAATAATCAGAAGTGATTAGATTTTACTACAAACATACATCAAATGTGAATACAATGTTTTAAATTTAAAAGTATGCTAAAAATATTTAGTATAAGACATATGAGTGCATCTTGTACAAATGAGATAACTGGTTGAAATGACACCTGCCTGAGTGATCCTTGGGGATTGTCAGATCAGGACAGTCAGGTAGTAAACACACATGCTACCCAAGTACCACTGGGGGTGAACTATTAGGTAGTTAGTATTGACTTCCTTTTACTGAAATTTGACTTCCTTTTACTGAAATTACAAACCATGCTCTAAATGGAAAGATGATATTACTTTGCATAGTAGAGAGTAATACAAAAGCAAACAAAATTATTAGATTCAGATTGGGTACTGTTACCTAGGGGAAGCTGCTCTGAGGCCTGCTGTCTTTGGAGAAAGGAAGGTAAAGCAGCAGTGGAAGGTATTCCTGGTAATCCCTGGTGTTCCAGCCCCTGGCTGCAGAATTCTGCCTTCCGAGATACTGGAAGAGTAGAAAGAGGAACCCTTTGAGGATTGTTCAGTGTTTGGTGTCACCAGGCAGAGCTTACCCACGCGTGGCTCTGACACCTGGAGGGCCTGCCACACATTTTGGGAGGTGCAGCGGTAGTGAAAGGAGAAAGGGGAAATGGGTCTGAATGAAGTGGGCCCTGCGGGAGTTCTTCCCTTCACTGGGCAGCTAAGTCCCACAATTCAGAGTTCCTGTTCCCAACTGCTGTCTCCATCAAGGCTCGAGAAAATCATAGTCCCAAGCTATTGGGATTTAGGACTAGGACAGTGATGGGAGCCTTTTTGAGACCAAGTGCCTAAACTGCAGCCCAAAACCTACTTCTTTATCACTAAGTACCAGCACTGCCTATGTGTGTGCTGTTACCCAACACTGGGCTGCTGGGGCCCCTGGCTTGTGAGTCGACGTGTACCTGCTGTAGCACAGATGCCAAAGATTCACCACCACCAGCCTAGGGTATCAGCTTGAGAGAGCCATCCTTCTCCTCTGCTCTCACTAGGCTGATGAGATCGAGAAGATTTTATGCCACAAGTTTATGCGCTTTATGATGATGCGAGCAGAGAACTTCTTTATCCTTCGAAGAAAACCAGTTGAGGTAAGACACTGTGGATCCATGTGCTCATCATTCTGAGAATTCTTCTACTGAGTAGCCTGAAACTAATTTCTTTATTTTTATCTTTTTGAGACGGGTTTTCCTATGCAGTGCAGGCTGGCCTTGAACTTACTTTGTAGCATGGGCTGGCCTTGAACCCACAGCAGTCATGAGCTTCAGCCTCATGAGTGCTGAGTGCTAGCATTAGAAGTGTGCATCACGATGCCGGGCTTCAGATTACTTCTTGAACCAAGATTGCTGTGGCAGTTGGCCCTCTGGCCTGAGTTGAGAGTTGGCTGGGTGCTGGTGAGGAGGATGAGTCAGTGTTGCTCATCTTCCCAGTGCCTCGACTTCCCCTGAGAGCACAGTGAGTTAGGGTCTTTCTCAGCTTTGCCATCTGCTGAGTTGAGCCTTGAAAGAGCCATAGTTAACATGGGGCCAGCTGTTGCCTGGCTTTGTCCTGGAACCCTCTCTACACACTGCTAACAGTTTAGATAGAAATGTCCCTAATGACTGCCACAGCCCACAGAGCAGTCCAGGCCATCATCAGATGCCAAAGGTACTGGCCAACTTCCTCAATTTTTTTTTTTTTTTTTGTCTTTTTGGGACAAGGTTTCCTTATATAGTTGAGGCTGGCCTTGAACTCACTCTGTAGCCCAGGCTGACCTCAAAGTTGCTATGATCCTCCTGAGTGTTGGTATTACATATGTGAGCCACCAGCCTGGCTTTTCTTCATGTTGAGCCAAATTTCTCCTTGCAGTCCTAGATTCCGCCTCTACAGCTGCCTGGTGTGACTTGTCTTCCTTATACGTCCTCCAGAACTGCAGGACTGCAGTCCCCCTCCCTGCCATCATCTCTTCTGTGAACTGAGTGTTCCTTACTGTTTGATTGGATTCTTGCATGACAAGTTTTTGAGTTCGGCTCATTCTCTCCTGACTCATTTTGAATGGAGAGCCATTTGTGCCACAGTCTTCCAGAGACATCTGATAACACAGAATTCTCAGCTGGGTCTAATTGCTTGGATCCAACATAGATCCTGCCCCTCGAAGTGGATGGGCTGCTCATTGCAACTCATGGAGCTCAGAAGGTCACTGCCGCAAGCATGTGGAGGTGTTTCGTGGAGGATATGGCCAACTGTGTGTCCCTGCTGTGCTAATCTCTCCTCCTACTTCTTCCTGTCCTTGTTCCCTAGGGATATGACATCAGTTTTCTGATCACCAACTTCCACACAGAGCAGATGTACAAACACAAGTTGGTGGACTTTGTGATCCATTTCATGGAGGAGATAGACAAAGAGATCAGTGAGATGAAGCTGTCTGTCAATGCCCGTGCACGCATTGTGGCTGAAGAGTTCCTCAAGAACGTAAGTGGGGCCTTGTTGGTTTCCTGCTGAGGAGAGGCCCTGTGTGGTGTGGAGAAGTTGGCACCTGGTGGGACAGTGGTACCAGCAGGCTTTTGAGGACAGAGGCCGCCAGGCCCACTGGCTCGTGGCCGGTCACCGCTGCCTGGAAGCTGCAAGGCCCTTCTGTAGTCTGTTGTGGGAGAGTTGATTTTGGGGAAACTCTACTTAGCACAGACTTCAGTTCCTCGTCAGCTTCTGTTTCTCAGGGGCCACGGCATGATTTCTTCGACTGCTTTCCCATCACTTTCAGGGTTTCAGACCTCTGGGTCTCTCTGAAATTGCTTGTGCCTTTTTAACCAAAAGGACTGCAGTCCTCTGGAGACAAGGAATTATTTACATTGAGAGACTGACGACACAGTCGTTTAGAGATTCAGGATATGCCTTATTTCCCCCCTTTTCCAAGCAGTCTATTTCATTGATACAGTCTACTGAGAGTCCCTAGACCGTGCATTTGATGACTATTCCTATCACAGCTTACAGACTTCCCAGAAGAAGCTCTGAATCCTAAAAATGGAGATTATCCCACTTCCCCTGGGTTATCTACCTGGGGTGGAACAGCATGTGATCCCTGCCCTCTTCCTGAGGCAGTTGAGCCGACTGAGCATTCAGCCTTCAGCCCCTAGGGTTAGTGTGTTTCTCTGCCTGGTCAGGCCTGTCATGGACCCTTTAGCCAAGTTCTGCCTCCTCATCGATGAGATGAAGATGTTACTACTATTTAGCTTTCAGACTGTTGGGTAAGGAAGATCACCTGTTACTAAGGAAGCTTTCCATGTGTGGTGGCTTCAGACTCCTATGGCCAGGGCCCTGGAATAGTCTTAGCAGTCTCTGACTTGCCTGGGCAGGGGTCAAGCTTTGGAGCCCACAGACTTAGCCTTGCACAGCATTGAGATTCCAGATGTGCACCACCAGACCAATACCAGGTAGCCAGTCTCTGGGTGTGGCCCCGTGGGGGATGCTTGGGGGCAGAAAAGATTACCAGGCCCCTCCTGTTGAAGGATCACCCAACATGTGACACGCTGTATCAAATCCTTTGTCTTTCTCCCTGGAACTCAAGACTCCATGTCTAAAGGAGACACCTTCTGCTCACCAAGTGTGATTTGACAGGGTGTGCGTAGCCATCTGTGCGACCTGGCCAGGGTCTTCTCTGCTTGTTTGTGCTAGGCTGACGGCTGCTGCCCTGTGGGACAGCACTGAAGGCTAGCTGAAGCAGGAGTCCCTTAGTGTGTTGCAGGCCCTGAACTCACCCCTCAGGTCTGAGCATGACTGTGGTTCTCCCATTATGCCTTCCCTGGAGCCAGCCCATCAGGAGAGAGAATAACTACCACTCACTGCCTCTCGCTTCTCTTGACAGTTCTGAACCACCTGGCTGGATCCAAGCTCCCCTCAACCTCCCTGTGTCTCTGCGAGTCTTCGTGGTATCCTGGAGTCACCTCCCAGAGTGGCGGCGGTGGCAGGCAGCTGGGGAGGGTGGGCATCAGATATGGGAGGGGTGTGTGCTTGCTAGCTGGACAGGAATGCAGCGTGGACCTGTCTCAGGGCCACACATGCCGGGCCAGGCTGGCTTCTGATGTTCAGTCTCCTGGTCCAGGAAACTTATTTTTTAACATCTTGAAATTTAACTCTGTGCTTGAAGAAGACTGTAACCTTTTTGTCTCTTTTTATTTGTTTTGTTTTTGTTTTTAAACATACAATCTCCACCTCCAGTGGCTGTGATTGGTCCCAGTGATTGTACCCTATTGGTCGCTGTGGGTCTGGGCGGGCCTGGAGCCAAAGGCGACAACTTTCTCTCCCCTGTGCCACCCCCAGTGGGGAAAGAGGAAAGTTTCAGACTCCAGCTTCTCTTCCTTACCTGCTTATTCCCAAGCCTGTCTGAGCCCAGTAGAAGTGGCAGGAACCCCTGCCAGCTCCCTAGGCTCCCCTGATGAGGGCTGGATCTGTGTGACTGCCCGCCATGCTTAGGAGCTGGGCCGAAGCAGGCCGCCTCTGGCTGCGTAGCCATTGCAGTTCCTTCTCAGCTGAGGAGGGCGCTGTCCACCTGTCAGTGCAGTGCCTGTGCTAGAGAGGTGAGTCCACCAGGTTCCCAGGCCGGGCCTCTGCCCACTTTGCTCCTGCTCGCGCGCTCTCCTGATTCTGTTGGCTCCTTCTTCCCTTAATTAAAGTCTCTTCTTGCCCTTTGGGGCTGCATGAGGTCTGTACTGTGTGTGTCTGAACAGAAAGAAGGTGGGGCTGGGACCGGGCCTAGAGCTCCCCTGGAAACCCCTGCTGGTCCTTGTGGAGGTCCCAGCCCTGAGACTCCTCCTCTGCAGGTGCCTGCCATCTGGTTTTGCCAGAGTTTTGGTGCTTTTCCACAGTCTCATTCAGGCTGACAGATAGACAACCCCAGACATAGCGATCTCATTTCATGTTTAAGGAAACGGATTCTGGGGGCCAGCATTGCCCACTGCAGATCTAGCCTGAGAGTATTACATTTAAATGTTTAAAATCTGGTTCTGTCCCACTGGTGACATTTCAGGTATTCAGTAGCTACAAGTGACGTGCCTAACATCTCAAATACTGCATATATATATATATATATATGTCATCAAGAAAGTTAAGAAAGTGCAAGCCTTTTTAGTAAGTGATGCCTTGAAGTAAACAAAAAACTTGCGTTTGGGTCTTGACTCTTCTACTCCATTTGGGCACGTTAGGACCCCTTGTCTCAGTTTGTTAATCTGAAGTGGAGACCATGAGAGTGAACTGACATTGTCCCTGCCACGCAGGCACTGAGCGGGCAGTGGCTGTGCTTCCCAGCATACAAGGTGTTGGGGATGATGAGAGAGGCAGGCATGTGAGTAGGTGTGGTGTCGTGGCTAGAGGCATTTAGAAGAGGTGTCCAGAAGACTTCAGTAAGGGTTGAACCTTGAGCTGAGCTTTCTGAGAAGTGTCCTCCAGGTGACCAGAGAGGTCTCTTGAAGGGGAAAACTAGGGATGGTAAAGGAAGAAGGGTCAGGAGACAGCTGGACAGCTCTCCGCCCCTTTGTGACATCTGTGTGACCTCCTCGGACCTGGCTAGCTGAGTTATGCCTGCTCATGGGCACTTGAATGGTGAAGGTGCTCCGAGTGAAGCTGGATGGCTGTGCACACATGACCGCTGGCCGCTCAGCCATCTCCGAACACTCCTGCCTGGGTGAGGCCACCAGAACCTGACTGGTCACAGAACTGTCTGCAGGGATCTGAAGTTCTTAAAATCAGATTTGATGGTTTGAGTTTTTTGTTTTGATGGTAGGATTTTTGTTCTGGTTGATTGGTTGGTTTTAGTACAGGGAATTAAACTCGGGACCTTGCACTTGCCTGACAGGTGCTATGCCACCGAGCTATATTCCCTTCCCCTTATTGAGACAAAGTCTCACTATGCAGTTCAGCCTGGCCTTGAACTCACTGAAGTTTGAAGCCCAGGCTGACCCTGGACAATCCTGCCCCAGCCTCCTAAGTGTGCCACCATGCTGAGCCTGTTTTGATGGTTTTAAAGCAACCTAATCTGGGGGACACAGTCACCACCGATCCAGATCTTGGGTCAGCTGCACAGGTTGTTGGAGCCCTACCTTTCTTGAAGAACGTATTTGTTCAGTGACTGATAAAGGTGGGCTCTTGACAAGGATAGTCTCTTCCCTGGATTCTGCTTGTGTATACTGCTAGAGTTTACCTCTCAAACTGGCTCTTTGATAGCACGCGCCCAAGAAGCAACCTGCAAGTGATAATGGGATGTTAATGAGTAGTGTTCAAATGGCCGTGGTGCTGCACCTGTATTAGCCACTCAGGAGCCTGAGGTAGGAGAATCAAAAGACCAGCCTGGATTAGTGAGACCCTGTCTCAAAAAGAGCAGGGGGGTGTAGCTCAGCACTCCCTGGGCTCAATACCCAGTAATGAAAGGAGTTGCCAGACAGTGAATGCAGCCCTGTAATCCCAGCACTGGAAGGCTGAGGCAGGAGGATCACAGTTTTGAGGTCAGCTAAGGCTATGCAGTCCAAGGCCAGCCTGAGCTGTCCATCAACCCAGTCTCAAAACAAACATGTTTATAAGTGGCTGGAGTCCAGCTGGGGTCCAGTGTTCCTGTAATGTGAGTTTTAAGGCAGATTACTTGACCACCTTAAAGCCTTTTTTATCTCCCTGTAGCCTCAGCCCGGCAGCTGGACCATAGCTGCTTAGTGTATTGTGGTTCTGTTTCCCCTGCTGTGACTCTGATGAACCCTTCTTGCAGGCTCCTGGGAGAGGTATGCTTTGCACCCAGCATTGTTGCCCCCATGTACAATCCCAACTTTGTTTATCCCCAAGACCCTCCCGGCTCTACCTGCCAGGCCTTTAGCTCTGCTACGGCCTCACAGGGCTCCCCTGTCCACTGCCGCCTTTCAGTTCCCACAGAAAGGCCCTCGTCCTCCTCGGAACTGTGACACTTTCCCTGGCAGCAGTGCTGCTCTTCCCCACTTTGAGTGCAGATTCATCTGCCTTTTAGTACTTCTTAGATATTACTTTTTTTGGAGGTTACTTTTTCAGGGCAGACCTCCATTCTCTAGTGCAAGAAATGAACTCCCCACCCCACCCCTTTTTGGTCATTCTAAGACAGGGTTTTGCTATGTAGTTCAGTCTAGCCTTAAACTCATTTTGCAGCCCAGCTGGCCTCAAACTTAGAGCAGTCCTGCCTCAGCCTCCTGCCTGCTAAGATTGCAGGTGTGTGCCACCACACCCAGCTGAAATGAATTTACTTCTGGGCCGGCAGCCAGACTGAGGCTTTTTTTTTTTTTTTTTTTTTTTTTTTTTTTTTTTGCATTTTTCTTTTTTATCGGTACCAGGGATCGAACTCACGACCGCCTGCTTGCAAGGCAGGTGCTTATGCCGCTGAGCTAAATCCCCAGCCCCCAGACTGAGGCTTTTTATCCAACTAGTGGTGTCTATATAGACAGGCTCTGGCTGTGGTTTTATTCCGAATTCACAGGGGTCCCTCTGCCCATCTCCTATGGCCTGGGCTGTAGCGTTCACAGTGGATTCCGGGCCAGCCATCTAGGTCATCCCATGCCTGTTCCCCACTTTTCCATTCTCTCCTCCTCCCACTATTTCTCTTTGTAGTTACTTTCGGCCTTTTAGCTTCCCAGGATTCAGGAAAAGTTATTTGGCATCTTCTCTGGAGTCTGTTCAGCCTGCCTGTCACTGTCCCCTACTTGACCCAAGCTAAGCCTAAGAATAAAGGCTTATTAGAGTGGTTAATGAAACATGGACCAATTGAAAATATTTTTAACTTACACTAGCTAGTGTGCGCCCTTTCCCGCCTTCATTCACTGTTACAAGCTTCCCCCGAACTTACACGGGGGCTGTCAACTGCTGGCCCCACTCAGTAGGGGTCCTCTAAGGTGGCATGAGGAGTCCCCCAAGGTCGCTGTGCTCCGGAAGGGCCCAATAAGCCCCTCGGCGGGTCCGACTGGCCTGTGGCCCGCACCAGCCAGAGGCTGAGCAGAACCCTGGAGTCAGCCGCCAGGGATTGTGCCTGGAACGGTTTCCAGGGCGACGGCAGCACACGGGGCGGGTCTGGACTAGGCCGGCTGGCCGACGCGGCGCCGGTCCGGTCCGGGCGGAGGAGCGGCTGGGCGAGGCGAGGCGCATGCAGGGCCCCGGCGTGGTGCTGCTCGTGGGCGCGGCGGGCGTGGGGCCCGCGCACCGGGGCTCGGCCGCCTGGTTACGCCAGGGCGGGCTGCTGGGGTGCAGCTGGCCGCAGCCCCCGGGGCCGTGCCCCGGCTGCCCAGCCCGGTGGCCCTGGGCGAGCCGCCTGGAGCCCTGCGCGCCCGCGAGGCCGCGGGCATGCGGGCCGGCCTGGGTCTGCTCCGGGGCCGCCGCCTGGCCGGGTCCCAGCTGCGCCCGCCAGCCCCGCAGCCCCGCCTCCGCGCGAAGTCCGGGCCGCGCCCCTGAGACGCCCGGGCCCCCGCCTGCAGACGGCCCCGCGCCGCAGGACGGTGAGGCCGCGCTCGGTGCTCGGTGCTCGGTGCACGGCGGGCGGGTGGGCGGGCTTGGGGAGCGCAGCGACGCCACCGCCCCGCCCGTCTCCCCGCAGCTCCCCTAGTCCTCTGGCCGGGATTCTCCAGGGACTGCCACATGGGCCGGCTCCGCAACGCCAAGATTCACGTGGAGAAAGCTATCAAGGTCCGCAAGGGGGGACGGAGTGGGTAGTGCTTTTTATTATTTTTAAATTTTATTTATTTATTGTTTTGAGACAGGATGTCACTGTGTAGTTCAGGCTGGCCTTGAAGTTGCTTATGTAACTTAGGCTGGCCTCAAACTGCCAGCTGTCCTCCTGCCTCGGCCTCCAGTACTGGGATTACAGGCTTGTGCTACCATGCCCAGCTGTGCCACTTGCTATTTCGTTATATCCTTAAAAACCAAAACACCTGTGGCCCTTTGCTCTGGCACCACACCCATCTCCTCCCACTGTCACTCTCTCCAGGTGGACAGGCTGGAGTCCCCAGCCCGCCCTCCACCTCCCTGGCTGCCTGCCCTTTCTGCCCTACTCCAGCTAGAATCCACTTGGTGGAGTCCAGCAGTGCCAGCCTTCACCTTCGCACAGCACAGACCCACCCTAACCTCTGCTCAGGGACGGCACAGGCTTGCAAACCCCACCAATTCTCCTGCTCCAACCTGATTCCTCCCTAGTCTCTGTGTCCCCTCTTGTGTGGTCACTCAAATCAGAAATACTATCTATCTGCTTCTTCAGTCCCTCTCTAATTCCATCAGCAAGTCATTCAGAACCGCAAATCCCTCCCAGCCCTCTCACTGGTCTCCCTGTGACTGTGGCTTATCCAGTGCTCTGCAAATCACAAAGGCCCTGTACCCCCTCTGTTTTCCAGATTACAAGCAAGATCAGCAAACTTTCCAAGCCTCTAACCATGTGCACTGGCACCAGCCTTTACTGCTGCACAGCACTCCTAGTAAAATATCCAAGTCCAGATTTCAGGGCCTGCAGGACTCCACAGCCCAGCCGCACTCCTTAGGAACTGTTCTCTCCCAACCCTGCTCATGCTGCCCTGTTTTCTGTTCCTCTGTGCACAAGCTTGTGCTTCTCCTTCTGCCTGTATGTATGGGTGACTTCTTCTTCTTCTTCTTCTTTTTTTTTTTTTTTTGGTATCAGAAATCGAACTCAATTCTGCACTTGCTAGACAGGCACTGCTGTGCAGCTATGTCCCTGGCCCCAGATGACTTGTTTTCATCCTTCCCTAACTCTGCATTTCTTAGTGGTTTTGAGTCTCCAGTATGGAGTCCAGAGCCCTGGTGCCTGAATGTGCATCCCTGCCCTCGAATCCGGGTGTCAGTGCTAGAGCCTGTGCTCAACTAGGTTCAGTCCCCAGCATAAGAAGAGATCCCTGTGCTCTCACTTAACCACAGGTGGCCTTGGGCCAGCTGTTCACTCTAAGACAGAGGCAAACATATCCACTGAGCATGCATATTGTCGTAGAAATGAATGTAAATGCTTACTACACAGCGTAATGTGTACTTTTGTTTTTGAGATAGGTTCTCACTGTGTAGTTCAGGGTGGCCTTGAACTTACCGTGTAGGTTCCAGCTGGCTGCCTGGAACTTGGCAGCGATCCTCCTGCCTCTGCCTCTGGAGTTCATCTGTAAATATTATTTTACCGTCAGCATGATGCTATGCACATTCCTCTCCATGTTTACAAGCCATCTCTCCTGGAGGGCTATAAAACTTGCCTATAGGAAGAGTCAGAGGCTGTAACTGCTTACCACTGTGTCCTTTCTCCGGCCCTCAAGCGATACTGACAAGTTCCATCTTTCAACTTACAGCAGAAGAAGATCTTTATGATCCAAGGCCGCTACCCAGTGATCCGGTGTCTCTTGCGTCGGAGGGGCTGGGTGGAGAAGAAGATGGTCTACCATGCAGGCGCCACCCTGCTGCCCCGCCAGAAGGACACTGAGAATTCAGTGGTGGGCGATAGCGACACTGCCCCAGATGGTGAGCAGCCCCCTCCTGTCCAAATGCTGCCTCTCCTCAGTCCTCTCTCTTTGTTCCACTGCCCCCAAGCTGAGGCTTTGGAGCAGGCGCAAGGGTCTCATTGGGCCTGGGTTCTGCATCCACAGAGGATGAGGAAGAAGACGAGACATTTCAGCCGTCACAGCTGGTTGACTTCGATGGCTTCCTGGAATTCGATGACTTAGATGGGACACATGCTTTAATGGTGAGGGCCCGGGTGGCCAGTATGAGGCAGGGTGCTGGCAGGGACCATCCTAAGTGGACAGAGTGCAGGTCACCTCGGATAAGTCCTCCCTTGGGCCTCAGTTTCCTATCTGTATAAATATTGGGTTGCTTTCCTGAGGGCTGGATGGGCCAGCAGAGTGCTGAGGGTCGTAGTCCCTTCATAGTGAAGCACTCTCTGTTTATCTCTCTCCACCACTGGCGAGTGAAGCCACTTGAGGGCTCTGGGAGAGGCCTGTGTGACAGCACGGAGCACATGCATTTGAGTGGAGTTCAAAGCATGACACTGCTACTCACTAAGTTGAACTCTATGATGTTGGATTTGTTTTGTTACGCACTTTGAGACAAGGTCTCTCTTGTAGTTCAGGTGGGCTTTGCGCTCAGTATGTAGCCAGGGTAGCAGTCTTCCTGCTGAGTGTTGAGTGTTGAGATTATAGGCATGTGACCTTTCCCAGCTGAGCTTGCTGTTTCTGTGTCAGAAAAGGTAGGATATTGGCATTTCTGGGTTCAGCTTTGTGAATTTGGGCAGTTACTCTCACTTCCGTCACCTGGGAGCTGGGGGTTACAGTAGCCCCTGCCTCACAGGGTTTGGGTGAGATTAAGACGAGGCGAGTGCTTAGCAAGGCCTGGCACATGGTGTTACTGGTTTTCATACTCCCAGGGCTGCAGGAAGGAGAGAGATGTGGGCTCTAGGAGAAAGCCTTTGGCACATGCTATGTGCTTCTCTGCTTGCATTGTGTCCTGCCAACAGCCAAATCCCTGGGGCAGAGCAAGGGGCAGCAAAGCCACTGCTCAGCCACTGCTCAGGCCTTCTCGGAGCTGGCCCAGCAGCTCTGCTCCCCAAGCGTGGGCCCTGGAAGAGGTGTCTTTTTGTGCCTTACACAAAGCCAGTGTGCCCCCAGGGACACCTGGGAAGCGTTCTCTCTTCCCTGATAACTTCCCCATGTCTACCTCCTCCCTCCTTCCAGTCCCGAATGGTTCGGAATGAGACCCCTTACCTCATCTGGACCACTCGGCGGGATGTACTGGACTGTCGCTTCCTTGCCAAGGATCAGATGATAAACCACTATGCCCGGGCTGGCTCCTTTACCACAAAGGTTGGCTCCCAAACGTGGGTGGGGCAGCGCACACCCCAACCGTGGGCTCCCAGTCTGCAGGGGAACCCTTGGGAGAGTAAGAATGTCACACTTTAGTGAGAAGGGAGTCACTGGCAGGCTCAGGGTCAGCTCCAAGCCAAGTAGGCTATCTGGTCCCTGACAGAGTGGCAGAAGTGGGCTCCAGGGTTCACATGGGATCTTGGAGCTGGAGCAGACCCCCAGTCCATGACTGAGCAGCGAGGCCCTCTCTCCCTGAGCAGGGCGAATCTCCCTGACAGCTCTATTCCAGTTTACCTGCATGTCTTAGCAAGTGGCTTTGCCTTTCCCAGCTTTGGTTTTCGTATCTTTATTTATGTAGGATTTTTTTTCTTTTTCCCTTTTATCGATATCGGGGATCGAACTGACGACTGCCTGCTTGCAAGGCAGGTGCTTATGCCGCTGAGCTAAATCCCCAGCCCCTTTATTTAGGACTTTTGAGACAGGGTCTCACTGTGTAATTCAGGCTGGCCTTGAACTCACCGTGCAGCCCAGGTGAGTGCTGGCCATGGTGCACCTCTTGCCTCAGCTTCACAAGTGCTGGCATTACAGGTGTGCACCTCCAGGTGTGCCTCAGGTTTTCTCATCTTGCCATGAGAATCCGAACAAGGCCTGCTTTCAGTTGTGTGGTGAGGGTGAAGGGTTTCCCTGTGGAGTCTGTGTCATGTTATGGGTGCGGGTTGGAAAGGGTCACTGGAGGCAGTTCCTCACAGAGGTCGAGGGGAGACCAGAAAGCCGGGAGCTCTTTGGCAAAAGCAGCTATTGGGGCAGGCAACCGGCTGGATCTGAGCAGTTAGGCCCAGCCTGGGGACGGAGTCCCCACGCCGCCCTCCTCAGCAGCTGACCCTGCAGGTGGGACTGTGCCTCAACCTCCGGAATCTGCCTTGGTTTGATGAGGCTGATGCTGACGCTTTCTTCCCGCGCTGCTACCGCCTGGGTGCTGAAGACGATAAAAAAGCCTTCATAGGTAAGGCGGGCCCTGGCCACAACTGGCCCTCAGTTGGAGGACAGGGTGTCAGGCTCTAGCTTGCGGAGAGCAGAGGCCTCTCCTCACACCCTCACCAGCCTCTGTAGATGCCCCTGCCCCGGCCCCTCCTTTCTTCAGTGTGCCTTCTGTGGTGAGCCTGCTGGGCTGGCCAGTCTGTACCTCCAGAGAAGCTCAGACATCTCAGCTCATGTTCTAGAGCAGTCTCTAGAAGTCCTGTTTGGAACCCAGCGTAGATTCCAGGCCTGTGATAAGTTCTCTTACCTGGATTGGGTTCTGAGAAAAGATTCCTAAGGTAGAAAGTTCAGAATTTAGAACTGGATTAGATGCTGCGTTCCAGGTCTGAAATACTTTGGGTCAAGGTTGGATTCTCAGACTAGAATAAGCATCAGAGTAGATGAGGAACAGCAGGTCTAGGCCAGATTGTAAGGAGAGTATTTGTCAAGTCTGGTCACATTCTGGGTCTGATTCTATAACTGGAATAGGAGCCAGATTTAGCAACAGAAAAGGTAAAGTCAGGTTCTGGATCCAAAATGGGGCAAGTCATGATCAGGTTCCAGAACCAGAACGGGCCTCGAGCCAGGGCGCTGAGCAGGGTATCCCCTGCCCCGGGAGCAGAGGACTTCTGGCTGACAGCTGCCCGCAGCGTTCTCAAGCTGGTGGTGAAGTCGGAGTGGGAGCCGCACTCTGTCCAGGCGGAAGGGAAGGAGGCCCCAGGTAGGTGCCGCGGCAGTTCCGCTCGGTTGCCCAGCACGCCTGTCTGGCTGTCACTGCCCATCCACACAGCACCCGTGTGCGTCCTATCCGTGCATCCACCCTCCGCCAGCTTCTTCATCTGTTCCCTCCTCAGCTTGCCCGTTTACTCCCCCTTCTGATCCGTCCACCTGCCCACGTCAGTGCCACGGCCCCTCGTCATCCTCCTGGCTGTCTGCACATAGGCCCGCCTGCCCCAGCCCTGCATTTCCATTCTCCTGCCTCTCACATGCGTGTGCCTCTCCCACACACCTTCTTGCCCTCCTGTCCGTGTGCTCCTCCACCAGCCCTCTCCTCCTGGGCTGCTATGGGGACCAGCCTGGATGGGTGCACAAAGAGGGCAGGGTCCACCCCTGCCTGTGGGATTCCTCAGAGGAGCAGGTGGAGGTAAATGGTGTTACGGATGTCCAAGGACGTGGAGAACATCTGGAGTACAGGGAGCTCGGGACCCCTTGCTACATGCCAGCCCCTACTGCTCACCCCTGTCCTCCCTGGACTTAGCTCCTGTCCCTAAGCCCCCGCTCCTGTAATTCAGGGTTCATCAGCCAGGAATTGAGGGGACTAAGGGGCAGCACTCCTGAAAGGAAAGGCATCCCTGCCTCTTCCAAAGGAGACACCTCGCGTTGCTGGCTCCTGGCCTGGCCTGCTGGCTGCAAGAAAGACTGTGTGTACCAGCATCGGGAGCACAGAGCCCCTTTGAACAGACTCTGTCCTTCATCTTCTGTGGTGGTGGACTTGGGTGTGGGCCAGGCTGCAGGAGGTGAGGGCCTCCATACACCAGGAGGATTTGGAGAGCCCTGAGATGGTGGGGAGTCAGAGCTGTGGGCGAGAGTTAGCGCCTGGTGTATGCATCACCTTCGAGTGTGTGACTGGTAGATCAGGATCCCAGGAGGGGGTGCAGATTGGGTGGGTTGGGACTGAAGTGGCCATGTCAGACTTGGGATCCTGTATACCCAGATTGCCAGGGCTAGGGGTGGGGAGCCTATGGGACGTGTGTTGTTTTCTTCTAAGATAAAAGATGTTAATGTAGAATTTTTTCTAAAGTAGAAGCTCAGTATTCAGGTTTACAGAGTTGCAATAAATAAGTGGGTGCTGAGTTCTGGTCTGGGCCCTGCTCTGGTCTCTAAATGGCTAGCGGTCACTGGCCTAGTCTGCGTCATCTGGGGGGTAACAGATCGGGCCGCGGATGTGTCCACAGTGGCTGCAGGTATGTGCAGTGCCAATCTTGGAGATGTTTGGGTCAACTGTAGAGGGACTGAGGGCGGGGTGGCTCAGGTTGCAGGCAATTTAGGGCAAGCAGCAGGAGGCCTGGGCAGCTGGGGATCCAGGCTCACGCTCAGGTGCCTTTAGGAGAGGCCAGGGTAAATGACAGGGCCCCAGGCAGTAGGGACAGTGACATGTACCACATGGGGAGGACAACAGTGACAGCCTTTCTTATGTTTCAGGAGATAAACAGCCTAAGAAACAGGAAAAGAAGCCAGCGGTGGTGTCCCCAGAGTTTGTGGATGAGGCCCTGTGCGCCTGTGAGGAGCACCTCGGCAGTCTGGCCCACAGGGACATCGACAAGGACAGTGAGGCCCCGCTGCACCTGAGCCCGGCGGGCTGGGCACTGTTCCTCCAGCGTTATTACAAGGTGGTCCAGTGAGTACTTCGGAGCCAGGGCACAGGCAGGTGGCTAGGGACTCACGCTCCTCCCCAGCCGGCCCTTTGTCCTATTACTCTCCTGCTCAGGGGCCCCAATGTCCCAGCGTCTCCAGGCCACTTTTCCCCGCTCTGGGTACGAGCCTTGCCCTGAGACCATGGCCTGCCAGGACTGAGCTCTGGGACCTTGAGAACATCACTTGTTTTCTGAACTTTCCTTTTCTCTAATGCAAATTAGATTTAAAAATAATGTCTGCCTTGAAGGTGGAGTAGGAGTACTTTGTAGGGATGTGCTCAGCATGGCCCAGGTGCCTCTACAAAACAGGAATGGAAGCTGTGTAAATTTCACCCTGAGATTTCTTCCATATGTGTTATTTGAGATGCTAATTCCTCGGGAAGAAAGGCGGTAGTCATCGGTCAGATCTGGAAAACATGAGGTTAAATAGATCTCAGGGGTGCAGCGTGAACCCCTGTGAGGGTAGAAGTGCAGGAGGTGCTGAGTGGTTCCAGGCAGCCAAGGGCCCTGTTTGCTGCCCTAGAGAAGTGTCCGGAGGGCCCTGTGAGTTGGAGGCCAGCATGGGTATGAGGCGAGAGCATGTCTCAAAACAAAACAAAACAAATGTCCATGCCTCACCGATGAGGCTTTTATAAAGGTGTGGCTTCCCAGAGTAGACCTGTTTTTATTGTTTATAGCTTGCTAAATATAAAACCATATTAATACATGTTTTCAGATTACTTGTGCCCCTGTTCCAGGTGAGACAGTTGTGGGACACAGCCCAGATCTATTGGACAGATTCCTTATCCCCAAAGAGGGTTAGGGAGGGTGTGTCGGATTTAGATGTACATCTCCCTGGGCCATCTACGGAGCCCTCTTCTGGCCATCCCTGTTCCTGCTCTGTCTCATGTCAAGCAGGAGGCACTTGAGAGGCTGAGGTGGTCAAGACAGGGTCGCACCTCTTGGAGGAGAGGCTGGATGGGCAGCCCCTGGGGCTACTTTATGGCTTAGTTTCATTCCGGACGCGTTCCATCCTGTGTGGAACAGGGGCCTGAGGTGTCCAGGAAATCCTCTCTATCTGTTCATCCCACCTGCTGAGGCGCACACCTGCTGAGGATGCCCTGCTGCTGCTCCGGGGAGCAGCTGAGGGGTGGCAGTGTGATGTTTTGAGATGGGAGTGGAGAAGACAGTGATAGGCTGGCAACATGCTTAGCATTCTGGAGGCCCTGGGTCTGATATCCAGACAGACAGACAGACACAGACACACACACACACAGAGTTCTGGTGGAGGGAGATGGGCAATGGTCAGATCAGCATCTGGATCAGATCTGGGTAAATGATGGGAAGAGACCGCAGCCAGAGTAGGTGACACAGATGTGCTTGTGGAATTAGACTGAGGGGGAGCCCATCTGTCAGCCATAGTAGGTCCAGGTCCAGAGGGGAGTGAACCTAAAAATCAAATCATCTTCTCATGGACCAATCAGGCTTGGAATCCCACTACGTCACACAGCTCAGTGTGTGGCCTTGTCCAAGTTCCTTAGTGTCTCAGCTTCCACGTGCATCTTCCTAGCATGGATGAGTAATGCTTCCCTGACAGGATGGTCGAAAGGGCTTCAGATGGTGCACAGGAAGCCCCTGACCCAGTGCCTGACACCCACCCCACCCATCCTCGGAGTGGGTGCTGTGCGCTCTGCCCCAGGCAGTTTGAATAGGTCAGGTGAAGTTGCTGTGGAGTGAGGGCTTCTCTGGGCTTTCCTGCTCATGTTGGGCAAGTCAAGGTGGGTTGGCTGGTTTGTGGTGGGGTGGGTGTGGGACAGCCCTGTCTGATCCAAGAAGAGAGAGAGCACAGCCAGGCTGGCAAGCCCGTGGCAGGGAGCAGGGTGTGGGGCCTGGCCTCCACCTGCCACATCTCCACTCTCCCCACAGTGAGGGGGCAGAACTCAGGCACCTCGACACTCAGGTCCAGCGCTGTGAGGACATCCTGCAGAAGCTTAGGGCCGTGGTACCCCAGATCGACATGGAAGGGGATCGAAACATCTGGATCGTGAAGCCAGGAGCCAAGTCCCGTGGACGAGGTAGGGGTCAGGTCCTGCTTCCTAAACCTGCACCCCATGACTTGTGTCCCCAGTAGAGGCTGGGGAGGTTAATAGTGCACATGCCCAGACTGCTCAGGTTGAGCAGTTTTGTCTCTGTCTCTAATTTTCTGCATGACCTTGAACATGTCACCAGTCTGTAGGCTGGAGTGGGGACAGTGCCACCCAAAAGGGGAGGGTTGAGTGCGTGTTGCGTGCCTTACTGAGTGTGCCTAGGCAGGCTCTGTGTGAAGCGGCTCCCAGGCAGGTGTGGAATGGGTTCCAGACCGGACCCACGCTCATGCCACACTCTGGTGACACATCCTGCACTGCAGGCCTGTGGGGGTCGTGCCTGTCCCTGGGCTCTGGGCACCATACAGTGCACTGCTCTGTGCAGATCCAGCCTGGCTGCAGGAGCGAGTGTGCCAGCCTCCCCTGAGGGAGGTCCATGGCCTCGGGGTTTGTTCTGTTAATTGGTTGGTATTACGAGAGATGCCGTGATGAACATCCGTGCCCATAGCTTGCGAGCCCTTTCCACTTTCCTTTCTCTCCTACCCCCGTGAGCATGGACAGCCTTTGCTTACGTGTCCTGAGCTCGCCCTAGCTGTGTGGCAGTTCTGCTCTTCTTACAGAGTCTCGTGTTCGCTGGGCAGGGCAGCCTGCGCTTGTGACCCCAGCTGTTTACAGGGCTGAGGCAGGAAGATCACAAGTTTGAGGCCAGCCTGGGCAATTTTAATGAAATCCTGTCACAAAATAAAAAATAGAAAGTGCTGAGGGTGTGGATCATTATGAAGGTTTTAGGTTCAATCCACAGTACAGTGGAAAAAAACAAACAAACACAAAAAATCCCAAACAGAACAGAATACAGGCATCTTGTTGCTAGAATCCTGGTGATGCGGCTGGCCCCGAGAAGGGCCTGGTCAGGTGGCAGTAGTTTTCTGTGCCTCCCCAGTTGGGCTGACAAGGGAGGGAGGAGTGAGGTGGGTTTGTGAGTACTGCATGTTTTTGGTAACATGATTGGAATTCACCAGCATTCAAAGTATGCCTTAGGCTGGGTGTGGTGGGCACATCTGTAATCCTAGCACGCGGGAGACTGAGGCAGGAGGTCACTATGAGTTTGAGGCCAGTCTCCACTACAAAGTGAGACTCTGTCTCAAAAAATAAAATTACGCCTTGTAGGTATAAGATGCTTAAATTCACTCATAGAAAAGATAAAACAATGATTGAAGTACCCCAGAAATAAATATGTAATAGGCTGAAGGGTATGTAGTTCAGTGGTAGTTAAGTTCAGTGTTTGGCATGTATAAGGCCTTGATTTGATCAAAAAAGAAAAAGAGATCACAGTGGCACACACCTGTAGCCCCAGGCTATGTGGGAGGTTGAGACAGGAGGATCACTTGAAACCAGCCTGGACAACATATGAGAACTCTGTCCATAAAAAAATAAATAAGATGCCAGTTTATATGCAGAAAAATGACCCGATCAAGAGTCAGGTGTTTGGGTGGTCTTGGAGCAGACACGCAGTCTCATACATTCTTGCTGGACCTGGAGGTGGCAAGGAAACCATTGACGATGTAAAATGTGGAATGCAGGTGCCCTGGGACCTGGCAGACCCACGGCTGGAAACGCATCATGCGTGATGCCAGTAACCTTCACCAGGTGCTCATCACCTGCCAAGCCCTAGACCAAGTCCTCAACCTGATTCCATTTGTGTTATCGGAGGAGCAGGCACACAGTACTGTCACATCCCCTGGAAAATCCCCATGAGTGTCTGGAAGCACCAGTGGCTGGTCTTTACAAAGAAGGTGTGGGTGTTCTGTTCTGGGTTTGCTTTGGTTTGTTTTGGTGTCTCCTGTGCCCTTTTGTATAAATTTTTTTTGTTTTGTAATTGTGTAATTATTGAGGACACATAATATATCCACAAAAAGGGCAGTACTATGATTTATTTTTTTACTTTCTTTTTCTTTTTTTTTGTGTGTGTGTGTGTTTTTTTTTTTTTTAAATCAGTACTGGGGATCGAACTCACGACCACACACTTGCAAGGCAGGTGCTTATGCCGCTGAGCTAAATCCCCAGCCCCCTACTTTTTTTTTTTTTTTTTTTTTTTTTTGGTCTTTTTGAGACAAGAGTCTCACTATGCAGTTCAGACTGGCCTTGAACTCACTTGTAGCCCAGGCTGGCCTCAAATTCAAAGCAATCCTGCCTCAGCCTCCCAAGTGCTGGGATTATAGACATGTGCCACCACGCCCAGTTAGACTGGTACTGTTTACATCTTTATGTAAGTGTATATTTTTTAATATACAGAAAGAAAAAAACACAGAAATGGTTACTTAGAAAAATTTAAAAACCCTCAACAACTTCTCAGCATTCGGATGGCCATGGCCTGGCCCGTCCTCCACCAGCCTGACCGCCCTCTCCATGCAGGCATCATGTGCATGGACCACCTGGAGGAGATGCTGAAGCTGGTGGACTGCAACCCCATGGTGATAAAGGACGGCAAGTGGGTTGTGCAGAAGTACATCGAGCGGCCCCTGCTCATCTTTGGCACCAAGTTTGACCTGAGACAGTGGTTCCTGGTGACAGACTGGAACCCACTCACCGTGTGGTTCTACAGAGACAGCTACATCCGCTTCTCCACCCAGCCCTTCTCCCTGAAGAACCTGGACAAGTGAGCCCCGCCTCGGGATTCCTAGGGCCCCTGGAATGGTTGGGAGCTGTGGTCCTGGAGCTACGCAGCTCCAGGCCCTTTGTCCTCCACTTAGTGGGTGCTCGTTGAGAGTGGACCCCGGGCCCCGTGCCATCCTAGGTGCTTGGGACCCGTACGTGGCCACCAAGATGGGTTACCAGTGCAAGCACACATTCCAGAGGGAGACATGCCTAGGTGATAAACATAGTGAACAGCACGACTTAATGGTGAAGAGAGAAGTGGGTAGCTGCTAAAGGCGGGCCAGGACAGATCTGAGACAAGGGGGGCAACAGAGGTGTTAATTTTGGAGGTAAGAGCAAGCGTCATTACAGCTGGGTTACAGCATCTGCACAGCTCCCAGGCTGTGTGCCTTTGGTTAAATGAAAACCTATTCAGGCCTCCGTTTCCACATCTGAAGAATGGAGGCAGCACTATGAACTCATAATTGGCCAGTATGGTGGCACATGCCTTAATCCCTGCCACCTGGGCGGCCGAGGCAGGGGATGGCAAATTTGAGGCCAGTCTGGGTAACTTAGCATGGCCTTGTCTCAAAACAGAAGTGGAAAGAACAGTGCTGGAAATGTGGCTCAGTGGTTTAGCTTTACCTAACATGCGTAAGGCCCTGAAATTGATGTCTAGTACTGCCAAAAGAAAAACTCAAGTTGTCATTGTAACCCTTAGTCAGGTGTGGTGGTGCACACTTTTAACTCAGGAGGCTGATGCAGGACCACAACTTCCAGTCCTACCTCAGCAAATTAGTAACTCAGCAACTTTGTCTCAGTATATATATGTATATATATATATATATATATATATATATATATATATGTATATATATATATATATATATATATATATATATATATGGGCCAGTGATTTAGCTCAGTGATTCAAGTGCTTTCAAGTACTTGCCTGGTAATCTTGAGGTCATGAGTTCAAACCTGGTACCAAAAAAAAAAAAAAAAAAAATGGCTAGGCATGGTGGCACACACCTGTAATCCCAGCACTCAAGAGGCTGAGGCAGGAAGATCACAGAGAGTTTGAGGCCAGCCAGAACTCTGTAGTGAGACATTTTTTTAAAAAATCCAGGAGGGCCAAGGGTTTAGCTCAGCTGTGCAAGCACCTGCCTGGCAAATGCAGAGTCGTGAGTTCAATCTCCCGTACCAAGAAAACCAAAAAAGTACAGTAAAAACTTATAAAGGACCTGGGGATTTAACTCAGTGTAAAGCTCATGGGTTTTACTCACCATACTTTAAAACAAAGAAAACTAGCTCTTGCCGCAACCCAATACGGCTCCTGAGGTTCTAGGGGTTAAGGATGGGGGAGAGGATGAGAAGCATAAAGAAAAGACACAGCTGGGGTCAGGCGGGGCCCTCGTCCTCCTGATGGGAGGACAGGAGCTGCTCACCACTGCAGCACCTTGATCTATACACTGGGAAGGAGGATGTCAATCTCAGCCCCTGCCTAGCCCCCCATTGCCTGGCAGGCCTGGCCCTGCCTTCCTGGTGCTGGGACACCTTGTGCACACAGCTTGTTTTGGTCTTTCTGTTTTTCTGGGCTGGCCTTGCTTTAGCTCCACATGTGGTCAATCCCCAGCTTCGGTGGCTCCCAAAATAGCCCTCTTTTTTGTTTTGTTGTTGCACATGATAGGTGGACAGTTGAAGCTGGAGGAGCTATGTTGGGGAGCTCTGTAGATCTTTTATTTTAAGTGCAGTCCAAAGATTTTAAGTCCCTAAATTCTGCAATTGAACTGTACAGTCCATTAATCTGTGACAGTAGTCAGCCACCAGTGTGGCTGGCAATTGCCAAAAGATGTTAGTGCTTTGAGTTTCTTTTATATCATATTACTTTAGCATTGTGTGATATACCTCTAGAAGTTGTACATTTTCTGCAGGATATTCAAGACCAAGTTAAGATGAGACCTGTTTTAAAAACAATCAGTTTTTGTGATCTGTCAAAGTCAGTTCAGTCTGCTCAGGAACACCTTGGAAGCAGCTATGGCACCTCTTGGTTCTTCTGTCGGTGTCAGCTGTTCAGATGAGTCACAGCCATTATTTTTGAACAATGAGAGACTTTCAAGTTATGATAATCAACAATGTACATTACATTTACACAACTGACTTTAGCATCATTTTGACTAACTAGGAATCCAGGTGGAAGCATGTTTTGTAATTCTCTAACTCAAATAAGCCTTGATAAAATGGTCTATAAATGCAAAAGAAAAAAGAAAATTGCTGAGCTCAAAAAGAACAGCTGTTCACAAATGGACAAATGATCTGTACAGAGTCAAACAGACGCAGAAACAGACGTGGAGTTGTCCACAAGAACTGGTGTCCACAAGAACTCTCCAAGTTCCTGGGGGCTATTTCATGCCCCTTTGCTGAACTAGCTCGCTTCCTATACCTCGTGTCCTCGGGGTTGGAACACCTGTCACCTGCAGCACCCCATGCCCTCAGGGCGTTTCTCAGGCACCCTGTGCCACTTGGACACTCCTGTACGGGTACTTGTGCTGTTGGCTACACATGTGTGCAATCACTAGCTTAGCCACTTCCAGCAACAGCTTAACAGACTAGACAAACAGACCAACAGATTCACAGACAGATTTACAAACATCTTTCACAATCAAAGTGTACTTAAATATATTTTAGCCAAATTGAATTACATGAAATTTTTATAATTGTAGATTTTATAATTTTAAATAGACTAGTCAGATTTGTTGTAGATCAGTTAGCAGAGATCTCAAAGAATTTGGGAGGACAAAATCTTTTCTATAACGTATTTTTGCCATAGAACCCCTATGCACTTCTATCACATCTATGTGAACCTTTTAAAAAATTTTTGTTACCATCTTCTGGGCATCTTGGATCAATTAAGGCAGATTCTAGCTTCATCCTTTTCTATGGGTTATGCATGGTCTCCAAGGCATCACTGTCATAGGTCTGAGCATCAGCTTCTTGAGTGGCAGAATCACTCCTTTCCTGGGTTTAGGCCCCTGATATAGCCAGACAGCACACACTGGCCCCCGGTAGGTCATTTAGCTTTTCCTGGAAAAACACAAGCACACCCTCGACCCCCACATTAGCACTTGACTGGGTGCTTCTTTTTTTTTTATTGGTTCTGAGGATCGAACTCACGACCGCACGCACGTTTGCAAGGCTGCTGAGCTAAATCTCTAGCCCCTTTACTGGGTGCTTTTATTGTCCAGTATGAAGATCATTCCAACGGACTCTTTAAGATTTGATTTATTTGATTATATCTGCTGAGGTAGCTACATCTTTATTAGAATTTAAATATTTTAAATGGTATATACTGCCAAGTGAATCTATTATGAGGTAAACTCTCCCTTTTGTTTTTGAAATTTAAATTGTGAGCACATTTAGCTTACTTTTAGACCTGAATAGTATAAAGAGTTTTTGTGGTAAGGTATAAAGAAAATGGAAACTGCATTTTATATTTAGGTACCTTGGGCTCTCCTGTGACGTGCAGGTGGTGCCCCTGCTCTGGGCTGGAAGCCCCACTGTTACGGGGGATCTGAGCACCAGTGCAGTGTAAACTTTTGATGTATAAAGCATGTGCACAGGCGATAGGGAAAACCAGGTGGCTCGGGCAGGCCAGAGCCTGTCCCACCTCTCTAATAAGTATCAGACAATCCAAAATCCGTAGGTACCCTTTCTTTATGTATAGATTTTACAATTATTGTCAGGGGTCAGGGATTTAGCTCAAGGCATAAGTGCCTGCCTAGCAAGTACAAGATTGTGAGTTCAATCCCCAATACCGGAAAAAACAAAACAAAACAAAACAAAAAAAATGTTTGTCAAGGGAAGAATAACCAATTGAGCAGTACAATAATATAGGGACATTTGAACTCTGTTTAGAGTAGACTGAACCATAACCCTGATTTCTCCTTGTAGCTGAAATAAGCAACATTGTTTCTTTACCTTTCTTGTCTGGGCCAAATGCCAGGAGGCTTTGGTGCCCTCCCCTGCCTGGGGCCTGTGAGAGGACCAGAAAGCAGCAGTTCTATTAAATAACCCTTTAAAGTCTGTACAGGGCCAGTTAGATGTATGTTGGTTTGATTTTTCCCTAGTCTTGCTCTAAGCTATTTTTAATTTCCTCCCAAATATGTAAATTTACAGTTTCTTCTGGGAGACAAACTCAAAAAATTTATCAAGCTGTATATTGACAACTAAAATTGACTTAAGAAAGCAGAAGGGACCTAAATAAACTCAGTTACATTAATCGTGAATTTGAAACAAGTACCCCTGTAGTAAACAATTTTGAAGAAGGGAGTTTGAGAACTTATGTTAACAGATACCAAGACCACTACAAAGCCATAGTGAGACAGCGATATGCTGGAGCAGCCTGTCGTCAGCTAGTGAAAGCCTAATGTTGAAGTTTTTGAAACTTTTAAAGGCTAGTGGTTGTCGTATTGGTTATTTGAAATTGTCTTTTGTAAGAGCATTTTGTAAGGGCCGTGCCATCTCAGGGAGCCGTCACACCCTGCTTTTTGATAGGGCTGCTGCAGGCCCTGTTGGAAGTTTTACTTTTGTAACAGTTCTGAATTTACATCAAGTGGCCCAGTGGTACCATCCTCTATACTTTGGACAGATAGTTGAAGGTTTTGCTGGACAGTTAGTGGCTCAGTTCAGGTTATAAGGTGGTGGTCATGCTGCCAACTTTTCCCTGCTCAGGACTTGATTCTGAAACAGTGGCTAGAGCCAGTTCCATTGTGGTTGTCTCAAGAAGCTTAAGGTTGGGGCTGGGGATTTAGCTCAGCGGCATAAACACCTGCCTTGAAAGCAGGCGGTCGTGAGTTCGATCCCCGGTACCAATAAAAATGAAAAAGACAAAAAAAAAAAAAAAGAAGCTTAAGGTTATGAAGACCCTGTCTCATCTAGATCCAGGGAAAGGATGTCAACACTGGAATCAAGCATACAATGAACAGTTTCTTTTTTTTTTTTTTTCTTTTTCATTTTTATCGGTACCAGGGATCGAACTCACGACCACACACTTGAAGGCAGGCACTTATGCCGCTGAGCTAAATCCCCAGCCCCCAATGAACAGTTTCTTATACATTTGTAATTCTTTTGGATAAGTTTGTCCCATAGTTAGACAGCTGATATTATCAGTATACCTCTTTTTTTTACACCTGATGAAGCCAATATCAACACACACCAGTGATGACTACTGACCTATACCAATGCACTCCTCTCCCTAAATTGCACGCACATGAGAAGTGTGCCCTCACCCTCAATCTCTTACCCCGTCTGTGTTCTGGCGCCATATGCCCGAGACCCAGTGCAGCTCCTGAGGTTCTAGGGGTTAAGGATGGGTGAGACTGAGAAACATAAGGAAGAGACAAAGCAGGGGTCAGGCGGGGCCCTCATCCTCCTGATGGGAGGAAAGGAACTGCTCACTACTGCAGCACCTTGATTTATACACTGGGAAGGATGATGTCAATCTCGGCCCCCTGCCTAGCCACCCATTGCCTGGCAGGCCTGGGCCCCTGCCTTCTTGGTGCTGGAACAACTTGTTTTTTTTTTTTTTTAACTTTTTATCGGTACCAGGGATCTAACTCACGACCACCTGCTTGCAAGGCAGGTGCTTATGCCGCTGAGCTAAATCCCCAGCCCCTGGAACAACTTGTTTACACAGCTTGTTTTGGTCTATCTGTTTTTCTGGGCTGGCCTTGCTTTGGCCCCATATGTGGTCAACCTCCAGCTTCAGTGGCTCCCAACAAGCTCTCAGTTATCAAGTGGATAGGTAATGGGTGCATCCAGCCCTTTGGCATGAAGCCTAATGAGGTGGTCCTGTTGTCTCCTGTGCCCTTGGAGGGGCCCAGGCAGGGGGCTCCCTGCACCTCCCTGCTGGTCAGTGTGAAGATGTTGAAAAGTTGGCCACCAAAGGCCGCTCTGTCATGGCCCTCCTTACCTACAAGCCCTGTCAGAGCCCTCAATGTGAGCCTGGGAGAAAGACCTCTGGCTGGGAAGAAGGTGTGGGATCCCGGCCCTGGCCTCCTGTCCTTCCCAGCAGGCACTGACCCCACTCTTTTCTCTGCCCAGCTCTGTACACCTGTGCAACAACTCCATCCAGAAGCACCTGGAGAATTCATGCCACCGGCACCCCATGCTGCCCCCAGACAACATGTGGTCCAGCCAGAAATTCCAGGCCCACCTCCAGGAGATGGGAGCCCCGAACGTGTGGTCTACCATCATTGTGCCAGGCATGAAGGCCGCAGTGATCCACGCACTGCAGAGCTCACAGGACACCGTGCAGGACCGGAAGGCCAGCTTCGAGCTCTATGGCGCTGACTTTGTGTTCGGCGAGGACTTTCAGCCCTGGTTGATTGAGATCAATGCCAGCCCCACCATGGCACCCTCCACGCCTGTCACTGCGCGGCTCTGTGCTGGGGTGCAAGCTGACACTCTTCGCGTGGTCATCGACCGCAGGCTGGATCGCAACTGTGACACAGGAGCCTTCGAGCTCATTTATAAGCAGGTGAGGTGCTGAGCTAGGTGCTCCAGGGAATCTGTCCCTCCCAGCCACACCCCGGGAATCAGAGGGCTTCATGGGTCCAGACTGGGCACAAGCATTAGAGCACAGCCTTTCCCTGTCTGGAAGGTAGAGATGCCATGTTTCTTCTACATGGGTTGTGTAAGCATAGATTCAGGGGCTTCTCAGGTTCAAATTCCTGCTCAGTAGCTTCAAGCTGGGCACAGTGAGTGTGAGTCGGAAGCCCTGCCCCCACCCGAAACCATGTCTGTTTTGAGGACTTTGCTTTGTTTTTTTTTATTTTAAAGGGGGTAAAATTAGACACAACAAAACAGAACAAAATAGGACGAAAGAGAGATAAATTTCCAAGCTAGACGACCCGAGATCTTCACTGTCCATCAGATTGTCCTTGTTTTCTTACAAACAGTCGTCCATGTCTTCACATACAGAGAATTCATAAAAAACGTCATAGTATAAAACATCCAAACAGAATGAGGAAGGCGATTTAGGTCTTCAAGACCAGACAGCAGGGAAGTCACTAAGGGCTGAGCACTGTGCTTTGCATCTGCACTTTGCAGATGTCCCATTGCACACTTTCCCAAAGTCCAAATGTCTTTCACTGCTGAGATTTGAGGTCAGGGTGGTCAGGGTTCACGCCCTGAGTTGCCAATTTTGTCTCCTTAATCTTTTAATCTAGGGTGACTCCACCGCTTTTCCCATCGTCTGGATCTTGAAAGGGACTTTTTGTTCTGTGGAACTGTCCCACATTCCAGATTTATCTGATAGTTTCTTGTGGTGTTGTTTAACTTGGTCTTCTGATCTCCTGTTACCAGAATGTCTCATGAATAAGAAGTTAGGTCAGACTGCTTGATGAAGTTCAGGTTAAACATTTTCAGTGAAGACACTAGAAGCAATGGTAGGCAGCTCTCGTGACATCCATCACCATCAGTGTGTCTCAGAACCAGTGGTGCTGAATTGGTGGGTTAGATGGCGGCTGTCCACTGGGCATAGTGGTAGCCGTGTCATCCCAGCACTCAGGAGGCTGAGGCAGGAAGGACCACTGTGAGTTCAAGGCCCGCCTGAACTACAGAGTGAGAGTCTGTTTCAGAAGTGGCCACTAGATCTCTTTGCAGTTAAGCTCTGTGCAAGGGTCCCTTCCCTGTTGCTGTAACCTAACACCACAGACAGGGTAAGTTATAGGAGCTTCATCCTGGCTCACAGCTCTGGAGGTGCAAGACCAAGGCTTGTCTGCGCTGGCCTTATTGCTGGCCATGCCTTGAGTGCACAGGGGTACGGCCCTGTCATGGATCCGTAGCAGCAGCAGCACAGAAAGGGGGGAGCCCAGGCCTGTGTTCCCACAAAGCCACCCAGCTGCCTGGGGCCCCTCCTGATCTTCATCCAGTCTGAGTCCCCTCCCAAGCCCGCTCCTAACACCCCATGGGTCTGGATTTCCACCTTCCTATACCGAGGAGAAACTACACGCACACACAAGAGGCTTTGAGAGATGCTAAACCCATATACTTTATGAGGCTGATGGTTTGGCTATGTTCATATTACACATTTTCTTGTCATGATTCACACATAATTATTTTAATCTCTAGTTATTATTCTTTTTTATTGAGAAAGAATTTCACTATGTAGTTTGGACTGGCCTTGAACTGAATGTCTAAGTCAGGTTGGCCTTAAACTCCAAGGATCCTCCTGTTTTAGACTCATGAGTGCAAGGATCACAGGTGTGCACCCCCACACCCAGCTTCTTACTTATTTTATTAGAATGGTAAAGTGCTCCCAGCTACTCAGGAGGCTGAGAGAAGAGGGTGACAGTTTTTTAAAAATCATATTTTATCAGCACATTTTAGATATACATAGTAATCACATTCAAGAGAAATTGTGGGGCTGGGGCTTTAGCTCAGTGGCATAAGGGCCTGCCTTGCAAGTGTGTGGTCGTGAGTTCGATCCCTGGTACCGATAAAAAAGAAAAAGACAAAAAAATAAAAAGAGGGAGAAATTGCACCTGTACATGCTATAACTTGTTTTTTTTCTTTCTTTCTTTCTTTCTTTCTTTCTTTCTTTCTTTCTTTCTTTCTTTCTCTCTCTCTCTCTCTCTCTCTCTCTCTCTCTCTCTCTCTTCCTTCCTTCCTTTCTTTCTTCTTTCATTTCCAATTCCCTACCTTCCCTTTAATCCAGGAGGGTGGCAAATTCAAGGTCAGCCTGAGCAATTTTTTTTTAATTGTTTTTTTTGAGACAGGGTTTCAATACAGTTCAAGTTGGACTTAAACTTACTTTGTAGCCCAGACTGGCCTCGAATACATAGTGATCTTCCTGCCTCAGCCTCCCGAGTGCTGGGGTTATAGGCGTGTGCCACCATGCCCAGTCTAGCCTGGGCAACTTAGCATGAACCCATCTGAGAAAAAGAAAAGCTAAAGATGGTGACGGGATGTCTGTAGGTCTGCTACTCTGGGAAGCCGATACAGAAGAATTGAAAGTAGGGGCTGGAGATTTAGCTCAGCGGCATAAGTACTTGCCTTGCAAGCAGGTGGTCGTGAGTTCAATCCCTGGTACCAATAAAAATGAAAAAGACAAAAAAAAAAAAAAAAAAAAAAGAAAGTTTGAGCCCAGCCTAGGCACATTAGAGACTTAGTGAGCCCTGCCTCAAAATTCTTTTTTTTTTTTTTTAATTTTATTTAAGGAGAAAAGAAAAAAAAAGCAGGGAAAGGGTACAAGTTATACAGATTTACAGAAAAAAAATGAACAGTAGGAAATCACTAGTTAATGGATTACATATTGTCATCTTAGAAATAATTGTTCAAGTCACAAAATTAAAGCTTGTAAAGTGGACATTCCATCAATGATACTGCAAACAGTTCTGTTCATTGATCCAATAAAACTCTGTGATATCATTTTCTATCTTATACACTTAAATATACATGCAGTTATATAGTTTGGAGCACTTTCTTTTCCTCTCTTTTGTACCATGACTATTACACATTTTGGGTTTTATTGCTCCCACGGTTCTTATTACTTTTTTGGAAGAGAGTAAAACCAAATGTGACATAACAGAACAGAATCGGTCAAGTCAAAAGGGTGGACATAATAGATAATGTAAAAACATAATACAAGGTGATCAACAATGGTTACCATAATGCCTCCCGCTATCTCTAATAGAATTGCCTATATCGTTAGTTATAATACAATTGAACAAAACAGTAAAGAATAAAACTGACAAAACCAAAACATTGGAGACATTGTAGGTCTTCAAAAGTAGATAAAAGTCAACAAGAATGGGCGTCATAATGAATCTCATTATCTTCACAGCTGATGCCTAAACTTTCGAACCTGATACTATCCAGCAAAACAGAATAGGGGAACATCAGTTAAAAACCAGATGGTGAGAGTAATACAGGGCTTTAAATCAAGGTAATGAAAAGTCAAAGTGGGTTACTATAATATATCCTGCTATTTTTTTTTCCTTTAATTAAAAGGATAAAGATAAAAAAGTAAATAATGGAGTGGAGATTGAGATAAAAGAGGGCATAACAACGAAACAGCGCAGATCAAAATATAACCATTTAAGCAGAATAGTGTTTCACCACCAGATAATCCTAACCTAAAAGTAGTTACCATATTGTCTCTTTCTTTGAAATCCTTGAGTACAACTTCGTATACTGTAGCATTAAGTATATCAAAACAATGTAAAACCATTCAAGAGAATGACAGCATTACAGAGTATTTAGAATCGACCAACAGAAAATGAACAATGGTTTCTGAATAATCTCCTTGTCTTTAAAAGGTTTTTGCTTATACTATTGTACATAATAAAATCCAATAAGATACAACCTATTTAGACCATTGGAGACAGAAGGACAAAAGCTAGATGAGACTTCAAAACAAGATGATACTAAATCAGTATTACCTATTAAGATGTCATTTTCTCCAAAATAGCTGTTCCTGTCATCCAATCTTCTCTGCCTCATTTCTGTTGAGCTCTTTTTCTGTCAGTAGCTGTCAGTTTGTCTTCTTCATTTTGTTCTCTGCTCCATTCGTTGTGGCCTCTCTGCCATTATTTCTGGATTCTTTGTATTTTTCTTTTTTTAGAATATCCTGCAATACTCTCTGTAGAGTTGAATTGGTGGTTGCAAATTCCCCCAGTTCCTCTTTATCCTGGAAGCACCTTGTTTTTCCATCAATTTCCAGGGACAGTTGTGCAGGATATCTCAATCTTGGCTGGAGATTATTATCTTTCAAAGCTTGAATTATTTCCCCCCACGCTCTTCGTGATTTGATGGTTTGTGCAGAGAAATCTGCTGTAATTCTGATGGGTGTTCCCTTGTAAGTGGTCTGTTTCTTGTCTCTTACAGCTTTTAATATTCTGTTCTTGTATTGAATTTCTGGAATTTTTATTATTATATGCCTGGGTGTTGCTCTGTTTGGATTGTAGGTAGCTGGGGTCCTGTATGCCTCATACATCTGAGTATCTTTACCTTTTGCTAAATTAGGAAAATTCTCCTGGATTATTTCTGTGAGTAGCTTTTGTAGTTCACTTGTTTGTGTCCCTACTTCTTCTTTTATGTTCTTAATCCTTAAGTTATGGCTCCTCTTATCATCTTCTTGTCTTTGTATTATTGCTGTTTGTTTCTTTGTTATTTTTAAGAAGTTTTTCATTTCATTCTCCCATATTACAAGTCTGCCCTCCAGTTCAGATAGTCTGTCCTTAGTTTCTTTCAAGCTGTTATGCCAGTCTTCGATAGACTTCTTAGTATCTTGGTAGTCCCTTTGAACCTGCTTCACGTATTCTATGCTTTCTCTGTTTTCTCCATCAAACAATTCTCCCCTTTTTTTCTGTTCTTCCATTCCACCACCTGTTTTTTCTTGGGTGGTACTTAGCATTTCTCTAACTATTCTGCATACTTCTAGCTTCAGGTCGTTGATAACTTCATTCCTGAATTGGTCTATGAGGCTCTCTATATGGCGCCTTATGTGTATTGGTGCGGTGTCTGCTATTGCCTGATTCTCAGAATTGGGGGCCGAGGAGCCTTTCTTGTTGCTGCCTCTTCCCATGCTGCCTCTTCTTCTCTGTTCCTTATATATGCAAGCTTATATAAGAGGCCCAGCTTCTCTCCCAGTCAGCCACAGCCTGATCGAATTGCGCCAGTTAGGTGTTCCCGCTCACCGCTGCGCACCAGGGAGTTACGGACCAGGCAGCCTATGCGTCTCCCCTCTCGGCCACTGTCAGGCTCTGGGATCTGGGTTGGGACAGCCTACCAGGTCCGCCGGCAGCGTCACGCAGGCCAGGCACTTTTCACCAATCCCGCCCGAGAGGGGGATGTGTGGCTGGAGTCGCCACCGCGCCCTGCTCCCGCAGGACTGCTCGGGCCCAGAAAGTCCTCTGCTGGAGTCAAACTGTGGTAGAGTGTCAGTTTCTCTCACTCACCTCACCACAAGTCAGTGCACGCCTCCCTGCCATTCGCAGATTGCCGTTCTCAGCTTCTGCGCGTCTCTCTCCTTGCCGAGCCACTGTAGAGGCAGCCAGCCGCCGCGCGGCAGGAAACCCAAATCGCGGCTTACAATGGCGCGGGGTCCAGCCTCCACACCGAGGCTTTTCTGTTCCTGTTTTAGCGCCAGGACTCATTCCAAGTTGGTTTCTCTCAGCCCAGTTCGTTCCTGAGTCAGCAGAGCATATCTCCACCTGCTTATGTCTCCTTAGTCTGCACCATTCCTGGCTTCTGAGCCGAGTCTTTCAGAGAGCCTCCGGTAGTTGCTGTTATCTGTCCGCCATGTTCTCCCGGAAGTCCCTGCCTCAAAATTCTATAAAGAGGGAGAACTCATTTCAAGGACCCAGGTTCAATCTCCAGTGCCACCAAAAAATAAAAAAACAAATCAATCTCTAGTTACGCTATTTTATGGTCATTAAAGGAGGCTCTGCAAGGGTGCCATTCCTGTCCTCTGGGCTGCCCAGCAGCTCTGGTGGCTCTGCCTAGTGATGCTGGTATTTGGACAGATTCCAGGAGTTGGCTGCCCGGCCATTCCTCACCTCAGCCTCTTGGGTAGCCAGGGCTGCAGGTGTGTGCCCTATGCCTGACCCCTCTGCTGCCTTTGAACCTGGGAGGGAGTCTCTGCTCCCTGACTGAGCAGGCCTGGGTTCCCTGCTGCATGGTTGTCATCACTGGCGCCCCCTGTGGAATCCAAGGTGCAGCTCAGGCAGCTGTCCCTCAGTGGCTTTGGAGGATAAGCATAGACACATCCCCTGGGAGGGGGGCACCATAGGGCTCTGTGACTCGGAACACCCAGAGAGACCCCTGGCAGATAGAGGTGGGCTTTCTGATTGCAATCAGAGGCTCAGAAATGCCGCCTCGGCCCCAGCACCCCTGGGCTAAGGGTCCTGGACACCACCTCAGTGGCCTTGTCTCCCCTTCTGGCCCACAGCCTGCAGTGGAGGTGCCGCAGTACGTGGGCATCCGACTCCTGGTGGAGGGCTCCACCATCAAGAGGCCCCCAGCCGTGAGTCACCGACGGACGGGGATCCGCCCTGCACTTCCTCGGCTGCTGATCCAGCGGGGCTCTGGGGAAGGCAAGGACCCGGGGACCCCTGCCCACAGGTCAGCGTCTAGGAAAGTCACTGGGGCCGAGAGCCAGGAGCACATGGAAAAACTGGCCCCCGCTGCCACTACCTCAGTCCCCGGAAAAGGGAAGAAAGGCAAGGCAAAAGGAGCCACAACCCTGCGCTGCCCCAGCCCCCAGCAGACCAGACTGCCTTTGCGCCTGAAGACCCTCACCCCCGTGCAGCCCAGGGTCCCACAGTGACCCTGCTGCCCTCCAGTTCCCTCTGAGCCAGCTGGAGCCCCACACAAGACACAGCTGTGGCTCATCAGATTTTCTTGATAGATACCCAGTCCTGTAAGTATTGTCCCCTCAGAGCAGCCACCTGCCAGGTGTCACAGGGCTGCCAGCGAGAGCCATGGTCCCAAACTGGGTATATTGTGCCTTTGCCTCTAGGCAGAATGGCCGGTGGTGGCAGGAAAAGTCTCTCACAGCACTGGGCCCAGCTCCTCTGTCCCCACAGCAGCCTAGTGAGACAGGTGCTGTCCCCCACTTTCCAGCCCAGGTAGCAGGAAATGTAAGGAAGCTGCCCGAGGCTGCGGAGCTCAGAAGGGGCAGAGCCAGGACACAGAGCCAGGTCTGTTGGCCCTGTGCCCTGCTCCCATCCACTCTCCACCCAGGCCGGGGGACAGTGTGACCTGGCCCTGCCACGCTCACACCTCCCTTGCTCCACAGCCCCTCCCTCCTTCCCCATCCTCCAGCCCAAGGCCTGGCTGCCGCCTCCCCCTGCACTGCAGCCCCTCGCGCGGGGCCGCAGACGCAGCTGTGCCCGCTGGTGGGCTCCAAGGCCCTGTCGTCCACAGGCAAGGCCCTGATGACTCTGCCTACAGCCAAGGTTTTTATTTGCCTCCCACCCAACCCTGCTTTCAAGCTGGCAGCAGGCATCCCAAAGCTGAAAAAGGTGGGCCTCAAACAGGCATTGAGTGCCAGGGGTCGGGTTAGTGTGCAGAGGGAGGGCAGCCCAGGACTCCCCTTTAGACAGATCCCTGATGCTCTCCCTTTTTCTCTCCTCTCCAACGGAGGCTGTTGCTCCCCAGTGCCCTCAAGGGTCCCGTCCTGGAAGTGCCATGCACTCTGTGTTCTTTGATGCCGCAGCTCTTCCCAGCGCCCCTAGGAAAGTCAAGGCCAAGGGCAAGTTCAAGGCCAGACCCTGCGACAAGCCCAAGCCCAAGGCCGAGACACACGGTCTAAAGAGGCTGAGCCTCCCACAATCCCCACCAGGGCCCAAGGGGGCCACTGGGGATGCAGAGATGGAAAAACCCCCGCTCTGACCCTGAACCTGGTCTGAACCCAGCACCAAATAAAAAGGAGCAAGTGGAACATTGTGGGTTGGCTCCCTGCGTGGAGGAGGGATGGGAGCAAAGCCTCTCTCTCAAGGCCCAGCCAGGACAAGAGCAGAGGAGGGAGTCCCCAGCAGGAGAAGCGGGTCTGGATGATGGAGTCTGGAGAGCTCGGCTTGCCCAAGACCTGTGGCAGTGAGCGGAAGCCTGGCCACTTCTGCTGCCCACTAGGAGTTCCAGGGGACAAGCCAGACCAGCAGGATGACAGGCCCTGGAACAGAACACAGGGTCACCTTGCCTGAACCCAGTGTTCCTCCTGAGGACTCAGGTCCTCCTTTTCTCTGGGGGGAGTCCAAATCCCCTAAAACTGAAACCTCCAAGCCACACCCTTGTTGCAAAGTCCAGTATCTCCTGGTGGCAGTGGTGGAGCCGTGCCCCCTAAAATGTGTCTGGTGCGTGTGCTTGGGTGGGGTTGTGCAGGAACAGCTAAACTGATGAGATGAGAGCGTCTGGGATCCTCTGGGTGGGCCCAAACCCAACAAGTGTCCTTATTAGAGTCAGAAGCAGCTGGGTGTGATGGTACGTGCCTGTAATTCCAGCATGCTGGAGGCTGAGGCAGCAGGATTTCAAATTTGACTCTCACCTAGGTGACTTAGTGAAACTGTTTCAAAAGGGGTGGGGCTGGGATGTAGCTCAGTATGAGGCCTGGTTCAGAGAGCAGTACCCCTAAGCCCTCCCCAAAAAAGTCAGACGAGATGAGACGCAGTGTAGGGATGGAACAATTCTAATCCATCCTCATACAGTCCTGGTGGGTCTGAAATTAAATTATGTGAGAGAGGGCTGGGGATTTAGCTCAGTGGCATAAGTGCCTGCTTGGCAAATGCGAGGTCATGACCCCCCCGAAAATTTATGTGAGACATATTAATAGAAAAAGATACAAATTTATTTAGCATAAGCTCCTCATAAATGAAGACCCATAGAGGGATTAGTCACTTATAATGCTAGGTTGGACAGAGAATAACTAATTTGTGAGGCAACTAACTTACATGGGCAGTCTAAAAAGACAGGACTTTATCATTTTTATCTTACTGTCTGTGCCGCTGTGGATTTAACCCAGAGCCTCTGCACCTCCATCCCATCAACAGAGTCCCTCTACGGTGCTCAGCTGGACTCCAAGAGTGCTAGAATTACAGCTGTGAGCCACTATGTCCAGCTTTTTTTCTTTTTAAGAGTAGGGAAATGTATTGGGGAATAAATAGGACTGGCTCCCGAGAGGCAGGAGTGCCAAAGGGGTTGCCAGCTAGGAAGGTTTATGGAGCAAAGTCATGAGGGGTGGCCGTAATGCGGGTTGAATTACAATCAACCAGTAAGATTATAAGCACTTGTAGAAGAAAGGATTGCCTTGGACCACTGTTGTAAACTGTTACTTCTCAAGGGCAAGGTGGTGTTTTTGTTTTGTTTTGTTTTGTTTGAGACAGGCTCTCACTCTGTAGTACGGGCTAGCCTTGAACTTTGTGGTGATCTGCCTGCCTCAGCCTCCCGAGTGCTGGGATTATAGGCATGCACCACCATACCTGGTTTTTCCAGCTTTATTTTTATTTAAAAAATTAGTTTAGCCAAGCATGGTGGCTGAGGCAGGAAGCTCACCACAGCTTGGAGGCCAGCCTGCACTACATAGGTCTATTTCAAGGTCTATGAAGAATTCTCTGGGTTGCCGGGCATGGTGGTACATGTCTGTAATCCCAGTTATTTGGAGGCTGAGGCAGGAGGATCACTGTGAATTTGAGTCCAGCCTGGACTACAAAGCGAGTTCAGAGCAAGCCTAAACTGCATAGTGAAGTCTTCCAAAAAGAGAAGTTCTCTGGGTTTTGACTTCAAATCCTTGAGGATAAAGACGGTATGCCTTGATGGTGTAGAAGGAGCACCCTT
The DNA here is from genome assembly GCF_034190915.1 of Cavia porcellus. Classification (NCBI taxonomy): domain Eukaryota; kingdom Metazoa; phylum Chordata; class Mammalia; order Rodentia; family Caviidae; genus Cavia; species Cavia porcellus. The sequence goes on from NW_026947498.1 coordinate 74,699,395, forward strand.
TTGTCTTCTGGTCTTTAAATATTAGTATGTTTGTGATACATAGTGATCACTTTTACTGTGGGGAGCTGGTACATGTACATAGCACCTTAATTCCTTTATATCCACCTCTCCCTCCCTACCTTCGGCCCTCGAAGGAAGAGCATCTTTCACGTGGGATTCTCGTGTGCCTGTTAAGAAACGGCACAAAAGTCAAAGTGATCTTTTGGTGTTTTGAGACAAAGTCTCACTTTGTACTGCAGTCTGGCCCTGAACTCACTAGGTAGCCCAGGCTTATCTCCAACTCACATTGACCCTCCTATCTGAGCTTCTCAAGTGCTAGGGTTACAGGCCTGTGTCACCAGACTCTTTAAAAGATCTAACAGTGCAGATCAGGTACTAGCCAATTTCACAGAGATGTAAAGAAGAATGGTGGCTACTGGAAGAGGAATGGGGGACGTGCCAGTAGTGTTTCATGGATAGAGTTTTAAGTTTTACAAAATGAGATCTGAAGAGGTGATGGTCACGTATTATATTAAGCACATGGCGATTTAAGTGTACTTAATGCCCTACATTCAAACATGGTGAAGAAGGGCTAGGACACAGCTCCATAAGAAGCGGAAGGCATGGATGCCAGGGTGAGGCCAGCTGGAGGAGGAGCTCAGTAGGAATCGGAAGGCATGACTGCCAGTGTGAGCCCGTCTCAAACAATACAGTCAACCACACCTCATTCCCACCAGCTCAGAATTTTTATTATTTCTAGTCCAGAGAATAGTCACCTGCCTGACATCCCAAGATCTGCTCTCAGGTTTGCCTAAACACACAGCTGGGATGTCCGAGCAGCTGACAGCGACCCCATCTCCGTGGGTCCAGTCAGGCCTCCCTCTGCTGCCCTCTGGGGGCAGCAGCAGAGGGAGCCTGTTGCTGGCAGAACCCCAGCCCCTGCAGGGTCCTGGAGAAATACTGGGGTAGGGGTGCCCGCAGCTCGATGGGTGCATCGGTAGGCCTGCTGCCAGGGAGGAACATCTGGTACAGGTGCAGGTGCAAGGGCAGCTGTGCAGCCTGGGCAGGGGTCAGGTGGAGGCGTCTGAGCAGGGCGTCATCCAGGGCCTGGGTGGGACAAACGAGCACTGGGCTATGCCAGCTCCAGGCAGTGCGCACTTGCCGCCTCTGCCTGGCTCCTGTCCCTGCTCCACGGCTGAGTGGCATTCAGCCGCCTGCCTGCCTGCCTGCCCACACATCCTCACTGTGGTGGGCATGGTAAGGGGTTTGTCAGGTCATCTCACCAAGGGACACAACTCAACCCTACCCTGCAAGTCCTCCCAGCCCAGAGTCTCTGTCTGAAAGCAAGTGGAAGAAGGGATTTCTGGAAGCCCTCTGCGCAGGCCCCTGCCACTGCCCCCACCTGGCTGGACAGCCACAGCCCCAGTTCTTGTGTGAAGGGCTGGGCAAAGCCTGTACCTACCCCACCCCTAGCTTCACACTAGGGCACCACCGACATGCTAAGACAGGGTGCTGGGTACCCTACTATAACCTCTTTTGTTCATTGTCCCAAACAGACTCAGCCTGGCAGGCTTCAACTCCCTGACTGAGCTGATGGGCCGCATGAGGCCTGAGTGGTCATCTGCCCAAGCCACAGCAAGAGAGGGATCCAGAGAGAACTTGGACTTGAAAGGGCCCCTCCCAATCCCCAGCTGCACAGCCGGTCCACAGGTGCCAGCCACCCTCGCCCCACAGCCCATCCAGCCCTGCCCCTGGAGGGACAGGCAAGTGGCCTTGGATACCTGTCTTTGAGGCTTTGTGCTCTCCACAGACAACAGGAAGCGCTGGCCCAGGACAGTGCCCACACGAGCAGAATAGGTGTGGTCCCCAAGCACAGGACAGAGCTGTAACATCATGTGTACCTGCAGCTGACTAGGGAACGCTGGGTGACAGGAGAGACAGGACAGGTGATAGTGTCGCCTTTCCTCCCTGGGGGAAACAGGCCCTGTCCCTGGGTCACAGGGACGTAGGTGGCAGCTCGGCCTCCAGAGGGGTGGGGAGCAGGCCAGGACCAGCAAGGGGTGCCAACCACTAGCCTGCGGCCACAGCCTTGCACTGTGGAGGCTGCCAGGGATGGAGCCACTCTTCCTGCACGGTGATGGGCCTCCTCCCAGCCACACCCCGGTGGGGCCCCTCAGATGCTTCCACGACCGTTGAGTCACTTGCCCACTCTGCCCCTCACCCAAGTGTTCTAAAGGCTGCCTGGGGCTCCAGACCCACCTGTGAGGGGCTGCAGCTGGATCAGGGCGCAGCCAAAGCCTGTGGCCATTACACGAAAGTGGCTGAGGGTCCTCTTGACACCCTCCAGGATGTCCCTTCGGGATGGGGACTTCACTGGAACCACCTATAAATGACCCAAAAATGAGTATGCTTCACATACACAGCAAGGCACTCCAGCTCTGTCCACTCCCTGCGGACTCAGTCACACCCAGGCAGAGCTGCTCACCTGCCCATGGAGGGTGGTGTACCTGGAGGGACCCGCATCTTCCCCACTGACCCCAACTCACGACATTGACACCGTCGGTGTGCTGTAATGTCAGTGCTGCGCGGATCTGCCCCGCAGAAGCAGCTGGGATCCCGTTGGTGACAGCCCTGGGAAAGGGGCAGAAGAGTCTCAAAGTGGTCTTGGAGACCACCCCACTGTCCCAGGAGCCCCCCAGCCATGCTCACCAGTAGGTGGCTGTGGGTCTGTGAGCTCTCCTCGACTGGATGAAGAACTTCCGGAGGCGGCTCGCTGTCTGGGGACAACTGGAGAGGAGCACAAGCCCAGAAGTCTCCCTGGAAAAGAGACAAGTCAGTCCCATAGGCTTACCAAGTTCCTAGGAAGGCGCACAGACCTGCACGCAGCCCAACAGAACCACTGGGACTACAATCCAAGCCTGCTATACACAAGGCCCGAGACTGTATGGCTCCAGGTGCTGCTCATTCTCTCTGGCCCCAGGAAGCTGGAGCCAAAAGCCTACAAGCCTACATGATGGCCGCCAGCTGTGGAGCATCTGCCAGACAGCCCATCACCTGTCAAAGACGAGCCCCCAGCACTCACTTCCCAGGTGCTCGGACAACCTGCAGCTCCTGCTGCCTGAGCCCCAGGGCCTGGCTCAGCTCTGGCAACACGGACAGCAAAGTCAGCTCTCCTGGTTTTCCTGGAAAACCAGAGGGCAAAGGCTGGGTCACTTCCAGAGGACAAGGCCTGTTCACCATTCCCTCTGAGGCCCCCAAAACCTGTGCTGCTGCCCTCACTGCTGCCCGTACCTGTCACCGGCAGACCCTGTGGCTTGTTCAGCGTCACTAGAGGTCCTGAAACACAATATTGCATGGCCATCAGCAAAAACCCTGGCAAACCTGTATCCAGGACTTCAAAGTTGACCTTCTCATCTTAACATGTGTCCCACAATGACTCTGACATGAGTGGACACCACTTCATATATACCAAGCTCACTACCACACAGGGCCTTTGCACTTGCTGTTTCCTCTGTCCCTGTCACAATCCTGGCTCTAGTATAACATCTGCCCAGGAGTAGACCCCATTCTAACAACCTGAGCTTAATCAGAACACTGATGACTAGTGACTTATTTTCTCAGTAATCGGAACATTAATCTCACTAGAATGTTGGCCTGAGGACAGGAACTCTATTTGTCCCTTCCAGCACTGTGCAGCCCGCCTAGAAAATACTCGCTCAACAAATGGTGCAGAAAAATGAGCAAGTCACTAAATGCACACCGAGGCCGGGCATGGCAGGCCACATCTGTAATCCCAACACTCATGAGGCTGTGGCAGGAGGATTGTTGCAAATTCGACCAGCCCGGGCTACGAAGTGAATTCAAGGCCAGCCTGAACTGCATAGGAGACACCGTCTCAAAAGAACAAAAAAGAAAATGCACACTGAGCTCAAAGCTCATTTTCCCAAAGCCACATGGCAGCCGTGCACAGGGCCTCTATGCGTCTAGCAATCAGCAAACGGCGCTACCGCCGCAGGAGTCAGCCATGGTGAGAGGCCCGGGCCGGGACCCTCACCTCTGCGCTCCAGCAAGGCCGCGCGCAGCTCCAGCAACAGCGCCTCGCGGCCGCCTCGGTGCTGAGACAGAAGCCTGGAAGCCGAAGGACAAGCGTCAGGGTGTCTGGGCCAAGCTTAGACCTAGACCCAGGCCCCGCTCCCTCCCAGCTTCCTCCCACGCAAACGTGGGGCGCGCAGTCACCCGGCCCCGGTGGCGAATCCTGCGTCCCCGGGCGGCCGATGGGCGCCCCGCCACAGGCGCCAGCCACCCGCACCCCTGTGCCACGCCATGAGCGCGCCCGTTTCCCGGGAGACGATCTGCACTTGCGCGTCCAGCCTCCCGGTCCCCGCTCGCATGCTGATTGGTCAAGATGACTGTCAATCGGAATGCGGAGCAGGCGGGGCTCAGAGCCGGGAGGATGTGGGACCTGGCCTGTGGCCTTCAGGGTAAAGCGCGGGATCGCACCTGCGTTTTGGGGAAATTGAGGGACTGGAGCCTTTGAGCCATTTTCTCTGGTTGGACGACTTAAGACCAAACCTGGAAAACGCCAGGTGGAGATTATCTGCCAGGCCCTTGTGAAAGGCTCAGGCTCCGGAGAGAGATTCTGGGAGTTGACAGAATAGTGTGTGACAACCCATCTGAAAGGGTGAAAGGGCACAGAGGAACAAAGGTGAGGTCGGGAGAGAGGCTTCTAGGAGGTAGGGGGGCGAGGGTGCTGCTGCATGGTAAAGAACAAATCGAAACTCCCCTGGAAGCCAACGTAGAGCAGAGATGTGAACTTAAGCATGGTTAAAATTTTGTTGTATGTAAATTATAATCATAATGAATTTTTTCAGTGCTGAGGATGGCACCAGGCCTCACACATGCAAGGAAAGCAATCTACCACACTAAGCCACAACCCGGCCCAACACTAAGCAGTTTCTTAAAAATCACAGATTTGACTGGAGGTGAAGCCCACTGATAATTGTGTGCTTAGGATGTTTGAGGCCTTGGTGTCAATCACTAACGCTTCTAAAAAATAAAAATTAAAATGCTTTATCCTAGAACTCTGGGAAACTGAAGCAAGGAGATCACAAGTTCAAGTCTAGCCTGGGCAGTTTTTAAATTTTTTTTTAAAGCCTGAGCAATTTAACAACTTAGTGAGATGCTATTTCAAAATAAAAAATAAAGGGCTGAAGGGCAGCTCAGCCTATGGTCCTGGGTTTGTTCTCAGTACCACAAATAATAAAGACATAGATATACACAACAAAACAAAGACAGAGCTGAGGGGTCAGGGATATAGCTCAGGGGCATAAGCAATGGCCTGGTATGTGCAGGGTCCTGAGTTCAGTTCCCAGTACAAAAAACATAGGTTTAAATAATAGATGTTTTAAAAATATGTGCAGCACCAGGGCTGGGGATTTATCTCAGCGGCATACTCGCCTGCCTGGCAAGCACGAGGTCTTGAGTTCAGTCCCCAGTACTGAAAAAATGTGTGTGTGTGTGTGTGTGTGTGTGTGTGTGTGTGCAGCACCAAAAAAGTGTTGAAATTTTTGATGCTTTTTTATAAAATTCAATATGCTAAACATTCAGCATTTTATTTTTGTGATTTTTGTCCTGTTAAGAACTTACTGTTTCCCTGATTGATGTGTTTTGAAATTTTGTTTTTTTCTTGAAATAAAATGGATTAAAAAAAAGAACTCAGGGGCTGGGGATTTAGCTCAGCGGCATAAGTACCTGCCTTGCTAGCAGGCAGTCGTGAGTTCCATCCCCAGTACCGATAAAAATGAAAAAGACAAAAAAAAAAAAAAAAGAACAAGAGACAATTGTTTTACTCTGCTCTACTTTTATTCTCTTTAAAATGAAAAAGAACTTATTGTTTAATATAATAAAGCTCATAAAATTAAAATAATTAAAAAGTAAAATTAAATTAAGTAAATTAAAAGTAAATAAAACAAATATATGTATAGGCTGAGTGTGGTACACATGCCTGTCATGCCAGTACTTGGGAGGCTGAGCGAGAGGGTCCCTGAAAGCTTGCGGCCAGCCCTGAACCACACAGCAAGGCCCTGTCTGTCTAGACAAGGACTGGCAAGAAATCTGCCAAACTGCCTGCAGCTTTTTCCTCATGGGTCCATCGGGGGATGACTGTCTCGGCCCCTCAGTACCTAGAACCTTCTGAAACTCTTCACACTCCCGCCGCAGTTAGAGCGAGGACTAAGGCGCGTCGGAGGCCGAGGAGCTGCTTCCTAGCCCACCTTGTGCACTGCAAACGCTGCTCCACAGGCAGCGCCAGCCCAGGGATGCCGTTGCCCAGCAGCTCGGCCGGCCCTCCTCAGGCACCCCGTATCTTTGGCTCTCCATTCTGAGCTCCAGCTTCCTCAGACCCACACTTTCCCCTTCACTTCTCACAGTGTTAACTCCCTGGACTCCAAGCTCACGGAAATAGAGGGAGAAATAACTTTCCCCTGCCTGAGAGGGTTAGGTCCAAGAGACAACAGCTAACAAATTGCTCAAGACTTGAGAAATCCTTGGTCTTATGAGGAGTGCAGCTGAGGACAGACACTAGCATGTGCCCACTGTTCATAGTGCCACAGGAGGAGTAGGGGGCACTGGAGTGGCTTCCAGTCGGTGGAGACCATGAGTCTCCCTGCCAGAAGACCCACCCCAGAGCTGAGCAGCCGCAGCACAACATGCCCTTCTGAGTTTCAAGTGCTTCCTGCATGGGGCGTGGGGCATGTCCAGCAACAGCTTTCCAGGCGAGCTTGGGCAACCTGACCCTTTGTCTTAGTATTTGCTAAATCCAAATAGGCTTTATAGCAAGGGTTATGGCATGACACAGTTTTTGAATCTTGAGAATCACAGGCTTGCTTTCTTTTTTTGATCTTGCTGGTACCACGGATCGAAATCACAACCTTGCACTTGCCAGGCAGGCGCTTATGCTGCTGAGCTAAATCTCCAGCCCTTTTTGTTTTGTGACAGGGTCTTGCTGTGCAGTGTAGGCTGGCCTTGAACTCACCATGTGGCCCAGGCTGGCCTCAAACTCAGCCTTCCAAGTGCTGGAATTACAGGTGTGCCCTATCATGCCTGAGAGTCACAGACTTTCATGCTTGTTGTATGTTACTGCCTGAAGTTGATGCTGTCAGCTTACACTGATGAGATGTAATCCTCTTTGGAGCTACCTGCCAACTGGTTCACTGTTTTGGGGCTTTTGCTGATGGAACCCAGACTTTCCCCCATGCTAGGCAAATGCTCTGCCACTGATCACAGCTTGAGTTGAAAGCTGTGGGTGTTTTGAATGTGCAAGGCAAGTGAGGGCAGGCTTTAGTGAAAGTGGTGCCCTTATACTTCCTAGAACTCCCTGGCCTAACCCGAAGAGGGTATAACAACATATGACACTGCGGAATACGGAGTGACTTCATCCCCCCGCTGTGCTGAAGCTATTCTGACCGGGAAATGTCATTTGGAGATTGGCACTTCCGTTGATTATATGGCCTGCTCAGGGTACAAATTCAGTAGACTGCTGAAGTCACCAAGGTCTGTCTCCTGTGTCAGCACATCAGGGAGGGTTGCTGGACAGCTCATTCCTCTTCCTTTGCTTGCCCCTTCTAACCTTCCAGCAGAACCCACCTCTCCCCAAAGAACACAGGCATAGGTGTGTCGAATGAAAGGTGTATTTTGAACTGGGATGTGATGCCTCAGTGGGCTGGGTGGTTCATGCTGCTGCAGTGTCCTGGGGTGGGTGATGACTGATGGCTGAGGAGGGACGGCAGCCACCTCCTGGGTGACCTGGGTGGTGAGCTGAGCTGCCTGGGCAGGAGGCTGTCCTGCAATGGCTCCTGGGTCATCCTCCCTGCTTGGTGTGCTCCTGTGCTGAGAGGAATGAGGCTCAGGAAGGCAAGAAGCTCTCCAGCTCCAGCTTGTGCACAGCTCAGTCCCTGGTCCTCAAGGCAGAAGCTTCAGGCCAGCCGAGAGGAGAGAAGAGGCCTGGGCAGGCTGCACCTCCTCAGTGGTGGTGACGTCCAGGAGCTGCTCCACATAGCAGGAGGTGCCGAGCAGCACGTGGCCGGTGGCCCGCATGCCAAAGAGGGCCCAGCGGAGCAGTTCCCTGGGGGGCAGCACAATGAACACCGGAAGAACACCCCATACCTACCTCCTCTGGTGTCCCCCTCATCCCCTGGCCTGGAGGAACTGGTTTCAAGTCAGCAAAGTCGGGAGTTTGATTCCCAGTACCAAAAATAAAAAATAAAACAGAAAACAACAACAAAAAACTATCAAGTTAGCATTCTTCTGGTTTGGTTTTGTTTTTTTGAGACAAGGCCTTGCTAGACAAGGTCTTGCTGTGTCAACCAGGTCAGCCCTGAATTTACTGTGTAGCTCAAGCTGACCTGGAACATATGATCCTTCTGCCTCAGCCTCTGAGTATGGGGACAGAGATTATAGGTGTGTGCCACCATGCCTGGCCCAAGTTTGGCAGGTGTTGTATCACTGACTGACATCCCCAGCCCTGTGTTTTTCTTAATATTCCTTTAGACTGACCAGGTTTGCCTAGGTCACATGGTTCTATCCTTCATGACACTCTGCTCCAGATCATGTCTTTCCAAGTCACTTATGCACGTTTACTGAGAACAAGGTCTTTGAGCCAAAAGGCCAGAGCAAGAGTCCAGGCTCTGTGTTGCTTGACCCAGGGCCTTGAATGTGCTAGGTAAGCACCACATTACCAGCCCTGGCTTCTAAATCCAGTCTTATTAAGGAGGTGAACTTTAGCAAACTGCTTAAGTTCTTGTTTAAAGTCTACATTGATTTTACTTTTATTTTTATCTAAATTTCTCTAGTTGGGAACATCAGCTTCTCACATATAAAATGGGTTATGAGATTGAAATAGCATAAGCTTGCGGCCTGAGGCGTACAAAGTGGGGCAGTGGTGGTGAAGAGCAGTTGGCCAAATGCTGGGCACCTTTACCCGAATTCCTGCCACATCTGTTAAAAAGCCACGGGGGCAGGCCACTGGAGGGATCTTGGCCTAAAGAGTGAGGAAGGGAAATACTACAGGAAAAGAAATCTTCCTGGCTTTCTTTTTCCTTTTGCAGTACTGGGGATTGAACCCGGAGCCTAGCAGATGCTACCTCTCCAGCTATGTCTCTGGTCCTTTTATTCTTCTATTTTGAGACTGACTCTCACCAAGATGCTAAATTTTCTAGACTGGGCTCGAATTTGCAGTCCACCCAGAGTTCTGGGATTAAAGCCTGCAGCGCTCCGGCCTGCAGAATTTCAGGCTTCTATTAACCTTCAATCAATAAGTGAATTTATTTTCTGATTGGAGTTGGGGGGATCAGAAAGATACTCAGAACTATGAATACTTACAAACAAAGATATTTTAGGGCTTTTAGTAGTCTAAGTTAGTAGTCTATGACTTACCTAGCATGTACAAGGCCCTGGTTTCAATCCCCAGCACTGCAAAAAAAACTATACTGTAGGGCCAGAGATTTAGCTCAGTGGCTAACGCGCCTGCCTGGCAAGCATGAGATCATGAGTTCAATCCCTGGTACCAAAAAGAAAACAAGCCCCACAAGCCCCATACTGTATATATGTGTGAGATATTGAAGGCTATCCCTGAGAAGCATATTCCTTTCTCAAAGTAAAGAACTGAGGCTTCAGACAAGTATGGTGGTACATGCTTACAGTCCTAGCACTCAGGAGGCTGAGGGAGGAGAGTAACTGAGTTTGAGGCCAGCCTGGGCTAAAACCAATTCAAGGCCAGCTGAACTGCATAGTAAAACACTGTCTCAAAAAGACAACAAAACAAAACAAAAAAACTGAGGCTTTAAACCTAGTTGACCAACCTCAAAAAGGAATGATACAACAAGCAGTACTGTGTTATGCTAAGTGAAGAAAGCCAGTCACAAAGGTCGAATGGCGCCTGGTTTCCCTCCTGTGAGGTAGCAAGAAGGGGCACGGTGGAAGCAGGAAGTGGAACAGAGGTTCCCAGGGTTAGGACAGAGGAGCCGAGTTCTTATTTAATGATGACAGTTTCTGTTAGGAATGATGAAAAGGTGCTGCAAATTGATAGTTCCGATTGTTGCTCAGTATCATAAATGTGCTTAATGCCACTGAATTTCACACTTTAAAATGGTTTAAAAGGTGAACTAAAGATGTAACTCCGTGGTGGAGAACTTGCCTAGCAAACATGAAGCCCTCAACATAACCCCAGCACTGAAAATAAAGTCATGCTATACATATTCTACCACAATTTCTTTTTGTTTGTTTGTTTGTCTTTTTGAGACAGGGTCTCTCTCCGCAGTTCAGGCCGACCCTGAACTCACTTTGTAGCCCAGGATGGCCAGGAACTCAGCCTCCCGAGTACTGGAACAGGCATGCTCTACCATACCAGACCTTCCACAGTGTCTTTATTTATTTATTTTTCAGCCTGGACTCTAACTCGGGCTCTCATGCTTGCCAGGCAGCTCTCCACAATGTCTTTAAAAGTACAGTGATACCACTGTTGCTAAGTGGTTCCAGCTTGCCTGGTACAAAAAAAAATCTCTGGTACTGGGTATTGAAGCAGGACCCTTACACTGAGGGTCCTTAGCCCTTTTTATTTTTTATTTTGATGCAAGATCTCACTAAGTCACTAAATTGCCAGGCTGGGCTCAACTTGTAGTGCTCCTGCCTCAGGCTCCAAGTGCTAGAATTACAGGCATATACCTCCATTGCCTTTGCTGTTGCTGGGTTTTGTTTTGTTTTGTTTTGTTTAGACAGGGTCTCACTATGCAGTTCAGGCTGGCCTTGAACTCACTTTGTGCTGTTGCTTTCTGATAGCATTATAGCTATTTTGTTTAGCTCTGCCAGTTTCACTCCTAAATGGACTGAATTCAAGACTGAAATTTCTTGCTGTAGATTTTTTTTTTTTTTTACCAGAGATCAAACTCATAACCTTGCACTTGCTAGGCAGGCGTTGTGCTACTGAGCTACATCCTGGGCCCCCTCTTGCTCTAGATTTTAAAATCTGTCAAATGCTGGTGGCATTGCCAGATCCCGAGGTGGCGGGATAGGCTGATCCTGATGGAGGGAGATGGAATCCAGCCATAGAACAGGTTCCAGCTTGCCACTGACTGCTGGTTCTGGCAAACAGCCGTGCAGCCTCAGTCCTCTTAGCAGAGACTAGGAAAACTAAGAAAGCCATAGTGGTGGCACACTCCAACACATTAGGAGATGGATGCAGGGGCATCACAAATCCCAGCCCAGCCTGAGCAATTTAGCAAGACTCTGTCTCAGAAAAAAAATAAGGGTATGGAAGTACCTTAAGGTAAAGGTCCTGGGTTTAACTCCCCAGTATCTCCTTTCCCCCTGAAAAAAGTCTGTACATTTTTTTTTTGAAACATCATCTTGCTATGCATTTCAGGTTGGCCTTGAATTCATTATGTAGTGCAGGCTGGCCTTGAACTTGTGGTGAACCTCCTGCCTCAGCCTCACGAGTGCTAGGATTAAGGCACACACCACTGGGCCTGGCAAGAATCTACACTATTAACTCATCATCAGTGATGGATCCGTATATGTGTGAGATTTTGAATTGAACTGATTGTAACCTCTTGTTAGTCTTGTCATGAATGAAGGCACTGAGTAAAATCTTCGACACATGTTCATTGTAGAAAAGTTGTAAAAGACTAGCTGGCAGGGGAGGGTGGTAAAGCACATTCCTAGTGTGTGAGGCCCTGGGTCTGATCCCAAGAACCAAAGAAGAACCCAAAAGAACCACAAAGGAGCACACTAGAAGACTACTTTGGAAAATTTCCTTTTTTACGCAAAAAACTATAATTTTCTATGGTAGAAGGTTATGATAAACAAAACTGGATGTGGTGGTGCATGTCTATAATCCCAGGACTCGGGAGCTGAGGCAAGCTAATTGTGCAAGTTCAAGGCCAGCCTGTCTACATAGGAAAATCCTACCTCAAAAAAACAAACAAAAAGAAGGTAATGATAAACATACCATACTGCATTATACAGGGGTATAATCCAAAACACATAGGTAAGTCACAAGTTCTGCACAAATGCTAACTGTCACGCTTCGTTGGCACAGACTCCAGACCCAGGCCCTGAGAAGGCTGAACCCTGGTGGCAGGCTAGGGATGCTGCCCTTGCTTGATTCCCACCCTATCCCCAGCCCATCCCAGGTCACTCACTTTACAATGCGCTTGGCCTTGTAGCAGTGTAAGTCATAGGACAGGGAGTATGTGTCATAGAGGGTCGCCTTCACATTGAGACAGCCAATGAAGTCCTGGGGGCTCAGTTTGTACAGGTCAAAGGTTACACGGGCCACATCAATCTTCTTAGAGGGTTTGTCCGAGAGGGAGAGTTGGTACCGGGTCCCCTGCAGCAAGACAAACACGTTGTAGGGATTGCGGGACTCTGTCCCAGCTCCCCATTTCCCCCTCACAGCAGGCGCCTACCTGTTCTAAAGGGGGCTGCCATCTCTGCCCCTTCTGGAGGACCATGAACACTGTGTTCCCTGCCAGGGCTTGGAAATAGCCCTCTGTCTCTACAGCTGTGCCATCTTCTTCCAGCACCAGGGAGAAGGGCTTATCTTTCAGCATCAAGATGTCCCGGACCTGGGGAGGAAGGTTAGTGATGCTTCTGCCACCCCATGGAGCCCTAGCACTGGTATGGGGAAGAGCCACACCATCCCACATCTCCTCAGTGACCAGGCTGCATGGGTGGCACTATGGCCAGGGCCCTGTATGTGCTGAGCAAGCCCCCTACCATGGAGCCACATTCCAAGGCCTTTCAAATTTTTACTTCAAGTCAGGGTCTCAGGTTGCCCAGGCTGACCTTGAACTTTTTTTTTTTTTTGGTACTGGAGATGGAACTCATGACCTTGTGCTTGCCAGGCAGGCACTTACACCGCTGAGCTAAACCCCCGGCAATCTGACCTTGAACTTTGAATCTTCATCGTCCTGCCTCAGCTTCACATAGCTGGGGTTACAGGCAGATATGTGTGTACTTGTGTGTGCGCACGTATGTGTGTCTGTGTTACTGGAGACTGAGCACAGATCTTTGCACTGAGCTAGTACTTTTATATTTGACATAGGGTCTCACTAAATTGACAGACTGTCCATCCTGGGATGGAGTTTGTAATCCTTTTCCCATTTTTAGTTGGTCTATCTTTTTACTGGTGAGTTGTTAGAGTGTATATATATATATGTATATATATATCTCCATATTTTTTGACATTTAAAGAATTCTTTATATATTCTTGGCCCTCATCAAATACATGATTTGCAAATATTTTTCCTATTCTACAGTTTTCTTTTTACTTTTGAAAATCTTTTTTAATTGATACACCATAATTTTATAGATATTTATGGAATTAGCATATTATTTCAAATGCATATATTGTTTAGCCCCTTTCATTTATACCTTTGATTCATCTTATCTCACTTCTATGAATTAGTTTCACTTTTATTTTGTAATTTAACTTTATTATTTTTGGTACTGGGGATGAAACTCATGACGTCATGCTTGCCAGGCAGGTGCTTTTGCTGCTGAGCTAAATTCCTGGCCAGGAAGATCATGGTGAGTTTGAGACCAGCCTAAACTCCATGGAGAGACCCTGTCTACCACCTCAAAAAATAAATAAATGCAGCAGCAGCAGCAGCAGCAGCAGCAGCAGCAGCAGCAGAAGAAGAAGAAGAAGAAGAAGAAGAAGAAGAAGAAGAAGAAGAAGAAGAAGAAGAAGAAGAAGAAATGAAATGAAATGATACAGCTCATCATGAATCCTCAGCAGCAAAGAAAAGAAAAGAGACCTATGACAGGTCATAGAATGTAAAGTCAGGCTATACAGTACATAACCTCATTTAAATGAGATATACTTAGAGCATACAAACACATTGCTAATTATTTTGGAATCACAGAATTCTCACTTTCCTTTTCTCATCTGGATTCACTAGGGAATATATTTTGCTGGGTAAAATCCTTCAAACAGGGCACATACCAGCAATCCCAGCACTCAGGAGACTGAAGCAGGAGGATCACTGTGAGTTCAAAGCCAGTCTGGGCTACATAATGAGTTCAAGGCCTGCCTGAACTACATAAGACCCTGTCTCAAAAAGCGGGGAGGGTATAGAATAACTCACACACCAACAGCAAGGAACAAACCGAGTCCCCAGATCTTGACTTCTGAATACCCTGGCTTTTTGAAATAAAGCACAACTTACTAGAAAAAACAGTCAATCCAACAACCATGGCCAGAAAGGACAAGAGGGCCCTCCACTAGCCCTTTGCTTTAATTGGCCTCTGGGTGAAGTCTGGGAAGCCAGGTGCACCGAGGGGCATTGTCATGCGGAGGTGTTCCCAGAGCCAGGACCCAAAACAATAGCAACATTAAAGTGGAGTGAGCACCTTTGATTCCAGGTGCATCATCTGGCATAGCCAGGGTCCTCCCAAAACGGGACATTGGCTTCCAGAAAACCAGAGCTAACTCAGGAATGGGGAGGAGACCAGGAAGGGTTCAGTCAACAGCCATGTCTGTGCACTAAACACACTCCAGTAACCGGAAGCCTAACCCAATGCCCTGCCTGTGCCAGGCACTTGGGCTGGCAGCACTGGCCCCAGGTGTCACAAGTGTTGGGCTCCGGAAGCAAGTGGCCTTAGGGTTAGAGGGCTGCAGCAGGGCGGAAGGAGGAGCAACCCTGAGAGAGAGGAAAGGAGCACGGGACTGGCGCGTGTTCTTGCCTGCCATACACCCACGAGAGCTGTGTGATTTCTCTGTTTCCCTTCTAGCAGCCTCTCTAATCTATGGTGAGGACAAAACCTTTCATGAAGCTACCACCCTCACCTGAGAGAGCTTCTAAAATTGGCTCATTTCTCCAATTTTGGAGCAATTCTACAAGTTTAAGAACTACTATCCAGCTGTGGTAGTGCACACCTATAACCCCAGCACTCAGCAGGCTGAGGCAGGAGGATCATAGTTGAAAGCAGCCTAGATTATATAGTAAGACCCTATCTCAAAATCAAAAACAAAAACAAACCAAAAAACCTTTGGAGAAAGGAATCTAGGGGTTTTTTCCAGCAAGAACTATATTCTGAGAATATTACCAGCCTACTGTTAATGTGCAGGATCACGGCACACTGCCCTTCCTGTCACCAGGTAGACGTCAGCACCAACCCAGCTCTAGGTAGGTGCGACCAACCTGCGGGTGCTGACATGGGGAAGGAAAGCCTCCACTTAGGACCTGACCCCTGCCTGCTGAACCCCAGTATAGCCCCTGGGACTGGAAAGTGAGGGGTCCCTACCTTGTAGCGGAGGTCCTCGAGGCTGCAGGCGGTGACGCCCTTCCGCACACTACGATCTGCGGTGCTCACTCGGCAGGGCCGAGCCCTGGGGGCCTCTGGACTGGCCTCAGACACTAGCTGCTGTGTCCTCACCACAGAGGTGCTCACCGTCATGTGCCTGGGCAATCAGGGACATCGGGAGGCACCATGGCCCCACAGTGTCAGCACTCAGACCCTCTCGCCCAGATTCCCTCCCCCACTCCTGGACCCCCAATACCTTCCCTCCTCCACCATGCTCTAGCCAACAGAAGCCTGCTAGCACAGGGCATCCAAACTCTAGACAGGCACACAGGGCCTGGCTCCAATGCAGATGACAATGTAGTAGATCTGGGTGGGGCTGGGATCCAGGTGCCTAACACCCCCCAAGGCCTGTCAATGTTCTGGATCTTGAACTTAGAGCTTGCATGCAGGCAGACCCACGTTCAAATCTTGCTGCTGTTACAGGTTTTCTAGGTAACTGAGAGCACCCACTCCGCCTCAGTGTCCTCGCCTGTTAATTCGGTGTAACAGTCCCACTTCCCAAAGTTGTCATGAGGTATAAGACCAGGAATGGAAATGCCAAGCACAGAACCCTCCCTTTCCTGCTCCCAGCAGTGGTAATGGCACTGTTAACATCCCGGGGTGGGGTGGGGTCTGAATTTCAGCTCCCGCTCCAGTCCTGTGAGTCAGAAGTCAAACTCTAATAAGATCCCCATAGGACTCACAACCCCAAGCTCACAGGGAGCTCCCCTGCCTTCTGCCCCAAGTTGTCCTCACCTGGACAGGGATCTGGGGCAGAGAAGGCTGAGGGACTTCATGGCATAGTCCATCCTTGTCAGCTGGACTGCGTGGACCCTGAGGATGAGGAGGAAAGGTCTGGTTAGGGTGAGGAGGAAGCATTCTCGTCTCTCTTTTGACACTGGGAGCCCTGCCCTGGTCTTTCTCACACACATACACACAAACACCCACACACTCCTCCCCAGTCCTTCAGTCCAGTCTGCGCAACATGGCCAAGCTGGAGTCTCCCACCCCACCCTGTGGCAAGGTGGCCTCATTCAGCAGCTGCCCACAGCCCCACTCACTCCATGTTTTCTCTGCCCCTGGTTCTGATCACAGTGAGCAGTGATCTTGAGTTGGGATGAAGAGGCCCTGCCTGGTTTGCTGCTGTCCCTGGGGTCAGGATCCACTCTATGCTGGCAGGAGGTGGGTCACACTGCCTTATACCTCTGGAGACCTGAAGGTCACCTAGACTCCAGAAATTTCACAGCCAGCCGGCTAGTCTGAGCTGCTCACTCCACAAGTCCTTGAGCAATGAACAGTCACCCCAACCCCAGGCTGTGAGCCTTCACTGGCTCAGAAGACTTCCCAGGCTGACAGACTGGGTTCATGCTGCTGTACACCACGTTTCCTAGTCACAGGTGGCTCCTGAGCACTGGAATTGTGCCTAATATGACTAAGGAGCTCCATTTTAAATTATTTTAAACTTTCATTTAAATAGCCACTGTGCCTGGGGGCTCCTGGTACCCATACTGAACAGCACAGATCTAGGCAGTTAAGTCTGGACTCATCCTCTGCCACACTGAGCCTCCTTCACCTCTATGCAGCAGCTCCCTCCACATGCAACTTCTTTCTCAGACCTAGAACACCACTTTTGCCGTCTCTGGGTCCCAGTTCCACTGCTTTCTATCCCTTGAAGCTCTCTGAGATGACTCTCTTCATCCTGCCCTTCCTCACCAAGTGTGCCTCTGTGCCTGTTTCTATTCCAGCTCCCTGCCTCTAGGCACCTGGCCAGTGGGCACCTTCCCTGGTCTCAGCTCCCTGTAGAGGGAGAGCTGGCCACAGAACAAGGCACAGACAGGTAAGGTCACCCTTTCTTTCAAGCAGACCCGCAGAGGCTGAAAACCCTCTTCCCTGAGAAGTGCTAGTCCTCCTTCCCTAGCCCTATGTTTGGCCAAGCCCGGCAGGTCTGCTCTTCAGAAGCAAAATTCTCAGGCCAGGGATTTAGCTCAGCAGCATGAGTGCCTGCCTGGCAAGCTTGAAGTTGTGACTTCGATCCCCAGTACCAAAAATAAATAAATAAAATAAAAATTAAAAAAATAAAAGCAAAAAGCTCAATCCTCACCTCCCCCACACAGCCTCCGCGGCGCACTGCATGCACAGCTGGGCCTCCCTCATTTTATTTCCAGCTCCCATGATGGCACGCCCCTGGCCTTCAGCCCCAGCTGGGGAAAAGAGCAAAAGGACCTGCCACCTCGGGATTTGGAGCCAGCCCGACTTCCAGAAAAGGCCCAAAAGGAGGGAAGAAGGCATGTTTCGAAAGCTTTGGGAAACAGTATCAGGCAAAAGGGCAAGCAGATGAGGCTGTGGTCCCAGCTCCTCCCCAGATTGGCTGTTTGAGTTTAGGCAAATCAGTTTACAGTTTTTCTCTACCAATAAGGGTGCCTGTTGATAGGGTTGAGGATTTGTGATTATCAGAGTAAAGGCCTTGCAATTTAGACAGTAGATGGAAATGACTATTAGTATTATTGATAATGTATTGAATAAATACCTTTAGTGGAGACTAACACCAGCTGAAATGTGCAGTAGTTGAGAGTGTAAGATGTAGCTGATAGGATTTTCGGTGCGGTAAAGGAGAGAATATAAAGTAAAAATGGCCTTTATTCGGAACACGCAGAGAATCCTATGACCACTGGGGGTCTGGCTTTCTCTGCTGTGAACATGGTGTGGGGGGCATACAAATAGCTTCCGACTGGGGTGGTGCTTAAAGGTGGCATCGCTGATGAGCGAGTAGCTGATTGGGACTCTTTTCGTGCCACAGGTAAATTGCATAGGGACGGGGAAAGTGACCTCAAGATAAACATTCTTTCGTCCCACCTCCCAATGCCGCAGTATCCTATCTAGGGCAAAATCCTTTCAGTAGCCAGGTGTGGTAATGCATGCCTGTAATCTAAACACTCTGGAAGGCTGAGGTAGCAGGTTTACAAATTTGAGCCCAGTCAGAACAATTGAGCAATTTAGTGAAACCTCAAAATAAAAAAAGGCTGGGCATGTAGCTTAGGTCAAAGCCCCTGGGTTCAGTCCCCATTACCTCCCCAAAAGAGAGTATAAGTTTGTGGGGCTTTTTTTTTTTTGTAAGACAGGGTCTCACTATGTCAGCCAGGCTGCCCTCAAACTCGAGGTGATCCTTCAGCCTCAGCCTCAGCCTCTGAAGTGCTGGAATTACAGGCACCTACCACCACACTCAGCTCAAAATAGTATAAATTCTTGGGGCTGGGGATTTAGCTCAGTGGCATAAGCACCTGCCTTGCAAACACGTGGTCGTGAATTCTATCCCTGGTACCAGTAAAAAAAAAAAAAAGTATAAATTCTTATGACCTAGTCACTACACATATGCATTTCCCAGAGAAATGAAAACATATGTTCACAGATTTGCACTAAAACTGGTACACAAATGTTCAGAGCAGTATACATGACACCCTAAAAGTGACTTGTGACTATAACCCCGTGCCGCAACCCATGCAGCTCCTGAGGTTCTTGGGGTTAAGAACTGTGTGAGGATGAGAATACAAAGGAGAGACAAAGCTGGGGTCAGGTGGAGCCCTAACCCTCCTGATAGGAGGAAAGGTACTGCTCAACCAATGCAGTATGTTTATTTATATACTGGGAAAGATGATGTCAATTTCAGCCCCTCTGCCTAGCAACCCATTGCTTGGATTGTCCAGGGGCTTGGTGTTTTTCTGGGTTGTAGCAAGTTCTTCATGTGGCTGACCCCAGTTCTCTCTTTGTTTTCTGGTAGAGTCCAGTCTGGGTCATGTCCTAGGTCAATTTCCAGCTTGATGGCTCCCAAAACCCTAGAATGTCAACTTACTTCCCTTGAGGTGCCTTGACCATATTATAAAGCACACTGCTGGGTATGTCTGGGTGGTTATGGGAGTGTGACCCTCCCTCGGGACTGTATCTGGCCTTGTCCTCTTCCTCTCTGGCTCTTTTCCTCTCTCTGCTTCCTGTCTGCTATGTACTAAGCAGCTTTCCTCCATCATGTTGTTTTTCTGATAGCTTGGACCCTGGTACAAAATCCAAGGAAGCAAGAGACTGAAATTTGGGGAGCAAAGGCTTTATTTAGGCCAGGCCTGGCGATGAGTCTCCGGGAGCCAATTTGGAGACTGTGTCCCAGAGACTGAAGGAAGGGGATTTAAAAAGCAGGAGGCGGGGGCGGAAAAACAAAGAAACTCGCAGAGCCATCAAGCTGTTGACTCAAGTCTGGAAACTGTAAAGCTGTCCACTTAGTTCTGACAACCTCGGGAGTCTTTGTTGCCTTTCAAGTTACTCCCATCCTGCAGATACGCATTATCTTACAATAGCACATCTGCAACAACATTTCGAGAAGGTAGAAAGTTAATTATCTCAGGACAGCTCGTTATTGCTAACAGGTGTGAAGGGGTCAAAAGTTACAAGAAGCTGAAACTTAAGTTTTTAAAAGGATTTGGAACTTAACCCTTTTGGTGTATTAAGGGTTAAGCCACAACATTCTTCCTGTAATTTCTTTGAAGCTAAGCATTTCTTAAGAACAATTAGCACACTAAGCACATTTTATGACAGACTACCACTGGGCAGGGAAAGGGGGAAGGCAGTGTGGCGCATTATAGAACAGAAAATAAGGTGAGATTACATTTCTTGGGGAGAGCAAGGTCAGGTAAGGGTTGTGCTAACAAGCAAGTCTCCCTGCATACAAGTAAGTTACTTCAAACAAGTTTAAATCAGGGAAACATACTGGTTTTCTTCAGCAGAGAATGGGGAAGCTTAGGAGTAATTAACAACTCCTGTTAACTTATCTTAGCACCGCATCTGTTATTTGTAGAGGGCAACAATGGTTAACATATCAATTAGGTAAGGTTTTATAATTCTTTACAGAAGAGCATTGATTAACATATCAATTGGGTCACCCAGAGGAAAAGAAAAATGGCATATAGAGCAGTAGACCACATTACAGGTATTTTGTTATGATACAAATATAACAAAGCTGTTTTTCTTAGAGTACAACAGTTTTCGCCTTGATATTAGCAGACCATAAACTGAACCCTCTGAAACTGAGCCCATTAACCTTTCTACTTTATTTTTATCTTTTTATTTTTGGTCTTTTTGAAATAGGGTCTCACTATGTAGTTCAGGCAGGCCTTAAGCTCACTTTGTGGCCCAGGCTAGTCTTGAACTTGCAACAGTCCTCCTACTTCAGCCTCCTAAATGCTGGGACCATAGCCACCATGCCTGGCTAACCTTTCTAAATTGTGTATGTCAGATATTTTGTCCTGGAACCAGAAAAACTGATGAATACAAACCTCAACGTTCATCAACTGGAGAATGGACCAAAAAATGAAGTACAGTGAAACAGAGGATCTGAGTTTGAAGCCAGGTTAAGCTACAGAATGAGTTCAAGACTAGCCTGAGCTGCATAGTGCTTCAAAAAACACACACACAAAAAAAAAACAAAGCAAAGAAGAAGATGAGGAGGAAGAAGAGGAGGAGGGGTGGGGAGAAGGAAGCAGCTGGGCACTGTTATACTAAAAAGCACAGCCATACTGTTCTGTATGTGCAATCACCCTGGTAACCTGTTTGCTGTGTTAAACTTTGTTCCCCTTCTGAGGGTCAACTGTTCCTGGAATCAGTCGACCTTGAGTTACCTATATTCCTCTTGACTTTTGTCCCCCTTTTGTGAAAGATAGTTGATCCTGAAATTAGTAGACAAAGAGCTGTAAATTCTTGTAAAGAAGGAAATGGCTGACCACCAACTGCAAAACTTCTCTGCCCTCAAGCAAGGATGAACAAAGGTCTTCCTCATTCCTGTTACCCCACCAACATTTACTGGTGATTGTTATTTCTATAAAAGTCTGTCAAAATTTTAACCTAGTTACACAGATTTGCAAACTCCAACTGCACTGTGTCGCTGGTGCCAGCTTAAATAAAGTGCTCCTTTTTCTTTTAAAAAATGTCTTGCCCCATTTTTTGGACAACATCTCAGGGTCTCATTTTTGGGGTACAACAGGCACAGTAGTGCATATCTGGATTCCCAGTTTGGGAGGTTGAGGCAGGATTATTACAGGTCTGAGTCCTGCCTGTGCAATTTAGAAAGACCTTGTTTTAAAACAGAAGATAAAAAAGGTCCAGGGATGTAGCTCAGTGATTGAATGGCATTGGATTTGATCAGATAGACACACAAACATAGGCGCGTGCGCACATACACACACACAAAGTATAGCCATAAATAGGGTATTATTTGTCAATAAAAAAGATACATGTTACCATGTGAACCTTGAAAACATTATGGAAAATGGAAAAAGCCAGTCATAATGTATCGTGTCATACTGTATGATTCTACTTATATAAATGTGCAGAACACACAAATACAAAGTCTGAAAATAGTGGGTTGCTTAGGGCTGGGGATGGCAAGTGGGAGGAGAGTGTGGACTGCTAATGGATGCAGGTTTCCTTTAGGGGAGACAGAATGTTCTAATCTATTTCTAATCAAAATCTATTTTGGTGAAATCTATAAATATATTAAAATCACTTGAGTTTACACTTCAGTAGATGGATGATTTGGAATGGCCTATGCATTACAGTATATCTTAGTAGGTGTTTTTAAGAGTTAAATGTGTCTGGGGATTTAGCTCAGCAGCACAAGTGCCTGCTGTTGTGCTGTAACCAAAGTGCCACCATCCTGTTCTGTATGTGTCTTTACCCTGGTAACCCTGTACTGTCTCAACCTTTGTCCCCCTATGTGAAAGACAATTCTTCCTGGAATTAGCCAATCATAAGTTGCCAAGATCCTGTAAAAGAGGAACTTGCTGATCACTAGCTACAAAAATCTCTGTAAAGGCAACTAAGCAAGGAACTCTGTCCCTAATCCAAATAAGAGAACAAAAGTCTTCTTCACCCTTATCCCCTCCCATCCCTGTTTTGCAGTTTTTTCCTATAAGTCTCCCAAAAATCTAACCTAGTCGCACAGTTTTGCAAATTCCAATGCTACTGTGCCACAGGGTACCAGCTTAAATAAAGCACTTTCTTTTTGGAAAGAGTCTTGTTTGGGGAGTACAACACCTGCCTAGCAAGCACAAGGTCATGAGTTTGCACCAGGGACTGAACTCACAACCTTGTGCTTGCTAAGTAGGCAATTATGCCGCTGAGCTAAATCCCTGGCCCCCAAACATGTTTTTCTTTTAGTATGGGCTTTTGGACTACAGTTCATCAGAATCCCCAAGGGCTTGTTAAATTCAGGTTGTGGGGCTTTTCCTCTGAGTTTCTGACTCAGGATGCCTGGAACAGGGCTTAAAAATTTCTGTGCCCTTGCTGGGATGGTGGTAAGGGTGGTGGCTATGCCGGGGACCCAACACTGAACTTCCAGCATTTGCTCATGACTGAGCCCACTCTCAGTCCCACTGCTGCTTTCTAACTGGTTGCCAGGTGAAGCTGAAGCTGAAGACCCCACTGTGAGACACACTGGTTTGGCACCAGTTCCATGCTCTAACTCATCTAAGCTTAAGTTAAGCCTGACTAACGGAGGTTTTAGCTCCTGCTCCTCAGGTTTTCATGGGAATTAAGTGAGATAATAGTGACATGTGCTGGTTTCAGAGCGTATTCACCCTCAGGTCTCCATAAGAAGCAGTTGTTGCTATTTGCATATAAATTCTTCCCTGGCAGGGGCTCTCTGGCAACTCAGGCTAGCTTTCTTCCCAAGGACACAGTCCTGGGTAAGGGGAAACTCAGAGCAGGAACAAATATGCATTTGAACAAAATATTTCAAATAATGACATTCTGAAAAGAAAACAGAACTGGATGGTGTAATAGCACATGACTAGGGAGCCATCTTGGGGATGGCCTCACAGGTGTTCTAGGAGATGAGTGCTTCAACATAATTCCAGCTGAGGAAAAGAAAATCTTGAAGTCCTGGGAGCAAAATCAAGGCAATGAAACAGGGGAAGGAGCAGGTTGAGGGAATGGGGCAGAAATAGCTTATACCTCGAGACAGACCAAGAACCAGGGGAAAACACCTCAAAAACATTCTGGGGGAAAGGGCTGGTCTCCTCCCTTGAACATTCATGCCTGAAACAGTTCTTTACCAATCCCTGTGTACTTGGTATCTCTTGACAGGCTAGTGGATGACTCAGAAGCAGCCTGGCCCCTGCAAACTCCAAATGCATCACGGGAAGGGAGCAGAGAAACAACAGCCGTACCACCACTGAAAGCCAGATAAAATCCGCCTGGGGTAGGGGGTGATCTGAGACTCCTCACAAACATTTCTTACCTTTTGCACTATGTGGGGCACTGTGAGATACTGCAGACACAGACAAGTGTTTTTGTCCCTGCCTTCTAGAAAGGGAGGTGATGTCTGATCATAGTTCTCAAGTTCTGAAGTGCATGAAAATCATAATTTGAGCTTAGGAACTCATGACCAGCCTAGGAAAAATTGCAAGACCCTGTCTTAAAGAAAAAACCGAGGAGTCAGAAGATAAAGGATTGATACATTCAGCTACTATCTTGGTTACTTTTCTTCAATTGTTGAGACAAAATATCTGATACCCAAAATGAAGAAAGGGTTTATTTAGCTCACTGTTTGTGGAGGTTTCAGTCCATAATCAGCTGACTCCGAGGCAAGGTGGTATGGCATAGCACAACACTTGAAGGCAGCCGCCAGAGCAAAAGTGGGGAAGAACAAGTCTCTTTTTCTCTTTTATGGTGTACACAGGCCAACACCCTCTTCAGGGAAAGTGTAGTACTCACAAAATCTTGCCCTCCTCTTGCACAGGATGAACCATTTTATTTTTTTCCTTTAAAATAGTAAAAAAAAAAAAAAAAAAAAGTAAGACTGATGGCCTAGGGGCTGGCTCAGCGGCATAAGCGCCTGCCTTGCAAGCCGGCAGTCTTGAATTTGATCCCCAGTACTGATAAAAAGGAAAAAGAAAAAAAAAAAAAAAAAAAAAAAAACCACAAGAGTGATGGCCTAAGTCTGTTTAAAGTAAAAGGTTAATCTTCAGGGGGATTAGTGACAACGTGTCTCTAAGTATACTAAACTTTCATTTAAACATTCACTGTATTTGTTAATCCTACTTTATACCAGCCCCTAACTTTGTACCCCTGATTTTAGACCTGCCTTTTAAAATTCCAAAGCCAACCTGCAGATGTGGCTCAGTGGTAATTTTTGCCTCATATGCACAAACCCCTGGGTTTGATCCCCAGCACCTTTAAAACATACATACAAACACAGACACACACACACACACACACACACACACACACACGTAACTTGAGCTTGGTGTGGTGGTGGAAGCCTGTAACCCTAGCACTTGAAAGGCTGCAGCAGGAGGATCACTGTGAGTTTGACCCCAGCCTGAGCTACACAGTGAGGCCAGCCTAAACTATATATGAAACCCTGTCTCAAAAAAATAAATAAAATTCCAAAGCTTTACCAGTCTTTTGGTTAAACCCTTCAGTTATTCCTCAACATCCTGAAATAGTCTTGAATTTTTATAGCAGCCATCATATGCTCCAGCCACAGTGAAGGAATCCTCAGTCCTCGTCGGTTTTGCTGTTACTATTGTTTTACTGCGGGTTGAACCTAGTGCCTCCTGTATGCTAGGCAAGCTATCTACTTCATTCCTGCCCGGTCCCTATGTTCTTGATGTAAGCTGTTGCGAAAGCAAAGGAAGGATTTATTGCAAAATGAAACCACGCAAGGCGAAAAGCATGCCCCTAAGAGATCAAGTGGCAGTTGCAACGAATACAAGTTTAAACTTTACATAATTTTTGATAGGCTATCCAGCCTTTTTTGCGTGCTTTCAAATGTCAGTGAGCTAAGAAAAAGCCCCCAGCGGAAGTTATCTGTGCCAGGTCAGGTTAGCCTTTTCCAGGTGTGTGGCCAGGGCTGCCCCTGGGAACTGCGGGGCTTGACATAGATGGGGGTGTTCCTCAGGTGAGGTCTCCCTCAGCTCCATCCTACAAGGAACGTCCACTGGGGCTTGTCTTGTTAGTTTTACAAAGTTTCCTCCATGCCCCACGGTCTGCTTGCTACTCTAGGTAACCACTGTTCTACATGTTGTCTCCACGGATAACGTAACTTTATACTCGGAAATCACTTTTGTCTTCTCTGGCTTTGACATTTTTGAAAAGCGCAGTCCAGCTATCTGTCAGCGTCCTTTCGATTGGGTCTTCCTGCGGTTTCTCCATAAGTCGGTTCGGGTTGAGCGTTTTCGGCACGAGTCTCATGGAAGCGGCGCGGCGCGCCGGCGAGGCTCGTTCCGGGTGAAGCCGCCTTCCTCCAGCAGCCAGAAAGGCTCGGGCCGCCAAGCTTCCTCGCTGTAAACTGGGAAATGACTCCCTACCAGAAACTGCCTCCTGCATGACTATGTGCTGGGGCAGATGCGCAAAACGCTTACAGGCACGTTTCTCAGTCTGCGACGCGAAGACCGTCGCGCCTTTAATCCATACTGGAGGTCAAGAAAGGAAGCGGGAAGCTCGAGGGTTTACAGATTAACTTCCGGCGCGCTCCACCGAGGAGGACCGGAAGAGGGGCCGAGACGCATGCGCAGAGGGGTAACCACAGAGTCGGTGCCCGTCCTCGCGAGATAGAGCGGCCGGAAGTGCTTTTCACGGGCTGTATTCTTGCAGAGCTAAGACAGCTCGAGCAATTTTTGTTTGGGGGGCTGGTTGTTTTGTGGCGCCCTGTAGGAGTGAGGGGCTCCAGGGTTCTGGTCAGGCCCGATGGCGTCTAGGGCAGGCCCGCGAGCGGCCGGCACCGACGGCAGCGACTTTCAACACCGGGAACGTGTCGCCATGCACTACCAGATGAGGTATGAAGCGAGACTAGGAGCGTGGAGGCCCTTCTGGCCGGAGCCTGCAGGGCACGGGCGACCACGCGAGGCCACCTCTCGGTCCTGTCTCCGTCCCTCGGAGGTTCCGGTGGCCCGGTAGCCCCGACAGCTCCACCCCGATCCACCCTGTGTGTGCCCCGTGTGGTCTCCGGAGTCACAGCAGTGTGACACTGGAAACCTCATGCTTAATCGAGTCTCCGTCTCCTCAATTATTAACACTCTCACAGGGGTGTTTCTACATTCGATAGATTCTCACTGAGCTCCTAGCCGTCCTGGGTCGTGTTAGGCACTTGGGGATACAAAACGGAGGAAAAGCAACCTGGTCTTTACTTGCACGTTATACAGCCTTCGGTAAAAACACCACCACAACCGAAAGACAAAACTGGTCCCTGCCTTCATGGAACCTAAATTTGGGGGTGGGGGTGAGCGGCTAGGTTTTTTTATTTTCCACATCTTTTATAATGCCTGTTGTGAAATTAAAAAATTAAAAGTTTTTATTGTCCTTAAATACGTTTGAGTTCTCCCAGAATGTTCTCCACATCTCTCTCACAAGAGATTTATACAATGGCAAGAGGGAGCCTCACAACCCTAGCAAGTGCTTTAGTTCCTATATAGAGCAGACTCCTTGCCCTCAGGAATTGGAAAAGGACATAAGAGTACATTTAGGACCTTAAGAGAATCAAAAGAATAAAAACCTGTGTACCTCCTTTAGAGGAAAATCTACAGCTAAAGAAGTATGGGTAGCCAGAGCTGTTTTCCTGTTGCCAAATACCTTCTTACTCTTCAGGCTGTACTCCTGTGATGCGGGCATCTTTCTAAATATAGCTCAGAGATAGTCCTCTGTTACACCAACTATTTCATAATCTTTGTTACTCTATGGCCCACTTACCCACCATCATACCTGTGCCACACTCAGCCACTTTATTTTCTAGATACAAATGCTTGTGGTTTGGTCCTGTGTACTGTTACCTCTGTTGAGAATGCACACCTCCAGCTGTCCGTCAGAAGAACCTTGTTCACGTATCTCCTATTTGGTCTTTTCTGACATTCTGTCCATGCAAAATTGATCTCTCCCTCCTTTGATCCAGTACATCTTGGAAAGCTTGTTTTTCACTTAATTTTCAATTGTGTCTATTTTCTGAGGTTCATCCCCTGCCAGACACTGTATCATTCATGTTTGTATCCCTGTGTCAAGTACAGTTACGTGGCATATAGTTGGTGGTCAGAAAAATTTCAATGAAAGGTGCTTCTTCCTCTGCTCTGCCCCACAGTGTGACCCTCAAGTATGAAATCAAGAAGTTGATCTACGTGCATCTGGTCATATGGCTGCTGCTGGTTGCCAAGATGATCGTGGGACACCTGAGGCTCTTGTCACATGATCAGGTGGCCATGCCTTACCAGTGGGAGTACCCATATCTTCTGAGCATTGTGCCATCTCTCTTGGGCCTTCTCTCCTTCCCCCGCAACAACATTAGCTACCTGGTGCTCTCCATGATCAGCATGGGGCTCTTTTCCATCGCTCCTCTCATTTATGGCAGCATGGAGATGTTCCCTGCTGCACAGCAACTCTACCGCCATGGCAAGGCCTACCGCTTCTTCTTTGGTTTCTCTGCTGTCTCTGTCATGTACCTGGTGTTGGTACTGGCAGTCCAAGTACATGCCTGGCAATTGTACTATAGCAAGAAACTGCTAGACTCTTGGTTCACCAGCACACAGGAGAAGAAACACAAATGAACTGCTCTGAGGGGTGAAGCCTGGGCCTCCATGAGCAGCCTGAGAAGGGTAGACGGTCTCTTAAAATCTTGTGTTTGGGTAGCTGCTATGTAAATTCTGTTGTCATCTATTGAAGTGGCAAAATCAAATGGATGCCCAGTGGGCTGGATCTGATAGACCAGCTGTGAAACAGACTTCAGCTAGGTGAAGTTGAAGCTCTTCAGAATTATTCCTTAAGTGGGGTCCTCACCTTTGCCTGCCGTTGGCCCTTTGCCCCACTTCACCACCCTTAGCCACCAGGACTACAAATTGTACTTCCATTTGTAGGTCATGGGATGAGAAACACCTGGGAAGCTGCTCCCCTTGCAGGATGTGCTTTCTATTGCAGAACATTTTAATTAAAAATAATAAAGTGAAAACTACCCTGTCCACCCTGTGCCTTGCATTTGGGATTAGTAGAACATGAAAAGGTGTTACTCTAGTGACTGAGGGATTGCAGTGGTTTTAGACTAGAAATGAGTAGAAGCTCCCTGAGAAACCTGGTAGTGGCTTTGACATCTGGACTTGACATAGGGAACCTATGTCATAATTGCTACCCTGTAGCTAATTGGCAGCAGCTATCACAACATAGACATTTAATTTCTCTACATTAAAATGGTCCATTCCCATTTAGCTAGCTTGGGTTATGGAATGTTTTAGTTGGATGTTCATGTTTATCATATATGTATCTAGAACTAATAAAATCCAAAGGATTTTGGGTTTTGTTTTTGTTTTTGATTTTTTTTTTTTTTTTTTTTTTTTTTTTGAGATAGGGTCTTACTATGCAGTTGAGGCTGGCCTTGAGCTCACTTTGTAGCCCAGGCTGGTCTTGAACTTGCAACGATCCTCCTGCCTCAGCCTCCTGAGTGCTGGGATTACAGGCGTGAGACACCACGCCTGGCTTGTTTTTGATTTTTTAGATAGGCACTTGCTTTGTTGTTAAGACTCACTTTATAGCCCAGGCTGGTCTTGAACTTGTAATGATCCTCCTGCTTTAGTGAGTGCACTCTAAAAAGGGTTTTTTTTTTCTTGTTGGTACCGGATGGAACTCATGACCTCTCGCTTACCAGGCAGGCGCTTATGCCGCTGAGCTAAATCTCCAGCTCTAATAGATTTATTGAATGTAGTAACTACTGTAGATCAAAACCAAGGTATTTCACAGAGGACAGACTAAACTGAAATGGGTAAAATTTGGAGGACAGGGAGAAGCAGATGGAAATATGTGGTAGCAGAGTTACCATGTGTGCCAGGCATGGATTGCTAATTTTCAAGAATTGGAATGTAAGTATTTACTAGTTAAGGATTAGGGATTTAGTTCAGTAGCATAAGTGCCTGCCTTGCAAGTTCGCAGTCAAGTTTTATCTCCAGTACCGATTTAAAAAAAAAAAATTGCTAGTTATAAGAAAATGCCAGGTATAGTGCATTCCTGCAATCCCAGCACTGAGAATACTGAGGCAGGAGAATCATTGTGAATTTGAGACCAGCCTGAGCTACACAGAGTTCAGGGCCAAATGAGATACTGTCTCAAAAAAAAAAAAAAAAAAAAAAAAAAAAAGGACCGGGTGGGGTCGGGCTGGGAATTTAGTTCACTGGCATAAACACTTACCTGGCAAATGTGAGGTTGTGACTTCAACCCCTGGTACCAAAAAAATAAAAAAGTTTTTTTTTTTTTTTTTGTCTTTTTCCTTTTTGTCAGTACTGGGGATTGAATTCACGACTGCCTGCTTGCAAGGCAGGCGCTTATGCCACTGAGCTAAATCCTCAGCCCCTAAAAAAGTTTTTTAAAAGGTTGAAGGTAGGGTACCTATGGGTTATAGTATGGGAAGGGAGGTTAAAAGTTTCTCATTACAGTGCTATTTCCCACACATTTTTGGTGCTGGGGATTGAACCCAGGGAGAGCCCTATTGAGGCCCTGGCCTAGGACCACCAATCTGCTCAGAGGTATGACAACAGAATAAAACACAGACAAAATGTATTTTAGTTATGAGGGCAACAGGATGGTCAAAGCCCATGATGGGCTAGGGCCATGAGACATGGTGTCCTTGACCTTTATTAGGCCACATCTTCAGGGGGCAGAGCTGGTGGGCTACAGGACGTGGTGGGGATGAACTGCTGATGAGGCCAAGGATTAAGGACTGAGCAACAGTGCATTTTTGGAAAAATACACAGAAACAGATCAGGATTAACCAGCAACCTGATTGTCTCCTAGCTGTGACTACTGAGCTACACAGAATTTGCAGAAGTCCAGTGCTCAGCTTCCATGTTACCTTGCTTTGAGGCACCTGAACTTCACACCGGAGTCTCGCCTCTGGCCATTGGCTTTAAGATTAATTTGTCCAGGGCTGGGGATTTAGCTCAGCGGCATAAGTGCCTGCCTTGCAAGTATGTGGTCATGAGTTTGATCCCTGGTACCGATAAAAAAGAAAAAGCCAAAAAAAAAAAAGTAATCTGTCCTTAAGGTAGCTAGGGTCTTGCCACAAGTCATGGAGGCCTAGGACAGACTATTTTTTTTTACCAATTTATTAATATAAATTATTACCTTCTCTGTACCACATCAAGCTCGCCCTCACCAATCCCCACCTTTTATTTATTTTTTCCAAATCCATTTTATTTCAAAGAGAAAAAAAGATCAGAACATAACAATCAGGGGACAACAGTGATATACTGCATATTGCCATTCCCAAATCAGTTACCCTGAGCACAAAACATCTGCATTTAACTCTTTATTTTTTAAGTTTGGAGAAAAGGTCTTGCTAGGTTGCCTAGGCTAGCCATGAATGTGGGATCCTTCTGCCTCAGCTTCCCAAATAGCTGGGATGACAGGCATGTGCCACCATGTGCCGCCATACCTGTCTTGTATATAGTCTTGTAGTACTTTTAAGACTCACGAAAATTACTGTCAATGATGCCAAAAAAATTTTTTTGCTTATGTTAGCTTTTTGCTTGTTGGGTTGTTGGGATTCTGTTTTTCTAGTCTTTTCCTACAATTTTTCCTGTCTCCTAGTTATGTTCCCAAAACCAAACAAGGTCCCCCCTTTCAGGTCTTGTTTTGGTGGGAAGAAAACTGTTTGGATTAGAAGTTGGGTCAAGTGCCAAAGTACCTGTCAAGCACAGATGGAGACCAAAGCCCTTCATGGATCCCTGTGAAGATGTGAAGGACTGTAAAAGCGCTCTGTGAATTGTGAGCACCAGCAATGTGTGAGGAAGACTCTTCCCTGGGGTTACAGACCCCGTCCAGGGAAAGCACTGTGCTCCGGGGAACCAAATGCAGTTTCTGACAGGAATCTGTTGGGTTTGGCATTCTAGCCAGGCATTTTACTACATTTGCCTTGAGTGAGACACCTGATCTGACACACAGCTGTCTCCCAGGGTTGTTGTGAGGCTTAAATAAATAATGGATATGAAATGTTTAGTACATAATTGAGGCTTAATATCAAAATGCCATTTTTTGGATAAGCAGTTTTTCCCTCTTCACTGGGAGTCCCTGCCTCTATTTTAAGAATAATTCCTAGCCTCAGAATTCTGGAGGCTGATATTTGCTGGATAAAGTAGAAGGGAAGGACACTTGCTCAGGCTTGGTTCACCTGGCCCTAGTTGTATGCCTGACAGTGGACACAGTTGCCCTAACTGGCCATAGGAACTGACCATTACTGGAGCCACTGCTCTGTGGTCTACGCAGTGCCCACGCACTATGACAGGACACTGTCTGCCCAAGCACACAGCCTGCCCAGACCTCCCAAGCTCCTGGCGAGTCCTTCACTTCGTTTGTGAAAGCACGATGTCTGGGTTGGCTCATTTGGAAGCCAGGCCCCAAGGGCTTCCTTCCTTCCAAGGGCACAGGTTCTCTGTGTGGGCCCCTAAGCCACAGCCTGGTATCTTCACTCCTGAATTCTGGGTTCTCCCTGTCAACATGTGCTGCAGGGTCCCCTCAGTCACTTACCATCATAAAACCACTTTCCCTCCCTTCTTCCAGCCCTCTGATTTCTTTCCCTACATGATTCACCTTCCCCGTTATTTCATACACCTACATCTAGCACCTTCTCTGGACCATAGCATGCAAAAATCCTCTGATTTCTGGCTGATTTCCCTAAGCAGCGCTGATAGGAAACAAAACAAGGAACAAGAATTCAGTCCCTAAATTGCCCAAACTGGGCTAGAATTTGTGATTCTCCTGCCTCAGCCTCCCCAGCATCGTGGGATTATAGGTATGTACCCCACACCTGGTTTATTCGTTTATTTTTTCTTTTTTATGTGTTGCTTTTCATTCCTTTCTATTTTCCCTTCCATACCCTCTCTCCTCCCTTTCCTCTTCCCTCCCATCTTCTTTCCTATTTTTCCTTTTCCTCTTATCGCTCTTTTTAAAATTTTTTTGCTTCTCATACAATAACCAGAGTCAATCCTTGAAATAAAATAAATTTGGGAACAAAATATCCAGAGTTGGAGCAATTAACCGAGTATTTTGGCTTTGAGAGTTAGATATACTTGGAAGGCTGAGCCAGGAGGATTACAAATGTGAGTTCACCCTAAGGAATTTATCGACTCAGCAAGTGTTTATTTGTTTGAGAGTGGGTCTCACTGTGTAGCCCAGCCTGGCCTCACACTACTCATGATCCTCCTGCTTGTGCTTCCTGAGTGCTGGGATTATAGATATGTACCACCACTCCAGCCTCCTTCCACAATGATCTTTTCCAATGATTTTCCAAATGATTTTTCCAATCCCCACCCCACCCCAATCTCTCTCTCTACGCCAGGGATTGAATTTATGACCTTGCACTGACCAGGCAAGCACTTGTGCTGTAGAGCTAAATCCCTGGCCCTGAAAAAATAATTTCTAAAGAAAGGGCTGGCTGTAGTTTGTCGTGAAGGCCCTGGGTTTGGTCCTCGGTATTTTTCCCCCCATTCTTCCCATCTCCCCTCCCTCACTCTCTGGTCCTCTAAAAAAGCCAAGTGTACAACCAGCATTCTGGGAAGCTGAGGCAGGAAGACTGCAAACCTGAGCCTAACCTGGACAATTTAGGAAAACCCTGTTTCAAGGTAGGTCAGAGGATATAGGGAAAGACACATGTTCTAGAATCGAGCCAAGTTTCTTGCTGCATAACCCAACATCCGACTATTGTTAGGGACAGGGATATAATGGCACCTGCCCAGCAAGCATGAGGTCCTGGCTTCAAGTCCTGGTACTGAAGTTTCCTGCCTCAGTAGAAATTATGGCAGTGGTCTAATGAGGCAGAAGGCCAAAGCGGGAACACCTACCACTTCCTAGTTCTTCCTCATCTCCTGTTTGTCATGAAGAACATGTCAGCAATGCCTGCCCTAAGCACCACCCCAGTCGAAAATTGTATGTATATCCCATGCCCCACGTTTCCAGCAGAGAAAGCCAGGCCCTGGCAGTCTCTCCACATCCTTAAAATAAAGGCTATTTTTTACTTTATATTCTCTCTTTCATTGCGCTGAAAACTCTTTCAGGTAGTGAAAAAAAAAAAAAAGAGAGAGAGACAGAGAAAGAATGCTCATTATTTCTGAGCACAGTAGTACACACCGGTAGTCCCAGCACTGAATGCTGAGGCAGGAGGATCTTGAGTTTGATGCCAGCCTGGGCTACAGAATGAGTTGAAGGCTAGCTTGGGGCAACATGGTAAAATTCTGTCTCTAAAAAAAAAGGAAAGAAAACACATTTATGTTGCTAGATGGAAACCACTATGCGTTAGAGAGACTATGGGACACTGTTAGTGTGGGCAGACCACCTTTGCCTCTCCGGTTCTCACTAACTTGTTTGCAGAGATGGGTTCCACAGCTAACGGGACGCAGCCCTGGGAAGGATGACCACAGGGTGACAGAGCCTTGGGTTTCCAGGGCCCCACAGAAGTGGAGCACCCAGGGCTACAGACTTTGACCTTGAACAAATCACTTTCCCTTCTGCTTCCTTGTTACTGTCTTTATGAAATGCAAACAGTGATTCTCATCTGTCTCATCGGGTGGTTATCAAGATCTAACATGAAAGTGCTCTGAAAAATGTGAATGGGACAAACTGGATAAAATGTGTCATAATCTACATTTACTCTTTTAATCTAAAGAGTGTGTGTCACAATTTCCAAGCATTAGAGAAAAATAAAGAAGAAAGAGTATCTTTTAATGAACTCACAAGCTGGCAGGTGTTTTTAAGATGGGGCTTTCACAGAATGGAACTGAGGACTTGGAAATGGAAATGGCCCAAAGCAGGCTGTGGTCAGGCTGTGGTCAGGCTGAGCAGGACTGAGTCGTAGAGGAGCAGTACCAGTTGCGATACCTGGGCCTAGTGGAGATGCCACATCTTTCCTTCCACTGTGGGTGGCAGTAAGGTGAAGGCTGAAACTGCTCAAGCACTCCCTGTGAGGAGGAAGCTGTGGGATGCTGGCGAGAGGCCCCACACAGGCTGGAGTTGGGCAGCCTTCTCCTGTTCCGGAAACCACAGGAAACCAGGTCAGTGCATGGGGCCCACTCCCTGCGCTCCAGGGCTCCACTGTGAGCTCAGGCTTCCTGATCTTGTCTGAGCTGCGGGTCCTTGAAGCTACAAGAACCTTTGGCATGCAGCCCTTTGCCCAAAAGAGCTGGATCGGGCTGTAGCGTACAGAGAGAAAACTGCATTATAGTCCTGAAATCAGCCAGGTGGAGAGCGAGGGTACTTACAGGGTCATGAGAGGTTTATTTGCACCCTGTGGTGCATTTTCCTTTGTGCATAGCATTAAATGGTGTATCAGTCACCTCTGTCTCCAGCACTGTGTAGTACAGTGCTTGGTATCTCTGTGACCTCTTTAAGTGAGGGAATGAAGCAGTGTCTTTAGGGGAGACTCAAGTTTAAGAGTATGTTAATGCGCAGGTCAGATCTGCAGGCTGTTTTGGTTAAGAAATGGGTGCACCACCCCAAACAGGTGCCAGCCCTTTCCTGTTATTTCTCTGCCACATCAAGAACCCTGCGTCTTTCAGGTGGGAGCAATGCGGTTTTCTAGGGAACAAGGTCCATCTGTACATCTGTCACTGGCCCCTCTGTTCCTTAGTTTCTCTGCTTGGAAAAGGAATGTGGCCAGGCCTGCTGGTTAGGGTTGAGGAGGAGCTCTGGGGTAGGGCGGGGCTGGGGCAGGATAGAGCCAGGGTTTCTGCAGCTGCACAGCAAGGCTTGTTACCCACCTTCAGGTCACAAAGCCATGCTCCGGGTGCCTTGATCCCACAGAAGCCCATGGGGAGCCCCTGTCTGGCAGCCTCGCTCTTGGCTGTCCTCCTGCTGCCCACTGGCCTCTCTGCCCCTGCTGACACTGGCTGTGGCTACCTGCCTCCTAGGATCACCCGTTGTCTACTGGCCTCTCACATGGTAAGGTGCCACTGCTGGGAGAGACGCCACCTGGCACAGGTGCCTGCCCTCTCCTGTGCTCCGGGAAGCCCCTGTGTGTCCTCTACAGTCTCGGATAGATCACTAGGACTGTGGTGTGCTGAGGGCCTGAGCAGCGTGGAACTGGGAGAAAAGGACAAGAGCACATGGCTGTTGGCTGGGGCCTTGGATTGGATGCTTTGAAGCAAACAGGAGTCCTCTCTAATAATAGCTATCTTCTCTCTTCCCTCGCGGACCCCTTGCTGTCAGGACCAGAGGTTCCCTGGTGAGTCTCACTTCCTGGCCCACTCTCCCCTCGTGCCTTGTTCCTTAGGGAGCTCTCCTTTGCAACTTTCGGTTCCCAGGGTGGGAAGTGGCACAGCATCAATGGAAAAAGTACAGAACAAGCTTGGATTTGCACAGCAGCTCTGCCCCAGACTCCATGAGCAGCCTGAGAGAATACATTTTTCCACCCCACCCTCAGCTTCTGAGGAATGGAGAACTGAGTGTACCTTGAAGCCAGTGTTGCTTCTGACCTGTGGGGAGGATTTACTGAGGGATGTAGGCAAATCTCTAGGCACTCTGTACATAGGTTTGTTCCTTCCCTTCATTGGCCTCAAATGCAATAGTAATTCTTCATATTTTATATTCCACTGGTAAAATTGGACCTTACAAGGCATTTCTAGGCACGTTATCTTACGTCACCCTTGCAATAGCCCTACTTTGCGAGTGATGAAGCTGACACGTAGAGACAGTCCATAATTCCTCGAAGGTCCTAGCTCCAGGATGGGTCAGAGCTCAGCCTCAGATTCAATTGGCCCGAGGTAGGAGCGCTCTCTTTAGACTCTCATTTTATCTCCTTTTCGTCTTACACGGGAAGTTGTGCCCATAGTCCTTGTCACACCCAGCTGGTCCTCCTTGTCTCCACAAAGCATCCTGTGGCTCAGCCTGGTCCTGGCCCTGCTGTTGTGGCTACATCTGGTGTCAGGTCCTTCAGATGTGGAACACAGGCTTTGGCCACTCTCAATGGAGGTGTGAATCAGGGGCTGTTTAGGGAGCCATCTGGCTGAGACAATGGGCCTTGTCCTAGCACAGATTTGTGTCCCATTTTCAACCTTGATAGGGACTTAGCACACGCTCATTTAGAGCACACTGTGACCGACCTGGGTACAACTGTATACCTCTGTGACAGTGTTCATCTTTTCAGTGGTATAAGTTCTTAAGTATTTTAGTCTTTATGAACTTATTTTTATTCTATTTGAAAAATAGGATTCTTTTTCTTTTTGGATATTTTTTTCTTATTTGTTTTATTTTCATTGCTCTCCCTGCCATATTAAATGTCCACTTACTGCTTAAGAATTAGTAGCTTCAGGCTGGGGATTTAGCACAGTGGCAGAAGCACCTGCCTGGCAAGTATGAGGCTGTAAGTTTGATTCCTGGAACCAAAACAAAACAAAACAAAACCAGAATTAGTACTTTCTAAATGTTCACTTGTTAGAAATAATGAATACCCTGTACACACATAAATACATACAGCTTTTTCTCTGTTTAAGATATTAATTTTTAGCCGGGCATGGTGGCTCACGCCTGTAATCTCAGCATCTGGGAGGCTGAGGCAGGAGGAGCGTTGTGAATTCGAGACCAGCCTATGCTACAAAGTGAGCTCAAGGCCAGCCTGAACTGCACAGTGAGACCCTGTCTCAAAAAGACAAAAAAAAAAGATATTAATTTTTTTATTGCATCATAATTTTCAGGACTCAGTTTGCTCGACACATACTTTCACTTAAAATGACTTTCCAGACAGGTGTGGTGGCATACACCTATAATCCTAGCACTCAAGAGGCTGAGACAGGAGGATTGCTGCAAGTTCAAGGCCAGCCTGGGCTGCATAGTGAGTTCAAGGCCAGCTTGAACCTCATAGTGAAACTCTCTCTTTCTATCTGACGTTAGGTTATATCCCAGGCAATCGAGGGGCTGCGAGGGGCAGAAGGCTATGTGTGCCTCCCTATGCAGGCCTTCAGTGGGGCTGGTTCCACCTCCTGGTACACAGATCCGGACAGTCTTACCAGCTCAAGTTCTGCCAGGGACACAGGATGCCAGCCTCTCCTCAGGTACTCTCCCTGCCCTTTCCAGCCCTACCCTACATCTCTTAGTCTGTTTCTTTCCAGCCTCTCATTTTGTTCTCCGGACATGTGAGGAGGTCGCACGTGTGGAGATTACACAGTGAAGGAAACAGAGGCCAAAAGAGGTGGACCACCTTGTCCGTGGTTCCAAGGTTCTGAAGTTAGAAACAGAAGTCAGGTTCCTGGATGGCCTGAAGCCAGTCTTGCTTTCCGCTTACAGAAGAAGATGCTAGGTAGCCACAATTGGTCTGAGAAGAGCCATCCGACTTCCATTCCCTCTCCATACCTCCCCCACAAGAGGCTACGCTACAGGAGAACCCAACCTTCAGCTCCAGGGGAAGTGGGCTCCCAGAGGCATGGAGGTAGGTGGAATGTGACAGGAAGTGGTTTCAGCTCAGCAGTGCTGTGTGTACTGAGGCCAGCGCCACACCTCCACAGGGCCTGAGTTCACCTTTGAGCTGCTGCCTGAGGCTCGGGTTATTCGGGTGACCATTCCTCCAGGCCCAGAGGTCAGCGTGCGTCTTTGTCACCAGTGGACACTTGAGTGTGAAGAGCTAAGCGGTTCCTTTGGTGCCCAGGTAGGGAGTGTCACTCTTGAAAAGAGCCAGTTCACACTGCTGAGGCACAGGGGCTACCCATGAGGGAGAGGAACTCCTTCCAGACAAGGCGTCTGCACCCCAGGCAGGAGAGAAAAGGTCCTGTTACTTGAGAGGAGAGGAAGGAATGGGGAGGCAGCATCCCAGGGCAATGAGTGCCGAGCATGAGCATGGTGAGAGGAGAGGCCCTCAGGGTGGGTCAGCTTTCAGCTCACCCTGCAGGCGGGTCCCCTGAGAACAGAACAAAGTACTCAGACTCATGTCTTGGTACCCTCCCTCTCCCACACTTCGTTCTGCTCCTCAGAGAATAGAATAGCCCCTGATCCCGTGGTTTGGGCCCAAATCTCCCCTTGGCTTCCAGTTGTCGTACATGCCATTACATGCAGCTGGTGCCAGTGCTGGAGACTGGCCCTGTGCAGAGGTCCCCAGCTCTCTTCCCTTCACCCTGGTGATGATCACTCACAACATCACTGTGATGAGTGAAGACACCCTGAGGAAGCACAGCGGGAGCATTGGAAACAGTGTCTCTGTTACCCGACCCCACGCTGAGCACCAGGACAGAAGGACCAGCATGCGGAGCAGAGACATTGTGAGGGCGCTTCTCAGTGGAAGGGAAATGCCCCAAACAAGGAAAACAGACTGTGCGGGCCGAGGTCCCAGTGTCCTCCCACTTGGTCCCTCATGTCTTCGCCCTTTGTTGCTTCCTCAACAGAAAACTGTGGCTGGGGGTCACACTTCAGACCTGCCGTATGAATTCCTTCTGCCCTGTCTGTGCGTAGAGGTGAGTGGAGGAAGATGTGTAGGTTGTCCCCAGGTCCCCGGTCAAACATACTCCTCGTAAGTCAAGTTGTATTTATTTATTTATTTTTCTTCATTTTCTTCATTTTTATCGGTACCAGGGATTGAACTCACCGCTGCCTGCTTGCAAGGCAGGTGCTTATGCCGCTGAGCTAAATCCCCAGCCCCAAGTTTTATTTTTTTGGTACTGGGAATCAAATCAGGACTTCGTGCTGCCAGGCAAGCGCAGTGCCACTGAGCTACATCCCTGGCCAAGTCAGGTTTTAAAGAGACAAGGCAGAGCTAGAGGTGGGGCTTAGTGATAGAGCACTAGCCTAACATGCACAAGGTCTCGTTTTGACTCCAGCACCACGAAATAGAAACAAACAAACAAACAAAAAAGGACTAGCGAGGTGTGGTGGCACACACTTGTAATAGCAGCACTCTGGGAGGCTGAGGCAGGAGGATCACCATGAGTTCAAAACCAATTTGGGATAGAAGGTGAGTTCAAGAATACGAACTACATAGTGAAAGCCTGTCTCAAGAAAACAGATAAACAAAAAACTCAGTGCAAAAGCCCTGAGTTCAACCCCAGGTACAAAAAGAAAAAAGTACTGTCAAAGAGATGCTCAGGAAGACTGTTGTCAGCTGGCTGTGGCCACACATGCCTAGAGGCAGAAGGGTCCTATTGCGCACAGAACCTGCTTAGTGAGATTCCTGCCTCATCCCCATTCAGCCCCAGGTCTCCCCGCACAAGACCTGGCACAGATGGACAGAGGCCTCCCTGCATGTTCCATGTCCCTGGGCCCTCCGCCCTCTAGTCCAGTCCTCCTCATCTTCCCTCTGAGGTAGCCAGCAGAGAGACTGCTTTGACCCAGTTAGGAAAGGCGGGCCAAGGAGAGGGTCCGGCAGAGATCTGGTCACCAAGCCACTGGCAGAGTGCACAAGAGCTAGCGCCGTGCAGAGGAGAGGAGAGCAGAGCACAGAGGTGAAAACTGAAGATGTTTGAAAAGCTGAATTATTACTCTGACCCTGAGGTTTGTTTTGAATGAGAAAAGACTTAGTCCATCTCAATTTAGTGTTTTAATAAAGGAACCTAAAATTTGAAACAGGTAAAAAAATAAAATAAAAAGAGCCAGCATGTGGGCAGTCCAGGGTAGGGCAGCACAGGCCCTTGGCATGTGAGCATGGCTGGACGTGGAGGCCAGGGAAGGCTAAACCAGGACTGCGAGCCTCATGAGCTCCTTCTTGCTGAGAGCTCTCTCCAGGGAGAAGAGTCAGCCCCTCACTTAGCAGCCGCTCCTCCACCCGAGGTCCTCCCCGCCTTCCCCAAATCCCATCCTGCTTCCCTCTTCTGTGCCCTTCCTGTGCAGACAGACTGTGTCAAGGAAAAGCAGGAACCCGAATGAGTGCTGCAGGAAATGCCCTTCCTGACCCTCCTTGCCCATCTGCTATTCCCTTACCCTACCCCAGGCAGCCTACCTGCAAGAGGATACTGTGAGGCGCAAAAAATGTCCCTTCCAGAACTGGCCCAAAGCCTGTGAGTATGGCTTGCATGCACTCCTGTGCACATGCGCCCTCTCTGTGTTTATGGCTGTCTGTTTCTGTCTTACACACACACACACACACACACACACACACACACACACACCCCACTTTGCCACCTTGTTCCTGTGCTGGAAGAAGCCCTGAGTAGGCACTTTCCCTGGATCACTAGGGGAAGGGACAGTATATTTACAACAATTTGCCTGCCAACAAACTCAAAAGCACTAAACACTGCAGCTGTGATAGGATCAGAGAGAAACAGTGCAGGAAGTGGCATTCCAGGGGCATGGGCCAGAGAACCAGGTCCCCCTCTAGCTCTGCACTGTTTTTCTTCTGAGCTGCCTTTTCTCATCTGTAAAATTGTGAGATTGCTCTGCTGATCTTTCAAACTGTTTATGGGGCTTGAGTGAACTATTCCAAGTGCAAGTGACAGGTGAGTCTACCGTGCTGTACCCATTGCAATCCTCCAGGACAGTGCACTGAGACACAGATGCAGAGCACCCAGCAGACTGCAGGACACGCGGGGCAGGGTGATATTAAGCACTAGCTTGCAAGACATGAACTTAAGAAAGGCAGAAGCCTACAAAGCCTGTGGCAAGCTGAAAAGGCCCCTCAGGGAAGCTGGCACAGGAGCAGGGCTCAGCAATGGGCAGGATTTGGAAGGGGAAGGAGGAGGGCAATGCATCCCAGGTTTTGTTTTTGTTTTTGTTTTTGTCTTTTTCTTTTTTATCGGTACCAGGGATCGAACTCACAACTGCCTGCTGAATTAAATCCCCAGCCCCTGCATCCCAGGTTTTGAAAACAGCCTAAGCAGATCTGAGTAGAGGCATAGCATGGAGATGGCCAGGAAGAAGACTGCTGGGTAGAAAGACAACAAAGGAGATACAAGTGGGGACAATTACCAACTGAGCTCCATTCTCACAAGTTGAGGTTAAAAAACAAAAACAAAAACAACAAAGAAACAATTACCAACTGAGCAGCACCTAATTGGGCCAGGAGCTGTTCC
The DNA here is from genome assembly GCF_034190915.1 of Cavia porcellus. Classification (NCBI taxonomy): domain Eukaryota; kingdom Metazoa; phylum Chordata; class Mammalia; order Rodentia; family Caviidae; genus Cavia; species Cavia porcellus. The sequence goes on from NW_026947498.1 coordinate 74,740,695, forward strand.
TGGCACTTTCTCATGGTCTAGGCCTGGGGATGGGAACTCGAGGAGAGGGTGGGGCAGGGCTGAGGCCTCCCCCCATCTGGCTGCTTTCCAGATGCCTCCGACCTCTGGAAGTCAGTGCACTTCACTGACCACAGCCAGCACAATCAGATGGTCATGGCCCTCACACTGCGCTGCCCACTAAAACTGGAGGCCTACCTCTGCCAGAGGCAGGACCAGCATGGCCCCTGTGAAGACCTCCCCAATGCCACAGTTCGAGAGTCAGACGGAGTAAGGACTGTATACCTCGCCCCCACCATCTAGGTGAAAATCAGGGGCCTTCTCCCGGCTGACCACCCTCTCCTTCACAGTGGTACGCTTTGGAGAAGGTAGACTTGCATCCCCAGCTCTGCTTCAAGGTACAACCACAGGCAAGAGAGGCACACAGGGAACGCTGGTGCCGGGGTCCTGCTGACTTTCTTCTCCTGTATTTCTCAGTTCTACTTTGAAAACAGCAGTCACGTTGAATGCCCCCACCAGAGAGGTAAGCCAGTATGTGACCTCAGCTCAAACCCCCATTCCACCCTTGGCTTGCTGTGATGAAGCAAACTCCAGCCCAGCCCTGACTTTCCAGCCTGCTGTAGCCCACCTCTGATTCACTTCTGCAAACAGGGGCGCTTGTGTCCTGGAATGTAAGCATGGCCACAGGGGCTCAGCAGCTGATCCTTCACTTCTCCTCAAGGATGCATGCCACCTTCAGTGCTGCCTGGAGCCACCCAGGCTTGGGGCTGGACACCTCCATGTCCCCGGTGTACAGCATCAGCCAGGTATGGACAAGCCAGGGCTGGGTCCCAGTGAGGCCCCATTGCTCAGAGCACGGCCCTCAGTCTTCTCATTCCTGAAGTGCAACAGACCCTGGGTGGGTAGTGGGGACAAAGCCCTGACCTGTATCATCCGGTTAATTTATCTGCTGTGCTTGATTGGTTTTGTCCTGCTGGCCTGCTGCCTGTCAGTGGTGGTCCCTGATGAGACAGCTGCACCTGCAGGGTGACAGAGGCAAGGGGCTCCCCCACCCATAGCCAGCTGTGCTCCAGCCACCTGACCTGCTGCCATGTTTGATGCCAATGCCATCTTTGGACCCAGCTGTCCTCTCCCCATTCTCCTGCCTCCACAGAGCATTCATGCAGAGTTCTTTGATGCTCTCAAAGGGAGCACTCAGAATGGGGATGTGAAGTCCTCAGTTCAATTCCCAAACTGAAAAAAAAAAAAAAAAAATCAAGAGTCCCTAAAAGCTGAAGTGCTCAGTATAATACTGTAAAGACATTTAACTGCATTATGTGGATTAAGAGCAGTCGACTAGCTAAATCTCTTCTGTGCATCCAAAACCATAATCAAAACTGGGTATGATGGTGCACACCTAAATTCCTGGCACTCAGGAGGCTGAGGCAGAAGGATTGCTACAAATTCAAGACCAGCTTGAACTACATAATGAAACCTTGTCTCAAAAAAAAGAAAAAGAAAGAAAAAAATCAATGATCAAATACACCCATAAAACCATAGCACCAAGCTAAGGGTGACTAGCTTTTTCCAGTTCTTTTTTAAGTGCTCACACGCAGCTTGGCTGTTTTGTATCCTAAGGGGCTGGCAAACAGGCTGGTGGTAGCAAAAACTTAAGACTTAAGACCAAAAAAAAGACTTAAGACCAAGCCATGTGCAATAACCTAAATCTCAGATCTACATCTACTGACTCATCTGCTTCTGTGACCTAGGAAAAAACTAGCTTCAGTCAGGATTTGAGAGCACTGCATTAGTGTCTGCTCACAGTTGACCTGAATGAGTGAGGAGCCACATTCTACCGGAGACGGAGAAGTTGGTTCTGTAGAATTCAGCATGCATTCATCGAGTGCACTCTATGCCTACCCCATTCCAGCCCTGGGAGAGAGATAAGAAGTGTGTGACAGCCTCTGCCTCCCAGCGGCTCCCAGTCTAATAACAGCTACTGCTTACTGGCATTGGCACGCACACTGCATTGTGCACGCATACACTGTTCTCACCAGCCTTCTAAAAGACAGATTATTAGGGACTGGGGACTTAGCTCAGCGGCATAAGCGGCTGCCTTGCAAGCAGACAGTCGTGAGTTCGATCCCTGGTACCAATAAAAAGGAAAAAGACAAAAAAAAAAAAAAAAGACAGATTATTGTCCCTCCACACACGGACAAAGAAGTGGGGCTCAGAAAGAGAAAGAGGCTCAGACAAAGGCTAGAACTGCAAGGAAAGGTCAGGCCCAGATGATGTCTCCCCATGGCACAGCTCACCTCTTTCCCAGGGACAGGATACCTCCTCAGAAGAGCTGGGACTTAAGGGGACAGACAGGATTTGCCCCTCCTGGCCTGTGAGCTGCAGAAGGCTGGGCAGGGTCTCTGTTCACGTTTCACAGGCTTTGGCACAGAACAGGCGTTCCGAGAACGTGTGGTGTACGCTGCCACAGTTGCAGCAGAAGCTGACACCTGTGAAAGATCAGTGGGGCTGGGGCTGGGGATTTAGCTCAGCAGCATAAGCACCTGCCTTACAAGCAGGTGGTTGTGAGTTCGATTCCTGGTACCGATTCAAATGAAAAAGACAAAAAAAAAAAAAAAAAAAAAAAAAAGATCAGTGGGGCTGAAGTACTGGAAGTCTTGTCCTGGTGGCCTGTGGCCTCAGCATGAGTGGCACAGGGTGGGCAAGAGGGCAGGATGGCAAGGACCAGCATGGCAGAGACATGGGCTGGACACAGCCAGAGTGCCTTTGTGAGAAGTCATTTGTCTCTTTGTTCCTTCAGACCCAGGGCACAGGCCCAGTGACGGGGGCTCTCATCATCCCCTCCCCGAGGCCGGGGAGCTGTGTACTGGTAAGGAGCCTGTCCCGCTCCACTGCTACCCCTGTGCCTATTCTGTGGGCCGCACATATGGAAAAGGCACTCTGCAAAAAGTCTGGTTGGTCAATATACGATTACTTTTCTTTATTTCTTGAGTGCTGAGAATTGAACCCAGAACTTTTTTCTTAAGCTGTATCCTCAGTCCTTTTATTTTTTAAATTCTGAGACAGGGCATTCCTGAGTTGCTAAACTGCTCAGGCTGAGCACAAACTTTTGTTCTCCTGGCCACCATCACACTTGCATTTTCTGCCCTTGATCTGTTCTGTGCCCGCCCTGGAACTGGACCAGGCACAGCCTGAGCTAGAGAAATCCCCTAGCTCAGGGAATCCCCGTGGATCCCCTTTTCACCTCAAGCCTCCCCTGAGGGGCCCTGGAAGGAGGGGAGCTATGCTCACTGGAGCGGTGCTCTGTGCCCTCAGGTGTGGAGATCCGACGTCCAGTTTGCCAGGAAGCGCCTCTTGTGTCCGGATGGTGAGTTCCTGGGCCGGGGTGAGGAAAGTTTTGGCCACCCAAGAGCAGAGTGGGGCTTGGCTTCAAGCAGCTTCTTTCAGCCACTCACAGACGCCTAGGGCTCCTGACCTTGGCACTGCTCGGCCTCTCCATCCTCCTGGGCGTTGCTGCGGTCCTCACCTGTCGGCGGCGGCTGCTGTCGGGTAAGGAGGCCTCAGGGTAGCCAGGGACTCACACCTACCGGCTCCTAGTCTAGGTGCCCTCCCCTCCTCCTCGCGCCCCCTGCGGCTGCTCCAGTCTCAGCCCTTCGCGAGGGTGGGCCTCAGCCCCCTAGTGGACAGAAGTAGTCTGGCAGCGCCAAGGGCCTCTGCCCGTAGTCTCTGCACTTCGGACAGCGGACACTAGCAGCAGGCCAGAGGCGCGCAAGTCCAGCCTGAGTCGCACTTGCTAGCCCTGAAGCCCTGACCCTCGCTCGTTGGCTCCGGAAGAGGCATTTTTGTCTGATTAGACTAAAGCACCGAATAGGCTCAGGCTGCTTTGGTTCTGACCCCTCAGTGCCGACATGAAGTGGGAGAGGTGGAGAGGACGGGGCTGGGTCGGTCGCCCCTTCAGTCCCCCAGCCCCGGTCAGACGTTGCTCCTACCCGCAGGCCCCGGCCGAGTGCGACCAGTGCTGCTGCTGCACGCGGCAGACTCCGAGGCACAGCGGCGCCTGGTGGGAGCGCTGGCCGAGCTGCTGCGGATTGCGCTGGGCGGTGGGCGCGACGTGATCGTGGACCTGTGGGAGGGGACGCACGTGGCACGCGTGGGCCCGCTGCCCTGGCTCTGGACGGCGCGGGAGCGCGTGGCGCGGGAGCGCGGCACTGTGCTGCTACTGTGGAGCAGCGTCGGCCGCGGCCCGGCCCGAGACCCAGACCCGCACGCCGCGCCCCTGCGCACACTGCTCCGCGCCGCCCCGCGCCGGCTGCTGCTGGTTTACTTCAGTCGCCTCTGTGCCAAGGGCGACATCCCCCGGCCGCTGCGCGCCCTGCCGCGCTACCGCCTGCTGCGAGACTGGCCGCGCCTGCTGCGAGCGCTGGGCGCGCGCCCTTGCTCCCCGGGCCCCCGTGGGGGCCGCCCCGGAGAGCAGCAGGGCCTGCGGCGCCGCCTGGAACTGTGCCGCCGACTGGAGCTCGAGGCCCAGCTGGCCCGAGGTCCCGCAGAGCCCCGCCGCGGTCCCGGGGGCTCCAAGCCACCACTATGAAGGCGCTGGCTGGAGCCCAGGCTCAAATCCTCCTCGAGGCGCCCCTGAGGCCTCCAGGCCAGCCCAGGAGGCCGAGCCAGGCGCTGGGGTGCGCCTCAGGGATCCTTGCCTCCAGGAGCCCTCTTCTGACCGAGAGAGAGCTGTCTCCCGGACTCCTCTCCCCGGAGCGCCTAAAGGAGACCAGTCTGCGTCTCTGTAGACCTGGGTCGGAGAGCCTGAGCAGGGTTGGGGAGGCAGCTGCTGGGGCCAGGGGGGTGGGGTGGGTGGGTGGTTGGGGTATCTGGTTGGGGCTGGGGAGCTGGGAGGAAAGACCCCCTTGGGGCTAACCCTGCCCACGTCTGAGAAAGCGGACAGACTTGGCTAGGGAAAAGCAGCTTTGGCCGTGGCCCAAAGGGGATGGGGGCAAAACAGAGACCTAGAAAGACCAATAAAGGCAAGCACTGTGACAAATGCAGGCACGTAGCTGCTTCTCCATGTGGCCCCCTACGCAGTGCTGTTCCGGAGGGTCTGCGCAAGTCACCTGTGCACGGTTTGTGTGGGTTTGTGAGCCCACCCCCTCTGCGTGTGCACCGGCCCCTATCCCTTGCGCTTGGAAAGGCAAAGGAGAAGCCTCACTGTGATCCTTCCAAGCGGAGAGAGAACAGGCCGTGAGAGGCAGGCCGTCCAGCCTCATTCCTCCAGCTGTGGCAGTGGCACAGGACCCCCAGTGTGCCTGGCTCAGGCTCCTGGGTTCCTCATCCCATACCGCCCTTGAGTCTAGCCCAGGCAATGGTGACAGTACACTTTCTGCTGCCCTTTGACCCTGTCATTGAGGCCAAGAAAGTATGCGACCGGGACCTTGGGAGAGTACTGGATGAGCCTGCGTGTGAGGGTCACGTGGGAAGCGGAAATTATCCGGGACTGGCCAGGCCCTGGGCTGTGTCAGTGGGAGCCCTTCTTCAGACTCTTCCCAGCCCAGCCGCCAAGCTGCGCTGCCCTCCCGGGGCTCCTCCCAGTCAGGTGTCAGCAGTGGAGAGAAAACTCAAACCGGCCTAGGCTGCTTGCTGGCTCCCAGGCTTGGAATTGGAGGGCGGGACAGGGCGGGGTGGGAACAGCAGCTGCCTGCTGGGAGCCAAACCGAAAGTACTCTGCTGGAAGTGGACTGGGAGTCGGGGCTCTGGGAGTATGGAGTCTACGAGCTCTCCAACACTGGAGTCCTGAAGGCCGAGCAGCAGCTCCAGCCCTCACCACCCACAGGCCCCCGGCTGAGTGAGGACAGACAGGAGGCATCTGCTCCCCCCCCACGGGGGGGGGCAGGACAGGGCCGCAGGCCTGGGTGCTGCCTGGCACCTGAAAGATGCCTGTGCCCTGGTTCCTGCTGTCCTTGGCACTGGGCCGAAACCCTGTAGTCATCTCTCTGGAGAGGACTGTGGGGCCTCAGGATACTGCCCGCTGTTCTCCAGTGAGTTTGGGGCTTGGGAGGGGTGGAGTGGGCTCAAACTTCTGAATGAGGCCTATCAGAGCCTTGGACTGGTTTCTTCACCCTGGTCACCAGCAGAACCACCCCTGCTAGTCTGTCTGGTGTCGGGCAAGGTGAAGTGGCTGAAGGGGTGGAGCTGATCTGTCTGCTCTGGAAGGAGCTTGGGATAGCGAACCCCACAAGACAGACGCAGGTCTTGGGCAGAGGAAGATGCTTAAATTTGGGGCATAGACTGACTATCCTTTCCTCCTTCTCAGGGCCTCTCCTGCCACCTCTGGGGTAGGTATCACCACTTCCATAGAAAAGAGAACTTCCCAGGTTGGTGAAGGATGAAAAGCCGTCCTTACTCCAGGCCCACCCCACCCACCTCGGCACCCAGGAAGAGCCAGGCCCATTGGCTATCTGGAGTAGCAGGTGCACCCACGTGGGTTCTGAACAGCTTCAGCTCCCCCACCCTTCATTCATCCACAGACAACGACGTGCTCTGCCTCCCAGGGAGCATCGAGTCTGCCCCAGGCCCTGTGCTGGTGCCCACATACCTACAGACAGAGCTGGTGCTGCGGTGCCATCAGGAGACCAGCTGTGATCTCTGTGTGCGCGTGACCGTCCACTTGGCTGTGCATAGTAAGCAAGCATTCTGTGACTGCGCATGTATGCGTGGCAGGGTGGGCGTGAGGACTGAGGTGGCACTGGGCACCCTCAGCTGAGGGCACTGGCTAGCCAACCCTTTGCTTCTCAGCACTGGGATTTCTGGAAGGGAGCCAAGCGCTAAGCCAGCCCAGGGCAGGGCCTGACCTGGGTCTTGCTCCCCAGTCCTTTCAGGGCACCGGGAAGAGCCTGAAGACAAGAAGTGGGGAGGAACCGCTGAGCCAGAGCTCAAGGAGCCTGGGAACGGTGAGGAGCCAGCAGCCCCACTACTGTGTACAGGGCTGGCCCATAGCTTCTGGCGCTAACCCCTGCCTGTTGCTTCTAGCCTCTCTCCAGGCCCAGGTTGTGCTGTCCTTCCAGGCCTATCCCACTGCCCGCTGCGTCCTGCTGGAGGTGCAAGTGCCCGCAGCCCGGGTGCGACCCGGTCAGTCCGTGGTATGTGAAATACCTCTTAGACATGAGGTATATGCATCACTTTCACATGCATTATCTCTTTAAGTACTGGTTCTAATCACAGCAGGCCAGACCTTTCAGCCCTCTGTGGCTCAGATTTTTTGTCTATAAAATGAGACTATGGAAAAAAATAAAAATAAAATAAAATGAGACTAAGTATTAGTTCTCCCAATCAAGAATTTAACCCAGCAGCGTAAGGGCCTGCCTGCCAAGTGCAAGGTCATGAGTTTGATCCATCGAACCAAAGAAAAAAAAAAAAAAAGAATTATTTCTCCCACGTGTTTTACTTTGTAAGAAACTATCAAAGAGATTTTTAAATTTTTTTTTCCCCAGGAAGTTTTGACTATTCTATAGTCCTACTAGCAGGGCCCTGGAGTTCTAGTTGCTTTCTGTTTTTGCCAACACTTGGGATTGAAATTTTAAATTTTAGCCCGTTTACCTATGTATGGAGTGGTAAATTGCTGGGTGGGTGTGTTTGTTTGTTTCCTGTAGTCTGGGGATGGAACCAAGGGGCTGAGCCAAACCCCCAGCACATATCATGATTCTGACTTGTAAGTTCCTCATGACTGATGCAGTCAAGCACCTTTTCACATGCTTAGTAACTATCTGTATAACTTCCTTTATGAAATATCTGTTAACATTTTTTGACCACTTTAAAAAAGAAAAAAAGCAGACCCCAGCCTCCCTGACTGTGTAGGAAGCCCCAGGGAAGAGACTGGGCACATTTTATGACCCTTCCACCCATCTGGAGCTCTGCAGCTGCCATGGTCTTTGCAAGAGGAGTTCTCTATGCCAGTGGTACAGTATTTCTGTCACAGCATATCATATTCTTTGAAGATTAATGGGTCTTTAATAGGTAGTGGGAGGGGCAGTTTACACAGATAAATAACTGATGATTCCTGTGCAGCTGTTGGGGTCACCTGTCCCATGGAAAGCTGTTATTTTCCCAAATCTTAATGTTTTTGTATTTGTGTCCTCCACCATTCCCTTCTTGGTGGACATAGATGTGTGTGCCAGATTGTTATCAAGGGTGACCCTCAATAGAACATCCTGAGGATGAAAAACCTGAACAAAACAAGAGCCAGGCTCGCAGGCCCATGCCTGTAATCCTATCCTGGAGGCAAAAGCAGGAGAATTGAAATTCTAGGCCAAAATGAGCAATTTCAGGAAGATCTGGTCTCAAAATAAAAACAAAGAAGGGCTGGGATATAGCTCAGTGGTAGACCGCCCCTCGGTTGAGTCCACTGTGCCACAAAAGAAACAAAAGTCCTACCATAAAACACTTGGTGAAATGCCTATCACTGAAGAGTTTCAATAAATTTAATTTCTTTTGTAATTCACAAAATGACCCCCATACACTGTGCGTTATTATTACCTTCCCTTTCTGGATAGTGAAACTGAGTCTTGGAAGGAAAGTTTGTGGGTTCTCAGGCAGTGCAGACTCCGGTACTAGGAGGCCTGTACAGCCAAAGTTCTGGCTTCACTGGGGCCAGATACTCTGGGCCTTTGACATGCCCTCCAGCCCCAACTCTGCACTGAGCTAGCAAACCGTCCGCTGAAAGAATTGCTCAGCCGCCTCCCACGGCAGTCCTGAGGACTGCTGAGGCACTGGGGCTGCAACCTTTCTGAGGCTCCCCTCTTGCATCCATGTTGGGGTGTCTCATCAGCTTGGTCTTGGCCAGGGCATCCCAAACAGCAGAGTTGGGGCAAGGACTCAGACACCCTCACAGAGGGAGTGTGCTGTGGGCCGGGGACACCCGAGGGCATCCAGTGGTGTGATCACAGCATGGGGGAGGAGAGCTGGTGAGTAGAGTGGTCCACGCAGAGGAACCTATGCCTGGCCTAGATTCTGAGGTTTGCTCTACCATCTTTTCTTACAGGGCTCTCTGGTATTTGATTGCTTTGAGGCTGCTCTTGGAGCTGAGGTTCAAATCTGGTCCTACACTCAGCCTCGGTACCAGAAGGAACTCAACCTCACGCAGCAGCTGCCTGGTAAGTGCCCCAGAGCCTCAGGGGTCCCCGCAGGGACCCATGGTCTCTGTCCCTCGCCCTCTCCCTCCTGATTCCCCCAATTTCTATCCTCTCCATGTGGGGAGAGTTCTGAGCTGGCCTCCTCCTGAGTCAGTCCCTTGAGCTTCCTTCCCCCAGGTGACATGGCTTGCTTTCCCTGCGAGAGGCGTTTTGTGACTGAATAGATGTGGGTGTTCTCTCAGGCGCAAGAACCTTTATGTGTCGGATGCTCCCTTCTTTCATTGGTGCCCAGGCCCACTGGAGGCATTTTTGTGATCTCTCCCCAGACTGCAGGGGTCTCCAAGTCCGGGACAGCGTCCAGAGCTGCTGGGGTAGGGCTAGGGCCAGGGGACTGGGGGGAGGGTAGGCAGGTCTACAGCTAGGGTTAGGGTTAGGATAGAGTTAGCTGCAGATCTGGGCTGCCACACTCTGGACACCTACAGAGCATGATCATTCATTCATTCAATTGTCCATTCATTCATAATGTATGAAGTGCAGTGGCTGCTATTTGTGGCCAGCACTGGAAATAAAAAGGTGAATCTCTCACAATAAATATTTATTTATACCAGGCATATATAGAGGCCAAAAGTACACTCAACATTATGGTACCCTCTTCTTAATAAAATTAAACCTGAAGGGGCTGGGGATTTAGCTCAGCGGCATAAGCACCTGCCTTGCAAGCAGGTGGTCGTGAGTTCGATCCCTAGTACCGATTTAAAAAAAAAAAAAATTAAACCTGAAACAAGGGCTAAGAAAGTCAAGATTCTGGTTTTTCTCTTACGTACTATTTGGATTTTACTTTTGTTTTTTATTTATTCTGTGTGCATAACATATATGCAGGAAGTATATGAGAGCATTAATCTTATGTCTGGGCTGGTTAATTTTTATATATGTATATATGCATCACTCATACCAAGATATAAACACTGATTTTTTAAACTACTAATTTCTTTCAACTCCATTTTCTTTTTGTTCTAACTTAAATTTGGCCTGCCCCTTTGTCAACCCATTAAATACCACTCAGAGCCAGGAATGGTGGTACAAGCCTGTAAGCTTAGCACTAGGAGCCTGAGGCAAAAGGATCAAAAATTTGAGCTCAGCCTGGGTGATTTACCAAGACTCAGTCTCAAAGTAAAAAGGGTTGTGAATATAGCTCTGTGCTAAGACCCTGGGTTCCATCTCCAGTGCCTGAGCCTTGAAAATACACGCGCACACACACACACACACACACACACACACACACACATTTCATTTCTTGTCACTCAGTAGACATTTCTTTACTTACTCAACAGATATGTACTGAGCGATTACACTGCACCAGGCATAGCCCTGCACGGGAGTGAATCAGCGAACAAAACTGACAAGACTCTTTGTCCTTACAGAATGGGGAATCAGGTCAGGGCTAGGCTGAGGAAGGACATGATAAATGCAGGGAGATGTTGAACATACAGTAAGCTGGCTAGTGACTAGTGATGCAGAGAAAGACCTAAGGAAGAGGGATGGCAAGGCTGAGCACTGCAGCAGTGGGATGGCCTCACCCTGCCAAGGGAGGAGCTGTATGAGTGCGGGAAAGCAGGGTTCCCTGTGGGAGAGGAGCCATCACAGAAGTCCTGGGCCAGGAGTGTGACAGGGTCTTTGAGTGGAAGAGCCATAAGAGAGCAATTGCTTAGAGAAGGGTGCTAAGAGATAAGGTTATCAAGAGGTCACAGTGCTAATTTGTGTAGGGCCTTACAAGCTGTTTTAAGGACAATAGCTTTTATTGGGAGGCAGGATAAGAGGGTTTTGAGAGTGATTTGTTTTAGTAACTGCTGGCTGCAAGGGAGACCAGGGAGAAGAGCTATCCCAAGACCAAATGCTGGGAGCTCTCTGGGGCTGGTGCTCAGCCAGTGGGTAGGACAGTCTCATTTGAGTTGGGGACACAGCCTTAGCCCTCAAGGGCTCCTAGTCTACAGGTGCAAGGGGAGTTGGTGAGCACAGCCCAGGCTTGGGTGTGCAGGGGAGGTGAAGTGCAAGCTGCCCCCACCCCGTTTCTCCCCCAGTCCTCCCCTGGCTCAGCGTGGCTGCAGATGGTGACAACGTGCAGCTGGTGCTCAACGTCTCCAGGGTGCAACGTTTCGGCCTCTTACTCTACTGGAGTCAGGTCCAGGGTCCCCTAAAACCCTGGTGGCACAGGAACCTGGTGAGGCTGCTCCCTCCTGTCCCCAGATCCACTTGGGCCCTAGGCTGATCTCCATTCTAGCATCAAAGGGACCCTTGAAGGGGACACACCCAGAACAAGGGAGCCCTGGTGGGGCTTCTGCCTGCCATTTTCGCAGGCTGCCTGCTCCTCTTTCTTATCTTCAACACTCCTCTTCTGCTTGTTCCACAGACTGGGCCCCAGACCATCACCTTGAACCACACTGACCTGGTTCCCTGTCTCTGTATCCAGGTAGAGGCTGAGTACAGCTGGGAGCCAGGGGAGGCGAACAGGGAAGGAAGAGAGAAAAAAATTTGTTCTTTCTTTCCTCTCCCTCTGCATGTTTTTTGTTTGTTTTGTCCTTTTTTTTTTTTTTTTTTTGTCTTTTTCGTTTTTTATCAGTACCAGGGATCAAACTCACGACCACCTGCTTGCAAGGCAGGCGTTTATGCTGCTGAGCTAAATCCCCAGCCCCCATCTTGTCTTTTTGAGACAGGGTCTCACTATGTAGTTCAGGCTGGTCTTGAGCTTACTGCGTAACCCCAGGCCAGTCTCGAACTTGCAACGATCCTCCTGTCTCAGCCTCCCAAACTAGATTAGTTTTTTTTTTGTCTTTTTCATTTTTATTGGTACCAGGGATTGAACTCACGACCACCTGCTTGCAAGGCAGGTGCTTATGCCACTGAGCTAAATCCCCAGCCCCAAACTAGATTAGTTTTATTTATTTATTTATTTATTTATTTATTTATTTATTTATTTGTCTTTTTCGTTTTTATCGGTACCAGGGATCAAACTCACGACTGCCTGCTTGCAAGGCAGGCACTTATGCCACTGAGCTAAATCCCCAGCCCACTAGACTAGTTTTAAAGGGTCTGTTGAGCTAGGTGTGGTGGTAGATATCTGCATTTTAGCAGCTGGTGGAAGACCAAAATTTTGAGCCCAGCTTGAGTAATTTATTTATTATTTTTGTCCTTTTGAGACAGAGGTCTCACTATGCAGTTTAGGCTGGCCTTGAGCTCACTTTGTAGCCCAAGGTGGTCTTGAACTCACAATAATCCTGCTTCAGTCTCCTGAGTGCTGTGATTACAGGATGGCTAGGATTATAGGTGTGTGCCACCATGCCCAGCTAGTTTGAGTGATTTAAAAACTAAAGAAAAAAAAATTTTAAAAAGGGTGTCAAGGGCCAGGGAGTTAACTCAGTGGCATAAGTACCTTCTTGGCAAACACAAGATCATGAGTTCAATCCCTGATACAAAAAAAAAAAACTGTTTAAAAAGAGGTGTCAGGGCTGGGGACTTAGCTCAGCGGCATAAGTGCCTGCCTTGCAAGCAGGCAGTCGTGAGTTCGATCCCTGGTACCGATAAAAAGGAAAAAGACAAAAAAATAAAATAAAATAAAAAGAGGTGTCGATGTAGCTTACTGTGAAGGCCCTGGGTTCAGTCTCTAGTAGACACAGACACACACACATACACACACACACACACACACACACACACACATGCATGCAAAGTGTGTTGAAAACATAAATCAATATGCCCTCACCACCCAGCACATAAAACGCTCATAGGGCCAAGGATTTAGCTCAGTGATGTAATCGACTGTCTGGCAAGTATGAGGTCCTGAGTTTGATCCCCCTACTAAAAAAAAAAAAAAAAAACCTTCATAAAGTGATTATGGGTGAAGTATTATCCATTGTCTAATGCCTCCCATACTGCAAAGGCACAGCCAATGCTCAGGAAAGGCTACTGACGATGCGCCTGTGCCAGGCATTGTGTTTGCTGAATGCATTTTAGCAGAGTGTGAGCTTTGTAAAGAGCCAGCACCCTGGTGGGTACCTGTGCACTCAGTGGACCACATGTGTCCTGGGTACCTATATGAGCAGGTGCTTGCTGGTAGAGGGAGCTGGCTATGTGCAACTGATCCATGCAGAGCCCTTTTGCTTTCCAGGTGTGGCCTCTGCAGCCTGACCCAGTCAGGACAAGCATCTGTCCCTTCAAGGAAGGTGAGCAGATGGCCAGAGACCAGTTGAGGTTTGTATGGGTGAGCGACAACCGGCTGCTTGTGACCCGCATGGTTTACCACAGATCCTCGAGCACACAGGAACCTGTGGCGAGCAGCCCATCTGCGGCTGCTGTCTCCAAGAAGCTGGCGGCTGGACGCGCCATGCTCCCTGCCTGCAGAGGTGACACTGTGCTGGCAGTCTCCAGGAGGGGATCCCTGCCAGCCGCTGACCCCACCACTGTCCCCGGAGAATGTCACTGTGAATGTAAGCAAGGCAGAGGGTGGTGCCGGGCACAGGGAAAGGGACTCAGTACTCAGGGTGCCTTTTATGACCTCACCACTTCCTGCTTTCCACAGACTGCTATCAAGTTTCCGGTGCTGAAGGGCCACCCCAACCTCTGCGTCCAGGTCAGAAGGCAGTGCAGAGCACTGGACCAGGGGCAGGAGACCACCAGACCCCCATTTGAGTCACAGCTTTGCATCTTCTTTATTCTCAGGCCCTGGGGTGTAGTGCTTAGCAGCCTTCTGTGAGTTCCACTACTTTTAGCAGTGTGTGGGATCCCCTAGGGGAGTTATATCACCTCAGGGAGATTTGTCCCAAGGAGTCAGATGATAATAGGTCCTCAGGGAGTGGCTGGTGAAGAAGATTGAGGGAAGTGCTTGCCTTCGGGAGAGGCACGGACTAAACACTACAAATGTTAGCTGCTTTGATCACTGCTATCACTACCCTATTTTTCCATCTGTGGAACAGGTTGCTAACATCATAGATTATAAATCGTTTTTTTTTTTTTTTTGTACTGGAGATTGAACTCAGGACCTTGTGCTTGCCAAGCAGGCAACTGTGCCACTGAGCTAAACCTCTGGCCCTTGCTAAAGATTTATTGAGCATCTACTTTGTGCCAGGCACTGTCTTAGGCACTTATTATCTGTAGGTGAACAAATATCTTTGTGTTCAGACAACCTGTGTGCTAATGGAGAAAGGCAAACAATATTTGATCTTACGCAAATTAAAGAATCCATCATATGCAAACACCACAGGAAAGGTAGGGTTGTGATTTTAAGTGGGGTAGTCAGGGAGAAGGGACTTTTCTCTTTGGGAAGGTGGTTGATGAGAAGGGACTGTTGTAAGTGCTTTGCTAAGACTTAGAACACCTAGTAGCACAGAAGCACTCATGCTTAAGACAGAGGAGGAAGATGGGTGGCTCCTAATCATGAAGCCCTGGGCTCCAATTTGCCTAAACTTAGGTCTAGATTCCCTACTGGACAGACTTTCCCTTGCTTGCCCCTTCTTTTCTGGTCTTTAAAGTCCAGCTCTTGCTTTTTCTTGGGCTACTAATTCGGGCCCTTTCTGGACAGGTGCGCAGCTGGAAGAAGGTTCAGCTCCATGAGTGCTTGTGGTCTGGTGAGTGGTGCTGGGGCAGGGCTGCTGTAGTAGGGTGCTCCCTGGAGGGTGGCCTGGGGGCTAAACAGAGGTGTGAGAGAGGCCTGGGTCAGGCTCAGCTGTACCCTTTCACTCTTCCCAGACTCCCTGGGGCCCCTCAAGGATGACGTGCTTCTGGTGGAGATCCAAGGCCCACATGACAACAGATCTCTCTGTGCCTTGGAACCTAGTGGCTGCACTCCACTGCCCAGCAGGGCTGCCACAGTGAGGCCACCTTCTTCCTCAGATCTCTGTAGCTGCATCTCAAACCTGGCCTCTCACTTTCACCCCGATTCCCTTACTCTGTGCTAGGTCCTGAGCTGGTCTCTGGGGATGGGGTGTGTGTGTGTGTGTCTCTCAGACCTGGGCCCTATGCTAGGTCCTGAGCTGGTCTCTGGGGATGGTGTGTGTGTGTGTGTGTCTCTCAGACCTGGGCCCTATGCTAGGTCCTGAGCTGGTCTCTGGGGATGGTGTGTGTGTGTGTGTGTGTGTGTGTGTGCATACATGTGTGACTCAGACCTGGGCCCTATCCAGTAGCCACTCGAGCCTCCCAGCCTTCCCCAACTGCAGTTAGCAGTTTCCCGCCATTGACAGCCCTCACCCTTGGCTTGGCAGAGGGCAGCTCGCCTGGGAGAGCAGTTGTTGCAAGACCTACATGCAGGCCAGTGTCTGCAGGTGAGAAGCTGGGAGGAGGCCTCTGCCCACTGCCAAGAACATATGCCTAATACTAGCCCTCACCTATTGGCCATGCTGATTTATGTTCAGCTCTGAGGAAGTTTAAGCAAGTACAGCCCTTGTACCGCCAGAGCTCACATCTGGCTAGACCAGTACACAATAACCATGCTCCTAGGTGCTAACTGTGGTCCAGATAGTTTCCAGGAAGGAGCTCCTACCATGCTGGCATGCAGTCCCAGTACTTGGGAGACTGAGACAGGAGTCACTATCAGTTTGAGGTCAGCCTGGGCTACATAATGAGTTCAAGGCCAGCCTAAACTACAGAGAGATCTTGTCTCAAAGAACAAAAAATTTATTTATTTTTTGGTACCGAGGACTGAATTCACAACCTCACACTTGCCTGGCAGGCACTGCTCAGCTAAACCCCCCGCCCAAGAACAAAAAATTTAAAACAATAAAGAAGGATCTCTTCCTTCGAGCCAATTTGTTTGCTTGTGGGGTCACGATTCAAAGTCAGGACCCAGACCATGTAAGCCTGTGGCTCCACTGGGTTAAATCCCTACCGCTATGGGCACAGAAGTTGGTCCCCAGGCAGTGGACATGACTTGGTTATGGGGAGCAGCTCACAGTAACACGCTGTGGTGTGGGACATATTCATAGCTGGGGCTAAGAATATGGAGCTCAGGCTGGTTCAGGGTGGGGCTTGTTTGTGTCTTACAGTTATGGGATGATGATGTGGGAGCACTGTGGGCCTGCCCATTGGACAAGTGTAAGTATTATGAAGATGTAAGAATTGCCTTTCCTTCACCTATAGGAGCTAGAATCTTTTTTTTTTTTTTTGGTCTTTTTGAGACAGTGTATAACTATGCAGAACTATGCAGTACAGGCTGGTCTTGAACTATGTTGCCCAGGCTGACTTCAAACTTACAGCAATCTTCCTGCTTCAGCCTCCTGAGTGCTGGGATTACAGGTGTGGGACCACCTATACCCAGCCCAGGAGCTGGAATCTTGACAGTAACACTTCTGGTAGTGCAAAGAGCACACATGTAATAGCTTTGTCCTTCCTTGGGCTCCAGTGACCCATAGGGCCATTCCTTTAGTCACTGAAAACACAAGAGCTTGATGGAGAAAAGACCACTGCCCCACCAATAGAAGGCAAAAGCACATAAGCCCAATAATCAGTTACACTTAGTGAGTGTGAACTAGCAATAATGTAACTTCTCAAGCAAGCTAAAAGTGTTCAGTGCTAGAGCCAGGCATGGTGGCTCATGCCTGTAATTCCAGCACTTGGGAGGCTAAGGCAGGAGTATCATTGAGTTTGAGACAGCCTGGGCTACAAAGTGAGCTCAAGGTGAGCCCAAAACTGCATAATGAGATCCTGTCTAAAAAAAGAGAAAGTGGGGGGCTGGGGATTTAGCTCAGCGGCATAAGCACCTTCCTTGCAAGTGTGCGGTCTTGAGTTCGATCCCTGGTACTGATAAAAATGAAAAAGACCAAAAAAAAAAAAAAAAAAAAAAAAAAAAAGAGAGAGAGAAAGTGTTCAGTGCTGTAAATGTAGACCAGGCAGACCTGATAGGTGAGATGCTAACTCGGGAGTTTTGAGCTGCACTTTGAAGGCTGAATTAGGTGAAGGGAGCAGAGATGACTTTTTAAAAAGATGATGCTGGGAACCAAATGTAGCCCCTCTTGCATGCTGAGGACATGCTCCATTACTGAGCTACACCCCCAGCCCTTTTTTTTTTCTTTTTGTACCAAGGATCAAACTCATGACCTCATGCTTGCCAGGCCGGCACTTAAGCCGCTGAGCTAAATCCCCGGCATCCCCAGCCCTTTTTGAGACAGGGTCTGTTAAGTTGCCTAAACTGGCCTTGAACTTGTGACCAACACCATCCCCCTGTACCCCTCAGCCTCAGTAGCTGAAATTAGGGGCATGTGCCATCATGCCATGCCAGAGTTCCTGAAGGGTTTTAATAAAACTTGCATCTTAAGATCTCTGCAGCTGCCAGAATTGTGAATAGACTGGAGGGTGGGGAAATGGCCAGGAATAGCAGTTCAGAGGCAGAGCAGTCATCTGAAACACCAGCATCAAACCAGTCTCAGGCCTACGGACGGACAATACTAGCTTGCAATTGAGCACCAGGGACTACTGGTATGGTGTTCGGTAGTTTACATAGGTAGTAGTGTTAGTCCAACTTTTACAGATATGAAAACCAAGGCAGAAGTCCTTATCCAGGCCTCTTACTCTCTATGCTGTGGGTAAATCGCTGTTTCGGAGCCTCAGCCTTTCTCCTCTTCGAAGCAGAGTGAAATGCAGGGGTCCTAACAGCCTGTCTCTCTCTTGGGTCTGGCAGATACCCACAAGCGCTGGGCACTGGTGTGGCTGGCTTCCCTGCTCCTCCTCGCTGCTGCGTTTCTCCTCCTGCTGCTGCTCCGGAAGGATCGCGGGAAAGGTGAGCGTCGGTCTATCCGCAGCAGGTTCGGAGGCGCCGGCTTCCAGGCTGCCCGCCTTTTCCTGCCTGCAAGGCCGAGGCTTCAGAAGCTGGCATCTGCCCCACGTCCGTCCTCTGCTCTGCTCTCTCCTGCAGCTACCGCCGGGATCCGCGCGGCCCTGCTGCTCTACTCGGCGGACGACGCGGCCTTTGAGCGCCTGGTGGGAGCGCTGGCGTCGGCGCTGAGCCGGCTGCCGCTGGGGGTGGCCGTGGACCTATGGAGCCGGCGCGAGTTGAGCGCGCAGGGCCCGGTGGCCTGGCTACACGCGCGGCGGCGGCAGACTCTGCAGGAGCGCGGCGTGGTGGTGCTGCTCTTCTCACCCGGCGCTGTGGCGCTGTGCCGACAGTGGCTGCAGGGTGGGCCGCCGGTGCCAGGAGCGCACGGCCCGCACGACGCCTTCGCCGCCTCGCTTAGCTGCGTGCTACCCGACTTCCTGCAGGGGCGGGCGCCGGGCCGCTACGTGGGCGCCTGCTTCGACGGCCTGCTGGCCCCGGACGCCGTGCCCGCGCCCTTCCACGCCGCGCCGCTCTTCTCCCTGCCTTCGCAGCTGCGCGGCTTCCTGGGCGCCCTCCAGGGGCCCCATGCCGCGCGCTTCGGGCGGCTGGAGGATAGCGCAGAACAGGTGGCCCGCGCCCTTCGGCCGGTCCTGGACAGCTGCTTTCAGCCTCCGCGGCTCGGGATGGGCCCAGAGGCGGGGGCGGGACTTGAATAAAGAGAACTGGTTTTCTAGGCCCGGGTCTTCTGGTTTTCTCGCCTCTACTGCACAGCGCATGCCGGGGCAGCCTCGTCCCCCCGCCCCCGCCTGCCCGCTCCCCTTTAAAACCCGGGCAGGTGCCGCACGGCGCTGCCGCTGGTTGGCTGCCGTGGAGTGACGCCCCGGCACATGGACCTCTCCCATTGGTTGGAAGGCAAGCCCAGCCCTCAACTGCGGAGCAGTCGGAGGTTGTACGTTTTGCGCAATCGGCGGGGACGCAGACGTCGCCCGAGGGCTGGGGCGGGCCTGTTTTCCTCTTTCGCGGTCTGAGTGGGTTTGGATACTCCCCGACGAGCTCCTGGGCAGTCCTTTTGTTGCCTGTGAGGCTCGGAACCCCTTCTCTTCATATCCTTGATCCGCGCTTCTGCTGGACCCGGTTTCCGGACCAGTCTCTTCCAAAATTTGGAATCTGACCCCCTCCCCCAAATCCTGCTGACCTTGCTCCTGATAAATTATTGAGACTAAAACCATGGGCTGACTTGTGCTCTGTCCCTTTCCCCAGGACCCTGCCCATCCCCTCACCACGGTAACGGGGATAACTTGTGGAACTGTAGATCCTTTTCCACCCCACTCCTGCCCCCTCAGGGCCCCGGTTTTCTCCGTCACTGGCAGTTTGGTGGGTCTGCGCTCCCCTTTCTCACTTGGAGTCTGGCCCCTCTGCTGAGCCGTGCCCATGTTTTCTGTCCGCAGGTCCTCAGCCTGGGAAAAGATGGTCCCACAGACCCCTAGGGTCCTAGTTTCAGTTCTTCTCTGGGACCTGAACCTCTTCCTCAGCCTCCCAGGCCCCGCGTGGCTCCAGCCCTCGCCACCGCCCCAGTCTCCTCCCCCGTCTGAACCCCATCCTTGCCACACATGTCGGGCACTGGTGGACAGCTTCAACAAGGTGGGTGCGTCAGTGCCTCGAGGGAGGGCCGGGCTCCGGATACCGAAGTGAGGAGTCAGAGCTCCAGGATGCCAGTCTGAGTGAATTGAAGCCAGTCCTGGCTGTGTGAATGTGGGCTGCTTGCTTGTCTGTGCATAGTAAAGTGTTGCAATATGCCAGCTCTGTACTCAGCTGTTGCTAACTTACTCCATGGACAGGGCCTAGAGAGAACCATCCGGGACAACTTTGGAGGTGGAAACACTGCTTGGGAGGAAGAGAAATTATCTAAATACAAGGACAGGTAAGGAGGTGTATATCCCATCTTCCGGTTTCTGCTCAGCTGATGGAGGACTGGGGCCTTCTGAGAGCACTTACTCAGCAGCTATCCTTGTGTCTCGTAGTAGATCAGCAAACCACAAGCAAACCCATCTTTATGACAGTCGTAGCAGATATGACCAGTGAATGTATAAATTACGTCTCTGAAGAGCCTTAAAAGAAGCCTATAGAGGAAGAAACAAGGGTTTCACAGTGTGAAATGTGACTGATGCCTGATGTGGTACAGTGAGTGGGAAAGGATTTGGGAGAGGGTTTGGATTAAGCTTGGTGGATCTCAAAAGTGGCTAGAATAGAGTGAACACAGTGTATGTGGATCAGGCCCAGGGCCAGGAGGTTAGCTTTTGTTTTCAGGGTGATAGGAAGCTCTTGGAAGGTTTGTTTGTTTTTTGTATTTTTGAGACAGTATATCACTTTGTAGTTTAGGCTGGCCCTGAACTCTGTGTAGCCCAAGCTGGCCTCAAACTCAGAGCGATCCTCCTGCGTCAGCTTGCAGAGTGCTGGGATTACAGGCGTGTGCCTGTTTTACACACCTAGTTTACTGTGTAGTTTTGCTTCGTTTGTTTTTCAATATTGGGGATTATAGCCAGGCCTTGACACACAGTGGGCATATACTGTGCCCCTGAGCTACATTTCTAGCCCCCTTTTTGTTTTGAGATAAAGTCTCAGTTGCTTCAGCTAGTTTTAAATTTGCAGTTCTTCTGCTTCAGCCTCCTGAATAGCTGGGTTTACAAGCACGCACTACTGTGCCTGTCTACTTCATTCCTTTTTAGAAGTAAATAATATGCCATTGAATGGATGTACCACATTTTATTCAAACATTTATCAGTCGATGGACATTGGGATTGTTTCTGTCTTTGGCTGTTATGAATATTGTTATCCGTGCACAGGTTTCTGCTTGGAAACATCTGCCACATTTTTTTTGGCATTTCTGGCTTCTTGCCAGTATTTGTTTTATGAGTGTGTGTGTGTGTTTGGTGGTGCTGGGCACTGAACGCAGGGCTTCATATGTGTCAGGCAAACAGTGTAGCTAAGATATTTGGGATATTTTTAATCACATCTACCCACTAAGGGTGTATTCTTATTTGGATTTGGGAACTGCAATAGTTTTATAGGGTTTTTTGTTTGTTTGTTTGTTTTTTGAGACAGGGTCTTACTGTGTAGTCTAAACTGGCCTTGAACTCAGAGATCCTCCTGCCTCAACCTCCCCAGCTCTGGGATTAGAGGTGTCAGTCCCATGGTGCCCAGCTAGAACTGCTGTATCTTTCAACAAGTTTGCATAAGAGGTTGTCTTCCCCATTTTACAGATGAGGAAATGGCTTTCAGAGAGGTACAGTGATTGCCCAGGTTTACACAGCTAGAGTTGAGCCTGATGTGGGTCTGAGAACCGGTTCTCCCTTCCTCCTTGTCTATGGCTTCTCCTGTGTTTTCCCTCCATCTGCCCTGCCGCTGCTCAGCGAGACGCGCCTGGTGGAAGTGCTGGAGGCTGTGTGTGCCAAGTCGGACTTCCAGTGCCACCGCCTGCTGGAGCTGAGTGAGGAGCTGGTGGAGAGCTGGTGGTTTCACAAGTGAGTGGCAAGGGGCCTCCTGGGACCCAGCGTGGCAAGAGCAGAGGGTTGCACAGTGAGCCAGGGCCTGGTTGGGCATGTGCTAAGCCCACATCTGAGGACTTTCTGGGGGCATCTAAACTCCTGCTCTAAGTGTGTTTACCTGTTTGCCAGATGGGCAAAGGACATGGTCAGGTGGCCCTCTGGGGTTTATGCTCCTGATAGGTTAAATTGGCAGGGCGTGGTGGCAAGCACCTATAATCCCAGCATTTGGGAGACTGAGGCAGGAGGATTGATGAGAGTTCAAGACCAACCTGAACTATATCTTGAGACCCTGTCTCAAAAAAAAAAAAAGGGTCAAATGGCAGATTTCTTGGGAGGTAGGGTGGACAGCATCTCTGAACCAGGTCAGTGCTTCTCCCTGTTACCTGCCTCTGCTTCAGGCAGCAGGAAGCCCCTGACCTCTTCCAGTGGCTCTGCTCAGACTCTCTGAAGCTCTGCTGCCCTGCTGGCACCTTCGGACCCTCCTGTCTCCGTGAGTTTCCCAGTGCCTCTGGAGGGATGGGCGGGATCATTGAAACCCGAGCTCTAGTTGTGGCTCTCCCTGGCTGGCTTCTGGCTGGCTCAGATCGCACCTGCCTCCCCAGGCAGGTAAATGAGTCAAGGCTTTGCAAGTGCCACAAGGCCGGCCTAGACTGAGCCCAGAGCCAGTGTGGTTGTTAGCAACCCTTCAAGGGAGTTGCTGCCTCCAGGTCACCTCGGGTGCCAGACCGTCTTGTGGAGGGACAGGGACTTTACCTGCAATCCTGGCACAGGAGCTGGACTCACTTCTTTTAGAAAAATCTTTCCTGTAGCTCCAGATAAAGGATTAGCTACTGAGATGGTCAGTTCAGTCTGTAAGAGAAAGATTTGGGGTGGCAGTGTAGCTCAGTGATGAAGCACTTGCTGACATGCTAGATTCAAGCCCCAGCAACACATGCACACAGAGAGGCAATTTTTAAACAACCTGATTGGATCCACAATAGGTATTGTTTAAGTGACAAAATATATGCAGGTTTTTGTTTTTGGTTTTTGGTAGTGGGGCTGGGAATAGAACTTGACTCCTTGAGCTATATCTCCAGCCTTTATGAGGTACTGATTGATGACTTGATTGGTTTCTGTCATGGAGATTGAACCCAGGGCCTTCACATTGAGCATCATTCCCAGCCCTTTAATTTTTATTTTTAAACTTTTTTGTTGTTGTTGTTGTTTAATACCAGGAATTAAACTCAGGGCCTCTTGCTAGCCCTTTTTAAATTTTTATTTTGTTTTATTTTTATTTTATTTTATTTCATTTTTATTTTATTTATTTATTTATTGTCTTTTTGAGACAGAGTCTCACTTGCAGTTCAGGCTGGCCTTAGACTCACTTTGTAGCCCAGCCTGGCCTTGAACTCACAGCAGTCTCCTGCTTCTGCCACCCAAGTGCTGGGATTACAGATGTGAGCCACCAAACTTGGCTGCTTTTTACATTTTTAAAACACCGTTTTGTTAAATTGGCCAGGCTAGGGGCTGGGGATTTAGCTCAACAGCATAAGCACCTGCCTTGCAAGCAGGCAGTCGTGAGTTCGATCCCTGGTACCGATAAAAATGAAAAATAAAAAAAATAAAATAAAATAAATTGACCAGGCTGGGTTTGAACTCATGATCCTCCTGTTTTAGCCTCCCAGGGTACTGGAATTACAGGCATGCACCACCTACCTGGCTAAAATTAATTTTCCGTTGTGGATATGTTAGAACAGTGTGTAGAACACGCTCTGTTGTCAGTGTTGTATGTGTGTACTCACCTAGATTTTGTCGACCTGCAGCCTGTCCAGGAGGTACAGAGAGACCCTGTGGTGGCTATGGGCAGTGCCAAGGTGAAGGGACCCGAGGAGGTAGTGGGCAGTGCGACTGCCAGGCTGGCTATGGGGGTGAGGCCTGTGGCCAATGTGGTCTTGGTTACTTTGAAGCGGAACGCAACAGCAGCCATCTGGTATGTTTGGGTAGGTAGAAGGCAGGTCTGGTGCTGGGCAGGGCCAGAAGGGCACCTGCTGCCCAGCCTTATACTGTCCCCATCCCACACAGCCTGTTTTGGCCCCTGTGCCCGCTGCTCAGGACCTGAGGAATCACACTGTTTGCAGTGCAAGAAGGGCTGGGCCCTGCATCACCTCAAGTGTGTGGGTGAGTGAGCCTCACTGCAGAGCCCAGCCACTGGGCAGCAAGCATGGGCCAGACAGCCTGGCTGTCACTCTGTAGGTGGCAGTGAGGACTGGGAGAGGAGGATTCACCAGAGGAATGTGGGTCTGGAGTTGGGATCTTTGTCTCCACTCGCGTAGACCAGGGGAGGGCTAAGCTACTGTGATAGAGACATCCCTAAAAGACAGTGAATCAAAGACAGAGGTTTCTTTTTTCTCGGATCACAGTCTTGCAGGGGCTCTGCTTGTCAGTCATTGAGGAATCTTCTGCCTCCCTGCACAGTCATCTCTTGGGCATGGTTGACATGACTGATGCTAAGGCATGGGCACTGTGCTCAGCATGTGAGCAAGGTCATATATGGTCTAGGCCAAACCGCAGGCGGGCAGGGCCAGTCCAGGGTCCCAGTCCGCTGCAAGGCAGGCCGGATACTGTAGTCCTTGGCTGGCAGCCTGTAACCTCTGGCCTTGGCCCTCTGCTAGTGGAGCAGGGATTGAAATTTCCCCCTTGCCCGCTCTGCAGATATCGATGAGTGTGGCACAGAGCGAGCCAGCTGCGGAGCTGACCAGTTCTGCGTGAACACAGAAGGCGCCTACGAGTGCCGAGGTCAGTGTCCACTCCTGCAGAAAGGATGTGGTGGCTCCATGCCTGTCCCTCCAGATCGCTACCCCTCAGGTTCCGGAGCCCCAGGCCTGCTCTGGAGCAGGGCTGTCCTGGCCCTCGGGCAGGTTCCATCTTGTGTCTCCTTTCCCTAGACTGTGCCAAGGCCTGTCTGGGCTGCATGGGGGCAGGGCCAGGCCGCTGCAAGAAGTGCAGCCCTGGCTACCAGCAGGTGGGCTCCAAGTGTCTCGGTGAGTCTGCCCAGGAGCAGGGGAAGAAGAGTGGAACGGGGTGCTGGGCAGGGTGTAGTGACGGGACAAGGTGCTGACTTGACCCTGTCCCGCCCTCCCCCAGATGTGGATGAGTGTGAGACAGTGGTATGTCCAGGAGAGAATGAGAAGTGCCAGAACACTGAGGGCAGTTACCGCTGTGTCTGTGCCGAGGGCTACAAGCAGGTGGAAGGCATCTGTGTGAAGGAGCAGATCCCAGGTGAGCGGGGGGTCTTCCCTCTCCAGGCAGCTGCAGCACTGACAGCCTCCCAGGCCCTGGAGGTTGCAGAGACCCCTGCACCCGTGCGGCAGCCCTACCCCCAGGATGGAAAGACATCGATGTGCCCTGGATCTCTCCTTGCCTTCTGTCCCCAGCGGGCCCACCCTCACACCAGTCACTGGGAGCTGGGAGCCATTGTAGGCCACATGTGTGGTGAGATGAAAGGGTCAGTGAAGACAGAGACCACTTCCATGGCTCTTTCTGTGTGCCACATTGTTCCAAGCACATTCCATCAGTCACCTGTCAGCACCCAGAGACAACCGAACCCCATGGGGACTCTTGTTCCTGCCCTCTTGTAGGAGCTAAGATGCAGAGAGGTGCAGGTACTTCCCAGGGTCACAGAGCAGCAGGTGTAGAGCTGGCGTTCACAGTGGGCCTCTGGCTCTGAAGCCGGCCTAGGCTCACATGGACAGCCTGACCTGCAACCTGCCTGCCATGCAGGCGTGGGTGCCTTCACCCCTCACTTGCCGTGAGCCTGCTGTGAGAAGGGCTGGGAGTGACAGGCCGTCCTCCTTACAGAGTCAGCAGGCTTCTTCTCTGAGATGACGGAGGATGAGCTGGTGGTGCTGCAGCAGATGTTCTTTGGCATCATCATCTGTGCCCTGGCCACGCTTGCTGCCAAGGGTGACCTGGTGTTCACAGCCATCTTCATTGGGGCTGTAGCAGCCATGACTGGCTACTGGCTGTCAGAGCGCAGTGACCGTGTGCTGGAGGGCTTCATCAAGGGCAGATAATCACTCCTACCTAGGCTGCTTTGAGGTCAGTGTCTCTCTTGCTGGACACTCAGGACCACTTGGTTGGTTTTTGCGGCTGGGGTGACAGAGCCTGCCTGCTTGCAGGGCAGCCCAGCACCAGGTGTGGGCGTGTGTTCCCCAAGGGTGAGAGAGCCCCAAAGCTGGATGCCACCAGATCGTGGCCTGTGGGGCTGCCTAGGCCACAGTGTGTGAATTTTGGGAAGGTTCCTCCTTTTGGTAGCTTCTTGTGAGCCTTGGTCCCTGCCCAGGATGAGAGGGGTCCCTGCAGGGGCAGGGCCCCCACAGCTCTCCTGCCAGCTGCATGCTGCCAGCTTTGTCTCTGTATTCATCCCGTTCCTATGGCCACTGACTTATTTATTCATCTCAGGAAATAAAGGTCTGGAAAATGGAGAATCATCTCCGCTTTGGGGAAGTTTTTTTGGGGGGGGATATTTTAAACCCTGGGAAAATGAGAGCTGCCTAAGGAGGAAAGACTGGCCCTGAAGGAGTGTTGGAAGAGACACAGAGGGACAGTTCAGGAGTGGAAGTTTTTTGCAGTCAGTCCCACTTGTCATTTGTGGGAGAACCTGGGCAAATGACCTCTGCCTCTACACTGATCCCGCCTTTTTTTAAAATGGTGCTGGGAATCAAACTCAGGACCTTGCACTTGTCAGCCAGGCATTTATGCCACTGAACTATCCCCAGCCCTGCACTGTGATTCCTGTTGTGAGCAGTGACCCTTTCCACTCCACAGCCACGAGAGCTGAATGAGAAGTGGGCCATGAAACACTGGTAGGTGCAATGACCAAAGCTGGAGTACTTTCCTCTGCAGGGTCCCCTCCCCACCTCCAAGTCTGCATCCTGAGGGCAGGACCTCCCAGCTGTGGGAGGAAGGAGCCAAACCTCACAGGTTTATTTCTTTGGCACAAGAGACAGTTGGGACAAGCACTGTTCCTCCCTCCATTCTGGGAAGTGTGGACCCTGTTGCCCATGCCCAAATCCATGCCCTGCCACCCTGTATTCCGTGTAAGTCACGGCCCTATGCAGAATACTTGATTGAAAAAAGTAGATTTTAAAAACAAAAGCTGAAGTGGGTTCCCATCTGGCTCTTAGGGCCATGGTGGCCAGTGTGTAAAGCTGGCTGTCCTGGCGGCTGCGCTCAGTGGACGGCTCAGAGCTCGATGGTGTCGCTGGAGGCGCTGTGGGAGTTCCCGGCTTTGCTTCCGGGCGGGACCTCTGGTTGAGACTCCCCTTGCCGGGCCGGGGCCGGGGCCGGGGCCGGGGCGGGCAGGAGCTGCACCGTGCTGGGCAGCTCTTCCAGCGGTAGACTGTCCACCGAAGACAGTCCGTGCTGCCATGGGTTCCAGCTTATTTTGAGCGAACCCCGGGAGAAGCTGTCCAGGGAGCTGCCAGAGGCTGCAGCCTGGCCCGCCTGGTCCGCCGCGCCCTTTGGTCCTTGGCCTCCCACATCGCTGAAGGAGCGGCAGCGAGTGCGGAGCAGCGTGCACCCTGTGTTGGGCTCAGCGTCGTGCTGGCTGCCCCGGCGGACCCGCAGCGCGCCCCCGGGCGGCTGGGAGGTCAGGTTCTGCAGGCCGCAGCGCCGGAACACGCTGTCCCGCACCAGATGCTCACGGAAGAGCGCGGCGTCGATGCTTCTACTCAGGTTGATAGGCGATGGCGGCCTTAGGTCCAGCTCGCTCAGTGACGGCGCCGGTCCCATGCTACTGCAGGACCGTCCCGGGCCACCAGGGGCTGCGCGGCCCAGCGATGCAGCTGAACCCCAGGCGCCAGAGCTGGGCGTGGCGGGCGGGCCCCCTTCCCCCGAGTTGCGGATGAGGCTCTTGCTGATGTCCAGCCCAGCCTGACCGAGGCCGCTGGGCCCCGCGTAGCAGTTGTTGGGACGCTCAGGCACCTCGCTCTTGCTCGGCGGCACAGGGCACGCCAGGCGCAGCAGCTTCGCCCAGCAGGCGTGCTCGGTGGGCGGCCAGGGGCGCGCAGCGGCCATGGCTGACAGCGCCAGTGCCAGCGCCCAGGTCAACTCCAGCAGACGCAGCCAGAAGTGCACACCCCACCAGGCCCACGAGAAGCGGCCCACCCGGCCAGGGCCCGGATACAGCCAGAGTGAGGCCGCCAGCTGCAGGCCGCTGGCCAGCAGCCCCAGCGAGCCCGCCACAGCCAGCAGGCGCGGGCCAGGGCTGGGGTCCCAGCCCCGCGGCGCGTCCAGCAGGCGGCGCCGGCACAGGCAGAGCGTGCCCAGGGCCACGGATGCGCCCCAGGCGCATGACAGGCCCTGCACCAGGAGGTTGAGCACGGGCCGCGCTGACAACAGGTCGGCGGCCAGCAGTCCTGCACCGTGCACCAGGGCCAAGGACCCCAGCAGTGGTGGCTTCTGCAGCATTGGCGGCAACCCCGCACCCAGGCCGAGCAAGGTCAGGGCTGCCAGAGCTGTGAGCAGCAAGGGGAAGGGCAGGTTGTAGAGCACCAGGCCCGTGCGCTCGCCTAGCCGCGCCTGCGAACCGTAAGGGTCAGTAAGCATGTATGCTGAACGCAGCCCAGAGGCCAGGAGCACCAGCGCAGTGGCCACCAGTGCTAGTCGGGGTCCCGCTAGGGCTGCAGCCAGTGTGGCGAGAGCTAATAAAGCGGGCAGCAGGAAGAGCACCCCCACCCCGTAGACGTGCAGCTCCCAGGAAAAGCTCAGCACTTGCCGTAGGGGTCCCCAGCGCAGGGGGGGTGCAGTGGCGTTGGCTGGGGGGCTGGAAACCGGGGCAGAGGCCGTGGAGCTCGCCGAGGGCTCTGGAGGGAGCGGCTGGCCCAGGGCTCGCTGTGTGGTGACTCGAATGAGGCCTCGGCGAGATGTTGAGGGGGCCTGCACTGGGGGTGCTGGGGGATGGCTTTGGGGCCACCCAGGCCATTCCTCGGCTTTATCTGCAATAACAACAGTATTAAAATAGCTTCTGCAAAGTGCTTTTGATTTCTCAGCTTTCTGTAGTATTACTGTGTTCCTTTACTTTTTCCAAATACACCTTCAAATGCAACGAACCCCTACATTATGGAGTCACTTTAGCGTGGTACCTGGCATCAACACTCTCTTAGGACTAAGCCTTTTTTGTTTTGTTTGTCTGTTTTTGAGACAAGGTCTCACTATATAGTTTAGTCTGGCCTTGAACTTACTATGTGCCTCAAATTGGCCTCAAACTCCAAAGTGATTTTCCTGCCTCAGCCTCCCAAGAGCTGGGATTACAGGTGTGTATTTCCACACCCCAGATAAAAATTTTAAAAGGTTTTCTAGTGATTTGCCAGGGGTGGAGAGTCACTGCACCAGATGTAGCCATGTTACACTGAAAAATGTTCTAGCTCCAAAAAGCCTATGCCATCTTCCAGGGCAGCCAGTGAATCTGCTGTTTGCCCTCAGTGACACAGAAGTTCCGGCCATCCGTTTAAGCAATGTTTGTCTCCATTTCCTCAGAGGTCCTGACCCCTCCCTCACACAGATGTCCTCAGGTTCCTGGCTGTCAGACACGGCCTCCCCCTGCCCAAATCCTCAGCTGTGCCCTCACCTGGCTGCAGGCCCCTCAGAGGGCTCTCAGTTCCATTTATAGCCAGGCCAGGGTCTGAGGTGCTGGGGACGAGAGACTTGGACGTGTCCGGGGCCCCTACTGCTCCTCTCACCCGCTGTGGGGAGATGGGGTCTGCTCCGTTCATTGCTGCCGTCTCTGAAATGACAAAGAGCATCACCACTTTGCCTGCCCCAAATCCCCTCCCTCAGGAGAGGCACAGTCAGCCTCATTTGTCAGAATGAGGGAAGGGACCAGAGGGCACAGAGAACTGGGGCACTCAGCGGCCTGGTTTGGCACCCCACTGGTGCCTACCTGGCTTCAGTTGCCCATCCAGAGCTTCAGAGGCTGCAGTGTGTGTGGGCTGAAGTTCCTGGGAACCCTCGACGTCAGGAAGGTCCATCTGTTTGGGCCAGGGGCCCAAAGAACTGATGTCCCAGGTGTCTCCAGCACTGGTCTTCTCTCGGGGCTCAGGTGGCAGCTCCTCAGCAGGAGGAAGTCTTCTGGCCAAGGCCAGGTCTGGCTGGATGCTGGGGTCAGCTGGGGAACTGGAGTCGGCACTGGGGGCTACTGAGTCCTGGGTAACTTGGAGGCCTTGGGCTGCCTCCTTGAAATCACCCTCATGCCCAGCCTGTCCTCCCAGGACTCGCTCCCTGACAGCACCTGTGTGTGGCATGAGAGTATGATGAGGGCCCTGGGGGTCCAGGGGAGAAGCTGGTGGAGCTCTGGTCTTAGATTTGGCCTTGGGATCCCGATCTCTAGAAGGATGCTGCCTTGCTGGGCCTTGGGGCTCCTGGGGAGCAGGAGGCAGTGTGGCTGGCCTGACTTGAAGGCTGGGAGGTATGGGGGTAACCGTGAGGTGGGAGGCGCCTGCTGGGAGGGGGGCAAAGGTGTCTTGCTCCCAAGGGCCTTGGGTATCTGGGGGTCCCATCCAGCCCTGGGAGCTGGGCCTCTGGGCGAGCTGGAGGTTGTCCCTCATAGGGAGCTGCACTCCCAGAGCCCCAGGGGCTGCATGGGGTCCAGGCAGGGCAGGGCCTAGGGTAGAGTCTGCAGGCCTCTGGGCAACTGCAGCAGGGCCCTGGAGGCTGTCAAAGTGTGTGCGGCTCCACCACAGGAGGCCAGAGGCTTGGGTTTCTGAGTCCACAGGGTGCTCATTGTGGGCTACGGGGACAAGGTAGGGTTCTGTGTCTTCAAGGGGCCTGGAAAGATCCCTGCCCAGGGAATAGCTGGCCCCCAGGGATGGTAGCAGCAATAGCAGCAGGATCGGAGAAGCCATGGTCCACTCTAGTGCCTAACGTAGAGCCCACAAATGCCAGCCCTCACTGGAGGAGCCTGAAAGACAGGAGAGAGGGAATGACAGGTGAGAGCGGGGGCTCCTAGGACTTCCCTAAAGGGCTTGGGGGAAGAGTACAGAAAACAGAGTCAGCAACTTTTCTCTGCTTAAAACCCTCAAAACCTGCAGCACTGGTCACACCACTTGGTCTGCTTCAGAATCTTCCATGGCTCCCCCCTGCTCTCAAAAGAGAACATGAGTTCCTTCCCTGGCCATCCAGGCTGCGCAGCCACTCTGTAACACCTGCCAGGCTATGCTGGTCCTGGAGCCAAGGCTCCTGCTGCCCTTCATTTTAGAATCCTTCTCTGTTTGCCTCCTCTACCTCCTGGCACCCTGTTTCTGAAAGTCCAGCTCTATTGGGAGATGGGTAGAGAGGAAGAGGAATGGGCATTCTGTCTTGGAAGACAGGTCTGCACTGACATCCCAGGTTGGGCATTTCCTGAGTGAGTTGTCTGACTTCTCTGTGTTGTGGCTTTGCCATTCTAAAAACTGAGCAACTACCTTAAGGGACTTGTGGGGCTTCACCAATGAAGCAGAAATGGTCCCCATCTGGCAGGCACTTAGGAGGCCTGACAGCTCTCATTCTCCCTTAGTCCAGAGAGCTTCCTGTCTCCAGTCACCACAGGTGCTGCAGAAAGAAGCTACACGTGTACCTTTTGCACAGCAGTGGACAAGAGGGACAGGATTGCCCCTGGGGAACTGGCTTTCTAATAATTTTATATAAGGTCAACTATGAAGAAAATAAAATGTGAAGAAACAGAGGGATGAGAACCTGTTCACACAGGATACCCAGAAAGTCCTCCCGGAGAGGACATTTTGGCTAAATGCTGAGTGCGGAAGCGCTGGGAGGCGGCTCGGAGGGAAGACCCTGTGTGTAATCACCAGTACTGTAAACAACACTCTGGGGACTGCGGCACACACTAATTCCAGGACTCAGGGCTGACACACGAGGATCACAAATTCAAGGCCAGCACGCACAACTAGGGGAGACTCTTCCAAAAAGATGAAAAAGGGCTGGGGTGTAGCTAACCACACCCCAGGCTAGGTCCCACTATAAAACAAAATGAAAGCGACTGGGCGCAGCAAGCAAGGGACAAAGTAGCAGCCAATCAGCTTGACTGAAAAGGGGAGGCCAGACACCACGGCACCTGCACCTCATTCCGAGTACCTGGAAATCACTGGAGATGAGACTCACAGGTGTGGCCAGGTCTGACCGTGTTCTGGAAGGGAGGGAGATGGGTGCAGCTGTTAGGGGAGGTGAGGCCGTAGATGGGTCAGCAAGACTCACCAGCCTCCACCTGCTCTTCCTCCTCTTGCTTCTCTTCCTCCTCCTCCTCCAGGAAGGCTTCCTCCTGAGCACTGCTCACTCTGGCCACCCAGTGATCCTGTGCTGGCAGTAGGTATCATGCCCCCCCCCCCCACCACACTGTTTCTTAGACTCCAGCACTTGGCATATGTGGCCCTACTGGCTGATCCCTAAAATTCCCACCCCTGAATGACCCAAGGAGATGGAGACCAGGGCAGGCCAGGACACAGAGACTGCATGGAGGCTGCTGCGGTCCCCAGAGCTCCTGGCTCCTGGTCGTTGGTGGGTCACAGACACCTTAGGAAACCGCAGCGAACTCTAAATACACATCTCACCAAAGCTTGTGGGCAGTCTCTTGGAGTTCAAAGATCTCTTAGGCCGCAAAGCTAGTCAGTCTGCCTTTAAGCTTGCTAATTCATTTCTCCCATATTTGCCAAGCTCCGCCCTTTGCCCCGCCCATAAAGGGACCTGGGCCCCAAGGTTGGGCCTAGAGGTGAGCGATGGGAAGGGGGCACAGAGACCCAAAAGGCCTGGATTTCAAGGGAAGGAAACTGGGTTCAGAGGGGTTGATGAGATCACCCAAGGTCACACAGCCCGATGGGTAGCCACACTCGGCTCCGGTGCCAGTGACGGCTGCTCCCGCACAGGGAAATCAGGGAGCCACGCAGAGAGGCTGTGCTGGGCCTTCGGTGACAAGTGTGCCGCCCCGTGCCCCGGCCACTGCAGGTCAGGGAGGGCCCCAGGCTGAGCAGGGCTGCTGCTGGAGCCCAGGGGCTGGTGGCCGTGCCGTTACCTCTGTCGCCTCGCTGGCTCCGCGCCGGCCCACAGTGTCCCGGCGGCGCGGTGGGCGCTGTGCAGGCCGGGTCCTCTCACCTGGGCGCGCGAGCCCGGCTTCACCTTGGTCCCTGCGCCGCCCGCATCCTCCGGGATGCTCAGGCGCGGCCAGCTGAGCCCGGCGCTGCAGATCCCGAGCCCGCCCACCGCGGCTGCTTAACCCTTTCCCAGCAACGCCGCTCCCTGCCAGGGCACCCCTCTGCTCGAGACCCGTGGGCCCAGCACTGGACCAGGCTCATTGCTAAGCGCTGCGGGGAAACCTCCCGCAGGGTCCTCGCAGGTGGGGCAGCCTCCCCTCTGCTTACATACCTCACGCGACGGGGAGCTCGCTGCTGCGGCTCTGCAGACCTGCATCCTCACGGGGACGCGTGCGCGCACCCGTGGGCAGGCTTGCCTATAGCTGCCTGAGTGTCCTTCAGACCTGTTTTCAGCGCAGGTTCATATACCTTACATGGAAATGAAATCACGCTGTCTGTGCGGTTTTAATAACCTGCCTTTTCTCTGCGCTGCAGAACATATCCTGGCCCATATCCTATGCGAACAGCCACACATCTATTTTCTTTCCTGCATACGTTGTTGAGAATTCCAGCACAGGGTGAGGGGGTGGTTTTCACATATCCCTCCTTCCTGGCTGAGACTCAGGTTGCCTCCAGCAGTTGGCTTTGGTGGCAAGGTGACAAGGCAGGGGCCACCTTGGTTCTCCGTCCTTGTGCACAGGCACTACAGCCCCTATCGGATCAGCTCCTAGCCCAGATGTGGTTGGAGCTATGGTTCTTTGCATCCTCAGGTCAGATGGACACTGTCAGATGTCCGCATTGCTCTTGAGACAGCTCCTGACCTGTGAGACTATCATGAAGCTCAGACAGGGACATCTGCAAGGGTCATGCTTGAGATATCAAAGCCCACATATGCTTCAGTGGTAGACTGTTAGTCAAACTTTAGTTGGTTAGCTGGGTGTGGTGTGGTGCACGCCTGCTATCCCAGCATTCAGGAGGCTGAGGCAGCAGGGTCACTGTGAGCTTGAGGCCAGCCTGGGCAACCTGGTAAGACCCTGTCTCAAACAAACAAACAAACAAACAAACAAATGAGCAATCTATTTTAGTCATTTGGATTGTAAAAATGATGTATGCTGATTGTCTTCATTCATGTAGCATAGAAACGTTCAGGGAAAAAGCTGTCTCACTAGCTGCCTCTGTGACTCTGTCCTCGAAGATGCACCAACTGTGGCTACTGCCTTGTTCCCTTCCTTGCAAAAACACATGCATGTGTGTGTTCTTTTACACAAGTGTGATCACATCATATGTGTTATTCTGGGTCAGTGCTTTGCTTTACAGGATCTGCAGTGGGAACATCTGAAAGGGAAATGCTAGCTCCAATTCCCACCTTCCGGCCGTGCAACCCTCCTGACAGCAAGCGCCAGCTTCCCAGGATGGGTAGTCACTGAGGAGAGAGCCCAGCCCTTGACTCGTCCCCTCACGCTGATGGACCCTTGCTGAGATGTCAAGAGTGTCCTGCAGCTCAGAGCTGGCCTGGTCTGTCCTTTGGTCTCTCAAGGAGGGCAGGGACCAAGCTCACCATTTCCTGGCCACCCACTGGCACAGTTCTGAGATCCCAGACAAAAGCCAGAGTGATTAGGATCCCTTAGCCACAGGCCGATGTGAAAGCTGATCTGTGGAAAGAGGAGCCTGGCGCAAGAGTGAAGGTTAGCCTTTGGCTAACCTTATGCAACGGCACCAGGAGTGGGTCAGGGCGTCTGGCTCCACAACCACCCTGGAGACCCAGGACCATTGGGAGGGGGCCTCTGCACCCACAGCAGCATGCCACCCTGCCACCAGCTGGGCACACAACCAAAGTACATTATTGGTTTTTTTTTTTTGTTGTTGTTGTTTTTGTCTTTTTCATTTTTATCGGTACCAGGGATGGAACTCACGACTGCCTGCGTGCAAGGCAGGTGCTTATGCCGCTGAGCTAAATCCCCAGCCCCCCACATTATTGTTTTTTGTTTTGCTTTTATACAGAGCACTGAAACCAAGGCCTTTGCACTGAGTCACATTCCTAGCCCCCCTACTTTTGTTGATGCTGGGGATTGAACCCAGAGCCTGTGAATACAGGGCAATTCTACCCCTAAGGCACATCCTCAGCCCCTCCCAGCACTTTATAATCATTTATTTTTGAAGCAAATTTTCACTAAGTTGTTAAATTGCCCGGGGTGTGCTTGAATTTCCTGCTTCAGCCTCCCAGAATGCTGACCATACTGGGCACTGAACAGTTCACCTTAAAACAAGTAATCCATATGAATTAGACCTCCAACCTGTCAAAAAGACAGGCTGTGGGGAGCCCTGCACAGTAGGCACAGAGTCTCCCATGAGTCTGGTGGGGAGAGGTGCCCTCTCCTAGGTCTCCTGGCCTGTAGGTGGAGGCTGCAGGGAGCCACCTGTGACTGTGGCCTCCTCGCCAGCATGTTCCATGACTAAGCCTCAGTGCTGTGGCCCTGGCACTGGCCCTGCTCCCCCGTCCTGCTGCTCCCAGCTCTCAGCAGCTCCACCTCACAGGGGAGTCAGCCTGGGAAATGGCACAGTTCAGAACCCTGGCTGGGATGGTGCTGTGTGCGACGCAGGCCCAGCAAACACCTAGCATACTGCTTGCTTCCTTCCTCCCCTCTCACCTCCCACCGCTGCTCCTAAGATGGTAGCACTGTCCCTTTTCTTAGCAAATCTCGTAATTTTTAAAGCTTTCTTAATAGATTATTTCAAACACACATGAGAGTGGGAAAAAATGTAATGCACTCACGTGTGCCTGTCAGCCCACTTCAATAATTACTGTTATTCTCCCCATTTGTATGTCTCTCCCAAGTGCACTCTGGTGGGGAGACAGGAGTGGGATATTTCAAAAGGAAATCTCAGAGATCACATTATTTCCACATGGGCATCTCAGTAAAGGGCTTGAATGGGGATTTTGTGACATAACCTGCAAGGCTGCTTGACGTGCACAGGCAGATCCTTCTCAGGTTCTGGGACACATCTGCGTTCCTGTGTCCCCTGGGAGTCCTGAAGTGTCTCCCTTACAGTGGGTTTCAGTGAGGATCCCAACAAGGCGGCATTTGGTGGCTGTTTCTTAAATTACTTTTATAATACTTCCCTTCTCCTTTTTTTTTTTTTTTTCGAGTTAATCTGTTAAAGAAATTGTGGTCTTTTTATTTTCTGTAGAACTCTGGGAACCTGGGTGGGAAATCAACCTTCAGATTACGTTTCCCTTCAACAAAAGATGAGGAAGAATGCATTTGTGACAGGTGTGCAGAAGATTTGCAAGAGGATGATCAAGCAATGTTGACAGCAGGAAAACAAAAAGTCTAGGAAAAAAATTGTACTCCCAGTACATCTGTTTTTTTTTCCTAGAGACAGGATCTTGCTATGTAGTCCAGGCTGGCCTTGAAGGCCTATGTAGCCCTAGCTGGCCTCAGACCCGCATTGATCCTCCTGTCTCAGCCTCTCGAGTGCTGAGATCACAGGCACGTGCCACCATATCCAGCATGGCACACTTTTTGAGTCAGCTTGAAACTGTTCATACTTCTGCTGTTGTTAATATAGAATGACTGGAAAACAATGAAGGAAAATGTGACGGGAAATGTAAGAGCTAAGTTGCGCTAGGGGTGTGGCACACACCTGTAACTTGAGCACTCCAGGAGGCTAAGACAGCAGGATGACCAGTCAGAACCCAGCCTGGGAAATTTAGACCCCTAGGGAGAGGGGCCAGAGTTAAATTTCAGAATAGTCAACAGATAAAATGTAAACCTGGAAAAAGTCTTATACTAGCAGGGTAAGTCCGATGCTTAGAAGATTAAAAAAAAGAAGATAAATATAAATACCAGAAGAAGTAACCAAAAATACCACAAAGAATTGAAAATGATTGCTTCTGAAATTGGAAGTGAGAGGGCAGAAAGTAAGGAATCACTGCTTTGCTTTGCTTTCTTTCTTTCTTTTTGATAATGGGGACTGAACTCACGACCTCACATTTGCCAGGTAACCACTGATTTTACAGTATGAGATTTAGTATAACAATATATATTTTTTTAAGATCAGGTTTTTTTTGAGCTGGGTGTAGAGGCACACACCTGTGATTCCTGCTTCACTGAGGCAGGAGGGTCCCTCCAAATCTGACACCAGCTTGTAATATAATGAATGTAAGACCAGCCTACACTGTATATAGTGAGAACCTGTCTCAAAAACAAAACAAAACAAAACAAAACCCAAAAAGCAAAGATTTAAAAGGCAGACAAATCAAGTTTGTTTAGTAGGTGTTGGTGTCAACTAAAGTCCAAGAAGAAGAGCAAGGGAAGCCACCTGGAGCCCTTGGTCTTACTTTGGCTGGTCCAGTGATTCACATCCTGAGCTGTCAGGGGCAGGGACAGCTGTCAGAGCGCAGAACAGGTGCAACTGGCACTTTTCCCACCTGCTCCACCCTAATTTTGCTGCACCTGCCTGTGTGAAGAGGCCACACCCCTCCTTGCCTTCTCTCTTTCCACAGGGAATGGGGTACTTTGGGGTTAGTGCCTGCTGTGCTGTTCTGAAGTCTTCCCCTTAAACCCCAACCCAAGGCAACTTAGTGAGACACTGTCTTAGTGACTTAGTGAGACACTATGAATAAATAGATAAAACGAAATAGCGAACAGCTGGGATGTAGCTCAGTGTTCAATCCCCAGTATGGCCAAAAATAAAATAAAATAAAATAAACAGCCTGCTGCTCTGGACTTTATCATATCTGCAGATTTCAGTGTCTATCACATTCCTGATGATGTGCTCTGCTTTTGTTTCAGGGCTGAGGATGGAATCCAAGCTCTTGCACATGCGAGCCAAGTGCTCTGCCACGGGAAGCACTCACTGCCAGCCTTTTCCTATTTGATTTTATTTTTTAAGAGCAGAAATATTGAGAGAAAAAAAAGCTTCTGTCTGAGAGAGACAGAAGGGGTCCAGAAAAGGTTGCTCCATATTTGGTTTTATGTGTTGTTATTTTTGCAGGCCCTGCGCCTGCTGGGCCCCTCACAGTCTGTTTAACATCCAGGCATGTGCTATAGTTTGGGGGTAGGGGGCTCCCACAGGCCATGAAAGGGCTGGTGACACTAGGAATGCTGAGGCTCAGGGAGGCGGCCCTCACAGGGCTATCTGCTTCTGCTCAGCAGCTGTGAGGTAAGCAAGAGCTCACAATCAACCTTTTCTCTCCGTGAGGGGACTCATCCCAGGTACTGTGTCACAGTGATGGAAACCTTGTTCATGCATTACTCCAGGAAGACTCACTTTCATAGTCGGCCAAGTCCTGGCAATCAAAAACTGACCCAGTTCTGGACATTTTGAAGACATGCTAGGGTGTGGGATGGCTCACAGTAACGCACATGCCAAGCATGTGTTCAGCCCCAGCCCAGCCCGACTGGCCTGTCACTTGGACGTGGCGTATTTCACCTCTGCTTGTCTGGTATTTCATCCTGCCGATATACTGAACTGAACTGTATCTGTCCAGTGACAAGGGGTTAGCATTTCCTCATTTGGGACTGTCTAGGCAACACCACTAGGGAACTCTGTGCTAAGTTCTCACAGACTTCTCGTCATCGGCTTCCTGTTGACAGGTGTGTGCACCGTGCTGTTCTCCCTTCCTGCTCTGCAGTTGCTGGCAGACAGTGATAAACACCCCCTTGTATGGCTCTTGGAATATATCAGTGTGGCAACATTTGTGCACTGACCAGAGTAACAAGGCTTTTATCTGTATTTAAAACTCAGAAACATTTTCCTGAAACAAGGCCAACTCGAGGGCCTCCACGAGTCTGTCACCACTCAGCCACGGGCACACTTGCCCTTTGGGTGAGCCACGCCCCATGCCTGTGTCTGCTGCAGGTCTGTGGGGTCACGGTGAAACCTCGGGTCTCACCTTTTGACGACTACTAGCCCCTGCCCCATAAACTACAACTGTGACTGCTGGTGGATGGGAGCCAGGGAAAGGCCATGCGGAGTGCCAGTCACCCACACAGCCAGCCAGGACTGGCTCCCCTAGCTGTGTCTGCATGGCTGCCCTTCCTGCCCAGCAGCACCTTGTCCCCTCAGCCCCCCCAGGCTCCCTGGGATGCTGCCAGGCCACGTCCACTTTGGGGAGGTGACAGGCTCATCCGCCTCCTGCCCTCAGGTGCCTGGAGGTTCTAGAATCTCTGATACCTGCTGCTGGGGAGTCCTGAGGGCTGAGTTGACCCCTCCAGCACTACTTAGGATGTTGGCAGAGGCTGCCAAGCACGCACAGAGGCAACATCTCACAGGCAAGAGAGAAAACTGGACAGTTTAATTCAGTCAAGAGCCATTTGTTCCTGATTACAGTGCTCAACATGCAAATTACATCCACCTAGATATAGTAATGAGACCCAGTCGCATCCCTGGCTTGTGTCTAGACAAAGGCGTTGCTGGGGACCTGGATTCATGTGTCAGCCAGCAATGCTTTTGCTCCTTCTTGCCAATGACAGGTACATTGCACCTGCCCAGTGACTGGGAAATGATCTCCATCCACCTGCAGAGCCATGTACAGCACAGCACCATAGATTTGCCAATGAATTTGATATATTCTAAAGTTTGGATTCAGATCTCTGTTTTTCAGAGACAGGTCTCACAATGTAGTTCAGGCTGGTCTTGAACTCACTACAGGGCCCAGGCTGGCCTCAAACTCACCATGATCCTCCTGCCTCAGTTTCCCGACTGCTGGTATCACAGGTGTGTGCCACCATGCCTGGTAAAGCACTTATATTGCTCAACCTGTCTTAATAATCCTGAAGGCACCTGGGGGTCTGGCAGTGCCCGAGGGTGGCTGATGTCACTGAAGGGGGAAGGCTCTGCCACGCCCGCCAGTCCTGGTGTTCCCCATGAGAAGGGCTCATGTGAGCGAGGCCTTGACACACTGCTTTGTGTCATTCGATAGGCTCAAAATGAATAAAGCAGGGAGATTCATTTTGCTCACTCCTACTTCCTACATTTTTAGAAATGAAATGTATTACTGTTATAAAGAAAGTGAACTATATTAACAAAAAAATTAAAGGTAAATGCAGAAGTGTTTGGATTCCAAGAAGACAGGAGTTTACTGTGGTTAGAAGTCACACTGACTGAACATAACCAGCTACAAATGACGTTTCCTCCAAAGACTGAAACTTGCTACGTTTTTATATGGTATTCGTAGCCTGAGTTTCCCCTTTCTCTTTTATAACTAGATGAAAGAACACTTTTGGATAGCCAGAACTAGTGCACTCCTTTTTGTCCTCTAGTTTCCAACACAAAGGGGAGCCCAGCCCAGAAAAGAGCGAGCCCTGCAACATCCTGCCAGCCCCTGCATCCTCCTTTCCATCCTGAGGCTCTGGTTTCAGTCAAAGTACAAGGTTAGGCGCAATTGCAGGTTCCCAACGCAGCTGCTCCTGGCTCCAGCTTCAGAAGATGGATGTCTGCAGTTCCTTCTTGAACATGCCCTCAAAGTGCAGGTCCTTGGTCATGAGCTCCTCCTCAACATCGTCCAGGGCCCACTGGTGGTCGGTCAGCTCCAGGGCCTCCCACTCTGTCTGCAAGGGCAGATGAGGCAGGAGGGAGAGAGGGCTTGTCACTGACAGCATTACTGCTAATGGGCTGAGCCACCGGGGGTGCAGCCCATCTTGGTAGGTGCTCTGGGCTGTGCTGCCGCCTACTCATCCTACATCTGATGGGGAAGGAGATTAAAGTGTGGATGCTGCAGCACAAGTTAAGGTCCCTGGCTCAGAAACTAATGCAGCCAAGATTCAATTAGGTGCAGGGGACTCCTAGGCCCCAGGGCTCCTGGCCATGAGCTCATGCTCTTTTTTTTTTTTTTTTTTTTTGGTAGTAGGGATTGAACTCATGACCTCGAGTTTACAGGCAGATACTTATGCCACTGAGATAAATTCCCAGCCCTGAGTTCATGCTCCTGAAGCTCCCGCTTCAGGTCCTGTACAACTTCCAAGGGACATGGGACAGACAGCCTAATGTGGGAATTCTGAGCCTTTTACAAGGCAGCAAATAGCTTCCAAGGCCCTAAGAACATGTCTGCTCACCTTAGGAATGGTTAAACACACAAAGGCATTCAGTACAGTTTGTGGGAGTCTCATAATTGGTACTAATGAGGTCATCACTGGAAAAACATGATGAGTTTAAAGTATAAAACATAATTATTTGGCTGTAAGCTATGACTATGGTTTTTTTTGGAACCGGGGACTGAAGTCATGGAACTCACAATCTAGCACTTGCCAAGTAGGTGCTTGTGCCGCTGAGCTAAATCCCTGGCCCCAAGCCATGAATATGTTGAGATAAACAAATTTCTAGAATTTTAGTCTGATTGCATATGCCTTAGTTTTTAAAAAATGCTTTATAGGAAGCCAAAGTAGGAGGACTGCCACAAGTTCAGAGCCAGTCTGAACTATGTAGTGAGACCCTGTCTCAAAATAAATAGCTTCGGAGCTGGGGATTTAGCTCAGCGGCATAAGCACCTGCCTTGCAAGCAGGCAGTCGTGAGTCGATTCCCGGTACTGATAAAAAGGAAAAAGACAGGGGCTGGAGGTTTAGCTCAGTGGCATAAGCACCTGCCTTGCAAGCAGGTGGTCGTGAGTTCGATAAAAATGAAAAAGACAAAAAAAAAAAAAAAAAAAAAAAATAGCTTCACAGAGTTTTTCTGTCACTATTATATAGTTTCAACACAAAAAGTGCAGTTAGTTATTACTGGACTGCAACTGTCTGTGCATAGTAAACTGCAGAGAATGAAAGCACGGTGGAAGAGGACACTGTACCTGTAGCACCCTGTGGCCCTGCAAGGTGAGTGAAGCATACCTTGAAAGCTTTGTTGGTGTCTGCAGGCATGGCCATGGCAGCTCCTGTCATCTGCTCCTGCATCACTCGGGACTGGTCAGCAGCTGCAGAGGAGACACGGCTGCATGAGTGCTGGGCCCACAAGCTGTAGCACTCACAGACGCTTGGTGCCCACAGACTGCACCTGTCACCTACTGGCTGTGTGACTACGTAAAGTGCTGTACCCTCCCTGAAAAACAGGTAACTACAGCTGGGGAAGAGAGGGGACTAGAGGAAGCCCTGAACTTTATTTCAACAGTAACAACAGCCACAAAATATTGAGCAACTGTTACACACAGGGCTGCTGTCAGTCTGTGTCCACTTTACCACAGGAGTGGAGCGCAGTAGCCAGCCCTGTCCTGACAGACACAGCCAGGCTTACGACTGGCCACAACTGACCAACCAGCTCTTCCTCAGGATGACAGGCCAACACAGCAGACACGGTCTCTTCCCCAAGGAAGGTGCATTATTTTGGGCAGACAAATAACATGCCAACTCTGTGGCTGCTGGGGAAAATTCAGATCTTAAGTGTGAGTGCTAGTTTTTTTTTTTTTTTTTAGGTACCAGAGATCAAACTCATGACCTAGCACTTACCAGGCAGGCACTTACACTGCTGAGCTAAATCCCCAGAACTGTGAGTGCTGAATTT
This sequence comes from Cavia porcellus, assembly GCF_034190915.1. Taxonomy (NCBI): domain Eukaryota; kingdom Metazoa; phylum Chordata; class Mammalia; order Rodentia; family Caviidae; genus Cavia; species Cavia porcellus. Next base: position 74,782,742 of record NW_026947498.1, read on the forward strand.
TCGAGACTTTCAAAAACCTCAGAAAATGTCTTCCCTAAATTCATTTTATTTCAAGGAAAAGAAGAAGAGGAGGAGGAGGAAGAGGAAGAACAGGAAGAGGAAGAAAAGGGAAAAAACTACAATAAAATTTCAAAGCATGTTACTTAGGGCAACAATGATACATACATTTCACACTGTCATCCCAAATCATTCACCCAGAGGACAAGAAATCTGCATTCAATGGTCCAAACAATCTCAGCACAAATTTTTCTCTTCAGTGTCTCAGAGAAATCAGTAGTGTAATTATCTTAACTATTATTTTTACACACTTTTTTTTCTGCTTGTCACACTAAAGAAACCATAAAATCTTTACACGTGTATTATTTATGTCACTAATGAGTATGTTCTCAAGATGCATCCATTTACCGTAAGTCCCCAGTTTATCCTTCTTTAAGGCTGACTAGTACTCCATCATACAAAAATACACCCTTTTTTACCCATTCTTTAGTCAATGAACATTTAGGTCGTTTCAAACATCTGGCTATTGGAGCTGGGGATTTAGCTCAGTGGCATAAGTGCCGGCTTTGCAAGCAGGCAGTCGTGAGTTCGATCCCCGGTACCAATAAAAAGGGAAAAGACCAAAAAAAACCATCTGGCTATTATAAACTGTGCTGCTATACACATGGGTGCACACACATAACTGAAGTATGTTGTTTTTAATTCATTTGGGAAGATAACCAGAAGGGGAATAGCTGGGTCAAATGGGACCTCTAGCATTAGTTTTTTGAGGAACTTCCACACTGATTTCCCCAGTGGTTGCCCAGTTTGAATTCCCACCAACAGTGGAGAAGTGTTCCTTTTTCCTCACAGCCCCTCGAGCATTTGTTATTGCTTGATTTCTTGATAGCAGTCATTCTTTCTGAGGTGAAGTGGAATGTGGAATCTCAGTGTTTTAATTTGTATCTCTCAAATGACCAGTGATGTTGAACACTTTTTCATATATTTATTTGCTGTTTATGTTTATTCATCTGAAAAGTGTATATTCATCTCAGATGCCCATTCTTAGATTGGGTCTTTAAACTGGGAGGATTGATTTTTCTGTTTTTCTTTTTATCGGTACCGGGGATCGAACTCACGACTGCCTGCTTGCAAGGCAGGCGCTTATGCTGCTGAAAATCCCCAGCCCAAGGACTGATTTTTCTGAGTTATATTCTCAATAGTAATCTTTTATCTGAGGAACAGCTGGCAAACATTTTATTCCAGGTTGTGGGTTGTCTCTTCACTCTGTTGGTGGTTTCTCTTGCTGTGCAAAAGATTTTCAATAGGGTGAGATCCCAGTTGTTGATTCTTTGTGATAGTTCTTGTACAATCAGGGTTTTGTTCAAAAAATCTTGGCCTACATCAGTGTCTTCAAGAGTTTTACTTACTCTGTCATCCAGCAGATTTAATGTTTCTGTTTTAATATTAGGATCTTTGATCTATTCTGATTTTAGCTTGGTGGTATATGGTAAAAGATATGGCTCCAGGTTCAATTTTTGGCATGTGTAAAGCCAGTTTTTCCAGCACTATTAAAGAGGTGGTCTTTTTCCAGTAAATGTGTTTGGAAACTTTGGCAAAGATAAGATGGCTTAGTGTGTCTGGAGTTGTTTCTCCCTCCTCTGTTCTGGTCCATTGATCTTGGGTCTGTTTTTTTGCACACTGTTTTCATCATGGTAGCTTTATACTACAATTTCAAGTCAGAGACTACGATGCCCTGTCTTATATGTTTGTTGTCCAGGATTGCCTTTGCTATTCTAGGTCTCTTTTGATTCCAGATGAATTTTAGGATTGTTTTTCTAATTCTGTGAGATGTTACTGGAATTTTGACTGAGGTTGCACTGAATCTGTGTAACAGTTTTGGAAGTAGGGCCATTTTCACTATATTGGTTTTTCCTATCCAAGAGAACAAACAGGATATCTCTCCATTTTCTAATATCTTCCTCAATCTTTTTTTTTTTTTTCAGAGTACTGTAGTTTTCTTTTCTTTTCTGTCTTTTTCCTTTTTATCGGTACTGGGGATCAAACTCATGACTGCCTGCTTGCAAGGCAGATGCTTATGCCCTGAGCTAAATCCCCAGCCCCTGTAGTTTTCAATGTAGAAGTCTTTTACATCCTTTGTTAGATTGATTCCTAGGTATTTCATTTTGGGGGATGCTATTGTAAATGGCATTGTTTCCCTGATTTCTCTCTGAGTTTGTTATTCAAGTACAGGAAGGCTATTGACTGTTAAATGTTGCTCCTATAATCAGCTACATTACTGAATTTGCTTATTAAATCTAGAAGTCTTTTGGTGGGGTTTTTGGGATCTTCTAAGTAGAGTATTGTGACATCTGCGAGTAACGATAGTTTAACTTCTTCCTTTCCTATCTTTATTCTTTTTCTGGCTAAAGTTTCCAGGACTATGTTGAATAAGAGTGGAGACAGTGGATATTCTTGTCTTGTTCCTGATTTTGGAGTGAAAGCTTTCAGTTTTCGTCATTTAGTACGATGTTGGCTGTTGGTTTGTCAGAGATGGCTTGTATCAGATTGAGATAAAGCTTGTATCAGATCTATTCCAATTTTTCATAGGATTTTTATTATGAATGGGTTCTGGAATTTGTGAAAAGTTTTTTATGCATCTACTGATCTATTGATCATACAGTTTTTGACTTTAGCTCTGTTAATATGGTGTATTACACGTATGGATTTAGTTATGTTGAACCATCTTTGCATCCTGGGATGAATCCCAGTTGATCATGCCGTACAATCTTTCTGATGATTTGCTACAGTCTGTTTGCCAGTATCTTACTGAGGATTTTTGCATCAATGTTCATTAGGGAGATTGGCCAGTAATTCTATTTCTTACTTGGGTCCTTCTCTGGTTTTGGTATCAGGAATGAATCTGGAAGTACTGCTTCCCATTCAATTTCATTAAAGAATTTGAGAAGCAGTGCTGTTAGGTCTTCTCTAAATTTCTTGTAGAATTCAGTAGTGAATTCATCAAGGCCTGGGCTTTTCTTTGTTGACAGGTTTTTAACTGAATCTTTGATTTCACTTATCATTGATATTGGATTATTTAGTATTTTTATACCTTCTTGATTCAGCTTTGTTAATTCATACATATCTAGGGATCTGTCCATTTCTTCTGTATTTTTCATCATGTTAGCATACAAGTTTTCAAAGTAGGTATAGATGACTTCTGGGGTTTGTCAATTTTATTTAATTTTTCAAAGAACCAACTCTTTGATTCATTGATTCTTTGTACTATTTTTTTAGTCTCCACTGTGTTAATTTCTGCTTTGATATTTGTAATTTCCTCCCTTGTACAAGCTTTTGGTTTAGCCAGCTCTTCTTTTTCTGAGGTTTAACATTAAGTTATTTATATGTGCTTGCTCTGTTTTCCTGATATGGGTATTTACTGCTACAAATTTCCTTCTTAAGCCTACTTTCATTGTGTCTCACAAGTTCCAGTATGTTGTACTGTCATTATCATTCAACTGTAAAAGCTAATTTCTTTTTTAATTTTATCTATGACCCATTGGTTGTTCAGTAGGGTGCTATCTAATTTCCATATGTTTATGAAGTTCTTGTGGTTTTGTTTGGCATGCATTGCCAATTTTATTGCACTGTGGTCTGACAGTATGCATGGGATAATTTCAATTCCTTTGCATTTACTTAAGCATGTTCTATGAGCTAGTACATGATCTGTTTTGCAGAATGTCCCATGTGTAGCTGAGAAGAACGTGTATTATGATGTTGTGGGGTGGAACATCTATAGACATCTACTAGGTCCATTTATTAAAAAGTTTGACTTAGCTCTAATATTTCATTATTCATTTTTTTGTGTAGTTGATCTGTCTTTTTATGACAGTCAGGTATGGAGGTCTCCCAACATAGTTGTATTAGAGCTTATTTGATATTTCACGTCCATTAGTAATTGTTTTATATAGTTGGGTGCACTGGTATTTGTTGCATATATACATATATCATTAAAACTTCAGAAATTTCAGGAAGACAATGAGTTTGACTACACTGATGGCATGACCTACGTGATTTTTTTGCTCTAGCATGAGTGGTTCAATTATCGAAGTATTCATTTATCATAGCAGACATTCTTACCATTATCTTGGCCCAGAATCAGAGAGTAAATGCTCCGGAGCCCAAATACGTTGAGAAAGTACCAGGATGCAGAACTCACCCTAGCAAAGCAAAAGTGAAAGTGTTGATAGTTGCATAATTTGCAAAGTTGTTTGGTATAAGCCATATTCAACTAACATCCCACGAAGAAAAATAAGCTGTTAAGACAGTTTTACTACTATAAAAATATATTAAAAGAAATATATTAATTAACCAATTTTTGTCTTTTTGAAACAGTGTCTGCTATTAACTGCACAATTCAGGCTGACCTTGAATTCATACTATAGCCCAGGCTGGCCTCTTGAGTGCTGGGATTACAGGCATGCGCCACCATATATAGCTAAAATATGTATTAAATTAAAATTGAAAGAAACTCCCTGCCTGCTGTCCCTTTCGACCAAGTGCTGGGACAGAACCTGGGATCTTGCACATGCCAGGCAAGCACACTGCCACGGACCCACACCTCTGGCTGTGGCATCCTCTGTCTGGAGGAAATCACAAGTGCCAGTGTGTTCATGCTTAGAGGAAAGAACCAAAGGTAGACTTAAGCAAGTATTTACAATGCTGAAGATGTAAATTATTAGAAAAGTGTTCCATGGGCTGGGGGTTTAGCTCCACGGTACGAGTGCCTGCCTGGCAAGTGTGAGGTTATGAGTTTGAACCCTAGTACCAAAAATTAAAAAAAAAACAAAAAGTTATTAAAAATCTTATAATAGGGCCAGGGATTTAGCTCAGCAGTATAAGTGTCTGCCTGGCAAGCGAGAGGTTGTGATTTTAATGTCCAGTACAAAAAGAAAAAAAATTACAGTAAATCATGCACCTAATATATGCTAGTAGGTCAAATTTATAGAGCTGGGCATGGTGGCACACGCCTGTAATCCCAGCACTCTGGAGGCTGAGATCATTGCAAGTTTGAGACCTGCCTGAGTTACAAAGTGAGCTCAAGGCCAGAATGAACTGAATAGCAAGACCTTGTCTCAAAAAGACAAAAAAAAAAAAAAAAAAAAGAAAAAAAAAAAGAAAAAGAAAAAAAGAAAAAAGTATACCAAGTTTTAAATTTTGTTTATTCAGCCCTCAGCAGTGGTTTCCCACCCATCTCCCGTAGAATATGCTTACATATAATACAAACTAGAGGGAATAAGGAAAATGATATTCACATGGAAAGATGCCACAAAGTGAGGTCAGGTAACAGGAGCGGTCTACTCCACTGCAGGCCAGGCAGTGATGTCTGAAGGTACAACACTGCAGGTCTGTTCTGCAGCAGAACAGTCCACTCAGGTCCAGGCCCCATGTTGTGCATGTGAGTGTGGCAGTCACAGGCCTGACCTCATGCTGAGATGAGAAAAGCTCTCCTCCAACCCATAGAGTTCTCCCCTAGCCCAAGTGGGGTTTGGGAGGTTAAGTTTAAACAGAATCATGCCGCTCCTACAAAACGCAGTTTTCTCAGCCAATATTATCACAGGACCTGTCCTGTTCTTGCTATAGAATGAGAGATGGCTCTGCTAGCCTAGATAAGCCAAAATCACCGCTGGCCACACCACTGCCCGCCCTCCTTCTCTTCTCTCGAGGCTGCTTTCTAGGCCAGTTTTGCAGAAGGTGTGGAGAGTCCAGAGACCACGTGAGCCACATTACTGTGTTGTAGGTACAGCAGCAATGTTTCCCAAGCATTTTGGGTTTTTGGTTTTAATATTCTGCTATTAAAAAAAACAGAGTGGAAGTAAGTCTGAGGTGCTGGCTGCAGATAGCCTCGTACCTGATCAAATACTAATTTTCCACAACTTCATAGGGTTGCTATGAGGACAAAGTAATAAACAGAAAACCCTAGAACAACAACTAGAACCAGTGGAAACTAACATATCTTAGAGAAAAACACAAAGATTTCTACAGTTTGGATGTGGATGTCCTCCAAAGATTCACACTTGGTGCTTAGCCTGAGGAGCTCTGGGAATGTGGCAGAGCCTTCAGGAGGTTTAGTCACAGTCCTAGAAGGCCTGTGGGACCTTGGCCTGTCCCTTTCTTTCATGTCTCAACCATGTGGTGGATGCTTCCTTCATCACACGCACTCATTATCTGCCTCACCCCAATCCAAAGCAGCCACCGACCAAAACCTCCACTCCTGTGAAGAAATCCAAGCCTAAAGAAATCCTCGCTTTCTCTTTTCAGCACTGAGGACTGAACCCAGGGCCTTTTACTGAGTCACATCCCCAGCCCTTTTTGCTAAGTCATCCAAGCTGGGCCCGAATTTGCCACTCCTCTTGCCTCAGTCTTCCAGAATGCTGGGATTACAGGCGTGTGCCACTGTGCCCAAAAACTGGCCAGAGTTCTGGCTTAACCTTTCTGCTTCTGAGAGGCTTATCACATCCATCCTGTGCCCCTGTGGCCCAATGAAAAAGGCTGGCAAGTTCTCTACTTTGCAAGACTTGTGGAAAAGCTGCCAGAAGCCAGCAACATTATTTCAAGTAGAGTCAAAGTAAAATAAACCTGTAAAGAACTGTCAGTAAAATATGCAGGTCAGAAATCTTGATCTTAGAAAGTTCTTACCAGGATGCATCTAAGGTGAGTAGTTCAATTCCCTGCTGCAGCATGGGCTTAAAGCGCAGCGTCAGAGGAAACGGGACCTTGGCTGCAGGGAAAAAGCAAACATTCAACAGTGCCACACACTGTTCTATTCTTACAGCAGCTGAAGTGCCAGTGCAGAGTTTTCCCCAAGAAGCTGGGAACTCTGTGCCATATGTGCCTCAGAAAATGACTTCTACAAGGAAACATGAGGCAATTTTTGAAGAAAAGGTAAAAAATGTTGCTCTGTTCTAGTTTCCTTGAATAATACCAGCTTTAGATTGCTGAGGAAGCACGCTCAAACTGAGCTGTCACCTAAAGTGTGGAAAAAATTTGTACTTATCTAGTTATTAAATCCAAAGTGGAACACGTACACACCAAGAATTCTATTAATAAGAAATGAAATTGGTTCTCCTCTCAGCAGTGGTAAAAAAAAAAAAAAAAAAAAAAGAAATGAAATTGGTTAAAATCAAATCATCTAATAAACAGACAGAAAACTAATCCCAACATCCAGCAAAAGAAATCGAAATAGAAGTACGCTTCCCTTTATTCTTCCTCCCTGGAATACCATATACATGGTTGTGTAGGCAAATGGGGAAGTCACTCACCTGAGTCTCTCCTAGCAAAAAGTATCAGACACACAAGCTTAAATATGAAGTGTGAACTAAAATGCAGATAATAGGAAGGCCACCAGAGAAAAGTTATTGTAACCCAGCATGGCCAATGAATATAAGTGTACCTTGACTCAGCATAATTATCTTATATATTATATATATTATTTGGCCTAGGCATTAATCTGTGCTTATGATAACAGACTTGGTAAGAACTTAAAAATATATTAATGTATCTGACACTGGCAAAAATTTTTTTTTATTTTTTTGAGACAGGGTCTACCTATGTAGCCTTGAACTCATTTAAGTAGCTCAGACTGGCTTTGAACTCACACAATTTTCCTGCCTCGGCTGCCTGAGTGTTGGAATTATAGGTGTGCATCACTATACCTGACTGGCAAAAAAATTTTTAAGGGGTGGACAAGAGAAAAAAATAAAGAGATGTGTTTATACATGTACCACTTCCCCATAATTAATGTAAAGATCAACCACTGCAAACATTACTAATAAAAATTAAAAATTTATAAAAGCATCCACATTTTGAATTTAGAGTCAGTTCAAATCAGGAATCATAAAATCACAACACAGTAATATGTTTCACTTAGAGAATGTTGTCAGTTTCCGTAAGAAACCCTCAGCTGTGACGTTAAGTCTCTGAAGCACAGGAGTCACCAAGGGGCACACAGGATGGGTACAGGTAAAGATGCCGGCATGCAACTCACTTGTGACAAAGCCTGAGAATGTCATGTTGATCCATCCACCGATGAGGATCATAGGGAGGACGTTTGTGACGTTCCCCTTCATCATGTCCGTGAGCATTGTGGGATCTGAGATGCAAGCACAGAGAACACAGGCTTACCTTTCCTGTTTTCTGTAAACTTAAAGTGTTGGACAATTCACGGAACATGTGTTCCTTGTAAAAAGAAATTTATGGCACAGAAATTAAGAAATAGTTCCTCTCAGCTCATTCACTAAACACTGAGTTATTTCTTGCATATTCTTCCATCTTTCACTTTATACACACACAACGTAAAGGGATTCTATGTTTAACATATTCTACTGTGTCCATTTTTGGGTTTTGAGACAGGGTTCTTTATGCTGGTCTTGAACTCACTATGCAGCCCAGGCTGGCCTTTCATTCCTTGTGCCTCAGCCTTCTGAGTGCTGGGCTTATATTCTACTTTCTAATGTTTTACTTACTCTTTTATTTATTTTTGTAGGGTCTCATTACATAACCCAGGATGCTCTCAAACTCATAATGATCCTCCTGCCTCAGCCTCCCATTATAGGTATTATAGGTATGTGCCATCACATCTCACTTTATGTTCTAAAATTAGTAATTTTGTGGGTGATACTTCCATGTTGGTATAATATCTGCCTCCTGCTATGAAGAATTACTTTTGGGTGGGTATTTCCAACTTTTTTTCTTTAATGTTTTTGAGACAAGGTCTTGCTTGCCTTCAACTCCCTAGGTAGCCCAGGATGGCTCAAATTCATGGCCATCCTCCTGCCTTAACCTCCCAAGAGCTGGGATTATTTGTATGTGCCACCTCATCTGGTTTTCTAACTCTTTTTTGCCAATAAACAGTACAATACAGCATATAGTTATCTTGTATACAAAGCTGCATGGCTATCTGTTACTGTAAGAGAAGTTTCTTGCTCCTTTTTTGTTTTTGTTTTTGTAGTCCTGGAGTTTGAATCCAGGGCTTTGCACTGATCTGTATCCCCAGTCTTTCTTTTTGAGATAGTCTCACTATGTAACCGAGGCTGCCTCCAATTTGTAATCTTTACGCCTCAGTTTCCCGAGTAGCTAGGATTATAGGTGTGTACCACAGCATTTAGTTATAAGAACTTCTGGGTTAAGGGTGTAAAGCCCTAAAATTGATAGCTATTAGTAGCTGTGGCACAGGTCAGTGGCAGATTGCTTACATGTGTGTGTAAGGTCCTAAGTCCATGCCCAGCACTACCAAAAATCACTCGGACATTTTTTGTGTGTGCGTGTGACCGAGCCTTGCAATGCAATTCCAACTCACCTTGAACTCACTTTGTAGCCCGAGCTGTCCTCAAATTCACAGCAATCTTGCTGCCTCAGCCTCTAGAGTGCTGTGATTACAGGCATGCATCTCCACACCTGTCTATAAATCACTCAGAATTTAACAAACTGTTTTTCAACAAGGCCTGATCATATGGCTTGACTACTCTTGCAAATAGTGGCTTGGATCAATCTTTCAATCTTTGCCAATTTAGTGGGCTAAAAAAGACATCTTGTTTTTATTTGTCTTTGTTTATTTTATTTGTATTCCACGAATCATTAGTAGGGTCAAATATGTTTGTATAAGTATTGACTTTTTCTTTTTTTGTTTTTTTGAGACAGGGTATTACCATGTAGTTCAGGCTGGCTTTGAACTCATTTTGTAGCCCAGCTGGCCTTGATATGCAGGGACCCTCCTGCCTCAATCTCCTGTGTGCCGGGATTACAGGCATGTGCCACCACACTTGGTTTCTCCTAAATTTTCTTAACACCGGTACATTCTGTATGGTTTTAAAAGAGCTGAAGAAATGTACTAAAATGAGAAATAATTTTGTTTTAAAAATGTATTTTTTACAAGATAGGGATGAGTAGAAGTCAGAAATCTGTCAGAGCAAAAACTGCAGGGACCAGTCATGACCTGGTTGGCCTAAGAGTTCTAGAGCTCTGCCTCACTCAGGCAGGCAGGTGTGGGTACATGGCAGCTGACGTGATACTTCAGTGTGTGTGAGAGTGTGTGTGTGTGTATATGCACGCGCGCACCTGTCAGCTGCAGTCCATGAGCAGTGGTGCGCAGGGGAAAAACTTCCAGCTCTGCCCCTGGGTATACACAGCACAGAGACCCAGGAGGAGGGCCTGGCCTTCTCTCACTCTATCATCTGAAAGCACTTTCAAAACCTACTTTCTTCACTGGATGTTCAGAAGACTTATTTGAAAAAAAGACCTACACAAAACAAAACAAAACAAAAAAAAAAAGAGGGGAGTTGGGGATATAGCTCAGCAGCACAGTGCCTGCTTGGCAAGTGCGAGGTCCTGAGTTCTATTCCCGGTACCAAAAACAGAAAAACAAACAAACAAAGAAGAACAACAGCAAAACAAAACAAAACAAAAAACCCCTGGTAGCTGGGGATTTAGCTCAGTTGCATAAAGTCTGCCTGGCAAACACAAGGTCGTGAGTTCAATTCCTGGTACAAAAAAAAAAAAAAAACAAAACCCAAACCCTAGGCTTTCATAGATCCCCATATTAGATATTTTTTCTAAGATGCTTTGCATATTACTCCCTATAATTTAATATTTAAGAATCTATAGTCTCTGTCCCTGCCCCCACCAACAGTCTAGGTTAAGAATCTTTTGCAATGGTGAGCGATGGGAATGAACATACCAGTCATAGGAGAAGGTGGCACTACTTTCCTTTTAGTTTTTTTGAAAAATCCATCCTCTGGGTTGTTGAAGTAATATTTCCGTGTCAAAAAAGACTAGTGGGGAAAAACAAAAGTTTTAAAGTCCAAGAACCGTGACATAGCAAATCATCCCACAATTCCCTGGAGAGCGGATCAGAAAGCCCATGGAATAGAAGGTGACATTCAGAGCTGACAACTTACTTGGCAGCTGACGTGACACTTCAGCTGAGTCAGATTTAAAAACAATTTCCTAAGAAGGTTAAGGTCACAATGATGACAATGATAAAGCCACAACTTCATTACCAAGTTGCCAGCTTCAGCTCTCCCGAAAGAGTCCTCTTATGGAACACTCAGCTATCTACTGCTCAACAGTGAAAGGTAGAGCTTTTTAATAAAAGATACTGTAAATGAGTACCTGTTTGGGAATGTATTTTCCATTTTCCCGGAGGACTCTGCTTCGAATTAAGACTTGACTGAAAAAGACAACCAAGATAAGGAGATTTTTAAAAAGTGAAACACTAGAAGAAAACGAGAGAATAAAGTAGAAGACCTATTTAAAAACAAGAGAGGACCTACTTGGCAACAACTATGTGTGGAACTCTTCCAACATTCAGTATCTTAAAAACAAACAAATTTAACTTAACATTGAGAGTTCCAGAAAAAGTAGTCTTCGGAAATAACTGATTGTAAACAAATATTTCTGAGGAAGGCGTAATTTTTCTTACTTTATAATGTGCTACGAAGAAATTTCTTCTGAGTGAAAAGAGTAGCCGTTGGATATTGTTCAAAAGACTGGGAGGCAGGAAGGGAAAGTTGAAGAAACTTCTTAAAATAAAACAGAGATATGAAGACAGGCCTTGAGAAGGATGTTATCTACAGACAAAAAATAGGAATCCTACTAGGATTCAGAATGCTAGTCAGTTCTCCATATAGTTACTAAATAAGTGAAATTATTCAGTGATCTTAGGGCAAGTGGATCACTTTGTTTTTAAATATGGAACGCTTCACGAATTTGCATGTCATCCTTGAGTAGGGGCCACACTAATCTCTGTATCGTTCCAATTTTAGTATCTGTGCTGCTTGAGTATAAACTGATCACCACAGGTAACAGACTGCTATATATTGAGTGTCACTAAGATACAGATATTAAACAAAACAGAGATCAAAATACAATTTTTATGTTTTCAAAAGTTGTTCAAAGGAAGAAAAAGGCCTTAAATTAATGGAAATCTTGCAAAGTGAAAAACAGCCAGACCAAACCCAAGGAAACCGTACACGTGCTTTCTCCCTCTCCCCGCCGGGCTCCATGCCATGCTACACTCCAGCTTCCTCTGCCAGCCCCACCTTCCTTAGACGCCTTCTTTTCCACACAGGTCTTCCTATGTGGGGCCTGTGGCCTCTGCCATTTCCCTCCTCCCGCCTACAGGTGACCTGAAAGGTGGCCGCTCTGTGACAAGAGAAATACAGTCGCTGAGAGCAATGGTTTAAACTTTCAGAATAATATGACCTTCTCACCGACATTCTAAATTTGTGATCAAAATATTTTTTACAAAAGCCTGCAATAGATTGAAAATCACAAAACAAGCCCCTAAACTAGCCTGTAGCACTGAAAGTTTAAGAAATACTGGATGTGGAATGAGTAAAAAGTTAAGCAGACAGATGGGTTCACATTCTGCCTCTGCCACTTAGTAGCTATGTGATCCTGGGCAAGTCACTCAGATCTCCTACACTGTCACGCCCACTCCATGCTATACGAGACTGACACTTTCACTGGACAAACAGTTCTCAAACTCTTCCGTGCCAGGTACCGTATCAGGAGCTGTGACAATGATCAACACACAAATATGGCATGACTGCTAGTCTAGTGGGGCAGAAAGGAAGTAAACGACCACAGGAATCAAAGTGGAACTCAGCAGTTATGCATGTCCTAGAAAAGAAGGACGGAGGGTGTTAACATGTCTAACACGGGGAGCTGACCCATTCTGGGAAGTCAGGGACTGACAAAAAACTGTTGAGGATGTAGCATTAAGCTGCAATCTGAAGAAGGGCTGGGAATTACCTTCCTAAAGTGCTGGGGGTAATGTTATGAACATGCTTTGCAGCAGGAAGAAATGCTATCTCTCTCAGGGCCCAAGAAAAGGCCACATAAGAGAACCCAGAAAACAGGGCTGAAATGGTACGCACAAACCATTCTAAGCAAGGCCATAAGAATCCCACTGTACTCCAGTCTTTGTTGCTGTTCTTTAGAGACAGGGTCTTGTTATGTAGTCTGGGCTAGTCTTGAACTATGTAGCCTAGGCTGGCCTTGAACTTTGGCAAACCTCCTGCCTCAGCCTCCCCAGTGCTAGGATTATAGGCAGGTGCTACCACACCCAGCCTGTTGCTGGGTTTTTTGAGCCAGGGGATCACTATGTAGTTTAGGTTGCCTGGAATTTGCAATTCCCTTGCCTCAGCCTCTTAAGTATTGGGATCACAGGTGTGTGTGATCACACCCATCTCTGAACTGAGCGCTTTCATACTGAACTACATCCTGGCCCTTCCTTCAATTTTTATTTTAAGGCAGGGTCTTGCTAAGTCCCTAAATTGCCCAGGCTGAGCTTGAACTTGTGATCCTCCAATCTCAGCCTGGGATTACATTCCTGGAATTATAGACATGTGCTATCATCTCATCTCTGGTTTCCATCAGTTATTTTATGAGCAAAAGCAAACTAGTGAAGAGTTTTAAACTAAGTCCTTCACATGCATTATCTCATTTAAAGCAGTTACTACTATATATAAAACATCCTAAGCATTAGGTCAATGAGATCTTTTTTTTTTTTTTGGTAACAGGGGTTGAACTCATGACCTTGTGCTTGCCAGGCAAGCACTTCCCACTGAGCTAAATCCCCAGCCCTTCTTTTCATGGTGCTGGGGAATGAACCCAGGGTCTCACACCGTCAAGTACTCTACCACTGAGCCCCATGTTCAACTGTTTTTGTTTTTTGAGACAAGTTCTTGCTAATTTGCCCAGGCTGGACTTGACCTTGCAATCGTCCTGCTTCAGCTTCATGAGTAGCTGGGATTATAGCATGTGCAGATGTGCCTCATTTTGTCTAGGGCAAAGTGAAGGGCACAAAGTAGGTCATTCATAAGACACAGAACAATTCATAATTCAATTTTGTTTTCATTTCTGTGGTTAACTAAAAAAAAAAAAAATTCCTTGTACTAGATATAGAGATAAATCTTTAGTAATCTGCAACCCAAAAGACATTTTCTTAGAGTAAAATTTCAGTTTTTAAAGTTAAGACTTCTCAAATGGAGCTTCCTGGGCTTATGAGTATGTAGGAATGGGGGATTGGTCAGTGTAGGATGCTTGCCATGCATGCCCAAGGTCGTGGTCTCAACCCCCAGACCCCCAAGAGAGAATTTGTAATTTTTAAAAAGTCTAATATTAATTTTATTAAGTATTTCACTTTTAACTTACTACATTTTAGAATAATTTTAGTTAAGTCTGGAAGCAGTACGAGCTTAATAATTTATGGAACCAAATGTTCCATTTTGTGCTCATTTGGGCTAATGTCAATCCATATTGTGTTTAGAAAAATGTTTTACAACTAAAAATCTCCTATTCTGCCTTGGACTTGGGCTGCTTCAGAATATATAGCATTCTACACAGGTTCAGTGATGACTGTGGGGGACAGTCACACCCTGCCAGACCAGGCACAATTCCACCCCTCACGGGCAGGAGAAAGAGCAGTTCTGACCAGGGGCACAGGCCTAGGAGCAGTGATTCTCTATGGGGGCGCTGTCTCAGGTAGCAGTTGTGAGAAGAGGTGGGAACTTTCTGATTGTTAAAATGATGGAGTAGAGGGGGAAAGGCAGGTAGAGTGCCATTTGTTAGGGGTAAAAACATGTTTAAGTCTCCTTCAATGTTGGTGAGTTTCAAATACTGATTATGAAGAACTATCCCATGTCACAAACAATTTTTTTAGTATCTCACCAAACTTTCTAATTATCTAAGCTTCAAACCTAATTCCATTTGCTTTGGTGGTGATAGGGTCATACTTTCTATATTCAGTAAACTTCTAGGTGAAGTAACACAAAGTACAAACAAGGAAAAAATGTTCTTTGTTTTGTTGAATTTATAGAGTGGCCTTTAAGTAAAGGCCAGGGGGGCTGGGGATTTAGCTCAGCGGCATAAAGTGCCTGCCTTGCAAGCAGGCAGTCATGAGTTCAATCCCTGGTACCGATAAAAAGGATAAAGACAAAAAAAAAAAAAAAAAGAAGAAGAAGAAAAAGCCAGGGGTCGGGGATTTAGCTCAGCAGCATAAACACCTGCCTGGCAAACATGAGGTTGTGAGTTTGATTCCTCACAAACAAACAAAAAAAAGTTTTGGGGCCAGGGATTTAGCTTAGCGGCATAAGCACCTGCCTGGCAAGTGTGAGGTCATGAGCTTTATCCCTGGTACCAGGAAAAAAAAAAAAAAAAAGAAAACAAACAGACAAACAAAATCACAGAGACAGCATAGCACTGACTTTTGTGATATTCATCAGTTTTAGCCTACAATTGACCAGTCCCAATAATGGTGATTTCACAGACAGGTGAATGCACAGGACTTCTATATCACATCCTGTAGGACAGCTGTACACAAATATTTATAAAGCACATATAATTTATCTTATAAATTACTTCTCCTGCTTATTACAAGTAGAGCATTATGTTGCCTTTTTTTTTTTTTTTTTTTTTTTTTTTTTTTGTATTGGAAACTGATTTCAGGGCCTTGCATTTGCCAGACAGGTGTTTATGCTTCTGAGCTATATCCTGGGACCTGCTTTATTTATATATTTATTTATTAGTACTGGGGATTGAACTCACAACCTCATAGTAGCCAGATACGTGATTATGCCACTGAGCTAAATCCCTGACCCTAGCCCTACTTTTTAAAAAGTTCTTAACCAGGTGTGGTGGCACAAGCTGTAATCCTAGCATCTGAAAGGCTGAGGCAGAAGGATCACTGCAAGTTCAAGGTAATCCCATATCATGTAGTTCAAAGACAGTCGGAGCTCCATAGTGAGACCTTGGTGGAAAAAAAAATCCTGTATGTAGACTGCATCAACTACATTTTAGGGTTAACAAAGAGCTGTATGTTTGACAGCACTTGGAATCATTACTCTAAAAAACATGGTAAAGCAGCCCCCAAAATTGTGGCAGACAATGTATAATAGCAGGAATCATAGTAAAAATCATAAACCTGGTGAGACAGCACATGCCTATAATTCCAAATACTCAGAAGCTAAGGCAGTAAGATCACAAGTTTTGAGCCAGCCTGAGCAACTTAGCCCAAAATGACTAGCCTCAAAATGACAAGGGGTGGAGACATAGCTCAGTGTTAGAATAGTTGCCTAGCATATGTAAAGCCCTAGGTTCCATCCTTGGTACGGGGAAAAAAGCGAAAAGAAATCATGACAGTAGATCAGCTAAGTCACTCTAGGTTCAAGTATATGCACGACATTTTATTACTTTGGTTATTTTGGGAAGGCAAACTCCAAGCTTCCTTTTCTTCAACTGTAAAAATGGGTATAAGATTACCTACCTCAGTACTAATATACTGTGGATATATTAAAAATGTGAGTAATTCATGTGCATCAAGTAGAGCACTTTCTACTTTGCATCTGTCCACAGGATTCATTTTTGGGGTAAACTGATTTGTTAGGGTTAGCTCCAAATGACTGGCTGTGCTTAGTTTTGAAACTTACGACACATGTACCACACGCACTTACCAAAGTGGCCACACTGGTACAGTGGAATGCGCCTGAGGCGTGAGAAGTCCTAAATGTTACCATGTGTGAACCTCTTTAAGCTTCAGCTTTTTTTTTTTTTTGGTCTTTTTCCTTTTTATCAGTACCGGGGATCGAACTCACGACTGCCTGCTTGCATGGCAGGTGCTTATGCCGCTGAGCTAAATCTCCAGCCCCCATGCTTCAGCTTTTTAAAACAGGAAAAGAGTGCATGCTTTAAAGAGTCTCTTTGAGTTCTGCATCAACTAATCAATATGAGTGCTTAGCATAGTGCCTAGTATAGAATAAGTATTTAGAAAAATGTTGGCCTCAGGCTGGGGATTTAGCTCAGGCGGCATAAGCGCCTGCCTTGCAAGAGCGTGTCGTGAGTTTGATCCCCGGTACCAATTAAAAAAAAAAAAAAAAGAAAAATGTTGGCCTATCATTGTTCTCAGATAATTGGGAATGACATGAAAATGATAAAGTGCTCCCCAAACTAAAGTCATTTTCACTTACTTAGCACTTGTACTATTATATAATTAACCTTTTGGAGGAGGGGGAATGGTATTGAGAATTGAACCTACAGTCTAGGTTCAATTCCTTGTACAGGAAAAGAAAAAAGAACAGGGAATATGAGAGAAAGCTCATTCAGGCAGTGACATCCCCAATACTTTTCAAAAATTTGAGACAGGTCCATTATGTTGCTAAATTGCTCAGGCCGCTTCAAGCTTGTTTTCCTCCTACCTCAGCCTCCCTGAGGGCTGAAATTACAGGCATGTGCCACTATGATTGACTTAACATTTTTACATATCGACTTTTCTTATATGTTACTTTTTAATGTAAAGTAATCTTTAAATTACCAGCAAGTGGAAATCTAGTATTATCTGCCATTTTTGGGGGGGGCATCGGGAATAGAACACAGGATCTCACACTCATTGGAGCTATATCCCCAGCTGAAAAGAAAGTAATTTTTATTTATTTATTTTATTTTTTTTGTCTTTTTCGTTTTTATCGGTACCAGGGATCAAACTCACGACTGCCTGCTTGCAAGGCAGGCGCTTACGCCCCTGAGCTAAATCCCCAGCTCCAAGAAAGTAATTTTTCACAAGATACTGTCACATGTGGAAACTTCTAAACTTGATGCTTGCTCTCTTTATTACAATGAGAGATGCATAAGTTAACAATAGGTGTTTAAAAGATTGTTACCTATTTCATTATAGAGGAGCATGAATCTAGATACTCCAAAATCATCTCAAATGCCTGTCTCCGCGGATACATACTGGAAGAAAGCACATAAGAAGGAAGTTGGTTCCACCTCAGATGGGGAAATCCTGGAATTTCTGAGGCAGCTGTAGTTTGCAGAGCACTGTTTCTGTGCGTCTCCGCTGCCAAGTAGATGATCTGGTTGTGTGGATTATCATGTCCACGTGACTGGATGTAGCAAAGGCTAACAGCCCATAACAACCATTCTGCCTGACCACATGGCGGGACGGGACAATCCCGACAACCTTACCGAGGGTTGGCGACCAGCCTCCTATTAGCAAAGGGTTCTTTTTTTCTCCGTTAAGCACTTCCCTGGTCTCAGGCCCCGTTTTAAGGGTTTCACAGACACCACCTAATTCAGTCCCACGCTTGTTCTGTGTGATGGGCACTGTTACTATCCTTTATAGAAGACAAGAAGAAACAGAGGAAGCGGCCGAGGTCACCCTGCCAGCAAGGGCGCGAGATCTCGGCTGACAAAAGCCCTGCACTTTACTGCCCAGAGCCGCAGGGTGAGGTCGGTCAGGTGGAGAAGGGAGCTGACCTGTCAGACACTTGTTCCTGGGTGAGCTTCTTGTCGCTCTGCAACAGAATGGACACGTAGTGGCGGATCATGCCTACGAAGAAAGTGATGATCACGATAGGAAGGACCACCCAGAGGCGGATGTTGGAGTCCAGCAATAGCTCTGGCCCCGCCATCTTCGCTGAGAGCAGGTTGCCGGCCGCTGGGAGTGCAGTTTTCCTCCGATTCCGCTCCGGGGCCTTCTCCCTCTGGTCTGGAAGGCCAACCCCGGCCCTAGAGCAACCGGAGTCCTGAAGTACCCGATTCCAGCTGGGACGCCGGGCGCCGACTTCCGGCGCGCGAGCGTGACGTCATGAACACGCGTGGCGTCACAACGGCGTCTGTCGGGCGGGAAAGTAGAAAAACTGAGACGGGGGACGTTTTCTGTCTGGTGAGAGAAGTGATTTTGGTGTCTCCAAGCTTTGCGTCCCTGCAGTCTCCGGGCTCAGGCCTAGCGTGGTCTTTCCCACCGAGGCTCTGGGCCCTGAACCTCGGCTTCCTTATCTGGCTATCGTCTAGGTACTGTTTTTTGTTGTTAAAAAGGCGAACCGAGGCGGGCGTTTAGCCAGGCGTGGGGGTTTGAGCGCCTATCATCTCAGCGCTCCGCGCGGCTGAAGCGGAAGGATCGAATTGGAGGCCAGTTTGGGTAATTAGGCAACCTGGCTAAATAAAAAATAATTTTTATGTCTTAAAAAATAAAATGTTGCACCGTGGGGGTTGGGAGGATGAAGGCCTTGGTTTTGCGAGAAGGAAGGAGAGCAACGCCTGTAATCTCTGTATTTGGGGGGCTGAGGCCGGAGAATCTCTGCAACTTCAAGGCCAGTCTCAATTACATAGTGAAATATTGTCTCAAAAATAATTATTTTTGTTTAAAAATGAAAAGCAAGATGAAGTTACACGTGTTGAGAAGTCAGATCCCCTGATTCTGACTTGCCTTAGTTTTTACGTGTGCAAAATGGCTGACAGTGTTTACACTCATTAAACAAGGCACGGTGCTGTGTACATTATAACGTAGCCTATAAGGGACCTATGAGTGTTGAGCCGAGTTTGGTGGTATGTGTCTGTAATTCCAGCACTGTGGAGGGTGAGACAAGAGAATGGCACTTTCAAGCCCAAGGTAGAACTTAGCTTAGGGAGATCCTGTCTTCAGATAAAAAGGACTGAAGATGTTGCTCAGTGTGAAGGCCCAAAGTCAGTGATGGCGAACCTTTCAGAGCTTCAGTGACACTGCAGCACTGCCCTAGGCTCAATCCCCATTACAGGAAGAAAAGAAAAGAAAGTCGGTTTTGGTGGTGGTTAAAAGTAAGGTTTCTGGAGCCAAACTGCCGCTCTTAGAATCTCCTCTGCCACTGATGACAAAACTAACAGCGGTACCTACTAGAAATGTTTCATGAGGACTAAATGTTAACTATGAACCACTAAGGGCAGTTTTTGTTAGCTGTCAGTGTTTTACCTGGTCTGAAGCCATTCCTTTTTATTTATTTTTTATTAATGCTTATTTTTGCTATGTAGTTCAAACTGTTCATCAACTCCAGACTGGCCTCAATCTTGAGATTCAGCCTTCTAAGTATTGAGATTACAGGCATGTGCCATGCCTGGTTGCTAGCCATTCTTTTTTTTTTTTTTTTGTCTTTTTCGTTTTTATCGGTACCAGGGATCGAACTCACGACTGCCTGCTGGCAAGGCAGGTGCTTATGCCGCTGAGCTAAATCCCCAGCCCCTTGCTAGCCATTCTTACTCGGTGAATACTGTATTCTCAATTTTCCTTAAGCATGATTCTGGTCACCTGTAATCTCAGGTACCTGGGAGAAGATTACAAATTCAAAGCCAGGCTGAATTGCAAAACATTGTCTCAAAATTTAAAAAAACTCCCTGGTACTACAAACAAAAAGAAATTTGTTTTTCTTTATGCTAGGTATTGTGCTGGGACAGAGAACAGTGATGTAAATAAGACTGGCTTCTTGTCAAGGAGCTCTGCAGTATGGGCTTGTAGGTAGACTCTGGACAGGGAAGCTGGAATAGCAGACTTCCTTTGTTGGCTGTACTGGAGGAACACTAACTCTTTAAGGATGAGCAGAAATTTCTGGGCAGCCAAGAACATTTCAGGTGAAAATGCTTGTGCAAAGACAGTGAAACCTGGAAGGTTCTGGTACCATGTAGTAGTTCAGGCTGTCCATGTTTGTGCGGTCATTTCTGACTGTAGACTCTCTCCTACCTATTTCAGTAAGTTTCTTCCCACACGTGTACTGGTAGAGTCCTGTTTTGGCACTCAGGTCTCTTGTTTAAAAATGAGTTTCTGAAGCTGGGCATGGTGGTGCTTAACCTGTAATCCCAGCACTTGGGAGGATAGGGCAGCAAGATCACTGAGTTTGAGGCCAGCTTCTGCTACGTGGTGAACTCAAGGCCAGCCTGCACTATACAGTAAGACCTTGTCTCAAGAAAAACAAAACAAAACACTTTCTCTGATTATAAGGAAGCTAGATGGCAGAGGCTTTGAGATGGGAAGGAAGGGGACCAAGGTAACGGGGAGGAAAGAAAGAGAAGATAAAGGCATTGAAAATGATCGAGATGTTATATGCATGATGAACTCTGCAAAGCATTCTAAAAAACAAGAAAAGTTAAATTCCATATTACAAACAAGCACTAAAGTGATTTTTGGGTTGAGGGTGTAATACTGTGTTAGAGTATTTGCTTAGCGTGTTACAAGGCCCTAGGTTCAATCCCTGGTGCCACCAGAATAAATTAAAATAAAATAACATGAAATATAAAATTTTCTTTTAAAAAGTCTCTATGAACGTTTGTTCCTCCTTTTCTTCACCAGTAGACCTGTACTTTACTGTCACTTATACAACTGAAGTTAGATATGTTGAGTATTTAATATAATATGATCCCTTAGAGCAAGAATCATGTCTTTTTTGCCCCAGCACCTGTCACAGGCGTTGGTATGTATTGAATTAGTTTAAGAAAAGTGAATTGGAGCTGTGTGATACCAGGTCTTGAACCTCAGGTGAAGAACTATTTTTTAACTTAGCAACAGGGCTGTAGTTTTGTAAAGAGACAACAAGGTAAACAGTCCTTCAGAGGTAGTGGGTGGGGGTTGGGGATTTAGCTCAGTGGCATAAGTGCCTGCCTTGCAAGCAGGCAGTCTTGGGTTTGATCCTTGGTACCGGTAAAAAGGAAAAAGACAAAAAAAAAAAAAAAAAAAAAAGGTAGTGGGTATTGGCTAAATACAGGCATGAACAACACCTGGATTTAAATAGCATTAATATAAAGGTTAAAATACTTAGAACTCAGAAGGCTGAGACAGGAGGATTGCTAAGAGTTGCAGGCTAGCTTAAACTACATAGCAAGATTCTGCCTCAAAAAAAAAAAAGAAAGAAAGAAAGAAAGAGAAAACCACTAAAAACCAAAACTTTTTTTTGTTTTCGTTGTTTTTGTCCTCTGACACAGGGTCTTGCCATGTAGTTCAGGCTGGCTTGGGCTCACTTTGTAGCCCAGGCTGGCCTCAAACTCTCAGTGATCATCCTGCCTCAGCCTCCAACTGCTGGGATTACAGGTGTGTGCCACCATGCCTGATCAAAAACTTTGGTTTTTGCATAGAACAGTTTTCCTCAGCCATAGCTTCAGTTCTTCAGCATTTAGCTTCTAGAAGTAAACTTCAGTGTTCTCATTTTGCTCTAGGAAGTAAAGTATAGAAGACTTTGATCAACATGGTTTCCAAAAGAAGGCTGTCAAAATCTGAGGATAAAGAGACATCCACAGGAGAGGCCTCCAGTAAGTATCTGGCCATTTAGTGTTTTAATTTTCTGTACGGTAGCAAATGTATGAGACACTTGAAAGAGATGTAAAGTTCCTACCCTACAAACTGAAAGTCATCAGTGATGAACACTAGAGCACAAGGATCCAGAGTCAGGAGGCTCAGGAATGCGTTTTGCCTCTTAATTCCACATCCAACCTTGCTGAAGTCTTTAAGCCTTGGTGACCACATCCAGCAAAACCTGTCTTTAGACTTGTGTGAGGACACAGAAATAGAATCTACCTTTGAAGGAGACTTCTGTTCTCTCTTTGTATCTTACAAAAAAAAGGTTGACTCAGGTAAGTGCTGGGCATGGGATATGCAAAGGAAGGCCGTTTCAGAGCAAGCACGCCACAGGCAGACGGCTTGGACTTCCTGATGAGACTGAGGATGGCCAGGACCCCAGCAGCCCTGAGAAGCATCCACAGTCTTTTCATTTGTCACACACATTATTCATGTTACTGTAGTTTTCTGTTAGTGTTTGAAGAATTATTTTTTTTACAAGGTATAGGAGTTTAGGTACTGGTACAACTGATGTTGATGAATGATTAAAATAATTGAGGGTGATTAAAATGTCAAGGCTAAAGCTCTTTTGAAAGACTTGATTTATGAAAGGAAATTTTGAGGTTCTAAAAATACATTAGTAAAAGGATTATAGAATATAGAGAAATTGATAGAAAATTTGAAGAGGAATGATTTAGGAGGTTGCTAAATATAATTTGATACTTTGTTCTCCAATGGGAAGGAGATATTTAAATTGAGGAGAGTGAGTTTAAAGGAACTTTGGCTTTCCTGGCAAGGAAAAAGCAGGCTGGATGTGGTGAAGCACACCAGTGTTCCCACCACTTGGGAGGCTGATGCAGGAGGATCTCTGCAGGTATGTACTGAGTTTAATACCAGCCTGGACTATATATTAAGACACCATCTTATATTCTGTATATTTTTTTCCCCCTGAAATTCATTTTATTTTAAGGAGAAAAAGAAAAAAAGCTAAAACAATTTGAAAACATGTCCATTAGGGGGCAACAGTGGTACATACGTTGCTCATTGTCATCCTCAAATCATTCACTAGAGCACAAGACATCTGTCTGAACAATACCAGTACAAATCTTTCTCTTCAGTGAACTCAGAGAAATCAGTAATATAACTATCTTAACTGTTTTCTATATACATATGTATATATACATATAGGTACTCACACAATGCGATATTCACACGAATGCCTTATTTATTTATTTATTTTTGGCTTTTTCGTTTTTATTGGTACTGGGGAGCTAAATCCCCAGCCCCGAGTGCCTTATTTATTTATTTATTTATTTATGTCTTTATCCTTTTTATCGGTACCCGGGATCGAACTCACGACTGCCTGCTTGCAAGGCAGGTGCTTATGCCACTGAGCTAAATCCCCAGCCCCAAGTGCCTTATTTATTTCACTGCGCATGGTCTCAAGTTGTATCCATTTATCTTTAAAATCTCCAGTTTATCCTTCCATAGGCTGGGTAGTAGTCTATTATATAAAAATACTGCATCTTTTTTTTCCATTTCTCAGTTGATGGGCATTTAGGTTGTTTCCAAGTTCTGACTGTTACAAATTGTACTGCTATAAACATGGGTGCACATACATTGCTGTGGTACAATGTCTTTAATTCTTTTGGGAAGATACTTTGAGGGGAAGAGTTGGGTCGAATGAGACCGCCAATCCTAGTTTTTTGAGGAATCTCCACACTACAGTGGTTGTACCAGTCTGCATTCCCACCAACAATGGAGAAGGGTTCCTTTTGTTCTACAACCCCTCCAGTATTTGTTATTGCTTGACTTCTTGATAATACCCATCCTTTCTGGGATGAGGTGGAATCTTAGTGTGGTTTTAATTTGCATCTGTTGAATGACCAGTTATGTTGAACATTTTTTCACATATTTATTTGCTGTTCATATTTTCTTGATCTAAGAAGTATGTATTCATCTTAGATGCCCATTTTTGGATTGGATCTTTAAGTCTGGGAGGAATAATTTTTCTGAGTTCTTTTTATGTTCTTGATAGTAATCATTTGTCTGAGGAACAGGTCCCAAATACTTTCTCCCCATTGTCGGTTGAGTGAGATAGCATCTTTTTAAAAAATGGAAAGGAAAAAGCAGAATTGCATTATTCAGGGAAAAAAGTAGATTCCTTTTTTAGCTTTAAGTCTCTGTGTTTGTGGTTATTATTTGGCACTGGAATTGAACCCAGGGCCTTCACACTGTGCTATACCTCCCTAGTCCTTTTTTTTATTTTTTATTTTGGTATTGGGGATCAAACTCATGACCTTGTGCTTGCCAGGCAGGCGCTTATGCTGCTGAGCTAAATCCCTGGTTATTTTATATTTCTTTATTAAGCCACTAAGATGCCAGGCTGAGCTTCAGTTTGCAGCTCTCCTGACTCAGAGTGATGGGGGTCACAGGTATGTGCCACTACACCCAATTTTTGTTTTGTTTTTTGGTACCAGGAATCAAACTCACAACCTCATGCTTGCCAGGCAAGCACTTATACCACTGAGCTAAATCCCTAGTCCCTATTAAACCCAATTTTTATGGATTGAAAGCCTTATGATGAAACCAGTCTGGGCTTTGTACTCAAAGATATAATGCAGAAAAACCTATTCCATTATATTTTCCATTCTATTCTGTTTTGTTTGAGACAGGGTTTCACTATGTAGTTCATACTGGCCTCAAACTCACAGTGGTCCTCCTACCTCAGCCTCCCAAAAATGGGAATTAAAATGTGTACCATCATGCTGATTTATTTTTAAGATTTTGACTTAGTAGTTCTGGAATATGTGTTTTTGCTTGTATACCTGTTTGTTTTGGGGGTTATAAAAAGATCTTTCTATGTATTCGATTGGCCTTGAACTGAGTGTTGTGTAGGCTGGCTTTTAACTTTAAGGTGATCCTCTTGCCTCAGCTTGCTGAACTCTGGGATTTTACATGTCTGCTGCTAAGCCTGGCGGGAATATGCTCGTTCGTTCGTTCTTTCTTTCTTTCTTTCTTTCTTTCTTTCTTTCTTTCTTTCTTTTCTGTGCTAGGAATCGAACTCAGGACCTTGTACTTGACAGGCAGATGTTATTTTGGTTTTTTGAGACAGGGTCTTGCTGTGTAGTTTAGGCTGGCCTTGAACTCGTCGTGTAAACAGGCTGGCCTCAAAGTCAGAGAGCTCCTGCCTCAGCCTCCCAAGTGCTGGGATTACAGTGTTAGAGTATTCTGGCGCAATAGAGAAGCAAAAAGTACAAAATGAACAGGTTTATTAAGGACATGGAAAGTAACAACCCGTGGTGGTTGGGCTAACTCCGGCAACCGGATACCGAGAGGCAGAGGGTTAAATAACCTCTGATTAAAGTGGCACATGGGGCAGATATTGACGATATGTGAGGAACTGATTGGAATTGTCCTTGCCTGCGAACAGGGAGGGGAGTTGCAATTAGGCCTGAAGAAGAAGCAGGAAGTGGTAAGTGTTCCCACTTTGGCCTTCCGCCATGTTAGCCCACCGCCATAATTGCACGGTAATTTATACTAGGGCAAGAACTTTTCATACAGGTGTGTGCTTTTGGAATATGCATTTTTAGTGACTGCAATGTAGTGGCTTGCAGACAGCAACCTGAGAGACAGTGCTTTAGATCTGGGAAGGAAACATTTTTGTGGGTATTCTCATTACAAGTGGCACATTGAAAATTCAACAACTCAGGAAAATAATTTTATTTGTTGATTGTTTTATTTGTCTGTTGTTTATATGTAAGCTACTATTACCATTTTTAGATATAGTTTCACTCCAGCCTCAAATTAATAAAATTCTTGGAGAATATATTCATTTTTCTTTCAGTTACTATTCCTGGAGTTTTACATTTTAATCTTTACTTCTGTTGATATTTTGGAAAATCTTGTCATTTTCAGAGACCAAGAAGCAACAGCTTTCCAAAAAGATAAAGAAATCTCATGCTTCTAATGAAGTTGAAGAAAACGTCTTTGTCAAGCTTCTTAAAACATCAGGACTTATTCTTAAAACTGGAGAGAATCAGAATCAGCTAGGTAACTTTTAACCTAAATTTATCTTTTAGGTTTAGAGAAAAGATTTAGGCCAAGTGCTGGGTCTCCTAACTAAATAGGCAGTGAAGATTTAAAATGACCCATCAGGGCTGGAAGCGCCTGATACGTTGGCATACACCTGCAGTCCCAGTACTCTGGAAAAGTAAGAAAAGATTGCAAATTTGAGCCCAGTTGGGGCAGCTGGAGACCCTGCTTCAAAACTTCAAAAGGCGGGAGGCTGGAGACACAGCTCAGTGCAGAGGCCTTTGATTTGCTCCCCAGCACTGCCAAGAGGGAAAAAAAAAAAAAAAAAAACCAGTTTGGACTGGGGATGTTGCTCAGTGGTTGAGATTGCCTAAATTATATGAAGCCTTGGGTTTGACCCCCAAGCACTGCCAAAAAAGAAAGAAAAAGCGAAACCAAACTTGTCTTTGTACCTGGTCCCTGTGGCTCACATCTCTGATCCCAGCTATTCAAAAAGCTGAGGCAAGAGCATTGCAAGTTTGAGGTGAACCTGAGCAACTTAGTGAAACCCCGTGTCTAAATAAGAAGTAGAAAGATTGCTAGATTCAATCTGTAGTACTGAAAAGAAGAAAAAGAGGATCTTGTGTTGTGAGACATAAGTAAAATTTCTTGTAGAGACTATTGTTGTAGTCTTAGTCCTGGTTAATGCATGTTAAATGAAGTGCTCCTAACCTATATTTTTTAGGGAAAAAAAGAGAGCATAGTTGTATTCCTTTGTGTTGCATTGTGAAAAAAAGTTCATGCCCAGGGAGTAACTAGATATATGTCAGAATAATTTCAAAAGAAAATGTGGAAAACTTTATGAGGCCAGAAATTACTCTGCTAAGTTATGATAATTTTTTTTTCCCTTTTCATACAGTACTCAGGACTAACCCCAGAATCTTATACATGCTATTCAAGTTCTCTGCCCCCGAACTGTATCTCCAGCCAATTTTATTTTATACTTACATTATTTTATTTTATTCACTTCTTTCTTTGTTTTTTGTTTATTCAGACAGGGTTTTACTATGTAGTTCAGGCTGGACTAGAACTAGGAATCTTCCTACCTCAGACTTCTCAGTGCTGGCCACTGTGCTTGGCAAGATTTTTGTTTTTTTTGTACTGGAGATGGAACTCATGGTCTCTTGCTCACCAAGGAGGCACTTATGCTGCTGAGCTAAACCCCCAGGTCCCACTTGACAAGTTTTTGATTTTTAAGTTTCAGGCAGAGCATTGCTAAGTAGCCTAGCTAGTCTCAAAGTTGTGATTCTCTTGCTTCAGCTACTTGAGTAGCTGGGATTGGAGGCATATATTCTCAAATCTGGCTGTCAGATCTTTCTTAGCAAACTTAATTGCTATCCTCCATCAAAGTTACATCTTTGCAGCTACTCAGAGGGCTAAAGTAGGAATGTTGCAAGTTTGAGCCCAACATAAGCAATTTAGTGAGATCTTGTCTCAGAATAAAAAAATAAAAAGGCTGATTATAGCTCACTGCGTAGGTCTTGCTTTTAATCCCTAGAGCTGGGGGCAAAAGCTAAGGTTTTTTTACTGTGTGTTTACAAGTTTTCACTCTGAAATGAGGTTGGAAATATTTGTAGTGCTTTCCTCCGACAGAGGGAAGACAGTGGTATTGGGAGATTTATAGACCATGGTGACTGGCTGTCCTTCTTTCCTCCTAGTTGTGGATCAAATAGTTTTCCAAAAGAAGCTCTTTCAGTCCCTGAAGAAACACCCTTCTTACCCTAAAGTATGTATTTCCCTCGTGGTATTCTTGCTTTTGTTACCAGCATTTTGAGATGAGGAATTTAAAGACACTGGTATATAGTTGAGTGGGCTAAAATGATTTTTAGCTGACAGGAAATGTTAAGCCAAAACTCCTACTATTCTGTTTTCAAATCTCCCTACTAAGGTAATAGAGGAATTTGTCAGTGGCCTGGAGTCTCACATTGAAGACCATGACACCTTCAGGAACTGCCTCCTGCCTTGTGAACGTCTGCAGGATGAGGAGTTGAGGTGTGAGGGGAGGTGAGATGTCCTTGGGTTTTAGTCTGTTATGGTGACCATACTAGGGTAGGCAGAGGCAGATGTTTACTTTTGAATTATGATTCTCTTTGCTAAGACTTGAGGCCTCATCTTGAAATTATTAAATTTATCACTATAAGGTTAGAAACTAGAATGTTTTATAGAATGTGTCTTACTTGTGTTGATATAATTTTGAATCTGCTTTAGTAAGAGTTATCTTTTGGTCTGCTTTTTCATCTAACAAGATTATATTTTAATGCTTAAAGATTTTATATTTTACCAGTTTTTGTGGCAAATGATTAAAAACATTAAAAAGTGACAAGGTGGAAACAAATACCTCTTCTTTACAGCACGGGCACATCTTACTCTAAAAGCCTCATTAAACTGCTGCTGGGGATTGACATATTACAGGTGAGACTATCATTTTTCCTGTGAACAATTGATAGAGGTAATGTGTAGTGCCCAGTTTTAAGTGACTGGAGTTCAGGGTAGAGTGAGAATAGTTGGAAGTTGAGGCTTGCAAGAGCTTTGCCACAGTAGTCCTGTTGCTGCGATGAACCTGGCAGTTGATACCTATCCTGAGAGCCCTGTCCTTCTGAACATCCCATTTGTTCCCTCGGCATAGATTCTGCTTTGTTACAGCTGCATTGTCTGGGCTCTGAGAACCTTGTGATCAGGGTTATTTCCAATTTAGCTTTCCAGCTACTTATTTGATTTGATTTTGCTCCTTACCTTCTTCTTCTTTTGGAGTTGAGTGGATGATACATTGATGTAGTTTTAAAAATTTCAAATTGTACAAACACATGTACAGTGAACAATCTCCCCCTCAGACCATACTCCATTTTTTATCTTTTCCTTTTCACTGGAAATCTTGAAAGCTAGTGGTCTTTAAGTCTGTAGGTTCCTTTGTTCATGCTGGAAATTCTCTACTTTTGAAAACTACTTGATAATTTTTTAAAGTCTGCATTTCATAGATTAACAGTTACCATATTTAATAGTATTTTTACTGTCTGATTATTTTCATCTTGCCTTGAAAATCATTTTTTAATATTTCAAAAGACGTATGTCAGGAGCTTGTACAAAAAATATGGCAGTATTTGTGTGGATATCTTTACAATAGGATTATATAAATTATAGCAAGGTCTCTCCTCAAGAACTCAGGCTGGAGAAAATCTGGCTAATTATAAATTTCTACTGTGTATTTTATGAGACTGTCTCCTAACTCCTTATATCTTCTTTTTTAGCCTGCCATTATTAAAACCTTATTTGAAAAGTTGCCAGAATTTCTTTTTGTAAAGTAAGTAGATTTATTATGGAATGCTCACGATACCTAATTTATTATGGAATGCTTACAATAACCTAATGTACTGAATTTTCTCTGAAACGCTCATTCTGTCTGTTCTTGTTATAGATAGTGTCTTGCTTTGGAGTTCAGGATAATCTTGAATACATTATACAGTCCAGGCTGGCCTGGAACTCTTGACAATCCTGTTCTTTTTTGTTGTTTTCCTTTCACCCTCCCCCATTCTTTGTTCCCTTTCCCATTTGAATATTTTTGTCCTATTTGCCAGTTTCTGTTATATATCTGTCCTTATTTATCCTTTCTATTTCTCCCTCTAGAAAAACAATGTGACATTTAAACATGAGCATCCAATTTATTTCATTTAAGACTATGGACTCCGGAGCTGGGGATTTAGCTCAGCAGCATAAGTCCCTGCCTTGCAAGCAGGCAGTCGTGAGTTCGATCCCCGGTACCGGTAAAAATGAAAAAGACAAAAAAAAAAAAAAAAAAAAAAAAAAAAAGACAATGGACTCCAACTGGGTGTGTTGGCATGCATCTGTAAATCCCAGCACTTAGGAGGCTGAGGCAGGAGGTTTGCTGTGAGTTTGAGGCCAGCCTGAACTGCATACATAATAAAACCCTGTCTCAAAAAGACCACGACCCCCCCAAAAAAACTGGACTTGTTTTTCTTCCCTCCCCCTCCCTAGTTCCCTTTTCTTTTGAAAAGTTTCTATTTCACAGTGCCTTTTACAGTACCTTTTATATACTTCACTCTGTATTTACACTTACATACTTACATATTTACATACCAGAGAAAGGATGCAATATTTACACACGTGAGTCCAATTTCACTGAAGAGTATGTTCTCAAGGTGCATCCATTTACCTAACTATCTCAAGCTCATACTTTATAGCTGAGCAGTACTCAACTATAAAAAAAAAAAAAACACATCTTCTTTATCCATTCCTCGGTTGATGGGCATTTTTTGTTTCCAAGATTTGGCTATTACAGCTGTGCCAGTTAGTGTGGCTATACTATTTGTTATGATGTTTTTTAATTCTTTTGGAAAGATAGCTGGATTAAATGAGACTGCTAATTATACTTTTTTGAGGAATCTCCATAGTGATTTCCAAGAAATTCTTAAAAATGTTACAAATCAGTTAAGTCAAGAAAAAGAAGATAAACAAACATATGTAGGTATATCAATAGTGGATAAATCGAGGTGATAGTTATTGTTATTTTTCTTTGAAGTGTTTAGAACGTTGAAGATTCATTCTTTACAATCCATGTTGTAGCTGAGTGGTTTATGCTAGGTACAATCTGCCCCAAATCCTTTTCAGCAGTTAAGATTGGCTGCTGTAAGGTGGAGATACAGCTCAGTGACATGCTGCCTGCCTGACAAGTGCGAGCGCCTGAGTTGTATCCCTCATACCACAAAAAAAAAAGACTGGCTGCTGTGAGCAAGGCCTGAAACAGTCAGAAAAGAAGGTGGGGCTGACCTAAAAATGCAGACAGGAATTTGAGAGGAGGGCAGAGACTTCATTTTGGGGGAAATAATAATAACCATACCAATATTTATCTGTAAGTAGTTTTCAATACTTTCATGATCATAATTAAATTTGACCCTTTGTTTCTATAATTATATGCATGTCCTTTTTTTCCCCACACTTAGAACATTGTTGTAATAGTTTTTCCTTTTTAAATTCTGTTTGTCTTAGTCAGTGTTTTATAGTTTATTCATATTTTATTTTTAAAAAACATTAGCATTCTTTAAAAAGTTTACATTATTACTGAACTCTATCTGGCCTTGACTTCCTTTTCTTCTGAATCTTCTCAGGCTACAGCACTGCTAACAGTTCAGTGCATCTTTTTCCAGGCACCTTGTCTAACATGTAGAAGTTTATGTCTGCTGTGTCTGGTATCAGTTGTATCTAGCACAGTGTCAAATGCATAAATGTTGCTCAGTGAATGTTAATTGACCAGCTGAAATATTTTGTGCAGTAATGCTGCTTGTTGTTGTATTAGTTAAAACGGCCAAGTCCCTGGGTTGAGGTATGAGCACCTGCTTATCCTGTGGAAGGACCTTGGTTCAGTTCCCAGCATCAAAACCAAACAAACAAACAAATGAAAAGCAAGAAAAAAAAAAAAAACCTGGAGAAATAAAAAAGAAAAAGACTTAGCTCCTGGTCTTCTCATTCTTCACTCCAGAGTGAACAGTGATGGCATCAGCATGCCGCGACTTATTATCAGTCAGCTCAAATGGCTTGACAGAGTTGTGGACAGCAAGGTAGGTTTACGGGCTTCATCTATTACTTGGACTTAAAGAGTGTTTTCTGTACTTGATCCAATTTTTAAACAGGAGAGAGTCACATTTTTCCATCTAGCTATCAACATCCTGGCTTTTATAATTTTGAGAATCAAATGTATTTTACCCTTCAAATTTCTTCAAACAAATTTATCAAATTACAGAGATTAAATACAATTTGTCATATAAATTAAATACTTGGAAAAAATTCATTAGTCTTTCAAAGTGCAGTGATTGCTGTTTATTTGTCTTTTGTTGTTTTTGAGACAAGGTTTTACTACATATCAGGCTGGCCTTTATCTCACGATGTAGCCCAGGCTGGCTTCCAACTTGCAGTGATCTCCTGCCTCAACCTCCCTAGTAGTGAGATTATGGGCTGCATTTGTTTCTTCAAAGTGGTATGATTCTACACAGTCTTAGTTCACTGCCCATGTTTTAATTTGATACATAGGGAAGTTATAGCAAATTTTCAGCGTTAATGTGATTTGCTTCTTAAGCACCTTTGTAAAGTTGGATCTGTTCTGAGCCAAGGGCTTGAGCTCCATGTATTTTCAGGAGTTCTAATTTTGGCAGGCATTTTAAGATTAAGTCTTTGTTTGAAAGAACATGAGAGCCAGGCATGGTAGTACACACCTGTAATCCCAAAAGTTGGGAGGCTGAGGCAAGAGGATCGTAAGTTTAAGACCAGCCTCAGATATAAAGTAAGCTCAGGCCCTCCTGAACTGCAAAGTGAGACCCTGTCTCAAAAAAAAGAAAAGAGAAACCACATGAGAATTTGGAGTCTCGTCTTGTCTGGAATTTGGGGCCTGCTGCTTAACTGTGTGTCTTTGAGTAGGTCATCCCTATAGTTTAAGAATGAGATTATTCACACAAAGTCCATAGCTCTGTAGAGTATATGATTAATACTATTAGGTAATGTACTGTCCACCCTACTTTTTTCTATCTTCTGTATTATATGAAATTTTTGAGTCTGTTTGGTTCTTAATGTAGGTTTTTAGCTTGATGCTGTATTTGTCTCACTACCTGGAAAACAAGTCCAGCTCTGTGTGTTGCAGGAGACAGTGTTTTCTGCTCTGGGTAATGTGCTGACATCCTAATAATGTCTTCCCCTGCAGGACCTCACTGCCAAGGTCATGCAGCTGATTGGCATTGCTCCAGAGTGCTTGCAGCATGACTTCATCACCAGCCTTCCTGAGATCCTTGGGGACTCCCAGCATGCTGATGTGGGGCAAGAACTCAGGTGGGTAATTGTTGTGGAGCTTTGCCAGTGATGCTGCCAGGTGGAAACAGTATGGAGGTTCTTTGTGTGTGAAAAGAGCATGTACTTGCCTCCCATGAATAGACTGTGGGATTTGATGTGCATTTTGAGACAACAGGTTGATATTTGAATAGACCATCTGCTTTCCTTAAATGATATACCCAATAGGAAGGTAAGGTCTGGCTTAAGATTTCGCATATAATTTTGGTCTGTGGAGAACTGAACACAATCCCTTTCTTGCCTTAGTGTTTTCTGCAAGGGTTCCTGAGTCCTAACTGCACATTGCATCATTTGCAGAGCTTCTTAAACATCTGCATTCTGTGACGCCCTAGATGACTGATCATGATGCACATCCCTGCATCACATCTGTTCCTGAGAACCATTACTTACTGCCCTTACTCTCCACTCACGTGAAGAGTAATTAAGAAATTACGCCTGGGTTATAATTCCTGTCCTGTCTTTTTTTTTTTTTTTTTTTTGGATATTGGGAATTGAACTTGGGACCTTACGCTTGTCAGACAGGCGTTTATGCTGCCAGGCTATCTCCCTGGTCCTAATTTTTGTCTTAATGTAACCTTTTATTTGTTGTGAAACTGGTTGGAAAAATTCATTTACTTCCTTTTCAGTAGTTCTCTGCAGAGCTATCTCCATATATGTTGTCTTGGTTACTTTTCTCATTGCTGAGAAAAAAAACACTTGACACCGAAAGTTAAAGGAGGAGAGGTTTATTGTAACTGAAGGTTGATAAAGGTTTAGTTCACAGTCAGCTGGCTCCCAGGGAGGGTGGTGTGGCAGAGGAGAAACTTGTCTATGGCAGGGCAAGGAAGGCGGAAGGCAGCAGGCAGCAAGGGACCAGCAACAACAGCCCTCCTTTTGTCTCTTATATTGTCTCACCCAGAAGGGGCTGTGGTGTTATCCACTCTCAGCACTCTGCCAAACCAATCAGTGGACTAATTTAGTAATCACACACCCTTGATCCCATTACATACATAATCCCAGAATTACACACTCTAGATCCAGCCACCTCTGAAAAGCCCCACTTACAAGCATGAGGCTTTGGGGAGATGTCTCGACACAGACCATGACATACGTCTAGTAATTCTGGCTTTTGTGCTTATGGTCTGGATGCTCCCATCTAGATAAGCTGTGATGCCACTACTCACTCCTTGCCTGGTGACAGCTCGTCTTGTGTGGCTTTTTCTTAGAATCCATGACAAATCTATCACCATTGTGTGCTTCACATGCATCTGTCATACTTAGGCTTCATGTGATTGTTTTGAGTTTTTTTTCCTTTTCTTGAAAAGGCTATGCACCAGACTTGATGGTAGTGATTTCTCTATGGTGAGATGGAGAAGAGGTTCTCACTTTTCCTTTTTTCTAATGTATTTATGGGCTGCCTAGTGAGAAGATAGCTCAGAGCTTTTCTAGCATGTATAAGGCCATGAATTCAAGCCCAATAACACTGCAAACTGAATATGATGAACATATATTACTTTTTGTCATGAAGCTAATTCTTATTGAAGTTAGTCTAAATAGTAATTTAATGGGAATTCAGTATTATTGGCCTGTGTATCCACATATTCCATTCCTTGGGTTCAACCAACTACAGATCAAAAATAGAAAAAAACACTACATCCATGCTAACATGCAGACTTCTTTTCTTGTGCATTATTTCTTAAACAGTACAGTATAACAACTATTTATATAATATGTGCTTATACATATTAAGTGTTATAAATAATGCATTGGTGATTAACCTTGCATGAGGATATGTGTACAATGCTACTTTGTATAAGATGTGAGCTTCCATGAATTTTGTTTTCGTTTCTTTGCTAGTGGGGTCTGTGTTGACCAGTCTGGTCTGAAACTTATAGGCATAAGTGATCTCCCTGCTTCAGTCTCGTGAGTAACTACGATTATAGGTGTATACTATCATGCCTGGTTTCATCTGCAAATTTTGACATCCATGGGGGCATCCCAGAACCAGTTCACTGTAGACATATGAGTTACAGCTCTCTCTTCTCTTCCCATACTCTCATGAGTGGTTTTTCTCAGGTGTTCTGTCCACCACTGAATAACTTTTCTTTTTCCAATGCCCAGTGTCCTATTGGTGGAGAGTACTCAGCTCACTGTCCCTATCCTGGATGTCCTTTCCAGCCTCCAGCTTGACCCTGACTTCCTGTCTAAGGTAGGGAAGGTGCTGCTCTGCAGAAACAGGGCCAGCTTTCTGACTGGGGCACTGTGTCAGTTACTATTTTGGGAGAAGTCATGTGTACTGATCTGTGTTTTGAAAATCCACTGAGTTACATTTGATTTCTTGCTCTTTTCAGTGGACTTTCAGATGCTTACTGTTACTCATTTCCTATTCTGTCTCTTTTTTGGGTGATTTGGGGATTGAACCCAGGGGCACTACACTTTACCATCAGCTATATTCCCAGCTGTTTTTATTTTTAATTTTGAGATAAGGTCTGTTTAGGCTGCCCAGTGATGGTCAGACTTTAACCTCCTGTTTCAGCCTCTTCAGTAGCTAGGATTACAGATTTGCATCACCACATCTGGTCACTGGTCTGTTTTGGTTTGGGGGGTTTTTTTGGTTTTGTTTTGTTTTGAGACACAGTCTTGCTCTATATTCCAAGCTGGCTTCGAACTCAAGGAGATTCTCCTACATCAGCCTCCTAAATGCTAGGATTACAGGCACATGCCACCTTACCTGACCTGTATTTATGCAAAGTTTTTTTGTTTTTTTGTTTTTTTTTGGTGCCAGGGATTGAACTCATGGCCTTGTGTTTGCCAAGCAGTCACTTACACAGCTGAGCTAAACCCCCGGCCCCTATGCAAAGTATTTTAAAGAAAAGTTTTTATATTGCTTGATTATTATCCTCAATAGGAATAATACTGTGTTATGCCTTCATATAGCCAGTTGAAAATCGAGACTAAAATCTAGGATAATAACGCTTTTACTTTTATCATCTGTTTGTAAAGAAGCTTTGGCATTGACAATTGAAAGTTTGTAATTTGGGGAAAAACAGAAGATGTTTTTCTTTCTAAGTTTCAGGATTTTCTAGTTTTACCTAACAGTACTGGGTTGAGTAATGATAATACAAATTTAAAATTTTTGTGCTTTTTATTTTTAGGTCCGCCAGTTGGCAATGGGTAAGCTAGTTTCAATCAAACTGGATGATTTTCCTGTGATAATCAAGTTCATTCTTCATTCCATAACAGCCACTAATGCGTTTGAGGTATGCTGTTATTAACTGACTAGCCAGTGTAGTGGTGATTGCCTATAATTTCAGCAATTTGGGAGCCTAAGCAAGAGTATCACAGGTTCAAGCCCAGCCTGGACAGTTTAGCAACTTAGTGAAAACCTGTCTCAGAATTTAAAAAGGGTAGGGGCTGGGGATTTAGCTCAGCGCCATAAGCGCCTGCCTTATAAGCAGGCAGTCGTGAGTTTGATCCCCGGTACCGATAAAAAGGAAAAAGACAAAAAAAAAAAAAAAAAAGAATTTAAAAAGGGTTACTGATGTAGCTTACTGTGAAGATCCTGGGTTCAATCCCCATTACTACAACAAAAGCATTGGACTTACATAAAGATACATTAGGATAAATAATTTAAATTAGTAGGTGGAAGCTGTTCTTCTCCCTGAGTATCGTGGCATGTGCTGTAATCCCAGCACTTAGGAGGCTGAGGCATGAAGATTGCCATAAGTTTGAGGCCTGCCTGAACCTACATAGTGAGACCCTGTCTCAAAAAACCCAAAGCATGTGGGAAGAAGTGTTCTTCTCTGGCCCCAGACAATTAACAGTGTTGATTAATGCCGATAGCATTCTGGGAAAACTGATACTGTTAGTCAGATTGCTTATTCTGTATAAGCTGCTATAGGTTATAGTTGCTAATGCTGTAAAGTAGAGGGTTACATGGTGGTAGCATTGGGGGTATGATGTTATACTTGTGTTATTCTAATGACTCCATTTCAAAATGCTTGGACATTTCAGTTGGAAGTTTTAGTCTTTTCACGATTATTTTGGCTCTGTTGAGGAAATGAACTCTGCCTATCCACTAAGAATAGTAAAATACCTGGCTAATACTTTCTGTAGGTAATTTCTGAGCTTCGAAGAAAGTTGGATCTGCAGCATTTTATTTTTCCATCATTGTTACAAGCTTCACAGTTCACATTAAAAAGAAAAGGAGGCGCAAGGTATGAAAGTCTTGCTATCCTTTTTCTTGCATAATTGAGAAGAGTTTTTTAAAATTTATCCTAGAATCATGACACTTAGAGCTTAATACTTGCATTTACAAATAGTGATAGTAATAGTACATTCACATAGAATATAGTTTTTTTTTTTTTTTAAATCAGGTGTGTGTATGTGTGTGTGTGTGTGTGTGTGTGTGTGTGAGATCCCAGATTGATGTAGTATAAGCTTTTTAGCCGTTTTACTTGTGACTTGAGGTTGTGACTTGCTCCAGGATGCACAGCTAATAAGCAGGAACCCAGATATTGTGACTTCTTCTCTGATAAATAGAAGAAATAATTTTTCCCTTTCTTGCTACTTGCAGTTCTTCAGGAAGTCAAAATAGTAGCCATCCCGACTATGTTACCCTCATCTTTGATGTAATAAAGTCAGCTGTTAGATATGAGAAAGCCATATCAGAAGCCTGGGTTAAGGTAAGTTTTTTTTTTTTTTAATCGGTACCAGGGATTGAACTCATGACCGCCTGCTTACAAGGAAGGTTCTTATGCTGCTGAGCTAAATCCCCAGCCCCATGGATTAAGGTAAGTTAAGAGCTGGGTATGATGGTGCATACTAGTAACTCAGCATTCTCGAGGCTGACGTGGGAGGATTGAGAATTCAAGGTCATTAAGGGCTACAGCGTGAGACCTTTTCTCAAAACAAGAAAAAATTCATCCTTGAAATGTAGAGCATCAAGGAGGAAAGAGGTTGTCCGTCCATGACACAGGTGAGGTAGGTTAAGGTAGCCGGGAGTCAGTTCCAGCAGAGGTGATCCTGGTGACAGGCAGATGTGCTTTCCCCCTGCAGCGCAGGGCATGCCAGGGCCCTGGGGAGCTGGGACGTCATGTTGATGTGTCCTAATATTGCTTTGACATTTGTTTTTCCAGGCAATTGAAACTACTGTCTTGGGATCTGATCACTCGGTAATGTTCTTGCGCTCTGAGTTTAGGTAGTAGAGCCAGAGTAGTGACCGTGGTTAGGTTTCCGTCCTGCTCGTCTCCCTACCTGCTTCCTGTCTTCTGTGCCTCTGTAGCTACTCTAGTAAACACAACTACCAAGCAAGTTGAAGTGATGAGTAACTTACCAAATCTTCCACCCGTACCCATTCCTGTAAGAAAGGGAAGCCTGCTGTATCAGGAAGGGGACATGCACATTCTGGACATATACATTAAATTGCAATAGAGACACAGCACCTCCAGCCGCAGTGGGGTGCCTGCCTCACTGACTTTTCACCCCCGCAGAGCTGTTGGGATAGCCGTGCTCTGTGGCTTTACCTCACCTGTGTGGACCTGCCAGAGCGAATGAGCCTCACCACTGTTCAGCTGCTCTGTTTCTCTTACTTCACAAATAGGAGTTTTGAAGCCAAATTGGTCAAGTTGCTTTGTACTGATTAGTTCTTGCTAAGGATTTTTCTGTAGTTGGAGTCTGTTTTCTGGAATTTTTTTAGGTGGGCTATCAGATTGTTGGACTATCTTAAAAGCTTCTATGTTATGGAATGTAAAAAATGAAAAGAATATATTTTGTGGGGGAAAATAATCAGAATATATTGATTTTGTTTTTGTACAAAAATAAATTGGCTATCTGATTACCTTCATTTCTACTTTTACAGATTTGTAATCATTCTGTAAATATAATTTCACATACTTTCTTACTGGCTTCCCTTACCTTCTACTTCTGGAAATGGAAACCAGAGGCTTATATGTTATCAGCAAACACTGTTACCACTCTGTCAGCCCCATTGTCCGTGTCTTAATTTAAGTAAACTCAGTCTCAATGTAAGAAATAATGAGCTGGGGATGTAGTTCAGTGCAAAGGCTCTGGGTTCAATCCCTAGACCCACAAAAAATAGTCTTTACATGGCTCTCTATGGTTTCAAAACACAACCCTATCATAATTTAAACTCTTAATGAACATTTAGAGTTTTTCAGCTTTTTGCAATAGTAGGGAAAATATATGCTGGAGTTCTTATGTGATTTAATCTTTTGATAAATGTGAAGATGGTTAAAATAACTTTTATAATATCACTTCCATTTATATTTCAAGAAATACGAGTAATGAATGGTTGTAGTGCTTTATTTTTCTTGAAAGTATTTCTGGATTTTGTGTGGGGGGGTGATACAGGTAATCCCATAGGACTATGTTGAACAAATGAATCAGTTCTGTAATGGGAATACATTGAGAGTTACTGTTTTGTTGCGGAAAGTCTACTGATGTTTCTGTTCTCCTTTACATCCTTCTGACAGACTTTTGATGTGGTGATGCTTTTCATCATTTATAGTACCAGCCCTCAGACAAAGAAGTACATCGAGAAGGTGCTGAGAAGTAAGATTCGTTCAGGCTGCTTTCATCAGCAGCTGCTGGAGTCGACGTTCTGTGTCCACTTCATGGTATGGTCGAGCAGCAGCCCATGGCTGTAAAAGACAGGGCTGACTTTAACCTTTCCGGCCAGGTGGAAATACAGATAGTCCTTCTGCGAGCTGTTTTTGATAGGGAGCTCAGCGTGTTTTGAAGTCAGACACACAAGCTTAAATATCAAACTCTTCCGTAGCTTGGTAGAGGAGTTATGTTAGTTATGTTAGTGAACTAAACAAAGGCTGATTTCCACATTTTTTGCAAAAAAATTTATGGAATTGATTTGGGTGATGGAATCATGTCCTTCACATTGATTGTATCACCAGACTTTTTGGTTTTTATTGTGAAATGAGGTCTTACTGAGTTGCCAGGTTGCCCAAGCTGGGCTCAAACTCACCATCTCCTGCCTCAGCCCTTGAATGCTGTGGGGTCCGGCAGGCATCACCATACAGGTTCCATAGCACTTCTTAATTTCTTTCTTCATCTGCTTTTTCCCCCTCATTCCACGTTTTGATCTCTTTCCCATTTGAGAAACATCTATCTCTTTACTTCCTATTATCTATCTTGTATTTTGCTCTATTTGTAATTTTGGTTGCTAGAATAAAAGAACGAATGTGATATTTGAGCTGTGTGTCTGGCTTATTTCACTTAACGTGGTTTCAAGGTACATCCCGTTTTCCTACAAATGACTGAGTTTATCTTTCTTGAGGCAGAGTTTTAACTGCATTGTGCATAAATACCACCCTTTCTTTATCCAGTCATCTCTTGATGCTCATATATATAGGTTGCTCCCAAGATTTAACTATTACAGGCCAGGGAAATAGCTCAGTGGCACAGTGCCTGCCTGGCAAGTGCAAGGTCTTGAGAGCAGTTCCTGGATACCAAAAAGAAAAGGAAAAAAAAAAGAAATTTAGCTATTACAAACTGTGCTGCTGCCTGGCATTGTGGTACATGTCTACAGTCCCAGCACTTGGGAGGCTGAGACAAGAGCGTTGCAGTGGGTTTGTGGCCAGTCTGGGCTACATAGTGAGTTCAAGGCCAGCCTGAACATGACCCTATCTCAAAAAAACAAAAAACATAAAAACCTGTGCTGTTATAAACATGGATGTTCATGAATCACTACAGTATGATGTCTTTAACTCTTTCTGCAAAATACCTAGAAGAGAAAGACCTTGGTCAAATGGAATTTCTAGTTTTAGTTTTTAAGGAATCTCCATAGTAGTTGCACTAGTTTATATTCCCATCAACAATACAAAAGGTTCCTTTTTTGCCACAGCCTCTCCAGCAGTTTTTATTACTTGATTTCTTGGTAATGCCATTTTTTCTAGAATAAGATGGAATCTCTGTGTTCTGATTTATGTTTCTCTAAGATGTTGAGCATTCATGTATTAATTGGTCATTTGTACTTTTGAAAAGTGTCCATTTTACTTGTCCATTTTTTGATTGCATCTTTTATTTAGGAAGTTTTGGGTGTTTGTTTGTTTTTGAGTTTCTCATATATTCTAGATACTAACCCTCTGAGAAATTGCTGGCAAAAAGTGGTTCTACAGGCTGTCTGTTTACTCTGTTGGTTGTTTCATTTGGCTTTTTAATTTGATATGGGCTTATTGATTTTGGTACTATTTCTTATGTAATTGGAGTTCTGTTGAGCCTATGCCTGTGACTTCAAATATTGTGGCTATTTCATCTACCAACAGGTTAAGTGTTTCTGTTTTAACATTTAGTTCTTTAATCCATTTGATTATAGTCTTTAATCCATTTGATTATAGTTTAGTGCATGGTGAGAAATATGGGTTTAGATTCAATCTCCTGCATGTGGAAAACCAGTTTCCCCAGCACCATTTATTAAAGAAACTATTCTTCCACTAGTTTTTATTCTTTGTGTCCCCCTTGCAATATAGGGGATTGAGCCTACAGGTACTCTACTACTGGCTACTTTCTTAGTCCTATTTATTCTTTGTTTTGAGACAGTCTTGCTAAGTTGTTTTTGGTTTAGTTTTTGTTGTTTTGAGACAGTCTTGCTAAGTAGATCAGGTTGCCTTGAACTCAGTATGTTGCTCAGGTGACCACAAACTTGCAGTGATCCTTCTGCCTTAGCCTTCTGTGTCCTGGGATTATAAGTGTGCATACTGTGCTCACTCAAGGGCAGTTTTTATCTATTTGTGTAATTCCATTGATCCTGAGAGAAAATTCAGAATGATGAAGATTATTCTAAGTAAGATGAAGACCAAGATGCCATAAGAGTGTGCATGATGATCGCTTTAGAATCCTAGCACTGTGGGGGCTGATACAGGAATGTTCCCAAGTTCAAACTCAACCTGTAACTCTTAGGGACTTAATGAGACCTTGTCTCCAAAAAAAGGTCCTAGGGATGTAGCTCTACAAGAAGACCCTTATTTCAAACCCCAGTACCACAAGTGAATAGACAAATATTTAAAACGTTAAAACTAAAACACATCTCTAATATGCATAATAACTAAGCTTTTCCCACAGCTTGTGTTCTTTCTCCTCTAGGTTCTGGAGGATGTCTGTCCTTCTATTCTATTGGTGGCTCAGAATTTGTTTCACTCCCAAGAGCAGAGCATAACTTCATTTGCCAGTTTGCTCTACAAATACTCATTTAGGAGTTTTGACACTTACTGCCAGCAGGTATGTTGAAGTCCTTTATTTTTATGAGGAATGGAGAAATAGAAACACAATTTCGTGTAAGCTGTGATCCGATGTATATTTCTTGTTGATTGAAGGAACCTGAAGAGGAGAGAACACAAAACTGGAGCTTGGGAAACTTGGTTCTAGTCCCAACTTTAAAATGAGTAGACCAGCCTGGGGGATTGAACTCGGTGTTAAATGGGTCTAAAGTTAAGGTCTGAAGCCAGTCTGCTTCATTTAAACCTTGGAACACTGGGCTGGGTCATTAGGTGGTCTTCACAGTGCTGGAATGGCATTTAAATCTAGTTAAAAGTAGTCAACTTTTATTTGATCCTGGAGTTGTTCCTTCAAAAACATATAATAAAAAATAAATGAATAAGAAATGCTTGAGGCCTGTTCCCATGAAT
Source organism: Cavia porcellus (assembly GCF_034190915.1). Lineage (NCBI taxonomy): Eukaryota > Metazoa > Chordata > Mammalia > Rodentia > Caviidae > Cavia > Cavia porcellus. Next base: position 74,825,408 of record NW_026947498.1, read on the forward strand.
AGGGGACACAAAATTTAATAGTAAGTGTCTAGAGGGAGAAGGCTGTATTTGTAGAAAGTTACTGTAAAAATAAGGAATTATTATTAATGATGTTTAAATACACTTGAAGGGAACCTTGGCAAGTGAAGATTGATTGATTTTTTTTGAGTGTGGGAATCGATCCAGAGTCTTAAGCATAGGCAAGCATTCTGAGACTGAGTTCACCCCTAAATCCCAGCTGAGGAATTTATTAGTTTGGTGAAAACCCATCTCAAGGTGGTTGTGGGGGCTGTAGCTCAGTGCAGAAGCCCTGTGTTACTGCAATATGGTGATGTATGTCTGTATTTCTAGCACTCTGGGAAGTGGAGGGAGGATGATTACAAGTTTGAGTGGAAGCCAGGTGTAGTGACACATGCCTATAATCCCAGCATTTGGGAGACTGAGGCAAGAGGATTATTGTGAGTTCGAGGCCAGTCTGGGTTACAAAATGAGTTCCAAGCCAGGCTGAAGTGCATAAGGGAGACCATGTCTCTAAAAGACACCGAAAAAAAAAAAGGTTGAAAGGAGTCTGGGCATCTTGCTGCAAAGGTGTCCTGGGTTAATCCCCAGTACTACAAAAGAAAAGAAAAGAAAAACAGCAGTAGATACAGCTGACATTAAACATACGATTCTGTTACTGGACAGGAGCTTAAAGGGAAGCAGAAGTAGCATCTTAAAACCTTTTTGACTCTCAATGTCTTGGAGGTACTATCATGATCTCTTTTCTCTTATATGGGTAAAACAAAGAGGAAGACCACACCCAGAGGCAAATTCAGGTGGGTTTAGAGACTGTTCACTCACAACTTTTGGAAAGTAGATCAAGTGTGGATCATAGTGTGATTACACTGCAATCACCTGAGGCTTCCTGAATCCAGCATTACTGAAAACTACACAGTAGATGGTAGGATCAGGTGAGCTGTGAATTTAACAAGGTCATCACCCACAAGGCATCAGGGTGAACCTTTTTAGAATGATCTTGCCATGTTTTTGCTTTATGTTGCTCTGGTGAACCTTGTTCTTTCCTTGTGCAGGAAGTGGTTGGTGCCCTAGTGACCCACGTCTGCAGCGGGAATGAAGCTGAAGTTGATGCTGCATTATATGTCTTGCTTGAATTATCAGTACTAGACCCGTCTGCAATGAGGCTGAATGCCGCATTTGTGAAGGTATCTGTTGATTACACTGTCATATGCTGACTCATTTCCTTTGTCAAATATAGCAAAGTTATCTGTTGGTAATCTTTGTTTAGTTACTCCGTAACTGGTGCCTAGAAAGTGAAATGTAATAGGCAAGTACTATTTTAAAATGACTTGTTGGGGCTGGGGATATAGCTCTGCGGCACAAATGCTGCCTGGCAAGCACGAGATGGTGAGTTTGATCCTCAGTACCCTCCCTCCCCACCAAAAACACCTCACTGATTATGTACTACTTAATTCAGCAAACGTCTCTATTCCTAATGGTTGCCAAGCTCTGTCCTGGATGCTGTGGATATAAAGGTCAGTGTTTGCCTTTCCTGATAGACATACAAGCAAGTTATAAGACAGAATCTACTGAATTCTGTTATGAAGCAATGGGGCTGGGGATTTAGCTCAGTAGCTCAAGCATTTGCCTTGCAAGTGAGAGGACATGAGTTTGATCACCGGTAGCAAAAAAAAAGTACTATAGATACAACAGAGCAGGCATAATTCAGTTTGACCTGGAGGGCTGGAGAGTGTCAAAGTGGAAATCACATTTGAGCGTGTCATGAAAGATGGGAAGACCTTCTGACCGACAGTAGTTGAAAGGGAAGCTAAGTGATGCCTGAGGCCATGTGTGCCTGAGGAATGACAGCGGACTGGACAGAGTATATGTGGTTGCAAGTGGGGAGGCGAGACCGGGAGAAATGGAAACAGGGCTCTGTTGCAAAGGGTTGAAATCGAATTGAAGCCATTCTAAAGAGTGTCAATCTTATTTTTGTAGAAAATAGGGAGCAAGTGCAAGTTTCTATTAGGAGTTGATTTGATCAAATCTTGGTTCTGAGGCTGGTGAGTAGATTGGAGACTATAGATTGGCCTAAGAGAGTAAAGGCTGAAATTAGGCTCAAGGGGAAAGAGAGGGAATGATAACTTTATTTTTTAAAAAAATTTTTTTTCAAAGCCATTTTTTTCAAGGATAAAAGGAAAGAAAAATAAGAAAAACTGCAACAAAATTTCAAAACGTCAATTAGGGAGCAACAGTGATACATACATAGCACACCATGATCCCCAGATCATTCACCCAGAGCACAAGACATCTGCATTCAATTGTCCAAACAATACCAGCACAGTCTTTCTTTGGTGAACTCAGATAAATCAGTAGTATAACTATCTTAACTATTTTTATATACATATACATACACATATACATGTTTTTCTTTCAGCTTGTCATACTCACGAAACAATACACTGTTGACATGTGTCTTATTTGTTTCACTAGTGAGTATATTCTAAAGTTGCATCCATTTACCAATACAAGTGTACAATTTATCCTTTTTATGGCCGGATAGTACTCCTTTGTATAAAAATACATGTTTTGTTTCCATGCCTCAGTTGATAGGCATTTGGGTTGTTTCCAAGATCTGGCTATTATAAACTGTACTGCTATAAACATGGGGATATATATATATTATACATATATATATTACTGTGGTATGATGCTTTTAATTCTTTTGGGAAGATATTCAGAGGGGAACGGCTGAGTTGAATGGGACCTCCAACTCAATAATATCTTTAGAATCAGTATGGTTATCAAGAATATATTGTGATAACAAAGCGAACCGAGGTCCGAGTTTTCCATCTTAGGAACCTTGGTGATTTGCTGTACTATGTTGCGAGCTCAGGACTGCAGGTGAGGAGTGCATCTTTTGGAAGAGGCACAGTGAGTTCACTTTGGTGCCTGCACGTTGGATGGCTAGTAGATACCTGGAGATTCCAGTGTGGATCCCAGAGGGCACCTCCAGCTTGATGAGCATAACAGTGTGAGCTCAAGGGGGCAGCAGGTCCTGGGAGCTTGGGAGAGTGCCAATCCTCTGAGAACAGTAAGGGTAAGTGGCAGACCAGGCAAATGTCCACAGAAAGATAGGCTTAGAGTAACGTAAATCAGAAGGGTGTCAGATAGCAAAAACCCAGGTAGAAGAGTGCTTCTTACAGAGAAGCAGGGTGGTGGAGTGTTTAGATGGGGTCATGGTCATTAGCTTGGGCAATTAAAAGCTCACAGAGCCCTTACTACTGGGTCCTCAGACCTCCTTGGAAAAGTAGTGTACCTATTAATATATCCATGTTAGAGATGAGAAAGCTGAGGGGCTGCTCATGGTCCAAAAGGAATCCAGTGGTTCCTCAGTTCATGAATGCTTTTATTTTTGAGCGATTTGGTTCACAAACAGAAGCATTTGATAAAATTTTGTTTTGGTTGCAAGCTCTGCATTGGGTGATGAGCACAACAGCAGTGTCTTTCCCACACACAATACAAACATGGCCGTCTTTTCCAGAATTGTGGACCTGATGGATGGAGTTCATGAACCGCCGATGTACCACTGCAGTTTCCTTTTGATTCCTTCCAGATCTGCAGGGAAAGGATAGTTTATGGAGTAAAAGCTAGACAGGAAAGATACAGTGAGGAGTTGGTGTTATAGACAACTTCTGGTGGAATATTGTTCTCACTGAGGAGAAAAAGGCAGAGAAATGGAAAATCTACCAGGACGACTAAGCTGGAGATGGTTAGAGCCTAGGATTGTGGTGTAGGGGTTCAGGGGACCAGTGCTCAGGGTTTCGTTTTCCTGGCTCTGGGTTGGATCCTAGTCTCCGATAGACTTAGGCAGCTGCAAGAACCCTTTCCACTTGTGTACAGAATATCCAACCTTTATAGTCTGAGCAGGGCTTTTAGAGCTTAAGCTTTTGGAGAAGAGATAGATAAACACCTAGCTATCTAAGTGTGTATCTCATAAGAATTTTAATTTTTGTTTTGTTTTTAGGTACTGGTAATGAAATCAAGGCAGGGCCTGATATGTTAGGCAAACGTTTTACCATTAAGCCTCAGCTCAGGATTTTAATTTTTTGACTTAAAGAGAAAAACTGTTAGCTACCAACCTCATTGTTGACATTTTTTCTTATAGGGCCTTTTAGATTACTTGGATAATATGTCCCCTCAGCAAATCCGAAAACTCTTCCATATTCTCAGCACACTGGCATTTAGTGAACAGCATGAAGCCAGCAGCCACATCAAGGTAAGAGGCCTTGTGTTGAGAAAGAATCTTTCAAACCTCTTTACTCAGAATTTGCTAAACAAAATCACACTAGTCTGTGCAGTCAGAGTGCAGAGCCCTGGTCCCAACTTTTGCCCAGTCTTTGCTTACCACAAATATCGTGTGACTGTGTCCGTGGCTGGAGATACTAGGGTGTCAGGTTTTCTGCCCACACCATAGTCTGGTAGATAGTTAGGTTGTGATCAGCTAACTATGGCATTGAGTTGGAAAAACAGTCCCAATTCTGTACTGAGTCCTGTTGAGAAATAGAATTCCACAGGGCTTGCTTTCATTTGTAAGCACTGCTTACAGAAACCCAAGCAAAGAATTATAAGAGGAGGAGAGATTAGATTGGAATCACAACTCACAACTCTTTTTGTGCCTATCATGTTGCCTCAAACAGTAAATTCATACTAACTGGACTGTGCTTTTAACGATCAGCACTGATTTTACTTTAAAAAAAAAAAAAAAAAAAACCTCTTTAAAGCTAGGTAACACACATAAATGGAACAAATTTAAAATGTATAGAAGAGTACACAGTCAAAAATGATTTCTTATCCTTCTCATTTCTCTAGGCATCTGGTTTCTTTCCCTAGAGTTCATCAGTATTGCTAGTTTATAGCTTTTGTATGTTTTGAGCATTTACAAAAATTTGTATTTGCCTTTATACTGCTATTTCCCTCTCATTTGATGTCTTGTATGTTGTAGTTAGCAGGATACTTTGGAGGCTACTAATATGTTACTCATTTCATTTTTGAATTCTAGTAAAACATATATAACATAACTGTTTAATCATTTTTATTATCAGTTGTAAGGACATTTGCAATACATAAACTTATCACCATCCACTTTTATTTTTATTCTCCCAAACAGAAAATGCACCCAACCCAGGTGCGTACCCTCTACTTGTGATCCCAGCATTCTAGGAGGCTGAGGCAGGAGGAAGGGAAGGGAAGGGTAGGGGAAAGGGATGAAGCAAGCTTGTGCCTATTAGTCATTAATAATTGCAAGTTTCCCTTCCCATCAGCCATGGTAATCTATCTCTACTTTCATCTGTGATTTTGCCTAGTCTAGATACTTCATGTAAGCGGAATGGTGCAATATCTGTCCTTTTCTGTCAGCTTATTTCACATAACATACTGTGTTGTTTTGAGACAGGGTCTTGCTGTGTAGTCCAGCAGGAGAAAGTTCAGCTGTGTTGTGTGATGTAGGAGGTATGATCAAAAAATACATTGAATCTTTAAATTCTAAAATAGTTATTGTAGTAAAACACATTGCCATTAATCCTCCCCAAAATATCCCCCCCAATTGAAACACACTTAGCCCATTGCTCTTGGCAATGTGTCTTTTACTGTTGTAAGTCAGTTTTGTTTAGCTTAACATTGAATGTATGTATTTTTCAATCATCCCTTATATCTGAACTTCATACCTTGTAGTAGCTGACTAATCCTTACTTATGGGCTGCATTTTGTCCATTTGTTTGTCTTTCAATGGACATCTGGGTTGCTTCCGGATTCAGCACTGGCCATTTCAGTGCTATTGTGAACACTGGTGTACATGCACTGATTTGAGCCTATTTTCAGATCTTCTGGGTATGTATCTAGAAATGGAGTTGCTGGATCCTAGGTGATTCTGATTAACATTTTGAGGAACCACCAAAGTTATACATAGCAGCTCCCGCATTTTACATTTTCAGTCACAGGCACAGGGCTCCAGTCTCTCCACACTCTAGGCACTCACTGCAATTAATAGCTACCTTAGGCTGGACTTAGTGGCACATGCCTGTAATCCCAGCACTCAGGAGGCTGAGGCAACAGGGTGGATTACTGCAAATTCAAGGCTGTCCTGAGCTACGTAGTAAGTTCAAGGGTAGCCTAAACTCCATGATGAGACCCCGGCTTAAAAAAAAAGAGAGAGAAAAGAAAAGAAATTGGGTGTGGGACTGGGTGCGGAGGTACATACCTGTAATCATACCTAAAAACTGTGGAGAGTGAGGCAATAGGATCACAGTGAGTTAAAGATCAGCCTAGTCTACATAGTGAGGCTTTGCCTGAGACAGTAAAATAAAAAAGAAAGAAGTGCAAGGCCCAGGTTTGGTCCTTAGCACAAAAAGGGGACAGAGAGAGAGAGAGAGAGAGAGTGAGCGCAAAAACAAGAGCAAGCACTCGGAAGGAAGGACATTTCTATTCTTTATTTTATTTTATTTTATTTTGTCTTTTTAAGACAGGGTCCGCTGTGCAGTTCAGGCTGGCCTTGAGCTCACTTTGTAGTGTAGGCTGGTCTTGAACTCAAAACGATCCTCCTGCCTTCCGAGTGCTGGGATTACAGGCATGAACCGCCACACTCGGGTATTCTTTATTCTTTAGTTTCTTTTCTTGTTGTGGTATTGGAGATTTTTATACTATATGTCAAAGTACTAATCCCTTGTGATTTTCACATATTTTCTTCTATTCACTGCATTGTCTTTTCTGTTTAGTTTTTGGGGGTAGGGATGGTTTAATTCTCAGGATGAGTCTCACTGTGTATTCCAGGCTGCCCTTCAATTTGCTGTGTAGTCCAGGCAGTTGAGGATCCTCTGACCTCAGGCTCCTAGATTTTGGGACTATAGGCATACATCTCTATGCTCAGCTTCTATCTTTTTTTTTTTTTTTTTTTTTTTTCTGGTTTATGCTTTTTTTTTTTCCTCTGGTACCTGGGGATCAAACTCACGACCACGCTTATGCCTTTGAGCCAACCCTGGTTTATGCTTTTTTAAGGGGTTTTAGTTTTTGTTTTCTTTTGTTTCTTTTCTTCTTCTTTTCCTCCTCCTCCTCCTCCTCCTCCTCCTTCTTCTTCTTTTCTTTTCCTTCTTCTTTTCTTTTTCTTCTTTTTCTTCTTCTTTTTCTTTTCCTTTTTCTTTAGGACAGCATCTCCTTATGTAGTTCAGCCGGGCCTTGAACTCACCATGTAACCCTGGCTAGCCTTAAACTCAGCCTCCGAAATGCTGGGATATAGGGATTATAGGCATCATGCCCAGCTCCAGGTTTTTTTTTCCTTGATAGTGTGCTTTGATGTGCAAAAGTATTTAATTTTGATGGCATCCAGTTTATCTTTTTTTTTTTTTTCCCTGTATGGTTGGTACTTTTGATGTCATAGTTAAGAACGTATTACCAAGTCTAAGGACATGAATATGCTCCCTGTTTTCTACAAAATGAAAATTTGGGGACTTACATTTAGGTCTGTGATCCACTGTGAGTTAAGTTTTGGTGTTGCCTTTCTGGTGTAAGTTTATGGTTCAGCTTCATTGTTCTGGATGTGAATGTCCGGTTTCCATTGTACCATTTGTAGAGACACTGTGATTTTTCCACTGGTGGTCTTCATGTCCTTGTTGAAGAGCAGTTGACCATATATGTAAGGTTTATGTCTGCGCTATATTACATTCACCTGTTTATCTATCTGCCCAAGTCAAATAGATTAATTAGCTAAAAAATTAATTAATTAATTAATTAGGCAAAGCTATCCTGTGTTCAGGAATAGCTTTGCTTAATTAATTAATTAATTTTTTAGCTTTGCTTAATTTTTAGGTGTTTAACTTCTTTCACAGTGTTTATATAGAGTTTGACATATAAATCTTTTGCCTCCTAAATTTATTCCCGAGTATTCTGTTTCATTATTGTAGCTAAGCAGCCATCCACATTGAGTTACAATAGTTTTCATATCTTTACACAAAATAGTTTTCATATCTTTACACCACCACAAAAATAATAGCTGCTGTGAGCCAGGTGCTATTCTAGGGATTTTTCACAATCTCTCAACCTTCAAACAATCTTTCCCATCTTGTGGATGGGAAAATTGAGACTCAGAGAAACGAAGTACTGTATAGGAGGTCACAGTTGTAATTGAAAGAGCCCTTTCTCCTGGGGTTTCTTTTGGCTCTGGTGTCCATAGATTCTTTTGCTGTGCCATCCCAGATGCTTATTCTTCACCCGTTGTATTCTCACTGCAGGACGATATGCACCTAGTGATCCGGAAGCAGCTCTCAAGCTCCATAGTCAAATACAAACTCATTGGGATCATTGGCGCAGTTACCATGGCGGGCATCATGGCAGCAGACAGGTATGCGTGCAGAGTCTGGCTTTAGTGAAGCAGGATCAGTTAATGAAAATAAAATGTTACATTGTGAAGGCGTCCTTTTAACAGTAGATTTTAAACCTGTAAGAGAAGTGAGCAAATAGTTTGTGCTAACTTTTCCGTATTTCCTTCCAACTTGGACTTTATAGACCTTGTATGAGTTTTACAGTTGTGATTATAGTCATTGTAGTGTAATGGTTAAAAAGTAGGAGTTGCCCAGAGGTGCAGTCTTTGAAGGCTTTCCACAGAAGAGCACCTTAATCCTCTTGGAATTTGTTTTTCTGTTTCTGCCCCTAAACCAGGTGCTAGACAGTATAAGTCCCAACATTGCTGCACTGATCCTGCTTGGAACTTCATGATCTGAACGGATAACAGTCTTATAGTTCCACCCTTTTTCTTTGATGTCCCAGTTGTAGCATCTAAAGAGGCATCAGATTTGGGGCTTGTTAAGATGGTGACTTTGCAGTACAGTTTCATGTCCATTGAATTGTGCAGAACTTGGGCTGGGGATTTAGCTCAGCGGCATAAGCACCTGCCTTGCAAGCGGGCAGTCATGAATTCGATCCCAGGTACCTATAAAAAAGAAAAAGAAAAAAAAAAAAAAAGCAGGAATTGTGAGGAACTCCTGAGGCCTCAGGAATCAGCGTTAATAATCTGAAGAGGCTGCATAATGTATTGGTTGAACAGTTTATTCACTGAGACTGCGCCACTTGCCTGGAGTTACATATTTGTAACCTTGAACCAGTTGTTTCTACCTTTTTAGTGTCACCTCTGTGCCATGAATATCTGCATGGTATTTACGCCATAGCGTCACTGAGAATGTTAAATAGAGCAGAGCCAAGCACACAGCTGTACTAAAAGAAGCAATGGCCCCAGCCAGGTAAAGGAGTGTGCACCCTAGTGCTGTCACTGGATGGGACCTGAGGAGGCCTCCACAGAGAGGATTGGGACCTCACCTAGCCCTCGAGCTTTTGGAGGAGAATCTCGGCACTTCTCAATGAGATAGGCGGATTTATTAGGCAGAATCAAAAAAGTACACACTTAGAAAAGAGCACACGTGTGCAAGGCCAAGATACACCACAGTCTTGGTAGAATGTTTCTGTGGTCAGGGGATGCCCTCAGGATACATGGCCTTAGATGGTTTGTTCTGTTGTTCGTCTGCTGTCTGTTTCCTTAGGGTTAGATTGCTCACTGGTGAGCTGAAGCAAAAGCACTTTTCCAACTGGGTTAAAATGTACTGTTTTTGCATGTATTTGAAGTTTGGAGTGCCAGATAATAGGGCTGTTCCTTTGAGAGTAGAAATGTTTCGATTTGTAGATTTATAATATCAGAAGAAAACAGGTCAAATTTATGGACTCATTATATCTTTAAAACATAGGGATTTAGGAGTGAGGAGCCTAGAAAGCACAGGCCTAGGGATGAAAAAGACATCAAAACCCTAAGTGACTTTGATTGTGTCCGTAGGCTGCAGGTTTGTTTAAATTTCCATGTATTTTTTCTATGCTACCTCAGTCCTAACTATTTGGGGGTGGGGTGAGGCAGAAAGAGTTTTCTTCCTCTCATCTTAAAAAAGAAAAAAGGAAAGCAACCTGAATAGCACAGCAGGACCCTGTCTCAAAGAAGAAAGAAGTGAAGTGCATGCCCTTATTATCATCACTAATTTAATGTGCCCTTAGAAATCCATGGGAGCTGGGTGCAGCAGCATCCACCCGTACTCTCAGCACTATATGCTGACCTGGGAGGATCAGTGGAGCCTAGATGTTTGAGACCCAGCTAGGCAACAAGGCAAACCCCACTTGAAAAGACAGAAAACAAACCTGAATTGTTGTATATCTATATCCATGGTTTGCATGGGCAGTATAATACCCCTCCACGCCTTCAGAACTCTTACCTCTACTCTTGCTTCAGGGAAGGTCAGGGTTGTTTAACTTACTGCCATTTGTTGTAAAATATTGAAAAATGAAACTTACAAGTGGATATTCTAATTTCAGCCAAGAGAGAGTTGACCCGAGCAATGAGCAGTGCACACAGGTGAGTTTGTATATTGTACTCATGTATGCTTATGAGAAACTGAGGAATTGCTTCTTATCACTCTCAGATTACCAGAAAGAATACTTTTAAAAAAAAAATCTTCTAATCTCATAGCTTTCATGGTTTTTGTCATTTTTGTGACACTTAGATTCTTTCGGCTTGCCTTTACTTACATATCTCTTTACTTATATATCTCTCTGCACTCTCTAAATTGAAACTTCTTAGTGGTGCACACTTATGATTAAAAGGCTGAGACAAGAAGGTCTCTGTGAATTCAAGGCCAACCTGGGTGACAATATCTGTTTAAGACCAACCTGAACTATGGTGGAGACCCTGTCTCAACAGCAAAAAGAAATTGTAAATTCTTAGCAAGAGCTGACCATGGTTAGTTGGGCATGGTGAAACGTGCCTGTAATCCCATTGACATGGGACATTGAAGAGAGAAGGTCATTTGTTTGAGGCCAACCTAGGTAACTTAGCAAGACCCTGTTCAAAATTTTAAAAAAAAAATAAAAAGGGCTATGGATATAGACGACTTGCCCAGCATGCTGCAGGCCCTGCATTCAATTCCTAGTACCATGGGACAGGGAGCGATAGCAATCAAAGGTAGAGCCCACTGTGTACAAGGTATCAACCCTAGCATGCTCATCCCCAGAAGAAAAACATGGCAGGTTGGCTGGACCATATGGGAAAAGAACCTGTGTGCTCAGATATAAAACTAGTTCAAGGATTTAGCTCAGTGGCATAAGCACCTACCTGACAAGCACGAGGTTGTGAGTTCTATCCCTGGTACCAAAAAAAAAAAAAAAAAACCAAAAAAAAACAAAAAAACTAGTTCAGAGATGGAAAACCAAGGTCTTGAATGCACGGAAGGTATTTTTGTTTTCCTCTTTAAGCAGAGATAATCCTTAAAGGTTTCTTAGCATGGAAATGGCATAATGAAAGTTTAGCTTGAGAAAAATGAGTCTGGCTGTGGAGTCTGATGGGTTGGAGAAAATGTTGATTAGAAAGAGACATGGTTGTCAGGAGGCTCTGGAAAGTCTCAGGTAGGCGCTTAGTGGTATGGCTGGAAGGGGAACTTGACACAGAGTGGGGCAGAGGGAGCTCCAGGAGTGTGGGAGGGGCTGCTGGCCAAGGCACGAGCATTCCTTCTCTTCTGCTGCTCCAGGTGATGTCCTTGCTGCAGCTGGTTCAGTCCTGCAGTGAGCAGTCTCCTCAGGCCTCTGCACTGTATTATGATGAATTTGCTAACCTGATCCAAGAAGGAAATATAGCTCCAAAAACATTGGTAAGGTCCAATGTCTCTTTTCAAAGTGATGAAGCATGAGAACTGCACCTAGGTCATCCTGCAAGCGCCCCAAAGTTTTAGTTGAGAGGATGATTCTACCCCCTCCTCCCCTGGGTTGGGCTTTTCTGTCCACATTCTCCACATATCGGTACTCACAGTAATGAGGGAGAAGTGGAGGGTTGCTTGGTGTAGGTGATGTTGACAGATACCATCTGTTTGGTAGCCCTGTTCTACCACCGGTCACTGTGCTAAGCGCTTTCTGTATGTACCCTTTTCCACGTCACGGTAGGAGGTATGTATCGTTCTTTCCACTTTAAAAATGAGAAAACTGGGGCTGGGGATTTAGCTCAGTGGTATAAGTGCCTGCCTTGCAAGCAGGCAGTCATGAGTTCAATCCCTGGTACCGATAAAAAAGAAAAAGACAAAAAAGAAAGTGAAAAAAAAAATGAGAAAACTTAGGCTTGGTCAGGTTAACAGTCATTTATCTGTAGAGCAAGTGCTCCTGAGAGCACATGCCTTTTTTGTTTGCTTCCTGAAGGAATGGGTTGGGCAGACTATCTGCAGTGATTTCCAGGATGCGTTCGTGGTGGACTTGTGTGATGTCTCAGAAGGGTGAGTGCTGTTTGCCTCTGCTCTGGTTGCCCAGGTGAGGAAGTTAGGTTGGCCATCAGTGACTGATACAAAGTTCACTGTGCCCTTCACTACAGCCAAGTCTGTCCCACCCACAGCTTCTTTCTTTTCAGCCCTAACAGCCCTGCCCCTTGCTTCAGAATCGCTAGAAGTCCCCACTTGTTCTTTGTCCTGTTTCTGACTTCTCCCCACAATAGTTTATTTGAAGTTAATTTGTTCTTGTGCTTTCCTCCATAGGCTTGCTTACCATTGAGCTGGAGCATGAGATTCTGGCTTCTCTGTCTTCACAGGGCACTTCCATTTCCTGGGAAAGCACTCTACGGGCTGGAAGAATACAATACTTGTGATGGAATTGCCATCAATCTCCTGCCTCTACTCTACTCTGAGGAATTTGCAAAAGATGGAGGTCATATGACTGCACAGGAATCAGGCCAAAAGTCAGTACACTCTCCCTCCCCCAGAATCTCTGTTGGTGGTTTGAGTGTTCATAGAGCATTTTACGGTTTTTCCATCTGCAGGGAACTTGAGTTAAAGGAGATTCTATTCTCCCAAGGGTATTTGGAGGATTAGAGGGAATGAGACAAATTCGTTATGTTTTTCCCTTGGATCATGAGGTTGAAATTTGCATTATTTCCTGAGAACCAACAGGTGTTCTGTGAAGCGATTTTCTCTTCTGTTCTTCTGTTCTTCTTTACCTTACCCTTGTTTTCTTTCCTGTGAGCATTGTTGGCTACTTCTCCCTCCTACCACCTTCCCTGTGTATCTCATTCACTCTACATAACCCCTTCCTTCTTTGTAATTCAGGTCACTGTTGGCTGAGCATTCATCAAGTTAGTTACCATTTATTCTTAAAAGTAAGCATTTATTTTGTGGAAAACTTACAAGTTATAAAGACAGGCACTGTATTGACATGAACTAATGTGATGATGGCTATGAATTGTCTGCAAATGGACTTTTCCTCCCCAGATTGGTGTCTACATTGTGCCTGGCTCCTTATTTCCGGTTATTGAGGTTTTGTGTGGCAAAACAACATAATGGAAACCTGGAGGAGATCGATGGCTTATTAGGTATACAACGAAGTCTTGGGTCCTCTTTGTGACATTTCTTGCCAAACAGACAAGGGCCAACTAGTACATGGTATAGGTAGGAAGGGATTTCTAATTTTACAGAATAGTATAGCAATGGAATTCCAGAGATAAAATAGTATGTATTTGATTGCACAATGTTAACAAATAACTTGTTATTGTAGTTCCACATTGCTTTCTAGTGATTCTCTTTTATAACTCTTGCCAAACTTCTTTATCCTAAGATGGGTGTGCTGGTGCTTACCTGTAATCCCAGTAGCTCCAGAGGCTGGGACAAAAGGACTGTGAGTTTGAGCCCAGCTTGTGCAATTTAGTGAGACTTCATCTGAAAATAAAATTTTTAAAAGGGCTGAGGACATAATGCAGTGGTAGAGTATTTGCTTAATATTCATAAAGCCCTGGGTTCAATCCCCAGTACTGTGAAAAAAGAAAATACTTCTTAATTATATTTATTGGTTGCTGCATGAGATAGAAGTTTTTTGTTTTGTTTTGTATTTTGAAACTAGTCAGAGCTTGATCTCCAAATATAAGCTAAAGGGAAAAGGAAGGCATTCCAGGATATTTGAAGGGCTTGTCCTTCTCTCTTAGATTGCCCTCTGTTCCTTACTGACCTGGAGCCTGGAGAGAGGCTGGAGTCCATGCCTGCTAAGGAGCGCTCATTCCTGTGTTCACTCACATTTCTCACTCTCAACTGGTTCCGAGAGGTGAGCAGAGTCACTCAGACATCCCTCCTGTGGTCATTAGTTCTCTCAAAATACAGCTACTCCCTTATAAGGCTGGGTGTGGTGACGTATACCTGTAATCCCAGTACTTGGGAGGCTGAGGCATGAGGATCATGGCGAGTTTGAGACCAGCCTGGGCTACAAAGTGAACTTAAGGCCAGCCTGAACTGCACGGTGAGACCCTGTATCCAAAAAGACAAAAACAAAAAAACAAAACAAAACAAACCCAGCAGCTATTCTGAACTTCCATAGGAATCCTAAACAAGCTCCACCAAGTGCTAGTGTCTGTGCTCTACCTGTTTCACCCCACCTCTCCCCAGCTGGTGTGGTGCCAGAGCACCCAGAATAAACTCGTGAGACCTATGCTTCCCCATCCTGAGCCCTCTCAGAGCCTTACTTCTGCCTAGAATGATCTTGCCCTCCGTGGAAGAATTGTTCTTTTGGCTAGCACAGGCGCATGCTGATTGGCTGCAGTGAGATGACTGGTGGTGGTTTCCCTTCCTTTGAACATGTTACATTTCAGAGAGATGGTGATGGCAGCATCCTTCTGCCGTTTCTGCTTTCCCTTGCATTTTAGTTCGGAGATATGTGTTTGAATGACTTACAGTTCATCATCGTGGTGTTATTATAATGTGGACAGGATGGGTATTGTTTTTTTACATATATAGAATTTCAGTCACAAAATTTTATTAAGCATTTACCTGCTGCTAAGTTAATTTGTCTATAACATTTAATTCAAATAATAACTACTGTCTGTTGTCATTTTAAAGTTGAAGGCTAAGGAAGTAACTTGGTTGTAGAGTATTTACCTCGTACATGTGAGACCCTGGGTTCAGTTGTCAGTACTAGAAACAACAAATGCAAGCTATAGCATAGAAACTCACAGATGTGCTTCCCAGGGGCAACTTTGTTATAGGTGAATAAGGCAAATAATGCAGACTTAAAAGTTAAAATCTGAATACATCACAAATGTGAGAATATAATTTGCAGGTAGTGAATGCCTTCTGCCAACAGCCGTCACCTGAGATGAAGGGGAAGGTCCTCATGCGGCTGAAGGTCATTGTGGAGCTACAGGACATCCTGGAAAAGCACTTGGCAGGTAGGGCTCATCCTCTCAGCTCTACTCAGGTCAGGGTGGTGCCTGCACCCTCCGCAAGCAGGAAATACGTGCTGAACAAAACTTTTGATGACTGTATCTGTTTCGCTCTATTGTTAGCACCAGGAAATTTTACTAGTTAAAGTAAAGACTATTAAAAAGAAGACACAAAACATGGGTTGGACCATTATCAAGTTACTTTGTTAGTTTGGATGTTATATTTCTGATGGTCTTTGCCTATCTGAACATAGTCATGAGCCAGGAGAAGAGATGAAGGCCTCTTCATACCTTCTGATCATGTAAATATACCAGTTGTTGTAAGGAATTACTATCTTGATTCTCTGGAGAAAACGTGCAGCTTCCTTGAGCCCCTCATTTAACATAATAGTGTGTAAAACAGAGTGCTGCAGGGTTGTGGCAGGTCACACCTGCGTCTGTAATCCCAGCCACACAGGGAGCTGATGCAGGAGGAACACATTTTACTACAAGGGAATATTAGGGATCCCTTAGCTCAAAAAAATTTACAAAGTCTGGGGTATAGCTTGGGGTACAGCACTTTCCCAGTATGCACAAAGACCTAGGTATAATCTGTAGTCCTGCCCAAAAAAATTAAAATCCAAAAATACTGCTTTGTGACCAAATGTTATTAATATTGCGAGGGATTTTTTGTTTTGTTTTATAATGTACAGTCTCACTGTGTAGTGCAGCCCTTGAATTCATTTATATGGCCCAGGCTGGCCTCAGACTCCTAGCAGTCATCCTGCTTCAGCCTTCCGAGTACTGGGATTATGGGTGTGTGTCTGTACAGACAGTATCTTTAGATTTCTGAATATAAGTTTGTTTTAGTCCTTTTATGTGTAGTTTTATATCACTATTTAGAATGGTTTTGTTAGTGATCATAATCAGTTACTATACTATGATACTGCTGTAAGTTCTCTGGCTATCCGGCAGTGTGAGAGGAATGATAGAGAATGACAGTGTGGCCCATAAATACTATAATGCTTGGTAAGTCTGGAAACTAGTTTTCAGCCAGTTGGGTGATTGCATTCCAAAACCAGTGGTGGTGCGTGGTTGGTATACATTGACCTTCTGACGTCTCTTTCAGTTACTCCGGACTATGTCCCTCCTTTTGCACACTTTGACTTGGAAACTTTAGATGTAATACCTCATAGCAGTTCTGCGTCAGCAAAAAGCAGGAGCAAAGGAAAGATAAGTATGTTTCCTGCTTCCCTCAGCCACACTGAATTAACCAAAGACATTTTATATATGCTGCATATTTTTCCTCAGTCACTATATAAGCATCAGTAGTTGGAGAGATTATATAATTGAACTCTTTCTCACCAGGCATATAAATGCTTTGTAATCTAGGCTATAGTGTTAGCTGTTCTACTGAGTGGAAAGTTATTTCCTGAGAGCACTGATTAATTGAGCACTTAAGTCACTTTTCTCTTTTTAAAATATAAGGAGGAAGAAAACAAAAAGCAGATGATGGCAAAGCATCCCCTGCTGATAAACTTTCGAAGGAGGATAATTCAGAATGTGAACCTGTGGCATCTGGAAGAAGCCAGCTAGACAAGGTACTGGAGGGGTAGGTGATGAGAGTATGTACAGCAGCCCAGTGCGGTCTGCAGAGGGCCAGCCTGATTCCCTGTATTTTATAGAGGAGAACTTGGAGACTGAAGAGACAGTCTTTAAGGCTTTGGAATAACCAGTGACCTATTTACAAGCAAAGTGCAAATTATACTTTTTTTTTTTTGGTATTTTTTCAGACAAGGTCTTCACTTTATAATTCACACTGACTTCAAACTCACTGTGTAGCCAGCTTGGCCTCAAATTTATAGCAGTCCTCATGCCTCAACCTCCTAAATGCTGGCATCACAGTTGTACACCTTCACACCCACACCTACTCAAGTTACTGTTAAATCTTTACTTCTGTACACAATGCTGTTATTTTTTTCTAATTATTTTCCTTCATGTTTTACTCCCATTGTTTTGTATCCCAGTAGTGTTTTGAATTTTTCCTTGCAGTAATTATTAAATTCTATCTAAGACATACTTCCTGTGTTTCTGCTAGTGTCTTTCCCCATCTAATCCTAAATTATCAGCTTCTCAGTGAATTAAAATAATTGCAAATGCTTAGTACAGTTTCTGATACTTGATTAGCAATAGTTTCTTTTCCTGTAATTTCCTGTATTGAAAAATAGATTTCATGCATTTGTGAAATTGCCTGGGCTCCACATGGATCATAATCACTCTGTCTTTCAGTTACTATTTATTATATAATTCATTGTTCTAAATGTCTTAAGTGCAGTTTAGTATTAATGGCTACATGTTAGCCGGAAGGTATTTATGCAGTGAAAATGTAACTTTTTACATAAGGGTAATGCTTATTTGCGCTTTAGAATGGTCATTAAAAATTAGATAAATATAGAAGATTTATTCTCTTTTTTGCTGCATGTTTTGATTACTTTTTTCTCATTGTTGAGACAAAATACCTGACACCCAAAATGAAGGAAGGAAAGGTTTATTTAACTTACAGTTTTTGGATGTTTCAATCCATACTCCTCTGGCTCCAAGGCAGGATGGCGTGGTTGAGGGGCAGTTGGTCATGGTGGCCACAAGGGACAAGAGCAAACAGGATAAAAGGAGGAAGCAGCCTCCTCCCCTCCCCTCTGTTATATGCTGGCCCTGCGCCCCTGGGCCAGTGCAGCCC
The DNA here is from genome assembly GCF_034190915.1 of Cavia porcellus. Lineage (NCBI taxonomy): Eukaryota > Metazoa > Chordata > Mammalia > Rodentia > Caviidae > Cavia > Cavia porcellus. The sequence goes on from NW_026947498.1 coordinate 74,843,356, forward strand.
TCACACCACCACTCCCAGCACTAGACCACCATCCAATCACAAACATTAGATTCAGCCACTCCATGACTGCAGGAGGCTTGTGGGGGAACTTTTAAACAAATGACAAAATGATCCGGCCTGCAGATCAACAAGTTCAGAGCTCCTGGAGGGGAAACGGGGATTAAATAAAAGACATGGGGGAGACAAAAAGAGACGAAGGCAAGTTGATGTGACCCAATCAAGCCTCCGGTTTATTGAGAAAATAATCACACCTTTTATAGGCTAAGGGCGGGAGCTGGGACAGGAAGAGGTTAAACAGATGAATACAACAGGGTTACCATCACATCCGGATAAGTGACGTAAGCAGAAGAGGATTATGGTTAATGTAGGCAGGCGCAGTGCCCATAGGAGAGAGAGAGAGAGACATCTAGGCAGCAGTGCCTGTCACTCGGCTCCCTACAACAAAACTGTATCTTTCCTTCCAGGAGTTCACAGGGAAGGAAGCGAGGGCATCAGTGTCCCTGCAGAATTATCGCGCTTTCTTCCGGGAGCTGGATATTGAGGTCTTCTCCATTCTCCGCTGTGGACTCGTAACCAAGGTTATCTTAGATACTGAAATGCACACCGAAGTGAGTGACATACTGGAATCTCAGAAATTTGTCTTCTTTCAGGAAGTTCTTCAGCTCTTCGTATTTAAAAAACAACACTGTAACATTGAGAAAAGTTAAAGTGTTGGATGAAGCTCAGTGACAGAATACTGGGTTCTATCCCCAGTACCACAAAAGGAAGGAAGAAGTGATTTAGACTCAACTTTAAAGCCTTTAGAGTACCGATGAGTGGTCATCCTCATCACTTAGATGTTTATAAGCCAGAAATTTTCAGCAGTGTGTTAAAAATGACAGATCACAGGCCAGGAATATAGCTTAATGGCACCTACATCTGCCTGCCAAGTGTAAGGTCCTGAATTTGATTCCTGGTACTAGAAAAAGAAAGAGAGAAATGACAGATTACTGATAATACTTAGTTTGCTTTTGTAGAGGAGTTGTTCTCTGGTGTACAGAGGTTAGCGCTGTTTCACGACGTTTGTTCAGCATCTACAAATGCTTATAGAGCCATTTTTTAGGTGAAAGCATTTACTAGTAATTCAGACACTGACAGTGCAATAGTATATTCAGCATGGTGTTTGCCTTCAAATAAGTTATAACCTAATTGGAAACGTGATAAAGTGATAAACCAGCAGTAACTATTGCTGGACTAGACCACATTAATGGACTAGCAAATCCTCAGAGAATTATATTTCTAATGAAATTGAGAGTAAAGATATTTTCACAAAAGAAAGTACCTTTTGATATGAGATTTCACTGGATAGTAGACTGTCTCCACACTAAGAAATACAGAAATACCTTGGACCTTTACTTGATAGTTATAAGAATATGGGCCTCTCCAGAACAGTAAATGTCTTTGTTAGGTGGGACACTGGAAATTTAACACATGGTCTTCACAGTGATTTATACTCCGGGCCATTTTTTCACTTTTATTTTTTAAGGCAAGGTATTGCTCAGTTACCTAGCTGGGTTTCAGTTTGTAACAGGTGTGTGCTACAGCATCTCACTTTTTTCTTTTTTCCTTTTTTTGGTTTTTTGAGAGAAAGTCTTGTTTGTAGCCCAGGCTGGCCTCAGAGTCCTTCCTCAGTCTCCCCAGTGCTGGGGTTACAGGCATGCACCACCGTGCCTGGCTCTTTTTTTTTTTTTTTTTTAATCTTCACATCAGCTTTCCTGTAGAAAATTCTCCAAAATTGTATGTGGAGGCTGAGGATATAGCTCAATGGCATAAGTGCCATTCTGGCAAGTGCAAGGCCCTAGATTTAATTCTTGGTACAAAAGAAAGGAAAAATGAATTGTGTGTGGAGTGAACAGTTTGGAGTGGGACTTCATCCTTTCTACTTCTGGTAGTGTAATATACTTGTAAAGATTCTGCCTGTAGTTAATAGTAAAACATTAAGGGAAAGAAAATATGAAAGGTGAAATTGCGAATTAGTCTTTTTGGGCCAGGGATTTAGCTCAGTGGCTTAAGCACTTGCTTGGTAGGTACAAGGTCATGAGTTCGATCCCTGGTACCAAAAAAAAAAAAAAAAAGGAAAATGAATTAGTCTTTTTTTCTGCACAGTACTGAAGATAGCAACCAGGGCCTTATAAGTTCCCTACCACTGGCTTATATCCGTAAGCCTTCTTTTTGAGGCAGAGTCTTGCTAGGTTGCCCAAGCTGGCCTGAAGCTCATTATCTTTTTGCCTCAGCCCCTTGAGTAGCTGGGAGTATAAGCATGTAACACTGTGTCTGGCAAATTAGTCATTTTTACTAGTGTGTCTTTAAAAATACACCCTAGTTTTCTAGGGAAAAAGATACAAAATGAAAGTATGTTTTCTGGATGGGTTTTTTTGTTTTGTTTTGTTTGAGACAGGGCCTCACTGTGTAGTTCAGGCTAGGCTTGAACTCCTAGCAATCCTGCTTCAGCCTCCCAAGTCCTGGGGTTATGTCTTCTAAACCACATTTTCTCCTATTCTTTGTATGTGTTTTGAGACCAAATCTCACTGTGTAGTTCAGGCTGGGCTTGAACCTGCTACATAGCCCAGGCTGGTTGCAAATTTGAAGTCATGGCAGTCTTTCTGCCTCAGCCTTCTGAATGCTGAGGTTATAGGTATGCACCACCATGCCCAGCTAGGATTCCTATTTCAATAATTTGGAAATTTGCTTTATTTTGGAAACAAATTTTGACATACTGAAAAGTTGACAGAACACAACTACTACATTTTACATGAGGTGGAGAAAATTCATCTTTTATTAAAAGTCAGATTCTCTACTCATTTGGACGCATGAACCTGAAATATACAAAAACCGAAATGAGCAGGCAGGCGTGGTAGCACATGCCTTTAATCCCAGCACTTGGTAGGCTAAGAGAGGGGGCCTACTTTGGGTTCAAGGCCATCCTGAACTACAAAGCAAGACCCTGTCTCAAGAAGACAAAAACACAGACAGAGAGACCAGGACCCATGTATCTGGAATTAGTACCTCTTTTTCACTTCATAGGCTACAGAAGTTCTGCAACTTGGGCCACCAGAGCTGCTTTTCTTGCTGGAAGATCTCTCACAGAAGTTAGAGAACATGCTGCTACCTTCTTGTACTAAAAGAATGTCTTTCCTCAAGGTCAGTGTAGGCAGAGCAATTCCTGAGCTGTATGACTCTGGAAGCAAGTAGGTGTGACAATTCGTCTTTCTGACCTCATGCTTGGGTATGTGGATAACATGTTGGCAGCCCTGTTGCCAGATCAGATTCATTTTGCTTAGAAAGGAATTCTGAGCTAGGGCTGTAACTTAGTGGTATTAATAGCATGGACAACACCCCAGCTTTGATCCCCAGCACTAAGGAAAAAATGAAACACAGACCTCTGCTATAGCAAACAAAAAGGTACTCAAAACAAGAAATTTACTACTAAGTTTTCCGAACATTCCTCTTTCTTGATCTTCACTTGGGTCTTATTTGTGTGATGCAGACAATCAAATCCAGGGTCTACGAATGCTAGGCAAATGTTCCACCACAGAACTATGCCCCAGAGCCCTTGGGTTTTTCTTTTTGTTTTTTCTGTAGTAGGCCTTTGCCTTAAACTACATCCTCTGTCCTTTTTATTTTGAGACAGGGTCTCACTGAGTTATGAAGTAGCCTCAGCCTCTCAGAGTGCTGGGGTGACAATCCTGCACCATCACATCCAGCTCCCAAACAGCCTGTGCCTAAGCTTCATTGTAGCTGCCTAGAGAGGTTAGAGCCTAATTGTTTATGCAAGGTACAGACACATATTTTAGCATGTGGAGGGCCAGCTGGGTGGAAAGAGCAGTGATACGTTAAAGACTTGGGTGCCAGGATCTAAACGTTAACACATCTAGGGTTATGGGCAGTGTATTCTTTGTACTATTTGCTCTACATTCCTGTCAACTTAAACCTTTTCTATTATAGTGTGAACTTTGTTAGTGGTAATTGACCTTTTTTTTTTTTTTTTGTCTTTTTTGAGACAGGTTCTCACGCTATGCAGTTCAGGCTGGCCTTGAGCTCAATTTGTAGCCCAGGCTGGTCTCGAACTCGCAACGATCCTCCTGCCTCAGCCTCCCAAGTGCTGGGATTACAGGCATGAGCCACCACTAGACTGACCTAGTCTTAAATATTGCTGTTAACTCTATATAGAGGTGTACTTCTGCAGCCATTTAGAAACAAAGGTGTTTGTCTGTTTTGGAAACAGTGTCTCATTTTATAGTTCAGGCTGGCCTTGAACTTGTGGCAGTTGATCCTCCTGCTTCAGCCTCCCATGTGCTGGGATTACAGTGATGTGCAAAAGAGAAAATGGAGTCCTTGAAAGCACCTCATTTTCCCCTCCACCCTACTTAAGAGTACAAATTTGACTAAATTCAGGCGGGTATGGAGGTGTACACCTGTAACCTCAGCATGTGGGAGGCTAAGACAGGTGGATCACCATTGAGTTCCAGGCCAGCTTGAGCTGTAATAGCAAGCTCCAGTCTCAAAAGTCAAATAAAAGTTTTACCGGGGCTAAGGATTTAGCTCAGCAGCATAAGCGCCTGCCTTGCAAGCTGGCAGTCGTGAGTTCCATCCCTGGTACCGATAAAAAGGAAAAAGACACACAAAAAAAAAAAGTTTTACCAAACTTCATAATGAACTCTTAGTTTCAGAGAAGCTATCAAACAGTTTCTTCCTCCATAATGCTGAATTTGTTATAGAGCAAAGGAAGCCGGAATATTGGATTTTCACATCTTCATCAGAGCTCTGCATCGGAAGTCGTTAATTGTGTTGTGCAGCTGGTAACCCCAATGTGTAACCATCTGGAAAACATTCACAACTATTTTCAGGTTAGAAGACTGTCTCATCATTATAGAGACCTAGAAATCAATAAGTAAATACAAGATTTCGTTTTTGACTAAGAAAAACAAGAGAAGTGAGAGAAGTTGCTGGAGCAGCTGCTCTAACATTGTTTCCCTTTTAGTGTTTAGTCCCTGAGAATCATGGTGTGCCCACAGTGGGTGGCCCTGGAGGGAACGCTCAGGAGTACCAAATAATGTCTTCCTGTTATCTGAGGCTCCTGCAGATTTTTCATTGGCTTTTTGCTTGGTGAGTATATGGGGAGAAATGGTGGAGAGAAACGAGTATGTACTTGATGAACAGGCACTAGGATATAAAGAGAAGGAAAAAGTTCAAAATAATATAGAACTATGGTGAATTTGTTCTTTTTCTCTTGACTTGTTTTTTACAGCCACTGCTGTTAACGCACTGCACAGATTAGGTGACGTATTGATTGTTAGTTAACTAATAACAGATACGGCCATTTTACTCCTCAGTTTCCTATAGCACAATCTCTGTAATAACTATTTAACTTGGTATTTAAATGTTTCAGTGTGGTATAGTGATACTCTCCTATAATCTCAGCTTCTTGGGATCCTGGAGCAGGAGTATCACAGGTTTAAGGCCATTCTGTGCAATTTAGCAAGACCCCATCTCCAATAAAATGTGCTGGGATGTAGCCCAGTAGTAGATCCTCAGTACTTTAAAAAAATGTTTCTAGAGTCAGATAGAATACAAATCTGTAATTTCAGTTGTCTGAGTCAGGAGGATTCCAAGTTGTACGCCAGCCTAAGCAAGGACACCCTGGACTCCATATCAAGACCCCATTCCCAAAACACAAATAAACCAGAAAGAAAAAGTTGCGGTGTTTTTTCTAGAGAAGTTATGGATAAATCCTAGTATGTGTGGTAAAGACCTACATGCTGTGTGAACGGGGGTGTTTTGGATGGGTGTTCCAGGAGACCTATTCAGGCCCTTAAGGATGGGTGACCTGGAGGGGGTAAAGGAGAGACCCAGAATGCACAGGATGGATGTAAGATGAACAAGGGAGGTCTGTCTCGTAAATACTTTAGTGTTCCAGATCGAACTCAGTTCCACTGTCTGCTTTACTCAGGTTTTCCAGGCAATCTAACCCAACCTTAGGTTTATGCTAAATTTTGTATACTGAGTTACAGGCATGTACATCCAGTTACCTACTCCCCCCCGCCCCCTGAGTCATTAACACTTCAGACTCCTTGCCTCCAGCAGGACGCGTTGTCGCTATTGCCTGGCTCTGCCTAGCTTGGTAAAGGGCACTGCCAATTGCCTCAGCCAATTGTTCCCCTACTCTGCACTTCTCTCCCACGTATAATCCATCTCTCCTCTGCACTGATCTCGCCTGAACCAGATTAGTGTCATTGTTGGTCTTGGCCTTTGGTGACAGTGATCCTCCAAGACAGGCCTAATTTTGTCTTGTCCTAGTCTTGGACTTTGATTGCAATTTGGTTTTCCTTGAGATCAAACTCTTGAGCTTTTCTCAGGACTTCTGCCTCATTCCTGCCGTTGCACTTATGTCTTGCTCTCCATTTCCATCCATACTGAGTGCTTTTCAGCACCGTATACAGTTTCCACCTGAACAACTTTTCTCTTCCTCTTTAAGCTTTAGTCTTTTCTGACTCACCAAATCCTATGAGGTCAGAATTTAAACTCACTTCTTCAGAGACACCTTCTCTAGTCCCTGAGCTACGTAAACTTCTTTCCTGACTTTCTGATCCGGTTTTCTCCTAATTGTCTTGCAAAACTTACCATACTTTCTTGTAATTGTTTACTCATCTGTCTTTTCTACTGAACTGTAAACTTCATCAATCATTTGTTTTGTCATTAAAGGTATTACCCAACTAAAGATTTGAATAGACAGTCATCCGGACAGGTAGAAATGGCCAATACATACATGAAGGGATGATTTTTGAGGGTGGGTACAGGGAATCAAACTCCACTACCTTGTGCGTGCCATGCAGTTGCTTGTGCCACTGACTTGACCCCTTGAAGAGACAGTTTTTATTAGCCATTAAGGAAATGCAGATTAAAAGCACAGCATATTCAATAGGATGACTAAATGAAAGACACGCCGCATCAAGTGTTAGTGCAGTTGTGGGACAGCTGGGATGATTATGTGCTACTGGTGGAAGTTCAAATCATGGAAACACTTTGGAAAGCAGTTTGTAAAGTTTCTTACACAGACACAGCTGTGCTTCAACCCTGTTATTCCCTAGGTATTTACCCAAAATCTCTGGATTTTTTGAGACAAGGACATGCTATGTAACCCAGACTGGCCTTGAATTTGTGGGATTAAAGATGTGTGCCACCACACCTGACTCCAGAAAAATTTTATGCAAGTGTTTATAGTGTCTGTATTCATAATATCTCCAGAGTGAAAACAACCCAGATGTCCATCAGCTGGTGAATGTACAGGCAAATTGTGGCATATCTGTATGATGACATACTGTGTGCCCCAACATGGGTAAAAAGGATAATGGCAAGTTAAAAGCAAGACTACAGGGTTCATTGTATTTTAATTATATCATATTCTAGAAAAATCAAATAATATTACTATGGTGGAAAGCAGACCACTGAGCAAAAGTATGAAGGAGGAGATGAGTTACACAGGCACATAAAGAAAGCCTTGGGGGTGATAATAGATATATTCACTATCTTCTAGTGATGATTTCATGAGTTTTTAAGTCAAAACTAACAAAACCAACACGTTAAATACATGTCCTTTTTTTGGTCTTTTTCAGACGGGGTCTTGCAATGCAGTCCAGGCTGTCCTTGGGCTCCCTTTGTAGCCCAGGCTGGTCTTGAATTTGCAAACAGTCCCCTTGCTTCAGCCTCCCGAAGGCTAGGATTACAGGTGTGGGCCCCCCCACCCAGTTTAAATATATGTCCTTTATAATCCCAGCTTTCAGGAGAGTGAATCAGAAGGATCACTGAACTGTAGGCCAGCTGGGCTACATAAGGAGAGACCGGTCTCAAACAGACCAAAATGGAAAGAGAGAGCGAGGGAGAAATACCAAGACTTGACATGTGAAAGAGCAGTTCTTTATCCAGCCCCTACTATGACAGTCTGACACAATTAGTCCTGTGTTGTTGGAGGCTTACCTCTAAAACCGAGGAACTTTCTTCTTGGATGATAAACCTCTGGGGACTGTTAGATCTGTAAAATCTATTCTGAATGCACTTTAGCTTCTGATCTCACATCCTAGAGCTGTGACTGTATTTGATGCTTATGTCCTTTCAGTGCTTGTTACATGATTGACTTGCTAATGGCACAGATTGGGGGCCAGGATCTTCAAATGCCATCTGAGTTGTCCCCCAGAAACAGCTAAAAGACCTTGATTTAACTTTCCTTTAGGAGTGGATTTTCTAACATTGAGAATCACAGTTATCTATACTCAGCCCTTGAGGTCCTTACTGGACGAGTAAAGCAGTTACAGCCTGATGAGGCCTTGGAGGAGCTTCTCAGGTAGGCCGTAATGCAAACCTTCCAATGCTCTCCTAGAAAGTGGATTGCAGGATTTCTTTGCACATGTTTGGTCATTAGGAATTGTAACGGAAATTAGTATTTTCAGCTGTTTTCCGTCAGCATTTGAAGTTTCTCAACTATATATTCTGGTAAATTCTAAAGTATTGAGAGCCTGGGACCAAATTATCTAAAACCTCAGGCATAATTTTGCATAATTGTGATACCCATCTTCCATTATATCCGTGAATAGAAAGTAGATCATATATGATATAGTCATTAAAAGCCATAATTGCTTTTCACCTTGTCTCTAGTGAATTCAGATTTTTTTTTTTTTCAGTTTATAATGAAGAAAGAGCCAGGCGTGGTATCCCCTGTAATTCAGCACTCAGAAGGCTGAGGCAGGTGGTTCATCAAATCATCGCAAGTTCAAGGCCAGTTTGGGCTACATAGTTGGTTCAAGACCAGCCTGAACTGCATAATGAGACCTTGTCTCAAAAAAAAAAAAAAAAAAAAAAATCTGTAAAAGAGGATAATTCTGATTAGGCTGTCGAACAGTACTAGGGATCTGGAGCAACTCCTGTGAATTTAAACCCATCTACATGTTGGTTTCTTGTCTCCTTACAGCCAGAGCTTCAATTACTTGCAGAATTTCCACAACAGCATCCCCAGTTTCCAGTGTGGTCTTTGCCTCATCAGAATTTTGATGGCCCTTTTCAAGAGATCAGTAGATCCTGCTCCAAAGAAAGAAAAAATTGGTGATTGCGCAGATCCTCCTTTTTTTTCTTTTTCCACGAACAGGATTAATTTCTTACGAACTTGTAGCTTCTCAGAACTTGGACATTTAGGGTCGTGCAAGAAGGCCACTGTTCCAAAAGGGACTAAGACTAATTTCCACTCACATTGCTAGGTGTGACTTTGGTTAGATCAGCTAGCTAGCTAGCATATTTTTTTCTTTTCAGATGATGAGAACTGAATCCAGTTTCTTATACATATGAAAGCTATGCTTGTGCTAAGCTACGCACTCAGTCGTGGATAATTTTCTTTTTGGCTTAAATTTTAACCATATGATGCTGCTTTTTTTTAAATTATCTGAGGCATTTGATAAAAGACATAAACCACTAGGTTAATAGAATGGGAGATAAAATTAGGATCAAATATAAAGGAAGTGTTGGCCCCTTTCCTGATCTAACATTCTTTTTTTTTTCTGACTTTCTTTCATTTTTTGAGACAGGGTCTCACTATGTAGTTCCAGCTGACCTTGAACTCACTATGTATCCCAGGTTGGCCTTTTAACTTGTTATGTAGTCTAGACTGACCTCAACCTTGTAACCCTCCTGCCTCAGCCTCTGGAGTGCTAGTTCTTTGTTTTTTTGAGACAGGAGGGTCTCACTATGATCTAGTCTGGCCTAGAATTTGGAGTCTTCCTGCTTCAGTCTCCCAAGTGCCAGAATTACTTTTCTTTTTATTGAGGACTAAACTTTTGCACTGAGCTATATCCTCAGTTCTTTTGTTTCTTTGTTTCTTTTTTTTTTTTTTTTTTTTTTTTGAGGCAGAATATTGCTACACCACTAAATTGTCCAGTCTAAGCTTAACTTTGTAGTGTTCTTGCCTTAGCTTCCTGAGTGCTGAGATCAAAGATGTACACCATCATACCTTTTGACCTTTTTCTTTTTTACCATAACTCTTAAAATCCTGCTTATCCTACTGGGCAGCACAAGCAGAAAGCAAGATGATTATACGTGAAACCTCTCTTATGCCCCGCTGGTGAGAGGGGAGGCTTAGTCTGAGCCTGGGTTATCCATTGCTGTTGTTCTGTCCAAGAGAGCAAGCCCAGCTTCCACTGCCAGCTGTGCTCCTCCCTGTGCCTGTGTGGCCCCTCTGTGTATGCTGAAGGGTGGGCTGAGGGCTGCTAAGTGTTGGTTCTTGGATGGGTTTATTTCTGGTAGAAGTGTCATTGGAACAGGAATAAACAGTTTAAAAAAACCTCAGAGACTTCTTAGTTAATAAAAATCCTTTTAATCGATAATTATCTCCAAAAATGTGAGAGACATGAGTGAATTTATCTGATATTACACATTATCTTTGTATATCAAAATGTCACTATGAACTTTTAATATATGCAGTATTATTTCAATTAAATATATATGTAATTTTTTTTAGAGAATGGGGTTAGTTTCTATCACATGTGAGATGCCTGTGCTATGTTTTCTAACAGCTTTCCTGGCCAGACAGTTCCTCTGCCGGGTGTGGCCACATGGAGAGAAAGAGAAGACCTCTGTTTTCAAGGATCAGCTTCAGGATTTGCTCTGGTGAGGTGTTCAGTGTCTTCTAGTGAGCCAATCGCCTTTTCCCACTTAGCACCATCAGAATCCCTCACTTGGGCACACACCAATAAATTACCTTTTTTAGGGGGAACTTGAGCACAATGAAGTATGTTTAAAGTGAACGTAACTCGAGATCTGTGGATCTTAATTACTTCTAGTTCTGCTTACTGTTAACTACTAATGCCTTGTTGCTAAATCAAATCAGAAAGAAACAGAGGTGTCTGCAGTTTTATGATTGAGTTAATAAAGCTTAATAGTGGGCAGTATCTCATGAGAGAAATGTGGACATGAGGGTTCCGTGGCTGGCATTCATACCCTCTGACTTTCCTTGCAGCATTTACCTGGAGCACACAGACAGTGTGCTGAAGGCCATAGAGGAGATTGCTGGCGTTGGGGTCCCAGAGTTGATCCACTCTCCAAAAGATGCCTGTTCTCCCACATTCCCTACACTGACCAGGTATGGGGCTCTTGGCTGCCATCATTTTCCTAAGATAAAGTCACATTGTGTGGAGAATCTATTCCCGTCCTCATCACGGTCCTGGAAGGTTTATATATATAATCCCATGGAGATGGTACTAGAATTCTAGAGAGTTAATTCCAGTCTACCATTTCCTAAGGCAAGAATTCAAACACTAAGACATATATACAGTCTTAGGGAGCCCAGAGGTTCTAAGTCTAGCCAAGATGGTGGTTCACCAGCCCAAAGGCCCTAACCCAGAGCCCAGCTTGGGTTTTAATAATCCTCCATGAGGGGAGTGGCTTGGGAGGAGTGACACTAAGAGTGGTGGGAAATACGTGACTGCTATGACTACTGTGAGTTGGCCTAGGTAGGAGGTCTGAGGTCACCTCTGTGAAATGTAGAGAGAGTAATCTGCATAACACAGCTGGGGTAGTATCTAATAATTTGGGTTGGTACTTCAGTTCTGATGTGGGAAGCCATAGCCTCTTTCTTGAGGCTCAGACCTAGCCGGTAGCGTGGAGCACACTCCATCCCACCTGACTCAACTACGTATTTGGGAAGTCACTGAACGAGTAACACTGACTTGTCACTCGGCTTCACAGATTATACATTGGCCCCTCAGCCAGCCCAATTTACGTTGCTTAAAGCTAGCTGAAGGGAAAAGAAATAACCTAGCCAGCTCTGTACATACCAATACTTGGAAACAGGGCCAAAATGAAGATAGTTGCTCTTCTGTTCCAGGAGAGTCCTCTGGGTAGTTTCCCACAATACTGCCCGATGGATGTGTTTTCCAAGTTCTGATACAGGTGGTGGTACTGTCACTCATTCAGAATGGAGTGTCTGCTGCTCTACCTTCCTTCCAAGGGCTCTTCGGCTAGTCTGTAGAAGGACCTCGCTGGGAGGGAAGTTTTAGTGGGTGCAGGGTTCAAGGGTAATGAACTTTGCCTCTCTCTGCTTTTTTCCTTTAAACTTTGAGACTAGAGTTAGGATTATAGTTAAGGGTAGTACACATGCTTAATATGTATGAGGCATGTGTTCAGTGCCCAGCATTACAAAACCAGGATAATTAGGCACGGTAGGTAGCATATGCCTGTAGTACGGCTCTTTGAAAGATTAAGGCAGGAGGATTTCATGTTCAAACCTATCCTAGACACCTTAGTGACTCTCTTTATCAAAATAAAAGTGAAAACAGCACTGGGGATGTAGTATAGTGCAAAGGCCTTGAGTTCAGTCTTGTGCCACAAAATATTTTTCTCTCTCTCTCTTTTTTTTTTTTTTGGTGCCAGCGATTGAACTCACGACCTCACGCTTGCCAGGCAGGCACTTACACTGCTGAGCTAAATCCCCAGCCCCTCCTCCAAATTTTTTTTAATTAAACTTGAGACCATTTTTCAAGGAGGGTGACTGTTGTCTAGTTTTTTTTTTTTTTTTTTTTTTAATCGGTACTGAGGATCGAACTCACAACCACCTGCTTGCAAGGCAGGTGCTTATGCCGCTGAGCTAAATCCCCAGCCCCTGTATCTAATTTTGTATGTCTAAAATGGTTTGGATCTCATAATATTAGTAGCTCTCTTATACTCATATGGTTCATACAGCACTTTCACGTTCCAAATCTTTGGCCCTTTCTGTAATTCTCATAAGAGTGGTCATCATTCTCCTCCACTACAGTTGAGGAAACAAAAGTGAAAAGGGAACCTCACCGGCTTGCATGGGGGCAGTAGGATGACCACAGACCATCACTCAACCCAAATCTTCTCCCCACCAGTTCACTGTTCTTCCCGTTCCACTGCTGCCACCTGTCATGAAAGTCAGCTCCATTGTTTCGTGGGCTGACTCGGCCTCATTCTGACTCCTCCTACTCTTCTCCCTCTTTAAAGGACTCTAATGAAAGAACATTCAAAGCGGTGAGGAAAGAAGGTACTTTTGTTCTAGTGAACGTTTCCCAGGAAGTCTTAAGTGTGTTATCTGTCTCTCTCTGTTCCTTTCCCTTCTTTGCTTTTTTCTTTTCTTTTTGCAGTCCTGGGAATTAAAGTCGGCCTTCACACTGAGCTACATCCCCAGGGCTTTCTTATTTTGAGAAAATGTCTCAGTAAGTTGCCACGGCTGAGCTTGACTTTGTCATCCTCTCTCCTCAGCCTCCTGGTTGCTGGGGTCGCTAGCATGCACTGTGCCTGGCCCTGAAAATTCTTTCTGAGCAGGGCATCGTTATGTAGATGTGCTTGCTTTTCTCTCGTAGGCAGACTTTTGTCATTTTCTTCCGTGTGATGATGGCTAAACTGGAGAAGACAGTGAAAAGTCTCCAGGCTGGCTCAGCAGTACAGCCACCAAAGGTGGGTCAGACACTCCCCTCACCAGGAAATGAACGCTGAATTGCTTGGAAATTTCTGATTCTTTTATTTCTTGGGTCTAGTGTTCTTCTTAACCTATCACCTTTGATTTAGCAAGATTAGAATTTTTTTTCAAAGACCTTCTGTTTTAATTTCCTTTTCCTCTAGTGAAAATGGGGCCCTGTTTTCCCTGGCTGCTGGGGAAAGGTGGGAAGGGAAAGGCCAGCTGATTTAAGATGAGCTAACCTGTTTAAGACGTGTAGGCCTGGACAGCCCGTGAACCAGAACTCAGCAAGAGCAAGGGCAGGCACAGGGCCTCGGGAGCCAATGAGCTCTGGGTACCAGCAAGCGTGCTGCAGAGGCTCTTTATCTATGTAGAAGTACTGTGGCGTCACCACAATGTGACAGTTCAGATCATCTTCTTGGGTCCACTGGATGTTACAGCTTTTTGGAGGGCCAGTTGGCTTCCATCTCAGAATAGCTGTGCAAATGAAGACCTGTGTGATATCGGGAGTCCAGGAGGAGAAGGCTGTAGCTGTGATTCACAGGCAGTGTGTTTGGCATCCCCAGGTCCATGAAGAGAAGCTCCTGTACTGGAACATGGCTGTTCGAGACTTCAGTATCCTCATCAACCTGATAAAAGTGAGTAGGGAAGAAAATTTTTTTAAAAAGTGAGTAGGGAGCCTCGCTGACCTGACTCGAGTGGTCACTGAAACACTGCCTAGAGGGCTTTCAAAGCTGCTCCTCCTTGTTCCCCTCCCACCTTCTTTGGGGACCCCCTGGTTGTCTTCCTTTCTTTCAGCCTGTCTCTGGCTCTTCCAGGCCAGCTGTCTCTCCTTAGGTGGTGGTGTTTGTTTTTCCCTGCCTCCCACCTGGACCACATTACTTAGCCCCCGTCATTCTTGGTTCTCCTGAGTGAGTGCTTTCACTGGCCCTCCAGTGCCTGCACTCTGCTCAGGCTTGTGCTCCAGTCCTTGACATCCCGCCCACTGACGACTTCCCTCCCTCACTGCATCATTCTGAAGGCTGCAACCCTCTGACAGAGCCGTGCTCTCCACCTGCCCAGTGGGAATCCTTACCTTTTTTCCTTTGCTCCTCTCTTCCTTCTCTTAGAGTTCAGTTTTGGAAGTTACTTTCTTCTGTGAATTAATTTGTAATAAACCAGCCAATGTGCCTTCTTTGGTTTAGAAGTTCCTGTAGCTCCCGGAACTGCCGTGCACAGTTGAAAGGGGCCGGCCTCGAGGAGCAGGCTTCAATTTAGCTCCTTGTCTTTTATGCCTCTAGGTGTTTGATAGTCATCCAGTGCTGCATGCATGTTTGAAGGTGAGAGATTTATTGGACCTTGTTTATTGTTTGTTTCATGGTCCTAGGGATTGAACCCAGATGCTCAACCACTGAATTATACCCCTGTTGGTTTGGGTTTTTTTGTTTTGTTTTTTTGTTTGTTGTAGTTTTTGAGGAAGGGTCTGGATAAGTTGTCCCAACTAACCTTAAACTTGTGATTCTCATGGCTCAGCCTTGTGCATCTGGCCTGGTGTCCTGTTCTTGTTATTTTCTGGCCTCTTTCCCCTTCTCCACTCATATATCACCTGGCACAGTACAGGAGACAAGTCAGTCTGAGAGCGTGATTTCTGTGATTGGCCAGTTTGGAAATCCACCCTCTGCAGTTTCTTCCTCTTAGGAATGAGTTACCCTTGGGAGCTGGAGTTCTTCCCACCCACTCTTGGGCTGGATGAGGCCTGTGGCCTGTGGCTGTATCAGCCATATCCAAGGCAAGTAAATTCTGCCTGCATTTTCCAGATCAACCTTTTTATACTGTTCCATATTTTTTGCTTGTTTTTTGGTAGTGGGGAGTGAACGCAGGACCTCATAGTTGCTTCTAACTACATTCCCCAGCCCTTTGGGGATTTTTTTGGTACTGGGGATCGAACTTGCGACCTCACACTTGCCAGGCAGGTGCTTATGCCGCTGAGCTAAATGCCCAGCTGGTCTTGAACTTGCAGTTTTGCCTTAGCCTCCCTAGTAGCTAAGATTACAGGAATGTACCGCTATTTGAATTTTTGGGTTTTGTTGTGAGCCAGGATCTCACTATAGATAGTTCAGGCTGGTCTTGAAGTTACTATGTAACCAAAGCTGGCTTTGAACTTGTGATGATCATCCTGCCTCAGCCTCCCGAGTGCTAGAATCACAGGTGTGCACCACCTTGCCTAGCTCAAATTTGTCTTTTATGTATAAAAATAAAAACATAACCTTCTTGGGCCTGGTAGTGCTAGGCTGTCACTGGCAGAGTTTTTCACATAAAGCTTCCTGCTAGAGTCACCTGTGTGTCTCTTTTCTTCAGTATGGACGTCTCTTTGTGGAAGCGTTTCTGAAGCAATGTATGCCGCTCCTAGACTTCAGCTTTAGAAAGCACCGGGTAAGAGTTGAGAGCAAAGGCTTGCTCTGAAGAGCTGCTGAGAAGATAAGGCCACAGTCCCTTATGGGCTGGGCTGGGAACAGTCCCTCTGCCTGAGTTCTGGGCCACATGGTGTCTCACACCACTTTCAGGCTAGCCCAAGGGGTCTCCACAGGACTGAGTGTTCTACAGAGGGCCACCTGCAGGCATGGTATTCCTGGTCTGAGGAATCCCTTTCAGCTTGCTTCATTGTGCTGCTGGAGTCCAGGCCTTGACATGTTACCTGTCATGTGCCTATTCTGGGCTATCCTGTGTCTACTTTTTTTTATTTTTAATTTTTTCTACTTACTTACTTACTTACTTATTTATTTTACCGGTACCAGGGATTGAACTCACGACCACGCACTTGAAAAGCAGGTGCTTATGCTGCTGAGCTGTGTCTACTTTTAGGAACTAGTCATAAAAATAGATCTCATGTGTGTTGTAAAACTGCTGTTTTAGTGTGTAGTCTTGGTGAAGTTTTTTTTAGCCAGGTGACACCTGGGGCTACAGTTGTAAAACAAAGATAAAAATGAAGATAATTTGTCATACATATTTTGTAAATTGACTTTGCAAAATACCAAAGTCCCTCCTGTTTGCTATTTGGTTAGTCTTTCATAACCATCAAAGAGAAAAGAGAAGTGGTAATTTATCCTAATTTGCAAATGAGAAAGCTGAGATGGGAAAATGTACTTCAGACTTCAGTGTGTGTCTTGCACCTGGCAGACTGACATGGGGATAGAAGCTGGAGCCGCAAGTGTGAGCCAGCGCCACTGCTGAGGGTCAGTTAAGATGATTATCCTCGGGGGCTGGAACCTGAAGTTCTGCCTCTTTGGATTGCAAAGATGTTTTGCATCTAAAATGTGATTAGAACATTTCATGCTGGGCTTATGAATTTTGTTGTTTTTAGGAAGATGTTTTGAGCCTGCTGGAAACCTTCCAGCTGAATACGAGGCTGCTTCATCACCTGTGTGGGCATTCTAAGGTAAGGGGAAGCAGGCCTTAGCCTCTGCTTCTGGGGCCAGGCTCCTGCCGCCCTCCTGTGCCTTTGCACAGGGCACTGTGTGCAGAGGCAGTTTATTCAGGGCAGTCAGAGCCTTCACAAGGCACGGTGCATGCCTCTGAATTACAGCTACTCAGGTTACGGAGGCAGGCTTATGACTTTCAGCAATTTACCAAAACATTATCTCAAAATATAATAAAAAGGGCTCAGTGGTAGTGCATTTTCATACAAGTTTCATAACATGTTTAGTGGGGCTGGGGATTTAGCTCAGCGGCATAAGCGCCTGCCTTGCAAGCAGGCAGTCACGAGTTCGATCCCCGGTACCCATAAAAAAAGAAAAAGACAAAAAATATATATATATATATCTCATAACATGTTTGGTTCCTATTACCATTAAAGGAAAAGGAAGGAAAACCTAAGTTGCTGATTGAAATTGAGCAGTTTTCTAGAAAAGGATATTCTGTATCTGAAATTTTATTCCAATTCCACTGTTCTTTTTTCTGGTCTCTTGCGTGAGGAATATCCAGTGCTACCATAAAATTCTGCAAGCTGAACATGGTGGCTCATGCCTGTAATCCTAGCACACAAGAGGCTGAGGCAGGAGGATTGTTGCGAGTTTGAGACCAGTCTGCTCACCAAAATGAGCTCAAGGTCAGCCTGAACTGCATAATGAGACCCTGCCTCAGAAAAATAAATACTAAAAAAATTTTTTTTTTTTTTTTTTTTTTTTGTCTTTTTCATTTTTATCGGTACCAGGGATTGAACTCACAACTGCCTGCTTGCAAGTCAGGCGCTTATGCCGCTGAGCTAAATCCCCAGCCCCTAAAAAAAATTTTTGAAAATGAAGTACTGCAGTTGGGAGAAATGTTAAGTGATGACTACTGAGACAAGAAGTCTTTCTAAAGCGGCCTCTTAGAATTTTTCGTATGTTCCGCTTGTCAAGTAATACACAATCTCCTGTTGGGACAGTTCGGTGTTAAAAGACTTCTGCTTGCTACTCTCTCAGCAGTTGGTGAAACAGTCCTTGTGTCTGAAGGAACACAGAACCCTTAGGAGTTCTGCAGCCACCTAGGAAATCGAATGGTTCTTTGAGCAGTTCCTTTTGTTTACTTCAGTCTCTGGTTCTAAATTCAGGAAGTGCCAAACAGCCAGGCAGGGTGGTACACACTTAACTATCCCAGAGTTCCACCACAGGTTCAAACCCACATTAGTGCACTCAGGGTCAGCCTTTACTGCATAGCAAGCCTCTGTATCCAAAAAGAAGGGCATACAGTGGTGATTTAAGGACTCAGCTAACAGGCCTTCTGTTCAAGAATATTTTAGGTAAGACCTGGGATTTAGCTCAGTGGCATAAATGCCTGCCTGGCAAGCTCAGAGTTGTGAGTTTAATCCCCAGTGCCAAAAAAAAGAACGTTTTAGGTAAATGCATTGCTAATTGGTCAGTAAGAGGTCAAAAAGAACCTAAAAGTCTTCCTTACTTTTAATCTTTTTGCTGCCACTGTCCGTGGAGTACTCTGCCAAGGTTCCTGTTTCATGGACCTTGTCTCTGGACCATATAGGCAGGGTGGGAGATCTTACTCTTTTCAAGGTGTGAGGAATAGGAAGGGTGAGAGCACATGATAAACCCAGATGTAATGGTTGTATTCATTTTTGTTCAGATTCATCAGGATACAAGACTCACCAAACATGTGCCTTTGCTTAAAAAGACACTGGAGCAGTTGGTTTGCAGAGTCAAGGCAATGCTTGTCCTCAACAATTGTAGAGAGGCTTTCTGGCTAGGCAACCTCAAAAACCGGGACTTGCAGGTAAGCATAGAGACTGTCAGTGCTAAGTCCTTCATTTTTTAAAAGTATTAAAAGAAGCTGGGCATGGTGGCGCATTCCTGTAATCCCAGCACTTGGGAGGCTGAGGTAAGAGAATTGCTTGCATGTTTGAGACCAGCCTGGGCTACAAAGTGAGCCTAAGGCCAGCCTGAACTGCATTGCAGTTTTACTTTCTCTAAAAGACCCCCAAAAAAAAGTATTAAAAGAAATTTAAGAAAGGTAACGTAAGCCCTGCTTGCTCAATAACACTTTTTAAGTCTGTGACTATTCAGTTCTTAAAGTTAGGTGATGGGGTTGTCACAGGCTACATCACTCATCCCAGCCAGAAAAGGAGCCCAAACCTGCCATTGATGTAAATGGGGCCTCAGTGGGCATGCTATGCCCTACCAGAGGGAGATCCATTTGAATATGGACAAATTTCCTTTTGGTTGGTTGGGACTTTATTCCTAAAGCAGTCTTATTTCTGAAGTCAATTGCTGGCCATTTTAACACCTGAACGTTTGTAGGGTCTTTCAGTTATCTATCTGTAAGACTGAAACCTTATGTTGCTGGCCAGCTGTGGTGGTGCTTGCCTATAATCTCAGCTATCCTCAAGGCAGAAAAATTCCTGTGAGTTTGAAACCAGCCTGAGCTACCCAGTGAGACTCTGTCTGAAAAAAATAAAAGCTGAAAGCTTGTGTTACTTTTCTACTGCTTTGGAGTTCCAGTGTTTTTCACTTGTCAATCATACTTACAGTGTCTTGAGTATTAGAATGGTTATATGTGAAAAGAACAGACCTCAGAGAAGTAGCTTCCCTTCTTCACATCATCGTTGTGAGGCAGGTTCTGTTGTTTCCTTGAGAAAACCAAAACCCAGAGGAGGAACCTCATAAGACCATTTGCAACTGTGGAAGTAGCTCCTGATTTGAGTTTGCCAGTGATCAGAGCTGGTGCTCTTAAGCCACTTGGCTACCCTGTTCTTCCTCCTCTCCCACATTTGTGACTAGTTTATAGGGCTTATGTGCCTCTGAGTGCTGGGGAAATTTTAGTTCCATATTCAGCATTGACTGACTCATCAGTATAATCTGACCTTGTAAAATCTAGTGTAGTACTAGAAAACAGAAATGTACCTTTTGTGGAACTTCTGCTGCATCAGAGGCAGGGGTGTGAGGCAGAGGGTTAAACATCCCTTCTTTGGTGCTGGGTCACAACTTGGTGTCCATGTTTCTACTGCCTGTAAACTCACTCTTTGTACGCTAAAACCCAGAGTATAACCCACCATTTTCTGGCCCATTGGCATTTAGGGTGAAGAGATTGTGTCCCAGGATTCCCAGGGGAGCACAGCAGAAGAAAGTGAGGACAGCACAACATCCCAGGTCTCCCAGAACAATGCTGCCAAGGTATCTGCAGAGAGCACCAAAGTCTGATCCCGAGGGCCGCAGTAGGGATGGTAGCCAGGGCCTTGCACAAACCAACATTCCCAGCCCTTTTTGATTCTTATTTTGATACAGAGTCTCACTAAGTCACTAAGTTGTCTGGGCTGGCCTCAAACCTGTGATCCTCCTGTCTCATTTCCCAAGTAGTTGGGATTACAGACATATGCCATCAAACCCACCTCCCTGTTTATATTTATCACCACATACTTCGGTTCTTGTCTTCATTCCCTTCAGTGACTACATTGTTTTATTCCCGCTGGTTGGTCATTTGAGACCAGTTCTTATTCTGTAGTCCAGCCCAGCCTTACACTCATTGTGCAGCTCAGAATGGTTTCAAACTCAAGATCCTGCTGCCTCAGGATCCTAAGTGCTAGGATTACTGTACTTGCTCCAACTATAGTGGAAGCCTCCCACAACTACCTTCCAGTCCCATCAGAAAAGCTTCTTAGCTTTTCTTTAATGATTAGGAGCTCTCAAAAAAAAAAAAAAAATATATATATATATATATATATATATAACCTTAAAATTGATATCTCAAGGTCAAAATTAGCCTGAACTACACAGTGAGACTTTATCTCAAAAGCCAAAACAAAAGCCCTCTGTGCTATCTCTTGCACGGTGGCTGCCCTCACACACTATAGGGTATATTTCTAATTTCCTTTTTTTTTGGAGGGGGGGGTTAACCAGGGATCAAACTCATGATCTGCTTGCCATTCACGCACTTATGCTGCTGAGCTAAACCCCTATTCCTATGGGGTATACTTCTTTTACTTGGCCCAAATTTGCTCTGTAGAACCTGTTTCTTCTCCTATCTTGAATAAAACTGCTACCATTAAAAGAAGAAAAAAAGGGGGGTCCAGGGATACAGCTTAGCAGCTTAGCACCTGTCTGGCAAGCACTTCAATCTCCAGTACCAAAAGAAAATAACAGTATCAAGTATCTGAAGCTGAGGTATATTACGCTGTTGAAAGTTCTGTTTCGAGGGGCTAGGGATATAGCTTAATGGTAGTATATATGCTTTAGCAGCCACAAGAACCTGGATTCTTGGGGGCTGGGATTAGAACTCAGTGGCACAAGTGCCTGCCTAGCAAGCACAAGGTCCTGAGTTCAATTCCCAGTTCCAAAAAGCAAAAAAGACTTGGATTCAATCCCCAGCACCAAAAACAAAAAGAAAAACTTCCCTCCTCTAGAAGGGAAATGAGGCGAGAATGTGCTGAGTGTTGAAAAAGTTAAACCATCCAAACCAAGTGGTCTTGCAGTTTTTTTTGTTTGTTTGGTTTTGGGTTTTTTTTTTTTTTTTTTTTTTTTTTTGGTCTTTTTCCTTTTTATGGGAACCAGGGATCGAACTCACGACTGCCTGCTTGCAAGGCAGGTGCTTACGCCACTGAGCTAAATCCCCAGCCCATTCTTGCAGATTTAAAAAAATAAAAACAAAATGTGTATTTCTAGCTTGCTTTTTTTTTTGACAGGGTCTCCCTATGCAGTTCAGGCTGATTTTGAACTCACTTTGTAGCCCATACTGGCCTCCAATTGGCAGCAATCCTCCTGCCTCAGCCTCCGAAGTGGTGGGACTACAAGCATGTACCACCAAGTCCAGCTTGTTGGGTTTTTTGTTTTTGTTTTGTTGTTGTTCTTTTGTTTGGGCTTGCTTATTTATTTATTTATTTATTTATTTTGAGATGAGGTCTTGCCAGGTTGCCTAGGCTCTCCTAGAACTTTTGATCTTCCTGGCTTAGCCTCCTGAGTAGCTGTGATTATAGGCATCTATCACCACTTTGATGAATAATTTGAAGCAAACCATATCCTTTTAATTTGGTTCTTTCTGTTAAGCAACCTCCCATGTTTGAGTTAAACAACAATAATTTATGATGGATTCTTTTTGAGATATACTGGTACTTTTAATAACTACTTCATTCTACACTGAATGGTATTAAGACTTTCTTCCTATGTCACATTACAGCAGAAGAGCTGGAGGTCTATAGTTTAAAGAGTAACACAAATTTGGCTCACTTACAGTACGGTAGAGGCAGTAACCAGGTGACCTCTGTTCATGGTCTTGGCTTAGAATTAACAATATCAAGAAGAATTGGAAGTCCATCATAGGCCCATTAACCTCCTGTTACAGACTCACACAGGACACTGCAGTGAGCACCAGAATTCAACTCCCATGTGCAGACAACCTCTGCCTTCTTCCACATCCCACTCTGCAGATAGCTGTTCTGCCCTTCTAATACCCCGGAAAGTTCACTGCACTCTCCAAATCCTCAACACCAAGATGGAGTGGTGATTTGGTGTTCAGATATAGCATTGTGAGGAAGAAAAGGAGGAGGGAAGCAGGTCCCTGGGACTCAGTAAGAATCTCTTCTCTGCTGTCTTCTCTTTTTGTTTATTCTTGTTTTTATGTGAGTGTTAACATTGTTGCTAGTTTTTTATTGTTGTTCTGTGCCTCGGTTTGTTGTCCTGTCCTATCCTGTCCTGTCCTGTCCTGTCCTGTCCTTTTCTGTTCCTGGAATCAAACTCAGGACCTGGGCTTACCAGGGAGGTAGTGCCCTGTTGAGCCATACCCCGGCCTCTGTTCTTTTTTATTTTTTCCTTCTCTCGTTCTCTCATGTCTTCTTTTCCAGTTTCCCAAAGTTTGCATAATCTTTCTTTAGCATTTAGCCTTGCTTCTAAGCTCTTCCTCTTGTTCAATTTCCCTGTTTTTTCCCCTGAAGCCCCTAAAAGTAAAATTTCCATATTGTGAGGAGATATTTATTATATACAAATTTCTGGTTTGTTTTAGATTTTATTATATAATCACAAATCTAGTTCATATGATTAAAGGTGGCAAATTAATAGTTACCACAGTTTCTCATTCTCTAGGCTGTGTTTGATGCTGTTGCTCTTGCTGATTATACTACTTTACCCAAATTGACATAACTGTTTTAATCATTTGTTTTTCCCAGTATGCCAAAACTGAGATTGCCTAAGGGTCATAAACAATACTGTACGCCAGTGCCAGAGAACAAGGTACTGAGCCAAGTAGGCAGCAACTTCTCATCCCCAATAAATTGAAGAGGCAGGATCTTGCAACAGAATACAAAACCAAAAAGTAGGTATATTTGGAAGACCTCTCTAAGAATCATTTCCTAAAGGTTCTCAATACTAGCAATAAAGCTGTGCACCATAAGCAATTTAAAAGCATCAACCTAGAAATTTTAAAAACTGAAAGAAAAAGAAAATGACAAGACACCTCATGAATTTGCAGCCTCACTTTCCCAGGCACAATGAGGTAGAACAATCCAAAAGATACCCAGCTGGACTCTCTCAAGTGGTGATAGCAAACTGTATCAAAGCAGGTAAATGAGGCTGTACAAAATTAAACCAGAAATAATCTCTAAGAGCAACCCATAGATAAGAAGGTTCCCCTCTTATCTCTCAAGAGCTATGTTTCTCAATAAATTTTCCTACTCTTAACTTCCATTATTCCTTAGAATTCATTCTTCAGTTTTGAGGAATACCAGTTTGGCATATCTGACATCTATGATGTTGGGAGTTATGTTTCTCCTGTATCATACTGCCTCCCACAAAAAAAAGAAATATTGTCTCAGACAACTACAGAAGTGGTCACCCTAATGAAAGACACGGTTAGACATAGATTTTTAAAAATAGCTGAGTTCAAAGTGAGCCCAAGGCCAGCCTGAACTGCATAGTGAAATCCTGTCTCACAAAGACAAAAATAAAGTAAAATAAGTAGCAGAGTTTAGGAAAATGGTGAAATCCATGAATACTCAACATGGGAAAGAAATAGAATCCATGAAACAGATTCAGAGAGATATCCAGGAAATTAAAAAATTCCATTGAAAGTATATGCAGCATAGTGCCTGTGTGGCAAGTGCAAGTTTGTGAGTTTGATTCTTGTTGGTACAGAAAGTTAAAAAATAAACTAATATATAGTAGACAGAATTGTAGTTATCAATTATGAAAAGAAAGATTTCCGGTACGAAGAAAAAGAGATTTCTTAGAAATAGCAATAGACTCATGAAAAATGAGTCTAATGGCTGTTAAATGATACAAGGCAGAATAACATCAGTTTGATCAGAATCAGTGAAAAAACAGGAGATAGTGCAAACAACATAAAAATATCTGCTCACAAGCTAGGCATGATTGCATACACCTGTAATCCCAGCATTTGGGAGGCTGAGGCAGAAGAATCTCTTGAGTTCAAGACCAGGCTAGACTACATAGTGAATTCAAGGCCAGCCTAAACTACGCAATGAAACCTGTTCACAGAAGTAAGTGGTAACAGAAAACTTCCTAGGCATGCAAAAAGAATTTTAGCATACAGATTTGTGAGATATATGGACCTCCAGTTAGCCATGATCAAAAATGATCTACACCAAAGCATGTAACAGTCAAATTCCAGAAATTCAACACAAAGACAGATGTTTTAAAAGCCATTAGAGTGAAGAAACAAATCACCTAGAAAGTCCATCAGAATCAGAGCAGATTTTTCAACACAAACTTTCAAGTCAAGGAGACCTTGGAATGAAGTTTTTCAAGCCCTAAAGAAAACAGTCTCTAGTGCAGAGTGATGTGCCCTGCAAAATTATCTTTCATTATTGATGAAGAAATCGGCTACTTCCATGACAACCTGAAGAAATTTATGAACACCAAAGTAGCACTCCAAAATGTTCTGAAGAGGGGGTTGGGGATTTAGCTCAGGGGCATAAGTGCCTGCCTTGCAAACAGGCAGTCGTGAGTCTTTGAGACAGGGTCTGTATGCAGTTCAGACTGGTCTTAAACTTTCAACAGTCCTCTTGCCTCAGCCTCGCAGGAGTACTGAGATTACAGGCGTGAGCCACCATGCCCAGCTTTTAGATTTTGTTTATATTCTTCACCAAAGGTTTCTCTTCTTTTTCTGGATTCCTCCATTCTTCTATCTGTGTCTTCTTGAGAGGGGCTTAGCATTTCTTTTATTAATCTTTTTATATCTTGCCTCACTTGGATTAAAATTTCAGTTTTAAGTTCGTCTGTGAGGTCATGAAGGTATTTCTTTATGTCCACTGATGATGTGGCCAATATTGCATGATTGCTGCACTGGATCTCTTCTGTATTTACCTCTCCTGGACTTATTTTCCCAGAGTCAGCAGCAGGAGGCTTTTTCTTTTTTCTTTCTCTTGTCCTGTTTCTGTTTTCTTTCAGACAGGTGTATGGTGGAGGTCTTGCCCTCTCCATATTGCTACGGTTTTTCTGAAGTGTGCTGGCTGGGGGCTTGCTGCCTTCTCCAGTTTGCTGTTATCTGATATGCACCCAGGGACTGTGACCTGGCCCTTCTTCTCTGACAAGCAACAGGCAAGTGCCTTTAGCACCTTAGCCTGTACTGTGCGGATGTCACAGATTCAGGACAGTTTCGTCCCTGGCTATTGGGTCACAACCAGGGGCGTGACTCACCCAAGCTGGTCCTACCAGTCCTCTTTGGGCCAGGGATGGCTGACTGACACCAATGCGCTTCTGGGTTCAGGCCCATCCTGCCCAACTCCAATATGTCCTCTAGCCGGCCCCACCCGCCATGGGACCCAATTTCCAGCACTCACCACAAATTAATGTAGTTCTACACCTTGGCTCCACTCTACGCTGTGCCGTGTCTTCCCCCAAAGGCCCCAGACTCACCCAACTCCTGATTTCAGAGGCTGCAACTTCAGTGCAACTGCAAATCGTCCCACTCCATGGTGCACCCAGCACAGCACCAGACTGGCCCCAATGAGCGCATCTGGTTCCAGCCTTTCATCCACGTTTTTCCTTCCTTCCTTTTTCTTTTTCCTCAGTTTCTTTCTGGGTCATTAGAATCCCTCTTCTTTCGTCTGGTCTTCTCCATGTTGTTAAATTCTAGCGTCTGAGTTGTTTTTCTTAGAGAGGCTCTCTATCCAGCTACCTATCAAGCTGCCATCTTCAGAACTCTGAGCTAAACTTTTGAACAAATGGATTTAGATGTGTACATAGTGTTCCACTCCACAACATCAGAATACACATTCTTCTCAGCTTCACATAGGTTCTCCAAAAGAGACTGTACTAACTTGGGGCTGGGGATTTAGCTCAGCCACATAAGCGCCTGCCTTGCAAGCAGGCAGTCGTGAGTTCGATCCCCGGTACCGATAAAAAGGAAAAAGAAAAAAAAAAAGAGAGAGAGAGAGAGAGACTATGTACTAGCTCATAGAATGTGCTTAAGTAATTGCAAAGGAATTGAAATTATCCTGTGCACATTATCACATCATAGTGCAGTGGAATTGGAAATCAATGGCAAAAGTAACCAGAGAACTTCATAAATCCATGGAAATTAAATAACACCCTCTAGAACACCCAGTGGGTCACAGATGAAATTAAAGAAGAAATTCAGAAGTTTCTGCTATTAAACAATAATGTCTACACAATATACCGAACTTACGGACACAATGAAAGCAGTCCTATGAGTCAAAACCCTTATTAGGAAAAGAGCAAACTAAAATAACCTGGTGTCAAAGCTCAAGCTCCTAGATAAAAAAGAGCAGGTCATGCCCAAAGCTCATACAAGGGAGGAAATTGTAAAGATCGGAGCAGAAATTAGTGCCATGGAGACTAAGAAAACAATACAAATAACCAGTGAATTGAAGATTTGGTTCTTGGCAAGATTAAATCAAATTGACAAACCCTTAACCAACCTTATCATAAAAAAGAAAGACTCAGATCCAAGCAATTAGGAATGAAAAGGGTAAAATCACAACAAACTGCAGAAATCCAGAAAATCATCAATATCCACGTTAAGAAACTATACTCCAATAGTATGAAAAATAGAAACAGATTCCTAGATGTATATTAAAAATTCAAAATAAACCAGTAAATAAAATTAAAGATGTGATTAACAATCTACCAACAAAGAAAAGCCAAGGCCCTGACACTTTCACAGCTGAATCCTACAAAATATTTAGGGAAGATCTAACACCACTATTTCTCAAACTCTTTAAAATTGAAAGGGAAGCAGTACTCCGAGATTGATTCCTGGAAGCAAAACATTATCCTGATACCCAAACCAGCAAAGTATCCTACCAAAAAAGGGAACTATAAGCCAGTCCTTTAATGAATATAAATGAAAAAATCTTCAGTAAGATAATCAGCAAGCAGAATACTGCAAATCATTACAGATTATATACCATGACCAAGTAGAATTCATGCCAGGGATGCAAGAATGATTCAACATATACAAATCAATAAATGTAATATATCAACTGCAAAGAACAAAAAAAAATTCGATAAATTACCATGCATGATAACCATAGAAATTTGAAAGAGTCTTTATCTCAATCTAGTGAAAGTCTTCTGTGACAAACCAACACCAGTGTCATACTAAAATGGACAAAAACAAAGATTTCATCTGGAACAAGACAAGGATGGCCACTGTTATCACTTACTAAGTATAATGTTGGAAACATTTGCCAGAGCAATTAGACAAGGCAAAGAAATGAAAAGAATAAAGATAGGAAAGGAAGCAGTTAAATTTTCATTATACACAGATGACAATACTCTACATAGAAGACCTTAAAAACTCCACCAAAAGACTTCTAGATTCAATAAACAAATTTCAATAGGTAGCTGACTACAAAGTCAACACTCAAAAATCAGTAGCCTGTAAACAAATAACAAACTCACTGCTGAGAGAGAAATTAGGGAAAGCACATCTTTCGCACTGACATAAAAAAAAAAAATACTTAGGAATCTCTGTACCAAAGGAAGTAAAAGACCTTTACAGTGAAAATGACAGTTTTCCTGAAAACAAAGATTGAAGAGGATATGGAAAGTTATCCCTTGCTCTTGGGTAGGAAGAACCAAGAGTGAAAATGACCACACTTCCAAAATGTTACACAGATTCAGTGCAATCCCAATCAAAGTTTCATCAATGTATGTCACAAAATTAGAGAAGATAATCCTAAAATTCATTTGGAGCTAGGAGAGACCTAGAATTACAAAGATAATTCTCTGGGCAACAGGGCTTTTGTGAGTTGAGGGCTGGTGATGCTTTGGGGACAGAGCAGATGTGAAAGGGCCGTATTGGCTTGGGTGATGCTGGGAGGGAGTAGCCTGGCAGACTAGGCTGGGTGTGCAGGTCCTGTCTGCCTTGGGGCTGGGGAGGCTGTTGCTGTGGAGCTGGAAGGAATGGGACTTGGGGAGTGCTTGACTGGGTCTGGGAGACTATGCCCACTGTTTCTTGCTCCTTGTCTGGAATCTCAGCAAAACACTGGATATTGTCACAAGCTCAAGCACTGTCTAGGAAGTTTAGCTACTTAATGAGACCCTGTTGTAAATTTTTTTTAAAGAAAAATTTTTTGTAAAAGTTGCAGATGTAGTTTACTACAAAATGTCTTGGATTCTGTCCCAGTAACCCTAGTGTGCACGGACAGACAAGTCAAAGCTATGTGTGGTAGTGCATCCTTGTTAATTCCATCACTTGAGAGGCTCAGGCAGGATGATGTGTGTTTAAAGGCAACCTGGGCCACATAGTGAGTTCATGCCAGCCTGAACTACGCAGTGAGACTCTTGTCTCCCAATGACCAAAAGAATTTTTTGTTTTTTGTGGGGTTTTTTTGCACTAAGGATGGATATTTATTATAAGTCATGTATTTTTTTTCCTAATTGTTTCCACATGACATTCATGCTGTGGTATCTATAACATTTTTATGGGGAGTATTTGTTTTCTAGACAATCTACCGACAACCATTGATTCCTTAAAATTCAGTGTCTTACTGCTGAGCAGTAGTTCAAATAGGTAGTAATTGGGCAGGGAGTGTAGTTCAATGGTAGAATACTTTCCTAGCCTGTTCAGAGCTCTGGATTCAATCCCATCGCCAAATCAAAGTAAAATACAAAAATTCTGGGCAGCAAAGGCAAGGCAGGGGGTATCATAATCCCTGACTTGAAATTATATTACAAAGCTACTGTGATTAAAAACAACAGAAACAGCATGCTACTGGCCAAAAAACCAGACTTGAGGATCAGTGCGACAAATTAAAACATGCAGAAACAGCTCTAAACACATTCAGCCACCTTATCTTTGACAAAGGAGCCAAACACCTTCCCTGGAAGAAAGCTAACTTATTTAATAAATGGTGCTGGAATAACTGTCTTTCCACATGCTGAAGATTATTATTAGACCCATATCTTTAACCGTGTGTTAAAAGTACATTAAAAATCTAAATACTAAAACAGAAACATTACATCTGCTAGAATAGGTAAAACTCCTGGGAGACCTTGGTGTAGGCAAAGGCTTTATGAACAAAAGCCAGATCACACAGAACTGTCACAAGAATCAACAACTGGTATCTTACCTAAACAGCTTTTGCACAGCAGGGAAAACTGCTGAGTGAAGAGCGCAGGAAAAAAAATTTTTTTGCCAGCCTTTCCTCAGACAACAGGCTACTGTGTAGACTATATAAAGAACTAAAATAACCAGACCCCCATATTTAAAGACCCAACCCAAAAATGGGCATTTGAGATGAATAGACACTTCTCAGATGAAGAAGTAGAAATGGCAAATAAGCTGGGCAGGGTGCATGCCTGTAATCCCAGCACAAGTGTAGACTGGTGCAACCACTGTGGAAATCAGTGTGGAGACTCCTAAAAGAACTAGGTTCGATCCCCGGTACCGATAAAAAGGAAAAAGACCAAAAAAAAAAAAAAAACTAGGACTAAAGGTCCCATTCGACCCAGCTCTTCCCCTTCGTGTCTTCCCAAAAGAATTAAAAGCATTGTATCACAGCAATCTGTGCACACCCATGTATATAGTGGCACAGTTTGTAATAATCTTGGGAACAGCCCAGATGCCCATCAAAGTGAGGAATGGATAAAGAAGACATGGGGTTTGTTTGTTTTTCTACATTGGAGAAATACTCCATTTGCTGCTAGAAAGAGGATAGGCTTGAGATACTTCTAGCTAAATGGCTGCACCTTAAGACCATACTCCTTTAAGTGAAATAAATCAGACACACATGTAAATACTTCATTGTCTCTGGTGTGAGAAATCACAAGTGTAAATAAGGATAAAGATGTATAATAGGTATTGGGAATGGGAATAAAATGTTCAAATGAGAAGGGGAAAGGAATGAAGGAAAAAGAATAGAATGAAAACAGGATCGGGGGCTGGAGATTCAGCTCAGCGGCATAAGCGCCTGCCTTGCAAGCAGGCAGTCGTGAGTTCGATCCCTGGTACCGATAAAGGAAAAAGACAAAAAGAAAACAGGATCGGGCTGGGGATTTTGCTCAGTGGCATAAGCGCCTGCCTTGCAAGCAGGCAGTCGTGAGTTCGATCCCTGGTACCGATAAAGGAAAAAGACAAAAAGAAAACAGGATCGGGCTGGGGATTTTGCTCAGTGGCATAAGCGCCTGCCTTGCAAGCAGGCAGTCCTAATAATCCCTGGTACCGATAAAAACAAACAGCTTTTGTGAATGAGGAAAGAGTAGAAGGTCAAGGAAGTGGAAATAAGATACATCGTGTACAACTTCCATATGATAATGTGCCAATAAAAATGTAGCAATAAAATAAAATTTAAAACAATTGGGGGGAATCTCTGGTTTATTTTATAAATGGTTTCAAACTGAGCCCTGGGAGTGAGGTGCAGTCCTGAAATCCAGGCACTTGAGGCTGAGGCATGACAATCAATGCTACAGAGTGAGACCCTGTCTTGAAAAACAAAAACACTATGCATTCTTGGTTTTAGCAATAGGATTAGTGTACTGACCACCCAGGAGCTGTGTTACAGTGCGTGAGGTCACCTAGAAGGGTGCCTAATATTTCTTTGTGCTTTGCCCTTTAGGCCGGTGTTGAGGATGAAGCAAGTGATGGGGAAAAGGAGCTGTACAGTGAGGACAGTGATGACAGCCTGGATTAGCCCTGGGAGCTGCCCCACCGTGCACCGTCTCCACAGGCTTCCTTTCCACTTAGTATGCAAAGCTTCCTGTTCTGCCTCCAGAGGGTTGTTGATTACTGCCCGAGTCCTGCAAGCTGTGCTGACAGCGTGCAAAGTTACTTTTTCTAAAATGCAGGCTTATGCAAGTTTTACAAATAAATTTTTTTCTGCTCTTTGCCTCGGCTACTTCATTCCATCCTTTTGATTTTCTACATTATTCAAGTGTAGGTAGAATTGAAATTTATGCAAGTGGCATACAATTGATGCAGTGGCAACTGCTGGCAAGTTGGCTCTCCTGCTCAAAACTAGGATCCCTACTGTAAGGCTTTGTCTGAGTTACCTTCTTGTTGCTGAGACAAAGTACTTACCAGCCAAAGTTAAGGGAGGAAAGGTTTATTCAACCCACAGTGCACGGAAGTTTCACTCTGTGCTCCCCCAGCTCCAGGGCAGGAGCCTCGTGGCAGAAGGGGGTGGTGGCAGCAGCCCGCCTTCCCTCTCCTGCAAGCCTGTTGACTGTGCCACCCACACCCAGGGTGGGACTTCCCTTAATTCACATTCAACCCCTAACCCAGCCACCCTGGAAATCCACACCTGTGAGTACATGAGGCTTTGGGGCACATCGAGACACAAGCCGTCATAGGATCATTCTCGCCTAAGACAAGAACATCTTCATGAGTTTTTTGAGAAATGGCTTGAACTTTTCTCAGTGCCCCAGCCAGAAACATTTTGCCTGCCTTTTTAATTTTCTGGTTATTAGTGTAAAGCAAATGAAGAGATCTTCCAACCTATGATATGTTTATTTCTACATTATTTTGAGTTATGATAAGACTACTGTATAATTAGTTGTAATTAATTAGAGCATTATGAGTATGCATCAGCTAAAATGAACTGCTCTCCTGTATTCTGCCAGAAGGCCAGTTTTAGTGCTGCTACCAAGTTCTTTCTTGGCAGGTGATAACAATCGTTTTAATATTTGTCAGCATAGTGTCAGGCAGGGTGATGCAGTAAGTTCTTAACTATGACAGCAGAAGTACAGACAGTACAGAAAGAAAAAAAAAAAAGCATAAGGGGCTGGGGATTTAGTTTAGCAGCATAGGCATCCGCCTTGCAAGCATGCAGTCGTGAGTTCAATCCCCAGTACAAAAGAAAAAACAAAAAACCAATAAACTGGATGCCATCAAAATTAAATACTTTTGGGGCTGGGGATTTAGTGGCATAAGCACCTGCCTTGCAAGCATGTGGTCGTGAGTTTGATCCCTGGTACTGGTAAAAATACCAAAAAAAATTATAAAATTAAATACTTTTGCACATCAAAGCACACTCAAAAAAATACTAGACTTGGACATGGTGGCACATACCTATAATCCTGGGAGGCTGAGGCAGGAAGATTACTGAGCTTGAGGCCAGCCTGGGCTACTGAATGAGTTCAAGGCTAGCCTAAACCACAAAGTGAGACCCTGTCTCAAATTCAAAAAAAAGACCAAAGAAATACATCTTTTTTTCTTGACTCTCTCTTTTCTCCCCAATTCAATGTCTTTGGTGTCTAAATCAGTTCACATTAGACTCACTGATTTATATGGTTTAATGGTTTTCATCACATTTACAAGTTAGTACTACTTTGACTCTTGTTGTTCAGCTCTACAATGGATGTGTTCCTCCTTCCTCTGTCACTGGCCCTCTTCTTGGAGAGAAGAAAGGGGCTCCTCTTGTCACTTTTTGACACAAAGCGACACAGTAAGGGCAGCATCGCCTTGGCTTGTGTAGACAGGTTGACACGAGCTTGGTTTCATCCCAGAGAGCAGGTGCTCAGGCTCAGGTGCAGCAGGACCCCCTACCTGGAGTGCTGCAGGGCAAAGGTGCACTTCTTGTAGGTTGCATACAGCAAGAGAATGGAGCGCAGCATCTGTTTGCACATTGTCACTGTCATCTGAATCTGAGGCTCCTTGAGTCCAGTGGGCCACTGATGCTCCCTGCTGATAATCTTGCAGAAGGCCGACTTCTCAGAAACTCTGAAGGTCCCGGTCCACTTGGGAGGCTGAGCCGTGATGACCCTGCCAAAGACAGAATCCACTCCACTGAGGCGGACAGGCTGAGGTTTCCTGACAAGTCCTTTCTTGTGGATCATGCTTCGGAGCTCTGATGTGTGATAGGGTAGCTTGGGACTCACTCCATTGTCCAGGAATGGGCTGTCAAGGACGAGCGTGACCTCTTGGAAACACAGCTGAACTTCCAGGTCGGAAGGGGTGTGTGGGAAGCCGGGGGAGGCCCTGAAGGGGTGCTTGGAGGATGGGGTGGGTGTCGTGTGCCGCAGCCATTGGAAGCTCTCGTCCAGTGGAGTCCACGGTGACCAGAGCTGGTACCCTGCCATTGAGAGTCCTAGACAGAGGAATGAGACATGGTGTTGCTCTGGTGTGCTTTTGGCGAGCACAAGCATGCAAGTTCACAACTCTGCCTCAGTACTGACTTAGACACTTTACTGTCCCCATGAGTAGATTCCAGGAGGTAGGAGGGTATTAGTAATTTTATAAAGGACAGTAAGGATGGTAGCAAATATTGAATGTGGTAACTACAGTGTGTACAAAACTTCCATTAAACCTTTTCACAGGCCTCTCAAGGGAAGTGTTAACTCATTAAAGAGAAGTCATGGAATGTCCCTGTCCGTGGTTGTGTGCTGTGCTGTGTTGGTGACTGCTAATGACAGAAACCTTGCCTGCAAGGGGAGAGAGGTTGCTGAGAAAGGCATGTCTTCCACAGGTGTGACTGATACCCTCCACTGGACATCAGTAGTTCTCAAAGTGTGATCCCTAGGCCAGCAGCAGCAGTGCCACTTGGGAACATGACAGAAAGGCAGATTCTGGGCCTCACCTCACATTTAAGAGGAAAAAATTCTCAGGGCCAAGAATCTGCTTAAACAAACCTTCCGGGGATTTGGTGCATCTTACAGTTGGAGAATTTTCAGCTGCTTTCCTGTCTTTCACCATGGAGGCAATCTCCTTGCCCCTAACAGCCCCTGTATTTACTTTGTGTTTTGTGTTGTTTTTTGGTCTTGTTTTGTTATACAAGAAAACAGCGCAGGCTGAGCACAGAATCTCTCAAGTGCCCCTCAGAGGAGTTGCCCCAGCCGGCAGGGTGGCTGCTTTTCAGGACTGTGGCCTGATAGTGACAGAACACCTGGCAGCTTTCACAAGGCCTTGGGTTTGATCCCCAGCATCACATACACCCAAACTTTGGGTCTCTTCTAGGTGTGGGTCTGTTTTTTCATCTGTGGGACATCAACAGTTTAAGACCTTCACTTTCTTTTCTTTGAAGAAAGAGGGCTGGGAGGGTATTGCTAACTCAAATCATTTATCCAAGTACAATTTGGACTTTCTGTCATTTCGTTTTTTAAAATTAATAATTAATTTTTGGAACTAGGAATCAAATTGAGGACCTGCTGCTCATCAGGCAGGTGCTGTGTTACCAAACTACACCCCTATCTTCCATCACCCTATTTAAAATTGCCAATATATAACGGTTTTACTCATTTTAGGAAAAGCGAATAGTTTTGGAGCTGGTTAATGACAGAATCTGTGCCTTTTTTTTTTTTTTTTTTGAGAGCTTATTTGGGCAGAGGAGCACAGCTACTCGTATACCCTTGACCTAAGAAAATGGGCCTCCACTATAGGATAGTCGTCCTCTGCCACTGAGCGCACAGCTTTGTAGGGGGACAGTGAGGGAAGAAAGGACACAGCCCCGCCAGTCAGATCAGCCAGATCAACACTGACGATCAGCGGGGCGACAGATGTTGCAGCCAGATTGGCCTCACATCCTTTTCTTGTGTGTGTTTTAGTTTGTTTGTTTTGGTTTGTTGTTGCTTTCTTGGAGACAGGATCTTGCTCTGCAGTTAAGGCTGGCCTTGAACTCACTGTGTAGTCCAAGTGTATTTCTTTTCCCTTCTCACTGCTACAAAGCACTGTGTAGCAGTGCAGATCTGATCTCATCCCATAACTGCCAACATAGTTTGTTAGTTTATGTTTGATCCTTCATGTGTGTCATACTCAGGCCTCATGGGTGCTAGGCAGCTCTCTGTCACTGACATACACCCTTATCCCTTTTAAATTTCTGAGGTGAGTTCTCACTAATTTGCCTCAGTTGAGCTGAGTGTGCTGGTGCAAACCTGTAATTTCTGCCACTCAGGTGGGAAGCCGAGGCAGGAGGGTCACAAATTTGAGCCCAGCTTGGACAACTTTGTGATAGCCTGTCTCAGAAGAGAGTTGACTGGGGATGTAGCTCACGGAGCACCCTGAGATCAGCCCTCAGTGCTGTCAAATAAGTCCAGCCTGTTAAGGTTCTTGTAGAACCAATGTGGAATGAGCAGCTACTGACCCAATCCTTCCACTCCTTCACACAGGGCTAGTGGTGCTGCCCCATCCCCAGCACTGGACATCACCTCGTCCATTCCAGGAGGCGAGACTTGGCTACTCTGTCCTTGGAACTCTAGTATCTTCCAGACAGGCAACACCCGGTTCTAACTTAAAGGACTTCCCCATCAGACTTCCTCCCATTCCAAGGAATCCGCCCGGATTTCCCCACCTGGAAAAGGTGACGGCAGCGCCAGAGTACAGCTAAGGTCCTTGTGAACCTTCAGCAGAAGCGGAGGTCCGGCGCGCGTGGACAGGGGCCTGCTCCGGGTCCCTCGCTCTGGCCTAGCAGAGGCGGTGGAGGGAGCCCGGGCCGGGCCCAGCATCAGGGCGGGGCTCACCTGGTGAACTCCCCTCAGTCCAGAGTGGCCACATCCTTCTTAACCGGGTGCCTGGCAACCGCCTTTGTGACCCAGCCAGGGTCCTTGGAGCTAGGCCAGCCAGGGCCATGGGTCTGTGGCCTCCCCAGTCCTCCTGGAAACACCCAGCAAGCAGCTTCCGGACTTGGCTTTGGCTCTCAAGGCACAACTCTCTGCCCACCCACTACACCTGCGCACCAGGATCGGACCCCCATATGAGTTCTGGGACTGGAGCCAGTGTTAAAATTAGCACCTGGGAGACTGAAGCAGGAGGATCCTCATGAGCTCGAGACCAGCCTGGGCTACAAAGTGAGCTCAAGTTCAGCCTGAACTGCAGAGCGAGACCCTGTCTCAAAAAGACCAAATAAATAAAATAAATTAGCATTTACTCTAAACCTTGCTGGTACTTGGGCAGAGGGACCCACAGTTCCGACGGTGTTATTGTATTCGGTGTTTCCACGGGTCTGGCTTGGTGGTGCATGCCTGCAATCCCAGCACTTGGGAGGCTAAGGCAGGAGATCACTATGAATTCGAGGCCAGCCTGGGATACAAAGTGAGTTCAAGGCCAGCCTGAACTATGTAGTGAAACCCTGTCTCGAAAAGAAAAAAAAGGTTCCAGGGGAAGCAGAAGTTATTAATGCCTGCCTGTTAAGAGAACAAGCTAGATACACACACCCTTCACTCTGGCGAGCACCTCTCCATTTCCCATTCACTACCAGTCAAGACAACAGGAAAGATATGCCTGTCTTTCTTTTACTTCCTCACTGAAAATTTCCTGCTCTTCTGTTAAATCTAATAACAACCGTGTCGAGAGTTGGGCGTGGTGGCTCAGGCCTCTAATCCCAGCCCTCGGGAGGCTGAGGTGGGAGGATGGTTGCGAGTTCGAGACCAGCCTGGGCTACAAAGTGAGCTCAAGGCCAGCCTGAACTGTATAGCGAGACCCTGTCTCAAAAAGGACAAAAAAAAAAAAAAAAAAAAAAAGAATTGTGTCCCATATTACAAGGCTGAAAATGTGATGTGATAACTTTGTAAACTCACATCAGTTGTTCTGGAAAGCTGAGGGTGGGGCACAAGGTTCACCCAGACGCCTTTGCTGCCCACAGGACCTGGCTGGGAAGGCACCTGTCAGAACATATCACGGATTCAAGAAGCTAGGGAAGGCCACCTGCTCCTTCCTGACACCCAGAATTGCTTTTGCGTTTTGTAAACTGCAAACAGCACCAGTGAGAGAGATCATCTTCAGTCAGCCCATTGGGTGAAAATGACAGAACCTGAGGCTCTAAAAATGAGCTCAGGCTGAGATCCTGAACTGGAAGGCAGGGGCTGGAGGACTGGTCCAGGGCACATCATGTGTGCATGCGTGTCCCACGGAATAAGTGAAGCAGGGGTGTATTTGGAGAAGAATCAAAAAACAGAGCAAGCAAAGGACAACGAAGAGGTGTAAATTATTTGGGGACTTTGTTTGTTTGTTTTGTTTTTTGAGATAAGGTCTTACTATATAGTCCAGGCTGGCCTTCAGTTCACTATGTAGCCCAGGCTCACTTGAAACTCAATCTTCCCGCCTCAGCCTCCTGAATGCTGAGATTACAGGCATGTTCCACCATGTCCAGCTGAGGTGCAAAGGATTTTGAATGAAACTTTTTCCCCAGGTTATTTTTACTTTTAGAGAGACTACTGTTAAAAATCAAACATAATAGTTCTTGTTGCATAGTAGCGTTTTATTTTTTGAATTAAAGTCCCCAAATCAGAGCTGTATGATTACAGTTGGATAGAGAGGCTGTAGTCCTCCTATGGTGGTGACCTATACAGTCCGGCATAGTCTGTGGCAGCTCTAAGGGACATGTTCCAGTCTGGGTTTCACTATTTATTTATTTTTGGTACCAGGATCAAATTCATGATCCCTGGCTTTTTTTTTTTTTTTTTGGTACCAGCTATCTTGCTCAGAACCTTGAGCTTGCCGGGCAGTTGCTGTGCTACTGAACTATATCCTTGTCCCAGCTCAGCTTTTAAATGGCACAATGGAGCACTTGCTTCCGTGTCCCAGGGCAATGCCCCAGTGATTGAATGGCTATGTTTTGTTTTGTTTTTTTCTTCAGTTCATCATGCTTTTTGTTGTCAGGCTGGCAAGGGGATTCCTGATGCCTGTCCTTGAGGGCCAGGAATCTAGTCCAGATACAGAAGACCACTGTGAAAGAAGCAGCAGAATGTATTGCAGATGAAAGTGTGCAAGCCAGGCATGGTGGTGCACACCTGTAACCCCAGCACTCGAGAGGCCGGAAGATCACAGTTAGTTCCAGGCAATCTGGAGTTCAAATTCAGCCTGGACTACAAAAAAGAAACAGTGCAAGGTGAAACTACATTCCCTTACTCAAGTTGCAGTTTAAACTTCACATCATTGTTGTTAGGATGTTCTGGCCCATGAAATCCTCTTCAGTTTGTCCCCACTGGCCACTTTTTTTTTTTTTTTTGTACTGAGGATCAGGACCTCGTGCTTGGCAGGCAAGCATTATGCTGCTGAACTGTATCCTGGGCTCCCTATCAACTTCTCTTTGCATGCTTTCAAATGTCAGTGAGCTAAGGAAAAGCTCCCAGCCGAGGTTACCTGTGCCAGATCAGGTGAGCCTTTCCCAGGTGCGCGGCCAGGGCTGCCCCTGGGAATGCTGGTCTTGACATCTCTGGGTGTGTTCCTCAGGCAAGATCTCCTGCAGCTCCATCCTGTGTAGAACGTCCACCTGGGCTTGTTTTATTAGTGTTACATGTTCCTTCCATGCCTCACAGCCTACTAGTATTTTTCTACCTGATATTGTCCTGTGACTAAAGTGTTCATAATTAAATGCATTAATATTTACACGATTGCCTTTGGTAGCTGTGCTGTTGTTTAGCCATTCCTCAGCTGTTGTCATGATGTAAGGAGAGCACTGTTGTGACTAAAGTCAAGTGTGCTTTTTTCCCCACTGGTTTTAATGGAATGATTAGGTCTAAAGGTTTGAAATTTTTTGTTGTTCTTTGTACTGATTTACATATTTCTTTCTCAAAGGATTGTAGTAGTTTATGTAGTTACCAACTCTTTATGATGCTACGAACTTTGCCTCAGCCTCTCCAACACTGGGTATTTAACAGCCGGGTGTGGTAGCACGCACGTGTAATCTCAGCACTCTGGGAGGCTGAGGCAGGAGGAAGGTAAATTAGAGCTCAGTCAGGGCAATTTAGCGTGACGGCTTAAAAAAAAGAAAGGAAAATATTTTGTTTCCTGGTAAATATGAAGTGGGATATCATACCGTGTCGGTAAAGGGCATTATTAAATGACTTATGGGACCAGGGTTTAGCTCAGCAGCGTAAGCGCCTGCCTGGCAAGCACGAGGTCGTGAGTTCCATCCCCAGTACCAAAAAAAGTGACTTGTATTTACTAGGGCTTAACAGTCCCCTTATTATTTTATTGCTGAGGTTTAACCGTCCCTGTATTATTTTATTGCTGACACAGATTGCGCAAAAAGCTTGGAGCAGACGAAGGCAAGAAGAGCATCGGCGCCCCCTATCGACCGCAGAGGCCCGTGACCGGCGTGGGCCTGCGGGTCGCTGCAGCAGTGCAGGCTTCCGTTTTGCCGGGCGTAGGAGACAAGCAAGGCGCAGGCATGAACTCGATACTGCGCAGGCGCATCGCCGTTGCAGCGCCTGCGCGGGCGCCGCCGACTCGGTGTGGGCGGGGAGCAGGCGCACTGGTGACCTGTGCGCTCAGCGCGCCTGCGCAGTCAGTCTTCCCCAGGCGGCCGCCATGGCTGGACAGGAGGACCCGGTGCAGCGGGAGATCCACCAGGACTGGGCGAACAGGGAATACATTGAGCTCATCACCAGCAGCATTAAGAAGATCGCGGACTTTCTCAACTCGTTCGGTCAGGGGCGAACAGGAACGGGGCGGGGCGGGGCGGGGCGGGGGAGGCGGGGATGAGAGACTCGGCAGCGCTGAACGCCTTGCGCCGCGCTGTGCTCCTGCCTCCGCTCCACCTTCTCGCTGCGCGATCTGGCCGCGGGGCCGGTCGAGCTGTGGCTTCGTCGCTGTGGCAACCGCAGCCCCGCGAATCGGCAGTTCCCCCCCGCGTCTCTGGCGGCCCGGTGCGGCCGGGGAGTGCCGCTCCCCTTCGGGGTTCCCCGGCCTTCTTTGTGCCGCCTGGTTCCAGCCCCCACCTCGTCCACAGGGTGCCGGCGCGGCGGTGTCGCCCCCCTAACAGCTCCCGGTCTCTTTCCGGACGAGATCGAAACCCTCTCGCGCCGCCCCCCCCCCTTCCCCCGTCCCCAGTGATGGCAGGAGCTGAGGCGAGAGGTTAACGGTTCGGGTCTTGGACCCTAGACGGACTGCATCCCTCGCATCTGATTTGTGTTAGGTGTCTGTCTGTGCTGGCCGGCTCCTCGAAGCTAACACGGGGAAGTGCTTTCAGTGGAGGCTGCTTTACCGAAAGCTGCCCTAGCAAAGTCTTTTCGTGGCAGTCTTAAATTCTTCTGCACTGGACAGCAAGCCTGTAATACTTGTACCTCACGTTCTCCAAGTGTCCCCCCCCCCCATGTAGCAGTGACCGGCCTATGACAGCTGCTGAGGAAACACAGATGCCATGCAAAAATCACAGGATTGCTGTGGCCCATTGTACCCACTGGAGTTCTGTACCTGAACAATAGCCCCTAGCAACCACAGGGCAGTTTTTTTTTTTTTTTTTTTCTTTTGTACCGGGGATTAAACTCAACGTTTTAAATATCTTAAGAGTGGCTACTATGGCCATTTATTTTTTATTTCATGTTTTTGGGAGTTGAACACAGGACCTCATGCTTTTGGGGCAAGTGCTGTACTGCTGAGCTAAATCTCAGGCCCATTCTTCTTCTTTCCTTTTCTTTTTTCGTTTTTTTTTTTTTTTGTTTTTTGTTTTTTTGAGACAGGGTCTTGCTATGCAGTGCATGCTGGCCTTGGGCTCACTTTGTAGCCCAGACTGGTCTTAAACTTGCAGACGATCCTCCTGCCTCAGCCTCTCGAATGCTAGGATTACAAGGGTGCAATACCATGCCTGACTTAGGCTCATTTATTCTTATTTATTCCTCCTTTTTTTTTTTTTGCCTTTTTGTGGTACTGAGGACTGAACCTAGGGCCTTGTTCTACCACTGAGCTGCATTCTCACCCTCACCTTCTTCCTGTTTTTGTTTTGTTCTGTTGTCTATTTTGAAACAGGCTGTGGCTAAGTTGCCTAGACTGGCTTTAAATTTGGAATTCTCCTGCTTCAGTCTCTGAGTAGCTAGGTTACAGATGTGTGGTCAGATGCTCAGCTCATCTGTTCCTCTTACATAGCGTCTCACACCTGAGTGGGCTATTAAGCGTGTTGTATTTGTTGGTTGAGTACAAAAACAGGTTTGACT
Organism: Cavia porcellus; assembly: GCF_034190915.1. Classification (NCBI taxonomy): domain Eukaryota; kingdom Metazoa; phylum Chordata; class Mammalia; order Rodentia; family Caviidae; genus Cavia; species Cavia porcellus. The sequence continues at coordinate 74,884,585 of NW_026947498.1, forward strand.
TTTGTTTGATACAGAGCCTCACTGTGTAGTTAGGCTGGCCTAGAACTCACTGCATAGCCCAGGTTGGTCTGGAACTCTTGATAATCTTCCTGCCTCAGCCTCCTGAGTGCTGGGACTACAGGCATGTGCCATAACGCTTGGTTGGCTCTTCCAGAAACTATGCAGAAGAGTGGTTTGAATTGTTAGCAGCCCTCACAGGAAGTGGTCCTGTGTGGAAGGAAAGGGAGGCACTGAGATATTGATGTGCACTGTAGGGGTGGGTGTCAGAGGGAGCAGCCCCAGCTGGGGGAAAACAAGATCTGGAGGGAGAGGATGTGTGGCCCAGAGCCAGGCCTGACTCACTCAAGATCTAGAGCTTGCCTTGCCACATGTGGGAGGCCATGGTTTAAGCTCCAAGCACTGTGGAAAATTAAAAATAGAGGCAAAGAATAGTGGTTTCCAACCAAGAGTGACAACACTTAGGTATCAGGATTCATATAGGGGTGATGAGAACCTTCTGAAATTAGTTTGTGGTGCTGGTTGCAAAGCTTTGGAAATATACTGAGAACCACTGAATTGCATACTTCATTAAGGTAAACTGTATGTATGTAAATTAGGTATCTTTTTTTGGTCTTTTTCCTTTTTATCGGTACTGGGGATCGAACTCACGACTGCCTGCTTGCAAGTCAGGTGCTTATGCCACTGAGCTAAATCCCCAGACCTTAAATTAGGTATCTTTAAAGCTATATTTTTAAAAGGAGGAATGAAAAGTAGCAGTAAAAAGCCAGGCGTGGTGGTTCATGCCTGTAATCCCAGCACTCGCGATGCTGAGGTGGGAGGATTGTTGTGAGTTTGAGACCAGCCTGGGCTACAAAGTGAGCTCAAGGCCAGCCTGAACTGCATAGCAAGACCCTGTCTCAAAAAAGACCAAAGAAAAGAAAAGTAGCAGTAAAAATGGAGGATGTGCTAACCATGTATGGTAACCTATACCTATAATCCTAACATGTGGGAGGCTGAGGCAGGAGGGTTGCTTTCGTTTCACAGCCAGCCTGAACTACAAAATGAAACCGTGTCTCAAAACACCAAAAGAGAAGAGATACGAATGTGGTAAAGAATAACATGGAAACAAGAATGATTAAAAAGTGGAAGAATTTGAGTCTTAACAAAGTTTAAATGGTGTGAGGAGTAAATTATGGCTCCGATGTAGGTACTCTAATTTTCAATAGTATTTTAATTCTTTATAGATATGTTGTATTTTATTAAACCATTCTTCTAGTAATGAGCATTTGTTTTTGTTTCTCCACCATCATAATAGTAAAAGTAGTGAGTGTCTATGAGTTAAATCAGTTTATGTATTTTTGTGCTGCTGGGTCAGGACCCCTGACCTCCAGCGTGCTATACGTTAACACTTCCTAGAAAGGGAGATGAAGTACATGGATAATTTACAGATTAGAAGTTTAGTTGTGTTTCAATAAATTCAGAAAAGGAAGAATCGTGTTCGTTTGGCAAGACATCTTAGAAATACAATTTGAACCGAGTCTGTTTTTTATTAGTAGCTCTTTGCAGAACATGATGGGTACATGACTGTGGGGACCTGGTCTGTGCGCAGGATACATCTTCCTTGCTTCTCACCCCCTTCCCCGCCTGTCCCTTGTCCCTCTGACTCTGCCTTCCCATTTACAGAAGCTCCCTTTCTAGTTTCTTTTTCTGAAGGATAAATGTGAAGGATTTGCCGGTAAAAGGATGCGTCTCATAACCACACTGTTGAGTGAACTGCATCAGACACACAGCCTTAAATATGGCCTGAGATTCCTCTCATATGACAAACTCAAAATATAAACAAAGAGCAAAGTAAACGCTAGATAATAGGCAAGAGGGAGATCTTTTCCACAGGGGAAGGGGAACGAGAGTGAGAGCCAGCCTTCCTGGAGAGTTGAGATGGGAGGTGTCAGATGAAAGCTGACCACTGGTGCAGAACAGCTAGCAGTGCGCCTCGGGAGCACCAAGTCAGGAGTGTGGAGACTGCTGTAGAGGCTGGAGAGTCTGGACACGGAGGTGAAGGTCACGGAGATGACCGAACAGTGTCGGGAGAGGTCCTGGGAAAGAGTTACACTCGCATGCCCTTTTTTCTTGTGTGTGAGGAATAGTTGGAAAAGTGAGACAGTAGTTTTGGTTAGAGATGTGCACAGAGAAGATATTTTGAGGTTGCATTTTTTGAGAAGTGAAGAGGGACTGAAGGTGGAAGAGGAGGAGAAATGCAGGCTCCGTGGGGTGCTGGGTGTCTTTGTTTTTTCTAGTTCTGAGAGGCTCATGCAAACAGTGACATGTTCTCCTAGACAGCAGTGACCATGTGGCATCCCAGAGTTGGCAGCCTCTGCCACCCTCCTCCCCTTCCCCTCAATTTCTGCTGCCTTTTTGTTTGTTTGAGACAAGGTTTCAGTGTGTAGTTCAGGCTGGCCTTGAACTTATGTAGTATGTAGCCGAGGCTGCTGAGATTACAGGTGTGCATCACCACAGCTGGCTCTGCTGCCTGTTAACACTAGACAATCCTAGTTTATGCTGGGTCATCCCAAAATGTGTTGGTTTTGTGATGTGCAAAAGCAGACTGCATTCCATAGAAACCATGCTTAACTTTTTCTTCCTGTTCTCAAGGCTGGAGTTCAACCCAGGACCTTGTATGTGTGCCAGGCTAGTGCTGTGCCATGTAGCTGTGACCTGAGCCGCGGCCATACTCTGCTTTGTGCTTTGTCTCTTCTTGGGCTGGCAGTGTGTGCCACCATGGCGGTGAACAGTTACTGAGCCATGAGGTCCAATGAGTTAGGCAGTGCCACTGCATTTTCACTGAAATGGCTCTAATTCTTATTTATTTAGAGACAGGGACTCACTCTGCTCCAGGCTGATCTTGAACTTGGGCGCCCTCTCCCTCAGCCTCCTGTATTAGCATTACAGGCATGTGCCATCAAGCCTGGTGCTTTTTTTGTATGAGGGGGAAGATCTTGTTATGTTATACAGGCTGAGCTTGAATTTGTGATACTCACGCCTCAGCATCCCAGAATGCTGGGACCACAGGCCTACAACACCATTCTCAGCCATGTTCCCTGTCTTGAAACTGTTGCTGGTTAACAAGTGGCTATCCTTTGCTGGACGAGGTGACACAAGCCTGTAATCCTAGCACTCAGGAGGTGGAAACAGGAGAATCACTGCAAGTTCAAGGCCGGCCTGGGGTACCTAGTGAATTCAACCTGATCTACATAGCAAGAGCCTTTCTCAAAAAAAAAAAAAAAAACAAAACTAAAAGCAAAAACAAAACCAATGGTGATTTCCAGCCTAGGAGTGTTGTTTTATATTGCTGCTATAACAAATCAGCAGCTTAAACTACATTTATCATTTTGCTCTTGCGTGGGTCAGAACTTCACTTATGCCAGATGTGGTGGCACACACCTGTAATCTTAGCATTGGAGAGGCTGAGGTAGGAGGATTGCAGCAAGTTTGAGCGTAGCCTGGACTATAAAGTGAGTTCAAGGCCTGAACTTCATAGAGTGTCTCAAAAAACAAAAAAAATGCAACACTTGGCTGGTCCTGGTGTGGCGTATGTTGACTGTTTAGGAGGCTGAGAGAGGATTACACATCCATTGCCAACCAGGGTACCTTAGCAAGACCCTGTCTCAAATAAAATGTAAGGAGGGGTGTGTCCAGCTTAGTGGTAGAGCATTTGCCTCATGTGTGTGAGGCCTTGGGCCCAATCCCCAGAACCCCAGCCCAGGGGCAGACCCATAGCATTGATCACTGGGCTGTATCAGGCATCGCTTCCCTCTGGAGGCCCTGTAAGGCGACTTGTCTTTGCCCACTGGGCTGTGGGCAGAATTCCCTGTTTTGTGGTTGCAGGACAAAGCCAGGTTTCTTTGCTGGTAGTTAGCTGTGGCTGTCCCCAACCCTAAAGGACACTCATATCCAGAGGTTCATTCCCCCACTGCGAAAACCTGCCTGCTGTATGTGGCTGCTTTCCCTCTGCAGTCTCTTCTTCACTCTGACCCCTGACCCTCATCTGTTCCCACATCGACCCCAAATGGAAAATACAGGTTAGAGCCCTGCCCGTCCAGGTCCTTACTTAGCCTCAGTAAGCCTTGCAAAGCCCTTTTGCCTGGCGTTGTTTCGGGCTCTCAGAGAAGACCCGGCCATCCTAGTGTTCCCTGCTGCCTGCTCAGCAGCAGCTGGGTCTCTGAGCTGCACTGCCTTGACCCCGGTTCCCACGTGGGCTCCTCATGCTGCACACCTGGCCGCTCTCCCCCAGCACAGGGTGTGCATGTGTTTTGACACTAGTGCTGAACACCAGTCTCCTTTCACCAGATATGTCTTGCCGTTCAAGACTCGCAACGCTGAATGAGAAGCTGACAGCCCTGGAGCGGAGGATAGAATACATCGAAGCTCGGGTAAGCCCCTGCGAGCCTTGCCGGGGTGTGGGTTTCCACGCCCCTGCAGCTGTCTTCCCTGTGATTTCTCACTGCCTACAATCAAAAGGACGTTGTGCGTCTCTTAGACCCCTTTAGTTGTTTTGAATTTGTCTGAATGTGACTGTTCTTTGACAGGTGACGAAAGGCGAGACTCTCACCTAGAGCTGCACTGCCTGCTGCTGGGACTTGCTTTACAGGACACAGACCTCGCAGAGCAGGCCCTGCAGCCCCAGCTCTTCTTCTTCTCCTTCAAGAGCAACAGGGCTTTTTCTCGTGTTTTCTTTTTCCAAAGGTCCAGCCTTTGCACTCCGCCATGAGCACCTGAGAGTGTGGTGTGGCACAGTGTGGGGAGATGTCCGTGGTCTCCCGGAACAGCTTAGGCATTTACCTTGCAGTAGCACGCAGCGTTAGCATCAGTGTGTCTCAGGTGTCCAGAGCCCAGAGCCTGGCTTCCGCTAAGGCCCCTGCCTGCTCCCGACTCTCCTTCAGCTTCTGGCATTTCTGCCTTTGTCTGTGCCCGACTTTGGGGAGGGGAGGGTCCTGGCTGGTCACTCAGCAGCTGCCAGAGAACATTGCTAACCTGCCACTTTGTTCTGGAGATCCAGGCCAGTCCTCTAATTGGCTTGAAGGGACATCTTCAGAGTTTTCTGTCACTTGATCTTTTTGTGCCTCTTGTAATTCCCTAATAAATTCCTCAACTTTACCTGACTGCTGTGATTAAGGAGGGAAGAGGGGCTAGAGATGCGCTTGCCTCTGCTGCATAAGTCCTCCAGCTGTAGCTGTCCAATTTGCCAGCTAGGCCTGTGCTGGCCCTTAGCTGCGTCACTTATCCTGTAACCCACATTGAGTCAGGTGTGATGTCACAGTCTGCCCACTTCTGCTTCCACATGGCCTCACTGTAGTCCAGGGCAGACTCAAGCTGCAAAATGCCGGTTTCCCTTGCAAAGCAAATCCTGTACACGTAGTTGATCAAGAACCTAAAATTTGTCATTCTAGTGTCCAAGGCTTTCTGTAAACTTGAGGGCACCCTCCTTGTAAAACCCTTTTCCTTGTGTAGGTTACTTTTCATCCCTTAGGCTCTGCATACAAAAATTCTCCCATTCAAGATCTAGGTCAGGTCAGGCTTCTTCTGCAAAGCTCCAGCATAACGTCTCCATGCAGTGCTGCCTTCTGTCCTGTCCTGTTTTCCCATGCGCATTCTCATCCTGATGTCAATCATCCTGTGACTCAGTGGGTGTACTCTGAATACACCTGACCCCTGATCTGCAGAGAGCAAGCTGCCCGGGGATTCACATCTTTGAAGAACCTCACTCAGACCTCTGGAGGACCAAGCTAAGCATACCTACTCTTAAAATGGGAAAGTCTTCAAAATCTTGAAGTGCTGACCTGATGCCACAGTGGAACATTGCACGCCTGACCTCAGGTCATAGTAGAAATAGGCACCCTGGAAACTACATGACATTAACATAAAGCAATGTATAGTGGTGTATATGAAACGTGAATTTCACGTTCAGATCAATGTCCTATCTCCCAGACCTCATTTTTGTACAAATATTCCTAAATCTGAAAACATCTGAGATCCAGCTGTAGTGAGAACCAGCTGTAGTGTCACACACCTATAATCCCAGCATTCGGGAGACTGAGGCAGGAGGATTGCTGCAAGTTTGAGGCCAGCCTGGACTACATAGCAAGATTGAAAAAAAAGAAAAAACATACTTGAAATATTTCTGACTCCGCATTTTGCATATAAGGTACTTGTACTTCTTTATGAATAATTACAGTGGAGACAGTGGAGACGCTTGTACCATTTATCTTAGCAGGTGTTCTTTTCAGCATTATTGAGCGCTCCTATGCAGTTCTTCAGTCATGTGAGTTCGTTATTTGTATTTCCCTCCAAGATAAGGAAGTCAGTGTTAGTGTCCAAGTGTTAGTGTCCTGGTGTGCTGTTCTGCAGTCAGTTTTGCCACCTGGGTTCCTGCCATGGGTAAGGACCATAACATGAGATGGAAATAGGGGCAGAAGTGCTAGTGATATCTCCAGGCAGGAGAAGCTCTTTCTATGAGAGTGTGTGAAAATGGTTAATAATGGTTCTATTATATGGATATTAATGTTAATTTGCTGGTGTTAAAGTAATAAATGCACCAGTAAGTGATATAGTTCAGTGGTGGAGCACTTGAGTCCATCCTTAGCACAGCCAAAGGAATGAAAGAGTGCATGAATAAAGCAGGTGTGGTGGCTCACTGCTGTAATACCAGCACTCAGGAGGCTGAGACAGGAGGATTGCTGCAGGTTTGAGGCCAGTCAGCCCTGCATAGTGAGACCTTGTCTCAAAACAATAAACTGGACATGGGGTACAAACCTGTAATTCCAAGTTTCTGGGGGCTCAGGCAGGATTTTAAATTAGAGCTTAACCTGCGCAGTTGAAGAATTTAGGGAGATGATATCTCAAAGTAAAAATGGCTGGGGATGTAGCTCAGTACAGAGGCTGTGGGTTGAAACTTCAGTCCAACAAACAGTGTTTCTAAGAGTGTCCTAGAACCACATTGCTAACCTGGTTAGAAAGGGCAGCAGGTGGTGCTGAGTGCAGGGAACCAGTGACCAGCCTCCACTGGGTGCAGGAACTTCATCCTGGAATGTGCTTGCCAGGGTCCTGTGTTGTCATCCCTTTATTTTTTGGGACAGGGTCTTGCTGTATAGCCCAGGCTGACCTTCAACTTGGATCCTTCTGCCTCAGTCTCCCACCATCCCCTGCTGTCATCCCCTTTCACTAGAGTCCTAACTCTCCCGTGGGTGTTCCTATGTGCCATGTGCTTTAGGCAGTTTTCTTTCTTTAGGGCAGGGGAGAGGAAGGAAAGGAAGAGAAGGACGGCGAGGTGAGTGAGGAGACGAGCAGTTTGTTTCATTTAACCTCAGCAGCTCTAGGAGCTGGTCTCCTGTGTGGGACCTGGGAGCGTGCTGGGATGGCACCAAGACTTGCTCACTCACAGGCTGCCCTAGCTATCTCTGACTTCTGAAGGTGGTGTGGCCAGGTGGGAAACTGGTATTACCTGAAATCCAGTGCCTGTGTGTTTGTGGTGGGGGTGGTACTGGGGATTGAACCACTGAGCTACGCCCTTGCCCCCCACCCTCTTTTGTCTTTTGGAGACAGGGTCTCACTATGCTCACTGGCCTTGAGCTCACTTTGTAGCCCAGGCTGTCTCGAACTCAAAACAGTCCTCCTGCCTCAGCCTCCCAAGTGTTGGGATTACAGGGATGTGCTACCACGTCTGGTTTACATTGGCCTTTTTAAAAAAGTTATTTTTTGTTAATACATGCTTGTAGTACATAATAATTGCATTCATTGTGGGGAGTAGGTACACATAGATAATATTTTAATTCTTTTTCCCAGCTCTTTTTATTTTTTGGACAGGGTCTTGCAGAGTTGCCCAGGATGGCCTTGATCCTTGTAATCCCTTATCTTGGCCTCCTTGCCCTCTCAGCCTCTTGTGCTAGGGTTATAAGCACGTGCCATCACGCCTCCTGGCTGGCTGGTTTCTGTTCCTCTTTGGTGCCTGGGGTTGAGCCCAAGGCCTCTGGGTTGCCAAATAGAAGCTCAGCCACTGAGCTGCACTTTGTTCTGCTGTCATTCACTTGATAAAGGTGGCTCCCAGCTCTCCTTGCTGTGTCTGGAAATACTGTGTGTATTGATTGTCTAGGTTCATTTCTGCTGGCTCACTCTTAGAATGTGCAGCTTGTATTTTCTTTCTTTTTTTTTTTTTTTGTCTTTTTCATTTTTATTGGTACCGGGGATCGAACTCACGACCGCCTGCTTGCAAGGCAGGTGCTTATGCCGCTGAGCTAAACCCCCAGCCCCGCAGGTTGTATTTTCTTTTGCAACACTGGGAATTAAAACCAGGGCTTGGTGCATGCCAGGCAAATGTTTTACCACTGAGGTGGACTCCTAGCCACTGTATAATTATTTTCTGAAAGTCTTGCTAAAGAATTTAATCCATTCTAGCCCTTAACCTCTTCTAGTAGTCTATGAACTAGAAGCAACTACATCCACCTCTCAAAGGCCTTTTTTGGTTGGGCTATAGGAACTTTTATTATTTTTAATTATTTTGAGAGGGTCTTGCTATGTAGTTCAGGTTGGCCTTGAAGTCATGGTGATTTTCCTGCCTCAGCCTCCTGAGTGCTGGGATTACAGGCATGTACCACCTTGTATGGCTTAAAAAAATTTTTTTTAAATGGCTGTAAATGTAGCTTGGTATGAAGGCCCTGGGTTCCATTACCAAAATAAATAGTAAAACACTGGCTTGGAGAATATATATATATATGGATATACATATTAGAAGTCAGCACCTAATCAAGAAATGGACAAACGAGGAGTCTGGCAGTATACACCTGTGATCTCAGCTACTCTGAAGCTGGGGCAGAGGAGTACAAAATTCAGTGCCAGCCTGTACATTCGCACAGCCCTGTCTGAGACAGGAAGGACTGGGGTGGAGCTCAGTGGAAGAGCAGCTGCTCAGCATACCTAAGTCCTGGCTTCAGTCTCATTCAGGAAAGGGGGACAGCAGGTCTGCAGTGATGTTTTGCAGTCCACACAAAATGGCGAACAAGAAACCATCACCAGAGTGGCGTTGAGCTAGAGAGTGGGAGGTGCGTACATGAGTGCCAGGTGCACAGTACCCCAAGGCGGGAGGATGCCAATGGAGGCCAGCGGGACACCCTAGGGAGCCTCCGTCTCAAGCAGGACTGGGGTCAGGACGGTCAGTCACAGTGCCTTGGCTTCTGTTTCCAGTGCTTCAGGAAAAACAAATAACCTGATTTTAAAATGGGCAAAGACATCAACTAGTGAATGGATAAAGCTGTGAGGTTTTTTTAAATCAGCAGAGTACTACTCTGCCATGAAGGTGGACAAGCTTGAGGTATTTGTAGCTACATGGATGCACCTCCTTGAGACCATTCTGTTAAGTGAAATAAATCAGACACGTGTAAATACAACATTGTTTCTCTGTTATGAGAAAGTGTAAATAAGGACCAAAATTTATAATAGATGTGAAACAGGAGGAAAATGGTCAAATGGGGAGGGAACAAAGGAGGAAAGGGAAGGAAGGAAAAGTTTTAAAAATCAGAAAAGAAAAAAAAAAATCAGAGAAGAAGCTGGGGATTTAGCTCAGCGGCAGAGTCACCTGCTCAGCAAGAGTGAGGTTGTGAGTTCGATGCCTGGTACCAAAAAAAAAAAAAAAATTAGAAAAGAGGTAAAAATGGAGACAAAGCTTGTAGAGGGGAGGCGCGGGGGGGGGGGGGGTTGAAGGGAGGGCAGGGGAAGGGGGAAAAAGTTATGTACAGGTGCAGATTCTCTGATGGATCTGATGATTATGTATATCTAAGATGTACTGATAAGAGCTAGGGACATAGCTCAGTTGCAGAAGTGCCTGCCAGGCAAGCACAAGGTCCTGTGTGCAATTCCTGGTACCCCCCCCCCACTAAATAAAATTACCAATAAAATCTGGTTAAAACTACAATAAAGTAAAATGGTCCAAGGAGTCAGGTGTGGTGGTGCACACCTGTAATCCTAGAACACAGACAGGCTGAGGTGACTGCAGGGTCAGATCAGCCTGAACAACACTTAGATTTGCTAGCCTGAGGCAGAAGGATCACTGTGAGTCCAAGACCAGCCTGGGCTACAAAGTGAGCTCAAGGCCAGCCTGAACTGCATAGTGAGACCCCATCTAAAAAAGACACACACAAAAAAAGTGGACTCAACAGTAAAACGATAATAAGGAAATATTCAGAATATCTTTGAAAAAAAAAAGACTGAACAAAACTGTTTGTAGTCTCACTGTTTGAAAGTCCACTTTATATGCTTCAATTTTGTAACTTGAACAACTATTTCTAAGATGAGAATATGTAATCTATTAACTAGTGATTTCTTATTGTTTATTTTTTAAATTTTGTATTACTTGTATCCTTTTTCTGTTTTTTTTCCCTTTTTCTCCTTAAATAAAAAAAAAAAAAAAAAAAAAAAGAAACAACAACAACAAAAAAGAAACGAAAAAAGACTAAGCTGTAGCCCAGCAGCAGGGCGCTGGGTTCACTCCCAGTAACACAAGAAAATCATTGAACAATTTTAAAAATAAAGGGACTGAATAGAAATTTCTCAGAAGACATAAGTGACCAACAGAAGAAAAAAAATAATAGGAAAAGGAAAATGATATATAATCACTAATCAGGAAAATGCAGATTAAAGCCATAATCTAGCAACTGCCAGAATAAATACAGAAAAATAAGAGCTGGGTGTGGTGGTGCACACCTGATGTCTGCACTTCAGATGCTGAGGCAGGAAGGTAATGAGTTCAAGGCCAGCCTGGGCCTTGCCTTCCCCGCACACAGACACTGAACAAAAGTGCTAAGTGTTGGTAGAGACTGGAGAGATGGGGAGCCCCTGTACATTGTTGGTTACAGTGGAAAACAGTAGGTAGGCCCTGTAAAAAACAGAATAGAGGGGTGGGGATTTAGCTCAGCGGCAGAGGTGCCTGCCTTGCAAGTGTGTGGTCCGATCCCCAGTACCGATTAAAAAAAAAAAACAATAGAATGACCATAAGGTCCAGCAGCCCCACTACTGGGAATACACATAGTCCATGACTTTTCAACTTTACAAGGGTGCAAAAAGCAAGAGACTTTCAGCCTGGGAATGGCAAATGCCAGTAATCTCAGCACTCCAGAGGTTGAGGTAGGAGGATCTCAGTGAGTTCAAGCAAGCCTGAACTACGTGGCAAGACCTTGTCTCAAAATAAATAAGTAAAATAAAAAATAAAAGAGCGATAGACCTCAGTAGAAAGGGCAAATGTTGAGCTTTGGCTGTTTTCCTGAGCTAACTGTAGACAGCAGTACACTCTTTGGACCCTGAGGGGCAGCAGAGGCTGTACTGTGTGGTACCCTTCATTGCTGAACTGACACTGCAAGCTAGGTACATTCTGCATTTTCAATTTCCACAAGGTTATGGGGCATAATGCTGACATAAATTGAGGAATATCTGTATATACAAAGGAAAGGGAGTTGGTATGGTGATGAGATCTCTTCCATGTTTGTAGTAGCATTATGACAAGTCCCTGACTAACGAACATTGTATATTGTGTAAGATTTACAGGTCTACCATGTAAAACTCAGGTGCACAGTGTAAGACAGGTGGACCATGTGGGACTCCCACAGGTAGACAAGTCCCGTGGGGAACCATGTAAGACTCGCTTAGTTAGATTACAAACAAATCCAATTTACAAATTTTCTCCCAGAACAGAACTCCTTCCTAAATCAGGGACTTAAAGTATATTCACAATAGCCAATAAACTGAACTAAACCTTCATCAGCTAACTAGTGGATATAGAAAATGTGGGTGTGTATGTATATAGTAATAACATAGTATCTAGACTTGAAGCAGAAGGAGATCATGTGATTTGAAGCGTTGAATCTGAAGACATTAGGCCCAGCCAAACAGAAGAACAAGCACAGAATACAGTCACTGGTGCAACCTCAAAAAATTTAACTCAGCCAGGTATGGTGGCTCACACCTGTAATCCCAGCACTCAGGAGGCTAAGACAGGAGGATCACCACAAGTTCAAGGCTAGCCTGGCCTACAAAGTGATTTAAAGATCATCCTGAAACATAGTGAAACCCTGCCTCAAAAAAGACGCCCCCCAAAAAAAGTTGGACTCAAACTAGGTATGGTGGTAATCACCTATAATTCCAGCATTTGAGAGACTGAGGCAAGAGGATTGCTGTGAATTTGAGGCCAGCCTGGGTTACATGGTGAGTTCAAGGCCAGCTTGAACTATTTAAAAAAAAAAAAAAGCAGAAAATAGAATGATGGTTTCCAGGGACTGTGGGGATGTGGGTGGAGATGCTGGTCAAAGGGGTGCATCATTTCAGTTAGGATGAATAATTACAGCATGATAGCTGTGGTTAACAGTGTTACATGAAAGTCAAGCACAATGTAATGGCATGATATATAATCCAATACCCAGGGTTGATTCAGGAAGATCATGGATTTTTTTACTTGAAATTTTCCAAAGGAGTAGGTATTAGATGTTTTCACCATTAACAAGAATGTGAGGTCCCATATATGTAAACTTGCTTGATTTTTAAAAATGGGGAATAAGCCCATTGAGGAACTGGCAATATAGATTAGCAGTAGAGTGCTTGCTTAGCAGGTGTGAAGCCCTGGGTTTGACTCCTAGAACTGTAAATCAGCAACAGCAATCACAACTACTATACAGCCAGGCCTTCCCATCAGTACTCTGGGAAGCTGAGGCAGGAGAACTGTAAATTCAAACCCAGCCTGGGCAATTTAGCAACAACTTAGCAAGACCTTGTCTCAGAATTTTTTTTTTTTTTTTTGTCTTTTTTTGAGACAGGGTCTGGCTATGCAGGTCAGGCTGGCCTTGAGCTCACTTTGTAGCCCAGGCTGGTCTCGAACTCACAATGATCTTCCCACCTCAGCCTCCCGAGTGCTGGGATTACAGGAGTGTGAGCCACCATGCCCTGCTCCTGTCTCAGAAATTTAAAAATTACAGTACATGTGAATCCTAGCAGCTAGGAGGCTGAGGCAGAGGATCACTGGTAGTTGAAAGCCAGTCTGGGCATACAGGGAGCTCAAGGCCATTTTGGATTACATAGCTCAAGATCCTGCCTCAGAAAAACCAATAAATAAATACAATTTAAAGGATAAAAAAGGCAGAGGAGGTAAAAATGGGGCTACGGATGTAGTTCATTGTGAAGGTTCTGTGTTCCATTCCCAATAAATAATTCAAAAACCCAATAATTCAAAAACAAAAGCAAGCCAGGTGTGGTGATGCATGCCTGTAATTCTAGCACTTGGGAGGCTGAGGCAAGAGGGTTGTTGCAAGTTTGAGACCAGCCTGGGCTACAAAGTGAGCTTAAAGCCAGCCTTAATTGCATGGTGAAACCCTGTCTCAAAAAACAAAACAAAACAAAACAAAACCCAAAAACAATAAAACAAAAAAGCCCCACTACCATATGTCAGGGGTGAGAAGACTAAAGGAGTTTCTCATGTGTGAGTACCCCAAAGAAGGTCATCGAAGCAGATATCAGCCACATAGCAGGAGCAGGCAGCTGAGCACAGCAAGAGTGCAAAACCAGGGTCTGGGGATTTAGCTCATCGGCATAAGCGCCTGCCTTACAAGCAGGCAGTCGTGAGTTCGATCCCCGGTACCGATGAAAAGGAAAAAGACAAAAAAAAAAAAAGAGTGCAAAACCCACCTGCATCTTGTATAATTGTTTTTTTTTTTTTTTTTTTTTCGTCTTTTTCCTTTTCATCGGTACCGGGGATCGAACTCACGACTGCCTGCTTGCAAGGCAGGCACTTATGCCGATGAGCTATACCCCCAGCCCCTACTGTATAATTCTTATGCAGGTTGTCATCTCATTGACATTTATTTTTTGGTACTGGACATCGAACTCATGACCTTGCACTTGCTAGTCTTATGTTGCTGAGCTAAATTCCCAGCCCCTCATTTATATTCTTACATGCTGGATTCACTGGCGCATGTGTAGTTGTTCATTGCTAAGCCATGGTAACATAACTGCATCCTGCTATGCCTTTGTGCTAGACAGTGGGATCACATCCTCAGGTGTCCTTAGATGCCCGAGCTCTGAAGCAGTCTGAGTGGTTCCCCACATCCCACCTCCTCAAAGGTCAAGGGTATATAAATGTAACATTCTATATATAACAGGGCACAAGTGCCTCCCCATGCTGCAATCAGCAAATCAAGAACCATGTGGTTTTGTAAAACCACCTTTCTTATTTGAGAAGTTTTATTGATAAGCAACATCAAAGCCTGACATACAACAGTTGAGGCCTGGGTCATATGTTGAGCAAGGGCTTTGTCTTGGTTACTTTTTCCTCTTGCTGCTGAGACAAAATACCTGATGCCCAAAATGAAGGAAGGAAAGCTTTATTTAGCTCACAGTTTGTGGAGGTTTCAGTCCATAATCTGCTGGCTGGCATACAGAAGAGAAGCAACAGTTCATAGTGGCTAAAGACAGCAAAAGCAGTAAGAGCAGGTGTCCCTTGTATCGTATGTAGGTTACCCACCCCTAAGGAAGGTGTAGCACTCACACCCACAATCCCGACATTGGACCATGTATCAATCACAAACTCTAGGATCTTGCCCCATGACTACATGAGGCTTTGTGGGGGACATCCAGATATAAACCAGAACAGGCTTCAACCTGGAGGGCTGTTTATGATGGTTGCCCTTGGTCAGATGCTACTCCTAGCAGCATCCCATATGCAGCACTCAATATTTTTGGTCAGACACCATTCCTAGCAGTCAACCATTGCAATGCCTGGTCAAGACACCTGTTAAATCATTTGCTGGTGACTGGAGGGGCTTGTGTACTGCACCATGATGGCCTATATAGCTTTTTGGCCATGTTCCCATATGTCTTATCACACAGTGCCCTGTCACCACTGAGCTGCCCAAGCTGGCAGCCAGAATGTCAGCCCCCTTAAGCCACCCAATTGTCCATGCACACATGCAGGGCATCTCCCTCCTGCCTCACAAGCAATCATACTGTCATCAGTTCTGCCCATTGGTTTGATCTGGCTCTTCTGGTCCCATATGGGGCTGAACAGTGACTGCTGTCCACTGCAGGACTGGGTCACGGCAGGAACCCTCAGTATATCCAGTGGAAAGGGGAGGATCCTTCTGTGTAGGGCTGGGGCTTGTGTCCCATCGTCTGTCCTCCCTCATAGGCTCCTGGGTTGTGTGAATCATGGGTCCCAACTATTCCCTGGTCAACTGCTAAGGAGCTCCTTGAGGAAGAGGCCTGCTGTTGAGGTACGTCCCCTGCTGTGTAAGAGTGGGAGCCTGGGCCGCCCCACTTCTGGAATGGGCAGTTTCTATCCCTGTATTTGTACTTTGTCTGTACTTTCACTGTCTGTTGTCCTGTGACCCCTCACAGGCAATGCAGAGCTGTGTACAGTGCTGTTTCACAATCGGGGTGCCAGCTCTCCACAATTGTGACCAAAACCCGCAGGGTGGGGCTAGGGATTGAGCTCAGCAGCACAGCACTGCCTGGCAAGTGCCACGTCTTGAGTTCGATCCCCGGTACTACAAACAAAAAACACCCACAGGGGCTTTTGTTTCCCGTTTTTGCCGTAAGTTCCAGCTAAACCCAGTATTATCCATACTGTTAGGGAAAATCGCAAGCTAAGGTCAATGACTCAAAGGGCTCATATCAGTATAACTGACCTTTTGAAGTTCTGGAAAGCACCTTCTGCTGTGTCCATCTAGCCCCATATTATGTCCAACTTGGTCATCTGGTATAGAGAGCACAGCAAGGTGGCTAGGTGTGTTATGTCTGCCAAAAACCTAGCAAGCTTGGGGCTGGGGATTTAGCTCAGCGGCATAAGCGCCTGCCTTGCAAGCAGGCAGTCATGAGTTCAATCCCTGGTACCGATTAAAAAAAAAAAAACTAGCAAGCTCACAAATGCCTGTAATTGGCATATGGTCATGGGTCTGGAGTATGCTTGGATCTTATCAATAACTACTAAATAAAAAGTTTCACTCAACCAGACAACATGGAAAATTTGACAACATGGAAAATTTGACAGACAAGCCAGTTCCCTGAACCTTTTCTTTGTCTACTGCCCACACCCATGCCAGCAAAGCTTCTTTCAGACTGTGCATGGCGGCTTCCAACTCTGAAAGGTTAACATAATATTTATTGGCGTCTTGGCCTAGCCCCAGTCTCCTAAATGAGTGGGCAGTGAATGGTTTATTTTTTAAAGGTGGTCTCACTATGTAGCCCAGAATGGCCTTGAACTCACAGCCTCACACTTGCCAGGCAGGTGCTCCACCACTGAGCTATATTCTCAGCCCCTCTGAACAGCTTAAATAAAAGAGATCAATAGTATGATTTTGGAGTATCCAGGAAGGTCAGAACTCTCAGGAATAAATACAGACAGTTATTCGAGTCTCTCTAGAGGGAAATCAGCGCTTCAGAGAGATTCAGATTGTAATTATCACCACCCTACCTAGTGGGCACCTAGTGGGTGCAGACAGGTATCCGACGCATAGGTGGGTGACCAGAACATCTGGACCCAACTCCCCTCCTTTCTCAGGAATGCCTTTGTCTTTTTCAGTACTCTGCTGCTTGACTTGCTTCCCTACTGGATCATATAACTAAGCAGCTATAATTGTAATCCTATAGGTTGACAGTAGTCTGACCCACATTGTACTCACATTAAGATTTTGCTGTATAAATTATCACTGATGGGGCTGGGGATTTAGCTCAGCGGCATAAGCACCTGCCTTGCAAGTGTGCGGTGGTGAGTTCGATTCCTGGTGCCAATAAAAACGAAAAAAGACCAAAAAAAAAATTGTCACTGACAAAGAGCTTCAGTGACCACTCACTCCACAACTCTCCTGGAAATCCAGGCTCTATTTTTCTCTATCTCCAGTAAAACTCTTCTGCCTTCTCACGTTTGCAATTCCTTCCTCCGTGTTGAGACCATGAGCTCACTACGTCTGACATCTTAACAGGTTGCGAGTTAGGTATTTTCCCCACGACAGGTGCATCACATAGAGCCTGGGCCATTTACCAAGAGCTGTAGCTCATCACTAGAGCATTTGCCTCCGAGGTGCAGAAGGGCCCGAGTTCAAAATCCAGCGACCACTCCTTTCCCAGCCACACGCGGGGCGGGAGGAACAGGGAGAAGGGAGCAAATGGGCTTGTTTCCCCCAGCATCGCAATCAGGGAATGCCAGCTCTCCTTTACAAATGTGTTTGATTACTTTCCTTAACACTTTTTTTTTTTTTTTTTTTTGTCTTTTTTGAGACAGGGTCTCGCCATGCAGTTCAGGTTGGCCTTGAGCTCACTTTGTAGCCCAGGCTGGTCTCAAACTCACAACAATCCTCCTGCCTCAGCCTCCCGAGTGCTGGGATTCCAGGGATGTGCCACCACGCCCGGGCTATAACAGTAACACTTTTAGAACGGAAGTACAAAAGCCAGTTATAAGAACAGCCTGCAGCGGGAGTGAAAAGGGGAGGGTAAATTTTATGTATTGGTTCTTTGCTATATATTTTTAATACCGTGAACCAAAGCAGAGACAAGACAAATTTGACGACTAAGAAAAACTTTAACAGCACAGGAAGTGGGGCGAAAAACTGCTGGGCTCTTAAAACAGCAGTACTGACAGGAGATACAATTTAGCAAACAAGGCGACGCCACACCCCACCCGACCTAAGGACCCCTGCGCGTGCGCACACGCTCCCAACGGCCAGGTCTGCGCGTGCGTGCCCCTGCCCCAGGATTACGTAGGCCGCCCGCCGGGCACGTGCACGCACGTACGCGCGCCCTCCACGACCCACGCCTCCGACGCGGCCATTGGCGGTGTTTGGGTCCCGGAGGTGAGCCCCTGGAAGGCAGGGATTCTGAGAGGCCGGGGCGAACCTGGAGGCGGGCTCTCGGCGAGCCGGACCGCCGCCGGAGATGGAGGCCGGGCGCCCGCGGCCGGTGCTGCGCTCCGTGAATTCGCGCGAGCCGTCCCAAGTCATCTTCTGCAATCGCAGCCCTCGCGTCGTGCTGCCCGTGTGGCTCAACTTCGACGGCGAGCCGCAGCCCTATCCGACGCTGGCGCCGGGCACCGGCCGCCGGATTCACAGCTACCGAGGTACGCGCGGCCGCCGCCGCGAGCAGGTGCCAGCGCCTTGGCCTCGCGAGCTCTTCTGTCCGGGAAGTGCGGCGCTGTTCTTTCCCTCGCGGCTAACACGGTCGGTGCTGCTCCGCAGCGGCGCAGCGTTGAGGAATGCTGAGGGGTCTGCATCCGAAGGTGTTTTTACTCCTTCGAAGATCTTGTGTCCGTCGCGCATGGACTCCATCCTCAGAGACATCTGTGTAGTCCTGCCACCCTACGCCCCCCCCCCCCCCCGCTGTGGACAACTGCTTGGAAGGGCACGCACGGGCACGAGCCCGCGTCACCGAGGGAGGAGTGTGCGGGTCCGCTTAGGGAGTGGGTCTCGGAAGGATGGGGGCAGGATGAGCAGGACTCAGCCAGGCCGGATGAGTGCGAGGTTTAGACACGTGCTAAGACCCGGAGCCATGGCAGAGCGGGTGGTGGGTATGGAATGGTGGGCGAGGAACCTCAAAAGGTGGTTTTACCCCTAGGGAGATACAGTTGGATACCATTGTCGGATTCACCCACTGGGTGGCTCACTCCAGCTGCAGAGTGGCTTGGAGGGAAGACCACTGGTGAAAAGTGGTTAGGGGACTGTTAAGCCAAGTGAGGGTGCTGGCGGTGGAGCCCCTGGGCTCCGTAGTGAGCTTACGGCCAATCTTTTCTTTTTTTTTTGTCTTTTTTCCTTTTTATCGGTACCGGGGATCGAACTCACGACTGCCTGCTTGCAAGGCAGGCGCTTATGCCGCTGAGCTAAATCCCCAGCTTACAGCCAATCTTAACGACATAGAGGGACCCCCGTTTAAAAAAACCAACAAAACAGAACAACAACAAAAAAGACTGGTTAGGACTGACTAGGCTTTTAACTAAGGGGATCTTTTTCCTGCCCTTGTGGTGGAGTAGCCCTAGCCTTCTTCAATTTTCAAAATCCTTTTTCTGTTTTGCCTTTTTTTTGAGATGGGGTTTCACTATGCAGTTTAGAATGACCTTGAACTCACTTTGTAGCTTAGCCTGGCCTTAAACTTGTGATGTTCCTCCTGTTTCAGCCCCCTGAATGCTGGGATTACAAATGTAGGACACTATGCTAGGCAACCCTTCTTTTCTTGCTTGAACTACTGCGTCATAAGCTAATACCTTCCCCCTTTCTCTCTCTCCCCCCCCCCCTCTTGTACAGGTGGTTGAACTCATGACCTCACGCTTGCTAGGCAGGCCCTTGTGCCGATGAACTATATCCCTGTCTCTTATTTTTTTAAAGGAAAGGAATGTCTTCATTACTTACAGTTCTGGAGTCTGGAAAGTCTAGTGTATAGGAACCACCTCTTGCTGCAACACAACACCGCAGAGTGCATTACAGGGACACAGGGCACCAGACTTTTTTTTTAAGTGTGGTCCCAGACCAGATGTGGTAGGAGACACTTGTAATCTCACCACCTTGGAGGCCGCGGCCAGAGGATCGCCACAAGTTCAAGACCACTGGAACTACAAAGGGAGCCTTTGTCTCAAGAAACCAAAAATAAAGTGAGATCTTACTATGTAGTTCAGGCTGCCTTGAACTCTCAATCTCGTGCCACAGCCTCCATCTCTATTTTATATAAGAAATTTTGTGAATTTTGTGGTCTCTAAAATTTACCCTGTGCCTAATTTAGTACCAATTTTATAAAGAAAATTACTATGTGGGTGTACTTGATTTCACTGAATTGTACACTAAAAAATGAGTTAAAATGGGCTGGGCTGGTGGTTCTTTCCTCTAACACCAGCTGTTCAGGAGCCTGAAGGAGGAGCAGTGTGCATTTGAGGCCACCCTGGGCTACTGGCAAGATTTTGTCTCAAAAAAATTAAAAAACAGGGGTTAAAAGTGTAGCTCAGTGATAGAACACCTGTCTGCCTAGCTTATATGAGGTCCTGAGCTCTATGTTTGTCACTACAAAGTAAATAAAACACTCAGAGGTGTGAGTGGAATAGTGCTTGCCTAGCTTGCAACTTCCAGAACTGTAAAAAAGCAAAGTTAAACTGGTAAATTTTATATTACCTATATTTTGCAACAGTGAAAAAATTACTTGCAAATTTAGATTTTTAAATCTGTCCACCAAATCTTCAAGTAAGTTTGTTTGTATGTTTTTTTAGGCTGGGTTTTTACTATGCAGTTCAGGCTGGTCTTGAACTCACTTTGTAGCCCCAGGCTGGCCTTAAACTTGAACTGATCCTCCAGCTTCAGCCCTCCTTGAGTGCTGGGATTACAGTTTTACCCCACCTGGCCAGGCTAAATAATAAAGCCTTATGTCAGATTTTTTTTTTTAAATTTTTAAAAATTTTTTTTGGTACTGGGAGTTGAACTCAGGACCTAGTGCTTGCCAGGCAGGCTCTGTGCTGCTGAGCTATATCCCCAGCCGTTCAAGAAAGTTTATGCCCTAGAAAGGAGTGCTGTATTTATGCTGAAAGAATACACTCCTTCCTTAACATGTTCTTGCTGGCCTGTGCTACTGGTGGTACATGTGTGACCGTTTGATCAGGCAGCTTGAACCACTGGCAGTGCACGTAAGTATCCTGTCTGGCAGCATGGGACAGTTGTGTGTATTTCATGCATACAAACTACAGCCCCATGTGAATGTGTTAGATGGGATCCTGATTGTCGGGGTTTGCCTCTTTCCCCTTTTACTTTATGGTGTCTTTTTAAAATTTAGGTATAATTTACACAATAAAATGTGCAGATCTTTGGCCTTGATGAGGTTTGGTAGTTGTACACCTAAATCAGAACATCTCCAATATCTCCGCTGAGATTCCTCTGTCTTCTACTTCCCCCCACACTTCCTGTTCTCACAGCTTTGTTGATTGTGCCTTTTCTGTCTGGCTTCCTGCGCTCAGGGAGAGGTTTGGGGAACCAATGGCCTTATCACTGCAGTGCTCTGTGTAGTTTGCAGTCACCCACTTTGTGTAGGCTTTTTTTTCACTATGTTTGCATACTTGTGCCTGCTCTTCTGCAGTTTCTGTTGCCTTGACAAATCACTGGGCCTATCAGGCCTGCTTTCTTACCTAAAAGCGGGGCTCATGTAAGGGGTGTGCTGTGATGTTCCTGGAGGGGCTGTGTGACATTTAAGTAGAGTGAGCGGTGGGAAGTTCATGTCAGTAAGGGTGCATGGGGAAGACAGATGCCTTGACGAGGTCACTGGGGCTCCCTAATGGCTTCTGCTCGTGTGACAGGTCACCTTTGGCTCTTCAGAGATGCAGGGACATACGACGGGCTTCTGGTTAACCAGACAGAATTATTTGTGCCGTCTTTGAATGTTGATGGACAGCCTATTTTTGCCAACATCACACTGCCAGGTACTGATGGTCAATCATACTTTTGATAAATGTTGTTTGTTGTAATAAGTAGTGGATAGGTTATTTGAGAATGGAAGATTAGCTTCATAGTTCAGTATTTGTTTAAAAATCAAATTACTAGTTGAAGTTAGACTTACCAAGACCCTATCTCAAAATTAAAAATTTGAAAAAGGACCAGGGTTCCAGAGCGAATGCCATGGGTTTAGTCTCCAGTACTGCAAAGATAACTGTAGTGTTATACATTTATATATAGATCCTGTCGTGTTAAACAGGTGGACATACAGAAAAAGTATTGAACATTGTTAAGTTTGGTAAACTTTGCCTTATAGGATACTTTTTTTGTTTTGTTTTGCATTTCTGGAGATTAAACCTAGGGGTGCTCTACCTGAGATACATTCCCCACCTGATGTTTTTCTTTTTCCTTTTTTTTTTTTTTTTTTTTTGAGACAGAGTCTTGTTACGTAGTGCAGGTTAGTCTTGAACTTGCTTATGTAGCCTATGCTGGGCCTTGAACACAGCGATTCTCATGCTTCAGCCTCAAGTACTGGGATTGCAAGTGTGCACCACCCCACCTAGCTATGATTTGGTTTGTTTGTTTGTTTGTTTGTTTATTTTTGGTACTGGGGTTTGAACTCATGACCTCATACTTGCCAGGCAGGCACTTAACACTGCTGAACTAAACCCCTAGCCTTCTTTTTTCTTTTTTTTTTTTTTTTTTTTAACTTTTTATCAGTACTGGGGATCGAACTCATAACCGCCTGCTTGCAAGGCAGGTGCTTATGCTGAGCTAAATCCCCAGCCCTAGCCTTATTTTGTCTTTTTTGAGGCAGGGTGTCAACTGCCCAGGCTAGCCTCAAACCTGTGAGTGTTGTATACATGTAATGAATGTAGTGCCTCCATGGGCTAAGGCAGGAGGATCACAAGTTTGAGGCCAATCTGGGCCACTTAGTAAGATTCTCTCAAAATGAGAAAAAGTTAATGCCATATATGATAGAATATGCCTGTAGTCCCAGTACTTGGGAGGCCAATGCAGGGAGCTCACAGAGTTCAAAGCCAGTGAGTTTAAGGCCAGCCTGTGCTACATAGTGAGAACCAGTGTAAAAGGTGGGAGAGGGTCCTGGGAAACTTGGAAATGTAGCTTAGTGGTAGAATGCCCTTGGAATCTCAATTCCAAGTACAGATAGGTAGGTAGATAGGTAGATTGATTGATTGATTGATCAGTTGATCTCGGGTTATAGCACAGTGACAGAGCACTTGCCTAGAATGTGTAAGGCCCACGATTTCATCTCAGCACTGCAAGGAAAGAAGTACAAGTTCCCTAGTGAGTTTAAAATAGGAACTGAGTTACTAAAAAATTGATTTTCACAGTCTTTGTTGATCTTTGCTATGTGACACCCACCCGAACTAGTTATTATTTGTTGAGATTATGCAGCCTGAGCTGTGCTCAGCCAGGTGGTAATCCTGCTTCTACTGCCAGGGCTCTTTTCTGGATGGCTTTGGGGTCTGTCCCCTACTATGATTTCATCCACAGCACAGTATAACACATTGTTGCTGGCTTTTCTTAAGGCTTAGGCTAAGCACGGCCAGGATTTCTTCATGCACATGCACACCATGAAAGTTACTCACTTAGCCCTCTTTCAAGCAGATATTACTACACAGGGCATGAACACTGGGAGCAGCTGTCGTGCAGTGCTACTATAGCATGTGCTCAGCTTTTGTTATTTATTTAACCTACATCATTGGTGTGCTTGGCGCCCTTGCTCACCTTTGTCCCGAGGCCTGGTTACCCCTGAGGATTTGGTCTCCTGCCTTGCAGTGTACACCCTGAAAGAACGATGTCTCCAGGTCGTCCGGAGCCTTGTGAAGCCTGAGAACTACCGGAGACTTGACATCGCCAGGTCACTCTACGAAGATCTGGAGGACCACCCAAATGTACAGAAAGATCTGGTGCGCCTGACACAGGAACACATCACCAATCAGCCACCAGAAGAGGAGCTCAATGGAAATTAGCGTTCCTGTGTCTCAGCTTCTGCTGATACTGATGAGTCTTGCTCTAAAAAGAGGACTGGCCATTACTCTCAGCTTCACAGTATCTTCTTAATGAAATATACTACTTTGCTTGAAGGAAAGGTGGTTGACTCTGCTAGTTGTTGCTGTGTAGAGGGGCAAACATCAGTAAGAATCACTTCATTCCTGCCCTTTGTCGAAGTACTCATTAGGAGAAAATAGTTGTATTTTGTTCCTAGTGAGTTGGGCAACTTTCAGTGTAAGAGTGTTCGAATATGGAATTCGGTAAGAATTGCAGCATATGCTTTTACCCAGGGAGAAAGCAGTGGCTTCTGTTTTGACCTAATGTAATGTGGTTGGTGACATGCCCAGCTCCCAGTGGAAGAAGAGAGTAGGTCATCCTGGAGGCAAGGAGCGCTCTTTCTCTTAAGGCTCCGCTGCCTAGCTCAGTGCTGGTGAGCCGATGGCACATGTGCTGCAGAAGGCTGTTATGACTGCTCTGAAAGGTTCACCCTCACTGTCCTGAGCCTCCAGTCACTGGGGATCAGTGAGCAAATTAGGGGATGCGTCAGTGGAAAGGGTTCAGAAGGTTGGCATTATCTTCTGGTCAAGGAGGCCTTAGCCTGTGGCATGGTGGTGCACACCAGTAATCCCAGCACTGAGAGGCTGAGGCAGGAGCATTACTGCAAGTTTGAGGCCAGCGTGGACTACATAGTGAGACCCTGTGTCAAAAACCAGGGAGAAATCGTTTTTATGGAGAGTACTTTCTCTGATTTTCTAAGTCTCTCACCTTTCTTGGCCCACTTCTGTTGTAATACTGTTTTGTTTCTATTTCTAACCAGGATTGGTTTTCCCCAGTTACTGTGATAATAGCAATTTTGTAACTTGACATTTACACAAAAAATAGCAGAAAAGAGCTATCTTTTGTTTAATTCTAGTGTGAAAGAGCTGTGCTGTAGACAAATTGTCAGTTGTGGATATGTCTGTTAAATTTGTGGCATTTCCAGGCTGAGAACATAGCTCAGTGGCTTAGCACTCCTGCCTGGCAAGTGTGAGATCATGAGTTCAGTTCCTAGTACAAAAGTTTTTTTTGTGGCATTTCCAGTTGGTTTAGCATCGTTATTTGCAGGACCTGGTCACATCCTACCTGGCTGGAGGAGGAGAGGCTGTGGCCCTCCACTCCCACACCAGTTCCTCCTAACAGTATGTCCTGGAGTAGCCTGAGATGTAGTTTTGTGAATGTACACATCCTTTCTCACAGGCTGGACAGTAAGTCATGAACTCAAATTTAATACTTATATCAGACTTACTTTTTTGTAACTAATAGCATTTTATTTTTGTTTTTGTTTTAATTCCCCTGGGAAAGGCAAAATTTAAAAAGAAAAGTAGCCAGTTGCGGTGACGTACGCCTGTAATCCCAGCATTTAGGAGGCCGAGGCAGGAGGATTGCAGAGAGTTTGAGGCCAGCCTGGCCAAATAGCCATAGTGAGACCCTGTCTCAACAGAAAAAGAAAAAGTAAAAGGAGAAAGATTACTGTAGAGACAGTACTTACATACAATCACTGTTAACTTTCAAATATTTTCTCTCAGCCCTTTATAGGACACAGTTAGGATCGTGTAGTATGTACAGTTTTGTATTTTCCTTTTTCATTTAAGTTTATAACTTAAATATTCTCCCGTGTAATTTATAAGCTTTCCACAAGCATTACTGGCCCCCTTGAGATGAGAGTCTGAAGTGTGGACAGTGTTGCTAGTTCCGTGGGCCACAGTCCATGGGACTTAGGGTAGTGTCCCTCTGCCTGCAGCTTATCTCATTGCCCCAGTCAGCTTTGAGGGTGCTTAGAGAGTATCATGCAGCTCCCTGTAGGGTTTGGATTTTCCGTGGAGGTGGGTGAGGGAGGCAGAGGTCCCTGGATAGTGTGGATGTGGCTGGGGTCTGTGGGACCAGGAGGTGGCTGCTGCAGTGCAACACAGGTTTCCTGTTTCAAACTTGTTAGTGTGTCACACAGGTTTTATCTTTCCCTTGTTAAATACAAAATTTTAAGTACTGTTTTTTGTGTTGTCTAAAAGAAGATGGACCTATAACATGAAGCATGTATGTTTTAAATTTGGAATCTTGTAAATGTGTTAAGTGTATTGTTCTTAAGACACTGATATTTCCTATTTTGAATTTTAAAAAACTTGTGCATTAAATGGTGCTGAGCAAAGAAAACAGGCTGATCTGTTTTGCTGTTTTATCTTGGTTCCTCCAGGGGAGTTTGGAAGGGGCTTGCTCCATAGCTAGGGTGGGTAGAGGGATGGATGTGAGCCATCATCTCTGTGTGTGGGGCCCAGGTGGAGGCCTGTCCACAGCCCACTAGCCTCATTCCAACTCTCCCTTCCCAACCAGGGATTGCTCTGAAATTTAACATCATTTTGCCTAAATTTATTTTCTTACAGAAGTGAAATGCCACTGCAAAAAATTTATGCACTGCATAGAAAAGCGTTAAGAAGAAAGGCATTTGCACTGGGAGCAAAGGTGTCCTCCTCCCCTACCCCAACAGAACCAGAAAAGGCCAGAGGTCAGTATTTTTCCCAGTGGCTATGCTGAGAATCGAAGGAGGTGCCTGGATCCAGTGCAGCAGTAAGATGTGAAGTAGGCTGCAGTAGCTGTGGTGGGGCACTGGCCTGCTGTACCAGAGGTTGGGTGCCGTCCCCAGTACTGCCACAGTGACAAAGAACAAAGCGTGAGACTTGTTAGTGTTCTGCTTTCTGGGTGCATAAACCCCAAAGTGACCATTTCAGGAACTTGCACCCTAAATGGTGTCTTGGCTGGGGTATGACTCAGTGCTAGCACACTTGGCTATCATGCACAAGGCCTAGGTTCAATCCCCAGCACTGAAAACAAGGAAGATTTCCGCCTTCTATCCTTATTACTTCAGTCCTGCTTTCTGTCAGTCATTGGCTGCCTGTTTTTCTCCAGCTTTTCCCCTTTCTGTTGGCACACTTGGACTCCTCGCATCAAGAAAAGATTTTCTAGAAGCCAGCTGTGGTAGTGCATACTTGTAATCCCAACACTCAGGAGGCGGTGGCAGGAGGATCACCATGAGTTTGAGGCCAGCCTGAACTACATAGAGAGACCCTGTCTCAACAATAACCAAGTTCTTAGCCTCTGCACATACCCAGGAGTCCATTAGGCAGATCAGAGAAAAATCAGATACACTTCCATGGTTTTCCAAAAGATTGACCAAAGTGGGATATACCTATAATTCCAGCTACTGGGGAGGTTGAGGCAGGAGCATTGAAAGTTCAAAGCCAGTCTGGGTGATTTAGCAAGACTCTCAAAAAGAAAGGGTTTGTGATGCTTGCCCATAATCCCAGCACTTGGGAGGTTGAGGCAGGAGGATCACAGTGAATTCGGGGCCACTTTGAACTATATGGCAAGACCTTGTTGCAAGAAAACAACAAAAAAGGCCTCTTGGCTTAGTGCTCCATGGATTCAGTCCCCAACACTGCCCTGAAGCCCGTCTTTTCTTGTGGTTATTTCCTGAGCTATGCAGTGTAGTAAGTGCTTCCATAGCACAAATGAGAGACGAGGATGGCATAGGTTCTGTGCAGATTCTCAGCCATTGTAACTAGAGAATTTGGGCGCTCCACATGACACAGTGGGAAGGCGTTCTCTCTCTTCCTACAGTAAGTCCCCTATAATCAGCAGACCATGACTTTTCTAAGCATTCTTTTTTTTTTGTCTTTTTCCTTTTTATCAGTACCGGGGATCGAACTCACAACTGCCTGCTTGCAAGGCAGGTGTTATGCCGCTGAGCTAAATCTCCAGCCCGACCATGACTTTTCTTTAAGCACATGTACAGAGAGGGTGCAGAGAAGGTGCTGTACTGCCTTTCCAAGTTCCTGCTCTGCAGGTACTGGAGCCTACGGTGGAGGGCCTGAAAAAGCGTCTCCAGGGCTGCTGGATTGACCACCAGTGGTTTTTTTTTTTTTTTTTGGTGCTAGGGCTCAAATTCATGACCTTGCTTTTGCAGCTAAGTGCTTAAGCTACAGAGCTAAATCCCTGGGCCTGACCACCAGTTTTTAATCCAAAGCAATCCACCACTAGTTTATGGATGCTCTGCACATTTTGCAGGCACCACCCAAGTGGACAGCTGCAGTGTTACAGCCCCTTTCTGGGATATCCCTAAAGGATGTGGTGAAGGGAAATCATCACAGTGGGCAGAACTTGGGGCAGTGCGCTTAGTAGTACATTTTCCCTAGAAGAAGAAATGGCCAGATGAGACTATATACTGATTCATGGTTGGTAGCCAGCTGGATGGTCAGGAACTAGGAAGGAACATAATTTGAAATTGGTGACAAAGATATTTGGGGAAGACCTATGTGGATAGATCCCTTCTTATGGGCAAAGAATGTAAAAATACTTGTTTCCATTTAAATGTTCACCAAAAAGTAACATTAGGCCACCAAAAAGTAACATTAGGCGACCTGGCGGCAGGTTAATTATACTGGACCACTTCCATCATGGAAGGACTGCGCTTTGTTCTCACTGGCAGAGACATGTATATTTGCCTTGCCGCACATAATGTTTCTGCTAGAACTACCATCCGTGGATTCATAGAATGCCTTATCCACCGTCATGGAATTCTACTACATAGCATTGCCTCTGACCAAGGAACACATTTTACAGCTAAAGAAGTGAGGCAGTGGGCTCATGCTCATGGAATTCACTGGTCCTACCATGTTCCTCATCATCCAGAAGCAGCTGGATTGATAGGTGGAATGGCCTTTTGAAGACAGTTACAATGCCAACTAGGCGGCAATAGTTCGCAAGGCTGAGGTAAGATACTTCAACAGGCTGTATATGCTTTGAGTCAGCATCCACTAAGGGCATTGTCTCTCCCATGGCCAGGATTCATGGGTCCAGGAATCAAGGAGTGGAAGTAGGAATGGTGCCACTCACCATTCCAGGAAAAGAACTGAGACCTGCTGAGGTGCTTGCTGGAGGCAAAGGAATACAGAATGGGGAGTGGAAGGAGGAGGTTCTAAATACCAGCCACGACCGGTGATCAGCTGCAGAAAAGAGGATTGTAATTACTATTTCTCCCCAAATGTGGTTTTAATGTAACATAATGTTGATAGAGTTAAGGCTGGCTCTTGGGATTGTTAAACCTGTGTTATAATGTTAAAGTTATAAACTGATAGGAGTAAGCATCAACCAAAGAAAACTTACATTCCATTCTGGTAAGGGAATTAAGTGTGTTTCCATTGTACGCAGGATAGTTATAACATGTTAGGTGCAAATATATGCATGTCTTGGTATCTGGAAACTAGTTTAAAGAAACGTGTCTGGTTGCCAAGTTGACAGGGGTAGATTGTAGTGGTTGATTGATTGTGTCAACTTGAGACATTTAGAAATTTAACTAAATTGGCTGAACAATTCTACACCCTAGGGTGTAGAAGACCCGCTCTAGGGAGGCTCATCACCTGGAAGTATAAAAGAGAACAAGAAAGGACAAATGCATTCCATTCTTTGGAGGAGCTTCAGGCATACACAGGCCTTGGGCTTGGACTTGATCTCCTGGCTTTCAGTGTTCGTACACCCTTTAACTTTCTGGCATACACCCTTCAACCTTCTGTCACAGACCCATTGGCCTGCGGTGCAGACTTGCACTGGACACTGTGGTGAACTCCAGACCTTGGATTGAAGCCTTTAGGCTCCAGCATACAAACACCCTCTGCATACTTCCTCATCTAGCTCTGGCTGACCATTGTTAGCCAATCTTGTAATTTCTTATACATTTGTGTATCTCCAGCATTTGTTATTCGAAGACTGTGTTGACTAAGAATGGAGACAGTGGCCATGCTGGAACTTAGGATGCTGGGAAGCCAAGCAAGCACCTCCCCTCCCTGGTAAGCGGTGGCAGTGTGGCAGACTGCGACCCTTCCAGGGAAGAACCACCAGTGTCTCCTGAGATCCACGCCATGTTGGAACTTATGAAGCTGGGAAACCAAGCAACCAGCCTGCCTCCCTGCTAAGCAATAATGAACTTATTGGTGCACATTTTATTTTGATATATATGATTGAAAGAACAACGATTGTAAAGATAACAAAATATCCTGTGATACCTATTACTTTCCCGGTAACCTGCTGTGAAATTCTGTACCAATTTCACTGTATGATCTTAGTTGGCTTTATTTATTTATTTACTTATTTATTTATTTGTCTTTTTCCTTTTTATCGGTACCGGGGATGGAACTCAACGACTGCCTGCTTGCAAGGCAGGTGCTTATGCCGCTGAGCTAAATCCCCAGCCCTTAGTTGGCTTTATTCTGTCTTGTTCTGTTACATTTTACTACTTTCAAAATAAAATTAAAAACAAAAAGGAATGGAGACAGTGAACATCCTTGTCTTGTTCCTGATTTTAGAGTGAAAGCTTTTAGTTTTTGTCCATTTAGTATGATGGTGGCTGTTGGCTTGTTGATGGCTTTTAACAGATTGAGATAAAGATTATCTGTTACAATTTTCTGTAGGTTTTTTTTTTTTTATCATTAATGGGGGCTGGACTTTGTCAAAAGATTTTTTGTTTTTGGGGTTTTTTTTTTGGTACTGGAAATCAAACTCATAACCTTATGCTTGCCAAGCAGGCACTTAAGCTGCTGAGCTAAATCCCTGGCCCCCAACCCATTAATTTTTAAACAATGAGAGACTCTCAAGTCAATAGCAAACAACAATCTACATTTCATTTCCACAACGAATTTTACCATCATTTTGACCAGCTGGCAGCCCAGGTGGGAGCATTTTTTAAAAATCTATGACCCAAATTAAATTTTGATTAAATGATCCAAAAATGAAAAGAAAAAAAAGAAAATTGTTGAGCTCAAATAAAAAGAACAGCTGTTCACAGAACAGACAAATGGACACAAAGATGTACAATCTGTACAGATTGGAACAGTCATAGAGACAAGCACATAGCCTGTTGGTGTCTGTGAGAGCTCCTAAGTTACTGGTGGGCTATTTAAACAGCTGTCATGTTACACCCCTTTGCTGACCTAGGCCACTTCTTACCGCATGTTCTCGGGGCTGGAATGCCTGTCCACCTCCAGCACCCCATGTCCTTGGGCATTCCTCTGGTGCTTCATGCCCCAGGGGCACTCTGTACAGGCACTTGTGCTTTTAGCTCTGCACATGTGAGTGAACACTAGCTCAGCAGCTCCCAACACAGCTTAACAGACTGGACAAACAAATAGATACTCAGGCATGCTGACAAACATCTTAAAAAGTCAGAGTGCACTCAATTATATTTTTGGCCAAATTGAATTACAGTAACTTTTTTACAGTTCTGGAATTTATAACTACAAATAGACTGGTCAGATTTGGTGTAGGTCAATTACCAGAGATTTCTTGTAAAAAGAATTTAGAAAGAATGAAATTTTATTTATAATTAACATATTTTGTATTTTATCTTAATACTTTTGTGTCTTCCTCTATTAAATTTTTATTTGGTTATTTCTATATACTCATCACCTATTAGACCTTTAGTTTTGTTTTTGGTTACCATCTCCTGGGAAGCCTGAGTCAATTCTTTCAATTGTCTCTAGGTGTGGTCTAACCCCATCCTTTCCTATCACTTTTGTAATGGTTTCTGAAGTGTCAATGTCATTGGACTGAGCAGCCGACTCCTGAGAGGTGGAATCAACTCCTTCTCTGGATTTGTGTCAGTGATACAGCCAGACAGCCTGCTCTCGCCCCCAGAGAGGTTGTTCAGCATTCTCTGGGGGCGGGGGGGAACAAGAGTATGTCCTCCACTCCAGGTGAGTAGTGGGCTGGGACCTTTCCATTGTCCAGTCCAAAGACCTGGCCAAAGGACCCTTCCTAAAACCTTTTTTCTTTACCTGATTAAATAGTCTTTTTTGCCGCTATGGTTCCATCCTTAGTAGAATTTAAAGTTAATAGTATATACCGCCAAGTGAAGTCTATTATGAACTATAAATTTTGTAAAAAAAGCTTCACCTTTTTGTTTTTGTAATTGAATCTTGAGCACATGATGAGCATGTTCAACAATTCCCTTGACCCTGAGGGTTATAAGGAATTCTTATCATACAGGAAACATGAAAAGTTTTATAAAATGTTTGGAAGGCAGCACTCCTATCGGCTGGGACCTTGTCAGTCTCAAGTGCCCACAGACATCCAGGTGCACTACAGCACCCAAGGAGGGAGCCATGACATGTTTAGCTGCTTCACTGGTGTGAGCAGAAGCAAGGTAAATCCCAAGAAAGTGTCCACTGAAACACGGGCCCAGCATAGAGTGCTAAACTCAGGAATGTAAGTGGCATCCATTTGCCAGAGATGTAACCCGGGGATTAGCCCCATGGGGAGTGACGGAAGATGTGTCACACAGGAAGAATATTGGTTAACAGTTTGCCAAGCCTGTTCCTGGGTTAGATGGAACTGTTTGCACGAGGCGCAAGCATTTTGCTAGAATGTGGCGTGGGAGGCAGAAGCCTGCTGAATGGTATCTGAGGGACGAACAGTGACAGCCAGCAATCTGTCTAGTGTGTGGTTTCCCTCGGTGAGAGGCCCTGGGAGTGTAAATGGCCAATAAAGCAGGGAACATGGTGTGACTGAAGGCAAGTTGGAGTGTGTGAAATCAGTGAAAGAGATCCTTTTGACTAGTATGTCAAGTGGCAGTTTAATTTTATTTTTCTGTGAAAATGGAGAGGCCTCCTCTAGTGGGGACTGAACTTATTTTTGAAGGAAAGACAAAGTATGTAAGGGAAGCAAATTGAATTAGTTTATCTGGAGGATAATGGCAATCAGTAACACCAGGAAAATTAGCCAGTGCAGATTGCCAAGAGGATGACACTGCCATAGCCACTGTTGTTGGACAGAAGACAAGGGAACAATGACAGTTTGCACCTCACAACCAAAGAGCTGAACGGCACGTTCGCCCAGTTGCGATCAGTTCTGTCTCAGCTTCATGAAAGGGAGTAATGGTTTTGTGTGAAGTATGTGGCATGTATCCACTGTAAAGGCTCCTGAGGCTTCCAGAGGACCCTAGTAGGCATGTGTTGAGTAGGGAAGATAATTAAAAACCTTGGTGAAGATGGGTCAACTCTAGAAAGTTGGGCATTAGAGAGAGCAGGATTGACTTTTTCCAAGGCAGCTTTAGTCTCTGACGTAAGAGTCCTTGGAGATGTGGGGGCCAGGTTCCCCTTGAGAATGTCAAACAGAGGACATAAGCATGAGTAGTTAGTTTGAGAGCTGGGCAGAGCCTGTTAATATCACCAACTAAAATCTGAAAATCAGATAAGATTGTAAGATGATTAATTTTAATCTGAACAGTTTGGGGTTACAATATGTCTTTGCTGGATGATGTAACCCAAAATGAAAAGGGTGCCATGGTTTGCACCTCGTCAGAGGCCACAGCTAGGCCTACACTATGACAGGCATTGTCTAATTGGATAAATACTTGGTTCAAAGTGGATAAGAATTCATGTGCCAAGAGTATACCATCCACGTGATGAGTAAGATAAATACGTTGATAAATCTGATGCACACAACACAGCTACAACCACAAGCTCTTGACGTAGGTTGGACTGTTTGCCATTTTTCACAGCAGAAGCATCCCCGGAAGCAGTGCATAGGGGTTTGGTGTTTGACAGAAGGGAGATTAAGGACAAAACATTTTTATCTTGAGGATGAAGGTGAATACTTTTAAATCAGTCACCATAAGGTAAAAATGCAAAGGAATAGCTACGGGACTGGGTGTTACAGTATTCTGAGGCAATAGAGAAGCAGAGTACAAAGTGAAGAGGTTTACGGAGTTGAGGACACGAACAGGAGAACACGGCTCATGGTGGTTGTGCTGTTTCCTCGACCAGATACTGAGAGGCAGAGGTTCTCTGAGCTCTGATGGGAAGTGCCCCGGGGTGGATACTGATGACGTTACGTGTGAGGGACCCACTGGAATTCTCAGGGCATGCAGACAGGAAGGGGAGTTGCAATTAGGGCTGAAGAAGAAGCAGGAAGTGGTAAGTGTTCCCACTTTGGCCTTCCGCCATGTCAGACCACCGCCATAACTGTGCAGTGATTTATACTAGGGCAAGAACCTTTCATTCCATCTTTGTATTGTTAGGAAAAGAGCAAAGATTAACTCTTACTACTTGCTACTGGACAGGGGCATCGTGTTGGGGTCTAGGGGGTTGACGGAATGACAGTTGATGCCCATGGAGAAGCTCGCATCAGATGTTTCAGCCAGGATAGCTTTATCATTGGTGAACACTCACATCCTGGATTGGAGAGACCAAAAGAAAAGGTGCTATGAGGAGGCAGGCCACTATCATATTTAAGGACCCAGGAGAGGTAAAAGGAAAGGTGCCCTTGATGGAAATGTGTTGTTGCATGAGGGCCATGGGAGGAAGAATCTGAAAAATGAGTGTGGAGTTGGGAGGGGGAAGTTATGAGGGGTAAATATTCCCCATCTGAAAGGGTAAAGGTTCAAAGTGTAGGTAGGTAGGGCTTGTCCTTGGTCCAGAAGCTGAGCTGGAAAGAATAAGCATGAGAAATACAAGGTCTGACAGTTGAATCATGTTTGGGAAATTATAGAGCCATGGCTGTGTCACTGTAAGTGACACGAGAGCTCAGACAGACGGGAGTCTCATGTGTAACTAAATGGCTGAGAGTGGAGAGAGCTAAGATAGTTGTAGTGAAAAATTAACTACTAGAATGTAAGGGGTCAGGAACCAAATAGGATAACAAAACATGACCTAGCCTGAAAACGGTGGCTGTGGGCCTTGGTGAGATGGAGATGAGATGACCACTCAGGCTGTTTAGAGTCAGGGGAGTTAGGGTTTGGAGGGCACTGCTTAGCTTGAGCTACGTGGAGCCAGGATGGCAGTCCGGCGGCCTTGACCACCGTTGAAGTGCCGAGGAAGATCGGGTAGGGGCCATTCCATTTTAGTTGTAGTCCTGTTGAGAGATCTGAGGAATAAAGACTGGACCATTATCTGACTGGATACTTTGAGGCAGACCAAACCTTGGAGTGATTTTCTGTAACAGAACTTTAGGAATTACAGCAGCCATCTCCCTGGTTGTGGGAAAGGCTTTTATCCATCTTGAAAAAGTACAAAGGTGAGGAGATACTTGAGAGTTTTGTGGCGGGGCGTAAAAGCTTTGTGTGTAAAGCTACCTGCCAGTCTTGGCCAGGAGTGTGTCCACAAAGCTGATGAGCAGGAAAGGAAGGGGGTGGTTTGAGTCTCTGAGGAAAGGTTCTTACACAGATGTGACAGGTGTGAGTAAGCTGTTGAGATCTGAGAGTGTCTGGGTCAGTCTACATAAATGGAAAGGAGTCTTGGCAATCAGGGTGTAGGGAAGATGGTAAAAAGTCATCTTTAACGTCTCGGACTATGGCATGAGTGGTGGAGGGAGGGATATGAGAGAACATGGGATAACACCCCTGGGTGAATTGGGATAACGACGTCCTTGATCACCCTGAGGTCTTGTACCAGACGGGGAACCCATGAGGCTTGAGTATCAGGAGAATGGGAGTGTCATAGGGCGAAGGGGTAGGATTAAGAAAAGCATTGTCTAAAAGGTGCTTGATTATAGATTTAAGTCCTCATAAATGTTTAGGAGTTATAGGATATTGGGGAACACAAAGAAAAATTGAGGGGTCCCTGAGACAAATTAAAATAGGCATAGATAACATGGGTAGTGCTGGTGGGATTGGAGGTGTTTTAAACTTTGGGATCGACTAGAGTGGCTGATGAGAGCGATGGGGAGGGAGAAGGTAAAGGAGAGGTTAATCCTTTGGAGACCATCCCTACCTAAAAGGGATGTGGGACATGTTGGAATTACCAGAAAGCTATGAGTGAAGAAGAGAGTTTGGAACCTGCGTGGAATGGGCCCTGTCTGTAGAGGCTGTGTAGATTGGCTGTCAATGCCCACTATAGAGACTGAGGAGTTAATACAGTGGCCTGAAAACTCAGGAAGAACACTATGCATGGCCTCTGTCTCTACAAGTGCAGAGGGTGTCTTACCTGAGACCTCCAGTGAGGCTTGAAGCTCTGAGAAGGATACTTTAATGGGCACTGTGGGCCTGAGCCCCAGCAGTCTTCAGCAGCAAGTCCAAGCAGATCAGCCAGTGAGGGATGCAGTGGTGACGAGATCTCCCATGAGGGCAGGAGTTAGAGGATGGCTTACCTGCTCTCTGGTGGCTAGGACAGTCGCCCTTCCGGTGGCCCTTGAGATTGCAGAACGGACATTCTCTTGCCCAGTGTCCTTTTTGTCGTACTTGAAGCATGGTCTGGGAGGGGCTCGGGCAGTTCCACCTTGTCTCGGTTTACCTGTTTTAGAGCTCCAAGTGTCACTGCTAAAAGGTCTTAGAGCTCCAAATGGCACTGCTAAAAATTGAGATTGTTATTTTTGGGTTTTTAAAATTTTTATCTCTGCTGTTGAAAATACAAAAAGCCATAGTGAGAAGGTCTTCCTGGGGATTTAGCTCAGCGGCATAAGCACCTGTCTTGCAAGCAGGCAGTCGTGAGTTCGATCCCTGGTACCGACAAAAAGGAAAAAGACAAAAAAAAAAAAAAAACCCAAAAAAATAAATAAACAAACAAACAAATAAATAAATAAAGAAGGTCTTCCCGTGGGGTTTGAGGGCCAAGTTAGCCTTTTGTCTTAGGATTTGGCTCACAGCAGGAGCTATCTGTCTCCTCCGCAGTCACAAGACATCTGGTCCTCTATGCTGGCTACTTTGAGGCCCTAGCCCTGTCTGACTGCCTGTAATATCTTTAACTGACTTAGCTGCCTTTAGCATTTTTTCTTCTGAAGTAACCCAAATTACCATGAGGGGTAATGGGCAATGACCAGTTTGGCTTTTTTAGGCTGAAGGGGGTTGAAGTTGTTGAATGGCTGACAGAGATACTCTGCAGAGCTTTTAACTAGGGGCCCCCAGTAAATAGCAGGCATTTTTATCTTGGGTAGGTGTACAGCTTTAAGTCTCAAGAAACAAAGGCAAATAATCAATTAAGTATGAAAGAGTCAAATAATAGAATCAACAGGGTATTTATGAGTATAATTTTAGTAATGGCTTCCCATGAGGAGGATAAGGATAATGTCCAGGGAATTTTAGAAACTGACATGTCATTCATTTGTCATACACATTTAGGTTTTATAATTGTATAAGTACCTCCTGTGCTATTAGAATGTCTAATGCCATCTGATTTTGGATGGCCTCTTTTATTAATTTTATCTTTTTTATTCAGGAGAGAGAGCAGCTGCGGTATCATTTGAAGCCAGTTGAGTACAGTTAATTATGGCCTCAATATGCACCATATAACCTTTTTCTGGAAAAGATCTGGTGGATCTCAGTAAAAGGAACCTAAAAGGAATTTATAATTACCTCTTACTTTTAGTTGTTGAACATTCAGAAGAAAAGATTGATAATAGTACAGTGCAGTAGAGGCAGTAAGCTTAACACAGAACATTAAATGGAACTTCTATTTTCTATTAACCATGGATGCTTTAACATTTGAGCACTGAAGAAATTTTTGCCATTGCTTGGACTGCTCAATATTTAAGCATCTCTAAGTATAACACATACGTTGCATAAATTTTTGTTTAAAAATTGTTTAACTAGTGACGTCATGTTGGTTTGACTTGGATCTCCTAACTGGAGCACAAGAAAAAGGCAGATGTCTGGATCTGAAAGAAAATATTTATCATCATAAACAATCCCAATTTTATATTTGAAGGCATGAATATACCTTAAGATCAGCAACAATGAATTGTCTTAGCCATATGAACTTTAGTTGAGGTGTCTCCCATAAGGTTATGGAGATTATTGGGGCCTCTAATTAATGAATAAAAGTTAGTTAAAGTTACCAGGTGGCCACTTTCTTATTCATCAGTTGAAGTCTTGTCCAGGCTCTCCTCACCCCAAGGGATTTTGTTTTTAACAGTTTTAGCATCATTTTGACCAACTGGCAGCCTAGGTGGAAAGGTGTTTTTAAAATTTATAACCCAAATAAACCTTGATTAAATGATCTGAAAATGCAAAAGAAAAGGAAAAAGATTGTTGAGCTCAAATAAAAAGGAATAGCTGTTTACAGAGCAGACAAATGGACAAACATGGGCAGACGATCTGTACTGTATAAACAGACTGGACAGACAACAGATACACAGACTGAAACATCTTACAAAATCAGAGTGCACTCAAGTATGTTTGGCAATTTGAACTATAACAAATAGACTAGTGTGAACCTTCCTGTAGGTTAATTAATAGAGATTTCTTGAAGTAAGAATACCAGAAAAGGAACCTAATTTATGGTCACTCTGAGATTAGTCAGGGCGGGGGGGGGGGGACGAACTTGAATATGCACTAGCCCCTTGGGAACAGTCTGCCCCTGAAGGGGGCACAGGGACTGAGGCTGAGAAGGCCCAGTGTGGTGGGCCGGTGGGGAAAACGGCATGAAGGAGTAGGGGACAAAGAAGGGCTGTCCAATGGCTCAGGTGGAGGGGATCAGAAATCTGAAACTGGGAAGAGACACTAAGGGAAGGATTCGAGGCTACTGGGGGTGAGGAGGGGGCGAGCATGGCGGGGCACAGAAACCTCTGGCTGAGAAAGCTGTGGGGTCTGGTCTTGGAGATACAGGGCAGGAGCCATAAAGACAGGAGCCGCATCATCTAAAGGGGTCTGGTGGGGAGGGAGAGAGAGTTCCTTGTGGAGCAGAGTAGCCCGAAGTATTTAGACCACCATACAAGACAGAGTGAGGGAAGGACACGTCCTCAATGTGAAAAAGGCCTAAAAATGAGGGCTTTCTGCCAGCTTGCTGCCATTGTGACAAAAGCATAAACAAAATATCTGCTTTTTGGTTTTTATAGCCTTCTTTATCACCAAGGTTATGAACTGGGCACCTCAGAGGTGTGGTTTTCAGGGGACAGGAAGTGGTCCCCATGCTTGAATTATAAGTGAGCCGAGAAAACAGTTTTACCTCAGGACGTAAGAGCTTTAGCTACCCCCAAGGAACGTGGAAGCTGTCTTGGATCACACCTATCAAAAGAAGTGGTCACCTGTTTTGAAAATGTGACATGGAAGGTCCCAACCCATTCTCATCGGCCATCACTGAGCAGTGCGGGGTGGGATCCCGGAGAACAAGAGGGTAACAGTTTTGTCTCGGGCTGTCCTGCCCAAGGACCATGAAAAGTGCTATTTTTGTCCAGATACAGCAATGCATAGGTTTTCTGATGCAAACTTGCGAATTTTAGGAGCGGAAACACAAAACTCCGGATGACAGCTCACCTGTGATGAATGAGGAGGGTCTGTGTTGCATTTGGATTAGTGCCAGCAAATAAATAGGTTCATGGGCAGGGGAGCTCAACGTGGGTGTGACTCCCAGGAGTGACTGCCATCAGAGTCTCAAGGCACCATGGTGTTAGAGTATCCTGGCACAACAGAGAAGCAAAAAGTACAAAATGACAAGAACAGGTTTACTGAGTTGAGGATGTGGAAAGGAGCACACAGCCCATGGCAGTTGGGCTGTCTCCTTTGACCAGATAAGGAGAGGCAGAGGGTTTTATCATCTCTGGATTGGAAGTAGCACATGGGGCAGATATTGATGATGTGTGAGGAACCAATTGGAATTCTCTGTGCAAACAGGAAGGGAGTTGCAATTAGGCCTGAAGAAGAAGCAGGAAGTGGTAAGTGTTCCTGCATGTTAGACCACTGCTATAACTGTGCAGTGATTTATACTAGGGCAAGAACCTTTTGAAAGAGTTTTGGCCCAGGCCGGACACTGTAGCTGGAAAAGCCTCAGCTGGAACCAAGGAGCTCCATCTCCCCCACCCCTAGGAATTTACCTCTGGCGCCAAGAGAATACCAACGGGCTACTTGTGCATCCCTAATGCCCCCTTAGGTTCCACCCCAAACCTAAGCTACATGTATGCCCCCACTCCACGTGTTCCACGGAGAGATCCCCGACCCTGGGGGGGGGGGAATGCCGTGCCCCAGGGGATCAGGGGTGTCTCTCCCCACATTCTCAAAATAAAGGTCATTTATATTTCATACTTCTTATCTTTTCAGCCACCATCGGTCCCCCACAGTTCTATCACCTTTCACTGAGCCTTCCTGGTTGAAGTGCTCCCAAAGGTCCTATGGTTTGATTAACAAATCATCTAATAATCTCCATTTCCTGACTTCTTTTATTATGAAAATTGGCGTATTCCAAGGGCTATTGGAGGGTTCTAGATGTCCCACCATCACGTGTTGATTAACCAGTGTATGAGCTTTTACAAGCTTCTCCTGAGTGAGGGAGCACTGATCAACCCAAACAGGGTCATCAGACATTCAGGTTATCTTGGATGCCATCTGTGGGGTCAGAGGAAAGATCACAACCTCTCCTGCAAATGTGAAGGTGGGCAGCCTATGGCCAAAATGGTCCTTTTTAGGGGTCTGTTGGAAGGGGTTGTCTTCCCCCCTGATTATTTTTACCAAGCCCTCGGTAGAGAGAAAAGCTTGTGGTAACATCTGAAGAGTCACCAAGGAGTTAGGGCTAACCAGAAAAGCCCCCCCGTCTTCTGTGATCATCCCGACCCCATAAACTGACTGGTGTATGGGGGGCACATAAGGCGAAAAATGTCTGGAGCTGCCCTCTGCATCCCTCCAGCTCAACAATTTAGCACTTCTGTTAGGATGAGAAACTGCCCATACCCTGCAGATCTGTAGCTGTCACATCCAGAGGTCATGCCGTGGGCCAGTGGCATTGGGCAGTAATGGAGACATCTGTTTCTGTGTCTAAAAGCCCTTTAAGTGCTTTTCCTTCGGTGATCAATTCCATCTTGGGCCGAACTTAATCTGTTGAACCCAGTAAGTATCAAAAGACCCAAACCCCTTGGGTCCCCTCTCCTTATTTATAGATTTTCCAATTTTTGTAAGGAAAGAATAAGCAATTGAGCAATATGATTTGAACCATGTTTTGAGACTGACCCATAACCTTGATTTCCTCTCTGTAAGCAGCACTCATAACACTTGGCAAAACCTGGAGACCTTTTAAAGTGAGGCTGCTGTGTCTTAATAGGGGCCCCCCATTCCTTGAGGCAAAGGCCTGTAGACTTCAGTGGGAATAACTTGGGGTCCCATTTCTGGATTTAGTATGAATCTAGAGAAGAGACTGAGGTCCAAGCCTTCGCTGTCTTTCATTGCTCACCAGAGGTCACAAAGTGCCTGGCGGGGAGGGCTGGGCTGGGGAGACGTGAGGAGAGCGCTCGCATTGTTTGATGGGGCCAAGGCAGGCCCAATGGAAGTTTCCTGGGATGGGCCAGCCTTCCACCTCGATTTTGGATCTGTGCTGACTTTCCTGATGATGCCCTCGCTGACACTTCGCTCAGATACTAGAAGGTTTTGTTGAGACAGATAATGGCTGTGCTGCCGCCGCCACAGTTGCTGCTGCAGAGCAGTTTTGTGCAAATGCCCCACTCCCACCCTGCAACAAAAACAAGTGACTTTGTTCTTTCCCTTTCCTTTAGGCTGTGTTTCCTGAGTGACTGCTGCTCCTGAGGTAGCCCCGTGCCGTGCCTCAGTATCTGCACAAGTCCAGATCATTTCAGGCAGTGTAGCTGACTTTTAGCGGGCTCCTAAACCTTGTTTACACTATTTATTTGCATTTTCAAAAGCCAGCTGTTGAACTATTAATTAACCAGCTTCTTTGTCACTTATAATTCTCTTACTAGCTTGTAATAAACATGCTGGGAAATCCTGAAACCATTCTTCAGGACAACAAACAGGCATCAAATCCAGGGAGGTCTCTTCAATGCTTCAAGCTTGACACCTGATGAAGCCAGTATCAGCACACTCCAGGGATGAATACTGACCTACACCAATGTACTTCTCCCCCATTGTGTGCACATAAGAAGTGTCCCCTCACCCTCAGTCTGTCGCCATCCATGTTCTGGAGCTATTTGTAGTGACCAGCTGCAGCTCTAGAGGTCCCTGGGGTGAAGGACTGTGAGATGATGACAAAGTAAAAGACAAAATCTGGGGTCAGACTACTCATATTTATACAGTTGGCAACATAGTGTCTGTGGTACCCTTTGCCTAGCAGCCCATTGCTTGGATTGTCTCGGGGCTTGTGTTCTCTGGACTGAAGTAGCTTCTGCAGTGGCTTGCCCCAGCCTGCATGTGTGGTCATTTTTCAGCTTCCCTCCTTCAGCTCCCTACACGGCTGGAGCTGAATCTCTGGACGACTTTAGCTCCCAAGGCTGCAGCAAGAAGGAAGTGACCTGGGCCAATCTGAGCTTGAACCTGCTGTGCCTGAAACCCCGGAGCAGGGAAGAGACTGGGCACTGTGGGGCGGTGTGGTAAATACCTCACATGAGAAACAGCCCCAAGTAGCAGGGGTCAGGGATAGAGTACTTCTTGATACGTGTGAGGCCCTGAATTCATCTCCAGCACTGCAAATAAATAGTATGATTTTAAAAAGGGGGGTAAAGGGTGGCAGATTGCAATGCAAGAGGATTGCATGTTGATTGTCTTGTCCCGTCAGTCTGGGAGGTGGTGCTTCCACAAGCAGCTCTCAGGCCACCCTGAGAGTCTGGCCCTCTTTCTTCCATGAGGTGGAGTCCACTAAACAGTCAGACTGGTTGTGAGCATAGGCTGAGTCATCTTATCTGGCCCCCGTCTTTCCCAGTGCTGAAGCCCAGGATGCCAGCAGAAGAGGCTGAGCACACTGGATGTGGCCACTCTGACCTCAGTGAGGTGGATGTGCACGGTGGCATCAAGCAGTCCATGTGAGTGTCACGGCACTGCTTCTCAGTGGTGGGCATGCTGCCCCATTCCCACAAGGAAAGCAGAAGCTGCTGTAGCACAGAGAGCCAGCGAGTGGCTGTCCAGGCTGGACTTGAATGTGAATCCTTCTGTTTCAGCTTCCCAGAATGCTCAGATGACAGATGAGTATACTATCCCTGGCCAGGACTCAGGTCATGATAGAACTCCAAGACTGATGGGGTCTGCTTTCAAAATAGCACTGCACTGGGCATGGTGCATGCGTGTAATCTCAGCACTCAGGAGGCTCAGGCAGTGTTGTAGTCAGGGTTGTACACAGAGAACAATTAGGATTAAGACATGGAGTTTATAATATTTTTATAATGGTCACCGGGAGTTAACACAGGAAAACGCAGGAAATCTATCCACAACACCAAACACATAGATTATTTAGTCAAGAGCCTAAATCCCACAGCACATGTCCCACATGAGTCCAGATAAAAACCCAGAGCGCAGGACAGTGCCTCCCACCAGTCCAACTGGAGGTCCAGAGCCCACAAGAAGTCTCTTTTACGGATCCATGCCAGGAACATCCAAGGGTCAGCGGTGGAAGCCAGAAAGTCTATGCCAGCAGGATGAAGGAGCTGTGCTAGTGGAATGAGGGTTCTACGCTGGAGCTGCAAAGTCACACAACAAAGACCAGGGCTGTCCTGAAAGGCACCACAGCTGTCCTCAGTGACACGGAGGCCCTGAGCTCCTCCTCCGACAAGCACAGTCGGGTACATGCCAGGAAGCAGTGTGACGAGCTCATCCTGGAGACCAAGCAGCACATGTCTTCCCCTCTGGAGCCAGGAAGCAATGCTCGATGTGAGGACCAAAGCTTTTCCAGGAGAACCAACAGCTCAGACAGCGACTTGTAGGAGAACCCACAATGCCTCTTTAACGCCTCAACCCTCAACACCTCCCTTCTTCTTCACCTATTTATCCTGGCAACCCTCCTC
Source organism: Cavia porcellus (assembly GCF_034190915.1). Lineage (NCBI taxonomy): Eukaryota > Metazoa > Chordata > Mammalia > Rodentia > Caviidae > Cavia > Cavia porcellus. The sequence continues at coordinate 74,927,775 of NW_026947498.1, forward strand.
AGGTGGAGCATCTCCGCCCAATGCATGCTGATGTAATCCAGCTGGCGTTAAGTTGACCACCAGTTCTTAACCCGTAACAGGCAGGAAGACTGCCTCAAGTGTGAGGTCAGTCGAGGTCAGCTTTAACTACATAGCAAGACTTTGCCTCAGAAAACAAAAACCAAAAAAATGAAATAGCGATGGCATAAAAGGAAAACAAGTCAAAAAAGCCACGTGTGGCATCACACCCCTGTAGTCTTGGTGTGCTGGGAAGCTGAGGCAGGGTGGTCTGAAGCTCTAGCCCAACCTGGACAATATAATGAATTAGCAAAACCTTGATTCAAAACTGAGTTTGGGGGCATGCTAGGGCTGTAGCTCAATCAAAGTCCCCAGTGCTGCTGAGTAAATAAATGAATAAATAAAACAAAAAAATGCCAAGAGCATCTGCCATTTTGGGGGTCCATTTTCTGCCCAAGCCCTGTTAGTAGCTGTTCTTTATGGGAAGTACAATTTGGTTTCATCCACTTTTATTACAGCTCTCAAGTAGAAATGATGAGTTTTACTCTCCAGAAGTGGAAAACAAGGCTGACAAGCGAAATGTGTGGTCTAGGGTTACTGGGGACCTGCCAAGATCCCCTGTCTCCCAAATGAGTGTATAGTGAAGGCTTAAATAAATGAGACAAATAGTATGATTTTAGGGCTCCAGGAGGATCAAAACCCTCTAGCAGAGTTCAAGGCTCTGAGGGCTGAGACAAAGAGCTTCTCTGGGTGCCTGTATTTATCAGGGTTTCAAACAGAGAGGGGATACTGAGGAAAGTGCAGGAACTGAGCAGGACCTTGGGAGTCACTTCAAAGACTTCTCCAAGTAGTAAATATGCCAGTTTAGGAGAACTGTCTTATCTCCAGGATGACAGTTATGCAGGAGTGAGATGCCTGCAGATGAGTCTCTATCCACTTAATTGGTATTTGAGCCAGGTGTCCTCAGCTGTGGCCTTATCTTGTCCTTTGAGACATCTCTGGCCTCACAGGCCACTACAGGCCTCAGCCAGGACCAGAGATTCATAGAGGCTCACTTACTATGAATCAGCTTCCCATCTCCAGACAAGGGGCCGAGGCCTAGGACAGACTCACGGAGTAGCTAATTTTAAGTCCTGCTCAGAGCTGCTTCATATGGTCTCCAACATGGGGTCACAAAGCCTGCCGGTGGCTGAACTGGGACTTGGTCCTAGGACTTCTCACTTCGATACCAGTTTCTGTCCTTGGAAGCCACATTCCTTCACTAGCTACAAGTTGCACTTTGATGCCGCCTAGCCCCGTGAAACCTATTTATGGTTGAATAAAATGGGGATAATAAGTGGATGTGATGGCGGGTGCCTATAATCCTACTTAGGAGGCTGAGATGGGAGGATCTCTTCATGCCAGGAGTTTGAGGCCAACCGGGCCAACATAGTGAGACTCAGTCTCAGCAAGAACAAAAACTAGCTCTTAGGATACAATGTAGTGAGAATTATATCTGATCACTCATGCAAAAGCACACTGTAAACTGGGGTGGTGGTGCACACCTGTAACCCCAACACCTTCCTCAAAGTGTCAATGTAAGGAATAAGTAACCCAAGTGAAGTCTGCAGACAGTGAGTGCCCAACGAGTACAGCACAACTAGTATAAGAGCTGTTGCTCCTGCCCTGCATTACCATGTGGTTTGCCCCACAGTCCCTGTTCTGCCAGTCGTATCCTGCAGCTCTGAGACACTGTGGTTGGTAACCAGCCACCCCGTCTAATGCTCTAGACTTTACTCCCTAACCTGACCTACCCCTTTCATATATCCACCCACTGTCGGCTTCCACTGCGGTGGGCGCCGCGCCAGAGTGGAACCCAGGGCCTGTGCCTGCGAGGCCTCTGGTTTTCTCAGCACTGGGGATCAAACCCAGGGCCTTCGCCCTGAGCTACATCTTCAGCCCTTTTGCTATTTTTCTTTTTATTTACTTTCCCTTTTTCTGTTTATTTTGAGCGAGGATCTCACGAAGGTGACCGAGGCTGGGCTGGCTTTGCGGTTCCGCTGCCGTCTCTGAGCTCTGGGACCACAGCTGGCCACGCCCGGCTCTTCACTGTGCGGTTGACGCGCGGCCAGCGCTCTCCGGCCAGCAGGGGGCGCCGCCCCGGCCTCGCGGCTGCCGCTGCCCGCGCCGGCTCCGCCATGGCCGGCTTCATCTACCAGCTGCCCGCCCGCGTGCTGGACGAGCTGTGCCGCAGCCTGGACGCGCTCAGCGAGTGCGACTGGATGCAGCTGGGTGAGTGTGACCGCCGGGCGGGGGCCTGGCCGGGCGCGGGCAGCTGTGCTCCGCCTCCCGCGGGGAAGACCGAGCCCAGCACTCCGGGAACTGGTGACTCGGCAAGACCCAGCCTCAGATTAAAGAATAAGTGTGGTGGTTTAGAGGTGTAGTTTAGTATGAAAACATTGGGTTAAATCCCCACTATGAAGAAAAAAATAGAAAAAAAAAAAAAAAAAAAGAAAGAAAAGGAAGTAACTTGCCTGAGAGCTTGGGATGGCGCGGTGGCAGAGTGGATGGGATTCGAACTCAGGCCCTGGACAGTAACTCGTGCTTGATAACTAAGTGACTGCCTGTGTGTCTTAGCGCCCCAGACAGGGACCTGTATTCTGGGGCCCCACACTTCCTCGCCCCTGACTTGTGGCCAGTTTCTCACTCTCCTTGACTTTCGTTTCTCGGCTGTACACTGGAGAGGAAATGATAACTTTTTAAATTGTTGTTGTTGTTGTCTTTTTGAGATAGGGTCTGACTATGCAGTTCAGGCTGGACTTGAGCTCACTTTGTAGCCCAGGCTGGTCTCAAATTTGCTATGATCCTGCTGCCTCAACCTCTCTTGAGTGCTGGGATTACCGGCATGTACCACCACGTGAGACAGGCCTTCCTATAACTAGCCTGTCACTATGTAACCCAGAATATTTTTTTTTAACCCAAGGGTGGACTTTATTACACCAGTTTACCAATTTTTCTGGAGAGTCAAAAACTTTGCTCTCTAATGGGTAGTTGTGGTGGTCTTGAACTTACATTGATCCTCCTGCCTCAGCCTCCTCGGTGCTGGAATTATAGGTTAGGCCACCATGCCCAGCCCATAGCTTCTTAATAATTTCACAATGAAAATATTGTGCAGAAAAGAACCTCCCCCCCAGTGTAGATGTTCTTAATAAACCATGAGAAAGTGTTACAGTTTTTACTTTTATGTTGTGATTTAAGTCAGTGTAACTGGTGCTGCTTAATTGTTAAGTGTAGTAGTATATTTTCTAGTGAATGCTGTTGAACCCCAAGAATGAGATGCCAAGATGTTGTCCAAAAACAGGACAAGACTTTTTTTTTTTAATCGGTACTGGGGATCGAACTCAGGACTGCCTGCTTGCAAGGCAGGTTCTTATGCTGCTGAGCTAAATCTCCAGCCCCGGCAAAACATTTTTTAAAAGAAAAAGAAGCGCTTTATTTAAGCTGGTACCCAGCAACACAGTGCAGTTGGAGTTTGCAAAGCTGTGTAACTAGGTTAGATTTTTGGAAGGAAAAAAAATACAAAGCAGAGGTGGGAGGGGATAAGGGTGGAGAAGGCTTTTGCTATTTGGCCTGGGGACAGAGTTCTTTGCTTAATCAGTTGCCTTTACAGGAGGGGGACAAAGGTTGACACAGAATACAGGGTTACCAGGTAATGACACATACAGAACAGAATGGCAGCATTTTTGTTAGAGCACAACAAATGCTTTATTAAATATGCCTTTCACACAAAAGAATGTGTAACACATAGAGTGGAAAGAATACCAAATGATGAGCCTGTGTTATCTCTGTGGTTTGAGTTAACTGCACATGTTTTAACACAGGCCGAGTGGTCGTCAGTCAGGGGCCATTAGGAGCCTGGGACATTTCTTTAGACACTTGGGTCTTCACAGAGTGGAGGATGAGTGAGGATGCCAGCAGGGCACAGGACAGGTGTTGGCGGAGGTGCAGCAGTCCCGACTTCACCCTGGCTCATGAGGAAGCACTTGGCAAACAACTTCCCAGCAAAGCCTTGCTCCAGTGCTGCTGTGCAGACTAGCTTCTCTCCTATGCTCTTTTCCTGTTGTTTGTTCATGTTTTTGCGGTGCTGGGGATTGAACCCAAGGCTCTGCTGTTTGCTGTGATGACTGGAAAGGCAACAGCTGCCTGAGGTGTCACTGTTACGGCATAGGTGTGTCTGTCTCCCCACCAGGGCCAGCAAAGAATTGAACAAGACACACAGGAGGGGTGGGCACAAGGCACAAGGCTGTTTACTGCGGGGAAAGTGCAGCCTTGGGTGTGCGCCACAGTGCCTGTCCATCTTAGGGTCCAGGCCAAGGGACTCTGGCCAGGATTCGCTGTCAGGACAGCAGGCACAGCCACAGGTGGTACCCCGGGTGTCCTGAGGTTGGCCTTCTTTCCTTTTCCTAGACTGTGGGCAGGGCCAGGGCTGGTGGCTACCCGGCTAACTCCTCATGCTGGGAAAGGAAGTTGTTTGGGGTTGGGTGTTTTGAGTTAGGGGCTCGTCCTCTACCCCAGACTAGCCTCAAATTCAGGCTGGCCCTTCTTCCTCTATGAACCCAGTGCCAGCCTAGCTGCCAAGAGTCCCCAGGGATCCAAGTGCAGTGCTGAGACCAAGGTGCAGGACTCCAAAGCAGTTAGTGTTTGTTCCCCAGGCTCCTGCTGAGGAGAGCTGGGGAGGTGGATCTGTGGAGGGTAGGGAGGGCTCCAGCAGCAGCAGAGAGTGATCCCCAGCATGTGGGTCTCCTGCCTCACAGGCTGTGAAACACACCCAGCTCAAGCTCTGTAAATTCCAGGTATGATAGGAGTTTTCTGCCTGAGGAGCAGCTGGAAATTTTTTTCTCATTCTTAGATTGTCTCTTCATTCTGTTGGTTGTTTCTTTTGCTGTGCAAAAGCTTAATTTGATATAATCCTGTGTGTTGATTCTTGGTACTATTTCCTGTGCAACTGGGGTTCTGTCCAGAAAGTCCTTACCTGTGATAGCCAGGCCTGGGACACAGAACATCCTCTGCAGACCAGTATCAGGGCCGACCAGTTCACAATTGCCAAAACCCAAACAGCCGGCAGCTTAACAAGCTGGGGAGAGACCCTTAACAAGCATGGGACACCACCAATGGCTGGGGCAGGTGCCTGCTGAGCTCTCTGTGGTCACCCCAGCTCCACAGAAACATGGACTGCTGCAGGCACGGCAGTAAGACCTCAGCAGGACAACGGCAATCAATCGCTAGCATTACTGGGGAAGCCTGTGAGGGGCTGGGGTGGCTTCAGGAGCAGTGCTTTCAAAAGGCTCTCACTGGGGGCTGGGGATTTAGCTCAGCGGCATAAGGGCCTGCCTTACAAGCAGGCAGCCTTGAGTTCTCCCTGGTACTGATTAAAAAAAAAAAAAAAAAAGCTCTCACTATGTAGCCCAGACTGGTCTTGAGCTAGCTATGTGTTTGTTTGCCACTGGGAATTGAACCCAGGGCTTGTGTACACTATGGAAATACTCTACCTGTGAGCTGCATTTCCAGACCTGACTTCAAACTGGGGATCATCTTGTCTCAGCCATTCAAGTTCTGGGATTGCAGGTGTGTACCTCCATGCCCAGCTAGTACCATGAAATTTCTCTTGAAGTCATAGGCAAAGACTTTTTTCCCTTTTTTTGCTACATAATTCAAGTTGATCTTGAAGTCACTATGCAGCCCATTATGACTTAAAATTTGTGGAGATCCCTCTGCCTCAGTCTCCCAAGTGCTGGGATTATAAACATGTGCTGTCATGGGGTGTGTCCTGGGGGCAGGGGGACAGCCGAATCCAGTGGTGACTTCCTCGCTCTTTCTTTTTTTTTTTTTTAAATTAAATTTTATTTTATTTAAGGAGAAAAAGAAAAAAAAAAAGCAGAGAAAGGGTACAAGTTATACAGATTTACAGAAAAAAATAAACAGTAGGGAATCACTAGTTAATGGATTACATTTTGTCATCTTAGAAATAATTGTTCAAGTTACAAAATTAAAGCTTATAAAGTGGACATTCCAACAGTGAGACTGCAAATAGTTCTGTTCAATGATCCAACAATACTCAGTAATATCATTATCTATCTTATACTCTTTAATATACATGCAGTTATATCGTTTAGAGCACTTTCTTTTCCTCTCTTTTGTACAATGACAATTACACATTTTGGGTTTTGTTGCTCCCACAGTTCTTGTTATTACTTTTTTGGAAGAGAGTAGAACCAAATGTGACATAACAGAAGAGAGTCAATCAAATCAAAAGGGTGGACGTAATAGATAATGTAATCCTCGCTCTTTCTTGTTCCAGTCTTGTACCTGGTGTGATGTGATGTGACATTTTCTGCTGGTGTGTGTGTTTCCCCGGTTAGTAGCTGAGTGTCTTCTCAGTGCAGGTTGGCCATTCCCGCGTACTTTTCAGAGGACACTTCTGAGTTTGTAGGCCTAGAGACACAGGTGGCCCCAGCGCCCCGAGGGCATCAGCAGCTGCCCAAGGCCATGCAGGTAGAGCCCAGGACTGCCTGTGCCAGGCCTGCCCTGCCTGACCTCCTCCTCGTGCCTGATCTTACCTGCCTCCCCTGCCCAGCCTGCTTGGTCCTGACACAGGGTCCTGCACTTGCTGCTCTCCTGGCCTCCCCTTGCTGGCCTTCTGATCTGTTTGCTCTTGCTGTTGTGACAGGTCCCTCACACCACATGGTGTCCAGGTCCCGCAGGCCGTCACTTGGCCTGGAACGCTGCTCTGCCCCCACATCTGCTCTGACCTGACACTCCTGCCTGCCCTGGGGATCACAGTGGCTGATTTGGTGACCCAGGGTGATCTCTGGTTTCTAAATCTTCATGTAATCCCCTCTGCAGAGTCCCCTTTGCTATGCAAAGTGCCATGTACATATACACCAAGCTAGGGGTTTGGGTGTCTTGGGGTGGTACTGTCCCCATTGCTGTGTCCCTGCAGGTCAGTTCACAGGCTCATTCCAGGGGCCCCTCCTGGGCCTATTTCTTCGCCCTGGTCACCATGCTTGGGTGTTACCACATTCCTGACCTCTCTGAGACCTTCTCTCTGAGAGTAGGTGCTGAGCCGAGGGCGTGCACCGGGCCCTGGCCATGCCGACCTCCTGGGACCGAGGCTGCCTGCAGGACAGGCCTTTGCCCCTGCTTGGGTCCTGGTGCTGACCCCATGAGAGAGTGGGAAGTGATGGCCCTTGAGCCACTGTGGTCTGGGAGAGATGGTGTGAGGTGTGGGACGCTAGGAAGTGACTCAGCAAACCCCCAGCCATGGAGCTGTATCATGTTCTGGGGTTGATGCTTGGAAGACTGTCCAGCTGCGTCATGGGTGGCTCCCGGTACCCGTGGCTGTCACGGGCCTGTGTCACGGTCCTGGAGTCCCTCACCCAGGCTGCTCGGGGTCTCCTGGGCTCCCCTCAGGCTCTTCTGGGCCCGCATGTGCCATCCTTGTGTGCATGCCAGCTGTGTGCTCAGGCTGGACCGCTTTGTTGTACCTGCCTTTGCCTTGTTGGTGGTGCTTCCCTCAGGGTGCTGGGAGACTCAAAAAGTGGGTTGCAGAGGTACTGAGGGTTCCCTTATCTCACAGGGAGGAGCTGCTTGGTCTGGAGAAGGGGCATTTCAGCAGGTTGTGCCCATCTGCTTTGGAGGACATGCAGGGTGGCTCGGTGAGCTTGAGAAGGCGTGGAGTGCTGGACTCCACATGAGAATCCTCGGTCATCATACGCTGGAGATAATGTGTACTGCTGCCATATCCTCACTTGATCCTCTTGGCCACTCTGAGGGAGAGGCTTCTCCTGTAGTTCTTTGGTAGATGAGGAAACTGAGGCTCAAGCAGCAGTGAAGGGCCTTCTTCAAATGTATAGCAAATAAGTGGCTGATATAGGATTTGAACCCATGCCTCTGAAGCACCTGGTCTGGCTTCTGAACCACCCCTGTCCTGTCTTGCTGATTTATGTGTGAGCTAGCTTTCCATTCCTGGAGCAAATACCCATGATCAAATTTCACAGATAGTCTCTGTGGCTCACGGTGGCTGAAGCCTCAGTCCCTGGTCATCTGGCCGTTGTGGCCTGTGGCCTGTGGAGAGATAGCACCTCAGGGCAGGAGCACAGGGTAGAAAAGCCGTGCCCATCATGGTGCCAGGAATGCCATGATGGGAGACAGCCACACCAGGGTTCCCTGTCCCCTTCAAGGGAGGTCCTCAGTGAGGGGAAGACTCTCCCTCAGGAGAGTCTGCTTTCACTTCCCCAAGAGTGCTGGGCCTTTCACACAAGGGCCTCTGGGGACATTCAGGATCGATTAAGCTGGGTGTGGTGCATACCCGTCATTTCAGCACTCAAGGTTGAGGCCGAGGATCATGGATTCCAGGCCTTCCTGGGCTGCTTGGTGAATTTGAGGCCAGCTCCAACTACATGGTGAGAGCCTGTCCTCAGACAAACAAGCCAACAAACAAGACCCAGGCTCCAGCAAGTGCATGTGGTTTTCTATCTGTAGGAAAAACCCTGGGAGCTGAGCTGTTAGTGGTTTCCTCTGGTCTTCCTGGTAACATGGTCATGCAACTTTTACTTCTGCTTCCCAAGTGCCCTGCGGTGACCAGGTGTCACTTGCTTAGTTAGCAGGAGCTCTTGGCCATGACTCGTCCCATCTCAGTGATGACCCCATGCTGGACTATGGGTGATGATGATGGCCAGACCTCTGACTTTAGCTGTCTTGCTTATGTGTGCCCCTGAAGGGCCACTCTGAGTTCGCTTCCTGCTTCTCCAGGGTGCAGTGCAGTGCTTGGCTTGTTTTCCCGTGGCCCTTCCACTTCCTGGGTGAGTAGTAAGTGGGACAGCGGCTCCCTGTGGCAGGAGAGGGGAGGGTGGCAGGCGGGGTGCCTTCTTCATCCTGCTGCTGTCTTCTCTGCGTGGCTGGGATTTGGCCTGGGATTTCCAGTGACTGGGGTTGCAACTCTGGAACTTTCCATACCAGCCGGTGCTTCTCCCCTAGGGCAGAGGGTTGTGCAATGTGATGGGTGGGGGTGTGCTCCTTGCTGGGGATCCCCCGGCTGGCCCCACGGAAGCCTGGGACTGCCCTGCCTGAGTTCCCTGGGCGTGTGTTACTGTAGCTATCATTGAGTGGTACACTGTGCATGCTTGGCGACCGTGAACAAATGTGTGACCAGTGAATGGTCTGGAATGGAGGGATTTTTTTTTTAAAGAGGAAAAAATAAAATTTTAAAACAGGATAATAAAAGGGTAACAGTGGTTAATACACTGCATATTATCTTTACTCAGAGTATATGTATCGGCATTTACTTGTCCAAACAGTATTAGCACAAACCTTTCTTTTCAACGAACTAAGAGAAATTAGTAGTATCTCAACTTTCACATAGTATATAGTATATAGTATATAGTGTATATATATATTTTTTTCATTTTCCTTCCTTATTTTCTCCGTTCCCTCGTCCCTCATTTTGAAGCTTTTTCCCATTTTACAAATTTTATTATACATTTTGGATCTTATTTAATCTTTCAGCTTCCCATACTAGGGAAGAAATAGAATGTTTACACATATGTGTCTGGTTTATTTTACTTATGAGTATGGTCTCCAGTTTTATCCATTTACCTATAAAAGCCTCCAGTTTATCCTTCCTTGTGACTGAGTAGCATTCCATTGCATAAAAAGACCACATCTTTTGTATCCATTCCTGGTAGAGGAGCTTTTGGGTTGTTTCCAAAATCTAGCTATTACAAATTGTGCTGCTATAAGCATAGGTGCCCATGTATTGGTGTAGTATAATGTTTTTAATTCTTTTGAAAAGATACTCTAAAAGGGTAATGGTGAGTCAAATGTGAACTCCAGAGGTTTTTTTTTAGACAGGGTCTCACATTGTAGTTCAGGTTGGCCTTGAACTCTCTGTGTAACCGAGGCTGGCCTTGAACTCACAGATCCTCCTGCATCAGTGTCCTGAGTCCTGGGATGGGCGTGTACCTTGCCCAGCTATTTTATATCTATCTGTTCATCCATCCATCTATAGATATCTGTTTGTATATTAATCTACCTAGCAATCTTTTTTGTAGTACTAGATTGAACCCAGGACCAGAACCACACCCCCAGCTGTTTTTTAATTTTTAATGTTGAGATGGGGTCTTGCTAAGTCACTCAGTTACTCAAGCTGGGCTAGGATTTATGATCTGTCTGCTTCAGCCTCTCAGAGTGCTGGAATTACAGGCATGCATCACCGTGTCCTGCTGTGTCTGATCCTGGGGACTGAACCCAAGGGCTCACACAGGCTTGGTGAGTACTCTGCTACACTGTACATCTCCATTCTGAATATGTTCTGGGGTGTGTGTGTGTGTGTGTACATGCAGATGTATTTACGACCAGAATCTTGGAAGGACTGAAGTTTGTGAACCGAGGCACCACCATATTAATTTCTTTTTAAAATTTTTATTTATTCATTTATTTATTTTAAAGAGAATAAAACCAAGGAAAGTAAGACAGAATAAAACCAATCAAAACAAACCAGTGTAAGTGATACAGGACTTCAAAACAATACGTAATCAATAATAGTTACCATAATGCCTCTTGTCTTCAAAATAGCTGCAGATACTTTCAGACATAGTAAAAATCAAACAGAGCATAACAGAATAGAATCAATAAAAACAAAACAATGAATGTAATAAAGGACTTCAAAACAAGACAGTAGTAAATCCAAATTGACTACCGTAATAGATCTTGTTATCTTTGAAATAGCTGCTCATGCCTTCGGATATAACAAAATCAAACAAAACAGAATAAAACCCAACCCAACAAAACAATGAAAATGATACACGACTTCGAAACAAAATAGTAGGGCATACTGGCTACTGCCTTCAGAAGAAGACACCTCCTAGATGCCACACTGTGTACCTCAGTTCTCTCAATAGATGATCAGCCCACTGGGGTTGGGGCCACTGAAGCTGAATACACGTGCAGGGCTGTGACGTGGCCCGGGCATGGCTGAACTGAGAATGAGGAGACACCTCAGCTGAGGCCACCTGAGGCTTTCTGGGTAGTTTTCCTTAATTAGCATTGTCTGTTGCTCTGAGGGGCCCTTGAACCCATCCAAGATCTTGCTCAGGTTTCCTGTGTTTTCCACTCAGCTTCTTGCGTGTTCTGATTAAATACGGGCTGCCCGTATACAGGGCCAGTCAGCCTGCTGGCTAGCAGAGTTACAAGCTCTGTGGAGGATCTGAGTCCTCCAGGAGCGCTAAAGATCATGCCACTTGTCTTATTTCTTTGGGCCTTCACTGTGCACCCCTTTGGGGGTTTGGGGATCTAGGCACAGACCCCAGCACACTGGCCCTAGACCTGCAAGGTCAGTGAAACACCAAACACTACAAGCTTCAAGTTCCATTTTACCTCAATAACTGTCATTGCAGCCTGAGTTTCTCTGAATCAGCCAGTCGCGTATTGGGGTGGCGTGGGGGTAGGATTGGCTCTTCTTGTTTGCCAGCTGCGGAGCTGGAAGGTGCTGGGGTCTGGCTGTCCTCCCCCCAGAGGTGGCCCACGAGTGGTGCTGGTTCGCAGGGAGGGCTCGCTTCTTGGTGAGTCTTGTTCTGTATCCCCGCAGTCTGAGAATGGCGCTGACTCACGGGAAAGGCTTGGGTCTGGCTGTCCCCTCGCCCACGGTGCCCACACATGGTGCTGATTTGCAGGGCACCGCCGTATTAATTTCGTGGTGAAAGATGAAAAGCAGTGGCACATCCCTTTTATTATTGCCAACAGGAGCTTCCTGCACATTTGGCCTGTGCTTTGGGGTTGGTAAAGGGTTTTCACATCCAGTGGCTATTTTTCTCGCCTTTTCATTGGTCCTGGGGCTGAACTCAGGCCTCCCACATGCTGGGCAAGCCCTCTGTCAGGAGCTGCATCTCTGCCCTTTTTATTTTATTTTGAAGTATGTCGTGAGTGTCTTAGAGCACTCTGAACTCCGGGAAAGGTAAACACGCACACACGCCTGATCGGGACACGGGGGGTACAGTGCTCGGAAAGGAAGACAGGACACGGCACCTTTACTGTCTGCACCACGTTACACTGCACTGCACGCACAATCTTTATTTTAGGATTCATATATAGTAAACCAGATCAGTTCACAGAGCCCAGATAATTAAGTAGTGAAAAGGCATTCTTTGTGGCAAGCTACAACGTGACAGACTACAATGTTTATTTTAAAGCTATCTAAGTGAAGTAAATAATCACAACCAGTTCTCATAACTTCTCTAGCCCAGGAAGAAATTCATTAGCTCAAGAATGTTGTTAATTTGTCTGCTGTTAGTGTCACAAAGGGTGGCCAGCCACTTCCTCAAGACTTCTGCAAAACAAAGCCAGCTCACAGTATGGATTCCAGAGGGTGAGGGGTCTCACTGAGAACAGGCATTCCTATTCTACCTCCGTCTCGCATACCAGGGCGGCTATTGTAAATTGCAGGTTAGAGGGGGTTGGGCCTACAAAGTGACACCTCATCCCCCACACTTCCTTCCTTTTTATTTTTTTAACAACAATTTCCATAAGATCAGGTTATTAATAGTATTTCGTCTTATGCAGTAAAAATACACAAGAACTATGGCAATGAGAACTATAATTAAACTAAGTCCCATGCCACTTAAAGTGTGGGTTATGCTCTGCCAGATTCCTTTGGAATCTAATCCTTTCAAAGATTGAGCAAGCAATTGCGCGAATTGTGCTAGGGATTCATCATCATTTTGCTTTGCAAAATCCTTGTCAATTTGATTATGCAAAGATTCTATTTCCTCCTGGGCAGAGGTGTTTCCATTTAGATACATTCTAATCACTTCCCATTCATATTCTGTTTGATTATAAGGTCGTTGGGTTATACAGAAAGTAGTTGAATTCCAATCACATTTTAAAAACACTTGATGCTGAAGAGCCAATATTTTTCTACCCATCCATTCAACTGTTTGTTTAAGGAGGTCTATTTGTTGTTGTAGTTTGGCGTTTATTTGCCACTGAGTTAACCAAAGTTCATGAGAATTTTCATGCCATAATTCTACAACATGTTTTTCTTGCAAAGAGGTTTGTAAAGCTATTCCTGAGACTGCTGCTAGGGAGGCTACAGTTATCAGACTTAACAGTACAGCAACCACTATTCCAATAAATCTTTTTGTACGTTTTAACAGATGTTTAAAAAATTCAGTAGTAACAGAAATTACTGGGTCTTGAGACCATGGTCGAGTTAAATTTACAGGCAACCAAATATGAGTTTTTTGTTGTAACAGCATAACTGTATAAGGCTTAGTGAAATTTAGTGTGCTATTTAAGCATGTAAACAATTGACAATTTAAACAAGTACAAGAAAAATGTGTAAAATTAAAAGTTCCCACTAAAAAGACATAAGGCAGAGGTGCACAAACAGTAATATTATACATTTTAAACCTAGTAAAATTATAAGTAGTAGATACAGATCGACTAGTCCCTGAATAGGAAACATTGTACAAGGTTACAGGTTGCATAGCAGCTGGAATCTTTCAAATATGATTTTGAAGGTGATGAGGGTATTCTTCGGCTGCAACAGCAGGGTTAGCGATTCCACCATCTCCCCACCACAAAAGAGACGTCTTCTCAGTCCCCGAAGCAACGGTGAGCAAGGCACATAAAGCTAAAAACAAGTTTTCAGGGTTTAAAGGCTTTCCTGCTTGAAGGACAAGCCGTTGCCCTTCTATGGTCAATTTCTTTAATTGTCCCCATGTAGGGAGGGGATTTAAATTTGGTCGCTGTGAGCGGCGAGAATTTCTTAGCTGTAATCTGGCCATGGCTGCGATAGGAACAAGCTCAGCATCTTCAGCCTCTAGCTGGTTTCGCGCTCGCTTCTGAAGGCACGGTTCCGGTTCCTTGGGGAGTTGTCTCCGGGACTGGCGAACAGGGTCTGGAGGCGCGGATCCTGATCCATCGTCCAGGGACCCACTGCTGAATTCCATTTTCTGTGGAGATATAACCAAAACCTTTCCCCTTATAGAGCAGTGTGCCCTTCTCCCATTCAGCCTCTGGAGCTGTTTTAGTCCAAATAGGTTCATTAATTACATAGGGCTGTTGTTGCTGTTCGAAATGTCTTTCAGCTCTTGTTAATATTTCACCTTGTGGTAAATTGAGAAAATTTAAAATAAACAATGCTTGATGCAGTAATATTTTTGGACTGTTTTGCAATTTAAACAGTATTGGTATCTGAATATCCTCCTGACTCCTCCTTTTTAATTTTTTAATTTGCAACTTAAGAGTGCCATGTGCTCTTTTAACAATAGCTTGACCCTGGGGGTTATATTCAATCCCTGTAATATGAATAATATTATGGAGATCACAAAATTGTTTAAATGTTCTGCTAGTATAAGCAGGTCCATTATCTGTTTTGATTTTAGAAGGAATTCCCATAACTGTAAAAGTCTCCAATAAATGTACAATAACATTTTTAGTGGATTCTCCCTGTTGAGCAGTAGCCCATAGAAATGAAGAATAGGTATCAATAACTACATGTACATAAGAAAGCCGACCAAAAGAAGGTACATGTGTAATATCCATTTGCCATAACTCATTAGGTTGAGTTCCTCGAGGGTTGACACCTGCGGGAATAATTCTTAAATGTAATGGTCTACAAATAGGGCAGGCTTTTACAATCTGTTTAGCTTTTGTAAAAGGTATCTTATATTTAAGATGCAAATGTCCTGCATTTGCATGATTAAATTGATGTTCTTTAACGGGTGTAGTGAACATAACTAAGGAATCCACTGCATTGTTACCTGATACTAATGGTCTGGGTAACTGAGAATGAGAACGTAAATGAGTAATAAAATAAGAATGATTTCTTTTTTGAACATGTATTTGTAAATTTTGAAATAAAGACAATAAGGCAGGCTTATTAGAATATAACACAGCTGAATAGATATTTGTCACTACTCCAACAGAATAGGCTGAATCGGCTATTATATTAATAGGTTGGTTATGAAAATCTAAAAACACTTGCAATATAGCAAAAAGTTCATTTTGTTGTACAGAGTTAAAATTTGTCTGACGTACCCAGTAAGATTTTTGAGTCTAATATGCAGCTTTATTTTTAGATCCATCTGTAAATATAGTCAAAGCTTGTGGAATTGGCTGTACAGCTAGTAAGGTATTAACCACAAATTGTTGACGTCTAAAAAAATCCCATAATTTACTTTTAGGAAAATGATATGAAAAAGTTCCCATGAAATCTGCTAAAGCAATTTGTAAGGTTTCAGTAATTGACAACAAATATTTCCATTGTTCCTTAGTTAAAGGGATAACTATATTGTTTATATCTTCTCCTATCAAAGTTATAGAATGAGCTCTACCATTCATAATTAAAGCTGCAATCATATCGATATACGGTGTGACATTTTTAGATTGCTTAGTTTTAGTGAATACCCATTCTACTGGCATAGCATTCTGACCTAAAACTGCAGAGGGATATTGAAAAGTATTAATAATATATAAAGTTAGAGGCAATTTAGGATCAATCCTAATTAAAAATGCATCCTTAATTCGTTGTTCTACAAACTGTAATTTTTGCTCTGCTTTTGCTGTTAAAGAACGAGGGCTGGATGGATCTGAAGAGCCCTGTAGAGTAGCAAACAAATGCTGTAATGCATGGGTAGGAATACCTAGTGTGGGACGAAGCCAATTAATATCCCCTAATAATTTTTGAAAATCATTTAAAGTGGATAACTTATCTCTCCTAATAGACATTTTTTGTGGAATCACCTTTTGTCTAGTAAGAATATATCCCAAATAATGACTAACTTCTTCCTTTTGAATTTTATCCTGTGCTATTACAAGTCCAAACGGAGAAAAATATTGAGGTAAAGTTTTTAAAATATCTTCTAAAACATTTCTATCACTATATGAGAATAAAATATCATCCATGAAATGAGCCGTATAAACCTGAGGCCATCGTGCACGCACTGGTTTTAATGCTGCATCAACATAAATTTGACATATAGTTGGGGAATTTTTCATTCCTTGGGGTAAAGTTCTCCATTGATATCTTTGATACGGTCTTTGATAATTTGTTTGAGGAATTGAAAAAGCAAACCGTTTTTTATCTTCTGGATGTAATGGAATGTTAAAGAAACAATCTTGTAAATCTATAACATATACAAACCAACCAGCAGGGAGCGCTGAGGGTAAAGGAATACCGGGCTGAAGGGCTCCCATTTGAAATAAGGATGAATTTACAGCACGTAAGTCCGTTAAAAGTCTCCACTTGCCTGATTTCTTTTTTATCACAAATATTGGAGAATTCCAAGGAGATGTGGATGGTTCTATGTGATGTAGAGAAAGTTGTTGATCAATCAATTCCTGCGCTGCCTGTAACTTTTGAGTAGTCAAAGGCCACTGATCTATCCAAATTGGGTCATCATTTTTCCAATTAAGCTTTAAAGGATTCATTTCCCTAAGCTGTAGAAACATATTAAAAATGTATATGAACTCCCCATTGTTCTAATATATCTCTTCCTAAAATAGAAACTGGCACCTCTAAGATATAAGGTTTAATAACAGCAACTTGACCCTCTTCATTTTTTATATGTATATGCATTGTGGCTTGTCCAATTGTATTTACTGGAGTTTTACTTACTCCTTTTATATTACATGGAATAATAGTATAAGTAATATGAGAAGGCCAATCAGTAGGTTTAACAATAGTAATATCCGAGCCTGTATCTATAAGAGCCTGAATTTTCTTATGCTCAATAAAAATATTAATAAGAGGTTGTTGTTGAGATAATTTAGCTGTCCACATTACATTAATAGGGTTAGTGCTGCCGAACCCTCCTGTTCGTTGAACAACAGAGGATCCTATTGGGATATAAGGCAGTAAAATGAGTTGAGCTATACGTTCTCCCTTTAATAATTTATAATCTGTAAGTGAGGACATCAGAATTTGAATTTCTCCAGTATAATCTGCATCTATAATTCCTAAGTGAACAGTAATGCCTTTTTGATTTAAACTAGATCTACCCGTGAGCAAGCCAAAAGTTCCCGCAGGCAGGGAACCAAAAATTCCTGTAGGAATTTTCACGGGAGATTGTCCTCCTCTTAATTTTACATCTTTTAAGGCTGGTATGTCCACTGCGGCACTGTGTTGGGTGGCTGGCTGTAGGGAGAATACGGTAGATTTACCCCATTGATTTGTCCGGGGCCCGGGGTAGGGCCCGTTCTCCCGTTTCCCTTCTGTTCAGCTGAATTAACTTGTTTACTCCTGCATTCACGAGCCCAATGATTTCCCTTCTTGCATTTTGGACATAAGCCAGGAGCTCTAGATCTCTTTTTTTTATCATTGCCTACAAGTTTTGGACAGGCCCTCTTTACATGTCCTGTCTGACCACAATTAAAACATTTTAAAGACTGTTCCTTTTTAGATTGCCAATTAGTCCACGTGGTTGCCATGGTTTCAGCAAACAGTTGCATTTTCCTAGATTCTGAATTTAAATCTTTACATTGTTTTATAAAACTGTCAATCGTTCCAGTATCTTTTATTGAAATTAAAGCCCTTTTGCATTTATCATTAGCATTTTCAAAAGCTAACATTTTTAAGAGATGCTCTTGTAAGTCTTGTCCCACTACTGTTTTTTCTATAACATTTTGAAGTCTTGCAACGAACTCAACATATGGTTCATTGGCTCCTTGCAGAACTTTAGCCCAAGATCCATATTCTGATCCTTTAGGCCGTATTTTATCCCAAGCTTCTAAAGCAATACTTTTTAATTGAGCATGAATCTCTCTTGGAGCTCCTGCCTGATGCTCAACAGTATCAAAGAAACCTGTACCAGAGAGCATGGGATAAGAAATGAGTCTAATATTAGGATCTCGATCGTCAGCATTTTGCCTTGCCTTTTCCGCACAACCTTCTATAAACCACATGTGCCACTGTAAATATTCTGGCTCTTTTAAAAGAATTTTGGCCAAGGCCTTCCAATCATAAGGAGCAAGATTACCATACTGATCTGCTACCGACGTTATTAATTCTTTAGTGTAATGAGCCTGAGGGCCATAAAGGGTTACAGCCTTTTTTAATTTTGCTAAATCATCCATATTAAATGCTTCCCATCTAGGGGGAACTGCCGCTCCATCTATTGGCTGCGGCCTGATTACAGGGAAAGCAAAGGCAGGCTTTTCCTCGTCAGAATCCCCTAATTTTGGTAGATCAGCCAAAGCTAGCTTGGCTTTACTCCAATTAGGGTTAGATGGAGGAGGTGCAGAGGGAACTATAGGCGGGTTCTGCTTAACGGAGAGTTGTTTCACCTCTTGTGTTAAATGCTGTATAGCCTGTAAAATTGGGCGATTGTCATAATTTGATATTGCTGCGGCAGCTAAAGCTGAGTCGGCTGTAGCGGATTTTACTTTCGGTTTGGACGCCTTTTCACTACTTAAAGCGATAGCGTCATTTTGAACTACATTCTGCTCCTCCTCTGTGAGGGGCAATTCCTGAATAACTGGCTTAATTTCTAGTTGAAGATTTTCTACAATATGTTCATCTTCCATAGCTTTTAATAAAGAGTACACAACCGACCAAATAGCCCAAAAACGTAAAGGAATCTTCTCCTCCTGTTGCATAGCCCTTTCTATACTAACCCTTGCCTTCCTCCATACTTCTACATCCAAAGTTCCTTTATCTGGAAACCAAGGATTATATTCTTTAATTGTATCAATACACATATCCAAGTCAGCTGACCTGAGCGATATGCCATATATAGATAATAAATGTTTAAGAATTTTTAAGAAAGGAGAGGAAGCAGATTGTCCCATTTCCCCGTAATAAAATTATACTTACCTTCCTAAGCGACCTTCGGAGTCCCTGTTCGGGCGCCACTTGTCGTGAGTGTCTTAGAGCACTCTGAACTCCGGGAAAGGTAAACACGCACACACGCCTGATCGGGACACGGGGGGTACAGTGCTCGGAAAGGAAGACAGGACACAGCACCTTTACTGTCTGCACCGCGTTACACTGCACTGCACGCACAATCTTTATTTTAGGATTCATATATAGTAAACCCGATCAGTTCACAGAGCCCAGATAATTAAGTAGTGAAAAGGCATTCTTTGTGGCAAGCTACAACGTGACAGACTACAATGTTTATTTTAAAGCTATCTAAGTGAAGTAAATAATCACAACCAGTTCTCATAACTTCTCTAGCCCAGGAAGAAATTCATTAGCTCAAGAATGTTGTTAATTTGTCTGCTGTTAGTGTCACAAAGGGTGGCCAGCCACTTCCTCAAGACTTCTGCAAAACAAAGCCAGCTCACAGTATGGATTCCAGAGGGTGAGGGGTCTCACTGAGAACAGGCATTCCTATTCTACCTCCTTCTCGCATACCAGGGCGGCTATTGTAAATTGCAGGTTAGAGGGGGTTGGGCCTACAAAGTGACACCTCATCCCCCACAGAAGTAGAGTCTTAGAGCTGCTCAGGCTGGCCTTGAACTTGTGATTTTCCTGCCTTGGTCTCCCGGGTAGCTGGGTTCATAAGTGAGTGTCTTTGTGCTTGGCTCCCAGGGGTGCTTGTGATCCTTGTCACAGTCCCACAGTGGTGCTGGGGCATGAGTTCTGTGTTTGCTTATTCCTTCCTAGGTCTGGGCCTCAGACAGCCAGGGCCGAGATGCCCAGGGCCCTGTGGATCCACTAGAGTTGCTCACCTGCTTCCCCCTGGGGCTGGCTTTGCCTGCCTCTGAGCTAGGCTGGGTTCTCTGCTCTGGCACTGAGGCAGTGGACAAAGCAGCTATAGCTCTGCCCATGGAGTCCCACCCAAGACAGGAGACAGCATGGAGGCACCTGCTGTGATATGTGGCCCCAGCACTCACAGCTGCCACCCAAGCCTCGCACTCTTTGTCCTGTGATCATCGCCAGGTTGATGTTTATATTCTATTACCTGTGTGCAAGTCCCCATGAGTGTTCAACAGAGTAAGCATTGGTGGCACACACCAATAGTTGCAGTGCTTTGGGAGGCTGAGGCAGGAGGATCGCAAGTTTGAGCCCAGCCTGGGCAGCTTAGTGATTTAGTGAGATCCTGCCTCAAAATAAAAATAAAAAGGGCTGAGGATTTATCTGAGCATGAAGGCCCTGTGTTCCGTCCCTAGTACTGTAAATGCATGCATACCCACAAGCATATGTGAATATGTAGACAGGAGGAGACATTCAGGACAGGGACGGCCGCCTGCCCAGTCTCTTGGGGAGGGCCAGCTGCTCAGTGTCTCTTGCTTGCTTTGCAGCCTCCTACGTGATCACAGACCTGACCCAGCTGCAGAGGATCAAGGCCATGGAGCGCGTGCAGGGTGTGAGCATCACGAGGGAGCTGCTGTGGTGGTGGGGCATGCGGCAGGCCACAGTGCAGCAGCTGCTTGACCTCCTGGGCCACCTGGAGCTGCACCGCGCTGCCCACATCGTCCGGAGCTGTGAGTGTTTGGCTGCCCCGTGGCCTCAGGGCGTGCTGTGACTCCTGGCTTCTTTGCCCATCTTCTGTGCACACCATGCAAGTGCTCCTCCTTGGAGCTGCCCTGCTGAATGATGTCCCAGCCTTTTGATTTTGTAGTTTTAAGAGAGGGTCATTGTAAGTCACTAAGGTCCTGAGGCTAAGCCTGAACTTGTGATCTTCCTGCCCCAGCCTCTTAAGTGTCTGGTATTATAGGCATGTACTTCTGCCTGGCCAGGACACTTTTACAATATCAGTCACAGTGGATGAGGATGTGGCTCAAGTGGTAGAGAGTGAGGCCAGGGTGTGCCAAGGTCTGGGGATCCTGGAGTTCGGAGGAGCTCTAGAAAAAAGGTAGAAGGGAAGGCACAGAGCAGAGCAGGGTGGGCCCCAGAGTTGTCCTGTGTGGGGTCCTGGGCAGGGGATGACCTGGCCAGATCCACAGACCCAGGCTCAGCTCTCCCTCACTGTCCCTCGGCCTTCTGGATTTGGGACTCTCTCAGAGGGGAACTCAGAGCAAGGAAGCAGGTGGCAGGCCCTGGGGGACACCTGGGGCATCACCGGGGCTGCAGCCCATGCCACCCAGTGACTCCCCAGAACATGGTGTATGCAGGGTACCCGGGCTTTTGTACCTGGTGACTTCCTGTCTGAGTCCAGGAACAGGTGTGAGAGACCCAGCTGATGCGGAGCAGCCACCCCTGCTCCCTGTGTGCTCCAGCGAGGTGGCCCAGTGCCTTCCTCACAGCTGCCACCCAAGTCCCCTTCTATGCCTGGGGGTGCTGCTGCCTGGGGCACAGCTGCTCAGAACCTGCTGCTCATCCCTGGGGCCAGGCCTCATGCTTCCCTGCACGGGCATTGCCTTCGCTGCCCCCACCCTGGAGTGCTGGCACACATGGCCTTGGGCAGTGTGACTGACTCCTGCCAGCTGGGCTGAGACCCAGCGTCTGCTTCTCGGTCTTTTCAGGACCTGACGTGGCAGATGCTGTAATTTGTTTCTCTTGTGCTGAGGATTTAACCCAGGGTCTTTGTGCTGAGTGACATCCCCAGCCTCATTTTTTAAATTTTGAGATAGGGTCTTGCTGAGTCTTAAGTTGCTGAAACTGGGCTCGAGCTTATGATCCTCCTGCCTCAGCTTCCCACAGTGCCAGGATTACACGTGTGTGCTGGCATGCTCGGTGCTGAGAAATGACTGTCGAGCAAATATACTCTGAAACCTGTCCACAGCTTGAGGGAGATTAACTCAGCAGATGAAAAGGGGGTAAGAAGCCCACCAGCCCTGTGCAGTCAGAACTGAGGGTGGGGTGCCAGCCGGTCTGCTTCGGGAGGGTCAACAGGGTGAGGCCTGGGCTGGGCTTCATTTTCCCCAGGATTTGGAGAGTGTGAAGCACCTTTATTAAACACCAGTCCTCGTCCCAGTCAGCACACACACGGTGCAGAATGGGAGAGGTGATACTTCCTGAGCTCAGGTGACAGCACCTTGGGGGCCAGGTCCTGGGCTGAGTGTGGGTGGCACCCAGTGGCTCCTGCGGGTCTTGGGAGCTGCCCTCCTGGGCCGGGGTAGTGGTGATTGAGCCAGGGTTTGGGGCTTCAGGAGACATTAGTGATGTCTCGGCTGGGCCTCCGTTGACGTTCCTTGGGTCTCTGGGAAAGTTTCCTGCCCCACAGCCCTGCTGGTTAAGGCTACAGGGAGAGGGCCAGGCCCATCCCCTGCCCTGGCTGCGCTTGGTAGCGTCTGCACTGGCCAGGCCCTTCTTTCTGTATCTCATGTGTGTTTTGTTTTGCTTTTTGTTTCTCTCATTGGTGGAAGAAGTGCTGTATTTCTCATCACTTCATGGGCACAAGTGTGAGTATGTGTGAGAAGCATTTGATGCCTGTGTCCCCAAAGCCTCTACTCTCAATTGTGGCGTTAGTTGTATGTACGTCACTTTGCATTTGCCTGCTGTTCATCTTTTGGTGGCTTGCTCAGCAGCCCCACCCTGAACAGTTTGAGAACAGATATCTGCCCACGCATTGACTTTTTTTTTTTCCGCAAATGGTAGGCAAGCATCCTGCCACAGAGCTCCAGCCCAGGCTGCTTTTCCATGTGTACTTTCTGGTCTGTTCTGAGCTGAAGAGGCGGGAGTGGTGGTTTATACCCTTGGCATGAGGAAGTCTGGGGCGACAGTTCATCTTTATAAGAAGAAAGCCCTAGTTTTTTTTTTTTTTTTTTTAATCAGTACTGGGGATCAAAATCATGACTGCACGCTTGCAAGGCGCTTATGCCTCTGAGCTAAATCCCCAGGCCCTCACCCTAGTATTTTAAAGGTCCAGTTTAGCTCTTGGTTGTAGTAGTGCCAAAGGTTATATCAGGAGCTGGTGACCCCTATCTTACCAGTAACTCCTCATACCAGGGTCAGCCTTTACCTTATTTATTTTTGTGGCACTGGAGATTGATCCCAGGGCCTTCAAATTTAATTTTGCAACCAGTCCTTTTTTAAATTATATATTGTAGGGGCTGGGGATTTAGCTCAGCATCATAAGCGCCTGCCTTGCAAGCAGGCAGTCGTGAGTTTGATCCCTGGTACCGATAAAAACCAAAAAGACACACACACAAAAATTATATATTGTATTACGTTTATCTGTGTTTTTTTTTTTTTTTTTTTTTTTGAGGCAGGGTTCACAATGTAGCCCAGGCTGGCCTCAAACTTGTAGCAGTATTCCCGTTCGGCCTCTTGAGTGCTGAGATTGCAGATGTGTGACACCATGCCCAGCTTTTTTAAAATTTATGTATCTTTAAATTTTTGAGATGTCTCTGCAGGTTGCTTAAGTTGGCCTTAAACTTGGTGAGCCTCCTGCCTCAAGTGTCCCAGAGTGCTAGGGTTCCAGGGGTGCACTGCCACATCTGGCTTCTTCACTGATTCTTGGGAGCCTGTTGTATCAGCATTATAGACTCCCATCTGGGATGGAGGCAGACTCAGGAGCTCCCCTAAGAGCTTGCTCACCCTGTCTGGGCCAGTGGGCACCCAACTCTGACCTCACTTCCACTCACAATCCGTTGGCCAGAAATCCCTTATGCAGCACTCCTGGCAGCACGGGAGGCTGGGAAACAGTCTTCACCAGGAGGTTGCAGACACACGTGACACATCTGTTACTCTAGAAGTGAGGACATGTGTGTCAGAGGACCAATTAGAAGTCTCTGCCATAGGCAGTCCCATCTGGCCCAGAATGTACACACCTGGCTCCTCACACATGAAAAGGCCCTGTCCCCAAGGGGGATAGAGATGTAGTACTCAGGAGCCGTCTGTACACCGTGGAGCCAGAACTGTGGCTGATGCCCTCCTGTCCACGCCCTGTGGCCGGTGTGCTTCACCCCAGCTGTTTGGGTGCCTATGCTGAGTAGAGGTGAAGGCACTGTCTGCTCCAGAGGTGGTTTCTCTGTTCTGCCCAGCTGGCTCTGCTCAGTAGACACATGATTTGGAAAGCTTCCTAAGAAAAATCACCTGGAAGCTCTGTTGTGACTTTTTTTTTAATCAGTACGGGGGATCGAACTCATGACTAAGCTTTTGCAAGGCAGGCACTTATGCTGCTGAGCTAAATCCACAGCCCTTGGAAACTGTTGTACAGCTCAGTGGTAGAGGATTGGCCTAGCAGGTGAAGCCTGTATCCCCAGCACCCTCCAAATCCCCCCAAATAACCTGCAAATTAGTGGGCCCCACTGCTCCTCATCTTTTGGAGACACTGGGGCGGGGCCAATGGTATGAGTTAAAGACTGCCAGCGATCCAGTGTACTGGGCAGCCTGTGATTGCTGGGTTTGCCCTGAGTGGCAGAGGGGATGGAGCTGGCTAGGTCCGAGTTCTCTGCAGTCTTACCTGAGAAGGAATCCAGAGGCTCCAAAGGAATCCATGGGCTCGTTGGCTTTCCCACCCTTATACCATTTTCTGCTGATGTAGCTTGGGACCTTGAGGAGAGCATCAGGGTTCAAGTAATTACCAGCTCTTAGGAGCCCAGGTCTGTGGTTCTCAGAAAGACCTAGAAGCTTCTGGGCTCTGAGTTTTTAATCAGTCTTTCCTTGGTAATTGCAGCCAAGGAGCCAGCCTCGACATACCTTGGTTGACACACTGATTTTTTTTTTTTGAGGAGGTGTAGCTTTTATTTGTTTACCAATATCTTAAATTTTGACCTAGCATGGTGGTACATGCTTGTAATCCCTACATTTGGGAGGCTGGGGCCGGAGGCTGGGCCGGCCTCAACTACATAGCAAGACCCTATCTCAAACCCAAAAAGAAAAGAAAAAAAACCTTTTTGGCACAATTTTGATGCATATAGGGATCATATTTACTGCAGGGAATTTGCACCCACTGCTGTACACTGATAGAGCTGCCGTGCTCACATTGCCCCTCTCCTGATTTAATGAGTTTACCCGAGGCCTCCTTTGATGCCACCTGAGAGACAAGTTGGGTGGGAAATTCAAAAGGTAATATTATACTTTTCAGGTAAAGGCATTAACTGGCCTTATTTTCAATTCTGGAACCAGGTGACACCAACCCTTCATAAAACAACCCAAGTGTTCCTGTGAGCAAAGTAGACAAAATTGGTTTTAAAAATAGAAAAGTCTTTTAGACTCCCTTGAAACACAAGGGCCTGGGAGTGTAGCTCAGTGGTAGAGCACTTGTCTAGCATGCAGAGGCCCCGGGTTTGATCCTTCACAATGAAAACATAAAAATACAAAAGGCCTGCGGATGTGACTCAGTGTAGAGGCACTGGGTTCAGTCCTTGGTGCCACGAACACACAGTAGGGGACTGGGAGACAGAAGAGTGACCAAGGAATCAGGTTGTTTCATCTTTTTGTGTGTAAGGGTTAGAGCAGAAGGACCCTCATGATCTGCCAGTTAAACCTGGTTTGTTGGGGAAATTTGAACAGCTAGCTTGTTTGCTTTCCCCCTCTCTTTCTTGTTCGGTACCAGGTAGCTTAGCTTTAGTTACGTTAGTGCGTGTGACTGCTTTCTGTTTTCTGATCACCTTTGGCTGTGAAGCCCAGGCTAGCCTGGAACTGGCAATTCTGCCTCAGGCAGCTGAGTGCAGAGACTGTAGGCTTGCGTCACTGCACTTGGCTTCTGTTTTAATTTTTAAAAGTATTTTTATTAGCATACATTTGCAGTATATCATGTTTCTATTCTGTGAGGAGTAGGCCTCTCGCAAATGTGCAACAGAACTATCAGCATGTGGACCAGAAGGACAGAGCGAAAAACGAGACTTTATTTCTTGATTTTGTAAGAGCAGGTGTCAGCTGGGTGTCATGACTCACACCTGTAATCCTAGCACTCAGAAGGCTGAGGGCAGGAAGATCCCTGCTTTGAGTTCGAGTTTGAGGCCAGCTTGAATTACATAGGAAGATCCTGTTTCAAGCAATACAAAACAAAAACAAAAAGAAATGGTGCCAGCCAAGCAAACAGACTGACATACCAAGAGAGCTTACAGTGAGCAGTTAACTGTCAGCACAAAGTTCCCTTCCATTGGCTCTTTAATTAGCTAAGTACTGTGGGGCGTCCAATATTTACCCTTGGCCTGCTCCTTCTATAAACATTTTGTGGGTTTAAAAAAATTTTTTTTCAAATCCATTTTATTCAAACATAAAAAGAAAAAAAAGAGGTAGGAAAAACCCGATAAAATTTCAAAGCACGTCAATCAAGGGGGTAACAATGGTACATACATTGCACATTGTCATCCCCAAATCATTCACCCAGAGCACAAGACATTTGCATTCAATTGTCCGAGCAACGCCAGTGCAAACCTTTCTCTTCAGCAAACTCAGAGAAATCAGTAGTATAAATATCTTAACTATTTTTAAAATATACATATGCATACACATATATGTATTTGTTCCACTTACACACTAATGAAATAATATGATGTTTAGACATGTGTGTCTTATTTTACTAATGAGTATGTTTTCCAGGTGCATCCATTTCCCTATAAAGGTGTCCACTTCATCATTCTTTATGGCTGAGTAGTACTCCATTGCATAAAAAAAACCACATCTTTTTTTTTTTTGAGACAGGGTCTCACTATACAGTTCAGGCTGGCCTTGAGCTCACTTTGTGGCCCAGGCTGGTCTCGAACTCGCAATGATCCTCTCACCTCAGCCTCCCGAGTGCTGGGATTACAGGCATGAACCACCACGCCCGGCTCCAAAACCACATCTTTTAATCCATCCCTCAGTTGATGGACATTTAGATTGTTTCCTAGATCTGGCTATTACAAACTGTGCTGCTATAAACATGGGAGTACATATATATCTGTAGTATGATGTTTTTAATTCTTTTGGGAAGATATCCAGAAGGGGCATAGCTTGGTCAAATGGAACCTCCGTTCCTAGTTTTTTGAGGAATTTCCACAGTGGTTGCACCCGTCTACACTCCCACCTACAGTGGAGAAATGTTCCTTTTCCCCCATACCCCTCTAGCATTTGTTATTGCTTGATTTCTTGACAATACCCATTCTTTCTGGGTGAGGTAGAATCTCAGTGTGGTTTTAATTTGCATCTCTTGAATGACTAGTGATGCTGAACATTTTTTTACATCTTTGCTTGCTGTTTGTATTTCTTTATCTGAGAAGTGTGTCTCAGGATCTCAAATGCCCGTGTTCCGATTGGGCCTTTAAATCTGGGAGGACTGATTGTTTTGAGTTATGTTCTTGATAGTAATCCTTTGTCTGAGGAACAGCTGGCTTACATTTTCTCCCACATTGTGGGCTGTCTCTTTACTCTGTTGGTGGTTTTTCTTGCTGTGCAAAAGCTTTTCAGTAAGGTGAGATCCCATTTTTTGGTCTTTGTGATAGTTCCTGTGCAGTCTGAGTTTTGTTCATAAAGTCTGCCTACACCAGAGTTTTCAAGAGTTTTACCTGCTCTTGGGGCTTGCGGGATTTAGCTCAGCGGCTTAAGCGCCTGCCTTGTAAGCAGGCAGTCATGAGTTCGATCCCCGGTACCAATGAAAAAGACAAAAAAAAAAAAAAAAAAAAAAAAGAGTTTTACCTACTCTATCATCCAGCAGATTTAATTTTTTGGTTTTAATATTAAGATCTATGATCCATTTTGATTTTAGCTTAGTACTTGTGAAAGGTATGGGTCCAGTTTTAATCTTTGGCATGTGTAGAGCAAGTTTTTCCAGCACCATTTGTTAAAGAGGCTTTTCCCCAGTGAATGTGTTTGGCACCTTTGTCAAAGATAAGGTGGCTTAGTGTGTCTGCAGTTGTTTCTGTGTCTTCTAATCTATTCCATTGATCTTTGGGTCTTTTTTTTTCCAGTACCACACTGTTCTTATCATAGTAGCTTTATAGTATAATTTCAAGGCAGGGATTGTGCTGTCCCCTGTCTTGTTGTTGTTGCCCAGGATCACCTTTGCTATCCTAGGTCTCTTCTGGTCCCAGATGAATTTTAGGATTGTTTTCTCTCATTCTGTGAGATATGCTATTGGAATTTTGATTGGGATTGCATTGAATCTGTATAACAGTTTTAGAAGTATGGCCATTTTCACTATATGGTTTTTCCTACCCAGGAGCATGGGATAGCTCTCCATTTTCTAATATCCTGTTCAGTCTCTGTTGGGCGCAGGGGCTCAACATACCATACCCCACCCGGGACTAAGGACCACGTCAGCTTCCACAATGCGCTACGTCCCTCTCTAAACTAGCCACCCCGTGCTCACTCCGTATTTGCCCCGTGCCGACTCTGTGGCAACCCCTGATTGACCACAGCTGGGTATATTGGCCAGAGCCCGCATCTCATCCCAACCCTGCCTCCTCGTGACAGCCTGTGATTGGTCACAGCCAAATATATAAGCCAGAGCCTGCAACAATAAAGCGGCAGTTATCTGTTACCCACAAGAGCGTCCTCTGTCTCATTGGGGTGCTGCGCCGGTCAAGTCTCCTTTTTCAGAGTACTATAGTTTTGTGTTTTTTTGGTTTTTTTTTTTTTTTTTGGGTACTGGGAATTGAACTCTAGAGTACTATAGTTTTCAATTTAAAGGTATTTTACATCCTTTGTTAAATTAATTCCTAGGTATTTCATTTTTGGGGGTGCTATTGTAAAAGGTACTGTTTCCTTGATTTCTCTCTCAGTGAGCTATTGTTTGTGTACAGAAAAGCTATTGATTTTTGAGTGTTGACTTTGTAACCAGCTGTTACTGAATTTGCTTATTAAATCTAGGAGTCTTTTAGTGGAGGTTTTGGGGTCTTCTAAGTAGAGTATCATGTCATCTGCAAATTATAGTTTAACTTTTTTCCTGTCTTTATTCTTTTTATTTCTTTCTCTTGTCTAATTGAACCAGCTGAAGTTTCCAGGACTTCGTTGACTAAGAGTGGAGACAGTGGACTTCCTTATAGTGTTCCTGATTTTAGAGAGAAAGCTCTCTGTTTTTGTCCATTTAGTATGATGTTAGCTATTGGTTTGTTGTAGATGGCTTTTATCAGATTGAGATATCTATTCCAATTTTCTGTAGAGTTTTTATCATGAATGGGTGCCTTTTCTGCAGCTGTTGAGTTTTTTCTGCATCTTTTGAGATGAACATATGATTTTTGTCCCTACCGCTGTAAATATGTTGTATTCCATTTATGGATTTGCATATGTTGACTCATCCCTGCATCCCTGGGATGAACCCTACTTGATCATGGGGTACAGTCTTTTTGATGATTTGCTGCCGTTTTCCAGTATCTTATTGAGGATTTTTGCATCAATGTTCATTAGGAGATTGGTTTTGGAATTAGAGTAGTGCTTGGTTCCAGGAATGAATTTGGGAGCATTGCTTCCCTTTCAATTTCATTAAAGAGTTTGAGAAGTAATGGGGTTAGGCTTCACTAAATTTCTTAAGGAATTCAGCAGTGAATCCATCAGGGCCTGGGCTTTTCTGTGTTGATAGGTTTTTAATTATATCTTTAATTTCACTTTATTGATTTTGGGTTATTTAGGATTTTTATGTCTTCTTGATTCAGCTCTGGTAATTCATATGTATCTAGGAATCTGTCCATTTCTTCTGTATTTTCCATCTTGTTAGAGTACACGTTTTCAAGTAGGTATGGATGATTTCTGGATGTTTGCAGGGTCTGTTGTGATTTCACCCTTTTCATTCCTGATTGCATGGATTTGAGTCTTTTCTTTCCTTTTTTTGATAAGATTGGCCAAAGATTTGTCAATTTTATGTAATCTTTCAAAGAACCAACTCTTTGATTCATTGATTCTTTGTATTGGGTTTTTAGTATCCAATGTGTTGATTTATGCTCTTATCTTTGTAATTTCCTCCCTCATGAGCTTTTGGCTTAGCCTGCTCTTCTTTTTCTACAAGTTTGAGGTTCACCATTAAGTTGTTTATAGTGCTTGCTCTGTTTTCCTGATGCTGATATTTACTGCTACCAGTTTGCTTCTTAAGCCTACTTTCATTGTGTCCCACACTATTTTTAATGTCATTTGTGGTATCTCCTGCTTGTTCATTGATTCTAGTTAATCTTAGGTTATCCTTCTTTGTCTCATCTAGCAGCTGCTGAACTGATTTCTCATGGTCGCTTGCTAGTTCTGAGAAACCTGTTTTTTCCTGGTCACTCCCTGCAAGCCTGTCTTCAGTATCTGAGATCCTGTCCTCACATTGGCCTAATCTGCTTTGAATACTTTCAATGGAGTTTTTATTCTCCTGGATAACTGCTTGAATCTGTTTTATGGATTCCATTTGTTTGCTGTGTTGTGCTTCTGTAATTTGCTTAAGCTTGTCTATTTTTTTTTTTTTTTGTCTATGTCTGCTTAACATTGCTAAGCATGGTGTGTATTTTGGTAATCTCTGTAGTTATTTGAGAGATTATTTCTGATTTTATTTTTGCCAGAGCCTCACTGATTTGCTTTGTTGTTACCACTTCAGAGAAACCTGGTGTGGGGTTTGCAGACTGTCCCCCCTCATTGCCCCCTGGGTCTGCCTTTGGTGAACTGGGTGTCTGGGGTTGCATCTCGTTTAAGTGTCTTCTCATTTCTTTTATTTTTATTTATTTATTTTTTTAGTTTAATTCCTGTGGTGGTGCTTGTAAGTTGGTTCTTGTGAGTTGCTTTATTGGTGGTATTTAGGACACTTAGGCGATGGTTACGTCTCTGAGGTGTCATCCAGGTGTAGCTGGTTTTGGGTTTGAGTCTATTGAAAGATTTTACCTCTTCAGTTTGTTGGAGATGAGAAGTTGTTGCTCATTTGGCCTGATCCCTGCTTCTTTGGCGCTGTGCCACCATATTTTCTGTGACCCTTAGTTAATCTCAGTTATGGATTATCAGGGCCAACAGCTGTTTAGAACAATTATGTCCATTTTGGCTTTAGTGGTACCAATAGCATCAAACAGCCTAGGAAACCACAAACTGAACTAACCCTTCATTTGCAACTTTTAACTGTATGAACTAGATTTGTGATTAGGTAATCAAATGTAAAGAAATCAGATAATTATATGAAATATGTAAGTGTAATGTATCAATTTTGCCCTTGGGGGTTAAAATTTAAAATGGATTAAGGAGAAAATAGAGAAGTGGAAGAAGAGAAAGAGATTACAAGTGAGGCTGGAGGACAAAGATGGGTCCTGCCAGCTTAGGGGGACTGTGCAGAAGGCTGAAGGAGAAGAGAGACATACAAGGCAGAACAGAACAGAACAGGACCACACCCACAGAGAGGTGAGGAGCCACTCACACTCATTAAAACAAAAAACAGAGAAAAAGAAACAACTGAATAAATCAAAACAAAGCAAAACAAATAAACCAGAATATTAAAAACAGTAGTCCACTTGCAGGATTCTCTCTGGGTTTACTAGTAGACAGCCGTGGAGACAGCGTCCAGAACCGTGCCGCTCTGTCCCTGCAGCCGGCCATTGCTCTGTGGTGGAGTATCAGATGACCTCAGCAGGCCTGCCCTGACACCAGACCCATCCGGCTCCCTGCAGTCCGAGCAGTTTTCCTGGGTCTGTTCCCACAGTGAGGGTCTGCTGGAGGAACCCAGCAACCATTCTGGTTCTGGGCGTATCTGGCCGGACTGCAGACTGGATCCTGGCCATCGCTGTCTCCTGCAGCAGGACTAAGTCCTCTGCCCTGACTGCAAGCCAGCGAAGCCTTCCATGTCCACTGCTCCCCGCCACTGCCACGTCTCTGTGCAGAGGCCTCTGGGGTCAGCAGCCTCCACTGTCACCTTGACTGTGTGTCCCCAGGTTCCAGCAGCTCCCCTCCCGCAGTGAGTCCGGCTCTGGGCCAAGGTGCTGCCAGCCACCGCCTTCTTCATTAAAGTTTCTCTTTTTAGTTTTACTCCCTCTGTGGGCTTCAATTCACCCTTCAGATTCTCCTTAGGTCCAGGGATCCACTTCCTCCCGTCTTGGCTTCCTCATGATCCTGTATCCCACATCTGGGCCACTGTCAGAGAGGCTGTTTTCTCCGTTGCTTATTGCTCCGCCATCTTCCCGGAATCCTCCTTTTTGTGGGTTTTAAAAGCAAAGGATTAAGCTACAGAGGGCAGCTTCTTAACTGCCACTACTTTTCCAGTCCGAGTTAGTATAGTGACTGCCAGACCTTGTTTAGAGACCCTTTCAGACCCATGACAGTCACACCCACAGGCTGGGAGTAGCTTTCCCCTCAGAGTTTATCCTGAAAATAGGCCACTTTGACTTTCTATTGCTTTTTCTTTATTTTTTCTTTCTTTATTATTTATTTATTGGTCTTTTTGAGACAGGGTTGAGACAGGGTCTCACTGTGCAATTCAGTCTGGCCTTAGCTCACTTTATAGCTCAGGTTGGTCTCAAACTCACATCGATCTTCCTGCATTAGCCTCTGAGGCTGGGATTACAGGCACATGCTACCACGCCTGGCCCTTTTTTATTTTTAAAACTTGTTTCATTAATTAAGTTTATTGGTATATTTTAAGTATACACAGTGATCATATTCATCATAAGGAATTTGTTTCTCTACATGATATATCATGATTCTTTTTTTCTACCCTCCTTTCAACTTTTCTTCCCTTTCTTATTTACAAAAGTTTAGTTTCCATTTTTTCTTCTTTTCTTATTTTCCTTCTTTTCTTGTTTTTTCTTTTCCCCAATCCCTTCTATATTTCTCTTTCCCATTTGAACATTTTCTTCCTATTTCACAGCATCTATTACATATTTTGGTCCTTATTTATACTTTTGGTTTCTCACATCAGAGAAACAATGTGGTGTTTACATGTGTGTGTCTGATTTATTTCACTTAAGAGTATGTTCTCAAGGTACAGCCGTTTACCTAGAAATGTCTCAAGCTCATCCTTCTTTGTGGCTGAGTAGTGTTCTGCTAAGAAAAAGCCTTCCATCAGTTGATTGGCATTTGGGTTGTTTCCAAGATTTAGCTATTACTAACTGTGCTGCTATAAACATGGGTGTGCATATATCACTGTGATGTGATCCTTTTAATGCTTTCACAAAGATACGAAGATGAGGGAATTGGAGTTGAATGGAACCTCTAGGTCTATCAGCTTTTTCCGGAATCTTCACACTGATCTCCACAATGGTTGTACCAGCCTACGCGCCCACCAGTAGTGGAGGAGGGTTCATTTTTCTCTATAGCCCTGCCAGCATTTTTAGGGTTTGACAGTCTAATACCGATTTGAGATTTTTAAAAAGTCTTACAGAAAATTAGAATAGATGGTCTTTATTTCAATCTGATAAAAACTGTGACACGCCAATAGCCAACATCACACTAAATGGTTAAAAACTGATGTTTTCACTCTAAAATCAGAAACAAGACGAGGATGTCCAGTATCACCAATTCGTTTCAATATAGTTCCAGAAACATCAGCCATAGCAGTTATGCAAGAGAAAGAAATAAAAGAAATAAGGATAAGGAAGAAATTACCATTATTTGAAGATGACATTATGCTCTATTTAGAAGACCCCAAAAACTCCATATATAAAGAAGTCTTCTGGGGGAGTTTTTTTTTTCTTTTCTTTTTTTGGTGCTAGGTGTCGAACTCATGACCTCACACTTGCCAGGCAGCTGCTTAAATCCACGGCCCATCTTCTAGATTAAATAAGCAAATTCATCGCATAAGTAGATACAAAGTCAACACTCAAAAATTAATAGCATTCCTGTACATGAATAACAAACTCACTGAGAGAGAAATTAGGGAAACTACACCTTTCATGATAGCATCCAAAGAAATGAAATACTTAGGATTCAGTCTAACAAAGGACTAAAAGCCCTCTATATTGACAAGTTCAGTTCTGTGAAAAAGAAGACTGAAGAAGATTCAGAAAATGGAAAATTATCCCTTGTTCTTGGGTAGGAGGAATCAATATAGTGAAATGGGCATCTCCCAAAATTGTTATACAGATATAATGCAATCCTGATCAAAATTTCAACAACATACCTTGCAGAACTAGAGAAAACAATCATAAAATTGATTTAGAACCAGAAGAGTACTAGAATAGCAAAGGCAGTTCTGGGCAACAAAGTCAAGGCAGGAGGCATCATGATCCCAGACTTGAAATTATACTGCAGAGCTGCTGTGATAAAACAGCATGGTACTGGCAGAAAATACCAGAACCATGTGAACAGTGCCAGTGAACAGCGCCAGTGAACAGATCAGAGAATGCAGAGGATCAGTGAACAGATTAGAAGGTGTAGAAACTCCTCTAGACATACTCATCCACCTTATCTTTGAATAAGGAGCCAAACACCTTCCCTGGAAGGTGGCCTCTGTAATAAATGGTGCTGGGAACACTGGATTTCCACATGCCAAAGATCATGTCTTCTACCAGGCACTAAACTAAAGGTGAAATGGATCAAAGGTTTAAATATTAAAACAGAAACACTGAATCTGATGAAAGATAGAATAGATAGAACTCTTGAAGACGTATGGTGATGTAGGAAAAGACTCCATGAACAAAACCTAATTGCATAGGAATTATCACAAAGAAGCAAAAATTGGGATCTCATCTCATTAAAAAGGTTTTACAACAGAGTGAAGAGACATCCCATAGTGTGAGCAAAAATTTTAGCCAGTTGTTTCTCAAAGAACTATCTAAGATATATAAAGAACCAAAAAAAATCAGACACCCCAAATTTAAAGACCCAATTGAAAAATTGGCATCTGAAATGAATGCACACTGAAAGTGTGTCCATTTTCCTACAAATGACTCAAGTTTATCAGTCTTTATGGCAGAGTAGTAATCCAATGTGTGTAAATACTACATTTTTTCTTATCCATTCATGTGTTAATGGACATATGGTCAGGCGCTGTGGTGCTGAGTTGTATCCCTGACCCTATACTATGTTTTTTTTTTTTTAAATTGGTACCAGAAATCGAACTCATGACCGCCTGCTTGCAAGGCAGGTGCTTATGCCGCTGAACTAAATCCCCAGCCCCTTGAGACAGGATTCTTGAAACGAATAAGTTATCTAGATTGGCTCAAACTAAAGATTCTGCTGCCTCAGCCCTCCAGAGTTCTGGGTTCACAGGCATGTATCACCACACCCACCTATTTCTATTGTAGCTTGTTTTGTGTTTTACTTTTGGGACGGGGTCTGGCTAACTTATCCAGGTTGGGTTAAGCTTGTGATTGTCTTGCCTTAGCCTCCGGTGTGCCTGGGGTGACAGGCCTGTGAAACTGTACCAGGCCTTCTTGTCCCATTATCTTCCGCACTGAGCTGGTGCTCAGTGGTCCAGCAGCTGGAACTGGGATCGCATCGGTGAGGTAAGACTCTCCATCCTGCCTCCCCCAACCGGGGCGGCGGCTGGGGTGGGGTGCAGGCGGCCATGGTAGTGGTGCAGGTGGCAGTTACATGGGCAAGAGAGTTAATATTGAATTAAAAAGACTTCACCGAGTGCCTGCAATGTGCCAGGCAGCCTGTTGTCTTCTGTGGGTGACGGATAATGAAGCAGCAACCAGGCTGACATGCATGCGCAGCCATTGTGCATGTGTGCTTGGGGGCCCTGCGGAAGCCCTGAGGTGTGTGCCTAGGCTGGTCAGCCTAAGGATGGCTGGTCAGCAATGTGGGGACCACTGGACTCTTCCCAGGATGGGCCTGACCTGGAGTAGGTGGGGCTGTGTTTGAGGCCCAGGTGGAGGATGGCAGGGAGGGTGGACAGTGTGGGCTGCAGCTAGAGAAGGAAGGCTCAGCCGCCCAGTGCCGCAGAGGCCAGCCTGTGTGTTTGCTGTGGGATGACTGCGGGGCTGTTTGCTGTGTTTTTGCCTTCTTCAAGTAAGGTTGTCTATAAGCCAACCTCTTTTGCTTGGACCATCACTTACTCTGTCTTATGGAATGGAGTGCTGCTTGAGCCAAGAACCTAAGAAGAGCCAGGAAAGCTTGTTTAATATCTACTTTTTAAAAAGCGGGCAGCTGGAGGCTGAGATATACTTTATTTATATGGTAGAAAACAGGCTTACCCTGCAGGAGGTCTGGAGTTTGATTCCTCAGAAGCAAAAATAAGAGCTGGGAACATACAGCTCAGTGCATGAGGCCCTGGCTTCAATTCCCAGCACCCTCCACCTCCCCCACATAGGGAAGATGCTGGCTTGCACTGTGATCCTGTTTACTTAGGAGACTGAGGCAGAAAAATTGCAAGTTAGAGGCCAGCCTGGGCAGTTTAGCCAGACCCTGACTTGGGGGGAAAAAAAGAAGAGACAATGGATAGCTTCCGTTTTGGGGTGTATTCCACTGTTCTGTAGAGTAGGGGCTGCTTGGGGTTTCCTTGGCACAATTTATGACAGGAACATTTGTTAATACTGTTTTCCCAGCATAGTATGTGGTGTAGAAACTCATCACAGCCGGGAGTTAGGCTTGTGGTTCTGGGGATGACCGGCTTACACCTGGCTTGTGCCAATGAGCCCTTTCCTCATCACTTCTGTTACCTTTTTTTAACAATTTTATTTGAAGGAGATTAAGACAAAAGAGGGCATAACAAAGTAGATCAGATCAGAACAATGCAAGGAACACAGCATTTTACCACAAGACAACCCGTAATTAACAGTAACTATCATAATGTCTCTTTCTTTGAAAATTGAGCGTAGCTTCATATAGGATAGTATCAAGCAAAACAAAATAGTATAAACCCATTCAAGAGAATGAAAGCATTACAGGGCTTTCAGAACCAAATAGCAGAGATGAACAATGGCTACTATATTACCTCATTTTGTTATCTTTTCTTATTGACTGCAAATTGAGGTTCACAGACTAGGTGGCTCGCCCAGTATTGTGTAGCTTGCGAGTAACAGGCTAAGGTAGTGCGGCCCGTTCATGTGACCCTAAGTTGTGCCTAGAGACATCACTAGATATTGTCAAGCCTCATTTTCCCTCCCTGAAACCTGGTAGAGGCATTTTTCCTTCTACTTTGCCTATCAATAAAACCAGAAGCTTCAAAACTAAGGGATGTGATTTTATTTTTTAATGCTGCATCAGCTGGGTGTGTTACGCCTGCCCGTGATCCTAGCCCTCTGGAAGGCTGAGGCAGAAGGATTCCAAGTATGTTGTCTCAAAAAAAGATTTAAAAAGTGCTGGGGCACATCTCACTGGCAAGGTTCTGAATTCAGTCCATAGTACTGCAAAACAAAAAGCCCAGACACAAAAACTGGTCCCTAAGTTTTCAGAGGGATGGTGCGGGTGGTGTTCAAGTGATCTACTGTGTGTCACATACGTGCTCTGTAGTAAGCTATTGTAACTAGTTTCCACAGAGTTATAACAGGCGCCCTGAAATCTCAGTTGTGCCACACAACAAAGGTTGAGTTCCCTCCCCTACGAAGTCTGATGCGGGTCACGCCACTGGCTGTCATTTGGTTTTTTGCCTTGGGAAGTCTACATTGCCAGCCCTTTGTATTTTGTACTCTGACACCAGGGTCTTGTGGAGTCACTAAGTTGCTCAAACTGGGCTTGAACTTTGATCCTCTTGCCTCAGCCTTCTGGAGTGTTAGGATTGCAGGGTTGCATGTGTACACGCAGCTCACCTGCAGTCTCGAAGCCTAAAGGTGAGTATGTTGGGAACTCAGGGCTTTTTGGGTCACTGCGGCAGGCAGACAGGAAGGGAAGAGGTGCAGTGGCTGCTGGTTGCTTTGCCCGGAAGTGACAGGGAGCCTCTCTGGCTAGAACCAGCCACACACCTCCAACTGGCCTACGGGAGGCTGGGACCTCAGAGGCAGCAGTGGGTGCTGGATTAACTCACTTCAGTTCATGGATTTGTGGGGGTTTTTTTTTGTACTGGGAATTGAACTAAGGACCTTGCGTTTGCTAAGCAGGCACTTGTGCCACTGAACTATATCCCCAGCCCTGGTTCACAGATTTGTGCAAGGCTCTGCTGAACTGCATTCTGCAAGGGTCCATGAGGTCTGATCTTGCCCAGTTCTCACATACCATTTCCTGCTTTCCTATTGCTCCTGCAGCTTGGCCACAAGGGTCGGCCTGCACCCAAACAGTACCAAAATGTGCTCTTCCTCAGGGCTTTTGCACATGCTGTTCCTGGAGCACTGTTCCCTTCCTCCCTCATGGCCCCTGCTTTCTTCCTGTCGCTGGTCCTTTTCATCTCTTGGGACTCCGCTTAATGCTGTGTGCTCCGTGGAGTGTGCCTTGAGTACCCTGTTCCAGTAGGTCTGATGAGTTCTCTTCCTCAAGTGTCTTTTTAGGATGAGTCCTCTCGGTTTAAAATGTTGTATGTCTGTTTTTGATTATTTTGTAATACTGGGGGTTGAACCCAAGTCCTCATGTTCTATCACTGAGAGAGACTCCTAGGGCCTCAGGGGCTTTTCCTTAACCAGCTTGAAGTCGGGATTCTGTGCATGTTGATAAAGAATGGTGTCCTGTCACCGATACAGCAAGACAGGACATACACAAGGCACCTCAGGGGCCGGGGGAAGGTTCTCTGAGCACCTGGGACAGAGCCTCAGGAGGACAGGTCCTGCTGTCAGAGCTGTCTGATTTTGTGCCTAGCTGGAGTGGGGAGTACCGGATGGTGCATGGTGTGTGTGCCGTGAGTGCTGTGCTATGTGCTGTGTGCTATGTGTTCCAGAAGGGTCAGGCTCAGGGATAAAAAGGGAAAAGAAAAGCAGGCCCAGAAAGCTGACATGCCTGTGGTGTGGGCAGCAGACCAGAGTTCTTTGGGTATCGTGGAACCACGTCTGCTTGCTCTAGAAGGGGTCTATTCCAGCCAGTCAGCTGAAGAGGAAAAGCAAATGCATAAATATTGCATCATTCTTTGACTTGAGGGTTGTGAGGGAGAAGTTTCTAGAGTGAACCTGTCAGGCAAAGACTCTGTGGCCTTCTACGCAGTGAGCAGGGCTGCCTGGCCTCAGTGTCATGTCTCCTCAGCAAGGGAGGACCTCAGCGAGCAGAAACTTTCACTGCAGCAAACACGGCCAAGCAGCTGTCCTTGCTTTCCCTTGGCCCTGGAGTTTCAGAGGCTGCATGTAGGATGGGATGTTGGTGGCAGTAGCAGTACGAGCAGTAGCAGCTCGTGTCCCCTGAGCTGTCACTTTGTCCTCAGGCAGCTCTCAGGGTGGTGGAGGGCCCAGCTCCTGGTCTCATTTGTCTGATGGTTCCCTTAGTAGTGAGCCCGCTGGTAGAGTCTGTAGGAACTGGAATTCCTGCCAGGATGCTGTGAGCTCACTGCTTAGCTTCTGGTCGGTGGTTTGTAGTCATTAGAGAGCTTGGGACACTGTGCACAGAGACAAAGAAATCACACTGTCAGCCAACCCTAGTGAGCACAAGGGGCAGAGAGGGGCTTCTGCCTGCATCTTCTGCGCTGCCACTGACTGACCTAGTGCCAGCGGCCAAGACTCTGTGTCAGCCTGCCCCTCTGGTGGCTGACAGGGACCCAAGCAGGAGGACCCATCCCTCATCTCACCTGCACGCATGTGGCTCACTGGCCTCCTCCTCCCCTTGCTGATGGCTTTATTCCTTAATGTAGCAGGTTGAAAGAGCTGTGTTGTATCTCTTCAGTGACCAGAGACCAGGCTTCCAGGGGGTGAGGACAGAGAGGCCATTTGTTGTCTGGTGGTTTTGACCAGGGAAAGCAAGGCAGAGGCCTGTTCTGTCCCTTCCAACTTAGACTGGTGTCAGCAGCTCTGGGGCAGAGAGGAAGATGCCTAGAACCTTCTGCATTGTGTTCCTCTCTTTGCAGCATTGGCGTTCTGAATGCCCAGAACCCAAGGGCCTCACACATGCCAGCCCAACACTGTACTCCTCAGCCTCATACATACTTTGCCATGAACACTTGGCATTTGTACACAACGTTCCTTTTTTGAGTTTAGGGAGAGGAGTCTTCCCAGGGGACCAGAACCCCTTGAGGGGACTGATGCTGGACTGGCAGCTGATAGTGGTATGGGGTTGTGACCCTTCAAGGGTGACTATGGTGCCTCCTGTGCAGGGCATCTCCCCACATGTGCCGATGGCTCCCTCAGAGCTCTGAGACACTGGGTGGAGCGGGGTCTCCAGCCCTCACAGAACCTGTGCGTTCCCCAAACCCATGCCGAACAGAAGTGATGGCTCTTCAGGAAGCAGGTAACCACTGCAGCCAGTCCCCTGTCCCCCTGGGCTATTTGCTTCATCTGCTCAGGTCTCAGTTTCTTGTCTCCAACAAGGATGGAACACAAAGATGTTAAAGGTGCATTGGTCTGTTTTTCCCTATAATACAGAGAGGATAGATATACATGTAGAAATTCACACATGGAAGAATTTTTTAAACTATTTACTGGAACAGATTATATAGTGTACGATATAATGAACAGATACTCTGAAGAAGAAGAGACACTAAGAAACCCAATGCTAATTCTGTAACATTATGATATAAAATCTAGCAATACTATTAGTCACTGTTCAGAGTGATTTAGTCTAGTCTCTTTAAGTTCAATTTCAGCATATATAAAGATAAGGACAGTTACTATGAAGAGAATGAGAGACACTGTGGTAGTCATTATTGTCCTCCCCAATGTCAGGTCTTGAAGACCTAAAAAGCCTTCATCATCCTGTAATGATCTGATTAGTTCTATAATATACAGCATGTATTCAATGTGTGTGAAGATGGGGACAATTATTTGGAAGAAAACTAGAGACAATAAGATAGACAGTGAAGATCTCCAGTGGACTTGCTTTGAAATCCGTATTTCTTTATGAACTGTTTTGTTCTGTTTTGGTATGTTTAATCTTACCCTCTTTAAGATAAAAAACAAGTGTGTAGGACTGATAACCATATTACTAAGTTTTTGAAGGGTCATTGAGCAGAACTGTTGGCACTGTCACTATTTGAATGTCACTTTGTATGCTTTAATTTTGTAACCTGAACAACTATTTCTAAGATGATAGTATGTAACTTATCAACTAGTGATTTCTTACTGTTTATTTTTCTGTAATTCTGTATTATTTCTACCCTTTTTTTCTGTTTTTTCTCTTTAAATAATAATAATAATAATAATAATAATAATAATAATAAGTGCATTGGGGTTGGCTGGCCCTGTCCTAGTGGACTCTCAGTGACAGAACCGCCAGGGGTAGGAGTGCATTTATATGTGGAACAGAGCTCATGTGTCTCAGCTGGGGCAAGGAAGCTGCAGTTCAGCCAGGGCTGCTAAGATCAAGGGTTACTTAATGGGTTGGGCATTTGATTGTTTTATTTTTATTCATTTTTTGCAGAGCTGGACATGGAGGTCAGGGCCTCAGGCCTGCTGGGCAAGTGCTCACCATAGCCCTGGCATATAAGCGAGTAGATGTTAATTTAATGCACTCCACTTTCTAAGTGGGAAAAGAGGCTCAGAGACAAAAGTAACTCATCTGAGGCCATAGAGCTGGCTAGGCAGGTATGGCGCAGGGTGTCTGAGCAGGGCCATCACAGGCCATTCTGCCCAGAGCCTACACCATGCCAATGTGGAGACCACAGCCCAGGGTGGTGGGGCACACTGTATCCATGGCAGAGCTGAAGTGGAACTCAGGTTTCCCATCTTAGTGGTTGCCCCACATCACAAAATGACAGTGACCTTCCTTCTGTCTTATTCCAGGGAAGCAGGGTCCTGAAACCAGCTCTTCCCTGCCAGCTTTCCCAGGGCCTGTGCCACCAGGATCTGCAGCGGCTTTCCTAAGAAGCAGTGAGGAGGACCAGGATGTGGGGAAGCCCCTGGAGCCGGCTGCCTGTCAGGGCCGAGGTATTTTCAATTTCATTTAATTTGTGTAGTTAAACTTATTTAAGGAAATTAAGATTTATCTGTAACAGTGGTAGTGAACCTATAGGACAAGTATTAGTGTATTTTTTTAAGACAAAAGGTGTTACTGTGTGAGCTGTTTTT
This sequence comes from Cavia porcellus, assembly GCF_034190915.1. Taxonomy (NCBI): domain Eukaryota; kingdom Metazoa; phylum Chordata; class Mammalia; order Rodentia; family Caviidae; genus Cavia; species Cavia porcellus. The sequence goes on from NW_026947498.1 coordinate 74,969,523, forward strand.
TCTAACCTAAAGCCTCAGCATTCAGGTTTCATCGCAGTGTTGCCACTTGGTGATGAATCAGCGGGTTCTGGGTCATGGTTCAGTGCACAGTCTGTAGCAGGCTCATAATCACTGATCTCTGTGAATATTCATCTCAGCATGTAGGAGCAACCTGGGAAGGGTCAGAGGGAGTTAAGCACAGGAAAGAAAGTCTGTGCAGAGGCACACACCTGTCGTCCCTTCTGCAGGAGCTGAGGTGGGAGAAGCACTGAGCCCCTGGGTTTAACACCAGTCTGGACAGCATAGCACAACTGTCTCAAAAAATAAACAAAAGAGACAAAAACCAAACTGAGTGTATACATGCATGCCTGTAATTGTGAGGCCAAGGCAGGAGGATTGTGAATTTAAGGCCAGTCTGCCTAAAACAGCAAGTTCAGCTTGACTACATAACGCAGCAGGACCTTTTTGAGAAAAAAATGAAAGAAACAGGAGGGTGTGGGAGGGGAAGGGAGAGGAAGAAAGGAATCAAGGAAAAGAAAAGAAATAAAGACAAAAATCCACCAAGAAAAAGTAGAACAATCAGGTAACAGAAGAATATGTACAGGTGCGTATAGCTCAGGGATAGAGTGTTTACCTAGCATCTGGGAGGTCCTGAGTTCAATCCTCAGTACCGCAAAGAAAAGAAAACCAAACTAAAGCACACACACACACTCATGCACCTCCTGAAAGACCACACATAGGTACTTACTGCCCTTTTGTTCTGACTGTACCAGGAATTGGTGCATGGCTTCTTACCTCCTAGCAAGAGCCCTACCACCAAGCGATACCCTGAACGCCCATTTATCGCCATTTTTGTCAAGAAAATATATCCGTAAGCGTGGGCCTTTTTCTGTACCAGACCCTGTTGTGAATACTTCCAAGATGCTGACTCAGTCCTCAGCCACAGCGTGAGTTGGCTGTTGTTTTTCTCCCCTGTTACCAGTGCAGATGGGGTTGAGGATGAGGACGCTATAGCCTGAGGTTAAACCAGGCCAAGCTTAGCTCTCACTGTGTACGGCTCTGAGCTGGTGTCCAGCTGTGTGTCTGTCTAGTCCTGGGCCTCATGACTGTGCTGTGGGGCATACAGGGTGCCATCTCTACCTTCTTTCATGCTGCCAGCCCTAGAACTATAAGTTGGCCCAAGGTCCCCAGCAGCACAGAGAGGGAGGGTGACTTACTTGAGGGCCCTTGGGTAGAAGGCGGCATCCACACATGGGCCTTGAGCGCACGCCACAGCCACTGTGCACACTGCCAGCCCCGACCTCACAGCCTTCTTCAGACTCCTCTCCACTTCCGAGGGAAACGGTTGTTTGACTGATGGCTGGGGGATGCAGCCTCCAGGTGACTGTCTGGAAATTGATACTCAGTGCTGTGTCTCTGCTCTCACTGCCTCTGCCTTGGAGTCTCGCCTCCTTTCCCCATCTGTGGCCACCTAAGCAGTGAACAGCAGATCCCGGACCCAAGCGGCCTTAGTGCCAGGGACAGCATGGTTGGGACAAGCAGGGCTTCAGCGTTAGACCAGTATTTGAATTCTAATACTGTCATCTTCAGCAGGACAATTGCTCAACCTCTCTACACCTGAGTTTCTTTATCTGTAAACAGGTAAGAACAGCACCTATGGCACCCCATTGTAAAGAACCATACTGGTTGGTGCTGCCACCGTGGAAGTGCTCTAAAATGTTAGTGTGTATTAAGAATGTGCCAGGCATTGGGGATTTAGCTCAGCAGCACAAGCGGTGGCCTGGCAAGCGTGAGGTTGTGAGTCGATCCCTGATACTAAACAAACCAAAAGAATCTGCCAGACATCAGCTGGGCTGAGTCTATGAACTCCAAGCTCAGGCATCTGGGTTATATCCTATAGCTAAAAGATACCTAAAAAGAAAAACACTGTGCAGGCCTTTCATCAGCAATTAAAGATAAGGGATGTAGCCCAGTGGTAGAGCCCTTGTCTAGCATGTGCAAGACTAAATTCAGCCCTTGTACTCCATAGATATATAAATTTATGATAAAGGGAAATGGGCCTAAGGCATATGTGATGATGGTTGTTGGTCAGAGGGAAAAGCAATGAGACAGGAGAATTCTAGGGCAGCACATTCAGCATGAGGTGGTAACAGGCACAACACTTCCTTCTGATAGTCTTTGTCTAAGTTACTGGAAAAACAAGCATCACCTTCACTGCCAGCTTTTGTACTTTCTTGATTGTCCCTGGCTGGCAAATATTCCAGGAAGGTTGAGATAGTTATATAGTGTGCATAGACAGGAAGTGTCTTGTCTAGAGTAAACCAAGCTGAAAATAGCAGACTAATCATTGACTTCATCACAGCTCTTAAGCCCGCCTTGTCTTGGGAAAACCCCATGTTCCATGTTAGAAACCCAGTTGGATCTAGCCCTGCTGTTGCATGAGTCCACTTAAGCCTGTGCAGAGATGCTCTGAGAGTGAAAGCAGAGGCTCTAGAGGGCCCGACAGGAAATGTTTCTGTTTTAGTAAAAGCTCTGGCATTTGGAGAGCTAACTCCCAGGGTTTAGGAGGCCAGGGCTGCACTGGCCTGTGTAAGTGGGCAGAGCTGTCGCCTTCCTTTTCTGTCCTGTGAGGCTTATGCCTATCCTGCTTCCCAGGTCTTGACAGTAGTACATGCACATGTGTGTGTTTCTCACAAAAAAATCTTTAATGTAGAAGCAATGATAGCGTACAGTGAAGCCGCTCGTGCTCTCTTTGGGTGTCACATGTAGCCCATGTGGCTTCTCCAGCTGTCTTTATCTGTCCCCTCCCTTCTCTTAGATAGTTATTATAAGTAGAATATACTTATATGGTGCTATGATCTGTGTCTGGATGTCCTCCAAAGCTTCATACCATCATGGGTGGCAGGATTTTTTTTTTGGTCTTTTTCATTTTTATTGGTACCAGGGATCGAACTCATGACTGCCTGCTTGCAAGGCAGGTGCTTATGCTGCTGAGCTAAATCCCCAGCCCCTTTTTTTTGTCTTTTTGAAACAGGGTTTCACTATGCAGTTCAGACGGGCCTTGAGCTTACTTTGTAGCCTAGGCTGGTCTAGAATGCACAACAGTTCTCCAGCCTTAGCTTCTCAAGTGATGGGATTACAGGCATGTGTAAACATGACCACTGGGTGGCAGGATTTTTGAAACCAGCTAAATCTTGAGTGTGTGATTGATATGTAGTGCAATGTTGAGATCAAGGTTGTTGGTATTAAGGGTGGGTGATTGGTAGATCAGTCCACTGACTGGACAGGCACTGTCCTAAGCCTAATAGGCTGGCTATAATATAAGGGACAGAAAGAGATTTGCTCCCCCTCTCTCTTGCTCCCTTGCTGTCTTCCTCTGCCATGAACTGTTGTTGTCTCTGCCATGTGCTGCTCTGCCTTGGAGCCAGCAGATTATGGACTGAAACAGCCACAAACTGTGAGCTAAACAAACCCTTCTTCCTTTAACTTTGGGTTTCAGGCATTTTGTCTCAATAATGAGAAAAGTAACTAGAACAAAATTTGGTTCCAGAAGTGAGATTGTTGCTGTGACTATGTCTTACCATATAGTTCAAGAGCCTTTGAGAATGGCTTATGAGAAGAGTTTGGAAAGGTTCAGAGGTACCAGCTGAAAAAGCAGAACTAGAATGCTTTAGGCTGTTCTGTTTGGGAGATTCTAGTCAGAGTTCAGAAGACCAGAAGGCTGATAGAAATCCTGCCAGTAAAGACCAGGGTTGGGAGGTTTCTGCTTGAGGGAAGGACTGTATTGGTTGTTGGACTCCTAATGATGTGTGTTATGGCTTGGCAGAAAGTTTGTCTGCATTTTTCTTGTGTTGCGAAATTTTTCCTGAGGCTGAGATTAAGGGTGGCAGACTAATTTAATCCTATAAAAGAAATTTCAAGGCAGTTGAATGTTGAGGTGGTGGCATGGCTGCTGTGGAGGGCATTTAGCCAAATCTATGTTGAGAATCAAAAGCAAAGAATGTAGAAGCATGACTTAAAACATTGTGAGTTTGGTCAGGAAGGAAGCTGCAGTAAAGCTATGGACTGCAAAGATAGAGCAGAAGAGATCTATTTCTGAGAAGAAACAGGAGAATACAAAAGATGACTTGAGGACATCATAGGAGGCAGCAGCACTCCAAGAGGACCAACAGTGCATCAGTTCTCTTTTTATGTTGTTGCCAACAGCCCTCACACCCAGCTCCACATGGATTCATTTTAGCTGGGTGTTACATGCTGACATTAGTTAATTCATCACAGTTCACTCCTAGTCAACTTGATAACCAAACACATTTCTTTAAACCATAGTCTCCAACAGCAGATTTATAAAAATTTAATATGTCTTGACTATTCAGATTAACATTATTATAACAGTTACATACATACAATCTTATTGCACTAATTTCCACACTAAAAGCAAAATATTCAAAGGGTGCTCAAAATTCATTTTTTTTTTTTTTTTTGTATTAGAGAGCAAAGTCATGACCTCACACTTGCCAGGAAGGCATTTATGCTGCTGAGCTAAATTTCCAGTCCTCAAAATTCAAGTTTAAAATCACAATACTTTGACTAGTTAACCTGATTTTAAATATGTATCTAAAAACTACATATTAAGAGAGCTATTACAATCACGGTCCTTGCCTCCCATTAACTTTTTTTTTTCGTTGTCTTTTTGAGACAGGGTCTCTCTATGCAGTTCAAGCTAGGCTTGAACTCACTTTGTAGTCTAGGCTGGTCTTGAACTCACAACGTTCTCCCTGCCTCAGCCTTCTGAGTACTGGGATTAAAAGCATGAGCTATCACACCCGGCCCCCATTAACATTTTAATGTCAGGACATGGCAATACTAAGAAATGCCCCAAGGGATCTCTTGAATTCCAGATACACTCTTACCTTCTGATAAAAGTCCTTAGATCATTTTTTTCATTGTCCTGTCCCTTCTCAACAACAATATTCTCCTCTGTTTTATCCTTGCAACCCATAGCTCCACTGGAACTTTCCTTCTCATGAAATGTTTTAGATAAACCCACTGGCCCTCTACTCTTAATTTTGAATATAGATCTGGCCAAAAGTTTCAACACTAACCATTCCACTGTTCCAACTGTAGACTGCATTGGAATTTTCTGCCATCCAGGCAGTGTTTCTAATATAAGCAAAATGCAGACCAACTTTCTGCTGAAGCACAACATATGACACCTGGAATCCAGCAACCAATGCAGTCCTTCTCAGTAGAAGCCTCTTGAGCTTCATCTTAACTGATAGCATTTCCATTAGTCCTCTGATTTTCCAGACTCTAACCAGAGTCTCCCATTCAGTTTAGAGCATACAGGAGCTACATCTTTGGCCAATCTCTCAAAATCTTTCTAAATTAATTCCTCAAGCTCTTAAGCCACATGGCCAGGCAACATCACACCAGTGGCCCCACTCCTGGTACTAATTTTATTGTAGTCAGGATTTACAAAGGACAAGATTTAATTCAGGATACATAATTAGGATTATTTTATAGTCACTCAAAGAATCAAATGCAAAAGAGTGTGGGAGGTCTGTCCACATACACTAGAGACCTAAAGAATCCAGCTGAAGACTTAGAGCCCAAGGCAGTGTCCAACATGAATCAAAATGGAGGTCTAGCCATGCAAGTCTGTATCGAGTATCTGCACTGGAAAGTGGTCAATGGTGGAAGCCATAAAGTCTGTACCAGTGGCATGAAGGATCCAGAGCAGGCTGAGGGATCTGCACTGGAGTCAGGAAGCAACATTCAAAGTAAAGACCAGAGCTCTGCTCAACCACAGTGAGGATCTGAAGACAATCACCGCCACCCTCAACAACACTGAGGATCTGAGCTCCTTCAGTCATGAGAACAGCTGAGTTCATATCAGGAAAACCGTGTGACAGGCTTATCCAGGAGAATCAACAGCACCCCCCCTCCCAGTTCTGCTTTTATGCTGTTGGCAACAATTCTCAGATGGTCCTTCCACACCCAGCACCACACTGACTCAATTCAGCAAGGTGTTACAAGTGAGGAACCCACAGATAGGGAATCCACAGTACTTTGAACTTATTCTGGGAAAAGTTTTACACCCTTGATGGCAGGAGAATCTCTCTTCCTCCTCTTCTGCCTGCTTTTGGGGCACACGGCAGGGGTGCAGTGTAGTGTGTACGTGCACAAAGAAGGCCTGGAACACCAGAAAAAACAAACAGAAATTGTCCTTTTGATTTTCTCCCACCATAATTAGCAGCCCCCGAGCTTGATCCCTACGGGAGAGGTGAGCAGAGATGGAGGCTAAGGGCTAGTGCTTCTTACGTCATTTGTCAGCCTTGCAATATTGGCCCAAATCCCATTCCTTTTTACCAAAAGGAATTTGGTAAATTCCTTTGGTAAATTTGGTAAATTCCTCATTTGTTCCTCTATAACCTCATGTCATGGGAACAGACTCAGCCAACCTCTCAGGCCCAGAGAGCTAGTGCAGCCTCCAGAGGCAGCTCCAGGCATGGAGGCATCTGGCTAGGGGTACAGCTCAGTGGTGGAGCCCTTGGCCTAGCAAGCAAAAGGCCTTGAGCTTCATCCCAGCCCTGCAAGGAAAGAGAGGAGAGAAGACGAGGGGGGGAGGGGGAAGGGGAAGAGGGGAGGCAAGAAACAAAGAAAGAAAACAAATACGTATGACGCTGAGGCACACTGTGTGGTCACATCTGTGGTCAGGCCCTGGGGCTGGGCAGAGTGGAACTCAAAGATGGGGTTGGTTGGAGCAGTGGGCCCAGGGATTGGGGCCTGTACCAAACTGCCTGCCCATGAGAACCTGGGTGCTAGTGTTACTGGGCAGGGGACCTGCTGGAGGCTCCGCTTGTAGGTAGTTTCCAGGTTCTTTCTGTCTCAAACAAAGAATTGAACAAAATAAGCAAAAATATTAGTAAGTTTATTTCAGAAGTTAAAAGTGGCTTGCCTGGCAAGTGTGAGGTCATGAGTTAGATCCTTGGTGCAAAAAAAAAAAAAAAGTTAAAAGTGAAATACTATCTGTGCTTTCATTGCTTGAGCACTCTTTCATGTCTGTGTCTTGTAATCTGAGCAACTATTTTGAAGATAATAGTAGACAATACATTAACTATTATTAAGCTCCTGTTGTGTTGTTTTGAAGTTTTGCATTGACCAGGGGTTTAGCTCAGTGACACAAACGCCTGGCTGACAAGCCCAAGGTCATGAGTTCAGTCTCAGATAAAAACAAAAAAAAAATTTGTATCATCATTTTTCATCATTTTTATTCTTTTTCATTTTAAAATTAAGAAACAAAAATAAAAAATAAACAAAAAAGTGAAGCAGTACAGTTGAGTGGGCCAAAAGCAGTCCAGATGCTTGTGTACAAGAAGGAAAGAATCAGTAAGTGACCAGGCTGACCTTGAACTCACAGTGATCCTCCTGCCTCAGCCTAGTAGCTGCAGTTATGGAAGATTATGGGATAGCAGCAGGAAGAATGAAGGGAAAGAGGATGAAGAGAAAAGGGTCCCCAATAACCCAGGCTTGCAGAATCGGTGGGGTCAGATACCTTGGACATCAGAAATGTGCCAGGCATCATGACCTGCTAAACTTAAACCTAGATAATCATTAGGGTGGTGTGGCATTTACAGTGGCACTAGGAGGAGGGAGTGACCCAGAAGGGTAAGAAACTGGTGCTGCAGATCGAATACAAGAGAAAAATAAACTCCACATGTAGGGCCTTGGGAACTCAGTATGGGTGTCCTGGGATTTGGTTATACCTGTTCCCAAAGCAGCTGTGGCATGCCCTGCCTTCCTGCTGTTGCAGAAATCTGATAGCAAACCAAATGAAAGACCCTTTGCACTAGAGAGTTTCAAGCAGCTGTTTATTGTACTAGCAGGCTGGCAGAGCCATGTCCAAATCACCAGCCTTGAGTCAATTTTGGGTTTAGTTTTTATAGCATTGCAAGCAGGAAATGCAAAAGCCAGTAGTGAATCAGTTTATGTCAAGTCATAGGTTGTCAAGCAGATTTGTTTTATGCAAATTTTCTTAAAAAATTGTTTACCGGGGCTAGGGATTTAGCTCAGCAGCATAAGCACCTGCCTTGCAAGCAGGCAGTCATGAGTTCGATCCCCGGTACCGATAAAAAGGAAAAAAGACAAAAAATAAAAAAATAAAAAATAAAAAATTGTTTACCGTAAGGCAAGAGAAGTGAGGGAGGAAGTGGGGCTGAGGGGCTGAGAGGTTGGAACCACGCATGTGCCTGATGAGTTTATCTTCACTGGACAGTCCTTGAAAATAGAATTAACTAATTAATTAATTAATTGGGTACTGGGAATTAAACTCAGGATATCATGCTTGCCAAGCAGGCATTGTGCCACTGAGCCACATCCCCAGATCCTATGGAACATATTTATATGTCACACAGTATAGGCAGTCCAGGTGTGACCAGACTGAGCCAGGTCCAGCTGTCTCTAAGTTGCAGCTGGCGTGGTCAGTGAAGTCTGAGTGTCGTGGTCTAACTATGTGCTGGGCAGGGTGAGAACATCTTGTCTCAACAGGGCATTAGGCTGTTGATTTTTAACTTTTCTGTTACACTGCCTCACTAGAACATGGACACCACTGTGCAGTGGGAGGGCAATTGGCACATGTTATTTCAGATAAGGCTGCACCTCATCCTAGGCTCCGGGTGATGAACCAACCCTTCGAACTCATGTCAGGAGAATGATGCTTCCAGCCACCTGCCTGGGTTAGTAGTTTCCCAAGCTTGACTTCATTTTTGCCATGATACTATTTTCAGCCTCCTGAGTTCATATTTTTATGGTCCAAGGTTCAGATTAGTCACCACTTTCCTGTTTGTGTAAACCAGAAGTACCTGAGGCAGACAGGTTTTTTTTCACCAGTCCTGGGAAATAGGCAGCTTCCAGAGAAAGGAAAAGAGACAGAGGTCTGAGCACAGCAGAAAAAACCTGAGAACAACCACTGTGGCCCTGAGACTACACCGGCTGTTCTGTATAGGCGATGGGGTCTTATGTTGGGTCACAAGGAGGGGAGATCTTTGAGAGGGGGCTGTGGCTCTCTGTCTAAAGCAAGCCTGAGAGAGCATGATGGTCATGGCTGCCCAAGGAAGAGGTTTGGGGAAGCGTAGGGACTGGTGGCCGCTGTTCACTGCAGGGCTAACTGTGTTGTCTCCAGGTGTGGCTGTACTGGGACGGGTGCTTCGAGGGGTCTCAGATCAGGGTGGTGACCACCAGAGTCCTTCACCCTGTGTCTGCTAGCTGCTCCTGCTGTGCCCCACCCCCACATATTTCCAATGTTGACGTCTGGAGCTCTGCCCTGACCCTGGCTGACTGTGTCTACATGTGTGACCAAACACTGTAACCCAGCAGATGCTGGCTCAGCTGGTTTTCAGATGGGTCTTCATGTGGCACCCAGTGAGAGCATTTCACCCTCTTCAACCTGACCCCAACCTACTTTGCAGGACTTCTCTGTTCTGAAGTTTCTCTCACTAAGGGGTTAAGACCAGGGACCCTGAAGCCACTGACTGTGCCCTTGGAAAGATGCTTGACCTTTCTGTGCCTTCTTTGGCTGTCTGCAGAGGGAAGGTAACTATGGTGTCTCCCTTCCTTGGATCTTTGCAGGCAGATCAGTTGTGTGCTCCCTGCATTCAATGTCCTCCCTGGTGGGATGTAGGTGTTGCTTGTTACCTGTGGCCTGGATATTTACTGCCTGACTGGTTTTGGAAAGCATTTTCCCAGGCCAGGTGCCCCCTGCCCTGTAACCCTTCCTTCCCTTGCAGCCTGCTTTGGTCCCTGTGCCCCTGACCTTCCTTGCCATGGGCTGTGTCCTCAGAACCACTTCTTGCTCCGTGAGCTGTGTGGAGGCTTTGCAGAGGCTTTTGTGACTGCCGGCTCATATCCTCCCTGCTTGAGTGGGTGCAGAGAGGGTACAAGAGATCCCAGATCTTCCATGTTCTGGCTTTGTTGTTCTGGTTAGTGGCTCTGCCTCTGCATTACCTGCTAGATAATGAATAATGATGAATAACACCTTGGTTGTTGGTTGTTGCAAGACTTAAATGGATGATGCCCATTTGGGTGTTGGAGGAATGGCAGCACTAAAGCAAGGACAGTTGGTTTGGGGACTGAATGTGTAGCCCCTCCTGCCACTCCCCAGCCTGTGTTCTGACCCAGGGTCCTTCCTTTCCAGGGGGTGCTCTGCCCAGAGCCCGCCAGCTGGCTTCTGTGCTGCTGCTGTCTGAAGAGGACACTGCCTGCCCCATAAAGACTGACTCCCCTGCGACACTGCACTCCAAGGTACAGCCTGTTCTTCTGCCTTCGCCACGCCCCAGCTTGGGGCTCCCTCCCAACAGTGGAGTCCTCAGGACCGGGAGCGGGGAGGAGAAAGGGAACCTGTCAGACTCTTCAGGGTCCTCCGAGGGTGACTGCAGGTGGTCAGCAGGATGTTCAGCCAGGGCATGAGTGTGCTGTATGAGCATATGTTTGGTCTTTTCTATGGCGGGGAGGGGCTCAGGGCCTGGCTCCTGCAAGGCAGGTGCTCCGTGACTCTGAGTGTGTGTTTTTAACGAACTTCCTTGTCATATGTGTTTAAAAGATAGCTCTGGTAATTAGCATCCTCTGCCTTACCGCTGAAAATATCTCCGTCCACTTCAGTTGTCTTGGATTGTGTGACTCAGTCTCTGTAACCATGGAGTTTGAGTGACTGGGGTTAGGGATGCCCTGTGACTTTTGCATGTCATACAGACACTTACTTTTGCCTTGATGGATCCTCCTTTTTTTTTTTTTTTTTTTTGTCTTTTTTCTTTTTTATCAGTACCAGGGATTGAACTCACAACCACACACTTGCAAGGCAGGCGCTTATGCCCCTGAACTAAATCCCCAGCCCCTGGACCCCTTCTTTTGTTTAAAAAAAAAAAAACCACCAAAATTATCTTTTGTGACTACATTGGTACTGAGATGACTATAACCCACCCTGGTTTAAAAAGTGAAAGTGGGCTGGGGGTGGAGCTCAGGGCAGAGCACTTGCCTAGCATGTGTGAAGCCCTGGGTTCTCTTCTGGGGGTCAGGGGTGAGCAGGCAAGAGAGAACAACGAAGAGAAGAAAAAAAAGAGAGGGAAGGGAAGAAATAGAAGAATTAAATTTTTGTGTCTCCTTAAAGTAATTACAGGCTCAGCATCTGGGAAAGAAAGCAGCTCCTGAATCTGGGTAATGGGCTCTTCCATTAAGGGTGTTCTGCCTAGGACTTTGGTTGTGGGTTTGTTAATGATTTTCAGAGATCTGTTTATCTGGGAGAGTGGTCATGGGATAATGTCACGTGAAAACAAATCCCAGCTCTGTATCTGTGTAGCACATTTTCATTTTTGGTAGATAAATCCTAATGCATCGAAGTGGCCAGAAGTACAGCGAACTTTAATAGCACTTATAGGGATAGTGAGGTTGGGAAGAAAAGTTCATCCCTAATTTTCTAAAACTGTTGAAAAGAACATATAACTTTAAAAACTTAAATTTATGTGCACTTGTCTTTAGAAAGGATGTTATGGGAACAGAGCTGCTTTTTACAGGCTGTTGTGTATACCAAGTATCCAAAACTCTGAGCTGAGAATTGCATTTGGTAGTATGAGCCCTGCTTTCCTGAAATCTGGCAGCCCGGCCTATGTAGCCTGTATGTAGGACTGGGGAGTAGAACGTGGCCGTTCGTCAGCTTTGTGACCCTTCTTCAGGTCTTTGACTCCCTGGAGTACTCGACATTTTAGTACATCTTTAAGTTACCTGTAAACTACTATTGGTGTCTTCATTTTTGGTGATGGAGAAATTGTGGTTCAGAAAGGTTGAGTAATCCATCCAAGGGTGCAGAGTGAGTTTGAGACAGGGCTGGGATTTAAGCTTGGGTCTGTCCACATCTTTTTCACCACATCCCCTCCGTCCTTTCAGCTCTGGTATTCAGGGTCTGCTGGGTAGCAGACGAAGCCTCCAGTAATCTCTGTGTCTTCTGGATTCTCAGAATTTCAGCACTTCTGTTCCTAAGCAAGCAAGACCTCTGAGCTGTTCTGGAGCCAGCCTTCTCTGGAGCGAGGCAGACGTGATCCAGGCGACCAGCAACTTCCACCCAAGCCACAGGATTAGTAGCAGCACATTCGCTGATGTGTACCGAGGGCAGAGGCATGGGGTGCCCTTGGTTGTCAAGCAGCTCCGGGTGGTAGGTGAGGGGGCTTCTCCAGGCACTGTGGCTGGACATAAGGGGCCAGGCCTTTGGCACCGATGCCTGTCTCCCCAGGCAGCCTGCTCTGCTTCAGTGTCACTGGAAAGGTTCCTCCGGGCAGAAGTGCAAGTTTGCCTCAGGTGAGTTCCTTTTGGGAAGCACTGTGTAGTGGTGGCGAATGGTAACCTTCGCGTAGTGCCTCCTGTGTGCCGGGCACGGTTCAGTTGCTCCATACTGATTGTCTTAGTCTGTTTTCTGTGCTATAACCGAGACCACACAGCAGGTGAATGTGTTAGGAACATGGGTTTATTTATCACATGGCTCTGGGGCCAGAAGTCAGGAACATGGGGCTCTTATCTGGTGAGGGCCTTGTGCTGCATCACAGGGAGCAGCAAGCCACCAGCTCACGTCTTGCCCCACCACCGGGGTCCACTGTGGTGTCCTCCCAGTTCTTCCCCAAAGGCCCTGTCTCCAATACCATGAATGTGGGTTTGGGGATTACATTTCCAGCACATAAATTTTGTAAGACACATTCAAATCACAGCACATGTGAACTTGTTTACTCCTGACAAGAGCTGCATAATGGGGCTGCTGTTATGACATTGTTTTACAGATGGGTAAACCGAGGTATGGAGATGTTAAGATCACAGGGCTAGGAAGTGGCAGCAGCAGGAGTTGAACGCACGTGGTCTGTCTCCAGAGCCCGTGCTTTCTGTGTAACGTGCATAGGGAGAGGGGACTAGAGAAGGATGGGAGAACTCTGTCTCTGGGCCAAATTTGAAATAGGCCATGACTCACTGACTGCAGCTCGACTGGCAGAGCCATCTTAACTGGGAACCTGCTAGATGGGCTCAGGGAGGCAGGCGAGGCTCATCTGTGGGTCTCCTTGATGTCTGGTCCTTACCTTGTGCTGCTGGCTGCTTTCAGATGCTGCCACGCCAATGTGTTGCCTTTACTGGGCTTCTGCACTGGAGGACAGTGTCACAGCCTGATCTACCCCTACATGGCAAATGGTTCTCTACAGGACAGACTGCAGGGCCAGGTAAGGGTTGTTGTGGTCAGAGACAGGAAAGAGCAGTGTCTTAGTCTTGGCCAAGGACTCACAGGAAGGGGGGCCATGCAGGTAAGGCATAGGAGGGGTTTGTAAGAGAAACTGGGCCACGAAAATGCTTGCAGGATGGCTTGCCCATGGGCTGTCACTCAAGTCAGGATCGAGGCAGGGGTATCACAGCACTGGTGCTGTTCCTTGCTGCTCTGGACATGGTGGCCAGTGCAGTAGGACAGCAAAAAGAGCCCAGAGGTAGGAATGTGGGAGAGGAGGCAGATTTTTATGGTATGTGTTAATCTAGAGTGTTCCTTGCTTGTGTGTTCACGGGGTATCTCTGGAGACAGACATACACAGCTGGTATGTTTGCTGCTTCAGATAGCGGTAGTGCAGGATTGGAGGAAAGCTTTCATTATATGCCTTTAATGTATCTTTAGAATATTAAATCACATAAATGTACTACCTCTTTTTTTTTTTTTTGGTGGTTCTGAGGATGGAACCCATCCTTGTGCCTAATAGATAAATGCTCTACCATTGACATATACTCCTGACCCTTTTAAATCTTATTTTGTGACAGGATCTTGCTGAGTTTGCCAGGCTGGATTTGAAGTCTTGATCCTCCTGCTTTACCTTCCTGAGTAGGGGGATCATAGGCATGTATCACCATGCCTGGCTAAAAATTATAACTTTAAACAGAGAGTGGTAATGCACGCCTGTTATTCTAGCACTTTGGAGGCTGAGGCAGGATGGTCACTATGAGTTTGAGGCCTGAGCTACATAGTTCAAAGCCTGAACCAAGGGACTGGTGATAGAGTTCAGCAGCACAGCACCTGCCTGGCAAGCACAAGGTCCTAAGTTCAATTCCTGGTACAAAAAAAAATTAATAAATAAAAATAAAAACACAACACAGCTGTCATTTCCATTGGCAGAGGTCAGGCTTCACTGTCACCCACCGTACCCCGCTAACTGCTGGCTTTGCAGAGCCTTCTTGTATGAGGTGTCTCGAGGAGGCCCTCACCTGCATCATTTCCCTTGGGCCTTGCCAGCCATCAGAGAAGTGTTTTCCCGTTTTCCAGAAGCTGAGTCTCTGGCACACAGAGGGCAGGAGCCTTGCCCCAGGAGCATGGTCATAGCATCAGAGCAGGCCTTCCTTGAGCTGTGGTGGCCTCAGTGTGCTGTCACAGAGTCCAGGCTAGCTCTTAGAGGGTGTGGATGCTCAAGCCACAGGTGAAAGCAGGTGCCAGTGTAGCCCAGGGACTCAGCCTTAGTGTGACAGCAACAGCCCAGCGTGGGCACAGAGCTTCAGCCCTCCTGTCATCCTCCCTGCCTTGTGATGTTGCCCCCAGGACGCGCTAACCTCTGAGCTCTCAAGAAGCCCCTGCCAGAGGGGAGGCAGAGATGCTGTCATACAGGTCAGGGTCCATCCAAGCTGCTGGATTTTGAGCACCTGTTATGCGAGGGCTCCCTGGGGCCCCTGGAATCATTATAGTATCTGTGAAATATGGGTACATATGTCTTTTGTTTTTTGTTTTTCTTGGGAATGAGGATCAGAACCTAACATATGATGTTGCAGATTCTTGGCAGGTGTTTTGCTGCTGAACTGTGCCTCTGCCCATCATTTCCACTTTATATGCAAGGAGACAGGACAAGTTAGGAGTGTTTTCTAGTTGCACAGCTATTGAGACTGCATCAGACCTTATAGGCAGGCCTGTCTGCTGTGAGATGCACAGCCCCGTCTCAGCAAGCTGTGCGGGAGAGGATAAGATGGGCAGGGCAGAGGAGGCCTGGGAGTGAGGATGCAGCCTGCGGTGCTGTGTGACCCTTGTTCCTCTTCTTCTTTCTCCTAGGACAGCTCAGACCCTCTGCCCTGGACCCAGCTTGTCAGCATCTGCTCAGGGCTACTGTGTGCTGTCGAGCACCTGCATGGCCTGGATATCATTCACGGCAACGTCAAGAGGTGGGAAAGGGGCTGGCTGTGAGGCTGAGCCCTGTTACGGGGCATACCCGCTGCCTGTCTTCTCTGGGGCACTCTGCCCACCTATGTGTGTGTTTGTTTGAGGGCTATGGCCTGGGTCTGCCTCCCCTCTGCACACAGGGCCTATCTGTCCTCACATTAGGCTTGCAGAAGCTATTCTTCTGCAGCACACCATCTGCACTCCACTGCCTTTCCTGTCCACTCAGTAGCCAGCTTGGACCTCATCCTCACACTTGCAACCATGTCCGACACTTGGAACTCTCTGTTTGGACTCTTCTCAGTGACCCTGCCTGTGTATCTGTTTGTCACACCAGCTTGTTGGGAAAGCACCCTGTCCCCTAGTATCTTAGCACCATCTGTCTAAGAGTAACAGAGCCCCACCTGGGGCCTGGCCTCATGGGAGAGATTCCAGAAGGTTCCAGAAAATTCTGCCAGAAATAGCCTCCACCTGTGGGACTCAGTTCCTCAGAGTCCTCTCTGTTTGGCATGTGAAGCATGAAAGCCCTTCCTTTTTTCCTCTACCCTGATTTCTGTTTGATCACTCCAACCTTTGTACTGGACTGGCAAGAAAGAAAACAAAAATCAAAGGCTTCAGGGGCCTACTGCTGTGACTCATTCAGTGACCTCTGGTTTTCATTTCTTTTCCTTTTTGTGGCTCTAGGATGGAACCCTGAACTTGTGTGTGCGAGGCAGGTGCTCCACTGTTGAGCCGATCCCCATCTGTTTCACTTTTCCCCCACACAGGTCCAGAGCCCTAAGTAGCACAGGGACCTGCTTACCAATTTGTCTTGTTTTCCTCCCTATTTGAACATGGTGAGCATTTCCTTTTATGGTATATTATCCGTGTTTTTTCCTTTTTAGCATCCCTTGATGGGCATTGCCCATAATTTTACTTACCCACTCTTAAGAGTTGATATCAGAATTGGTGTCTACTGTTTAAACTACTGTTTGGGATTAGTTCCACACATGTAACTTGGTTTACCCTGCTCTTTGGAATATTTTCTCTGAGGTAACTCCCACTGACTAGATGACTGGATCAAAGGATATATATTTTTTTAATTTAAAGAGAAAAACAAAACTAAATGAAGCAAGACAGTAAAAGGCTAGAAGCAACACAGAATTTCAAGAGAAAAAACATACAGTAAGAGTTCACCAGTTAATAGATCACACATTGTCAACTTACAAACAGCTGTCCAGATTACAAAATTAAAGCATACAAAGTGGAGATTAATACAGTGAGATTGCAGTCAGTTCTGTTCAATGATCCAAGAAAAACTCAGCAATATGGTTCTTTTTCCTACACATTTAAATAAACTTGCAGTTATATCCTTGAGATCACTTTCCTTCCTCTCTTTTTTTACACTAACAATAGCGCATTTTAGTTTCCATTACTTCCACAGTTTTTTTAACTTTTTCTTTGAAGAGGAAAAGAAAAAAGATTGAAAAAAAGGCCAAAAAACAAAAACCAAAACAAGACGGACCAAAGAAAAACCCAATGTGACAAAGCAAAACAGAGTCATTTAGATCAGGAGGATGGACATAGCATAAAATGAAAAAAAAAAAAAAAGGGATTACTAGGTGATCAACAATGGTTACCATTATGCTTCTTGTTATCCTAAAAAAGAGTAGCCTATATCAGCTAGTATAAAAGAACTGAACAAAACTGTACATAAGACCAATAAAACCACATTGGAGAGCTTACAGGATTCCAAAGAAGATAATAGTCAAATAATAATAATGGGCATCATAGAATATCTGGTTGCCTTCCAAATGGTTGCCTATACCCTCAAACTTGATACTATTAAGCGAAACAGAATATAATAAAATCAGTCAGAACAAGATATGGAGAACACTACAGGGGTTCAAATCAGGATATTTTTATTGACCCTTAACATGTTTTGAAATTGCTTTTGTTCTGCCTGACTGGGCAAGTTTGTCACAAAGGATGCTAATAGGTAGACTTCTGTCAGCCAGCCAGAGGTAGAGGTCAGCAGCTTTGGAAGTCAGCCAGCAGGCACAGGCTGCAGGTTGGCAGGCTGAGCTGATCGTGGACCCCTCCGGGGATCAGGGAGCTGCACTTCTGGGCTGTGCAGCTTATTTGCTGGAGGACTGGACTGCAGTGCACCGCCTCCTGGTAGCAGGGCTGGCTCAGAAACGCTGTGGTGAGGGTCTTCATAGCCCCCTAGCAGGGGCTCCAAACACTCAGCGCTGTCGTTTTCCAGAATGGTGTCTGTGGAACGTCCTCTAACTCAGAATGAGGGTTCTTTGCTTCTTGTCACAGCTCCAACATTTTGCTGGATGAAGAATTCACCCCTAAGCTGGCTCATCCAGTGGTTCAGTTGTGTTCTGTCGACAAAAGGTCAGAATACACGGTGATGAAGACCCACCTTTTCCAGGCCTCTGCAGCATATGTGCCAGAAGATTTCATCAGGGTCGGGCAACTGACCAAGCGCGTGGACATCTTCAGCTGTGGGATAGTAAGGATTTCCTTCCTTGCACCCCTTTGTCGACCCCTAGCTTCTTGGAGAGCAGAGCATACAGTTTTTGCTTTTGTGCCAGGCCCTATCAGGTCCACTGTGTCTGTGTACATGCAATGGAGTCTTGGGCCTTGTTCGTGTTCAGCAAAGGCTCTGCACTGAACCATACTTTCACTGTTTCTGGTTTTTTTTTTTTTTTTTTTTTGGTAGTACTGGGAATCAAATGAACCTGGGGCCTTCACACGGTGCTGCATCTCCTTCCCTTCCTGTTTTTTTTTTATCTTGGGATAGGATCTCATTAAGTAACTCAGATGCTCAGGCTGGATTCAAACCTGCAGCACTCCTGCTTCAGCCTCCCAGAGTGCTGGGCTTACAGCTGTCTTATTTTTTGAGATGTGATCTGACTGTGCTGCCTGGGTTGGTCTCAAACTTGTGGACCCTGCTTCCTCAGGTTCCCATGTAGCTGAGATCTCAGTCATGTACTGCCATGTCTGGCTTCCATGGAGGATTTTTATGGTCTCTGAGCTAAGAGTGGTGTGTGTGTGTGTATGATAATACAGGTATATATGATAGTATATGGTAATATATATATGATTATAAAAAATAGGATATGTGATAGAGACTGTGTGCGACCCACAAAGGCTACAATAATTACTGAAGCTTGCTATAAAAATATGTCAGCCCTCGAAGTAAAGATATTTATGACTGTCCAAAATTTTGTAGGCTGTGGTAGTATCCCCTGACTTCTCTGATTTTAGTCTAGGCATCCATCCTGTTCCCTGTCTACTTGTCTTTGTTCATGCTCTTTTCTCATTACTGGGACAAAATACCCGATGTCTGCAGCCTAGCTGGAGAGAGCTGATCTGGCTCATGGTGCGGGCTTCAGCTTTAGCCAAGCAGCATGGTGGATGAAAGCTGTTCAGCCATTGGGGCTGGGGGTTTAGCTCAGTGGCATAATCGCCTGCCTTGCAAGCAGGCAGTCCTGAGTTCGATCCCCGGTACCGATAAAAAGGAAAAAAGACAAAAAAAAAAAAAAAAAGCTGTTCAGCCATGGTAGCCAGGAAGCAGAGACAGAAAGTGTGGGTTGTGTTGGGCTCCAAACCCTAAGAGCTCGGTCACCTGTTCAGCCATTTCCCCACCATCTGTTGACCCCCTTGTCCATAGCCACCTGTCCATTCAGTGTCTGTGTGCCATCTAGTGTCCTCCTGCCACTTCTGCAGCCCTTCCTTCCTGACCACTCGCCAAGCACCTGTAATGTTAGTGTCACTAAAATACAGTCATGGCCGGGACCTCACGATTTGAGTGGAACAGTCTCCAAAACGTGTCTCTGTAGAATGCACCCTAATTCCATGAGAGTGCTGTAAGACGGATGTTACAATAGCTGGACAGGTTTTGTGGATGGTGTGGAAAATGCTAGGTTAAGCAGAGTTAAGCAGATCTCGTTACAAGATTAGTTAGCGCCTCCTCCCCTCCTCTTCTCTTTTTTTTCTCTCCTTCTAAGGGTTGGACTTGAATTCATGATTGTTCTGCCTCAGTCACCTATTGTGCAATGACCGCCCATCCTAGTTAAGTAGAGACTCCGTGAGCCTTTAATCTGGTCACTGTGGGTTCACCGTAGAGGGCTGTGCACTGACTGTGGAACTCTGTTTTCTCAAAGCATCATTCAGCCTCTCATGGAAAACATTGGCTGACCAAAGGAAAGTCTGGCCTTAGCTGGCTGTACACAGCGGTGTGCGGGCTGTCCTCTGCAGTCTCCAACTCTGCACTTCCCCTCTCTGACCATAGCCTTGTGTCTGTTCACATCAACCTCCAGAGGGCTCTTCCGGAGCCAGCTTCCACCTTTGCTGGGCCTTGTGTCCTGTCCCCAGCTCGGTGGTCTCCTGAACTCCCTGGAGAAGTTGCTATGTGGAGCTCTGCTGTGCTGGCCCACGCTTTTACTCCTAAGAGCCAGCCGAGTAACCCGTAGCTGCGAGGAATCGTGGCCTCGGCCCCACTAAGCTACTTACAGTTGTGTCACCTGCAGGAACTCATCTTGCCTGTGCATGTTTGACCTTCTGTAAATGAGATAATGATGTGTGAAGAGCGTGGCATAATGTGTGCACACTGGTTAGTGCAGTGCCCTGCACACATCCAGACTACTATTATTATTACTATTGTTATTATTTTTAAATTTCTGGCATGGCGGGGGCTGAGGATTTAGCTCAGCAGCATGAGCACCTGCCTTGCAAGCAGGCGGTCGTGAGTTCGATCCCCGGTACTGATAAAAAAAAAAAAAATCTGGCATGGGAATTGAGCCCAGGGCCTCGTGCATGTTAAGCACAAGCTATGTGCTCTGTGGCACCCTGGCCTGTTAGTGTTACTCTAACCTTTATACCCTTGCTAGTTCTGTTCATTGAAAGCTTTCTGATTGTTTCCAGTGTCACAGTTGACTTCTTGTTCACCGTCCCTTCCTCCTGGTTTCTGCAGCCATCCTCCTGGGGGCCCACTGCTCCTTTGCTTAGCCCAGCCCCTGGCCCATGACTGTGATGTTGAGCTTTGGTTTTCCTTTGAGGAGCACATTGCATTTCCCAGTGTTTTGTTCATTTTGTGTTTCTGTTTTCTTGCAGTACCAGGAATAGAATTCAGGGCCTTGGACATGCTAGCAAATATTGTGATACTGAGCTACGTGTACCTCTGCCCTTTCAATATGCTTGGCGAGCCCTTCCTGAGCCGGTGCTGTAATGGGCTTGCCCCTGCAGGGCCACATCCATCTCCTCTGCCTGGCAGAACTTGGTTACTTTCAGCTGGCTCTGACACCACTTGCTGCAGAGGTGCCCCCTCCTGGTCAGGGTGACTGTGTTAATAACCTGGTCAGCTCTGCAGTGTGTGGGACACTATTCTGCTTCCACAGGATTTTTAGGAGAGATTTGCCGCTAAGAGTAGTGTGTTCACTCCTCTTTACAACCTTTAGAACCCTACTTAACAGTGGGAAGACACTGAGATTCAGAGTTTAGCTACTCTCCCAAAGGTCATCTGAGCAGTGCGTAACAGTAGCATTTGAATCCGGACTTGTCTGGCTTTAATCATGTGCTGCTGTCTCTGTGGAGAATTGTTTGGTTCAGAGCAGGCTTCCTGTTCATGCAGATGTGTCATGCTCGTTAGTTTCATGGGTTCAGGTTGTGCTTCTAGGGAGTGGAGCAGTAATGAATAAAGAGCATTAAGGAAGCTGTGGAAGATGCGCTATAAGTTCACTGAGACTTTGCCTACAGAGTTCAGACCTGCAAGAGTGTGCCATCTTTCCTGAGATGGACAGGGCAGGCTTGCTGTTACTGATGGATTCTTAAACAAAATAAATTTAAAAAACTGACATGTGTAAGTCAGGCATGGTGGTGCACTCCTGTAATCCCAGCACTCAGGAGGCTGAGGCAGGTGGATCATTGCAAGTTCAAGACCAGCCTGGGCTACAAAGTGAGCTCAAGTCCAGACTGACCTGCATAGTGAGACCCTGTCTCAAGAAAAGAAACAAAACAAAAACTAACACGTGTGTGTGTGTGTGGACAGCCTCTGCTCGTGGCCAGATCCTCCTGCTCCTTCATGCCTGAGCATCTGACTGAGTGTGTTCTCTTCTCTGCAGGTGCTGGCAGAGGTCCTTACTGGCATGCCTGCAATGGACAGTGACCGGAGCCCCGTGTACCTGGTAAGGGAGTGGTCCTCAACAGCTAATACCATGGAGTGGGGAGGCTGTGCCTACCTAGGCAGCCCTCAGGTCGGGAGTTTGATTTCCATTTGTGCAGAATAGCTTTAAAGCCAAGCCCCACCAATTTTTCATGCTAATGGCATTTAGGGTGCCTAGGAAAACTCAGTCCTTCTCTACCTACTAGACAGTTAGGTTTGTTCTCAACTTGGTGAAAGTGTATTTCAGCCCCTTTAAACAGGTTTCTATAATGAAAACTGTACTTTTCCCTTTGTAGGTCAAAGATCTCTGACACACACATGCACCCATATAATGTCATTTCAGAAATACCACACTGCAGTTGGACTCTTCTGCGTGTAAGCCACTTTACATAAGTTATCTTTCTGGATTATTGAAAAATCCTCATGATAGGATTATGGCATTGGTCTGCAGATGAAAAAAGTGGGCTTGGAAATTTGCAGGCATTCTTGGCATTATTGAACCTCAGAGTGGGGTTCTAGTCAGGTCTCCGGGCTCTAGATTAAGATTTCTCTCTCTTTCTCTCTCTCTCTCCCCCAACCCCCTCTCTCTCTGTGTGTGTGTGTGTGTGTGTGTGTGTGTGTGTGTGTCTGCCTGTCTTGTTTCTGTCTCTAAGGGTTTTGTGTGGTTCAGCTTGAACTTGAACTCACTGTGATTCTCTGACCTCATCTCCTGGATGCTAGAATTATAGATGTGCTCCAGCACACCTTGCTATTTTGGTTGTTTCTTAGGATTGTTCTGTTCCCTCCTGGGCCCTTCTCCCTTTTCTTTCTGTATGTCATTGCATTTTTGCATAAAGTGTGTCATCTGTCCCATATAGACCGTCTCACAGTCAGGTTTCACTGATGACATCCTTATGGTATTGTATGTGTTTCATTCTTCCTCATATTTCCTGTGCTTGAGACTGACTTTGGGTTCATGGTCAGTGCTTTTCTCCAGGACACTTCCGGGGCTGGGGAGGCTTCCCATGGCCACACAGCCCGGGTGCTTGGCCTGGCGTCCTGTCTCAGGGGCAGTTAGAGAGAGGCTGACTTTCTGTTGTGAAGCCCTGGAATCAACCTGAGACTCATCCTCAGCTTTCTTGCAGCTTGCTGGATGAGATCTGTCTTTCCACTAGAGGACTCTGAGGTGGTGAGCTGTCCTGTTGCACCTGTCAGCCAGACACAAAACACAAAACAAAACATAAATTAAAAAGCCAGATGTAGTGGCACATGCCTGTCCTGTAATCCAGCACTGGGGAAGCTGAAACAGAAGGCTGGCAGATTCAAGCACAGCTTGAGCAATCATGTAAGACCTTGCCTCAGAGTAAAAAATGAATAACCAAAGGGCTAGGATGTAGCTTGGTACAGGGGCCTCAGATTCAATCCCCAGTACCACTAAAAAGAAAGAGCTAAAATTGTTATTGGAAGTAACAACTGTTATTTTTGGCAACCTGAACTCTGGTTCTTATTTTAGGTATGAATATATACACATAGCTCATATTATATATTTATTTATTTTTGGTCTCACCTATGAATACTCATTTATATACAGTATTTATACTTAAATAATTTATATTTTACATTATGATCTGGCCCATGGATCAGTCCGCGGGGTGTACCTGGAGGGGGAACGGGGATGATAAAGAACAGGGGGGAGACAAAGACAGATGGAGACAAGTTGAGGAGTCCAATCAAGTCTCGTTTATTCAGGAAGAGGTTGCAGCTTTTATGGGCCAAGGGCAGGCTGGTGGGACAGGAAGAAGCTACGAGGTGGTTTCTGATGGGTCATCGTCACGTCCAGATATGTGACATAAGCAGGAGAGGATTATGGGTAATGTAGGCAGGCGCATTACGTGCCCATGGGAGAGAGAGGTGGGGAGGCAGCAATGGGGCTGTCATGCCGCTCCCTACAACATTATAGTATGAAATTTTATCAGGCTTTTGCATTTTATTTAGCATGAATAGACTATGTCTATGTGAATAGACTGTTTATAGCATACAGTATGTAATATATAAAGTATATTGAAATATGTACATATGTTCATGAAATTAACATGTAACAAATTGTTTTATAATATATAATTAAAAATATATATGGCAACTATTTAAAGTGTACACTATATTTTATATGACAAATATATTGCATGGAAATGTATGTAGAGGGCTGGGGATATAGCTCAGTGGCACAAGCACCTGCCTGGCAAATGTGAGGTTGTTTGATCTCTAATACCAAAAAAAAAAAAAAAATATATATATATATATATATATGTACAAATGTTATATTATTTACATAAATTATATTTGTGGAGACAAATAGAAAACATCAAATATGTTAATATTGTATAGTTAGAGCCAGGGATTTCACTCAGCAGTTCAAGCACTTGCCTGGTAAGCATGAGGTTGTGAATTTGATCCCTGGTATTAAAAAAATAAAAAGGTATAATTAATGCAGCATAACTCTGTTAAGAGTGTACATAATTATGTCTTAATTTTCTTATATTTAAGCAATGTATGTGTTTCATATAATGTGTTGGAACATATATATGTAAATATACATTCTATACCATATTATATATTAAATATATGTTATATAAAATATATTTTGTGCCAAATATATATTTTTATAGAAATATAATTATGTCATATCTTCTGTTGTATAGTTTTAAAAATTCTTACTATTGTGTATATATTTTACATATTTATAATTTTGTAATCATATATTTATAAAGAATAATAAATGTGTAGTTATATATTTTTGGAGGTACTAGAAATTAAACCCAGAGAATCATCACATATGCTGTCTATCATGAACTACAATTCCAGTTCTTATTAAAATTTTATTTTCAATGCTGGGCATGGTGTTGCAGTGCACCCCTCCAGTCCCAACATTTGAGGCAAGAGGATTACTGTAAGTTCAAGGCCAGCTTGGGCTATATAGTGAGGTGCTGTCTCAAAAAAAGCAAAATACAAAAAAACAAACCAACAAAAAACCCAATCACCTCCAAAAAAAAAAAAATCCCATAAAATTTTGAAACAAGTCTTCTTTGAGTTGCCCAGGCTGGTCTTGAATTTATGGTTTTCTTGCCTCAGCCTCCTGAATAATTGGGATAACAACCATATGCATATGCACCTGTGCATAGCTGTAATTATATATTTAAAATTTGAAATAAATAAATAAGCGAGTTTTTATGGTACTAGGGATTGAACCCAGCCAGGACCTTTCATAGAATATGCAAGCACTTTACCACTGAGCTACACCCCTACTCTTAAATCCTATATTTCAAAGTGTTTTGTACTCTAAGAGAGTATCCATTCTATGTAATCTTCAATTTTATTTTATTATTGGCATCAGAAATGGAACTCAGGACCTTGTACTTGTCAGGCAGATATTAAGGCCATTGAGCTGTATCTCTGGCCAGTTCTTCAATTTTAATTTAAGCACTCATGGGGGGAAAAAAAAAGAACTCATGCAAAATATTCCAGATGAAAAAGTTTCAGTTCTCATTTCTTGTCTTTGTCCTTGTTAATTTGTAAGTAATGTTATTTGTAACTCTCTTTGCATTTAGCAGCTGTGTGGAACCATTCATGTAAATTAGTCTTTAGACATTTTTTAAGGGTGGGCTGGGAGTGTAGCTTAGTGGCAGAGGACGTTCAGAGCCCTGGGTTTCAGCCCTAGAGTTGCAAAAAAGAAAAGCAACTCTGGAAGACTGAAATTCTGCTCTTATTCTTTTTGATGCTTACCACCCCTCCCCCAGAAGATTCCCAGCTTTTCTGTTTGCATTGATTTTGTTTCTCTTGGAGAAGCTGCTTGAGATCAGCAGGATCCATGATTCCATCTTCTGCAGGGTGGGTGCCATCAGAGAGAACTTAAGAACCTACTGTTTCTGGGCTGGGGATTTAGTTCAATGGTTCAAGTGCTTATCTGGTAAGCACAGGGTTGTGAGTTTGATCCCTGGTACCAAAAAAAGAAAAAAGAACCTACTGTTTCTTTTTGCCTCCTTTTGTCACAAGCTTTTTCATGTGTGTCATGGCACCAGCAGAGGCAGAAAGGGTCTATGTTAATTGCTAATAAGGTTACATTATTAATGTAAGTAGAGTGCTTGGTATGCAGTAGGTGATCATTACTACCAGTACTGTTTATCACCAGTAGTTGATTGTGTGGTTTCTTCCGCTTGAGGTATCATACCTTGTGCTTTAGGTACAGTGCTTTGCTAATGTTTCTGTTGGTCTTAAGAGAGCCATTTTTTTGACACCACAGAGGCCTGTGGTTGGAGGTATAGGTGTACTGTGGGCTGCATATAGGCAACTGAGTGATTCTCTACTTCCTGGTGTGGTGCTTGTTTCTGGGACCCTTGCATTTATGCTTTAAATGTTCAGTGTGTTTTTTGAGAAGCTGTTGGGCTCCAGGGCAGTCCTGGAGGTGGGTGGGGCAGGCATGGTAGCTGCTGTACCATGCAGCTCACTGAAGGCTTTTGCTTTCCTCCCACAGAAAGATTTACTTCTCAGTGAAATTCCAAGCTCCAGGAAACCAGGGGTTCAGAAGGTGATGGCAAAGGAGATCTGCCAGAAATACTTGAAAAAGAGAGGTGGATCCCTGCCTGAGGACTGTACTGAGGCCTTGGCCACAGCTGTCTACCACTGCCTGTGGAGGCGCAACAGTAGCTTGTGGGAGGTGAGTGTCGCTCACCTAGCCTCACTTCTCGGAGACTGTCTGGGTCTGCCTCACTGGAGACGGGTTTGCAGAGATAGGATTTCATACATCAGGACTGGATTTGGTCACGAGCAGCTTACTCCACACAGAGTACTAGTGCATGTCTGGTTGGAAGTCTTAGAAATTCAAACTCAAAAAGAAATAGAGCCAGACATGGTGGCACATGTCTGTAATCCCTGCAGCAGGGAGTCTGAGCCAGAAGGATCGCCAAGAGTTCAAGGCCAGGTTGGGCCGCATAGTGAGTTGAGGGCCAGACTGGAGTAGGGTGAGACCCTAGCTATAAAAACAAAGCCAGACCAAAGCTCCAACCAAAAAACCAAAACCAAACCAAAACCAAAACACAAACAGACATGGGAGGGGAAAAAATGAACAAATGAACCAACGAATAATGTGGCTCATTTAGCCAGACAGCAAAGGACCAGCCAGCCTTGCTCTGCTTTCAGAGCAGTTACACCAGTCTCAGCATCAAAGGTGTTATCTGTGGCTCTCCATCACTCATCACTTCTCTTTCTCTTTTGCTTTTTTTTTTTTTTTTTCTTGGTACCGGGGATCGAATCTCTTGCTGTTTGTTGACGCTTCATTTTCCTTTCCTCTAAACTGACGTCCACTGTTTAATGGAAGCCTGAGCTTTCATTAAAGACTGGAAAGCAGTCTTTACAGCTCTAGATGGAAAAAAAAAAAAAAAAAAAATCCCAAGGAAAGATTCTGATTGGCCATCTGGGTCACGTGCCCAATCGCTAGTATGAAGGATGGGGGGGGGGGTCCTTTGACTGGCCCGTCTCGGCTGCCGTACTCTCCCGCAAGGTGGAGGAGGGGCGAGGGCAGACGCGGCCTTCAGTTGCTCGCGTTGTTCTCTTGTTCAACCCAAGGCCCGGAGTTCCGTGGTTGCCGTGGAGGAGCGGCTCCGAGCGCCAGGCGCACTGCTGCAGTGGAGCGGGCTCTCTGCAGGTGCCGGCTGCCCCGCCAACACCCCCGTGGAGACCGGTGACGTAGACTTCGCGGGCCTCCAGGCTGCGGTCTCCGCGACGGCGGCGAACAGTGCGGGTACGGAGGCCGAAGTGGAGGGCTGCAAGCGTGCTTCTCTGGGGCCCGGGACAGTAGGCGCAGCCGCCGTCCGTCCTTCCCTCCCTTCCTTCCTGATTCCTTTAAAGATTCAGCCAAGCAGAAGGAAAACTCTACTTCTTGACCCCGCCCCATTTCCACACTTCATCACCTTCTCCATCCCCTTGCCGCCTGTCTCCGCGTCACCCTCCACTGAACTGCTGTCCTTCTGCCGGAACCACTGCAACCAACCCTGATCCTCGTTGACCCGCTGGGTTCCTTTCCAGTTCCTTCTCCAGGCCGCCTAGAGTATTTTTGGCGGTGGCTTTTTCCCTCTGGTGCTTGTGATACGGGGGAAATACACGTAACACCCAGCCTGCTGGGTGTCAGAAGCACCGAATCCGCGTTCCCCCAAATCGAGTGAATTTTAAGGAATAACGGAGATTAAGAGTAGGAGGTATTTATTGAGAGACAGGTCCTAAGAGACAGAGGGGGACCCAGAAAATAGGTTGCTGCAGACCCTCTTTCACACAGGGTGTTCTATAGAGTAAGATCCCGAGGTGGGTTCAAAATGGGTGAGGTAATACTGATCCAGTCTGACGTGGGAAGAGGGAGGAAGAAGAGAGGCTGTCTTTGAATGACTCTAGACCTGTACCCTGCTGTGGGGAGGGGACCCAGTGCTCTAAAGGTAGGAGTGGTGAATGTGGATCTTTCACTCAGGCCTGTAGCAGAGGCCTCGATTAGTGAGCCTCTGACTCAAGTCTGACCAAGTTTTTTTTATTACTAGTGGGGAGTTGGTGCACCTACAAAGCACATCTCTAGTCTTTTTACTTCTGCTTGCCTTGGTTCCCTCCCCGCTCCCTCTGTCTCTTGGTCCCCTTCCCATTCAAAAAAGAACTATCTCCCTGTTTCCTGTTGTCTTTTATTTTTCTCTTAAAATATAGTAATAAGTATGTAGTTTAGTTTTCTCACACACGAGGAACCATGAGATATTTTAGCTTGTATTTCTGACTTCACTTAACATCTCAAGTCTCAAGTGCATCAGTTTACCTGCAAATGACTTTTTATGCTTCTTTATTGCAAAGTAGTACTCCATTTTCTTTATCCATTAGTATATTGATAGACAATAGGCTGCTTCCAAGATTTAGCTATTCCAAGTCTGACTTTCTAGAAGCTATAATGGCCAATTTTGTTTAAGCTGTTTTTTACTTTGTGTTAAACTTTAGCTCCAGAGACTTCATGGAAAATTGAGATAAATGAAGCCAAAAGGAAACTGATGGAGAATATCCTGCTCTACAAAGAGGAGAAACTGGACAGCATTGAGCTTTTTGGACCCTGATGACTAGAAGAAGCTGAGGATTCTTGTCCTTGAGTGGAAAGACAAGTGTCTAAACCAGGAAATGGCTGAGGCAGAAACCAGTGTCTGGCAAGAAACACACAGAGCAAGCATTAGCTCTCCCAGTGCCCTTTCACTAATGAGCCAGGGAGAAGGGATCTCAGCTTTCTTTTCTGGCTTTTTTTTTTGGTGATATTGTAGTGAATCTATGGTATTGAATTAGGTCAGTGCTCTGCCACTGAGCTGCACCCCCAGCCATTTATATTTTTTATTTCGAGGTAGCCTCCATAAGTTGCCTTTGCTGGCCATGAACTTGTGATTTTTCTGCCTCAGGCTCCTGAGTAGCTGGAATTACAGGCCTGTGCCACTGTGTCTGCCCGCTATAACTTCAGCTTTTTTTTTTTTTTTTTTCCTAATTTTGTGTTTTGAAGCCAAGGCTTTCACACTGAGCTCTACCCCATCATTTTTTTATTTTTTATATTGAGACAGTGTCTTAGTAAGTTGCTGAATTGCCTAGACTGGGCTTCAACTTGAGATCTTTGAGCCTTACTACTTGGGGATTGTAGGGAGGCACCAACACACACAGCAGAACCTCAGGTTTTACTGACCAAGAAAAAACAAAAAATCCAAGAAGTGCTCATCCTGTCTGAGATTTGTAGGTCAGAGCATGGTATCATAGGATCACAGGAACAGAAGCTAAAAGCTTGGAACACAGGGCCAGGATGTAGGCTATTTGGGGTTCTGCGAGCCCATGATGGTAACCACCTCAATACAAACTGTTACCTCAGCAGCTATCACCTCTTGACAGTAGACAGCTGAGGAGAAGTTCTATGATGAGTTCTCCAGAATTAAGCCCCTGTGAGTCATATTTGCCAACAACCACCTGCAAACTTCCATTGCATGAAGATTTTTAGCTTGTGTCCCCACGCAGTTCTGATTCACCTGTCAAGATCTCAAGTTTTACGAATACCACCCACCTGGGAGAGGACTCATAGGCTTCCTGCACCCTCTGTTGGTAATCTTGCCACCCGTGGGTATTTATTAACTACCTGCTCAGTACCTTTATCCTTTCATCCCGCTATTTGAGAATGTGTTATTTATGGCAACATGGAGCATCGAGAGAATTAGTCTTATGTCTGATTTTACGGCTAATTAAGTTGATCATTTAATTTCTAGGGCCTCAGTTTCCTGGTAAGGTTTCAGCTCTTTTTACCTGCCTTAGTGTTGGGGGGATGGGTGCAGTGACGGCAGAAGCACTTTCAAAATGCACTTGTTCTGTTTTATAAGATAAATAAAAAGACATGAAATGTGTACTTCTGCTGTATCTAATGTCTATGCCTTGAGTATATTTTTAAACAGTCATGTTGCAGTCGTTGTGAGACATGCTACTTTTAGCTAAAAAAAATGTGTTAAAATAACTTGGTAGTGATTCTTTTTTCTTCATAAAATAACAGTGTCTCTAAAGCCAGTGATACCTTGTGACTTGTGTGTTCAGCTGACTGTTGGAGAGAAGGTTCCTAAGAAGGGTTGTGTCATCTCGCATGGCCAGGGAACCTTCCTCCTCTTGTCTCAAGTGGAGAGCACTGCAAGGGTGGGTAGGTCGAGCCTGGTGAGTGACAGGAGCAGGGGCTGACCTAGCAATCTGACCCCTCACTACAGCTCACTGTGGTTTCCTCTAATCACTGGGACAGTGCAGGGTTCCACCATCAGCTCACAGGTACTCCTACACAGGCTATTGTGTTCATGCTCCTGCATCCTGGGTGGTTTTTGTTTTTTTCATGTCTGTCACAGCCATTGTTCTGAGGTAATATAGGGAGAAAAAAGGTAGAAAAGACAAGGGAAATCATAATTTAAAAATTGTACTTTTAAGAAAACTAACGTGGAGTTACCTGCGGTTATTTATATCGGTATTCCATATGCTTGTTTACACTTCTTTCAGGCCTTTCACACCAAAATCCTTAGATACTAGCTAGGTCTGTTGGTTTAGTTGATAAAGGGCAGAGCTTATGAACAGATTGAGACAGTTCAAATTTGGGGGGGAAAACATTTTGGATCGCCCATTTTTGTGCTCGTGTATGTTGGCATTTTGAGACAGGGTCTTGCTCTGCATAGTTAAACTCACTATATCTGGAAGTGGCTATCCCCTGCCTCAGCCTCCCCAGAGCTTAGGTTAGCAGGCATGTGCCACCAGCTCAGCTTCCCAGCCAGCCAATTGGGACAAATAATCAGGTTTGTGCAACCTGTGGCCAGTGCAGCACTGTATGGCCCCCAAAAGTCAGGAACTTTTTGTTTTTTCGGAGACAGGGTCTCGCTGGCCATAACTTTATGGGTAGCCAGGCGGGCCCTGAACTCAGCAATAGTCCTGCCTCCGACTCCAGAGTGGATGAGGTGACAAGGCATACACCACCACGTCTGACTCTTGTAGTCTCAGTTTGAGCCACTGCTCTCTGATTTGTAAAAGAGTGGTGAGGGCGCAGGAGTTAGCGTGGGTTCCACGTGCGAAACCTCACTCCGAAGTTCGGGCGGCCCGCAACACCACCAAGGTAGTCAGAGGCGCTTAAGCGTGGCCACAGCTTAACGTTTAGGGGCCTCATGCCCAGAAAAGTGAGTGGCTCCGCCCCGTCGGCTTCCAGCCAATGGAAGGGCGCGAAGGGCGGGTTCCGCCTCCGAGGCGCTAGACCAACAGGCGAGCAGCGTCCTGCTCGGAGCGCCGGCCCTGTTCGTAGGCTGTGGGCGCCCTCAGTGGGCCCAGGCCTCGCTCCGCCGCGGTTTGCAGGGCTGCTTCCGGGGGCGGGCGGCTGGGCTGGCTGAGTGCTGGCGCGGTCCAGCGGGCGGGACCGGGCGGTGCTGAGTCGGGCGGGCTTGGCGCCGCCAGCTGCAGGGGAGCAGCGGGATCTGCAGGGCCGGCACGGGCCCGACTGCCGCTCGGGAAGCGGCCCTGCCCTCCGGCCTTGGCGTCCAGGGCCGGGGCAGCGACTCCAGGCGCCAGCTCCGGAAGCCGTCGTCGCGAGTCGCCCTGCGCACACGGGAGCGCGCCGCGGGCGTGGGCCGGGCCGCCGCGGGTGAGAGCCCGGCTCGGTGGACGTCTCTGGGGCGCGGGTTTCCGAACCTCGAGCACTGATGGGCAGCGGCCAGCACAAGAGGTCGGTAGCCCCCGGTCCGCGGCGGCGGCGGCGGGGGGCGGGAGTTGGGCGGCAAGAAGGCGTACTGGAGCCCAGGCCCCTCTGCCTCCTTCCAGGTGCCCATGGCGTCGGAGCGACACAGGGTCAGGCACCGCTGGAGCAGCCCTTCGGAAGGGCGCCCCCGCAAGCGCAGCTGCCTCCGGGGCCCCGGTGATGTGGCCCCCTCCAGCCGGCCGCCTCCTGGCTCTACGGCGCGCCCCCGAGCGGCCCGCGGCCTCGCGCGCCTGAAAGCCCGGGACCACGACGATGTGGCCTGGGCGCCCAAGCCACCTCGGAGCTCTTCGCGACGCAGAAGTTCCTCTTCCTCCTCGTCCTCCTCCCCCTCCTCCTGCTCCTCAGGGGCAGGCGTGGACAGGGCCGCCCCCCGAGGCTGCCTGAGTCGGAGCGCTCGGGGGTGCCCTGCGTCCAGGGGATCCCCTCTACACCCCACCAGTCCCTCCCTGGAAGAAATGGCTTCTCTCGAGGAGGTCGCCTGCAGCCTTAAGGTAAGCGGCCACCACGCCTTGCAGTCGCTGGAGCCGATTCCACGTGATTTGAGAGGTTGGGGTTGGAGTCAAAGTGATCAGGTCCTTAAAACCCCCGGCATCTTCCCTGCTCTACCCCAATCGGAAAGACCTCCAAGGACGGCCCGCAGCTGAGTGGAGAGGTAGCTTTCGAGCTTGGTGACACTTAGGAGCTACTTAAAGGCTGTAAAGTGCTTGTTGCCTGCCCTCCCACACCACAACAGACAAACTGAAGTAGTCTGGGATTCGGGATTTCCCGTCTGTGTCTGTGTCTACCTGTGCGGTGGGGGCTGGACCATCCCTGAAGTAGGAGGAGACAAATGATGTTTTGTGTTTCAGTTAGTGGTTTAGGGAATTGTGTGCCCTTGGAGTTTGAACCATTCTGAATGACAGATTCAAGGAATTTGGTTGTTGGCGTGGCCTTCACTAAAAAGACTGACAGGGCATTAAATTTTTGCTTTTGTTTTGTGATGATGGTTCTGTTTTTTGTTTTTTTTTTTTTTTGAGAATCCCTTTGTGTGTGTTGTTCAGGCTGGCCTCAAACTTGTGGTACTCCTGCCTCAGCCTCCCAGGTTATTTTGTTTTTGGAGGCTGCCAGTCTCTTCTTCACTAGAAATACATAGATTCATCAGTACTTGGGGCAAACTGAGGGGTGCTTCACATTCTATCCAGTTGTCTGTCAGGTTTCAGACAGAGACTTCCAGGGTCTGGCAGTGCCTGAATACTGCTCTCCTGGAGTCCGCATTCTGGATTTTGAGCAACCCTATAAAAGGTGAGGAGGAATTCTGTACCTGAAAGGGTCAGGAAAAAGCCTTACTTGAGGTGAGATAGGCTACCCATTGAGAAAGTTACTTTACACAGGAAATGCCCGCCAGAAGGGAATTACGATTGTTTTTCATCCTTCCTGGGTGGTTTCCTACATGCACCTGAGAAGTGAGGTTTTATTTGGTTGTTTATCCTGGGGAGCCCTTTGACTAGGTGCCCCAGATTTTTTCCATGTTGATCTCACAGCCTGAATTCAGTGCCTACATGAAATTTTTTTTTTTTTTTTTGTCTTTTTCCTTTTTATCGATATCGGGGGTTGAACTCACGACTGCCTACTTGCAAGGCAGGCGCTTATGCTGCTGAGCTAAATCCCCAGCCCCAACATTAATTTTTTTTAAATTTACAAATAATGGAGATGTGAAAAGGTGGCTTTAGGGTAAGAATACTAAAAATATGACTGGTGTAAATCAGGTAAATGTAGTTTTTCATGTAACCTATTTTTTTTTTCATGTTTTGAGACAAGGTCTTGCAATATCATTCTGCCTGGGTTTGAACTCACTGTATAGCCCAGGCTGGCCTTAAATTGACAGCAATCTTGCTGCCTCAGCCTCCCGATTGTGAGAATTACAGGCATGTGCCAGCATGCCTAGCTGATGTAATTTAATCTTGTCATTAAGCCATCCATGTGGGCTTGGATAGAGTGTCAGAGAATATCAAGTATATTTGATATCATTAGGTGCCTATTCAGGAGCAGAGTGCCTCATGACAGGGCTGTGGAGGTAGCTGTAACTGCTTCCCATTGTGTGTGGTGGGTAACTGGAGAGGTCTTGGGGACAGAGGGCAGCAAGATTTTAGCAGACAAGGGCATTCACAATTGTGTTCTGAGCTATTTGAGAGTTCCCATAGGGATTGACACAGGGGATTGACTGCAGTTATGGGGGAACTTGTTTTGTCTAATGAGTCCCAAGTCTGAGCAGCTGCCACTGATGGGCTCCGATGGAATCACCATATTCTCTTCTGGATCCTTTGAAGATCACCTTCCGCTCGCCTACTTTCTGCCCTCCTGCCTGTTCTGTGTCTGTGCAGGCTTTGAGGGGGTCACATCCTGGTTCTTTATGTGTGCCCAGGTGCAGTGCCAGGACACCTTCTGGACACAGTGTCCAGAAGGGCACTGTCTGTCTTTAGCGCAGTGCTCAGGGTGGCTGCCAGGGTCTCAGGAGCTCCCACTGAGCTACATTCCCAGCCCTGGGAATTTGAGAATCCCTAGAGATTTCTGCTGCCTAGCCTTACTCTGTTCCTCTTATTTCTGGGATATCTGATTGACAGGTTTTCTAAATTCTAATATTAGCTGATAATCCTTGTTTTCATGTTTATTTAGCACTGGATATTGGATCCAGGAGTAATCTACTGAACTACAACCTCAGGCCTTTTTCTCTTTTGGGTCTTGCTAAGTTACTAGATTGCCCAGGCTGTCCTCAAACTTGGATCTTGCTGCTGCAGCTTTTCAGGAGTGCTGGGATTGCAGATATGTGCACCCCTGTGCCTGCCTTTGTTTCTTGATCGACACATCATTTTAGGTGTAGTTCATTTCATATGTGTGTGTTAAGGACAGGAACGACCTCTCCATGTGCACTTTCCATCCTGTCTTCAGAATATACACTTCATTAAGCAGTTCCATCAGGAAAAGTGACCTATGCAGCTCAGGATGACCTTGAACTCACTATGTAACCTAGGGTGGCCTTGAACCTGTGGTGAGCCTCCTGCATTAGCCTCCCAAGTGCTGGGATTATAGGCTTGCAACACTACATCTAGCTTTAAAAATTCATGTATTAGAAACTTCAGTAAGTTCTGAGGTTCAAAATCAAAGTGTACCTTCCGTTTAGCACTCCAGAGTCCCAGCTGCCAACAATTAAGAGTACTTTATGAAAAAAGTACTACGCCTATGCTAACATTTTTACACGGATCCAAAGGTTTAATGATAGAAGAAGATACTACATGTTTCTTGGAAAAAATACAAAAAGTTTATAAAATAGGTGAACTTTTCCTGTTCTTGTCACTTCCCTAAGAGGAGTAGTTTGTTGCTTCAGACTTTGTTTGCAAATATATAGACCTAAAAGAATTTTTGTCTTCCAAAGTGAGATACTGCATAGACTTGTTAGTGTTTCGGTCTTCCCATATATATAGTTGGTCATTAGAGCAGTGTCTCTCTCTTGTCTTATTTATTTATTTAATTATTTTGCTGTTTTATGGTGTCTTTTTATGTACCCAATTCTGTTTTGATGGTCTTCTCTTGGACTGGGTCCAACTTTCCTAGCTTAGCCGAACAAGCTTGCGGTGGAGTTCCTTTATTTTGTCTTTTTGAGACAGGGTCTTGCCATGCAGTTCAGGCTGGCCTTGAGCTCACTTGGTAGCCCAGGCTGGTCTCGAATTTGCAATAATCCTCCTGCTTCAGATTCCTGAGTGCTGGGATTACAGGCTTGAGCCACCACACCCTGCTGAAGTTCCTTTTTCTTAGTATGTTTACTAAGTTGGGAGGAATTTAATACAAAAAGTTAGAAGTACAAATTGTAAGACCTGTAGAATTCCTAGGAAAAATAAGTGCAAGTTACCACTGTGGAGGTTTGGCAAGGGGGTGATTCTGGGGGAGATTTTTTTGAGACAGGTTCTTGCTGTGTAGTTCATGCTGGCCTTGAACTCACTGTGTAGTCTAGGCTGGGCCCAAACTCACAGTAATCCTCCTGCCTCAGTCTCTTAAAGGCTGTGATCACAGGTATGCACCACTTTCTGGGGGAGATTTGTTTCTTACATCAGACTGGATCTGAGTTTCACAAATTAATATTGCAGTTTAATAAAGCTGGAAATTGGGTCTAGCTTTTCCCCTGAGGGCAAAAGAAGGGACTGAGACTTCTCTGGTAGTCTCTGGAGAGATGGGGGAGGTATGAAGGGGGACTAGATGTTCCTGATGGAGCTTGGTGCAGTCTCTGGGAGAAGGTCGTCTGCCCAGCACCAAGGTGTGATCTGAGGACGGTGTTGGCAGACACTTGAAGGAGGTTTAGGGTAGGGTGAGAAGAACTTCCAGGCTGTGGGAGTGGGGGGAGCCTGAGTAGGAGCTGTAGTCTTCTTGGCCTGCCCTTTCTCTCCCTGGGTGCTTAGAGTTCCTGGACTTGGAGATAGGTGGTTTCACTGAGAAGATTTGGGGTTGTTGTGCTATCTCCGGGTGGGATAAGGCATGTGGCAGGCCTTGCCTCCAGGAATTGGTGGTCTCGTCTCTTTAGACTGCTAATGTCAGCTCTTTCCTCCCTATCATGCGCAAGGGCACATCTGATGAGCTGAGAAGGCGAGGGTTACACAGGCCAGCAGCTCACCGCTTCGGCAGTGGCCCTGCTCCCTGGGTGGGAGCATCTTTTTCTCAGCCACTGTCACTTGCCCTTCACTGGCAGAACTCCCCTAGATTCATACTAGGCCAAGTGCTTCGTCAGTGAAACTGCTCTCAGGATAGACTGCCCTGCCCTTTTTTTTCAAATCTGTTTTATTTCAAAGAGAAAAAAATTAAAACATATCCATCAAGGGCAACAGTGGTACATACATTGTGCAGTGGGGATGACTCTTTGAACAGTTTTTTTCCTTCCAGGTTGATTCCAAAGGTAGTTCTCGTAACTCCATCAACTCTGAGTTTGCAGCTGAAGCTGAGGGTCAGAACGATGTGATGGAGCCGGACAGGGTCCAGAAGAAGAAAAGGGATAGGCTTCGGGACCAGGGCTCCACCGTCATCTATCTGAAGGCCATCCAGGGAATCCTGGGGAAATCAGTGCCCAAAAGGAAGGGAGAGGCAGCCACTTCCAGGGTGAAGCAGAGCCCAGGAGAGCAACCCAGCCAAGAAGGAGCAGCCCGCAGTGTCGCAGTCACTGCTCCCAGTAAGGAAAGAGAGCCATCCCCGCAGGTCAGGACGGAAGAGGAAAGGCCTGTGCTAGATGAGGGCCACTTCTGTGACAGGAGAGTGGTTATCGACCCTCAGCAGAAACCCAGCGTGGAGCCGTCCGGGGGCCCGGTGACGATCATTGAGAAGCCGGCTCCAACCTTGGAGTTCGTGGATGATGCCGACTCGCATCTAGAAACCCCAAAGGTAAGTGAAGCACGCAGCAAGCGTCTGGGCTTGTAGTGCTGGTTAAAATATATTGGGTCTTTCTGGTTTGGTCCTAAGTTGTGATGTTGTTGGCAGTGCTGAGGATGACTTCCAACGGCGTCACAGGTCAACTCTGAGCCAGTTACCTATCCCACTAAATGTTACTGGTGTGAGACAGTTCTTGGAAGACTCAGGTGTCTGAGACAGTCTTTATTTTATACTGGACCTTAATATCAAGTTTGGTTTTATTGAAATGCTAAGTTGGAAGTCATTTTGGGGAGGGAATTCTGAAAGCATTGATCCTGTGTCTTTATTTTTAGTTTTGTGAGATGTCTAAAGCTATTCTGATTCCTGATACTTAGTGTAAGATGGTTTTATTTCTCCCTGCAATCTTGTGGAATGTTTCTTTTTTTTTTTTTTTTTGTCTTTTTCCTTTTTATTGGTACCGGGGATCGAACTCATGTCTGCCTGCTTGCAAGGCAGGCGCTTATGCCACTGAGCTAAATCCCCAACCCCTGAATGTTTCCTTTTTTAAAAATCTTTTTAAAAAATAGTTCGGCCAGAGATTTAGCTCAGAGGCATAACCCCCTTGCCTAGCAAGGGCGAGATTGAGTTCGATCCCTGGTTCCAAAAAAAAAAAAAAAAAATTAGTTGATGTTTTGTAGTGTGAACAGCGCTGTTCCTTTTGGGAAATCAGTTCATGTATGTATGTGACTTATTTTCGACTCCTCCCTCCCTTTTTCCTCCGCACCACTCCCTGGCCCCCTTCCCCATCTCTTAAGATTCTTTTAGTTTCCTGGCGTCTCTTTTTTATTCATTTACCTATTTTTTATTAACACGTGTTTGCAGTACATAGGTTACATTTATTGTGGGTTTTCGGTCCCCTTCCCTCCTTTCTCCCTCCAACTCTTTTTCCTCTCTTCATTTGTGAAGTTCTATTTCCATTTTTTTCTTCAACTCATTTTTAAAATCTCTTTCTCCTTCCTTCTTTTTTCTCTGTCTCTTTTGTTTTCTTTTTTGGTACCGGAACTTGAACTCGGGACCTTGTGCTTGCCAGGCAGGGCTGTGCTGCTGCCCCAGCCCCTCTTCTCTGCGTCTTATTCCTCTTTCCATGTGAAGAATATCTCCACGTTTCATGATGTCTTTTATTTTGCTCCTTATTTATTTTTTTGGGTTTCTCATTTTAAAAAAATATTTAAAATTTATATTTTAGGTTTGTCATGTAAGAGGAGATGTGAGTTTGGCTTATTTCATTTAGCGTGCTGGTCTGGAGCTCCATCCATTTTCCTGCAGATGACACGACTGCGTTCTTTATTGCTGAAATCCTGTCATGCACAGACCGCATTTTCTTCATCCGTCCATTGATCATCATCTAAGCTGTCCCAGGGCTTGGCTGTTTGAGTGACACTGCTGTAAACATGGGTGGGCGTGTATCACTGTCTGTAGTTCCAGAATACACTCAGGAGAGGTGCTGGGGTCAGATGGAATTTCTAACTTTAGTATTGTGAGGACTTGTGACAGTGATTTCCATGGTGGTTGCGTTGTTTCACATCTCCACCAACCACAGGAGGGTTCATTTTTCCTCTGGGTCCTTGCCAGTGCTGTTTTGTTTGTTTGTTTGTTTGTTTTTCATTACTAGGGGTTGAGCCCTGGACCTTCACGTAGCTACAATCCCAACCTTTTTGTTTTTTATTTTGAGACAGGATTTTTCTAAGTCATTAAGTGGCTCAAACTTGTCATCTTCCTGCCTTAGTCGAGTGCGGGGATTACAGGTGTGCACTACTACGCCCAGTTCCGTGTGTGTGTGTGTGTGTGTGTACATAGATATATATATGTATTTTTTTTTTAATGTAGATATAAGTAAAGAGCTGGATCACAAAGATATTATGTGTTAGTGTATGTGAGAAGTACTATAACTTTCAGATGTACAGATACAAAAGGAGAGAGATGATTCCAGTATGTCTCACTGGAAAATTCAGCCAGAAAAAGCAAAACTTGTCAAGCTCAGGCAAGACTACTTTTTTATTTTCTCAGCTAAACATATTCAACGTAACTATAGTGGTGCAATGCATACCCAGGTACCTACCAGGTAGTTTCGAAAGCTCAGTAGAAAGTTGTTTTTTTTTTTTTTTTTTTTTTAAATTGGGAGACAGGTTCTTGCTTTGTAGTGTAAGCTGGGCTTGAGTTTACTATGTAGCCCAGGCTGGCCTTGAACTCTCGGTAATCCTCCTGCCTCAGCTTCCTGAGGGCTGGGATTACAGGTGTGTACCATTATGCCTGGCCGCAGATAAAA
Organism: Cavia porcellus; assembly: GCF_034190915.1. Taxonomy (NCBI): domain Eukaryota; kingdom Metazoa; phylum Chordata; class Mammalia; order Rodentia; family Caviidae; genus Cavia; species Cavia porcellus. Next base: position 75,008,827 of record NW_026947498.1, read on the forward strand.
CTTTAAAGTGCTGCAGTTTAAATTACTATTCTTAAAAAAAATAAAATAATTACTTGGTGTGTGCGCCAGGGATGAAGCCCAGAGTCTCATATGCTAAGTGGCTGTTCTCCACTGAGCAACAAACTCAGTCCTTGCCTTGTATTTTAGAAAAGATTCTTGTTGGTATTTCTGTTATTCAAGGAATAAGTGGTACAGTGGCTGACGCTTAGAATCCCAGCTACTCAGGGGACTGAGACAGGATGATTGCAAATTAAAGCCTACCCTGGGCAGTTTGATAAGATCTGTCTCAAAAAATAAAAAGTGCCAGGATGGTAGGGATTCGGGCTCACTGAGAACGCTTGTCTAGATTACACAAGGCTTCAGGCTGATTCTGTAGTACAAGGGGAAAAAGTAACAAGAAGAAATACAGAGCAGAAAAGCTTAAAAAGGAAATTTATAATTCATTTCAAGTTTTGTCACAGCTAGGTGTGGTGGCAAACGTCTAATCTCAGTACTCAAGACGCTAAGCAAGGTGGGAGAATCTCAAGTTTGGGCATCTTAGCAATTTAGTGAAACATGGTCTCAAAAAGGCTAGAGGAGGATCCAGCTCAGCAGCATAAGCACCTGCTTGGCAAGCTTGAGGTCGTGAGTTTGACTCTGGTAAAACCCCCTCCCCACTCCAAGGGCTGGGGAAACCGTGGTATGAAGGCTTTGGGTTCAATCCTCAGTAGTAAAAAAAAAAAAAAAAAAAATCTGTTTTTGTTTTTTGGTACCAGGAATTGCACTCATTGCTTGTGCTTGCCAGATAGGCCCTGTGCCACTGAGCTGTATCGCTGACCCAAGTTTTACTGGTGATCACTGTTTTGTTTCCTTTTGCAGCATAGGTGGCAGTGTGGAGAGTTAATGTAGAGAATATAACAAAAACACGTTTTGTTCTATTTTAAGGAGGTAATCAATTTGATTGTAATTGTGTTTCATAGTGAGTTTTTTGTTTTATTGTGTAGATTAGATTTTGCTTATAGAAGTATTAGTAAAATAACTTTATAGGCCTCTTGCTCAAGCTGTCTGGTGCTGATAAATGTAAACGATATCGTCAGGAAGAAATGTTGGACTAAGTAAAGTTGACTTTGGTCCAAGTTGGTGTCTGTGTCCTTCTGAATGTCTCAGACCTTGCTACATAAAAGTTACATGGAAAATTAGATAGATTTCTTGGTTTCACTCTGGGCCTTGAGTCACAGTATCTCAGAGTAGATTTTTTTTTTTGGTACTGGGGAGCAACTAACAACCTGCCGCTTGCCAGGCAGGCGCTTATGCTACTGAGCTGAATTCTTGGGGCCCCCAGGGTGGATGGTTTTAAAATGTTCTCCACTAGGTGATGATGTGAAGATGAGTTCAGTGGATATTTATGAGCAGTTACTGTTTACCAGGTGTGTTCAGAAGATCTCAGTGAAAAAAGAAAGCTCCTGATCTTGTGTTGCTTACATTCTGTTAGTGCTAAGTAATTTGATGCAAAGCATGGCCGTTCCTGTTCCTGTTGCTACTTAGTGGCTTAGGAGATTGTTTTGTGACTCAGAAGTTGAGAAAGTGTAGCCTGGAAAGACCTTATTTAGGGGACTCCAGTGATTTGAGGGCTGCAGTCAATTATCAGCTATCAGCTCAGCCACCCATCTATACCTGCAGGTGACCTTTCAGGGTGGTGTGGCTGCTTGTGGAGGGAGGCCACAAAGCCCTGGAGTCCCACAGTTTTCTTCTGCATTCTGTGGGCTGCAGGTGAGGCGTAGTTAATATGGATTCAAGGGGGCCAGCCATAGCCCCAGTAATTTAGTTGCACGTTTTAGATCAACCACAGCAGTTATGGTTTTGGCTGTACTGGTACGCTGTTAGTATGGAGTGCATTCTGCAGAGCAGCTTTTCTCCAGAGGGACCAGTAAGAGAAGGAATGCAGGGACAGCACCCCTTTAGGGACAGAGTTTAGTGATCACAGGTGCGTTCCCCAAACCTGATAGGATTCTTCACAGCTGCAGCTTGACCTGGCAGATTTCACTTCTGGAATCTGTGGAGATTTTAAGGCAACCAGGTAAAAGGTGAGCTAGTACACAACTGCACAGAAGGTGAGCCAGGGCTTGTGTATGCTGATGCCTTTGCTAATAACAGTATCATCTGCTCATGGTTTTGGTCCATGGTTAAGGGGCCTTCTTGCTGGCAGGACCCAAGAGGGGCATTTCATGGCAAGAGACAGTGAGCTCACTTGTGTGTCTTACTGTCTGGTCTCTCCTCATCTTCCTGTGAAGCTATCAAGGTTCATTCCTGGCCCTGCATCCTGATGACTTTCTCTAATCCAATGGCCTCCCGAAGGTTCCCCCCCCTCAACAGTATAGTTAGTCAGGTTAGGTTTCCATCCTGTTGGCTCTCACAGTGAGAATCAGTTCCCACCTGAGCTCCAGAAGGGGCAGACAACCCTCACACCATGGTGCTAAGTCTGAGGGTCATTTGCACATGGGAAGACTAACACATTGTCATTTCTTCTCTGCAGCATAAAGACAGGGAAGTGGTGCTGGAGCACCCGTCTTCAGGAAGCGACTGGTCTGACGTGGACGAGTTCTCCACAGTCAGGTTCTCTCAGGAGGAGCCCATCTCCCTGAAACACTCAGCAGTTCCAGAGCCTGCATCTTTCCCCACTGACTATGTCATGTACCCTCCTCATCTGTATAGTAGCCCGTGGTGTGACTATGCCACCTATTGGACTAGCAGCCCCAAGACTCTGGGCTACGCCTCCACGTGCAAAAGCAGCCACGACACAGCTCAGGCAGAGAGCAGCTGCAGAGTCCCGTGTGACTATTCCCCTGGCCCCACAGCAGGTGCCCAGAATACCTCCAGAGACCTGAAGGCTGCAGAAGAAGGCAGATCAAAGAATTCTCGCTCATTTCATTTCTGCAGACGCTCTGGAGAAGAGAGGAAGGAGAAAAGAACATTCCGAGAGGAGACACCACCTCCTTCCAGTAGAGGACAGGTGGACAGGAGCACATCCGCCTTCCTGCCGAGGAGCCACGGGGAGCCAGACCTGGAGGAGGAGGGCTTCATTGACACTCACTGTCACTTGGACATGCTCTACTCCAAGCTGTCTTTCAAAGGGACCTTCGCAAAGTTCAGGAGAATGTATAGCAGTTCCTTCCCAAAGGAGTTTCAGGGCTGCATCTCAGATTTCTGTGATCCTAGGACACTGACGGATTGCCTGTGGGAGGAGCTGTTGAAGGAGGATCAGGTTTGGGGGGCCTTTGGCTGTCATCCTCATTTTGCACGTTATTATAGTGAGAGTCAAGAACGAAATCTTTTGCAAGCTTTAAGGCACCCCAAGGCCGTGGCATTTGGGGAAATGGGTCTGGACTACTCCTACAAGTGCACCACGCCTGTCCCAGAGCAGCACAAGGTAACAAAGCTTGTTATAGTCTGCTTTAGTTTACAGTTACTTCTTCAGTGTTGAAACCTAAGATTTTCTTTACTTTTGGAACCAAAGAATTTATTTATTTATTTATTTTGCAAGTCCCATTTTATTTCCAGAATTAAAAACTAAAAATTACAAAACACATCAGTCAAGGAGCAACAATGGTACATACCTTGTGCATTGTCATCCCCCATATCATTCACTCAGAGCATAGGACATCTGCATTCAATTGTCTGAACAACAACAGCACAAATCTTTCTCTTCAGTGAGCTCAGGGAAGTCAGTAGTATAATTAATTATCTTAGCTAGTTCTTATATACATATATGCATACATTCACGTATATATGTTGTTTCTTTTAGCTTCTCACAGTAGTGAGACGATACGATGTTTACACACTCAAGTTGCATCCATTTACTATAAAACTCTCCAGTTTGTCCTTCTTTATGATGGTTTAGTACTCCATTGTATAAAAAGACCACATTTTTTTTATCGATTCCTCAGTTGGTGGGCATTTAGGTTGTTTGTAAGACCTAGCTAGTATAAATTGTGCTGCTGTAAACATGGGTGCACATATATCACTAGGGAATATTTAATTCTTTTGGGAAGATATCCAGAAGGGGAATAGCTGGGTCGAATGGGACCTGTAGTCCTAGGTTTTTTTTTTTTTTTTTTTTTGGTACTGAGGATCAAAGTCACAACCTCATGCTTGCCGGGCAGGTGCTTACGCCACTGAACTAAATCCCCAGCCCTTAGTCCTAGTTTTTTGAGGAATCTCCACACTGATTTCCGTAATAGTTGCACCAGTCTGCATTCCCACCTGTGGTGGAGAAGGTGGAGCTAAAGAATTTAGAAGTCATCAACATTTCCTTGTTCCTGTCCAGATCCTCTGGAATCATTTGTCAGACACTTTACAAGCTATGAGCTCTTTCTTACATCTCAGTGTTCTTCCCCTGCGGTGCAGGGACAGACAAGCCCTGTACCTCTGCAGACGCTCCCAGCCCCGTTGGTGCTCTGATATGAGAGGGAAAGAGGCATTTTGTGATGTGGCTGATACCAGTGTCAAGACATTTCCTTGTTGCTTTCTTGGGAAGCAACAAACTTCAAGTTTTGTTTTTGTTCAAGAAGATAATTTTCATTCAGTGAGAGATAATGACTATTACTCTCTTTCCCTCCCAATGTTTTTTGAGTGTTTGGAAGGTAAGAGTCCTTGGCAGGTAGCATTGCAGGTTTCTGACTGGGAATGAGTAGGACCAGGAGGGCCCCTGTCTTCATCCCTCCTTGGAACCCCTGTGGCATATGTAGGAGGCTGCTGCTTTCCTGGGCTGCATTGTTGCGCTGCTGGGGCCCTTGGGTGCCTGTACCTCTAGACTGCAGGCCTCAGGGAAAGGTACATGTGCCTCCCTTTGTGGAAACTGCTTCCCAGCTTTCCCTTGGGCATCATCTCATATCTGGCCTGAAGTGTTACTCTCTTAGCCAGACCTGATAGTAAAATAACTGTCTGAATATAGGAGAAAAAACTGATTTTAGAGGAGGGAGACAAATGTTTAATATCCTGTTTTCCCAGCAGGTTGTTTGTGGTACAGGGCAGAGCAGTGTGGGGAGGACATTTCAGGAAAGCTTCATGGGAGTTTTTAGGGAGTGGATGCTCACTGAACATTTACCAATATTTCACTGTATCTTTTCCTTTGCTGAATTGTAAGGGTCTCAAATGTCGGTATGAAATAGATGGCCATGCTGTCTAGAAAGCTGGGCTTGAAGCAATGCTATAGTTGACCAGTGCAGCCTTCAGCTATTAGACCTGGTGAAATGGAACTTGAGACTAGAACATAGTGAGTCAGAGGAAATAAATTACTGGCTGAAGGGAGAGTAAAACAAAAAGCTGCATGTAAAGGAGAAAACAGTTGACAGACATTTTTGTTAACACTGGAGGAAGCTGGGCCTGGCGGTGCACACCTGTAAGTCTACAACATGAGGCCCAGAGGAGGGGAATGGTGACTAGTGGCTGCCGTGAGTTGCAGTGGTTCACAGGCTCAAGATGAGTGCTGCACTGCGGTACGTGCTTGCAGGCAGATCTGTCCAGCCTGATGGGTGCAGGTCTGGCTCTTCAGAGAGGTGAAGGCTAGAGATGGAGCTCAAGGATCCAACATGCATGAGGCCTAGCTTCAGACACCAACACCGAGGAAAGGGAAAAAAAGTTTGGTCTGTTACCTAATATTTCTGAAAGGACTAGGAAAGAGAGGAAAAGAATACAAATAGCAGGGTTAAAGTGGGTGGTTTTCCTTCTACCTGGTAAAAACCCCAGTTAACTTTTTCCTTATCTGTGTGTTAACAGATTTTTTTGTTTAAAGACAGGGTCTCACTGTATAGTTCAGGCAGCCTTGAACTCACTGGAGCCCAGGCTGACCTTGAATTTGCAGCAGTCCTGCCTCAGCCTCCTAATTGCTGGGTTACAGGTGTGTGCCAGTGTTCACAGATTTAACTGTTTACTTCCCAAGCACCAAATCTCAGGTATTCCATGTGTGACTTGTACATACCTTCCAATATGATTATCAGAGTCCCTTGGCTCTAAAAGACTAGCACAGTGTCCTTCCCCTTCTTGCTGGCTGCACTCTGCCACATCTGCCTCTGGTAATAAGTATGCAAAAATCATCTGAGGACAGCCTCGGGCAGACTAATGAACCACACAATGCTTGACCAGGCACCATTGGGGGGCCAGATAGTGTTGGTTAAGTGGCACCCGCTGTGTGTTCATGTGTGTGTTTCCTGGTAAGCTGCACACAGCTGTAGAACTCTGCGTGCTGGGAAACTCTTTGGTCTTAACGTTTTGAAATTTGGAAGTATTCTACAAAACAATACACTTCATAGTACTCTTAATTACCTCTCGTGGATTGTGAATGTGGATTGAACCCAGGGTCTTGGGCCGACCTGGCACATACTTCGTCACTGAACTCTACATATACTTGCCCTGTGTGCTTTTTTTTTTTTTTTAAAAAACGAAGTTAATAAGTTAAAAAGTAATAGCTTTGAATGTGTAGTTATAAACATTTTCCTATTCTATTAACTATACTTTGAAAACTATGTTTTTTGTTTTTGGGTTTTTTTTGGTCTTTTTCATTTTTATCTGTACCGGGGATCGAACTCACGACTGCCTGCTTGCAAGGCAGATGCTTATGCCGCTGAGCTAAATCCCCAGCCCTGAAAACTATGTTTTTTATATAGCTGTATATTTCTCCCTAAGGCTGTAGCAGTATGCTTGGCTATTGTTTGCTTGTGTGTTTGTTGACAGTAGGGTCTTGCTATGTAGTTCAGACTGGCCTTGAACTCACTGCAACAGGACTGTCCTCTGCCTCTCAAGTGCTAGGGTTAAAGGTGTGTGCCACCATGCCTAGCTCATGGCTATTCTGAAGCCTTTTTTTAGAAACAACAATTGGGCTGTTTTGAAACCTCTTGCCTTGATGTAGGGGTTAAAGGGGGCAGATTAACAGGTAGCAAATGTACCCGGTGGGGTCTGGCCCTACCTAAACCTTCTACCAAGCATTCCAATAGTGGCATGTCTGTGATCCTCTCTTCAGTTGAAAGCAAGGCAAAGCTAGACATGGTGGTGCATGCCTATAATCCCAGCACTCAGGAGGCTAGGGCAGAAAGATCATTGTAAGTTTGAGACCAGTGTGGGCTACAAAGTGAGCTCAAGGCCAGCCTGAACTTTATAATAGACCCTGTTTCAAAAAGACAGGGAATGGGGGCTGGGGATTTAGCTCAGCGGCATAAGCACCTGCCTTGCAAGCAGGCGGTTGTGAGTTCGATACCGATTTAAAAAAAAAAAAAAGGAACAAAAAGACAGGGAAAAAAAAAAAGAAAAGACAAGATAGGGCAAACAGGTGGCACAGCAGAATCGGTATTAGCTGGTCCATCTGTTGAGAAGGGGTAGCAAGCACCTACATTAGTTAAATTTACAATTGTCTTTCTCAAGTGGATATTACTTTACCACCAAATATACTTCACTGTTTCAGGCTAATATGAATTACATTCTATAACTGAAAAAGCTGCCCAGGAAAATAGTTCTTTAGATGAGACAATTTGCTTATAATAAAATACTTTTGTTCTGATCTTATTAGAAGAAAAAGTAGTTTCTAGCCCTATTCCCCCACCTCTATGCTCCCAGCCTGTGGCACTGAACCCTGGGGTGTTTTCCCAGTCCTTTTGAAAGTTTACTTATTTAATTTTGTGATAGGGTCTCACTAAATTGACCAGATGGGACCCAAACTAGTGATCCTATTGACTCAGCCTCCTTAAGTGCTAGGATTATAGTGATGTGCCACCATGCCTGGCTTAGCCCTAATTTTTCTTTCAGTCATTCATTTTGTCTTTTTGAGACACAGTTTCACCATGCTGGCCTTGAACTCACTTTGTAGCCCAAGCTGGCCTCAAACTTGAAGTGGTGCTCCTGCCTCAGCCTTCAGAGTGCTGGGATTATAGGCATGCGCCACCATCCAGCCTTTCATTTATATTATTAAAAATATGTGCCTTTTATTAATGAAGATTAAAAGTGGCTAGAGTTAAAAAGAATGAAATAGATCTGTTCATACTTACCTAGAAAGCTATCCAGTTTGGACTGAGTAAAGAAAGCAGGTTGTAGAAAATAAGTATAGTGTTTCTCTCTTAACACACGCTTGAGTGCCTTCTGAGCACTGGGCATTGTGCTGCGGGGATGTGTGTATGGCACAGCTCCTCCACTGAGAAAGTGCATTACACCTGTCTCCGGCAGCACAAAGTGATGAGTGCAGTGAGGCGAGGGCTAAACACACTGTCCTGTTCCTGAGCCCAGGACAGCACTGTCTGGATCAGTGTGCTGGCCCTGCAGCCTCTGGGTGCTTTAGTCCCTGCCCTTGCTGCTGCACAGTCCTTGGGGACTGCAGATGATCAGCTGTCCCCAGGGCTTCAAGCACACTTTGCTCTCTAGAAAGTGCCAGGTAAACAGCAGCCATCATGGTTCCACTGTGTCATTTTTGGGTGTACAGAGAATTGGACACAGTGAGGTTCCAGTATGACAGGCTTTTGAAGTGTCCCCAACCAGATGGTGTCCCTTTGTCTTCTTCCAGGTGTTTGAGAGACAGCTGCAGCTGGCTGTGTCTCTAAAGAAGCCCTTGGTCATCCATTGCCGAGAAGCTGATGAAGATCTGCTGGACATCATGAAGAAATTTGTGCCCTTCGACTACAAGATCCACAGGTAAGGAGACTGCAGCTTGAGTGGCAAATGTAAGACGACTGCCAGGGCTGCTGCGTGAGGAAGAGCAGAAGTGAGGGGATGGTGATAGATGTGGGTTGCATTACTTTTTGCTTGTATTGGAGCGTTGGAGATCTGTACCCGTATTGCCTCATGAATCCCTTTGCTAAGGATCGGAGTTGAACCATATGCTAATTCTTGTCCTTGTGTGCTGTTTTTCTGTGGCACCTGGCTTTAGCTGACTCCCTGAGTCACCAGTGAGCAAGAAGGGGCTTTCATTTCTTAGAAGTGAGGACTATTGCTCCTTTGGAGTCCAGTGCCTTAGCGCACAGAACATTGAGAGCATCTCAGAGTCATTTTGTCCTTTTTTTAAATTGAAAGTTCCTTTTCCATAGTTAGAATGAAAGTGCAAATGTGTTTTGTCAAACATGTTGGGTTCTGAAGTTGTTTGATGAACACTTTGAGCAGCCTGTGTGTGTGTGTGTGTGTGTGTGTGTGCTGGGTATTGGCTTGACTGGTGGGGATACCCGGGTTAGTGGGGTCCATTGTAAACAGGGTGTAAGGCTGCCCAAGCTAGGTGTAAGTACTTATTCTGGGTAAAAGGACCTAGGTTAAAGGTGAGGAAGGGGTTTGTTAGAGACCCTGGGATCATGCTGCCACCTTCTGGGGGCCTGAGTAGATAACATCACACAGTGGGGCTGAGACACAGACACTCTGCAACCCAGGCAAGGATGGCCATGGTGGTGTTGGGGCCGGGAGAGGCCGTGAGCTCTCAGATGGGGTGAACTGGAGAGCAGGTGCCAGCAGCATGGGCAGCTGTCACACGTAGAGAAGAAAAGTCACCTCAACCCATTCTCTCTTTTTTTTGTGATGCTGAGGATGGAACCTAGGGCATTGCACACTAGGCAAGCACCCTGCCCCTGAGCTATGTCCTCAGCGTTCATTTTTTGTGTATACTTCCTTAGACTGCATAGGCGTGCCAGGTGTGGTAGTACACACCTGTAATCCCAGGAAGGCTGAGACAGGAGGATTGCTGCAAGTTTGAGGCCAGCCTGGACTACATAGTGAGACCTTGTCTTCAAAGACAAAAGAAATGAATACCTAGACATAATTTTTGCATACTGCAGTTCTAACTGTAGAAGGGTGTTTTTAATTCTGTGCTCTTTTCCTATCACAAGCTGTGCTGCACCTGCGTTGTTAAGCATTCTTTGTTGAGTAGCTGTGCAGTGCTGGGTGACATGGGAGGGAGTTGCTGGGTATTGCTCCCTGTGATTGCTTTGGGCCCCCTTGGGTGCAGTCGTTTTGTGCCTGTGTCTCATTGAGGGCATGAGATCTGGAGGGACTGTGGGCTGCTGCAGGAGGACTGTGGGCAAACCCTGGCTTGGCATTCTCCCCATAGGCACTGCTTCACTGGCAGCTACCAGGTCATCGAGCCCCTGTTGAAGTACTTCCCCAACCTGTCCGTGGGCTTCACTGCAGTGCTGACGTACTCTTCAGCCTGGGAGGCACGGGACGCTCTGAAACAGATCCCACTGGAGAGAATCCTCGTGGAGACCGACGCTCCCTACTTCCTCCCACGCCAGGTAGGGCTGTCTTTGGGCCAAGTTGAGGCACCAAGGAGAGGGTGGGGAGATGGGTGGTCAGAGCCCCAGCACCCCACAACCTCCAGGTCCCAGCCTGGCTGTGTAGATGTGTCCTTGCTGTTGCTCTGCACAATCTAAAGTCCAAGGGTGGAGAAGCTGAAGGGTAACCACTCTCTTCCAGGCAGTGCAAAGCCCTGCCCTGTAGAGGGCAGTCCACAGAAGCGTGGGACCCTGCTCACCCAGAGCCCCCTGCTAGGACTCTCCCTGCACCTGCAGGTAAAGGGGTCTCCACAGGGCAGCCCCAAGAGGTCCTTGCTGGGGAAAGGCTGGGAGGGAGTCTGTGTCCAGCTGTGTGCAGAAGACACAGCAATGTTTTCCACTCTTGATGTCTTCCAGGTTCCCAGAAGCCTGTGCCAGTATGCCCACCCTGGCCTGGCTTTGCACACAGTTCGAGAGATTGCCAGAGTCAAAGAGGAGCCGCTGTCCTACACCTTGGCTGCTCTGCGTGAGAACACCAGTCGCCTCTACAGTCTGTGATTCCGAGGACACAGCAGGAGCCATGGCAAAGGTCATGCCGTTCACATGATGTGCTTGTTAGACATCAGGCCAAGAAGGTGTTTGGCTGTGTTTTCTTGGCTGTGTTACATGATGTGAGAAGACCAGCAGCCTGATGGAACATGGGCAGGGTCTGAACTTTGCCTGTGTCCCAGGTCAAGGATGTAACTGCAGAACCCATTGGAAAGAGAAACCCAGGACTGGTCATTGTCCTTGGAACTCCGTGCTAAGGCTTCAGCTCCTACCTGTGTGTGTGTGTGTGTGTGTCATGGGTTCAGGGAAAGGAGCTTCCCAGAGTGGCATTTGGCTTATGCGTCTTGGTGAGAATGAACCAGGGCCATCCCATGTAAGGGCCAGTCCATGACTGTTCTTCGCAGCTGGTGGTTTTGCATAGTCTATGAATAAAGTCGGCCTCCTCCTTCACCTCCTCCTTCACCTCCTCTTCCTCCTCCTCTGAGCACTGTGGGTGTTGTATCCTGCTTCTTGGTTATAGAAATGACCTCAAGTGGGGAGCTGGGGGACGTTCACTGGCAGACTGTTCCTCCTCCCAGGTACCTTCCGTGCACCATCGCTGCCCCTGCTGTCAGTGGAGGTGTGCAGCCGGTGCTCGTCCATGGAGGGTCCTGGCAGACAAGCTCTGGGGGAGGGCCTTCTCAGGGCTGATCCTGTAGGAGGTGCTCTCTGCTTCCTCAGGCTACTGGGGTTGCTTCCAGGGTGGTAAATGGTAAGGGTGACAGTGTGTGGCACAAGCCACTTGCTGGTTTGTGATAGCCTCCATTTTTGCCACGTTCTCCTGGCACACTGGCCCAGAATAGTCCCTCAGATGAGTCTTGTGTGGCTGACCCTAGTACGCCCCACTGGGCTGACAGCAGAGAGAACTTGTTCTGCAGGGCTCCTGGGCCTGGCTGCGCAACTTGGCCTTCTCCAGAAGCAGTCCGGGCCCTCTGCAGCCAGGTCCCTTGCTTTGTCCTCTGTCTTAGCTGGAGCCTGTTCACAGCCACATCCTCTTGAGGGCAGTGCTCTGCAGCGCCCTGCTGTGCCTTGTGACAGTGGACTCACTGGAGGGCCTGGTGGTCAAGGAGTAGGTGCAAGGAGACTCCTGGACAGTGTGGGAAATGATCCTCCTGACCTGCACCCCGGAATCCCTCATCTTGTTTCTCACTTCTTTCATAAAATCTTTCACTGATTGGTTTGTAGCTGGGCATGCAGGGGTTTTTAAATGTTGTGAGGCCAAGTAGAATGGATATGTTTCCTAGTTGGAGTGACCTGGGAAGTTGGCCTGGCTCACGGTCCATCTCGGTGGCTCACTTGTGCCTCCCATTTGCCAGTGTGGGATGTGGGGACTTGATCTGCTTGGTAGATGCGGGGACTGTCAGTATGTATGTCAGCCATGGGAGCCAGAGTCCAGCCATCTCCCTGACAAGAAGCACTTGGGTCAGCACTGCCCATGTTTGCTGGCATGGTCTGTGCTAAGGGGTCATAAGTGATGACTCCGTGATATCTCCTACCCACTGCTGCGTCCTGACAGGGCACAGCACAAGGTACTGTTGGTCTGCTTTTCTGTCCCAAGATTCAGGGCCGCCATGTGGCTGCTGTTACATGGCAAGTCCTCCTTGGCTAGGCGTGAGAGCTGGGGGCCTTGTTTTTACTCTTTAACTTTGGGTGGGTGACTTATTCTTGCTGTATGGCCAGAATGCATCTGTATGTCCCCATCTTTGACTTGTGAATAAAGTGATCGATCCTCCAGCTGCCTCTTGTGTTGTCCGGGTCTGTGGATACATATGTGGGTGATACTGGGTTAGTCTGGCTGTTGGCCAGCTTTGCGTCTGGATGTCTGAAAGTCTGAGACATTGTCAGGTGTTCCCGTTCCTTGCAGCACTGTTACATGATGTGAGAAGACTCGGCGTGTATATAGAAGACGCCACAGCATGGAGCATTCGCTCCCACTGCACTCCCTGAGAAGCCAGCTGCTGCCCTGCTCAGCTTCCGAGGAGCACGCAGAGGCTGGGCTGCCTCTTTCCAGAGACCCTTGGATCTGGGTTAGTGACTCCTAACCCAGGGGAGGTCGGCACTCTACTTCAGCTCCCTCTGTCCCGCCCCTGCACTCCCCACATGCCTACAGATACCTTTTTTATTATAATCCTCTTCCCATGTGGTTATTACTGAGCTCAGGCTGATGCTTGTGCGGGCAAGAAAGTGACAGAGTTCCCATCATGATGTCCTTGTGGTTGGCTTAGAAACGGGAGTGGGTGTGATCTGCCCAGGGCAGGTGGAGCTGGGCAGAGCTGAGGTCACAGTAGAGCAGGTCAGTGAGAGGCTCAGGACCCCTTTGCCAGGAATTGCAGCTTTGCTGATGACCCTGCCAGTCAGGCTTGAAGTCCACAGCTGCCCTGTGCCTGGCAGGGCTGCCTAGCTGTGCTGCCTGTGTAATGCAGGGACCTCTGTTCTGCAACAGTGTGGGGTGGTTTGAGGGTTTTGTTGAGTTGTGGGCTGTGAAGGCTGGGGTGGGACCCAAGTCTGCGCTGGTTAGAAGCAAGAGGGTGGTGACGATGCCTCATGCATGTGCATTCCCCAAGCCTGCTGGTAGCCCAGGTTCAGTGCTACCATGTCCAACCAGTAACTGCGCTGGGTGTGGGTGGCATGAGTGTGACTCAGGGAAACACCTGGCCCCTGTGCCTTCTGTCTGGAGTCCCCGGTGTAGGTGTTTACCCGGCCTTGCAGGTGGCCTGTGTATCCCCCTCTGCATTATTGCATGGGGCAGTACAGTGGTGTGACCCCTGTATCTGCCCCAGCCCCAATTGGCACCCCATTTGTCCCCCCAGAAGACAAGCTTCTGATGTGAATTCAGCTGGGGGTCTGAAGGTGAGCCCCTGTCTACTGGGAGCTATAGGGGGAAATGTTTGAGGGTCAATAGCTGCTATCAAGAAGGCCATCCAGTTGGCCAGTGGCGCCATAGGAGGCCAGTGCTTTGCCAGGCCTTCGCAAGGGCAGGCGTACTTCAGTCCTATCTCGTTGTGACCACTGTTGAGCACCTGTGGGTGCTAAGTTCAGACTCATTCTTGGGCACGCACATCGCCTTGTTCATGTTGTCTTGGGGACTGGCCTTGAGGGGATGCTGACTTTGATACTGTCACATCCAGCACCTGCTGGTTCCTACTCAGCTCCAGGTGCAGTGTTGTGATCCTGGGACACTCCGCTGCATGTCTGTCTCCTCCTTTGTTCCCCTCATTCTATTGTCCCTACCCAGAGTCCTTCTGTCCTGCGCTCCTCCAGGATGTCAGTGCGAGGCTTCCCCCTGATGGAGTCAGCACCTTGCATGGATGTTTGGCAAGCAGTTGGGATATTTATTTGCCTCTTAAATAGCACAAGGGTATCAGGAGTTGCTGTGGAAGCACTGGGGGGTGGGGGGGGGGGACAAGGCAGCTGTCCTGCAGCATCACTTGTCTGCGGGGGCCTCTGGAATGGAAGGGATCCAGTCAGAGCTCTAGGGCCCCACCCCGCAGTGGCCTTGGCCTTGGGTAGGGCCCTCATCTGTGCAGCAGGCACGTGCCACCCCACCCACTTCACAGCGTGCAGGTGGCTCCCTTCGTGATCTCATGCTGAGGACTCACCTTCAGCCTCTTCTCCAAGGACAGCCTGAAGCAGTTTTCCCAGGGCCTGGCTGTGCTGCTGGTACTGAGCCCCGGACAGTTTGACTCCGATATCCAGTGGGACATTGAACTAGGATACAGGGTGACAAGGGAGGTGTCGGAGGTCAGCCCACTGACACACCCTCTGAGGGAGCAGGGGTGCCTGGTATATGTGGGCAGCTCTTTTGCCACTTTGGCTGTTCCCTAACTGTCCAGTCTCCCATGTATTCTCCAGCCTCAGCTTCCTGGGGTTCTGATTAACACTGTGGAGCCCCCCAGAATGTTTTTCTCCCCCTTCTGGTTTTGGGAGACAGGAGAGTGAATCACTGCCAGTGGACTTTTGAACCTAGAGGGGAGGCTTGGGGGTATGCATACGGGCTGCTAGCCTGGGAGGTGCTGTGTCCTCTCCCTGCCCATCTTCCTCTTCCCATTGTCCTGCCTCCCCACCTCCCTCGGCTGCTCTGGAAGCTGGTTTCCTAGCAGGGAGCTTCCAGCTAGGCCCTTTCTTCTGCCTATGCTTCTGTCCTTCCTCTGGGGTAGTATCTCCTTTCTCAGGTTTCTAGGCATTCTCTCAGATGGGCCACTGCAGGTCACAGCTTTGGGGAGACCGCAGAGAGCTCTGTGTGTGGCCATATCAGAGATCTTCCCTTGTAGAGAGCAAGAACCGGACTTTAGCTGTTCTGTCAGTGGCCACCTTGGGGCCAGTGTGTCGTGACCAGGTGTCTGCATGTGTCTACAAAGGTAGCTTAGTGCCAGAAAGGAGCCTGGTATCCTGGCTTCTTCTCCCAGACCCCACAGTGAAGCCCAGGGAGGTTATGAAACTGCCTGTGGGCACAGGAGGGCTGGTGGCCCAGGACCAGGAAGCAGGCCTCTGTGGCCCACCCAGCCTCCAAGGTGCAGGCCTGCACTCCTGCCAGCCAGGCCTGCATATGATTCCTGCTGCCACACCACACCTTGGTGCTCCTCGAGGCAAGGCTGGCCTGACCCCACTGCATAGGCTTGGAGATTGGCTGGGAAGTTCTGACGTGGGAACTGCCATGTGGCCCCCTTGTAAAGTGTTATTCACCCTGAAGGTTGTGGAGGGCAGATTAGTGTCTTTAAGCAACTGGCACTTATTCCTTTGGACAATTCCCATTTTTCTTCTCCACCCAGACTGGTGAGGAGTGGTCAGGTCATTTGCCAGTCACCCTGGGAAGCAACTAGCCTGTCTCATGGGAAATGCTCCATAGCCTCAAGCAAGCCTGGATTATGCAGGTGATCCATCTGTGGTCCATCTGTTTGCTGGGGGTCAAGGAGTTTATCTTAAAATTTGAGTTCTGAATGTGATCTGGGGGGAGATTTGAGGAAGATAGCGGGGACTGAGATGAGGTGGAGCTACTATGGGAATAGTCTGGTGGTACTGGATGGACAGGCTGTGCTGTGGCCTGCCCAGTCCTTACCAATTATACCCCAGCTTCCAGGTACCCCTCACTGGCTTTGGCCAAAGATGGCTATTTCTCTAGGGCCAGTAACCATGGATGCTAGGTACCTTCTTGATACCTGGCCTTAGCTTGAGACCTCTGTCCCACCTGAGCTGGCGCGCACTCCTTGCCTGGGCGAAGTCTCCTTGTGTGGGCCTGAGGGTTACAGGGCACCCAGGTGGGAGTCTGTTGACCAAGACTCACATCATGGAGGAAGGCTTCTCTGGAGAGGGTTACAGAGGGCAGCCTTGGGGCGCTCCTTTCCTGTGACCATGACCAGAGCAAAGGATGGGGACCAGGAAAGACGCCAGGCAGGACTCCTCCTTCAGAGAACAGGGAAGTGGGTCTGTGGTCAGTCCTGACTGGGGCCCTGGCTACACCCTCTGGCACTTTAATTCACCTCTCTGAACTGATGTTTCCTGTCTACAGAGGGGATTAGTAGCACCATCCCTACTAACCTTGTGTGTTGTACAAATTAAATGACATGCAGTAACAGTAAGATGCAGGCAGGTGTAGCTCAGTGGTAGAGCACTTACCTAGCCTGGGCAAGGCCCTGGGTTTGATCCTCAGTGCCACAAAAATAAAAGAGATAAAACAGCTTGCACATGAGACTACACAGGTGAAAGGATGGGCACTGGCTGGACTGTCTTCTGGCCTGCCCTCTCCTAGCACTGCTCCTGCGGGCCTTCTCTGTGATAGTGCTGATGGCAAAGATCAGGGAGGGCCAGAGTGATGGGCAGAGTCAGCCTGGCCGCCCCTCCTGGAGACACTGGAAAGCCTTACCCTCAGGACAGCCCTGCTGTGTTCAGGGAGCTGTGGAGTGTGGGGTGAGGGTGCTCCGTCCACACAGGAGGCATCTGCTGTGGTTGCAGAGGCTTGAAACAATCCATCTCAGGTGACCCTCCCCCTCAGTCCCCACAGTGCCCAGATTCGAGGAGCTGCCCACACGTGAGCAGTGCTCCCTCTCGCCCCTCCAGGCATTCCAGATGGGCAGCTCTGCCCCATGCACGGTTCTAGGAAAAGCCATGCCACATGATCCTATTGTCTCATCCTGGGATGCCCTGCAGAAGAGGTGATGACGCTGGGAGCTGCTATGAAGAGCTCCAGACAGCATGGAACCAGGAACAGGGTTGCAGGCCTGGAATCTAATACCTTGGGAGGCCAAGGCAGGAGGATCACTGTGTTCCAGCCTGGCCTGAGCAGTTCAGTGGCTTAGCAAGATTCTGACTCAAGGGCTGGGGTTTAGCTCAGTGGCACAAGTGCCTTGCCTAATAAGTGCAAGGTCCTGAGTTCAATCTGTAGTACCAAAAAAAAAAAAAAAAAAAAAAAAAAGACTGATTCAATATTTAACAAGATGGACCAGGCATGGTGGCTCACATCTATAATCCTAGTGCTCAGGAGGATCTCTGAGTTTGAGACCAGCCTGGGCCACATAGTAAGCTCAAGGCCAGCCTGCACTGCATTAGTGAGACCCTGTCTCAAATACACACAAACAAAATTAAGAAGGGCTGGGATGGAGCTTACTGTGAACGCCCTGAGTAATGGACCAGCACAGAGCAGGTGTAGTGGAGCCCTGCAGTGACCAGTAGAGGCAGCAGAAGTTGTTAGAAGAGCTCCAGAGGGCCTGGGGGGCTGTGAGCCAGGCTATGTAGTGCCAATGGGGCTGGCTGAGAGCCCAGAGCCTCCCACACCAAGGCAGCTGTGCTTTCCCAGTTGGTGACTTCTGTCTGTGTTGAGTGCAGCGTGATGGCGACCACCACTGCTGGGTTCACCCCACAGGTTCTGGCCTAGCTGCAGTGAGGTGTGGCCACCTAACTCTTAGGAGCCAGAGCCTCGAGCGAAGTGTTGCAGACAGCCCCATGCCATCCCTAATGCTTGCACTGTCTCTGCAGGTTTTCCTTGACCCATGCAAGACTGTCTTAGCCAGTGTCATGTTACAGTCCTATAATCTCAGACCTCTGGGAGGCTGAGGCAGGAGGAGCTCAAGGTTCAACCCAGCTTTGGCACTTCAGTGGCTCCGCAAGACCCTGTCTCAAAAAAGGGCTTATAGCTCAGTATAAAGGTCCTAGGTTCAGTCCCTAACACCAGAACCAAACAAACCTGATCCACTTTGTCTACAGGCGGGGACTGCTGTTGCTCACCTGTGTGCATTTCTGTCTCCACGCACTCCATCCCTGCATTCAGGCCTTCAAGGCCCCCCGCTGGCCCCTCTGAGACCGCCTGGCGCCGCCAGTGCCACTGCTCCCTGGCTCCGGGCCTTACACTACTGCACTCTGTGGCAAAGTTACTTCTAGATACTTTTTTCTTGAGCAAAGGCTTCACGGAATCCTGTGCGAAGCTCAGCTGGTGGGACTAGTTTATAATTTCTGAGTAGCCTGTGGACAGGACTCCGGTCATAGCTGCCTCCTTGCCCATCTCCCTGACCCCCGCCGCGAACCCCACGCCCTTGGCTCTGCCGGGGACAAACCTGGGTCTCTAGCTCCTCTCGTGCCGCGTCAGCCTTCCCTCTGCCTTCTGGGCGGGGCCAGTCTTCCAGCTCTCGCGGCTGTATTTTGGCTGGCAGCTTCCTGGACTCCTTTCTCTGCTGGGAGGCAGAGGGCTTCTTTAGCCCACTGTGCCTTTCGGCCCAGAGTGGAGCTGCATGGCCGCGGTGCACGGGCTGGGGTGCGTGGCCTGTGCAAGGCCTGTGTATGGTCGGAACTGGGGCCTCACCTGTGCGCTGTGATGCTCAGGGCTCCGAAAGCTAGCGCCGGCCATGGCCAGCTCCATCCAAAGCACGCTGAGGAGCAACAGGCTGCAGATGGTCCCCGCCAAGGTCATGGCCTCCACCAGAGGGGACAGGCAGAGGGGCCTGAGGAGAGAGACTCGGGCAGCTTGCAGTTCCCTTTGCGGGGCTGCAAGCCGGCGTGGGCGGAAGCTGGCCGTGGGACTGGACCTGGATTTAGCGGGCAGGAAGCAAGGCTGAGCTGGGGTAGTGCTGTGGTAGATGCTGGGGTGTCTGCCCCGACTCATCTCCCAGGCCTGGGAGAGCCTGTGCTGAAGTGCAGTCGAGGGACCATGGAGCCAAACCGGCGAGGTCCCCAGGGGATACGGGGATTGGGGCAGCCAGCCTGGCCTGGGCCGTCCTGTTTAGATGTCCCTGCTGAGGCCCAGAGGAAAGCGCGAGTGGCCAGCACTCCCACGTCAGCAGTGGACACATACACAAGCAGAAGGAGCCGAGCTCTGCACCTACCTGGACTCTGCACGGCTGGTGCACGGGGGCAATTTGGACCTTATATAGGAAGCCTGCTGTTTGCTTTCATCCAGCGGGCCCATCTCCGAGGTGGTCAAGCTGCCTTAGGCTGACACACATTCCCTGGAAACTACACCCCCTCCCCCCAGGAAGCAACAGTGGATGTCAGGCACCTGCGAGATGGCTGGGTTGGCATGGTACCATTGTGTGTGTGCCTGTCCCAGCTGACCCTGCTAACAAAGTACATAGATATTATTATTTTTTTTTTTTCTGATTTTGGTCTTTTTTGTCTTTCTGAGACAAAGTTTCACTGTGCAGTTCAGGCTGGCCTTGAATTCCTTTGGTAACCTGGCCTTGAAGTACTGATTGTCCTGCCTCAGCTTCCTGAGTGCTAAGATTATAGGTGTGAGTTCTACCATGTACGCACTGCTGTGGGGTTTTGCTCTGATTTTTGCTGTATTAGGATTGGAACCCAGGGCCCAGGTCTCTGTGCTGAGCTGTGTTTCTGGCAGCAGCAAAGGGATCCTATTGTGGGTGGTGCCTGATCAGTCTGGTGAGTCTTGTGGCCCTGGGCTGGCTCAAATTCTCCTGTGCTGTTGCCTTAGGCAGGTCACATCACTGACATCCTCTGTGCTTAGGAGCCTGCATCTCAGATCCCTTAAGGTTTAAGGGGTGGGTATTGAGGGTGTTTCAACCCTAAAGAATCCGCCTGACAGTAATGGCTGGTGTCACCTACACCCTGACACTTGGGATCTCCTGCCTTGCCATTTCCTCTAGATGTCAGCAGCCTGGGATCCTTACTTCAAGAGCAGCATCAAACTGATGCTCAGGGCAAAGTGAGCTGTCTGGGGGATGTGTGCTGGGCTGGCTGCAGGCGGGAAGGGCTGCTGTGGGGAGGTGTGCAGGCCGGGGAGGGTCGCAGAGCAGGCCTGGCACAGGAAGGTGGGGCATGATGAAAGGGCTAAAGGGTGGTTTGGGTCAGGTCTTGGTGCTCCTGTGATCTGCCTGATCCACAAGTAGAAGGAGGCTAGGGGAAAGATGGAAGTGCAGAGTTAACTGAGAGTTGGGAAGTCCTCAAAGCCCCAGAAGCTGAGCCTTGATTCCACTAGAAGGTGAACTGAATGACAAGAGAGCCATGCTTCTCCCAGAGCTGTGCAGGTCCCAGGGTGTCCCAGGCCTGCTCACGGTGCTCTTGTGATCCAAGTCTCCTCTGCCGTGGGCATGGTATTCCAAGAAGGTGGTCCTCCCTGTGCTGTGGGCTGGGACAGTGCAGAGAGTCAATTGCCAGATGATTGTGTGACCTGCTAGAAGGACTAGGGGTGGGGCAGAGACTTGGGACAGTTGGAAGCAAGACTGGGTGGGCTGAGCCCCTCAGCAGAATGGGGAACTTGTGTTGGAGAATGGCCAGTTTTCAATCCCAGAACAGGCGCCACACCAGGAGCCTTGGGAGCTGTCACCACCTGTCTTGGTTGGATACGTTGCTGAGACATAATACCTGATGTGCAGAATTAGGGAAGGAAAGGTTGGCTTGCAGAGGTTTCAGTCCATAGTCAGCTCCACCACAGGGAGACTCGTGACAACAATTCCAGGCGGCAGAAGACAGCAAAAACAATCACAATGAGAGCAAAAGGGGCGGGGCGGAGAGAAGACTGGTCCTTGTGTGTAGGCCACCACCTTGGGCGGGTGTAGCACACCTGTAATCCCAGCACTGGACCATGAATCAGTCACAAACTAGATTCAGCTGCTTCACGACTACATGAGGCTTTGGGGCACATCCAGACCCCGACCCTGAGCCCAGCCCTCTGTCCTCAAGATGGAGATGGTGGAGAGAAGTTTAGCGTTCTCAAAAAGACCTGGAGCCTTATCCAGGCCACACCCTCACAACCCTCTCAGAATAGAACTCCCTGAACTGGGTGCCCCATGGCTGCTGGGACACAGGAGGTCGCGTTGGCAGGAGGAACTGCCTGTAGACCTTAGATACATACCCTGGAGCAAACACCACTGCACTGTGTTATCTCACAGCTGCGTGGTCACCTGGAGCGGCAGCTTGGCATGTACTGTGGAGTTCAGAGTGGATGGGGGTGGCAGGAGGGTAAGGAGGCACCCAGATGCCCACACTGGCCACTCGCAGCTATCTGAGGGGAAAGGAGTGGGAGTCCTGGGGAGTCAGGAAGGCAGACCTAGCTGTGTAATTCTGGATAATGAGCAGGCCTTGTCTGGTGGCTGCTTTTCCTGTAGCCAAGCGGGCTGGGTGAGGTGGGCTTCTCCGCCCACTGTTGGTGGGCGGTTCCCTTCCCTGCTGTTCCCTGAGGAGTTGCCCTAATGCAGTCAGAGGCTGTTAGGTCTGAGAGAAGAAGGGAAAGAGAAGAGGAAGAGGAGGAAGGAAGAAGTGGAGGTCTGAGGTCGAGGTCCGTGGAAGGAGTGGAGTGGACGGCCGTAAAAGTAGTGGGCAGCGGTGGCTTTATTTCGGGAATGCGGGGAGAGGCCTCCCCGCTGGCCCCGGGCGCAGCCTCTCCACTGCACCCGGGGCCGTGGTTATCCCAGGGAGAGGAGACTGGCACACTGGCTGCTGGAATCTGGCGATCTCTCTCTCTGGCGATCTCTCTCTCGGACACGTGGCGCGGGGGGAATCTAAATAGCCTAAGCTTAGGGCAGTGCCCTAAGGCCATTAGAGATGTACAGGTATTTCATTGGCGCACAGGTTCTTAGGGATAGGGGGTATAGGGTTACAGTCAAGTCTATAGGGGGCGGGGGGAGGCAGGAGTTTTCTAACTTAGCTGCAGCTTTTCCTGGTTACAGTGTCCGGTCTGGGCCAGCAACTCTTTCAGAGGCCTGGTCACCGTCAAGCTCATCGATGTATGTGCTATTACCCGAGAATGGGTTCTCTGTTCCCTTTACCCTATAATGGCCTGTGTACTGAGAATTAGCTGGCTCACCATACACTTCCCTCTATGGTGCTGGGGAGCAGACCTAGGGGCACTGGCCACTAAGCTATATCCCAGCCATTTTTACTTTGAGGTAGAGTCTTGGTGAGTTGCCCAGAATGTGCTTGAAATTTCAGTCTTCCTGCCTCAGCCTCCCAAATAGTTGGGATTACAGATGTGTACCACTGTGTCTGGTTTATTTTTTAAGTCACTTCAGCTACTCTTCAGTCTGACTGAGGCCATTTGGGGCTCTGAAAGAAGCTTTACCCTTGGAGTTGGGTGGTTTTGGCGTTTTTTTTTTTTTTTTTTTCCTCTGCAAGTTCTAGATCAGCACTTTCCAATAGAAACACAGTGCTGTCCTCTACAGTGCTGGGACCACAGACCTGTACCACCATGCCCAGTTTAAAATTTCAAAGTTCAGTAAAATATACTATTAACAATATTTTTGACTTGGTAAAATCCCGAGCTTTGAGAAGCCCAGCAGTTGGACTCTCCCAGTACTTCTGGGTCAGAGCAGGCACCGCCTGGTTCCTAGCCATGCACAGCCACCCTACTGGGCAGTGCTGTTTTAAATTCCCCTCTGTGGGGCTGCCCAACCTCTTTCCTTCCCTTCCTCCCCGGGCCTTGCGATGGTCCCTGCTGAGCAAGGGCTGTGGGCTCTGGGGCCTGTTGAGGCCCAGCTCCTGGCCACAGCCCCATACAGGCTGGGGGATGCTGAGGAAGTACTGGGGGGGAGTCGGGGGGGCGGTGGAATGTAGACTTTTGAGGTCTTATCCTCTCGGTCTGGATGGGGCACCCAAATCTGTATTTAAAGGTATCTCAGGTAATTCTTTTTCGATTTTAAAACACTGCTTTCTGCCCAGCACAAAATTTGAACATACCGAAGATTCACTGAGTGTGTGCGTGCTTGCGTGTGTGTGTGTAAAATTTCAAAATATACAAAAAACTAGAGGCCAGGCATGGTGGTGCTTACCTGTAATCTCAGCAGTCAGGAGGCTGAGGCAGGAGAATCATCGTGAGTTTGAAGCCAGCCTGGGCTCCATGGTGAGTTCAAGCCCAGCCTAAACTACGTGGCAAGACCCTGTCTCCAACCAGCCAACCAACCGATGGACCAATACAATGAGTCTCCCGGTTTTAGCACTGATTGGTGTCTTGCTCCATTCTCAGCGCCGTTGTTCATTCCCAGGTGTTTTCCTGTTGTGTCCACAGCGTGACCTGGTGTGGCACGGGGAAGAGCCAACCTGGGATGAGCAATGGGCACTACCAACTCGACATACCCTAACCTAGGCCTTCCTCCTTCCACGCATGCGCGCTGCGACTGAGCTGTACGCGCAGGCGCACGAGTGTTCGGGAGCAGCGCCCAGTGTGCACGTGACTTCGTCCTTAGAAACTGCTTTTTTTTTTTTTTTTTCTCACAGGCAGCTTCTTTCTCTGCAGCCGAGGCTGGCCTTGAACCCGAAATCTTACTGCCTTTGCCTCCCAAGTGCTGGGCTCACAGGCATGCGCTCCACGTACTTCAGAACTTCTGCAGTTTTGGTAGTCAGCTGCGTGTGCGGTAAGGACTGGACTCAGGCGCTGCGAGTCCCGGCCCCACCCTCCCTCCTCCTGTCTGCCCAGTCCTTTATTTTTGTTAAATTTGTGTTTCTTTAATCATTCATGATGTTTTATAGGTTGGTCAGCTCTTTCTATTTTTCCCTATGATTTGCATCTTAATATTGCCTTTTACTTATTTGAGTCACTTCTTTTTTAAGTAATTTTATTGGTACATTTTAGATATACATAGAGATCACATTCATCACAGGGAATTTGTGCCTGACTTGTCACGTTCATTCTTCTCTTCTGCACCCCACCCTTCAGCCCCTCTTTTCCTCCTTACTTACAAACGCTTCGTGTCCATTTTTTCCTTCTGTTCTTTTTTCTTGTCCTTCTCTTCTTTTCCCCCTCCTCCCTTGCTAGTTCCCCTTCTCATTTGAACATTTTCTTCCTGCTGCCTAATATCTTTGACACATTTTGATCCTTATTTACTCTTTTCAGTTTCTCACACTAGAGAGAGAATGAGGTATTTATACTTGTGTGTCTGATTTATTTCACTTAAAAGTATGGTCTCAAGGTGCACCCATTTAGCTAGAAATATCTCAAACCTTTCCTTCTTTATAGCAAAGTAGTTCTCCATTGTATAGAAAACCCCTAATCTTCTTTATCCATTCATCTGTTGCTGGATATTTGAGCTGTTTCCAAGATTTAGCTATTACAATCTGCACTATAAACATGGGTATGCATACATTGCTGTGATATAATGTTTTTAATTCTTTTGGGAACATAGCAAAAGGGGAATAACTAGGTGAAATGGAACCTCTCATTTCAGGAATCTCACTGATTTTCACAGTGGTTGCACCAGTCTGTGCTCCTACCAACAGTGGAGAAGGGTCTCTTTTTTTCCCTACAGCCCTATCGGCATTTGTTATTTGTTCTTGATGATAACTATTCTTTCAGAAGTGAGATGGAAATTCAGTGATGTTTTAATTTGCATCTGTTGCATGACCAGTGATACTGAACATTTTTTCATATATTTATTTGCTGCTTGTACTTTTTTTTTTTCTTTTCTGTCTTTTTGAGACAGGGTCTTGCTATGCAGTTCAGGCTGGCCTTGAACTCACTTTGTAGCCCAAACTGGTCGCAAATTTGCAGTGATCCTCCTGCCTCAGCCTCCCGAGTCCTGGGATTATAGGCGTGTACCACCACACTTGGTTTGTTTGTACTTCTTCATTTGAGAAATGTGTATTCATCTCAGAGGCCCATTTTTTGATTGGGTCTTGAAATTTGGGTACCTTATTTTTCTGAATTCTTTATTTATTTTAGAAATTAAGGGCCAGGGATATAGTTCAGTGGCCCAGTGCCTGCCTGGAAAGTGTGAGGTACCCGAAAAAAAAAAAAAAAAAGAATTAATCCTTTTGAGGAACAACTGGCAAATACTTTTTCCCATTCTGCAGGTTGGCTCTTCACTCTGGCATTGGTTTCTTTTACTATGCAAAAGCTCTTTAGTATGATGAGATCCCAGTTGTTGACTCTATGAGTCAACCTGTTTGAACAGGGTTTTATTAATAGTTTTTGCCTACATAATCTGTGTCTTCAAGACTTCTGTAGCTGGGCATGGTGGCACTCTGCTTGTAATCTTAGCACTAGGGAGGCTGAGGCAGGAGGATCACTGTGAGTTTGAGGCCAGCCTGAACTGCATAGCAGGACCCCGTTTCAAAAAAAAAAAAAAAAAAGGAAAAAAATTCTATCATACCTTCCAGCAGACTTAGTGTTTCTCTTTTAACATGTCGATCTCCAGCCCACTTTGTATGATGCATGGTGAGAGACATGAGTCTAGTTTGAGTCTTTGGTGTGTGGAAAGCCAGTTTTCCTATCACCATTTATTAAGGAGTCTGTCTTTCTTCCAGTGAAGGTGTTTGGCACCTTTGTCAAAGATGAGGTAGCTGAGTGTGTTTGAAGTTGCTTCTTCATCTCCTGATCCGTTTCACTGATCCTGGGTCTGTCGTCTTATCCATTTGTTTGTTTTTTGCTAATACCATGTTGCCTTTGTTTCCCAGATTTGCTTTTGCTCTTTTAGGTTTCTTCTAGTTCCAAATGAATTTTAGGATTGTTTTCTCTAATCCTGTGAGGTATACTATTGGTATTTTGGTTGAGATTGCATTTAATATGTATAACAGTTTAGGGAATATGGCCATTTTCACTGTATGAACCCTTCCTGCCCCCAAAACAAGGGATAACTTTCATTGTTTGATAGACTCTTTGATCTCCTTTTTTAGAGTACCATAGTTTTCAATATAAAGGTCTTTTATTTGTTTTTATTAGCTTGATGCCTAACTATTATACTTTTTATGCTATTGTGAAAGGTATGGTTTCTCTCATTTCTGCCTCAGTAAGTGTTATGGTTAGCGTAATGTTGGCTGTTGGTCTGTCACAGATAGCTCTTGTCAGATTGATAAAAAGATCATGTATTCCAGTTTTCTCAGGATTTCTTAGGATTATAATGAATGGACTTTGTCAAATGCTTTTTTTCTATGTCTACTGAGATGATCATGTGGTTTTTATCCTGCGGTTTTTATCCTTTGCTCTGTTAATGTGGTGTATTATGTGTATTGTTTTGTGTATGTTGAACCATCCTTGCATCCCTGGGATGAATCCTACTTGATCATAGTATAAATCTTATTGATGATTTGCCATAGTCTGTTTGCCAGTATCTTTTTGAGGATTTTTGCATCTATGATCTTAATTTTTTTTTTTTTTGTCTTTTTATCGGCACCAGGGATCGAACTCACGACTGCCTGTTTCCAAGGCAGGCGCTTATGCCGCTGAGCTAAATCCCCAGCCCCTATGATCTTAATATTAAAACAGAAACATTAAATCTGTTGGAAGATAGAGTAGGCAAAACTCTTGAAGACATTGATGTAGGCAAAGATTTTATGGATAAAACCCAGATTGCACAGGATTTATCATAAGGAATCAACAAATGGAATCTCATCCTACTGAAATTTATTTTTTATTTTTTATTTTTTTGGCTTTTTCCTTTTTATCGGTACCAGGGATAGAACTCACGACTGCCTGCTTGCAAGGCAGGCGCTTATGCCGCTGAGCTAAAGCCCCAGCCCCTACTGAAAAGTTTTTTGCACAGCAAGAGAAACCACCAACAGAGTGAAGAGACAACCTCCAATGTGGAAGAAAATGTTTGCCAGTTGTTCTTCAGACAAAGGATTACTATTGAGAATGTATAAAGAACTCAAAAAAGTCGGACCTCCCATATTTTAAAGACCCAATCCAAAAATGCCTTCTGAGATGAATACATACTTTTCAGATGAAGAAATATGAACAGCAAATAAATGCATGATAAAATGTTCAACAGCACTTGTCATTTGAGAGATGCAAATTAAAGCAACACTGAGATTTCACTTCACCCCAGAAAGAAGGGCTAGTATTAAGAAATCAACCGTTAACAAGTGCTGCAAGGCTGTGGGAACAAAGGAACACTTCTCCACTGTTGGTAGGAAAGTAGACTGGTGCCAGCACTGTGGAGATCAGTGTGGAGATTCCTCAAAAACCAAAATTGGGAGTTCCATTCAACCCAGTTATTCCCCTTCGAGGTATCTTCCCAAAAGAACCGAAGACATTGTACTACAGCAACATATGTGCACCCATGTTTGTAGCAGCACAGTTTACAATAGCCAGACCTTGGAAACAACCTAAACGCTCATCAACTGAGGAATGGATAAAGCTGTGGTATTTCTATACAATGGAATACTGTTCAGTCATAAAGAATGATAAGCTGGACATTTTTATGGATAAATAGATGCATCCTGAGCACATAGTTATTAAAAATAAGCACATGTGTAAACATCGTATTGTTTCCTTAGTGTGACATGTATATTTGTATGTATATGTATATAAAAAAACAGTTAAGATAGTTAAAAAAAAGAAAGAAAGAAGCGGTGTAATGGCCTGCTTTGTCCTGCACATGGCCTGTTCAGAAGCAAATTCAATGCCTCCCTTCACTGAACACCTCTGTTCACTGAACACCTCTGTCGGTTCTGCCTTCCCTTCCTCACCTTGTCCCAGTTTTTTTTTTTTTTTTTTTTTTTTTAATCAGTACCGGGGATTGAACTCACTACTGCTTGCTTGCAAGGCAGGCACTTATGCTGCTGAGCTAAATCCCCAGCCCTAGTGGGAATTTTTTTTTTTTGGCCCAGTCTTTTTGTCCCAGAGAGAATGCTCAGCCAAAGCAATGACTCAGGTCACACCTGCCTTTCTTTAACTAACCCACTGTGGGCCACTTTGAGTTGATGGATGTCTTAAGAAAGTTACAAAGTTTGGATTTTTGCATGTGGATATCCAGTTGTTCCAGTACATTTATGGAAGGTACAGTCCTTTCTCCACTTAATTGCTTTTGTATCTTTGCCAGACATCAACTGTCTGTTATGTGGGTATCTATTTTGGGACTTCATATTGGTACCTTGGTGGTTTGTCTATTTTGATATCAATGCCATGTTTCATGATTGGTGTAACTTTGTGATGTCATGGGATTAGGGAAGGTGGAGCTCTAATTTTGTTCCTTTACCAAAGTTGTTTAGACTGTTCTGAGTCTTTTGTATTTCTACAGAAATGTAAGAATCATGCCGGACATAGTGGCTCACACCTGTAATCCCAGCACTTGGGAGGCTGAGGCAGGAGGATCGTTGGGAGTTCGAAACCAGCTTGGGCTCCAAAGTGAGCTCAAGGCCTGCCTGAACTGCATAGAGAGACCCTGTTTCAAACACACACACACACACACACACACACACGCACGAAATGTTAAGAATCAGAATGTTGGGCTGGGGATTTAGCTCAGTGACATAAGCACCAGGCAGATGCAAGGTCATGAGTTCGATTCCTGATAACAAAAAAAAAAAAGCAATGTTAATTTTTATGAAAAATGATGTTGGCATTTTGATAAGGAAAACATATTTTTGTATATATAACATATTTTTATATATAGTTTTGTGTGCTGGTATTTGGTGCATGTATATTTATGATTATCACCTTTTGAATTGTTCCCTTCACAAAGACATAGTGACCTTCTTGGTCTCTTAATCAGTGTTGGGTTGAAATTTACTATCTGCAAATAGAATAGCTACCTCTGCTTTTGCTGGGTTCCTGAGGCATGGAGTATCGTTTTCCATCCTTTGACTTTAAACCTGTGAATTTGTTTGTGAATTAAATGTGTTTCTTGTGTGCAGCATATTGTTGAATCTTGCTTCTTACTTGGTTCCTCCTGCTGTTTCCTTTTTGCAGGGGAGGGGAACCGGGGAGTGAACTCACGACCTTGCACTTGCCAGGCAGGCACTGGTGCTGCTGAGCTGCATCCCCTGTCCACCTCCCCCATCCCTTTTCTTGTAATCTTATAACCTTGGGGGATCAGTCGTATAACCTTGCACTTGCCAGGCAGGTGCTGTGCCACTGATGTATCTCCAGCCTCAGACTGTTTCTTTCCTTCTTTTTTTTTTTGTACAGTAATTGAACTCAGGACCGTGTGCTTGCCAGGCAGGTGCTTCTACTGCTGAGCTATATCCCTGGCTCCAGTCTGTTTCTTTTGATTGGTGAGTTGAGACCATTTACATTGATGATTATAACTGATATATATTTACTTATCCCTGCTGTATTTTCCTGTTGTTGGTTTCCCCCACTTAACTACTTGCCTTTCCTGGTGGACTCCTTCTGTTGGGGTTCATGGAGTTGTAGTTCTTGTTATATCTTTCTATAATGTCTTTGTTGGTCAGTGGTCATGAATTTCTTTAGGTGTTCTTTATCATGGAAGTATTTTATTTCTGCTCAATTCTGAAAGATAGTTTTGAGGGGTACATCAATCTGGGTTGTTTTCTTTTAGGGAATGAAATATTCCATTACAAGCTCTCCTTACGCGTTTGTGTTGAGAAGTCTGCTGTGATTGTGATGAGCTTTCCTTTATAGGTGATTTGTTTATTTTCTCTAATAGCTTTTAATAGTCTTGTGTTGAATTTTTGGAATATGGACTATTATATGCCTTGATGTAGTTCTTTTTTTTCTTTCTGATCATGGCTAATTGTGTTATTAGGCACAAGGCTAAGCCCTTGAGGGAGCTGACACAAAGGACCAGATGTCTTGTGACCTTGGGAGAGACAGACACCTTCTGCTGTGGGCCAGCTCTCACGACAAAACAAAACACATGCATCCACACCCCAAGTAGGTTTGGACCTCCTTGAAGAAGCCAGGAGTCCCCATCCCAACCCTCCACAGAGAGTCACTGCTCCGTACACATGCCTGCTTCTTTGTGACTTGCTTCCCCATTTGTCCCTGACTTAATCAGTTTTACTTGAGTAACTAACTCATGGCTGGTCATCATTCTGTCCCACCTTATGCCCACTTTACAAGTTCCCATTCTTCCTTCCACTTCAGATCTGCCTCACCTCATTATTTTGCTCTATAAAATTCCTAGAAAAAACAGGGTCCTTGGCAACCCACCTGGGACCCCTTTTGTCTCTCTCTCAGACGGGAGCTTTCTTTCGTTCAATAAATATATTTGAATCTTGACTCCTGTACTTCTAAAATTCAGTCTTCAGTTTTACACAATATGAACTCATACTGGATGTCTAGTAGGTTGGGAGTTTCATTCCCCTTTATCAACTGGAGTTTTGTGTGCTTCACTTATGTATATATCAAGTTATGTTTTCATTCTTGGGATGTTTTCTGCCACTACTTCTGTGAACAGGTTTTTATCTTTTTGGGGGAGGGGTCTTTTTGAAAGAAGGGTCTTGCTATCCAGTTCAGGCTGGCCTTAAGCTCACTTTGTAGACCAGGCTGGTCTCAAACTTTTTTTTTTTGTACCAGGGATTGAACTTGTGACTCTGTGCTTGCCAGGCAGGCACTTATGCTGCTGAGCTAAATCTCCAGCCCTTGAACCCTTAAGGATTCTCTTGCCTCGGCCTCCTGAATGCTGGGATTATAGGTGTGGGCCACCACACCTGGCTGTGAAAAGATTTTTTATGTCCTTTGTGCTATCTTTTGATTTTTCATTGATTCTAATCAGTCTTATTCTTTGGTTCATTTGGCAGCCGTTGGATTGATTTTTGTGTTCTCTTATTAAAGAAGTCTTTTGTTTTAGGATCGCTAACACAAACATGTCTTCTAGATTCAATATCCTGTCCTCACACTGGCTCATTCTGCTGCTGATACTTTCAATAGAAATTTAATCTCCTGGATATGTTTAGATCTGTTTCATAGGTTCCATTTCGTTCCCGTGTTGGACTTCCATGGTTTCTGCCATTTTCCTCAGGTCCTCTGCTCTGTGAGATCTGTATCTACTCTGGAGCCTCCGTGTCCTTCCTTAGTCGCTGTTTCTGTGTTTGTCTGAGTGAGTATTTCTGATTTGTCTGGTCCTAGAGACCTTGCTCATCTGCTTGTTATTTCTGCTGTTCCCACTTCAGAAAGCCCAGGTGGTGGCTTTTTTTTTTAAATTTTATTTTTTATCGGTACCAGGGATCAAACTCACGACTGCCTGTTTGCAAGGCAGGCACTTATGCTGCTGAGCTAAATCCCCAGCCCCAGCTTTTTTGTTTTTAAGACAATGATTTATTTAGAGTAGGGACAGAAGGAAGAGATGACAGACAGCTACTCTGGATGAGCAGCGAGCAGTGTGAGGAAATACTTGGGGATTTTGGTCTCCAGCTCCTTGTTATTGGAAGCCTTCTCCCCACAGAGTTCCTAGAGTCTGACTGGTTCTCTGGCTGGCTTTTGTCTTAACCTTGGGCTTCTTCTGGCCAGTTTTCTCCTTTGATGGTGGCTAAGAGTTGGGAGGGGGCCTTATGGGAAGTAGTTTAGGATTAAGGGTTAAGTAAAGGGCAAGTGTGTGACTTTATGTTACTGGCACTGCTGAGACCTTCATGAGGCTGGTGTTTTCCTCTGTCATTGCCTTTCTCTGCAACTGCTTGAGTCTAGTAGTACAGGCAGAAACTGCCTATGCTAGAATTCTTTATAAAAGCTCAATGAAGCCTCCATCCTGTTTTATTCCTACTTATGGGGCCACCTGTCCCTACATAGTTATTGGCCATTTGTATGTTGTCTTTGGAGAAACATCTACTCAATTTTTTAGCCTATTTTAAATTAGCTTATGAGTTGTTTTCTTTTTGTCTGTTTAGTTAAAAGCATGTCTATATATGTTAGAAAGTAATCTTTCAACAGATACATTATGCAAATGCTTTCCCCATTCCCTAGGGTGACCTTTCATTTTGTTAATGTTCCCTTTGTATAAGTGCAAGAGATTTTCACTTTGATGTAACCCTGTTGTGTATATATATTTTTTGTCTTTTGGAAACAGAGACCCACTATACACTTCAGGCTGGCTTGAGCGCAGTTTGTAGCCCATGGTGGTCTCGAACTCCCAACAGTCCTCCTGCCTCAGCCTCCTGAGTGCTGGGATTACAGACCTAGGCCACCACTCCTGGCTCCTTCTGGTCTATTTTTGCTTTTATTGCCTGTGCTTTGATGTTCATACCCAAGGAATGATTGCATCTGTCAATGTCATGGAGCTGTTCCTTTATGTCTCATTCTAAAAATTCAGTTTCAGTATTACATTATGAAAGAGTTTTGCCCTAAAGTAAATTACAGGACATTATGGCAGTGGTCTAACATGGTGGAAAGTCAAACTGGAAATGCCTACCCTGGCAACCACTGCTCCTTCTTCCCCTTCAACCAGTTACAGTTTCTTCCTTCCCTTCCCTGTGCACTGGAAGAAAATTCCAGTCAGCTCCTCACACATCCTAAATGCCCACCCCAAATACCACATCCTTGCCACCCAGTCAGAGGTGGCAGCCCAGCTGCTGTGGGCTGTGTGCTCCTGTCCACGTCCTCAATAAACCTGCTTTTTTTTTTTTACTTTTTGCTTCTCTGTTGTGCCAGAAACTCTAACACATTAAATCTTTATTTTGACTTAATGTTTGTATTCTAAAGGGTCCACTTTCATTATTTTGCATTTAGCTATTTAGTTTTCCTAATGCAGGAGCTAGGGATTTAGCTCAGCGGCACAAGGGCCTGCCAGGCAGGTCCTGAGTTTGATATCTAGTACCAAAATAAATAAATCAAATAGTTTTCCTAGCACAGCGTGCTGAAGAGTTTCTATTCCCTGTTTTGTCGCCATGATACTCTTACTGGGTGGCCTGCTTCTGAAAGTGGCTCACCAACTAAACACGACCGAGTTCTGGGGCTGCTTGCTTCTCTCTCTGGAGTTAGCTTCCAAGTTGTGATCTTGAACAAAGAGTTGAGCAAGGCAAGCAAAAAGAGACTGGTAGAAATTCTGTGTCCTGAAGGGCAGTGCTGAGATCCCAGGCCTCAGGCTGACGTCAGGTGCAGGGCATCCTTTAGAAAGCTGCTTGAGAGGAGAGAAAAAAATGGCGGCTTGCTAGGGGATCGGGCGGAGAGTCTCTCCGGAGAAATCATATTAGAAGCTAGAATATGACAACATGGAGAGGGCCAGACGAATGGATAACGATTCTTATTAACCAAGACAGCACAGCTGGAGGATTTAAAGTCGTGCTGAGACTGTGAAGGCTGATAATGGGAGGCTGCAAATCCTGCGCCTTTAAATCAGCAAACTGACCCATGGACCCAACAGGAAAAGCTGTGTTGGCTTTTGGTGACTGCTGGAAACTGAGACCTGGGACCCCGAGAAGCAGCCAGGACTGCCCCGCTGCACCAGAGGAGATTGTGAAAGGCTCTGGAGCTCCGAAGCCAAACACTGTGCAGTTTTCTGACCATTCCACGCTGTGCCGAGAGCGCAGGGAGGATGAGCGGCGTGGTGTGCAGTAGACCCAAGAGGAGGACCTGCACCGAACCCTGCTGAGTACTGGGGACCCCGCGGCTGCTGGGGTTGGCCAGAGAACATCTTGGAACTGGGCAGTGCCCACCACCACAGGGACATCAATAACACAGAGAGTCTGGCGGCAGACATCTTAGAGTTGGGCAGAACCTACAGCTCGGTGACATCACCAAGTCCCCCTGTAGGGAGGTCTGGTGGAGGACATCTTGAAATTGGGCAGAGCCTGACGCCGTGCTGGCTTCAGCGTCATACAGAGAACTAGTGGAAGACATCTTGGATTTGGGCAGACCTGCTGTCCTGGTGCTCCTGTCATAGAGAGGTCTGGAAGAGAACAGCTGGGATTTGGGCAGAACCTGTGCCATAGTGACATTAGTCAGTTTCTTCTGGTATAGAGAGAACTGGCAGGAGCTACTGGGGCTAAACCAAGCCTCTGCTAGGGGCCCAATAAGCAGATACAAAATAGTCACAACTCAGTGACATCCAGAAAGTACAGCCTAATTTACGGATTGACTGGCACAGAGGCTAGAGACTAGCCTGTACCGCCCCTGCATCCCAGCCTACCCCAGATAACAGCAAATTGGGGAGGACAGCAAAAACTCAAGTCAGCACGCTTCTAAAGGCCCTAAGCAATACAGAGAGGGCCAGTGACCCCCAGGACACTCCAGTCTGAAAGAAACCAGAAACATGACAAGAGATAAAAATAAAAAAAAATCCCCAGCTGCCCAACATGAGAAAATAAGCCCAGGAGAAGTAAACACTGAAGAGAACAAGCACAGTAACCATCCAATACTCGACACAGCATCAGCCAAAATTAAAAAATACCTTCATGACCTCATATATGAATTTAAAGCTGTACTCCTGATCCAAGTGAGGCAAGAAATAAAGAGATTAAGAAATGACAAGCCCCGCTCAAGAGAACACAGATGGAAGAACTGAGGAAATCAGAAAAGAAAGAGAAACTTTTGAAGAAGAATTTAAACATAACTTAGAATACATGAAACAGATCCAAAGAGAATACCAGGAAACTAAAAACTCCATTGAACACTGGCAAAATGCCTTGACAGAAACTAAAGACAGCCTTCTGAAACTTGAAGAGAGATTTATGGCATATGATCGTGAAAGAAAAAGCCTCTTAAAAATAACAAGGAACCAGAAAGAAACAATTCAAAGACTAGAAGATGACAAAAAGATACATAACTTAAGAATAAAGAATGGAGTGAGGAAGCAGGAGCAACCAAAAATGAAATACAAAGAATATTCACAGATATATTAAAGCAAAATTTCCCGTGTCTAGCAAAAAGAAATGATATCCAGATAAAAGAGGCATACAGAACACCAGCTACCTACAACCAAAACAGATCTATGCCTAGACATATAATAATCAAGATTCCAGAAATCCACCAAAAGAACAGAATATTAAAAGCAGCCAGAGAAAAGATGCAGATTACCTACAACGGGAAAATTATCAAAATAACAGCAGACTTATCAACACAAACTCTTAAGTCAAGAAGGGAGTGGGGAGAACTATTCCAAGTCCTGAAAGAAAATAATATGCAACCAAAGCTCATATACCCGTCAAAACTCTCTCTCAAAATTAATGGAGAAATAAGATGCTTCCAAGACAAGGAGGAACTGTGGGAGTTCATGGCCACCAATCCAACCCTACGGAGAGTGCTGAAGGACATTACAGAGAAAGAGAGGAAGGGATACCAGGATTCCAGCAACAGTGGCAGAGAGGCCTCAATGAACGGGGCAGACAGTGGAATGAGGGAATAAGGTGGACAAATTATAGCAGAAAAGTGGAGTAGCAGACATGAGGCAGAGACGGTAAGCTATAGTCTTTAGTATAGACAGCTCTGAAACTCTATAAAAAAAAGGCAGAGGTCATTGTTAATGGTGTATAAGGATTTAAAAGACACAGTAGTCTTATTGCCATATTTAGTTTGAATTTAATTAGTTCTGGTCTGTCCACTCATGTCAGATTTGAGGGCACAGACATCTTGACCCAAAAATAGCAGTTTATACCATGGTAACTATCCTTACTTTCCTATTAACTTAAACTGAAATCCTGTATTACTTATATTGTCTTACTATGACTGATCTTAATTGAATCTGAATCATAAGACTATGGGTTGGCCTTGGCTGATTTTGGTATGCTTGAATTTGGTATGCTTGTTAGTATCAACCCTAAAAGTAGAGGCAACTACTCTGAAGATGACAAGATGTAAAGAATATCCATACTGGTATTAACTATTAACAGCTCTCAAATCCTACAATGCTTTCAAAGTTGAGTTTTTATAAAAATAGGTAATACTATGTTTAACTATATTAAGCCGGTGTTGTGGACAAATCTATTGAAAATAACAAGAGAAAACATAGTTAACTATGGAAGATCATCTATATTGTGGTCTTATATGTCTTATCCATTGCATGTTTTTCTAGGAAATTGTTTTGCTGTCTTGCTACGACTTGGTTTTCCCTATAATACAGAGAGGATAGATATATATGTAGAAATTCACACATGAGTTTTTTTTTAAAATTATCTACGGGAACAGATTATATAATGCAAGATGTAATGAACAGATACTCTGAAGAAGAGACGCTAAGAAACCTGAGGCTAATTTTGTAGCATTATGATATAAATTCTAGCAATACTATTGTTCGCTGATTAGAATGACATTGGACTGGTTTCTTGAGTTCAATTTCAGCATATGTAGAGATGGGGACAGCTATCACAAAGAGAATGAGAGATACGATGGTAGTTATTATTGTCTTCCCTAATGTTAGATCTTGAAGACCTAAAAAGCCTTCATCATCCTGTAATGATTTGATTAGTTCTATAATATGCAATAAGTATATAAAATGGGTGAAGATGGGGACAACTATTTGTAAGAAACTAGAGACAGTTAGATAGACAGTGAAGATCTCCAGTGGACTTGCTTTGAAATCTGTATTTCTTTAAATTGTTTTTTTAACTGTTTTGTTCTGTTTTGATATGTTTAATCTTACCCTCTTTGAGATGTAAAACAAATGTGTAGGACTTATAACCATATTACTGAGCTTTTGTTCGATCATTGAGCAGAACTGTTTGTAGGGTCACTTTTTGAATGTCATTCTAAATACTTTAATTCTATAACCTGAACAGCTATTTCTAAGATGACAATATGTAACTTATCAATCAGCAATTTCTTACCATTTGTTTTTCTGTAATTTTGTATTATTTCTACCCTTTTTTAAAAATCTCCATGTATTTTTTTTTGTTTCCTTTCCTTTAAATTAAAAAAAAAAATAGAAAGCTGCTTGAGTTCTCTCAAGAAGGCCACATGCAGGGCTCCAGCAGCTGTGCTGTGCATGTGTCTGGGATTGTGCATAGGAAGGTGTCTTAGTTACTTTATGCTCGTCGCTGAGACAAAATATCTGATGCCCAAGTTGGGAAAGGAAAAGTTTATTTCTTGCAGTTTTTGGAGGTTTCAGTCCACACTGAGTTGGCTCCAAGACAGGCAGGCATGACTGGGCTGCAGTTCATGGCAGCCGCCAACAGCAAACTCGAACCAGCAAAGAGAAAGACTCACCTTCTTCCTGCCATTACATCACATCCTGGCTCCACCCCTATGTGGGTGGAGCACTGACACCATCAATCCAAGCACTATACAATGAACCATCACATATGAACAATGCAAACTCATGAGGCCTGGGGGACACAAACATAAACCATGACAGAAGGCTATTGGAATTTTGAGTGCTGACTTTGTACACTGGTGAGTTTGTTTATTTAATGTGAAGTTTTTTGGTGGTGGGTTTGGCATCTTCCTTGTAGAGATCTCCGTGTCATTTGTTCTAGCTCATAGCCCCTGGGCTTGCCTTGGACGACCTGGAGGCCTGGCTTTGCATCTTGCTTCCTTATCTTCTCATTTTCTAGTTTTCTAATTTGTTTTCTGCATTGATGTTTGCAAATCGCTTATGATAGGTTGCTTTATTACTAGTAGTGAGAAGTACTTTATTACTAGTACTTTTCAGAGATTTTGATATTTGATTCTGTTGCAAGACCCTACCGCTTCAGTTTATTAGGGATGAGAAGCTGCTGCCTGTCTGGCCCACTTCCTGGTTCTTTGGTACTACACTGCAGCATGTTTATGGCCTTCAGACAGTCTTGGCATATAAAGAGGAACAAATGATTAGAAGACTGTGTCACGCTGGCTAATGTCATATACTCAGTAATAACAACAGGATCCACACAGCCTAGAAAATGACTAACTGGTAACTGTTTGCCACCTTTAACCACATGAACATGATTTATAGTTATATAATAAAATATAAAACAAACCAGAAAGTTACGTACAGTAATTTTCCCTCAATTGAGTGATTTTACCCTCTGGGGAGAAAAAAGAAACAAAAGAACAAAGCAAACCCTGAAAACTGTGTTTACACTAAAAAAAAAAAAAAAAAACAAAAAACAAAAAACAAACCAAGCTTACAATCAAAACAAACCCCAAAAAACAAAGGAAGAAAGAACAGAGCGAGGGTGAGAGCGAGATGTCTCTGTGATGTCAAGCGCAGGGCTGTCTTCTGAGATTTACGGTTTAGTGGCAGCATCCACTTCAACTGTGTCTCTGTACCCCTGGGGCAGACGAAGGGGCAGGCAGGGCACAGCCCCGGTGTGACCCTAGCAACCTGCTGCAGGATGCAGGGCTGGGGTGGGGTGGTGCAGGCTGGCCCTGGTCTAGGCTGTGGGCCTGTGACATGGATTCTGTGACACTGTGGTGTTTCTGGCCACCTCAGCTTGCCACTCAGC
Source organism: Cavia porcellus (assembly GCF_034190915.1). Taxonomy (NCBI): domain Eukaryota; kingdom Metazoa; phylum Chordata; class Mammalia; order Rodentia; family Caviidae; genus Cavia; species Cavia porcellus. Next base: position 75,047,031 of record NW_026947498.1, read on the forward strand.
TCCTGGGCTCTGGCAGCTTGTCTCACCCAGACTCTGGGAGGAGCCCCAAGACAAAACTAGCCCCCAGCTGCTCCAAGTCCTGGGCTCAGCTGGCCCTGCCCAGTGACCTCCAGTCAGTGCCCTCTCCTGGAGGAGTCTGGACTGCTGCACTCACCAGGCCCGCAGCCTGTGGCACCTGCTGCTCCTCCACAGCTGTGCTTCTGCCTGCAGCTCGGCCTGCATCCGTGTCACTGTGCAGCATCCTTTTGATGCTTCCTTATTTAACTAGTTGATTGCTGGGTGTTTTTGACACTCCACAGCATCTAAGAGCTTTCTGGCCCAGTAGGAGACCTTGGGCTCATTCTGTACATCTCTGCCCTCATACCTAAATGCAATCCTTTTCTAAGCAGCTCTGGTGTCTGTGGGCACAGGCGACTGAGACCGTAGTCTGGAGGTTATGCTTCCTCTAGTTTTACTGTCCTTTTCTTGTTCCCCTCCCTCTCCCTCCCTTCCTCCCTCCCTCCCTTCCTTCCTCCCTCCCTTTCTTCCTTCCTCCCTTCCTTCCTTCTGTTGATAAGCTGCCCAGGCTGGCTTCAAACTTGCAATCCCCGTCTCTGCCTCTCAGGTAGCTGGGATTACAGCTGTGTGCCACAGGGCCCTTCCTCCCAGCTCATGTTTTAAAATTTTGAGACAGGATCTTGCCAAATCACCATGGCTGGCCTTGAGTCTGTGACCCTCTTGCCTCAGCCTCCCCAGTAGCTGGGATTATAAGTGTGTACCACCACCTCTGGCTGTCATGTTTTGATTTCATTGCTTTTAGGACTTTTCTGTGCACAGACATGAGAAACACATATTTTTAAAGTAAAAAATATTCATTCTTACTGACATAGTAATAAGCTCTTTTCTATAGTTTCACTTTCTATAGTTTCTTTTTTGTCTTTTTCCTTTTTATCAGTACCGGGGATCGAACTCACGACTGCCTGCTTGCAAGGCAGGCGCTTATGCCGCTGAGCTAAATCCCCAGCCCCACTTTCTATAGTTTCAACTCAGATCTGAAAATACTACATGGATAATTCCTGAAATAGGCAGTTCTTGTGTATGGCTGTATGTGTATGTCTTGAGAAGAGAGTCTCAGTGTCGTCCAGGTTGACCTCAAGCTCCTGGTCAAATGCTGCTCGAACCTCAGTCTACTCAGGGTAAGACTGTGTGTTTGTCTAAGTAAAAAAACATATGCAGAGGCTCAGTACTACTTCTAGGTTCCTACATCCACAGGAGGCCACAGTGGATGGGGGGCTACTGAATTTTTTTTTTTTTTTTGGTACCAGGGATTGAACTCATGACCTCGTGCTTGCAAGGCAGGCGCTTATGCCACTGAGCTAAATCCTTGGCCCTGAATTTTTTTAAATTAAAAGTTTTCAAATCCATTTTATTCATAAAGAAAAAACAACAGAATTTTAAAGCACACCAATTAGGAGGTAATAATGGTACTTACTTTGCATATTGTCATCCCCAAATCATTCACCCAGAGCACAAGACACCTCCTTCAGTTGTTTGAACAATACCAGTCTGGCTGCTGAATTTGTAAGAAAATTGAAGCTCACAGACTTAAGGTTTTTACGTCTTGGGTTTCACATTTACATTTCTTTGTCCTTTATTCTCTATACTGGATTCTAATACATAGGCAAAACAACCTTAAGTTTTAAAATGAAGTCCTGCATCCCAGCACATGCGATGCTGAGGCAGGATTGCTGCAAGTTTGAGGCCAGCCTGGGCAATGCAGTAAGACCCTATCTCAAACAACAATGCAAAAAAAGTCTTACAATTATTACCAACCATAAAACTATGAAATACAGACTTCTAGCACACAGTCCAAACTGTTAAAGTCACTTGGATTTTTTTTTCCTTTGGTAGTACTGGGATTCTGAGCCTTTGAACTGAGTTACATCTTTGACCGTTTTACAGGGTTTTGCTGTATTTATGGGGGTAGAATGTTCCGTAAATGTAAGATTGTGTGATGGGTTTATGGACTTTATAACCTTTCTGTTAGGAGTGCAGTTGTACTGAAAGGGGAGTACTGAGTGAGACTCTCTCTGGGTCTGTGTTCCCCATATTTAGCAGCTCTGCTACAGGGCATACATAGTTCACTTCTGCACCCCAAAGCAGCCTTTCCTCTAGAGCTGAAGGCGCTCCTCGCTGCATGGTGGAGCTGCTCTACTCTGGCTGCTGCACACGGGCCCTCAGAATTGTGGGGTGGGCTGCAGTCTGGCCACATAGTCACCACTAGAAGCACAGATTCTATGTAGCCCAGGCTGGCCTTGAACCCACAGCAATCCTCTGCCTCAGCCTACGGAGTGCTGGGATCACAGATGTGCACCAGCACACCTGGCTCAGGCAGTTCACTTTCTTTTTTTTTTTTTTTTTTTATTTAAGAGGAAAAAGAGAAAAACACAAAACAAACCAAAGCGGCGTAAGGGTACACGCAATACAGAACTACAAAACAAAACAAAACAAAAAAACATAACAGTAAGAAATTACCTGCTAGTAGATTACACACTATCTTCTTGAAAATAGTTCCTCAAATCACAGTATCAAAGAACACAAGGTGGACATTCAAACAGGGAGACTGCAAACAGCTGTGTTCAATGTTCCAAAAACATTGATAAAGTCAGCTATTTAACACCCCCAAACACACTTGCTGTTATATCCGTTAGAGCTCTTTTTCTTTTTTTTTTTTCCCCCTCTCTTTTTTACAACAAAATTTACACATCTTGGATTTTATTACTCCTTAGTGCTTATTACTTTTTTGGGGGGGGGAAGAATACAGTCAAATATGGCAAAACAAAGCTGTCAGTCAATACCAAGGATAGACGTAGCACATGGTGTAGAACAGAGTACAAGTTTATCAACAATGGTTATCAACGTTGTCCCTTGTTTCCTTAAAAAGAATTGTCTATCTTATTAGATATTATAAAGTTGGACAAAACAGTAGAGAACAAGACGAATAAAACTTAGGCATTGTAAACATTACAGGACTTCCAAAGAAGACAATAGTCAAACCAGAATGGGTATCTTAGTGAATCTTATTGTCTTCAAAGTAGTTGCCTATGTCTTCAAACTTGATACTATCATATAGAATGGAACAGAGTCTAATCAGTCAAAATAAGATTGTGGGAGTACTACAGGACTTCAAAACAAGTTAATAGGAAATCGAAAAGAGTTACTATTTATATATCCTAATTTTTTTGAATTTTTTCTTTAATTAAGACAAACAGAAATGACTAAATAATTTTTTTTGAAACAATAAGGGGGAGATTGAGATAAAACAGGACATAACAATATAACAATAGAGGTCACAGCATGACTGTTTCAACAACCTAGTACTTCACCACCTTATAACCTGACTTAATAGTAGTTACCATAGTGTCTTTTTCCTTGAAATATTTGGATAAAACTTCATATACTCTAGCTTCAAATATTTTCATATCAAGAAGCCCAGAATAAAGCCTTTCTAATTAATGAGTGAAAACTTTATAAGGCTTCAAGGCCACCTAATGGGGAATCATGATTACCACATATTTTTATATATTTGAATCATTATTTACATTAGGGAAACTATTCGGTATTCACACATGCGAGATTGATTTATTTCACTAATGAGTATGGTCTCAAGCTGCGCCCATTTATTGATAAATATCTCAATGTGATCCTTCTTTATAGCTGAATAATACTCCATTGTATAGAAATACCACAACTTTTTTATCCATTCCTCAGTTGATGGGCACTTGGGTTGTTTCCAAGATCTGGCGATTACAAATTGTGCTGCTATAAACATAGGTGCACATATATCACTGTGGTATGATGCTTTCAGTTCTTCTGGGAATATGCCTAGAAGTGGAATAGCTGGAATAAATGGGATTTCCAGTCCCAACTTTTTGAGAAATCTCCAGACAGATCTCCATAAAGGCTGTACCAGTCTACACTCCCACCAGCAGTGCAGGAGAGTTCCTTTTTCCCCACAGCCTCTCCAGCATTTGTTGTCGGTTTTCTTGATCCTGGCCATTCTTTCAGGAGTGAGATGGTATCTCATTGTGGTTTTAATTTGCATTTCTCTAATGACCAATGATGATGAGCATTTTTTCATGTATTTATTTGCCATTTGCATTTCTTCATCTGAGAATTGCATATTCATCTCAGATGCCCATTTTTGGATTGGATCTTTGAATTTCAGAGGTCTGAGTTTCTTTAATTCTTTATATGTTTTAGACAAGAGGCCCTTGTCTGAGAGAGAGTTCACTAAAATCTTTTCCCAGTTTGTGGGTTTTCTTTTCACTATGCTGGAGATTTCTTTTGACATGCAGAAACTTTTTAATAAGAAGTGGTCCCAGTTATTGATTCTGGGAAGTATTTCCCGTGCGGTTTGAGTCCTGTTCATGAATTCTTTACCTACTCCTATGTCTCCAAGGTTTCTACCTATTTTGTCTTCCAATAGATTTAGTGTTTCTGTTTTAATATTCAGATCTTTGACCCATTTAGATTTTAATTTAGTACATGGTGATAGACATGGGTCTAGCTTTAGTTTTCGGCAAATGGAGAGCCAGTTTTTCCAGCACCATTTATTAAAGAGACTGTCGTTCTTCCAGTGAACCTGCTTGGCTCCTTTATCAAAAATAAGGTGGTTGAGTGTGTTCGTAGTTGTGGTTGTATCTTCTAATCTATTCCACTGATCTTCAGCTCTGTTTTGATTCCAATACCATGTTGATTTTACTACTGTTGCTTTGTAGTATAACTTCAAGTCAGGGATTGTGATGCCTCCTGCTTTGTCTTTGCTGCTTAGAATTGCCTTTGCGATTCTAGGTCTCTTCTGGTTCCAGATGAAATTTAGGAGTGATTTCTCTAGATCTATAAGGTATGTTGATGGTATTTCTATTGGGATTGCATTGAATCTGTATAACAGTTTTGGGAGAATGGCCATTTTCACAATGTTTGTTCTTCCTATCCATGAGCAAGGGATGTCTTTCCATTTTCTGAGATCATCTTCAATTTCCTTTTTCAGTGTATTATAATTTTCACTGTATAAGTCTTTCACTTCTTTCGTAAGAGTAATTCCTAAATATTTCATTTTTTTGCTTGCTAATGTGAATAGTCCAGTTTCTCTTATTTCCCTCTCTGTAATTTTGTTGTTCGTGTATAGGAATGCTATTGATTTCTGAGTATTGATTTTGTATCCAGCCACATTACTGAATTTATTTATTGTATCTAAGAGTATTTCAATGGAGTTTAGGGGGTCTTCTATGTAGAGTATCATGTCATCTGCAAACAATGATAATTTAACTTCTTCTTTTCCTATCTTTACCCCTTTTATTTCTCTTTCTTGCCTAATTGCTCTGGCTAGTACTTCCAGTACTATATTAAATAGGAGTGGTGATAAAGGACATCCTTGTCTTGTACCCGATTTTAAAGTAAAGGCTTTCAATTTTTGGCCATTTAGTATGATGCTGGCTGTTGGTTTGTCATAAATGGCCTTTATTATATTGAGGTAAAGACCATTTATTCCAATTTTCTGTAAAGTTCTTATCATGAATAAGTGTTGGACCTTATCGAAGGCTTTTTCTGCATCTATAGAGATGATCATGTGATTCTTATTTTTGGCTTTATTGATATGGTGGATTACATTTATTGATTTGCATATGTTGAACCATCCTTGCATTCCTGGGATGAATCCCACTTGGTCATGGTGTATAATCTTCTTGATGATTTGCTGGATCCTATTTGCCAATATTTTATTGAGGATTTTTGCATCTGTGTTCATTAGGGAGATCGGTCTATAGTTCTCTTTTATAGTTGGGTCTTTCTCAGGTTTTGGTACTAGAGTAATATTTGCTTCCAGGAATGACTTAGGAAGGATTGCTTCCCTTTCAATTTCATTGAATAGTTTGAGGAGTGTCGGCATTAGGTCTTCTTTATATTTCTTGTAGAATTCTGCAGTGAATCCATCTGGGTCTGGGCTCTTCTTGGTGGGCAAGGACCCAATTACATTCTCAATTTCATTAGCAGAGATTGGGTTATTCAACAGTTTTATATCCTCTTGATCTAGCTTTGGTACTTCATATGCTTCTAAGAATCTGTCTATTTCTTCTGTGTTATCAAACTTTTGAGAGTAGAGGTTTTCGAAATAGGTGTTGATGATCCTCTGTATTTCTATTGGGTCTGTAGTGATTTCTCCTTTTTCATTTCTTATTGCATGAATTTGAGCTTTTTCTTTCCTTTTTTTAATAAGGTTGGCTAGGGGCTTATCGATTTTATTTATTCTTTCAAAGAACCAACTCTTTGATTCGTTGATTCTTTGGATTGTTTTCTTAGTCTCTATTGCATTGATTTCTGCTCTGATTTTTATAATTTCCTCTCTTCTTTTGGCTTTGGGCTTGACTTGCTCTTCTTTTTCTAGCTGTTTGAGGTGTAGCATCAAGTTATTTATTTGTATTCGTTCTGTTTTCCTGATGTGGGAACTCAGTGCAATAAATTTTCCTCTCAGAATGGCTTTCATTGCATCCCACAGATTCCGGTAAGTTGTATCTGCATTTTCATTTTCTTTTAGGTATTGTTTAATTTCTTCTGTGACCCACTGATTACTCAAGAGTGTGTTATTTAGTTTCCATGTGTTTGCGGAATTTTTGCAGTATCCTTTGCCATTAATTTCTAATTTCAGAGCGCTATGATCCGATAATATGCAAGGGATGATTTCAACTCTTTTGCATTTGCTTAAATATGTTCTGTGAGCTAATATATGGTCTATTTTAGAAAATGATCCATGTACTGCTGAGAAGAATGTGTATTCTGATGTTGTTGGGTGGAACATTCTGTATATGTCTATCAAACCCATTTGTTCGCAGGTGTGATTCAGTTCTGTTATTTCTTTGCTCATTTTCTGTCTGGTTGATCTGTCCCTTGGTGTCAGTGGTGTATTAAGGTCTCCTGTTACAATTGTGTTACTGATAATTTGAGTTTTCATTTCTGTTAATAATTGTTTTATATAACTGGGTGCTCTGGAGTTTGGTGCGTATATATTTAAGATAGTTATCTCTTCCTCTTGGAGTTTTCCCCTTACGAGTATGTAGTGACCTTCTTTGTCCTTTATGGTCATTGTTGGTTTAAAGTTCACGTTGTCTGCAAACAGAATGGCTACTCCTGCCTTTTTTTGGATTCCTGCTGCATGAAGAATTGTTTTCCATCCTTTGACTTTCAGTCTGTGAGTATCTTTCTGGGTTAGATGGGTTTCCTGTAAACAGCATATGGTTGGATTTTGTTTCTTGATCCATTCTGCTAGTCTGTTTCTTTTGATTGGTGCATTGAGACCATTTACATTAATGGTTATTACTGTTAAATGCTGGTTAATTGTAGGAATGTTATCTCTCTGCTGTTGCATCTTTATCTTTCGGTTCTGTTTAATTATTTGCTTTGCTTAGTGGTTTTTTCCTTTGTGTATCTAAACTGTCTTTCAATATTTTTTGCAGGGTTGGTTTGGTGTTCATGAAGTTCTTCAGCTGTTCTTTGTCATGGAAGTATCGTATTGCACCATCTATTTTGAATGATAGTTTTGCAGGATATATCAGTCTTGGTTGGAAATCATTTTGCTTTAGGATCTGGAATACTTCACTCCATGCTCTTCTTGACTTTATCGTTTGTGCTGAGAAGTCTGCTGTGATTCTGATACGTTTTCCTTTATAAGTGATTTGTCTTTTCTCTTTGACAGCTTTTAATAATCTATTCTTGTGTTGGATTTCTGGGATGGTGATTATTATATGTCTGGGTGTAGTTTTATTTTGGTTATGACTGTTTGGAGTTCTATATGCTTCACTGATCCTGATGTCAGTTTCTGATCTCATGCTTGGGAAATTTTCAGCTATTACTTCTCTAAATATCCTCCTGACATCCTTAATGTTGTCTCCCTCTCTTTCATTAATCCCTATCATTCTTATGTTATTCTTCTTTGCATCGTCTTGCAGTTGTTGAATTGTTGTTTCCTGGTTCCTTGTTATTTTCAAAAGATCTTTCCTTTCCTGTTCACTAGCTGCAATCCTGTCTTCAAGGTCTGAAATTCTATCTTCATTTTCATTAAGGCGGTTTTTACAACTTTCGGTGGAGTTTTTTATTTCCTGTATATCTCTGTGCATCTGCATTATGTATTCTGTTTGTTTCTTATATTGCTCGTCTAGGGATTCTATCTTTTTGTTTAGTTCCTCCAATTTTTTATCTGTGTTTTCTTTAGATATATTTAGAATCTCTTTCATTTCTTTTATCATTTCTTCTTTTATCTGGGAGATTATTTCGAGTTTGAATTTCTTTAAAGCTTCCTGGAGTTGCTTGTCAATTTCAGTGGCTATTGTGTCCGATATATGAGGTGGATGGGATATATTTTCTTCTATATACATCGCTCCTAGGGTTTCTTGAGATGGGCTGGAGGTTTGAGGTTGTAATTTGGTCTTTCGTTTTGTCATTTTCCTATATTTCTGTGTTTCAAGTGTTATTTGAAAGCTTCCTCAGGATCTGTTGAAAATCCCCTTCTATGTTTGGAGCTACTGAGACTCTGGCGCCGCGCTACCCCAAGCCATTAGGCCTACAGAACCAGTGGCCCTCCTCTGCCTGTTCAGAACTCCGCAGTTCCAGACAAGCTGGGCCTCAGGGACACTGTGCGCCCACCTGCCCCTTGGAAGCTCCACAGTTCTTCAATCGCAGCCGGGTTAGGGTACTCACCACAGGCCGCAGTGCTTCAGGAACCTGTGGACCCTCCCTGGTTGCAGAGATATCCACAGTCCTCCAGACACATGGAGAGGCCGATGCAGGCACCCCAAATCTGCCCAGCTCCTCCTCTGCAGACCAGTGGCCAGGCGCGGCAGCTAAACAGGCTGGGCTAGGCTGGTAGTGTGGGCCAGCCCACCTATCAGGAGCTTAGCAGGTCTCCAAATGAAGCCGGAATGGGGAGGCTGATGTGGAAGCCTCAAACCCACCTCTCCCCTTCACTGCACCTGGAAGCCTGAGGGAACTCCAGCAGTCTGGGTGCAGATATCCAGAGTCCTCCAGACATGCAGAGAGGCCGGTGAGGGCACCCCAGATCTGCCCAGCTCCTCCTCTGCAGGCCTATGGCCAGGCACGGCAGCTAAACAGGCTGGGCTAGGCTGGTAGTGTGGGCCAGCCCACCTATCGGGAGCTCAGCAGGTCTCCAAGTGAAGCCGGGAATGGGGAGGCTGATGTGGAAGCCTCAAACCCACCTCTCTCCTTCACTGCACCTGGAAGCCTGAGGGAACTCCAGCAGTCTGGGCGCAGATATCCAGAGTCCTCCAGACACGCAGAGAGGCCAGTGAGGGCACCCCAGATCTGCCCAGCTCCTCCTCTGCAGACCTATGGCCCCAGTTCACTTTCTTGATGGGTTCTGCCCATGTGACACTTTGCATGATGCCTGTCCCACATGATGCTGGACCCTGGAGTGGCAGCGTGTCCCTTCCAGTGTTGACTTCTGTGTTCTTCTTCCAAACTGAATTGAATTTCCTGTTTTTCAGGGGCATGCCAACATTTCCCCCATCAGCTGTCACTATGTCCACCCCTTCAACTCCACCCTGTGGAACTGAGTAATGGTCCACAGCTTCTGTCTGCTTTAGGGGGACTTGTACTCTTCTGTGGCCCACCCCTGCCTACAATAAAGGCCTTTTTCAAAACTCTTTTTCTGCTCTTGCTTCTCTACTATGCCAAAGAAAAACCTAATACTTCTGTGTTAACATTATGGTCAGACTTATTTCAGAGGCGCTAAATATTTTCTTTTTGATACTTGGAATTGAACTCATTAACCCCACACTTGCCAGACAGGTGCTGTTATATTCCAGCCAAAATTTGTTTTCAAAACACATTTTTTGCTGTGGAAAACAACAGCGCTGGCAGCGCGCCCCCTGGGTGGTTTCCTGGCTGTGCAGTGTGTGGCCTGACTCTGCTGTGGGCCCCACACCCCGTGCTGTGGCAGAGCCCAAGAGCTGGCACAGGGTGGTGGGTCCCAGTGCTGCCCTTCCCCAGGCAGGGAACGTTCTGCACGCCGAGTGCCACGCTCTCCCCAGCCAGCTGGGCCTGTGCACGGCACAGGGTTCTGTGATGGGTCTTGCACAGCCTCCCTTCGTGGCTTGCACCATGTAACCTTGTACCATCTGTGCACATGGCTGTCCCCTCTGTGGAAAAGTGCAGCCCAGCCGCCTGGCTGCAGCCTGTACTGCAGAGCGCCAGGCGTGGCCCCATACGGTGCCGGGATAAACAGTAATGAAGATGAGTAGTAGGATTTTATTTGGAAACAACTTCCCTGAATAATACCTGAACCCAAAGTTACATTACAAATGCCACCAAATATTTTACAGGAATCAATCTGAAGTCAACTCAGTCTCTTCTTCATGAAGTGGATACACACTGTGAGCTGTACTGAGTCAGGCCGGGCAGAAGAGCTGTTGCTGTCGCTGCTTCTGTTCCAGGAGACCACCTCCCAGGGCCATGCTTCTCCCAGCTGTGAGTGGCTGTCCCGGGCTGCGCATCCCAGCTGCTGTCACTGCTCGTTCTGCTGGCTCTCGGTGGCGGAAGCTGACACGGAGCCCTGGCCCTTGTTGACGTCACTGATGCACACCCACTGGCCGTCAAGTGACTCCTTCCATAGGGTCACCTGCAATCAGCACCCACAGGCCTCAGCATGTCTCTCTTGGCCACCTGGCTCCTTTCTCCCCTGTGCTATCCTGCTCACAGCCCAGCATGCCGGCTGCAATCCTAGCACAGGAGAATGAGGCAGGAGGATCAAAATTTGAGCCCACCCTCGACAATTTTGCAAGACTTTGTCCAAAATTAAAAAAAGCCTGGGGATGTAGCTTAGTGCAAAGGCCCAGGGTTCCAGTCTCCAGTGCTGTCTGGGGTGTGTATAACAAAACAACCAACCAAACAAAACTGCTCAAAAGCTTGTGGGAAAATAGCACGTACATTCACTGAAATCTCATTAAAATACTGGTAGGAGACAGATCTTGTGCAAATGGGAAGGGAGCCAGGAGATGGAGGATGCAGGGAGGGAGTTGGGGAAAGGGGACAGAGAAAGAATTAAGATGTGTTACATACATGACCCAATTCCTTATAATGCATTAGACACCACAAAACATGGACAAGTAAACATTTACAAATTAACTGTTGGGTATGGTGGTGCACACCTGTAATCCCAGTACTTACAAGACTGAGGCAGGAGGATCACTGAGTTTGAGGCCAGCCTGGGCTACAGAGTGAGCTCAAGGCCAGCTTAAAATACACAGAGAGACTGTCTAAAAGAAGAGTGCCTGTCTGGTAAGTGCAAGGTTCAGGTTCTAGTCTCCAGTGCTCTATGGGGTGCTATAAACCTCAGCTCTGGACCTGCCTCAGGCATGGTCTGGAAGTGGAGAAGGGGACGGACTGTCCTTTGCAGGACATTTTTGGCCCTGCAGTAGGGACGGCTTGATCTTCTGGGTGCACTGCAGATGGGAGGGCCCTGGGGCAGGAAAGCTGCATGTAGAGGTTCTCTCAGAGACCCCACTAGCTGCACACTTGTCCACAGCAGCACTGCTCAGAGCTTGGGTTGGTGGAAATGACTCATGTATCTGCCAGTGGATAGATTGACAAACAAACTGTGTATAACTCATCTTTAAACAAGAACAGCCAGGTGTGGTGGTGCACACCTGCAATCCCAGCACTGAAGGGGAGGCTGAGGCGGGAAGATCACAAGTTGTTCAGCCGGGGCAGCTTGGTGAGACCCCATCTCAAAAGTGTAGGGGGAGGCTTGGTGCAGAGAGTGCCTGGGCTGTCCTTAATTCTGAAGACAAGGGAAGGGAACTCTGATGAGTGGATCTTGAGGACACTGTGCTATGTGCAATGGGACACAGCACTAAAGGACACATTCTGGGTGGTGACTCTACTGCTCTGAGGTCCCTGTTCAGAGCTGCTGAGGCAGAACACAGACTGGGGCTTCAGCGAGTGGAGAGCTACTTCATGGGTGTGGTTTCAGTGTGACAAACAGCTTTCTACATACCAAGTGCACAACTAGAGAACTGTATTTTAAGTGATAAATCTTTCGCGTATTTTTACAATGAAAAAAAAAAAAAAAAAACCCTATATGGGTGTGGCTGCACACACCTGTAATCCTACACTCTGGGAGGCTGAGGCAGGAAGACTGCAGGTTAGGGCCTAGTCTGGGCAACTTAAGAGACCCAGTGAGACTCTCAGAAAATAAAAAGAAAGGCCTAAAGATGTAGCCCAGTGTGAAGGCCTAGGTTTAATCCCATTGCTGAAAAAATAAAAAACAAACCAACAAACCAAAGGGCTGGAGATACAACAGTGAAGGCACTCGACTCAATTCTCAGTACTGCAAACAAAACAAAACAAAACAAAACTAAAAGGAAAAAAGCTGTCTGCAAAGGGGAAGCTGCCTGCGCTGGGCACTGATCTGGGGTTGACCTGCTGGTGTTCCCTTGGGAACCTGGGACCCCTGGGTGCACTGCTTCTGTCCTGTCCCATCACCGTTTGCCATGCTTGTGTCTTACCCTTTCCATGTACCTTGCAGCACATTTTAGGTGCATAGAAACACTGGTGTACTGATTTTTTTTTTGAGACCCGGTATTGCTATGCTGGCCTCAGCTCCTAGTGACTCTCCTGCTTCAGGCTGCCAAGTGCTGGGATGTGCCTAGGTATGCACAGAACTCATTTTGTGTGTGTGTGTGTGTCTTTTTCCTTTTTATCGGTACCGGGGATTGAACTCACGACTGCCTGCTTCCAAGGCAAGCGCTTATGCCGCTGAGCTAAACCTCCAGCCCCCAGAACTCATTTTTTATAAATGTGCCTCTTAAACGTTTTGGACAAAACCCTCAATGGTCTCACTTTTGTTCAGATATTTTCTTATCTATACATTTGCTTTTTTTTTTTTTTTTTTTTTTTTACAGAATTAAACATCCCCATAGAGAAGCAGCAGCCTGATGACTAGAGTGATGGGCTGCCGGACCCTCTCTGGGTCACACTGCCCCGTCAGCTTCTTCCTGGGTGCAGAGTGCTGTGATGTAGAAATGTGCTCCAAACAGTCCTCGGAAGGGCTCTGTACTGACTGCAGGCCTAGAGAACAGGGCAGAGCAACAAGCCTGGCCCACTAGCCCAGTGATGATGAACCTTGTAGAGACAAGTACCCACCCTGTCACTCAAGACGCACTCGCTTATTCCAAGTGCTAACTCTGAAATTAAAGTGGGGCTTTAGCTTAGAAAAAAGAACTGTGGTGCTCAGCCGCTGAGGGGACAGGAAGGGCTGTGCATGCTAGCTGAGGTGCATTGCCACAGGTTTGCCACCACTGTGCTGGCAGCTGCAGGTGGGCCGTACCTTGTTGTCTCCGCCTGAGACGGCGAGGATGTTGGCAGTGATGGACCAGCTCACATGCCATACCACATCGTTGAACTTGTGCAACAACTTAGGTGACCACATGTTGCCTGAGGTATCCTCACAGGTCCAGATGAACACTCGGCCATCCTGGAAGACAGGCCGGGGTCAGGATGGGGCAGAACCCTCCCCTTTGGAGCCTTGCATCTTCAGTGAGCAGGGTGGGTGAGTCCAGGCCAAGAAACCAGCAGCTCTCAGGGCCCACATCCGGCCCAGCAGCCTCACTTCAGTCCCTGTCCTAGGTACCAGAGGCCTTCACTCGCCATAGTCTCAGCTACAGATTCACAACTGCTAACTTCATTTCCTTGGGGTTCTGCTCCTGCCTGTTTCCGTTCTCATCTGACTCCTACAGCTTTCTAAAAGCCAACCTCAGAAAACAGAAGGAGACAAGTAAAAGAAACACCCTAAAAGTCTCAGACCAAAAAAGAGATTCTAATGGCAGAGAAAGCTATTTGGTGCAGTATGGAATGAGAGGCCCAGCCGGAAGCTGCTCTGCATGGCCTGCCTGGGAAGATGGGTCTCACCCCTACTCATGCCAAGGTCAGGGACAGCCACTGCAGCTTCAAACAAGCCCTCACTGTATGAGGACCTGCCCTCGTGATCCCTTCGTTGCCATGCTGGTCCCCACGCCTGCTGCTTCTCCCTCCCAAGACTGTCTCACCCATCTGGAGGCTGACAGGACTCATCAACAACAGGATGTGTGCACTGGTGAGGCTGTGCTGACCTGGGAGCAGCTGGCGATGGTGCTGGTGGGCAGGCCGATGGAGGGGGCCCAGGCTACATCTCGAACCCAGTCACTGTGTCCCTCCAGCTTCTGGTCCTCCTTCCACTGGCCATCCTCATCCTCCCTGGAAGGAACCAGAGGGAGAACCAGAGGCCCATGCTGCCTCTCCCCACACATCGGCTGGGCCGGGACGCAAGTGCCACCTTGCTATTTCATGCAGTCAACCCAGCTGTGGAAACCCGTGGGAAAGCACTCTTTTTCTCCCCAGCTCCAAAAGCTGGGGATGAGGTGAACAACATGAGTGATGGAAAAAAGGGCAGGCCTTTTATTGTTCTAAAGCACGACCTTGCAGATCATAAATAGTCTTATTGGTAAGGAGGAGGATGGTGACCTTCCTTTTTTCAGTTGTGGCAGGCAGAGGGCAAAAGGCTTCCCTTGAAGAATCTGCACAGCCCACTTACTTCCATAGTTTGATGAGGTTGTCACAGCCGCCAGAAGCAAACTTCTTGATGTAGTTGGGTTTCTGCCCTGATGGCTGGTCTATGAGGCTTCCGGGTACAACAGCAGGGGCCCAGCTAACGGCGTTGCAGCCGATCTGCAGAGGGGAAAAAAGGTGATATAGCCCTTTGCTCTGCAGGCCCAGGGCTACGGGTCACTTTTTCGAGCTACTGACAAAGCTGCCTCATGAGGCTCAGCTCTGCAAGGTGTGCTCTGAAAGCAGCAACCAGGACACAAACGTTACTTTTTCAAATACATGAAAGGAGGACACATGCAGGCCTATTTAAAGAGAAATTTTAAAAAAATCATTAGAAAACCACCAAAAATAGACAGCTTAAAGAGTTACTTCAGACACTCCTGTAGCCACCTCAAATGATGCCTCCTACCTGAGAAGCTCTCATGGGTCCCGCCCTAACACAGACTCTCATCTCCCAATACCCAGACTTCTCTGTCCCTTCCCTCCCTGCCTGATTTGCCTCTCAAACATGCATCCCTAGACACTACAGTGTGGCACACACCTATAATCCCAGTACTCTGGCAGGCTGACAGAACTGCCAGATTCAAGCTCAGACGGGACAACTTAGCCCTTATCTTGAAATAAAAAAGAACCAGGGCTACAGCTGGGTGCAAAGGCTTTGGGTTCAATCCCAAGACCCCCCCCTTAACCCCCAAAGGGGAGGAACTTTCCTATTTCCCAGTTTGCAGCTGTTCCCATCTCCCTTACAGCTTCCCTGGGAAGGTGCCTGCTCTCTCTGACCAGGGTCCCCTCGCTGCTCTGCTGGTGCACTCTGCCCTCCATGCTCCTTTGAGGTTTTGAGAACACTTGGCTGGAGACTCAGCTTGGTCCTTCAAAAGCTAGGACACAGTCTCTGACTCTTGCATACTGACAGCAGTTTGTATCGTCTATGCTCCTAAGTAAATTTAAAAAATGGCGTTGTGTTGGTCAGCTTTGCATCTCTGAGACAGAATACAATGAAGGACTACCTAGCACCAAGGCAGGCACAATGGAGGGGTAGGGGCCAGGGAACAGATACAGACCCCAAAGTTGCACCCCTCTAACCTACTTCTTCCTACCAGCCTCCCCTCCCAATAGCCCATCTGGCCGATGACCAGTGAGGTTAGTGCTTTTACCACCCAGCCACCTCTCTGGAGTCTCCTAATCCAGTCAGACTGACCATCCAGATTAACAGTCACAGCTTTGAGAGCATAATCTACTTTTATTTCTTTTGGTCTTTTTTGCGACAGATCTCGCTATGCAATTTAGGCTGGCCTCAAACTCACAGCAATCCTCCTACTTTGGCCTCCTGAGTGCTGGGATTACGGGCACGGGCCACCACATCGGGCTCCATAACTGACTTTAACTGCACATAAAAGTGCATGGTTTGATGAATTCTGACACAGATATGTCTTATAAAACCACAGTAGAATCAAGACAGTGAACATATGCAGCACACCAGAGGTTTCCTCCTTTCCCACTCAACTCCACCTCTCAGTCCTGTAGCCTCCACAGTGGGCAACCATAGATCTGCTCACTATAGATTAACTTGCATTTTCCAGAATTTTAGAGCAATAGAATCCATAGAATGTTTTTTCCCTTGGTTTTTGTTCACTCAGCACAATTACTTTAAAATACATCCATCTTGTGTGGGTCAACAGCTGTTCTTTCCATGGCTGTGTAGCATTTCTCCAGTACAGACACACTGCCATGTCTTCATTTGCCTACCTATTGATGGACATTGGGTTGACATTTTCTTTCCTTGAGAATTTTATACATGTAATTCCTTTTTGTTTTTCTTGCCATGTTATAGATGGAACCAAGGGCCTCGACCACTGAGCTACAACTCTGGTCTATCTTTCTACTTGAGGTGAGGTGTGAGAGTAGTTTTCCTAATCAAGTAAGGCAAGACAAGCCTTGCTGAGCTCAGAACTCTTGTTTTGTGAGATGGCAGTTCATGCTCAGAAGCTTCTGGCTCTGCCCCCTTTCCTGGCTTGGTCTAAGCTTCTCTCCCACCCATGTTTCTAGCAGCTCCATTTTGATTTCCCCCCAACCATCCATCCTCGAAAAGAGATCTGTCCTAGAAGCAAGTCCTGGTTGTCACACGTTAGTCTTTCTCACCACGGCCCCTTGTGCTCACTTGGTATAGGAGAGGACACAATCCCATTTTTCTAAAGATATGCAAATGACCAAAAGCATCCTCTTTGATTAGCAAGATTAAAATAAAAACACAATAAACTCCATACCCACAAGGACAGCTATAATCAAAAAGACAGGTGTTGGCAACATGTAGAGAAATTAGAACCTCAAATAGGGCTGGGTGTGTTAAAATGTGCAGTTACTTTGCAAAATTGTTTAGTAGTTCCTCAGAAAGTTAGATACAGAATTACTGTATGGCTCAAGCTCACAGCATAGTTACTCACAACTACTGAAAAGTATTTGTTATCTGATGGATGAATAAATGTGATGCATACACTGTATTCCAAATGCAGTATTATCCAGCCACCAGGAATGAACACTAATAGGTACTATGACAGGGTGAGCCTTGAAAATCTGTACTTTGCTGGTACATTCTTTCATTCATAAATGTTTGTGAGAATTATAAGACACACAGTATAGACTCCACAAATCTGTTTTCCCCAACTATGACAGAGCATGCTACCCTGAAGTGTAACTGTCTCTCTGCATAGCCAACTCTCCTTGACTTGCACCAGTTCTTGCTCTGGGCTGAAGGAGGCTGGGACAGCTGCAGGCTGAAGATCAGAGGCTTAGCACATCTGCTCTGCTGCCCCTCCCGGCCCACTGCCCTGTGGTACCCGCACCCCCTCAGCCCACAGGAGACTTGTGCCAGGTGACAGGGCCACACCCTTCAGGGAGGCAGGAGCTGGACTTACAGTGTGAGCATTGTTGATCTTCTTCACTTCCCACTGGCCTTCACCCGTGTAGGTAAGCAGGGAGATGGCCCCATCCGAGCTCCCACAGGCCAGGATCAGGCCATAGTCATGGGGGGCCCAGCACACAGAGTTTACTGCAGGATACAGGATGCACAGTGAGCAGAGGGTGCAGGGGCTGAAAGGGGAACAGGGGGTGCAGGGCCAGAGCTGCAGACAGATCACTTTGCTAAGTTCTTGCTGAAAGTTCTTTTCTTTATTTTGGGGGTGGACTAGGAATTGAACTCAGACCTCACTCCTGCCAGGCAGGCACCATGCCACTGAGCTATATCCTAAGAAAGCTGCAGGGCCTATCAGAAGCAGCTGTAACTTTTCAATTAAAGATATTAGAAAAATCCCTATTACACACAAGTATCATCTCACAAACTCTTCTACTTTAACAAAATGAGAATAAAGGCTGGTACTTAAAATGAATAATCTAAAACACCCACTGTGTTGTGGGGCTTTTTAGTTCTCAGGTCACACCTCAACTGTGAAGACTAGCAGGAGAGCCAACCTCAGCCCAGGGACACAGCCGCAGCAGGACAGAGGGACGGGAACTAGGGTGAGGTCAGGACAGAGCCCACCTGACCAATCACTGTACCTGAGGAGTCATGCCCTGAGTGCTCATGGGTCTTCTCCCAGGTGCCATTCTCCTCTTTCCAGATGATGACTTTCCGGTCATAGGAACACGATGCCAGGATACTGCCATACATGGGGTGGGCCCAGGCCACCTGCCACACAGGACCCTCATGACTGCAAAGGGAGGGGACAGGTTGTTCAGGGGCTATGGGAACCTCTACCAAGCAGTTTTGGACAGGACTGAATGGCTTTCCTGGCAGAGGGAAACAAAGTCCACCTAAGAATTTCAAAAGGGAGAGTTACAGACATCCCTGTGAATGGGCAGCTATTGGACCAGCGCCACAAGAGGCTCAGTAAACAAGGTCAGAGCCTAAGAGTCCCAACTCTCAAGTCAGAGCCCATGCCAGCCAGACGGAACCTCACCTGCCACACTGCAGCCTATACTGCCTTTTCTGCTCTTCTCAGCAGCTGTTCATCAAGTGAGAGCTTACAGAGGCTCGCGCTCAGCAGACTGAGTTGCAAGACATCTTGCCAGAAGGCTAACTTCTTGAGTAGGCAGTCTCTCTTTCCTCCTGCCCTTTCATCTGCTCAAAGGCATGTCTTTCCCTTCTCTTCTGCTGACAGGTACCATCTGAGCACACACTGTGAGGCCTTCTACAGGCATCATCTCTCTAGCCAGGGAAGGGTGTGTGCCTCAGCAAACAAGGGGCAGGGTGGTGTAGTGGCGGTGGGTGCCGGCTCCCATTCCCAGTCTTGAGCTCATGGCTTAGGCCAGGGCGGTATCTTCTCTATGGTTGTCTCTTCACGTGCAAGTGGAGTGGTCACTAAGACCTCTTTCACTGCATAGTCATGAGGGTTAAATGTGGAAACTCATGTATAGAACTTAGAAAAATGCTTAGTACAAGAAGGAAAAACCCAGTCAGTCAATTAGCTGACCAGCTGCCCCTTATTTACTCTGTGGCTCTAGGGATCCAGCCACTTCCTTCTCGGGGACAACACTGCTTACAAAGGAGCTGCTGATGAAACCGAGCAGACTCATAAGCGATATCGTCATAGTTAGAACTGAGGCAAAAGGGTGATTTTTTTTTTTTTAAAATCCCTCCAGTATTTTGCATCTTTTGAGCATAAGAAACAAAGTAGACGATCAGTACTGTGGCTTGTGTCTAGATGTCCCTCCAAAGCTCATGCACTCATAGGTGGGGCTTTTCAGAGGTGTCTGGATCTAGGGTGTGAATATGGATTAATGGTGTGTTGTAATTTAGTGTAGTTCTGGGTATGGATAATGGAAGGCCCACCCTGCATGTGTGTGTGGCACCAACCAGTAAGATTTAGCCTGGTGGGATAAAAAAGAAACCGGCTGCTTCCTACCTACTCTGCCATCTGTTTTTTCTCTGCCATGCTGCTCTACCTTGGAGACAGCTAACTGGACTGAAATCTCTGACTCAGGGTAGCAGCAACAAGAAAGTAATTAAGAATGACTAAGTCTGCCCAGGGGCACTGTTCAGCTGGGGCTACTGCAGGAAGACAGTGTCTAATTCTTCACAGTCTCTTGATCCTTAGCACTCAGAAGAGAGGACCTTGTAGCCCATTTCCCCACATGGACACTGACTCAGTTTCTGTTTTAATTCAACTGAACACATGCTGAGCACCTGCTTACTATCTTGTGTGGTCTGGTGAAAGTCATCAACCCCTTCTCAGGGTAATGCATGAAGTATAAAACTCAGTTACAAAGAAAACCCTACTATCCTGAAATGCAGTTATCAAAATGTATAAAAAATGTATAAGCTAGTGATACATGTGCTTCTAATACTAATGCATCAAGCAGAAACTCTAGTGGCAGCTCTAATCTCTGCAATTTCAAAGTCATCTGATGAGCATAAATGATATTCTAAATTATAGTGATTCTTTTTTGAGGGGACTCAAACTCAAGACCTTGTGCTTGCTAGGCAGGCTGCTGAGCTATATTCCCAGCCCCTCTAAATTATAATGACTAATGAAAAATGCAAGCACTTGGTGAAAAAATGATAGTTGCTACACATGCTATTATGGCTTTTGGCCTTCTTCCAAAATTGAAGGCAATGCTAAATAGTCACTGAAAATAAACAAGTGAGCCGGGCGTGGTGGCTCACGCCTGTAATCCCAGCACTTGGGAGGCCAAGGCAGGAGGATCCTTGCAAGTTCAAGACCAGCCTGGGCTACAAAGTGAGCTCAAGGCCAGCCTGAACTGCATAGTGAGGCTCTGTCTCAAAGACCAAAAAAAAAAAGAAAAAGAAGAAGAAGAAAATAAACAAGTGATTGTTTTTTCCCTGCTGCAGCTCACCAGTCTGAATTCCATCTACAGAACCCTTGGAGACCCATGGATCACAGAGAAAAATCCCACAATTGTGTGAGTGAACTGCTAGTGAACTGCAGGAATACAATAGAGAGATGGCCATAAATAAGAGCTAGAACCTTAGCGGGAGAAGTGTGGGCCAAACATCTGTAAACAGCCATCTGACATCTGTCATGTACAAATAAGATAGAACAGGATTTACAAAACGATTCTGACATTCTTACTATGACACTCGTATGTGATGGTTCAATTTTTTTTTGAGACAAGGGTCTCACTACCTAGCCCAGGCTGGCCTTGAACGTGAGGCGATCCTACCTTAGCTCCCAAGTGCTGGGATGTGCAACCACCACATCTGACATCAATTGACATTTTAGAACGCACTGACTGAACATGCACAAAATGGTACCGTTTACTACTTTTTTTTTTTGAGACAGGTTTTCACTATGCAGTTCAGGCTGGCCTTGAGCTCACTTTGTAGCCTAGGTTGGTCTTGAACTCACAACGATCCTCCCACCTCAGCCTCCCGAGTGCTGGGATTACGGGCGTGAGCTACCACGCCTGGCTTGTTTACTACTTTTAAATGAAGCAGTAGTTGCCCAAAGTGAAGGCTACCTGGGGGTAATGCAGCCTGTCAGGAGTTGGCAGTCTTACTGGGTTAGAATGAAAATATGGTAGGCTGAGCCAGTGTTCCTGCCTGGGGCCACCAGTGTCACCTTGGGGACATCTCTGAGGACAGCATCCCCACACATGAGGCTGCTGTGACTCTAGGTGCTCATCCTGGCTGATCATGCTGTGGAGGGCCTGCAAAGCCATACCATTCCCAGGGACCCTCCTTGGCTTGATGACACTTACCCCCTGAGGTCAGCAATGAGGATCTGCCCTCCATTGCGCACATCGAAGATTTTGACGGACCTGTCTGAGGAGCAGGTGGCCAGGCGAGTGCCATAGTAATCCATCTGGGCATCGTGCTACAAAGGAAGGTCAGCTCAGGAAGCTTGCAGGCTGGGCGGCGGGGTGGATGAAGGCAAGCTACTGGAATCTAGTTTGGACCAACACCCACTTTCAACAATTCCATCTCAAAGAATCATCACCACTAGGCAAGAAGCTAGCAAGCTAAAGTCTCATGTCTTTGTAGGCGATGTCTTCCTGAAAGGGACAAGCTACACCATTTGAAGCTGGCTTTACAGACCCTTTATCTGCTCTAAGGAAGGTCCCTTTCCTACCCTGGTGGGTACTGGAGAAAAGACTAGCCTAGTTGCCCTTTTGTACCATCCTCACTCCGTCCTGAAGCTCGGTGGACTAATGAGGAAGATATCCTAAAGTTCAGCTCAGCCTTAGACCTGAAACTAAGATTGAGCACAGGCCTCTGACTGCCTGTTGGCCCTGATCAGGTGCTCTGTGATGCATCTGGAGCCTGTACTCAGGGTTCCACTCAGATGTCTGGGTTTTTTCTCCTCCCTTGGCCCCCAGGTTCCTGGTGGGCCTTCTTCCTAGTAAAGTGCCCAGGGTACCAGACTCCCCACCCAAAGCAAACAAGGCCTTAGGCACACAGGTCCCCCCCACACTTAGTGAATTCTAGAGTGCGGGCTGGCACTTGCCCACAGTTCCTTGCCCATCTGGGCAATGGTTCCATGGAGGCACTGGACCTACTGTCCCAAACA
The DNA here is from genome assembly GCF_034190915.1 of Cavia porcellus. Classification (NCBI taxonomy): domain Eukaryota; kingdom Metazoa; phylum Chordata; class Mammalia; order Rodentia; family Caviidae; genus Cavia; species Cavia porcellus. Next base: position 75,069,185 of record NW_026947498.1, read on the forward strand.
GCTTCGCTCCTCTTACTTGCTGGCTCTACCTAGAGCAAGAGACGCCACTTTCCTAGCTGTCCCCTGTGGAAGTTTCAGGAATCACTATCATTCCTATGCTCACCAGGAGCAAATATCACCTTTCCAAGGAAGCATTTCATTGTATTTTCAGTGTTCCTTTCTTATTCCCTACCTAAGGAAAATGTTTGGATTCTTCCTTGGAAGTCAGTCCCCTCACTGTACCAGATCTCGTCTTCTTGGAAGCAGGCAGAGTAGGTGATTTCTCAAGCTCCTCTGCATACTCTGTCATACTGTGGGAGGAAATAGGACAGAGTACCCCAGAGATGTAAATCCTATCTCTGTGACGTATCTGCTGGACAATCTTTGAAAATAGCTCACTTTCCCTGAGCTTCACTTTTGTTTTTTGGAGACAGAGTCTTGCTCTGTAACCCAGGCTGGCCTTGAACTCAGTGATCCTCCTGCCTTGGCCTCCCATGTTCTAGGATTACAGGTATGTGCCACTATACCCAGCAAGCATGAAAATTATTTCTAATTATTACTTTGCTTTACCTGCTTATCAAATCAAACTTATACAGGTAGTTGGTGTATTATTTTTTCCATAAGGGAACTGAGACTCACAAAAGGGAAGGCAATGAACCTGAGTTCATTGCCTAAAAAAGTCTCAGACTGGACTTTTTTGTCCATGGTGGGACATCAGCTTCAAGGAACCATGTCCTTGTAAGTGAATGACAGAAACCAAGCCACAAAGGTGACTCTGACACCAGACAATTTAGAATCTAAAAGCAATTGCTGGTGGACAAGACATAGGGCAGGAACCCTAGTGTGGAACGCTGTCAACTGCCCTGGGTGTTGCTCAAAGGCTGCCCTGCCTGTGAGGTTCCACATAAGTCGTCTGCTTTTCCTGGTGAAAACAGTAAGCCCTGGACTGTCTCCTGCAGGCCCTAACCTCCCACACCGAAACCTGTATATCTGGCCCTAGGCAATACCCAAGAAACTCATGGCTCTGGGGCCTTGTCTGGCTGTGGGTGCTCCTGGACTTTCTCTTGGGGCAACTTCTTATGGTTTCTTCTTTTTTGGTACTGGGGACTGAACTCATGACTTTGTACTTACCAGGTAGCACTACTGAGCTAAATCCCCAGCCCTAACTTTCTATGGTTTCATTGTTAATCCCCTTCCAATGTGGCTAGGAAATGACAAGGGGAGGAAAACAGGTGGGGAGAATGCTGTAAACTTCTGTGCCCTGTTAGCAAGAGCAGATTATGGTGTTACAAACCATTCTGAGGCTGCCCTCAGCAGCGTGACCAGACTATCGTAGCCTTGCCAACTCACAAAACACTGCTGGGAGAATGACCACACCCTTGAAGGTACAGTCTGACTGGCAACTACTGCCACACTCAGATTCATAAACGATCAGCAGAAAGTGGTAATGAGAAGCCCAAACTGCTTAACTCCCATGGAAACGCCTATGTCTAAAGCCTTAGAAAGCTTAAGTGAATACTTACAATCATGTCCTCATGGGAGGTGTCCACGGTGTTAATTACAGACACCTAGAACCAAAGACATTGCAGTTAAGTGACAGAATATAATCATCTTATTAGATGTGTAATTACTTCTATTTTTTTTGAGACAGGGTCTCACTATGTAGTTCAGGCTGGCCTTGAACTCATTATGTCACCCAGGATAGCCTCAAACCTATAGCAATCCTTCTGTCCCAGCCTCCTAAGTGCTAGTGTCATAGGTATGAACTACCAATCCTGGCTCTGAAATTCCTGACTGCATATTTTTGGTCACTCATTCAGTATAGCACGCACTCTAAGGGCCTTGCTTTTGCTGAGGACTGTGCCAATGGCTGCACTTCTTGCCTCTGAGAAGCCTGTACATAAATAATTGTAAGATGGCAAAGTCGACCTTTTAGCATAGTTTACATCCACTGCAGAAGCTGAGTGGTGGTGGTGGTGTTAGATACAAATGGCCTCAGAAGAGGAGTCTGCCAGATGGCCCAAGGGGAATCGGCCAAGGCCCAAGGTCTACTGGTATAGGAAGGGAGGAAAAATGTGACAGCATGATATAAATGGGGGCACTGGGTAAAAGCAAGCAGTCCTGGCTGCTCACACACGGGAAGGAGGACCTGGAGGGAGCTAGAGCTGTTACTCCCTTCCCAGATGATGGAACTTCTGATATCCCAGGAAATTTATGCAGTATAGGGTTATCTAAGCCTAATGCAAGTTTCTCCTGAGGCTGCTCCATGGTCTACCTCTTGCAACAGACTCAAGATCTTGGTCCTTGACCTCCTTTCTCTTCCCTCATCTTCTCAAAATTTTGTTTACTGGGTATTGTAAGGCAAGTGTCCTGTCACTGAGCTACACCCCTATCCTTTTTATTTAGTAATTTATTTTTACATTACTCTTTATTTTCTTTCCAATAATAAAGGTACATTCACTATAACCTTTATTTTATGGAAAACTGGAAAAACAAAATTCCCTTAGAAGTGACTATTTCTGTCTGTGGTTAAGTATTCTTCAAGTCTGTAGTAGTAAATAAACAGCGTAATTTGGCTTCTACTGTACCTATATGTTATTCTGCTTCTATGCAAATTTTCAGTAATTTTAACAAATCATTCAACTGATCAGTTCCTCCTGCCTCTGCCTCTCAGAGTGCTGAGATTACATTTCTGACATTTTTACAACTTTCCTCAACCTGCATCTATTTCCCAGTGCAAACCCTGCAGTATAAAGTCCAACTTAACTTTTCAGAAAGGTGACCCCCGGGAAAGGATGGTGGGTAAAGCAGCTGAGGAGGCAGACAAAGGTTCTCTCTCAGCAAATTCTAGACTTCATAATAAGTGGGCTCCCAGGTCTGCAAAGGCACGAAAGGAAGAAGTGTCTTCTCAAGCTAGCCAGGTTACAAAGTGCTTTCACATGCTGGGAGGTACCAAGGGCAGAGTCAATCGCAGCCACCTGACCGACTAAAGATTGGGAGTAGTATCTCCTCCCAAGCCTCTGCGTTTATCAGGTCATAGTTAAATAGCAAGCAATAGCACTTAAAACGCCTCTTCAGGATCACATGAAACTAACTTAGAACTAGTTGATTACCGAGCATAGTGTCCCAACTCTATTAGGCAGCAGAATTAGAGGTCCAAAGTGGAGGGCAATTTAACATCTCGCTGCTCGAAGAGAAGAGTAAGAATGAAAGCCACGCTCCTGAATTCTAAGTTCACACAGCTTTTCTCAGACTGGCGGTGAGGCATCCCCGTTTCTTAGGTGCATACATTTACTAGGCTGTGGCAAACCCAGTCTTGAAGACTTTATCGATTAATTCTCATTCATTCACTCAGTGAGTCAGAGTGCAGCGAACTTATGCTACACACTAAAATGGGAAAACCCTGGACCCTGTCCTCAAAATCATTCAGCTTGTCCTTCCGTCAGCTTTTTGAAGTCATCCCTGGCAACCCCAGTTAATTTCTGCTGGGAAGTAGGATGTGGAACAGAATGGAAAAGGACGCTCGATTATCACTGCTATCCTTCAAACTTGCCGCAGGCTCGGTATACCCAGCTCCAACGGTGTCCCTGGCGTTGTCTCGCCGAGGGAGACAAGGACGGGACAGGGACACGCAGGGGGCCCGGCAGCGGCGCATAGGTTCTGCAACCGCACCCCGGCCAACCGCTCCCAAGGTTCGCAGGATAGGACCAGAGCACCTCAAACTCGACGCAGTCGAGTGGAACTGAATGAACTCTGTTCGACATTCCAGCCGCAACACTCACCATAGCGGCGGCGGCGGCGACGGCGACTTGGAGTATCAGACGTGGCAACTCCCGGTGGCGCCTCGAAAAGGCTCACTTCCGGCGTCGGGCAGGCGAGCTGACGGGCCACCGCTCCAGAGCCTCCGGGCTGCAGCAAGCTCAGCTCGCACCAAGGTTCCGGGTCTCTCTGGGGCCGCACCGCGCCCTGGCGTGGCTCCGCCCCCATTTTACTGCTCGAAACCTCGAGGGCGGGCTCTGGTTGCGGTGGAGGCCCTGACCGTAGGCTCTGGATCTGAAGCTCTGATGGGTCCTCTACCCAGACCAAACCTTACCTTCCTTTTTCCAAAGTTAGTGACAGTGTGGCACGCTTTCTTGCGAGTCTGTAGGGTAAACTGTAGAGCAATGGTGTGTGTGTTGCGAGCAGCGAGTAGACTAGTCTTAGTGCTTCTTTCTGGTTGTCTGTCGTCAGTCTCCCTGCCCTCCCTAACCCAGACCAACGACTTCAGAAACTGCAGATTGCCCCTTCCAAACAAGTCCCGGGGACGCTGTGAGTCTGGGCCATCAGATTCCTCCAGGCCAGGAAGGTTTAGACCACCGGCCTCCACCTCCACCCGTGTTCCCAGCACCCATTCCCTGCGCCCCCAAAGAAAGGCCCTTGAGGTCTCCCCAGAAGCACACAGCGAGAACACTGGACTGCCGGATAGAGCCTTGGGTGAAGAAGTCACATCCTGCAGTTTCCTCTGTCACTCCTGGGGTGAGAGCCTGAGCTGCAGAGGCCCACTAAGATACTAGAACTCAGAGAGTATCAAAGGGCAGGCAGCCCTGAGAGACCACGGGAATGGGGTGTCAGCAACCCAGCCTTCCACTAGCTCCCTAGCTTCTGAGATTTCTCTTCCCCTGATCAATGGAGAAAAAGTGCAAGGTGGCGGGGGTGCTTGGAGTGGAGGGGTGGGTTCTTGGCCTGTTCTTCAGGGACAGTCCCTGGCCTCGGATCTGTAGCAGCACCCTGAGCCTCTGGCTGATAAGGCCCAGTCACTTCTCTGAGCTTTACCTTCCCCCAGTGAAAAATGGGGACAAGGGCATATTAGATATGAATACCGTGCAGAAGGGATAGTTGCTGGCACAGACATGTCCTGGTATAAATGTTGAAGAAACTGAGAATTTGGGGCTAGCAGTGAAATGACTTATCATTCAGATGTTTGTGGGTGTTGCAAATGGCATAGTGATACAGAGATTGAGGGGGACACCGACACTAAGTGGAGGAGGTGCTGGTACTGTGCGTTCCTACTTGTGTAAATGCACATTTCACCTCTTACTGCTCCTCGTCTGTTACGTGGGTGATAAAAGTACAGATTACGTATCCTCTTATTTGAAATGCTTGTAACCAGAAGTGTTTCAGATTTTAGTTTTTTTTTTTAAATTTTGAAATATCTGCATATCCAGAATGAGATATCTTGGGAAATGAGACCCAATTTTGAACACAACATTCATATATATAATTATTGTTATTTTTGGTACCAGGGATCAAACTCATGACCTTGAGCTTAACAGGCAAGTGCTTATGCCACTGAGCTAAATCCCCATCCTCTCATTTATGTTTGATTTATTTATTTTTTTTTGAGATGGGTATTCAGACTGGTCTTTAACTCACTTTGTAACCCAGGCTGGCCTTCAACTCACAATGATCCTCCTGCCTCAGCCTCCCAAGTGCTGTAATTATAGGTGTGTGCCACCACACCTGCCCTTATGTTTTATTTCATATATATATAACCTGGAGGTAATTTATATGATATTTTAAATAATTTTGTGCATGAGATAAACCTTTTCAGGGTGGAATTTTCTACTTGTGTCATCCTATCAGCATTTAAAAGTTTCAGACTTTTTGAATATAGTATCTCCTCAGGAAGCAGATTTGGGATCAAATGAACCTTGTACGTGAAACTGGAAGTTGGATGGGCCAATATGTTTGATCTAAGAATCCATCTTAAAAAGAGCTGGGATTGTGTTGATAGCTTTCAATATCTGAACCAACACTGGGCAGTATTTCTTGGTCTGGGCATATTACTTTTCTTTGCTAATTTACTCCAGAGTGCCAAACTCCCCTTTGCCTCCTGGGATGCCATCTGTATCCTGTGTCTATATGTCCATTTGATTAACCCTAGACCTCAAATTAGTCCGTTCTCAGCCTTCTTCAGTTTTGCCCTCTGTTTCCTGGAACCTTTGCCCCTGGCTGTGCTTTCTTCACTCCTGAAGCCCTGTTTCCTCTTTGAGATGGGCAGCTAGCTCTTCCTGATGGCTTAATGGCTCATGATAGGCTAAGCTCGGATGGTGGGCACACAAAAGGTGACTTGGTAGAAAGGGAGCAAAGTAACTTTCCCAACCAGGGACTCGATTTCCCTGAACTCAAACCCATGGGGGTTTGGGGCCCAGCTGTCCTGCAGAAAAAGGCTTTGTGATGGGTACGTCTGCATTTCCACGTGTGCATTTATTGTTATTGCTCAGTATAGTGTTGAAAAGGCAGACAAATCCCATGAATTACAAAGAGCACAAGCCAGAGATACAGAGAAATAAAGTGTACAATAGAGCACAGTCACTTTCCAACCCCGATTGTCCCAGAGCCCCCAGAGCCTGGGCAGCTTGTGGAAGCTGGAGGCGGCACCATTCCTTCAATACTCTGTTATAAAAGATGTGCACGCAAGAGTTAGCGAAGTGTGGCTACCCTCGAGAGGAAAGGCCCAGGACAGAAAGCACCACGGACATTACAAAAGATAGCAGGCTGAGGAGGTTGTCAAAGCTGTCTCTGATCTGTTAGAAGAGAGGGGAAGGGCGGCTTCCCAGGGCCCAGAATCCTCCTCCTCTCCTTGGTGGGTTGGATCTCTACATTAAAATCAGAGGGCTTGATTTTGAATTTGGAAAAGACCCAGGGACTTCCTGTCATCTGACCATAGACTTGGCTGTGAGCCTTCAGCAGCACTGCCTCCTCCTGGTCAGATCCTCTAAGTGTGGGATCTCAGGTGTGACAGCAGGAGAAATTTGGTGGCAGATGTGTCAGAGTGGCGCCAGATTGGCCTCCTGTAGGCAGAGCAGGGAGGGAGGGAAGTGGTGGTGTTGAGAACATCCTGACAGAAAATTTCTCCCAAAGGTGCTGAAGCGCTGACCTCAAGAACAGCCCCCGCCACAAAAAACTTCCAACAAAAACAAAATGACCAAAACCAGTTCAGGAAAGGGAGAGAGGAGTACACGTCTTCATGGTAGACAGATAGCCGGGCCCTGTGCTCTCTCTTAGCTAGGGCTGTGGCTCTGGATCTGGGAGAGTCCCCCTTTCTCATCTGAACCAGGGTCGGATGGAGGGCCCGTTCCCAGCATAACAAGACAGGGCGCTGGCGGCTCAGTGACTGTCATGCCCATTCCTGGGTTGAGGGGACAGGTGAAATGATGCGAGGAACACTAGGCTTCCCTTGGTTCAGAAAGTTCTTTTGTTTTTCCTGTCAGGACACACTGGACTTAGTAGCCTTGCATGGACAATAATTACAGTGAGGGGAGAAGACAAAGTTGGTGTCAAGGCTCAGCATTGGGGCTGGAGGAAGACAGGAAACAGAGGACCTGGCAAGACTTTAATGTTTCCTTAGAAGAAGGATGTGAGAGAATAACCAGAAATTTTGCAAAAGGAGAGTACAAGGACTCATCACACCACACAATAAAACATTCGCAAGTAACAATAATTAAAACTGTGTGGCTGGTACCTGAGAAGGCACCCAGATGAGGGAACAGAAGTTAAAGAGCCCAAGTCAATAAACAGTGTCACCAGGTAGTCAAGGTGGCATTGGAGCAGGACTGGGGAGAGAATGGTTCTTTGTTAAGGGGGCACCAGGCTAAGGCAGTCTTAGAGTCCAGGCTCTGAACAGCCACATTCATTGGCCCGGTCTCAGTGGAAGAGCACCCTCCCTCTCTCTGTCAATTCTGTGGTATGGCTGGGACAGGGGCTGGGGGAGCACAGAGGCTGCTCTAGAGAGAGGGAAGCTCTCGAGCCTTGCAAGTGCCCGCCCTGTCTCTCTGGAGGTAGGTGACTCAGTAGATTCTGGAGTCACTGAGTGGGTTCCTTGCTTCTCCTCATCAACAGGTTGATGAGCTTATACCTCAGAGTGGGGGTGGCTGCCTGCCCCTGGGGTTCTTGTGCAGAGGCAGGAAAGAAGCTCAGGGGAGCACCGTGGTCCCCATACAAGAGTATACGTGACAGGATATATTCACTGTGATCTGTCCAATGAGGTTTTTTTGCCTTTTTTTTTTTTTGTAAAACTATAGACATCTCAGAACCACACTGCAGAAGTCAGAAAAATCAGCAATTGAAAGCATAACCATTGCATAGTATTAAATGAACAGAGACGGTGAGTTCTTTATTTACAATTATTGTCTAGATAAAAAAATTCATAAAAACAGATGAATGGTCATAAATTATTGACCCCCTAGTGGGGTGAGTTGCCAAACGTACCCCATGCTGCTAGATATAGGACGCAGAGTGCAAGCTGTGTGTACTACAGTGAGTTTTGACAAACCATACTATAGTGAGTTTTGACAGACCATCTGTATCCTGTGTGCGTGCATGTGTGAATGTGTGTGAACATGTATGAGTGAGAGGGCACAGGTGTAATCATCATTCCTGATGAGACGAGATGAGACAAGACTGATGTCGGACCTTCTTGGTAGCTTTTATGGCTCCTTACCTCCCAGGTGAGGTCCACTCGGAGACACCTCCCATCTGCCTTGGGTTCTGGCCCCACGGCACAGCGAGCCTGGTGTGCAAGCCCAATGGTCCTGACATCGTGGAGAGAGGTCAGAGGTGCATGGCCAAACAGAGAGAGGGAAGATGGAAAAGTGAGAAAGGAAAACCCACCGTGCTGCAAGGTTTCCTGGCAGCACATCCTTCCTTCCACGGAGGTATGTGGCAGGCAGGCTTTCACGGTGTTTGTAGCAGAAGCCAGCACGTGCATCTGAGAGTCATCCCCTGTGGTTGGGGATGAGGTATCCTCCGATGGATACATTCAGAGACAGAGTTCTTCTCGACATTCAGGTGGTGCTTTCTCATACAGAAGGTCCTCCTTACAGAGAGGTGTTGCCAGGTGGGATGGGCTGACTTCGAACCCCAAACCTCTTGGGTTTTCCACAGCTATTAGATGTAGGCCCTCCCAGCTGACTATGGCTCTGTTCCCAAGTGGCTCTCATCTTGTTAATGGAAGAGTTCTCTGGGCCTGGAGGAGGGCAGAAGCAGGGCTGACACTGAGCAGTCATGGGAGGGTCAGCATGAGGAATGGTTTTGGTTTTCCTTGAAGCATGGGCCATCATTGATCATGGTATTCAAAATGTCTTTTGCACTGTACAAGTTTATGGAAAAAGATCATATGCCGAAAAGTCTCAGAGCAAACTTTGTGTTAAATACAAAAGTTCTTTTATGAAAAAAGCTGAGACCCACAAAGTGCTTAGCACTTTAGAGGCCAAGACACAATTCAATGAGCTCTTATTAAGTGGGATTACTAGTGCTGTTATTGTTTTGGGGGAAGTAATCGCCTTTCTCACCTGTGACACGGGAGGGTTCAGAATGGCTTTCTGTCTGGGGAAGCAAGACTTGCTGTTAAAAGGCTACAACATATATTGTGACTACAGGAAGACAGTTTGGTTTAAAAATCACACTGAATCCATCTCAGTATACATGTCATAAGGTTCATTTGGATCTAAATAGTGCAGAGAAAAAGGTTATTCTTCTTCAAAATAAAAATAAAAGTAGCAAGCCATACTGAGCCTTATTCAATATTCCAACAGCTCTTATGCTGCCCTTTATAAAGAAATAAACCTCTAAATTACTAAAAAAATCAACTCAATACCATTTAGAATATTTTATCACTACTTCACCCTCTCTACAGACAGTACCAGAGATAACCTATTTTGGAAATGTTCCTGGTAAACTTCAGTGAATTTCATTGAGAGAAAAGCCTTTTCCCAGTGCCTTGTAGAGTCTGACACCCTTGGGTGGGGTGGGCACTCAAGTTGCACATGCAGGGACTTCTCTCCTAGTCCCCTTTCATCTCCAGAGTGAGTCGGTGAACCCTGAGATGGATCCTCAGTAGCACTGGCTTCTGTCTGAGCCTTTCACAGTAGTAATGCGATTGAAACAGAAACAGCAGGCAAAGTAAGAGCATGGCTATTGTAAAACATCGAGGATGCGGTCCAGGAAGGTCAGCGGGGCCAAGCTGTTTTTATAGCATCTCAGCCACCAGTGTTCTTAAAACATACAAATAGCCAAAGACAGTATCTACAGGCTTGTAAACAAATTACATTCTTCTCTTTAGGACATAAATAAGTTAAAATAGAGTAATGTAAGCAGAAACAAGGCAACATGCTGGCAAAGAAACTTTATATATCCATGTATATATATTTATATATATATATATATATATATATCTACCTATCTATATGGACGTATACAGTCCTGGAGAAGTATACGTTGATATAGATACAAAGAAATGGATACAATCTTGTGAGTGTCTATGAGTTCTTCAGTTCCATTGGTGCAAATCTATTAGGCGAATTAAGCTCTGCAATTTCAAAAAGTTATTAAATTAATCTATACAACTGAGACCATGCTGTGCAAGCATTTCAAAAACTCACAGACCAGTGGATTGGATAAATTGTCTCAAAAAAGAGTCTGTTTGAAGTTCCCACCTAAGAAAACAAACAAACAAAAACCCCTCCCCAGCCCCCCAAAACACCCAACAAGGGGAAGATCGAAAGTATCCAGTACATTCATGCGGGGATGCAGTGGCTGGGCGGTGCATGGCCGGTCCGTGTCTGGGTGGGAGCCAGGAAGGGCTTATTTCTGGGAAACCTCTCATTCCCAGTGCTCCCAGGGGAGGTCCGCGCCTTGCCTCCGAGGGAAAGAGTTCAAACAGCATCGCAGCCAACGAAAGCGTCTGTGGGTGGAAATGTCGGTTTCTCTCCAGTGTGCGGTTTCCCCTTGTTCCTGCTGCATGAGGGAGCCAGGGCTGGAGGATGCCCAAGGAGCCAGGTGGGAGGGGGTTCTTGGGGGTGGCCGGCAGGCAGGCAGGCAACAGGTCCTCAGCTAAAGCGACGTCTCCAGGCTGTGGATGGGACTCCCTGGACTTGAAGAGGTAGCTGATTTGCTCGTGTCCGTTGTCAGGTTGATCCCACTGTCGATGGCGCTGTTGTTCTTGTTGAGTGATGATGGCGGGCTCGAGTTCTGCTTGAGTGCGGCATCTTCTTCCAGGTCTGTGTCATCGATGAGGGGGATGTGGGGCTGTGAATCTTCGATCCGGAATTCAGGATGAGCCATGAAGTTATGGATGGAGGTTCGAGACTCAGGCTTTTCTAACCCTTCATAGAGAGAGCTACGGAAGGCCTTCACGACGCGGATCTGCAAGGGAAGCACAGGGTCAGGGCCCTAGGCTGGCTCTGGCCGGGAGCAGAGCAGAGCCGAGTGGAAGGGTGCACCGCGAGGGCTCGGCCAGAGTCCATGTCGCTAGTGTTATGAGAATCAGCAGCGGAGAACAGCCAGGGCTCAGGTTATGTGCGTCCATGAGTTGGTTTTATTAAATGGCTTTGGTTTTGGTCAGGATTATAGTTTGAGGAAGGACAGAAGGGGTCACTGAGCACCATCAGAGATGCTGGCCCTGTGGTAAGGGGAAGCAGTCCACTCCAGCAGGCACCTTGACCTAATGAGGGACTGAGCCTTGTGAGCCTCCCGGCAGAGGCCTGACCATGCAGAGAGGAGTGGGGTCAAGGGGCGAGTAGGAGAAGGGAGAGGCTATTTTTAAAAAATCAGTGTTAAAAAAAAATCACACACAGTTAAGAAACCAAACTACATGGAACAGGTTATGTGCCACACAGAAAAGAACAGGAAGGAGAGATGAGATGAGTTAGAATGAGAAAACACACAGAGGCCACACAGAGAACAGGACATCAAACCAAGGCAGGAAAGCAACCAAAGACACTCAGGGCTTTCTGAGGTGCAGAGCGGGGGCAGCCAGGAAGCACAGGAGCCAGCAGACTAGTGATGGTTGGGGGAGGAACATGCCATGTCCGGGCCGGGCACCTCATGGCACACGTGGATGGACACACGCCACACTCGGCAGCCTGGACAAAGTGAAAGGAAGTCACTGGTACCCAGCGTTTCTTTCCTTCATGCACGTGGGAGGTAAACACTCGAGTATAGACTCTAAGCCCTGGCCAGTCACGGCAGCTTGCTTTTTTTTTTTTTTTAATCCCCTTGTTCCCTGGGGGTATTTTGTTTATTTCTTCATTTGTGCTTTGAAAACACAAAACTAAAAAACAGTCCAGACTCAGGGTCAAACCCAGCCTCTGGGGCGGGGAGGCTCTGGGAGGGATCGAGCAAGCAAAGTGTGAACCTTCAGGGTGATCCAGGGCTCCAGGTTGTGGTCTTTCCTCCTCAGAACGGAGGGAGGTTGGGCCTGGGTCTTCAAGGCTAGCGGACAGAGGCCTGGTCATGGAAGCAGGAAGACCAGGCTGAGTTCCAGCCATTCTACTTCTGTGCCTTGGCTATGGGCAACCCATGCCACCTCTCTGCTGTGCCCTGTCCTGCTCATGGACCCTCAGGTGGAAGAGAGGTGGCCCTTCTCTAGGTCTGGAGAGTGGGCCTGTCATCTCAAGGGTCTGGTGCGACCAGGGACAAAAACTGCCTGCTCCTCTCTTTCCAGGCCTGATTCAGGGTGAAGCAAGAGGAGAAAACAGGCAGCCCTGAAGGGCAGAGTCGACTGGTGGGGTGTGGGCCTTGGGGTGCTCCTTTTCCTGCTAGGAGCCCTGCAGGAGACTTGGGTCCTAGACTTGAGCTCTGGTTAGACCAGGTTCACTCTTGGTCCGGGCAGGGGCCCCCTTTTCTATAGGTGTGAGTCTCCAGGTGGCTCTGGTGCTGGTTCTTGGTGTGCTAGCTGAGGTCTGTTTTCCCTGGGGAGCAGATGCGTCTAGCTCATTGTCTGCTCCTGTGCCCGCGTAGTCAGAGCACACAGACAAGAATTTAACTTCATGTTTCACAGCCTCCCTTCTTGGTCTCAAGCAGGATGGCCCAGTTTGGCCTTTTTTTCCCCTCAAGTTTTCTGCCTTTTCTGTCAGCCGTCACTTATTAGTGCTGGTGTTTGCTTGTCTTCTGAAAAGCATCTCTTTCCATTCTCCTGCTTATGTGCTGTGGGCTGGGAATCAGAGAACCCCATTTGCTGGAATCGTGCATTAAATAAGAGGCATCAGGTGCCGACCAAGGGCCAGTCACCTGCCTCAGAGCTGGTATCTGGTAAAAGCTGTGGGGGCTGCCCTGAGGTTCTTGGCCTCTGCAGACCCTACTTGTGGCTCTGTAGAGTTTATTAATACCCTGATGTCCTGGCAAGTGGACCATGACACCCTGAAATGAGACCAAAACAAAAGAGGTGTTGTAGGCCTCAGTTTCCTGTCTGCCCAATGGGAGCAGCAGCCATCACTGCCGCTCTCAGTGCTCAGTGTTGGACGCCGGTGGGGACACCTCACATGTGGGTGACTTACAATGTAGGGGGACAACACACAATGAGATGAGGTCCCTCTGCCCTTCCCCTGGGATGGAGACAACAGAAAGAATGAACTGCTCTGACAAGACTGTAGGGACGAGACTGTTTGGGACACCCCGCCACGGCCAGCTCAAGTCTTCACTTCTGTTCTCTCTGCAGCTGGAATGGAAAAATATGGGAAAAAATACTCTTCCATTTCTCCTCCTTGCCTACCTCAGAGATGGAACCTAGGGGTGGAGGCCATGTCAGGGGATGAGGGCGGAGGAAAGAGAAGGGACCCGGCAGAGTTTTAGGTCTGGGTGCATTGGACAAGGAGCCGGGGGCCTGGCCCACCGCTGCGGCTCCGAGGGATGCATAGGCCCCGCTCTGAGATGGGCTCCACATACTCGAATGTTTACCCGGCTTCAAAGAAGCCAAGAATTTGGGATTGGTTCACATTCATTTCAGGCTCAAGGTTAAAGACTCACAACCTCTTTTAATTTCACTCTCTCTTGCTGAACTGTGTGTCCAGGGTTCTCTAGCCTTCTAGGGAAACAAACACAGGGAATATTCAGACAGAGGAGAGGTCTGGGCTGCCCCCCACCCGAAGCAAGCCATTTTCTCATTAACCCAAGGTCATGCTAAATTAGCCACCAAAACACTAACAGAGGTCCAGCTTTCTTTCCTTTTCATTGTCTTAATTTCTCCTCCCAATAGTATAAACTCCATGCCCTAGGCAGTTCTAAGAACCAGAAATCTGGAGGGGAATCCAGGCAGGAATGTCCTATCTGCTGAGTGAGCTGTGGTGTCCACCATGTAGCCTGGGGCTGGCTTTGGTGGCCTGTACTTGGCTTAGTGGGTGTGAAGGAACAGGACCCTTGCTGAGGGAGTGGAGCCTGCCAAAGACTTGTTAAGGGTGAAGATGGCTTGAGGTGAGGTGGGATCTCCAGGGAGCCAAGAAGTGTGGGCGTCTTGGCCTTGGAAGAGAGAGTGATCACCAGCGGGAGATGCAGATGGGGTGGGGACACCAATGGGGAAACTCCTTCCTGGCCTCCCAGGTCCTGGAGCGCAGCTCCTATGAGTCCTGGGACATATGGGCATAGTCCTATGTGGGCATAGGCACCAGGCAGCAGTGTGAAATGGCACGAAAGCGGGAGACTTTGCAGACAGACTCCTGACAACTCCCCTGCTGTGACTGCTGTGATATCTTGACCAAGTCCGTTTCTTTCTGTGTTAATGGACCCTCCCCTCTTCCTTTGGAACAGTTCAACGGAGATCCAGCAAAGAGCCCTGGGGTTGGCTGCTGAACTTCTGTGAGAGCACAGACTCCTTGTGAGTGTGTAGGTGGGGCATGGCATGAGCACGAGGCAGACTTCCTCCCAGTGCCACCCTGCTGGGTGCCATGCTCCGGACGGGCACTGTCTGCCTGTGGTCTGCACTTCCCAGTGGTGCTGTGTGAGGGAGGCCAGTATGCTTGGGGACTGTGCTTACTTGTGTCATAATTTAGAAGTCAGTCCCCAACACATACTGCCCTGTGACAGGACTCTATTCATCTCTTGGGAGCCCAGGGGGACACAGACAGCAGGTATTTCTGCCCTAGCTGACACATGGCTGGCTTCCTGTGCTGGAGAATCCCTAGGAGGAAGATGCTGCTGGGAGGGGGCAGCTTGCTTCTCTGTCCTGCCCCGCTAGGCTTCCTGGTCAACTTTACACCTGCCTGGGGTAAGAAATCATGGGCTTCTGAAGGGACCCTGCCCACTACCACTGGGTACCACTGGGCGGGCAGAGGAGATGTTATAGAAACTGAACAGAGGACTAGGGGTATTTACCAAGTGCTTACATTGAGATTGCCATGACCATAGCACAGAGATCCCCTCTAGAAGCCAGTGCCCTTGGGCAGAAGGATGCTCAGCCTCTAGAGCCCATGCCCATGAAAGGATCTGGAAGGGACCCAGAACTCTGAATTCTAAAGTAGAGGGTGGGAGTGGGCAACATCTTGGAGAGCTGCAGGTTGGGGCTAAGGTGAGGGAGCTGTGTGTAAACAGCTTCATAGGGTCACCTGAGAGAATAAGGGGTCCCAGAGAAGCTCAGTCGTGGTACAGCCTTTGCTTAGGCTCCTTTGCAGGGCTGTTCCAGAGCAGAGACATGGGTCACATGGGCTAAGGGAGATTAATCTGGCTTGGAAGGAGATTAGCTCAGAGATGGGAGCACAGAATGGGCATAAATGGGCATTGCTCTGAAGGTGAAGTGTTGTCCCAGGACTGGCCTTCTTGAATGGTTTTACAAATGACACAGATGAAAAGGTGAGGATTTTATCTGCAGTGTGAAGAAAGGCCAACTCTTTCTTCTAGCCCGTGTGAGCTACGATGAGAGTCAACTGCAGGAATCTCTTCCAGGGCTACACGGGTGCCCCAGGAGGTCTGTCATGGCCAGTGCTGAGTGCTATGATTCAAGAATGAGGCCAAATCAGAATGGAAAAAGAACTGAGCTCACACCCAGAAGTTAGTCTTCTGGTAGGCAGAGTCAGCTAGGAGACCTCAGGAGTCACCGACAGGGATGTCTCCTTGCTGGGCCATTTGGTGATGTCACTTCAGGACAGGTGGTATGAGGAAGTAGGGGCAAGGCCAGACTTAGGCTGACATGGGGATGGGAGGGAGGAGAAAGTCAGATGGGGCAGAGCTACCTACTGGACCAGGGTCACTGGTCTGAAAGGGGAGGAGGACAGGACCATCCTCTTGAGACAGCCTGGAAGTGATCTCCTCAGGATAGTGCCTCAGGGAAAGGTGACTCAGATACCACTTGCTCAAATACACCCCATGTCCTCGTGGCTCAGCTGGCCACCCTGTCACTGATTCTGTGCCAATGAATGGAGATTTGTGCATCCTTCTTGCATACTAGCAAGTCAGCATCCATAGAAAGAAGATGGTGGGCATAAGCAGAAGCTGTCAGCAGGCTCTGTGGTCTGCGCCTCCTATCAGAGGCCCACAATGGAGAGCCTATCCTACACTCAGGTCATGCTCGGTGGACAGGGATGAGTGTGGTAACTGTTTCCTGGTGCAGGTGGAGCACTCTCTAAAGTACCAGGGCCCACAGTTTGTTTCTCATCAAAGAGCTGAAGGCTGACGGGAATAATGGAAATATCGCAGCTACGTTTTTGTTGTTTGTTTTTTTGACAGTCTCACTACACAGTCCAGGCTGGCCTTAAACTCACAGTGATCCTGCTGCCCTAGACTTGAGAGTGCTGGGATGTCGTGCATTCCCATCTATTTGAGATCAGAGCTAGGGCCCATTTGACAGACAAAACAGAGGAGGTAGGTGGGAAATACAGACCGATTCCCTCCAGGGCCTGAAACTATGGGGAGGTCGAGGAAAAGTCTAGACAGAGCCAGAGATGTGTGGGTCAGAAGCGGTAGTATGAGACGAGTTTGGCAGGAGGGGGATGGAGGAGAGGTGGCTGGGCTGCTCCTGAGTTACAGGAGGGCCAGATGCTCAGTTAGACCAGACCCTTCCAAGGTGAGGGGCCTGACCCACCATTTTTCATCGGCAGTCAGCAGACAGGTCAGGAGCCTTGTCTTTTCCAGAAAAGGGCAGAACTCCACAGTGTGCTTCCCTCGCTTGGGAAAGTGGTGTTTCTACAGCAACTGAGGTGCACAGGGAGAAGGGGCAGGGAGGTGCAGATTCTGAACTGCTCTGGCAGTGCCCTGGGCTGTGGTCTCCTTAGTGGCCTGGGACTCCTGATTGATTGTGACCTCTGACTTGAAGGGACCTCTTGGTTTGTCTCTGCCCCATGGCTGTGACCCCATGGCTAGTGGGTGCTTCCTGACCAGCTGAGAAGCTGCAGATGATGTGATCCTTCTGTGGCTTCCTACAGCTGATCCTGCTGTATCTGTGACCTGAGGGCTTTCACCCTTGGCCATAGAACCTTTGTGCATTACTCTGAATAGGTGACTGTGACCTCCTGGCCAATTCTGGCTCCTGCTCTTGGAGCCAGGCTTTTCTTGACAGAGCATAAGCAGGGGCACACTGTGTGATCCTCAGTGATGGCCCCTTTGGCCTCTGGGGCCTGGTAGTGGATTGGAACCATTTTATCACTAAAAATCAGGCCCTTCTAACCAACGGTGATGCCTCAACCCAGACCCTTTGGCCATTTGTAGCCCTAATGGCACCCAACTGGCTGACCCTTGACCTGGCCTGTGCAGTGACTGCCATCCTGTGACTGGCCCTGACTTCCTGCCTACTAGGGACTCTCCCCAGGGGCTCTGGCTCTTCGGCGCCCTGGACTGCAGTGACCAGCTGCCCCCCATGTCCTCTGGTTCCCAGCCCCTGCCCACCAGCCCGCCCAGGAGCTGGTATTGGCGGCACCAGCAGAGCGGTAAGGAGTCACACTCACGCCCAGCTGCAGCAGGAGGAAGGCTGGTCGGAGAGGAAAGAGCATTGGACAACGACACTCGACTAGGGCTAGAGAGATTGGCTACATCCTGGCTCTGGCTGGTGACCGAGGACTGTCTCCGCAGGGCGCCCTGAAAGGAGGCCCCACTCTTGAAAGTATTGACTACTTCAATCTGCAACGGAGGAGAGAACGAGACAAGTTGCGAGAAGAACGGACACAACAGCTACACGACTGACAGGCACCACACCATGAGAACAGCCGCAGCCACGGCGACAATGACAACGCCACTTAAATTAAAATGAAAAATACCAGACACACTTCAAGGCTCTGACAGGTATCTGCCCTCTGTAGGCCCTGTGCTCTGGGGAGGACTTGGGGCTCTTGCCTGCCCCCTCGTGCTAGTGGCTCAGGGCCAGCAGGCTGGGCTGGGGCAAGGCTGGGCATGGAGCCACTGGGTGCTCCGGTGGAAAGACCTAGGCCCCAGTTTCGGCTGGGTGGCCTTGGGCAAGTCCCTTCTCTGAGCCCCCATTTCTGGTCCTAAGGGGCAATCCTGTCTACCCAGCAGTTCTATCTGTAAGAGCCAAAGTGCCAGGCCACATTGGTACTTAGTAGGCTCCTGCCATGGTCCTCAGGAAACCAGTTCTTGCTTTCTCCTGTGAGCTGCAGGCCTGCAGGGGAGCTGGAGAAACCAGGGCTGTGTGTCCTCACAGGAAGTACAGGCTGCTGGGTCCTGCTCAGGAAGGAGAGCCCAGGCTTGTCTCCAAGTGCAACCGCCCCTGTCTTGCCCTGGCCAGTTTGGGAGGCAGGGTCATCTTGGGACCTCAGTGAATTCCAAAACTGGGGGTCATATCCACATCTCAGGACTGTTAAAGTCCAGGAGAAGAGGTTTGGGATGGGACTGCTGGTGGAAAGGAAGTTGCTAGTTTGCAGCTCTTCCCAAGAGGGCCGTGGGGGACCTGAGGTGGAAGTGAGGTGGACCTGAGGTAGAAGTTCCCACTGGTCTCTTTGGGTAGGGGCCTTCCCTCTCGGGTTCCTAGACCCCTTCTAATGCTGACCCCCTGGTGCTCTGACAGCACTCTGGGTTGTGATGTCTGCCCTGGGCAATGCGAGACAGCATGGGGTAAGGTGTCACAGGCGCACAGCATATGCTTTGGTCTGGGAAGAAATCTGCTTGTGACTGGGAGGCATTGTGCATTTGTGCTCCCCAGTATGTGTTCAGTGTGCATGTGTGTGTGCACATGTGCAAGGAGATACCAGCCTTGCTCCTCTCAGTCTCTTCCAATCCCCAGGGAGTCACGTGGGCGCAGAGGAGATGTGTGATAAAGAGTGTTCATACCTCATGGCAGGAGGCCCTGGAGCAACCCTGCCTTGCGGTCCATTACCCAGTCCCTCCTTCTGCCTCCTGGTGGCTGCCCCTTGATGAGTCCCCTCATCCACCTCAGTCTCAGAGCCACCCTCCCTTTCCTCTCAAGGGACCCCCACCAGTTGAGAAGGCACAATGGTGTCTTGCCACACAGGCTTCTCTGCTTCTTTAGCAGTCACAAACCCGTGTGAGGGATGTGGGTGCGTGAACAGTTAGTGTGAGAGAGAGGGTCAGCCTGGGGTCCTGTGGTGGCCTCTGCCAAGGGTCATCCAAATCCACCTGCCCCTCGGTGGCCAGTTTGGGATGGGTAGGCTCACAGGGGCCTCCTTGTCTGGCCACCTGGCCAGGCTGGCCCTGGCCCTGGGGCTTCACGTACCTGTGTCTGGATGCGGTTCAGGCCCCGGAACCACAGGATCTGGCCCCGGCGCAGCTCCCTCTCAGCGTGGTCTATCTCCTCCACATCCTCGTTGAGCTCCTCCTCAGGAATCTCCTCCTTTTGTGTGAGCCGGCCCGCCTCTTTCAGGAACTTGAGCCTGCTTGTTGGGATGGTGGCAATGACCTGTGGGGGACAGCGCTGGAGTCAGGCCACCACTGTCCTCCTGGTTGGCTCCTGCCCCTCCTCCTCCCTGTCCTTTTTCCCTGACCACTCAGCTCAAACTCTTCTAGGTTTTTACCTGCTTGCCTTTCTTTTTTTCTCCAGTAATGAGAATTGAACCCGGGGCCTTCCCACAGAGCTGCATTCCTAGCCTTTATCTGTACTTTTTAAAATTTTGAGTTAGGATTTTGCTGTTGCTCAGCCTGAGCTCAAACTTGCAATCCTCTTGACTCAGCCTCCTAGAGTGCTAGGATCATAGGTGTGTGGCACCAAGCCTGGCAATAAATTTGCTTTTTAACTCACCCATTTACCCAGGGTCAAGGGGATGGAGCTGAACACCTAGGAGTTGAACACTCCTTTGGGAGTTGCACAGATGTGACTTTGAATACCCTACGTCATATTCTGTTGCGTGACTTTGGCAAGTCATTTGTATTTTAGTTTTTCTCTCTGTATTTTAGTTTTTTCTTTTGTAAAGCACAGTGGAAGCTTTGGAAATTGTGGAGATAAAGCCACATGGTGTGTCCAAGTTGCCATGGACAGCCTGGCCCAAGCTGGGCCCTAAAATCTTCTTGAGTCCCCTTTAAGAACCCCTAAATATGTAGCATCCATCTTGAAGGGGAAGACAATGTGGAAAGAGGAAATGCTTTCACTTTTATCTTTCCTGATGAGCTTGTCCATGGGGCTAAGGCCTGAGAGGCAGGTCTAATAGGGAAACTGAGGCGATAGGGAACAAATTCACTGGACCAAATACTCAGCCTTTGGGAGTCCTAGGATTCAGGTTTAGCTTTGCATACTGGCATCAGCCTTAGTCTCTTGAGTCTGCTCCACACTCTGGAGCTCCTTCAGATGAGGACCAAGGCAATGATGGTGGCCTGGCTCTGGGGGTGCAGAGAACAGGGTACTAAATCACGAGTCAGCAGTGTGCTTTGGAAAATCCATGTGGATGAAACTCAAACCTTCCTCTTCATCTGGTTAATTTTGCCCTTGCAGCTTTTACTGCAGCCTGGAGACAGTCTGAGTTGAGAACAGTGTCTCAGGCCCAGGTGGTCCCCTAGCCTGAATGGCTGGGCACCTTGGGGAAAAGCCCCTTCAGCTCAGGATCATTCTGGACACTGCTGCTAAGTATGGTATCCTGCTGAGGAGACTGAGCTACAAGGTGTCACAGCTGGGATAAAGACGTGTGCGTGTGCACACACACACCTGTGACAAAGGCAGGAAAGGGATTGGGAGACTGGTGGAAATGTTTTGGGGTCACAGCTGGAGGGGCCACTAGAGAGTGTCCCCAAAGCCAGGGGGATCTTGGATGGCCATAGGCACTGCACCACAGCATGGCAGGACTGCCCCTCTTGCACTCCCTCTGTGTCCTCTGAGGTCATTGCTGGCCATCAGCACAGGACATTGATGACCCATTTCCCTTTCTATCTTCAGGCTACATGGCTTGGCCCATTAGCATCTAGTGAGCATTTAATAACATCATGCTCTTTACTTCACTGTTTTGTTAACTTCTATTTTTAGCAAGTGCCTGATTGTCCAGTCATATTAGCAATATAATGTTGCCTCTTGAGTTAAATTTAAGTTGATGAAAAAAAGAAACAGAAACATGGGTAGTGTGTCATAAAAAGGAAAACATCCCAGTGGAGATGCTCAGAATGCCAGTGTGTGGGCCCGCCATGTCTGCTTTGCTTGGGTGCACAGAGATGGGAGGCCCTGCTCCAGGGGGCTCCTGGGACCTTGGCTGCTGCTCTTTCCCTTCCTTGCCCAGAGGTACTCCTGCACCCTGCCTGAACTCACCTGGCCCCAGACCAGCTCTCCCAGCCCGATGAATATGCACCACATCCACTGGTCCAGCTGCAGTGGGGAGCAGCTGAAGGGCTTCCCTCCAAACTGCACAATCACGATCTGGAGGTCATAGGCAGAGAGGGAGAGAGACAGGGACAGGCTATCAGGGTCTGCCCTGGCATTGCTCTGTGAGCCCAGGCCAGGTCGGGGAGTCCTGGCTACCTGGATGGCAAAAGTGCCCAGCACAATGGTGCAGAAGATGGGGTTCCGGAAGATGCCATCGAAGACGTTGCGCTCGCCGTGGATCTTGCGGGCGTTGATCTCGTTGAAGAGCTGCATCATGACGAAGGTGTTGAAGATGATGGTGTAGTGCTCAGAGGGTGGTGAGTGCAGTGGCGCATTCCTCCCGCTGTCGATCTGGAACATCTTCTCGCCTGCCAAGCCAGAGGGCGGGGCGGGGCTGAGGTGGGGCTTGGCCAGTGAGGGGTGCAGGGTTAACAGACCCCTTTCTCCTCTGGGTGGCAAAGACCTTGGGGAATTATCTTCCACCTTTTCTGTGGGGATCTGAGAAAGGTTGAATGCCAGCTGTGTTATCAGGTGACATTGCTTATAAAGATTTGCCGGTACATGGTGGCGCATGCCTGTAATCCCAGCTACTCTGGAGGCTGAGGCAGGAGAGTTGCAAGTTTGAGGCCAGCCAGCAGCTTAGCGAGTCCCTGTCTTAAAATAAAAAAAAAAATAAAAAAGGCTGGGGATGTAACTCAGTGCTCCCTGGATTCAATCCCTAGTACTGTGAGGGGGGAAAAAAGTGACCCAGATTAGCAAACACACCTGGACTTGGAAGGCAAAATGCCCACGAGAGGCCACTATGGTTTGCGATACTGTTTCTGTCACAGGCCTGGTCCCCAGCCTGCAGTGCTGTTGGGAGGTGGTGGAGCCAGGTGGGACTTCTCAAGAGAGGTGCCCTTGAAGGAGACTGTGGAACCCCAGCCCTTCCCTAGACTGTACTTCCAGCTTGGGGGCCAGTGCTTTTGCCAGCCTGAGTTAAAATCCAGCTCCTGTTTCTAAGTTAATTATCTCAGGTACTTGCCATTGTGATTGGAAATGTGCCTGGGAGATCTGAGGACCCAGCCTAGAAGGAATCCTGGGAAAGGGGAAGGATTGCTCCTGGAGGGTTTGGGCAATGGAGGGGTCCCAGCAGAAGGGTGGCTACCTCCTGCAAAGCCTGGGCTTCCATGGACTATGGGGTGCAGTGGTCATTCGGCAGTAGGGGCTATTGTTGGCTGCGGGGTTCGTCAGCCTGAGACAGGGCCTGGTTATACTTAGGGTCCCTGTGTGACTCTGAACAACCTGCTTATCCCTGCTTTCCCCGTTAGCAAAGGGAAGGTGAATGTGGATCCAGGAGCAGAGCTGGGCCACAGGTGCCTGGGAAGACATGGGGGCCAGGGCTCACCAACGAAGAGCAGTGTAAAGATGAGGGTGAGCTGGTAGACAGCGTGGCCCAGGATGTTCTTCATCATGGTCCGAGAGATGAGGGGCTTGTTGCGGCCGTAGGGCTTCCGCAGCAGCAGGGTTTCTGTGGGTGGCTCGGTGGCCAGTGCCAGGGAGGCGAAGGTGTCCATGATGAGGTTCACCCAGAGCATCTGTACGGCCTTCAGAGGGGAGTCCTGGGGGCAGCAGGCAGGGAGGGGTGCTGTTACCTGAGGCAGCCCATCTGCTCCCCTGAACCTAGCTGTAGCCCTAGCTGTAAAGGTCCCTCCTTGGAGAGGCCAACACCTGCCCCTGCCCCTCCTCCATCTCTTACTGGTCTCTGGGATCTGAAAAAGTATCTGCGTGTGTCTGTGCTGCAGCAATAATGCATTTAACTTTTACTACAGGGTTACAGTTTGAATTTGTTTCCTTTAGACATAAGTGGCTTCTGTAGACTTCGTCAGAGAGGGCCTTAAAACCGAACATGGAGTCTGCTGGATGTGTCTGGTGATGCTCTCTGCAACTTTCCTCTCTGAAAAGGACTCTGTGCTGTGTGCCTGGACGCGGTGAGGGGTGATGGTGATAACAGGAGCCCTCCACCTCCTCCATGGTGACTTGATGACTATGTAAAGCCTGCTTTTCTCTCACATGGCCATGTCCTCCATGTTTATTTGGGAATCGGGAGGAGACAGCTCTCCTTCTGTCCTTTCCCTGGGGCTTCAGCTCATTCACCTGGGAGCCCTGTATTTTCATGGACAATTTTGCCCTAGAATAAATTACAGGACAGTATGGCAGTGGTCTAACATGGCCAAAGGCCAAATTGAGAATGCTTACCCTGATGGCCACTTCCTCCTTCTTCCCTGATTACAACTGCCTCCTTTTCCCCACGCACGCGAAAAAAAATTCCAATCAGCTCCTTGTGTGTCATTAATGCCCTCCCCAAGGGCCACATCTGGTCAAAGGTTACATATTACCACCTCCTACATCCAGTTAGAGAAGAAAGCCAAACTGTTGCAGGTTTTGGGCTCCTCTCCATGTCATTTGAATAAAAGGGCCACTTTCACTTTTTCTTATATTCTGCTTCTCTGTTGAGCCAGAAAACTAACATTTTGGTGCCTTGAGGCTCGGATTGGCAGAGTGCATTAGCTCCTGGAGGTCACCTCCAGTTTTGAGCTCCCTCTGTCTGTGAGCTGCTTTTTCCTTCCTCCAGACCTGCTTGCTTGCTGTTCCTAGCCTGCATCCAACCCAGATGAGATACTGTCTGAGGTTTTCTGTTTCAGTTTCTCAGTGGATAAAAGCTTTTACGCTCCTTGCATAACTGAGGCAAAGCTGTTTTCAGCCTTAGAAATTCACGAGCTTGTGTCAGAAAACCTATCCTTTGCTGTTCCTGGACAAAGACAGCAGTTTTCACAGGACAGCCCAAGGCAAAACTGTTATTCTCTTATCCTCTGGGACCCCAATCAGCATTTTCAGTGGACAGCCAATGAGAATGTGTGTTGGGACCTTACTTGTCACACTTTCAAAACAGGTGATGACTTCTTTTGATAAGTGTGACCCAGGACATTCCACATCCTTGAGTGGCAGGAGCTAAAGCTCTTATGTCCTGTGGCAAAGCTGTTTTCTTGGCTTACCTCTAATTCGGTCATTATGGGGAATACCATTTCCTGTTCCCGAAAACACACCTCGGGGGTGCCTGGTTCAGAACCGTGGTGCTCTTGGCCTCAAGAAGGCTATAAAAACCAAAAAGCTGATCTTTTATTTATACTTCTATCACAATGGTGGCAAGTTGGCAGAAATCTCCTATCCTCAGGCCTTTCCCACTTAAGGATGTGTTCTCCCAGTCACTTAAGGTGGCCCAAATATTTCTGGCTCCCTGTACTGTACAAAGATCTCTTCCCTCCTCCCCTCAGCTGTGCCTGCTGTCTTTAGTCCCCTTCTCCGTATCCCCAGGCCCGAACCCCAAGGCTTTGGCGCTTTGCATCATCCTTCCCCTTTCCTCACGGGCAGTGGCCTCTAACCCTTTCCTTACTTCCTCTCTCCAATCTCAGATTTCTTGACCCTCTCCACCTGAGCCATCATTCCATTGGATGGTTCCTCTTTTCTCTCCCCTGCTCCTGTGTTGCCATTAACCTGCTGGCTCACCACACTTGGTCTCATGTATCTCAGTCACCAAGCAGGCACATGGTGTTCGACTGCTATCTTGTGATCTCATACCACATGGTCCTCAGCAGTCATCTTGCTGCAGCTCACATGGAGGACAGCCACCATCTTGTGGTCCTCTGCCATGTGACAGTCCGCCATCTTTCAGGCCCTCATCGTGGGATCATCAGCAGCCATCTTGTTGCAGGTCACATGATGACTAGTCACTATCTTGTGCTCCCTCACCATGTAACTAGCACCAGGTATCTGTGGGTCTCATGGTAACCAGTCACCATCTTGTGCTTCCCTGTCATATGGTGATAGTGGCCACTTTGTGTTGATCACTCTGTAATTGCCCACAGACACTGCTGGGCGGGTTGGCTGCTCAGTGCCCACCAACACCTCCTATCTTCATGTGGAGCCTTCTCAGCCTCAATCCCTATTCTCCCTTTGGGAACAGGCTGGTTCCCAGGGACTGATTCATGTTCACATTCCTTTTTCAGTCACTGATCTGTCTCCTAAACCATAAATTAGATTCCTTTTCTGCTATTCTTATTTCAAGAGTTAATTGACCTACAAAAAGGCTCGCACTAGTCTATTTACTATAGTTTAAATTGGCCAAATATATTTGAGTGCATTTTGATTTTGTAAGATTTTTGTCAGTTTGTCTGTGTACCTGGTGTCTGTTTATACAGTATAGATTGTCTGTCCATGTTTGTCCATGTGTCTGCTCTGTAAACAGCTGTTCCTTTTTACTTGAGCTTAGCAATCTTTTCTCTTTTCCTTCTTTTGCATTTTCAGATCATCTAATCAAGATTTATTTGGGTTATAGATTTAAAAAGCATGCTTCCACCTGGGTTGCCAGCTGGTCAAAATGATGCTAAAACTGGTTAAACAAAATCCCTTGGGATGAGGAGAGACTGTACAAGACTCCAACTGATGGATAAGAGAGCGGCTGCCTGGTAACTTTAACCAGTTCTTATTCATTTACTGGAGGTTCCAATAATCTCCAGAGCCTTATGGGAGACACCCTAAATAAACTTTGTATGGCTAAGGCAATTCATTATTGCTGGTCTTATGGTATATTCACACCTTCAAGTATAAAACTGGGATTTTTTATGATGATAAATATCTTCTTTTAGATCCAGACATCTGCCTTTTTCTTGTGGTCCAGCCAAGATATTCAAGCCAAACCAACCAGTCAAATGATAATTTTTAAACAAAAGTTTATGTAATGTCTATCAACAAAAGGACCTAAGAGTCAATGGGTTCCAACTGCTATAATTTAGAAACAATTTCTAAACTTAACTGTCAGTTCTATGGCTCATGCTTTGATTATACATGCCTTTGTATATATACTTTGATTAAAGTTTGTTCTTGCCTAGAAGGTGCCAAACCCCAATGCATCACACAGATAAAAACAATAACAAATATGCTAAATTCCTTTTAGATTCCTTTTACTGAGATCCATCAAATCATTTCCAGAAAAAGGTTATATGGTGCATATTGAGGTCATAATTAACTATACTCAACAGGCCTTAAATGGCACTGCAGCTGATCTCTCTCCTAAATAAAAAAGGTAAAAATTAGTAAAAAAGGCTGTCCTTCAAATGTCCTTAGAATGTCTCATTAGACATTCTAACAGCACAGGAGGTGCTTATATGATCGTACAACAAATGAATGACATGTCAGTTTCTAAAATTCCCTGGACATCATCCTTATCCTCCTCATGGGAAGCCATTACTAGAACTGTATTCATAATCATCCTGTTGGTTCTATTATTTGGACCCTGCATACTCAATTGGTTCTTTGCCCTTGTCTCCTCTAGACTTAAAGCTGTGTGCCTACCCAAGATGAAAATGCCTGTTATCTACTGAGGACCACTAGTTAAAAGCTCGGCAGAGTATCCCTGATGGCCAATCAACAACTTTGACTCCCTTCAGCCTGAAGAAGCCAGATTGGTCCATTATCCCTCATGGTAGTTCAGGTTACTTCTTCAAAGGAAAAAATGTTATAGGCAGCTGAGTCAGATAAAAATATTATACACAGTCAGACAGGGCTATGGCCTTATAGGAGCCAACACAGAGGACCAGATGTCTTGTGACCTTGGAGGAGACAGATACCCCCCACTTTGGGCCAGCTCCCAAGACAAAAGGTTAACTTGGCCCTCAAACCCCACAGGGAGACCTTCTTAATATGGCTTTTTGTGCTTTCAAGAGAAGAGGTAAAACTCAAAAGGAGAGAAAATAGTAATCTGATCTTTTAGCAGTGGTATTTGGGGTTTTAAGACAGGTAAACCACAACAAGGCAGAGCTGCCTGAGCCCCTCCCAGACCAGAAAGGACACTGGGCAAGAGAATGCCTTAACCCACGAGTTCCCCTGGGGCCCTGCCACCTCTGCAATCTCAAGGGCCATTGGAAGAGCAGCTGTCGTAGCTACCAGAAAGGGGATAAGCCATCCTCTAACTCCTTGCTCTCACAGGAGATCTTGTCACCACTGGATTCGTCACTGGCAGATCAACTTGGACTTGCTGCTGAAGATTGATGGGGAATGGGGCCCACAGCCCCCATTAAGGTGTCCTTCTCAGAGCCCTAAGTTTCACTAGAGATCTCAGGTAAGGCACTCTCTGTACTTGTAGACACAGAGGCCAGGTACAGTGTTCTTCCTGAGTTTTCAGGCCATTATATTAAATCCTCAGTGTATATTAAATTCCAGCCTACACAATCTCTTCAAATAGGGCCCGTTCCGTGTAGGTTCCAAACCCTCTTCTTCACTCACAGATTTTTCAATTTACTAATGTATCTCACATTCCTTTTAGATAAAGATGTCCTCCAAAAGCTTACTTCATAGACCAAGTTACACACAAAGCACTCAGGGATAGATATTCCAGGGATCAAAACTTGTTCTCTCAAATCAGCAGGCCTTAGATGTCATCACTGACTTACACACTATTTCCATGTGGGATAACAGGTCCTATCCAGACTCCTATCCCCAGTGGTTATCCATCCTTTTCTGAGGGCTATCATCCTTCAGCTTACTCACTCCTGTCATCTCTGTGCTAGCATCTTGTTTCAGGGACACATACCACCCTCTTCCTTCCCTACTCATCAATTTTGGGGGCACATCCCTGGTCAGGACTGACAGGCCAAGTTTACACACATGCCCCACCACAGAACTCTCAAATATCTTCTTACTTTTCCAGTCAAATAATGATCCTCAAATCACTCAGCAGGACTACACCCAAAGTAGAGTGGCCCCTACTTGGTCTTCCTCACAACTCCAATGGTAGTCAAGATTGCTGGACTGCCATGCTGGTTCCTAACACCCCTGACTCTACATATCGTGAGTGGTCATCACATCTCCTGTCTCCCCCCATGTTGGAGACCGCTATGAAGTGGCTCTGAGCAGGACTTAAAATTAGCCAATTGACTTTCTATGTTTATCTGTGAGTCTGTCCTAGGCCTCCGCCCCTTGCCTGATGATGGGAGCTGATTCATAGTAAGTGAACCTCTATGAATCTCTGGTCCTGGCTGAGGCCTGCAGTGGCATGACAAGGCCATAGCTATGGACACTTGGCTCAAACATAAATTAAGTAGATAGGGACTGCAGCTGCAGAAATTACTCCTACCGTCTCACTTCTACCGTGTCTTCATGATAAGATGGTTCTCCTAAATTGGCATGATTTACTGCTCAGAGAAGTCTCTGAAGTGACTCCCAAGGTCCTGCTCATCGCCTGTGCTTCCCTCAGTTTCCCTGCTCTTTGTTGTTGGACCTAATAAAAATGGACGGTCCAGAGAAGTTTTTGTCTTAGCCCTCAAAGTCTTGAACTCAGCTAAAGGGTTCTGACCCTCCTGGAGCCCTAAAATCATCCCACTTGTCTCATTTTATTTAAGCCTTTACCGTATATTCATTTGGGAGATTGGGGATCTAGGTCAGGACCCGATACATCCATAGTCTATAATTTCACAAATGTGCCCGAACTGTCAGGCCTTACTTTCTCATGCTTCCCATTCTCTTCAGCTCAACCTCTGGACCAAGAATAAGTCCTACCTGCACTTTTTAATTTTACTCTTTTCCGATGGGGGAATAATTGCCCCCCATAACTACTCCCTCAACTCCACACTTACTTTTCAAATTCTTCCTCACTATGGCCCTGATGGAATGACACATTTAGACAAGGGCACCTTTCCTTTTACCCCTCCTGGGTCCTTTAATCATGATAACGACCTGCCTCCTCATAGCACTTTGTCTTTTTATTTCTCTGATCTAGGATGGGAATATTCACCAATGATACACCCTTTACCCTGGCGGAAGCACCTGGTACCAGCTTCTCCCTGGGCATCAGCCTATCAACCCCTCCTAAACCCCAACACGATGCTCGTATCCGGCAGGCAGTAGTAAGAGAGAGTCTCTGCCCTTTTTCTAACAATAGAAAGACGGGAATGAAAGAGTTTTGCCCTAGAATAAATTACAGGACATTATGGTGTTGACTAACATGGTGGAGGGCCAAACTGGGATGCTTACTCTGATGACCACGTTCTTCTTCTTCCCTGATTACAACTTCCTCCTTCCTTTCCCCATGCACATGAAGAAAATTCCAATCAGCTCCTCACATGTCATAAATGCCTGCCCCAAACATCTGGCCAAAGGTCATATACCCCCCACCTCCCATACTGGGTCGGAGGAGAAAGCCAAACCATTGTGGGTTGTGGGTTCCTCTCCACATCCTTTGAATAAAAAGGCTACTTTCACTTTTTCTTATATTCTGCTTCTCTATTGTGCTAGAAAACTCTAACACTCATCAGCCACCCGCTGCCCCGAGGCCTGTCGACCTCTGGGGTAGTGTTATAGCCTGTCCTCTGCCCCCACTTCAGCCTGGCTGATGGGCTGTACCCTGGAGGCTTCCTCCTGCCTTCCAGACACCTCTGCTGCCTGTGTCTGAGGGGCTGGCCACTTTCTCCCTCCCTCCCTCAAAGACCTCTAGGGAACTGCTCATCTTTCAGTGTGTCAGCCACCAAAAGCCTCATGAGGGGTCACCACCACAGCAGTGTCCCCGAGCTGCCACTAGAGGGAACCTCTCATTCACAGCTGAGGGGAAAGGGCCCTGGGTGCAGAGGGAAGCCCCAGCCACATAGTCCCCAACTCCTCCCTTGGAACTGGGCATCAGAGCTGTCAGAAGCACTTTCATAGTTCAAGATGCAAACAAAACAGTGCTTCCAGGGCCCCACACTTGTGGGACCAAGGTTGGAGGTGCTCCTGTGAGTGCTGGTGGCTCTTTGCAAGTTCAGGCCTCGGGCATCCCCAGGACTGAGTGAGCCTACTCTCTGCTCCCCAGGCCCAATGGTCAGTTGCTAGAGGAACCGGGCTGATCACAGCAGAGGAGGCTTGAGAACTGATTGGCAAGCGGGACCATTTTGTCCTCTGTGGGCCTGACCTCAGTGCTGCCTCATGGGCTGCAGTGAGGAAGCTGTGGAGTCCAGGTCCTGCTGGCCACGGCTCTTCCCAACACTGTGTCAAAGCTACTGATCTAGAGGGGCACAATCCTATAATTCTGTGTATCCTCCAGGCCTGCCCTGCACACACCCTTGAGAACTAAGGCCCCCTCTGTCATCCTCTGGCCATTTGGCCTCTGCTGTTCCTGGCCCTGCTTTTCCCACCTCCTGGAGCCATCAGCAGCCTGGATCTGGGGTTAAGCAGATGGGGCACGAGGCTCGATAGGGCCCATGCTGGCCTCTGTGATGCGGCTCCCAGCCCAGGCAGTGCTCTGTCCCCAGGGATCCTGGGGTTCACCTGGCACCAATGTTTGCTGTGTTTCTAGGACCCACCTGTGTGATGCAGGCACCTGTGAAGGCCACTATCACAGCCACCACATTGACGGTCAACTGGAACTGCAGGAACTTGGAGATGCTGTCATAGACGTTGCGGCCCCACATCACGGCTTTCACAATGCTGCTGAAGTTGTCGTCTGTGAGGATGATGTCTGAGGCCTCTTTGGCCACATCAGTGCCTGCAATGCCCTGTGGGGACAGGGATAGGAACCTGGGGGTGGCTGGGGGGCAGTGAGTGGTTCTATACTGCTGTCTGTGACCCTGCATGTTCCCAGCTCTACTCTGCACCCCTGCCTCAGAAACTAGTACAGCCAGGCTATGCTCAGGAAGGCACCCATAGCCCTTGGCCTCTTTTCCCCCTCACCCTGATCCTCTTGACCTGTGCATGCCTGTTGGCACAAAGCTTCTGGGACAAGGGCACCCTGGACCCTTCTAGGAAGACCCCTAGGGCCAGGGTGAGGTCGAGAGCCTTGGACATACATGAGTGGATGATGGTTGGGTTGAGATTGAACTGTGGATACTATAAGCCCCCCCAAAGCCTTGTCTATGAGCTCCTCCCAGATGCCACCCAGGCCCTCTGAGCTGCTCCTACCATGGCGAAGCCCACATCAGCCTTCTTGAGTGCAGGCCCATCGTTGGTCCCATCTCCAGTCACAGCTACCACCTGCCGCTGCTCGGTATGTGTGCTGTCGATGATGCCTGTTGGGGTGGATGTGCTCAGGGCTTCCGGGCCGACGAGCAGGGTAGCCTGTGCCAGCCCTTGCCCTCTGGCCCCTGTTCCACTAGCTCCTACCGTCGTGCTTCTTCTGGCACACTGGGGCCATGCTGGGCACCTGGGCCAGCTGTGGGGTCTCTGTGGCCAGCACCTTGTCCATCTCTCTGTCCTTGTTCCTATATCCCTTAGCCATACTGGTGGCCACTGTAGTCAGAAACACTGTATTTTATCTCCTCTGCCTGATTCAGGGCTCATCAGCCTTTCTGGAACACCCAGTCCACTGTCTGCTCCTCCACAGCCATGCCATCTGTGGGTAACTGTAGCCCCATGACACTATTCTGACACTATTCTGACTCTCTCTAGATATGCATCCTCATAAAATCTTCCACCAGACCAGCATGAGCAGGTGACATGTGGTCCCAGCCCCTAGCAGGACCAGGGAACAGAACAGATGACAGGTATCATCACAAGGGTCCCCCATGAAGTGGGCAGGGATGTCAACCCTGACACTCCCCTATGCTTTCACAGGTCAGTGCCTCACCAAGGCCTGGGTTTTGCAGCTCCAAAACTCCATGGAAATTCTGCCTTGACCTTGGTACCAGTCTCTGCCGTGAGAACATCCATGCTACTTCTTGGCCTGCTCCCCACAGAGCCCCAGGCTCTGTCTCTTACATGCTGGCCTTGCCCCCGGCTACTTTTTATGTCCTCTTTGGCTTTGGTGAGCATGTGTGCTCTGAGGCCCTCCCTGAGCAGGTGTGTGCTGACCCCTCCTGTTACACCTGGCTGCCCTGTCTGTGCCAGGGTCTCCTGGCCAGATGTGCTGCTACACCTCTCTGTAGCTTCAGCCTTTCTGCTGCCTTGAGGACACTTGCCTGCCCCTTGTGGGTTCCTGTGTCAGGCAGGCAGCAGCAGCTGTAGAGGGAGTGAGGAGCCCTTCACCCTGGGGCCCTGTCCCCTCTAAAGCACCCGTAGTCCAGGCCCAGCTCCCACATCTGGTGGCTCAGAAGTAATCCTGAGTTGTCCTCACCCAGCCAGCAGCCACTGGCCTGGGTTCCATCTTCTGGGCCTGCAGGGCTTTTGTCCCATTTGGTCCCCTGAGACGTACTGGCTCGCTCCTAAGGTGAGGTGGTGGGGCTTTCTCTGAACACCCAGGCTGGCTCAGACTTCTTACAGTCTCCAGAGAGCTGGGAGAAAGTCGCCTGCCTCTGTACCCTCTACTCACCTGTAGCCCTGCAGAGCCACCAGAGGCTTCCTGTGGCCACTTCCACCTCCCATCCTCTGCTCAGCCTCACAGGCCTTCCTGCACCCCTCACCCGAGGCTGCCCCTGCTCCTTGGCCACCCTCTTTGGTTTCCTTGAATGGAGTCCCATTCACCACTCAGGTGGGAGCTCAACACCCCTCCACCACGCCCTCTCTCTGATTTGGTGGCCAGTGTCAGAGGCCCAGGCTCAGTCAGGCCTACCCTGAGTGCACCCCTTCTCCTCAGACCTGCCTCTTCTCAGTGACATCCAACTGGCCACCTGAGAGCCACAGGGCATGGCAGAGTGCAGGTGTTCAAACAACAAAGACTCAGAAACTGAGGTCTTCCTCCTTGCATTCCTCCTGATAGTTGAGGTTCTCCACCTGCAAATGTCCCTCAGCTCTGCAGACTGCCAGCACTGCCACCACCAAGTCCAGGTGGTAATGGTCACATTGGGCAATCTTGGTGGTCCCTTCCCAAAGCAGAATTAGCTTTCTACACAGTGCCCTCCCTCTCCCCACCGTGTAGGCTGGCTCTGGACAAACAGCACAGCGCTGTTCAGGTTGTTAGCTGGGCTAGTGGCCAAGGGCTCCCCAGGATCCTCCTCCAGCTTTGCTCTTCCTGGAGTTCCAGCCAGTCTGAGCTCTGCTATGTTTTCCCTGCCTGCCTGCAGGTCTCTGCCTGATGCCCTCTGTGGCAGTCAGAAGCTGGTGAGGACCCAGCTCACCCTTCACAGCCATGGCTCTGCTTTTCTCCCTTCAGGGACTGAGAATTCCAAAGGGAAGGACATGCTGGCTAGGGAAGAGGCTGGCACACAGTAGGTTTTCAATAAGCAGTTACTTGGAGAATAAGTGAACTGATGAGGGAATGGAGGAATGAAAAAGAGGCAAGGATGCTCCGGCATCTATGGCTCTAGCTTCTGTATTTCTGTCCTTAGACAAAATCTGTCCCAATTAATGTCTTTGGGCAACACTCTTGAGACAAAAATTCAGGACATCTAGGAGTAATTTGGGCAGAAAATTGGAGAAACTGAGATCCAGATGGCAGGTGTTATGGCGTGAGTCCCAAAGGCTCACTATGTTGACAGCTTTCTGTTGACAGCTTTGGGAGGTGACTGGATTGACTGATCCATGGATAAGGTCATAACTTGATGGCGCTGCTTCAAGGTGATGGAGCCAGGGGGTGTGGGGCCTTGCTGAAGAAGTGGTTCTGGAGATGTAGCCTTGGGGACAGTCTTTCTCTGGGCTCTTCTCTGCCTGTCCTCTATGAGGCGAGCTCCTGCTCCACCCCATGTCCTTGCCATGCCCTGCCATGTGACCATGGGCCCAGAAGCAATGCTGCCAAGTGACTCTGCCCCAAACCTCTGAAGCCATAAGCCAAAATAAACCTTTTCTCCTTTAAGTTGTCTTTGTTATAGCAACAAATCTGACTGACACACTGGGGCTGTGGGACCCTGGATGTGGCCATGGCTGGCCATCCTGGCTTAGCAGGTGGTTTGTGTCCCTCTCTGGAGGAGAAGCAGAGGGAAGAAGGGCACTCTCGGCCTTTCTGGTCTGGCTGTTCTCCTGGGCTGCCCCATTCTTGGTATGCCGGTCATAGGTGCTGACCAAGGTGAAGCTGATCAAGGGTCTCAACCACCTGAGATCTAGGGCAGATGAAGGTAAGTGGGAGGGCTGAGTGCAAGGCTGCCAGGAAGGAAAGACTCAATTCAGCATAGGAAGGGGACCAAGAGATAGTAGGAAGGGAAGGGGATGAAAAAGAATTGAGGTATGTTATGGACACAAACCAACTCTGCATGATAAATGTAGTCTCTACGTAATGCAAATGTCAGCTAATAAAACTTAAAAAATGAGCAAGAAAAGCCACTATAGAGGCCATACAGAGCACATCTGTGGGCCCCATTTGGACCCTGAGCCGTGTGCTTGAGACCTTGGATGGTCCAATCCCACTGCTTCCCAGAGGAGTCAGAGGTGCAGAAGAGGCAGGGACGGCAGAGGAGCACCTCCTGGTGCAGGTAGTGCCAGGCAGGAACCTTCTCTCTTGCAAAGATGCCACAGGCCAGGGAGGTTCCTGGCCTGTGTGGGCCTTAGTGCTGCCCACGGGCCCTGGCTTACCTTTGACCAGTGTGTGCTTGTCTGTGGGGGAAGACCGAGCCAGCACTCGCAGCTTTGGCCAAATCTTGTCAATTCGCTCCTGCTCAATCTAGAGAGGGACGGGTAGACAGTGGGTTGGTGGGGCTGGAGACAGAAACTGAGGCTCAAGGATAGCAGGGACTCACCCAGAGGCACTGAGCTGTTGGTGGCACTTGGGGGTGGCTCCTGTGCAAGCATGCAGTACCTGTGCCTCCCAGCTCCTGTTCCCAGTATGTCCCTTGGGGACCCTTCACCCTGGCCACACACCTCTCCCTTCTCATTGCGGATCCTCCGATTGAATTCTTTGCCCTCCAGGCACAGGAAGTCCTCCCCTGGGTGGATGATGCCACACTTGATGGCAATGGCCCGGGCTGTGTTGATATTGTCA
This sequence comes from Cavia porcellus, assembly GCF_034190915.1. Taxonomy (NCBI): domain Eukaryota; kingdom Metazoa; phylum Chordata; class Mammalia; order Rodentia; family Caviidae; genus Cavia; species Cavia porcellus. Next base: position 75,104,500 of record NW_026947498.1, read on the forward strand.
CCAGTGACCATGCGAACTGTAATGCCTGCCCGCTGGCACTTGCGGATGGCTTCGGGGACCTGGATAGGAGGATGGGAGTCAAGGAGGAGAGTACCACCTTGGGTAGGCCCTCCTCATGGAATTAGAGCGAGCACTTCTCCTGGGAAGCTCTGGGAAAGGGGACTACATAGCACACAGGGCACCGAGCCTCTGTCTCCCCTCCTGTGCCAAGGGCATCCTTGGTTAGACCTGGTGGGGCCATCGAATCCTCCTCAGCACAGAGCCCCAGGCAGCTGGCCCCCCACTGACCATGACAGTCTACCCCGGAAAAGACTTCCAAAAGACCCTAAGGGGCACCCCTTAGATTTGGCCCCTGCCAGTCTGCCTGGAACTTGGTAACTACACTTAAACTTGTGCTGGTTTCATTCACAAACTCTGCAAGCCTGTGTGGTTTCAGGTTTTTGGAGGGGTCATCTGTATCTGGGGACACTTTATTTACAGACTGTGATATTGATTTAGAATACTTGTACATGACTCTGCTTCATGTAAAATAGGACAAGTAAAGGCTGCACCCTGCTCTCACAGCTATAGTGATAGACTTATGTCTGGGCCAGTAAGGTCAGATTAGACCCAGCTCAGCCAATCAGAAGGTGGCAATGCCCACCACCCCTCTTCCCCAGTAGCTCCTCCCAGAGCTGTGTATTCACCCAGCAATTAGGATGTGGAAAGTAGCCTGGGGCTGCTGCAGCCCTTTGGGGGAGCACAGATCAACGGAACAAGTGTTTGGTACCCATGGGCAGTGACAATAAAATAATAAGGCTATATTTGCTGCAGAACATCTTTGGGTAGGAAAGAACACGTCAAGGGGAGAAGATTCAGTTGTACAGAAAGACAAAAGCAGCTTAGACTCTCAAGCCTGATGGCTCAACCCAGTGCCCCTTCCTCTTGCATAGCAGAGCAGTGGGCCAATGGGCAGCTCACTCCCTTGTCTGTCCTGCTGTGCCACTGCCTGCCAAGAGAAGGCACAGCCTGAACTCTGCCTAAAGATAGGGTTTGTCCTGAGTCCAAACTGTGAAGGTGGCGCTCCTCTGGGGAAGGGGCTTTAAGGCGGTGATCCAGTTAAACCGACACCCTCATCTACAGTGACTGTGTCCTCATAGAGAGGGGTGCTTTGAACACAGAGATGCATATGGCTGGGGCAGAGGGCTCATGTGAAGGTGAGACAGACATCAGGAGTTTGCTCCTGGGACCTGGGTCTCCAATGTGTTCCAAGACCAGAAGAGATGCCTGGAGAGATGTTCCCCCCCTCCCACCATCATGGGCTCCAGTGCGGCCAGCAGCCTGGAGTCAGACAGCCCTCCGCCTCCAGACAGTGAGAAGATGTCCAGGGGCTGAGCCCCTACTGGTTCCCTGACACCCATCAGAATCTGAAAGTACCATGAATTCTAAAGCTGCTCTGCACACATCTAACCTGCTGCACACTCTGTCTCAGTCATGTAGCACCCGGCAGAAGCCTGGCTGCTCCCTCTTGGGGTGGACACATTGTCTACTGCGAGCTGCAGCTTGAGGCCCTGCCCAGCACCTCCAGACAGCATGGTGCTGGATGCTGCTATCCCAGAACAACATCTAAACTAGGAAAACAAGTTTTAAAAAACTTTATGTGACACTGGAGATTGAACCTAAGGCCTTCATACTAACCTGTATTTTCTTTTAGCCCTTTTAAAATTTTTTTAAAATTTTGAGACAGGGTCTTGCTAAATCACTAAATTGCCTGGACTGCGCTTAAATTTGTAAACCTCCTGCCTCACTCTCACAGAGTGATGGGCTGACATGAGTGTGCCACCATGCCCTCCTCCAAATTAACAATTTGCAGTATAGCTCTCATGTTTTAGGCCACTGTTCTTACACTGAATCATCTTAAATTGGCACTGTCTGGACTGTAATACAGCAGCCCCCACAGGCTAATGCCAAGCCAGAACTCTGGCCCCAAACCTGACTGTGGATACATCCTGCTTCCCAGTCTCCTTTTAGCCCTCAAGAATGGCAAGGACAAAGATGGCCTTGAAAACACCTTGCTCCATCCACTTCACCCACATCAGCTGCTCCCTCAGTCCCACCATCGACTCCAGCTGGGGCGCTGCCCAGCCCCTCTAGCCTGTCCCGCTCGTCTCTCCCCTACCCTGGCCACCAGTACTGCCTGGGCACTGGCCCATGGTGTCACCTGCTTCAGGGACTTTAACCTGGTGCTTGAGAGAAAACTCAAACCTCCGTGCATGACCATTCTGCAGCTGAGGGAGGGACACACGCCCCAAGACAGCTCCTGGTCTGGGGACGGAGACCTCTGCAGAGGCTTGTCTAAGGGATAGCCTCGTGCAGGAGGGAGTGGCTGAAGGACTGCAGCAGGGCCAGAGGGCTGCAGGCTCCTCTGAGTTATTTCCAAGGTCCAGGCAGAGCCCTGCAGTGTCTCAGGCCTGGGCGCCACACCAGCTCACAGAAGTCCCCGGAGAGGGTGGGAGAGGGGACGTGGATGCTCGTTGCCCATTTATGCCCTTCATGCCCTTCTGACCTCAGTTGTGGAAGACAGGACAGAGCTATTCCAGAAATGCACTCGTCTGGCTCCCATCCTCATGGGGAATTTAGGTTATGTTTCAAACATGCTTAAAGCCTTGGTGTTGAAACACACTTTGCATCATTTGGCTCTGACCCTCTGTCATTGCCCACCTCTGTTCCCAGGTGTCCCCAGCAAATGGCTGGCCAGTCTCTGCTTGCTAACCTCCAAAGATGGGGTGCCTGCCCCCTCCAAAGTGGGGCCACTCCATGGTAGACCAAGTTTAACTTACTCTTCTATGACTTTTCTATTTTCAGACAATGCAGTGTTTACTCTGCATCAGACCTGTATTCTTCTCTAGAGCCTTAGGTCTTTGGTAAAAGGCTCTAGGAGCACAGAGAAAAGATACTTTGTAAAGAAATAGGTGGGGAGGAGAAATCAGGGAGGAGGGATTATGTATGCCAGTTCTGCTCCATAAGCAATGGAGGTTTTGCCAAGGTTGGGCCACATAGATGAACAAAGAGTGGTCCTGACTGCAGAGCCACCCACGAGGCATACAAGCAAAGAAGGCTCCAAATGTGAAAAGCCTGGGGCCGTGCTGCAGGCCACCCAGAGGGCTGAGGCTGAAGATGTGGGCTGGAGGCCTATGGACAGAAGGTGGCCCTTCAGGTCCTGGGAGCCACTGGGGTCCCGTTGGGATCAATGGGGGAGTCCCCTGCTTTTGGAACTGTTTCCAGAAGCTACGGCTGTCCCCTCCGGGCTTCTCCCAGCACCCAGCACTGTGAGGAGGTCCGGCCGACATGCACTTTGCTCCCCTACCCCGCCATGGGGTAGAGGGCTTGGGGACCAAAAAGCTGAGCTGGCGTCTATTTCCAACCTCGGTCTCCTCGGCCATAACATGGGGGCCAGGACATTGACCTGCAGCAAGGGCAGGAGAACCTGTGAACCATGCCTCCTCCTGATAGGCTCCTGGGCAGTCTTGTGTCTCACAAGTACAACAGGGCTATCCACTGGGTCTCAGATCTTGGGGATCTGTGGCAGCTGGGGTCTTGAGGGTTTCAAAGGACCCAGCACCACATGCTTGGCACACAGCTCCCTGAGGGCTGGGGGTGGGGGTGGAGCCTTGGGGAGGGACAGGCCTCCTCTCTCTTCTAAGCTTCCTAAGCTTCCCAGTGCTGTGGGCTGCTCTGCTCCCTCACCTGTCACCAAGGTCCAAAGCCATGGAGTCAGCCCATCATGCCCGTGTTAAAGCAGTCCTGTCCTAGATATAGAGGGACTGCCTCAGGCATTTTGTTACCGCAGTGGAAAGGAAACTGTTCACCCCCCTGTCCTGCTGCTTGCGGAGTCCTCCCTCCCTCCTTCCCTCCACGTGCGGACGCTCCCTGTGCCCAGTGCGCCCTGCGATCGTGTGGGGATTCTGTGCTTCCTGCTCATGCACCCACTCATCCCACTGCCCAGGGCACAGGACCCAGACAGGATTAAGGCTGCAGCCCCAGGGGCACTGGTGTGCTGGAAATACACCTTCTACTAATAAAATCATTGGTTTGTTTTTTGAAAAATGGCTTCTTTCATTAAAATTATCCTAGATATTTCTCACTGAGGAAAAACAGCCAGAAAATGTGTGCTTCCTGTTTTCATTAAACAAAGACTTTTAAATATCTGTTGTTTCTAGTGCTTGCCCTCTGCTGTGGCCGCACGGTCTCCACACACTTGGCAGGCTGGCGGTGCATGGGGTCCACTTCCGGCTCCGTGTCTTGGGGTGGAAGGCAGCGTGGAGCACTGTGGGGGTGCCCAGGGAGGCAGAGTGCTTTCCTGCCGCTATGTGTGGGATCTGAGCTGTTTGTGGGCCTGGAGGTGCTCCAAATGGAGGTGGTGACAGGACTGAGACAGTAGGGAGGAGCGTTTGGTGCTACCGGATGGACCCCCAAGGCAGGGATGGAGTGTGCTGTGGAAAGGGAGGAGGCCTCGGAGAGCGGGAACCCTGACTAGCAGCCAGAGGGATCAGTCCAGTGATGCTGGCAGGAGGGTTGAAAGTTTGCAGCCAGTGTGGGCGACTTAGTGGAGCCTATGTCAAAGTGCAGCTCAGGGATAGGACACTCCTAGGTTCCATCCGGGTACCACAGAACAAAGCTCCCCCAAACCTACCACTGCCACCAAGGCACCGACACTCCTGGAGGGACAATCACCATGACATGGGCAGCAGCTGCTGCTGAGGTGGGGGCAGGGGCTCAGACTGGAGGGTGGCAAGCTCTGTGCTCCTAAGCGCCCCTAGGGCTACGCACGCACAGTTATTCATCCGAGAAGCAGACAGACACAAAGCCAGCCTCTGGTCTCCTCAGTGCTGCATTCATCTGAGAATGTACCCTCAGGTAGCTGCCCCACAGCTTGCTGTGGCCCACAACTGTGGATGTTGGTGGGCCAAATCTTTCATTTGTCAGATGGGGAAACTGAGGCCATTGTGAGGGAGTGGAGGGCCAGAGTTAGAGCCTTGGCCCCCAACTCTGCTGTGGCTCTCTGTGAGTCACTCTAATGTAGTTTGTGACTTCTCTCTATGGACACCAAGTGAATGGCAGTGTGAGATGGGGTGCGCGTGTCTGAGAGGCAGAGGCAGGGAGCTGAGGGACCCCTTTTGCAGATGGGAAGACTGAGGTGCTGTGAGAAGTGGCTTGCTGGGGGCAAACTGGAGCTTGCAGCCAAGCCTCTTCCCAGAGGCTCTGTCTATAGTCACTCTTTTGGATGACCATACTAGCCACGGAAAATACCCAGGGCTGCTACATGTGGAGTCTCTTTCTTTTTTGAAAATAATGCCTCGGGGCTGGGGATTTAGCTCAGCGGCATAAGCACCTGCCTTGCAAGTGCGTGGTCGTGAGTTTGATCCTTGGTACCGATAAAAAAAAAATAATGCCTCGCACCATCTTCATGTGGCAGCCAGGGAAAGACTCTGGAGTGGGGAGGGAGGTGGCCTGATCTCAGGCTTTGCCCGCTACTTACAGGGAGGGAGATGCGGGCACATGTCCCTGCCCTTCTGTGAGCCTCACAGCTTCCCCAGCAGACTTGGGATTCAGGACAGACGTGGATATGACTGGCAGCTCTATCCTCAAGTTGGACCCCCCTCAGGGACACTCCTAGGCAAGGCAATGAGCCAGGAGCCCCAGGGCCCAGCGACTTGCAGCAAGGAGGTAGTGTGCAGCACTGTGAGGCCTGGGTCCATCCACTAGTGGCCAGTCATGGGCAGTGTTCCCTGGGGAGGCTGATAAACAGCCTGTCTGCCACAGAGAGCTGTGGTCTTCAGGACCGTAGGTGTATATGGGCTCCAGTCATTCATTGTCTCTGCTGCTTCAGGTTCTGGTAAGAATGAGGAGGCTGAATGAGACCCACTGAGTGTTGTGAGTGTGTGTGTGTGTGTGTGTGTGTGTGTGTGTGAGGTAGGTTAATACATAGTGTTGGGCTGGGCTTCAAATGCATTAATTCTAGTTCATTCATTCCATGAACACTTATCAAGCACCTCTGTAGAACAGGCTCTGTGTTGGGGACTGCTAGATACCCCCGATTCCTGCAATGAGCTGACTCGGGACGGCCTGAAACAAGGGGATCCTGTATGGGGAACTGACCTCATGCCAGACACCCTGCTTATTGCTCATGTGTGTGATCTGACCCCGCAAAATATCCCTGTGTATGTGTACACCCATGTGCATATGTGTGTACTATTATAGTCCCCCGTCTAAACATAAGCCCAGAGGAGTTGTGTAACCAGGCCATTGTCATACAGCCAAGTCTGGCGCTCTGCTGCTTAATTGTGAGAGGCCACATGTGTGAGCTCCTGCTGTGCCTGTCTTTGGAATGTAGAATCCAAGAACAGTAGGGCCAGGAGCTTGGAGGGCAGCTCTTGACCTCTCCTCTCCTCTCTTCTCCTCTCCCCTCCCCTCCCTTCCCCTCTCTTCCCCTCCTTTCCTCTCCTCTCCTCTCCTCCCCTCTCCTGTCCTCTCCTGTCCTCTCCTCTTTCCTCTCTCCTTGCTCTTTCCTCCCTTCTTCTCTCCCTTTCTCTATTTCTTTGTCTTCTTTGGTTTTTTGAGACAGGTTCTCTCTATGCAGCCCAGTCTGGATCTCACAGTGAGATCCTCTTGCCTCAGCTTCCTGAGTGCTGGTTTTACAAGCATGTACCTCCATGCCTGGCTATCTGATCTTACTTTAAAAAAGGGGAAACTGAGGCTCTGAGAGAGAGGGCATAGGGAAGGGTCAGTGGCCCCCAGAGAATGATGTTAGTGCAGGTCAAAGGGATCCTAAGGAGGCTAGCACCAGATCTCACAGTTCTTGGATGCAGTAGGTGTGGACAGCAGCTGTGGTAGTTCTGGGAGCAGCCCCATAGCACCATCTTGTCGATGCCAGGCTGCAGGTGCCTCTCCCCTCAGGCCAGCCACTCAGGTAGTCTTGGGACCATGATACCTCATCCTTCCAACCCAGCCATGGTCCCGGCCTCTGCTGGACATGTATGTAGCTACAGGAGCAGAAGGCTCACTGTGTGCCGAGCACTTGTTAGTGTCGCCCCACCCCCAGCCTGGTAACGCCCCTTCCACTAGAGAACGGGACCTATTGCTGACTTCAAGCTCTGCACCTGCACACCTGATACAGGCCCAGCTGTGTCACACGCAAGGTGGGATAGGAATTGATCGCACACCTGTATGTGGAGAAAGGGGCAAGAGTGATGGGGCTCCGTACTCTGGGCTTTCCTAAGGACAGCAGTCCTTGTGGCTGGGTGTCCTTTACAGAGACCTGTGTGTGTGTGTGTGTGTGTGTGTGTGTGCGTGTGTGAGGTAGGTTAATACATGGTGTTGGACTGGGCTTCAAATGCATTAATTCTAGTTCATTCATTCCATGAACACTTATCAAGCACCTCTGTAGAATAGGCTCTAGAAAGAGCTCTAGAACAGAAAGGTGTCCTTTACAAGATTCCCTGGTTCCTGTGGGGTGAGGAGCCTCTCTGGCATGTTGGCTCTCACCTGTCACGTGGGGACAGAGGCCAGGGCCCCTGCTAGCTGGGTGGACAGCTCACACACTGTCTCACAACAAAACCCTGCTGGCCAGGTGGTCCTGTCTGTCTGTGCTCACTCAAGCCAGATGCGGCCTACCTGGTCTTAATGGGTGGACACACACGAAAGGAGGTGGAAGGTCCTGCACTGTGTGGTGCCAGAGGCTGAGGCCCACCAACCTTTCCCTACCTCAGGCCGCACAGGGTCCTCGATGCCCACCACACAGATGCACGTGAGGTCACTGAGAATGTCGTTTTCATTGTCCCAGTCAGGCTCGGGGCTGCTGGGGAAGTCACGGTAGGCCACGCAGATGGTGCGCAGCCCGTCGCAGGCCATGGGCTCTATCACCTTCTTCACCATCTCGTCCCGGTCTCGAGGCCGAAAGACCCGGGGCTCCCCTGCCCCACTGAGGATTTTGCAGCATCTGGGGAGGGAGAAAGGCACACAAGGAATGGCTGGCTGAGGACCACGGAGTCCCTCTGGCTGGCCGCTGTGGCCATCCAGCACTCAGCTATCTCATCTCCTGTGTGCCTCAGGACTGTCATATGCTGTGCTCACAGGCTCTGTCTGCTCCAGCAGTGCCACAGCTGAGATGGTGGCAAAGGCCGGGAAGCCTAGGCTTGGGGTTCCTGACTCTGCCTGTACACTGGAATAATATTTTATAATAATAAAACAACTACATTTTTAATATCTAGATTCCAATTCAAGTTGTCTCTAGATTTACATCCATGAGCCAAATTGTCAGCACTGGGGCTGGGACCCAGGACCTCACACATTGCTAGGGGCGTGTCCTGCTATTGATCTGCACCCTCTGCCCAAATCAGTGTTTCTGAAATGCTCTTTTGGTGATTCCAATGCATGAGGACCCCTGGTCTAGACTGAGCCTTGCAACATGCAGGTGGGCAGACGGAGGCCCAGAGAAGGGAAGTGACTTGTTTAGTTTCCCAGGCTTATTTCTAGCATCTAGTTAGAAGAGCCTGCTTAATAAGGAGAACAAATACTATTAACCAACCGTATGCTAAGGGAAAGAAGTCTTAGCTGTGGCTGTGGCAGAGCATCCTGAGGAAGCAGAGACTTAGGGAGGAGGAAGGGGGATTGCATAGCTTTCTCAGAGGGTGCAGTGTAAAGACCAGTGAGTGGCCCTGGAGGTGGGTCTTGCCCTGTGGCCTTGGGTGAGGCCTGCTCTGTACCCTTGGGTGCTAGAGGCTTTTGGCCCAAGGGCACAGCTGGCTGAGCCTGGATGATGGGCACCATGGCACTCAACCCTCCACTGCCCTGCCCAGCCCAGGCCCTGCTGGCGCACTGCCAGCCACCTACTTCTTGAGCACGATCTCGGAGGCGCCCTTGCTGTACATGCGGAAACTCTCGTCAGGCATCTTGATGACGGTGCTCATGGACTTGCGCACAGAATTGAAGGTGTACACTTTGTACAACTTCTCCTCAGGCATCTGGCTGCGCACGGGCTCATAGTCCTGCTTCAGGTCCAGCACGAAGCCCAGCAGGCCACACTCCGTCTTGTTGCCCACCTGCCGGGGCAGGGCGCCCTCCTTCTCTGGAGGCTGTGGGGAGAGGCAGGGGTGTCTCACAGCAGCAGGCTGGGCCCACAGCCTGTGCCTGCCCAGGCCTAAACCTCTGCAGGCCAGTGAGCAGGCCAGATGTCCTAAGTGAGATAAGCATTTCAAAACTGATGACTCCTTTGAAACATGAATGAGGCCAGGGGTTTAGCTCACAAGCGCCTGCCCGGCAATTGTGAGGTCGAGAGTTTGATCCGGGTACCAAAAAACAAAAACAAAAACAAAAACAAAAACAAAAACAAAAACAAAAAACATGAATGAGAGAATGGTGCACTCACTGCGTATCCCCATCTGTGTTATAGAATCTTGGCATTATGCTATCTTTGCTCCAGATTTTTCTTTTTTAAGCAAACATCAGATAAAGATGAATGTCCTCTGTATATTTTTTCTCATCTACACGATTTACCCTCTATCTCAAAGATTGATCTAGAATCGACCTCTGTTTAAAATTCAGGACCAACCACTACCATGTATGTGTTCTAATTTTGAGGTAACTATAGATCCCTGTGCAGTAAAAAATAATTCAGAGGCCTTTGTGCAGGGCCAGACCCGCGTGTTGACCTCCTGTGCCACTGCAGCACGAGGTCACAGCCAGGAGGTTGAGTCTGACAGCACCAAATGCCTTCATACCCTATCTGCTTTATGTGAACTCACGTGTGTGTGTGTGTGTGTGTGTGTGTGTGTGTGTGTACGCGTACGCGTGCATCTAGTTCTTTGTGATGGCATCATGTCCAAATTTCATGATTATCACCGATATCAAGAAGGATAGGACGCTTCACTGCAAGGGCCCCTGGGCAGCGCTCCCAACCTCCCTGGTCCTGGTACTAATGATCTGTCCCCCAACTTGACACTTTCTTTACTGTTTTTTTTTCCTTTTGCAGTGCTGGAGATGGAGCCCAGACTCTCACACACATTAGGCTGGCACTCTACCACACACTACACCCCAAGTGCACTTCTGTCATTTCAAGCCTGTCGCATACCTGTGATGTCAGTGTGAAAATCTGGGGTTTGGCCTTTTCACTCAGCATAGTTCCCTTGAGATTTAGGCAAGCTGTTCTGTGTGTCGACACTGTGTTCCTTTCAGTTTCTCAGTAGTGTTCTGGGGTGTGGACAGACCATCTTGATTTTGGCTGCTCTGCGTGCCAGCTGTCAGGCAGTGGCAGCATCACGTGGTGTAGCCATTCTGTTTGGTGTCAGGAGGCCATACACATCCTTCTGTAAGGTGCTTTACCTGCTCCACACTGTGTGAACTTCATTTGCATTTATGGCTCCAGTTTGCTCCCTTGCCTTGTTAGATGGATTCCACTATATGAAAAAACACAACAGACTTTCCCGCTCCTCGGCCCTCTTTCCTCATCTTCTCTCTACTCTGGCACCTGCTTCAGACTGCCCTCTAGGGACAGCTCCTGCCAGGGAGACTCGGTGAGTCACCGGTTGCATCTCCCAGCAGCAGTCACTTCTCTAGGTGCTTTGTCTCTGCTGCTCCTTCCCAGGAGCACCCTCCTTCCTTTGCAGGGCAAACTCTTCCTCATTCTTTAAGGACAAATCCAAACATTTCCTGTATTTGCAAATTCCCCCCTAGGCCCCTCCCTTGTGTTCTGGTCCTCTGTAGGCTCCGGGGGCACTGTGCAGAGCCAAGCACACAGTAGGGTTGCCATCTGTTTGCCAGTTGGCCCATCTGCAGGGAGATGATACCCGGTGCCTGCATCTGGGCACTGTGGGTGGGCTCAGCAGTTGGCTGTGGGTAGTACAGATTTGCAAGGAGGCTTATTTTCTTTGTAGACCTGCGTGTGTGCACACACCTATGCATATCACTGAAAAGTGACATGCAGCTGCTCAGGTGGAGGAGGTTTCAGGAGTAATAAAAACCACCAGAGAGTCTGAAGAGGAATGAATAGTAATAATCACTTCAAGTTCCTCTGCCTCAGTAGTGCTTTTGTTTTTGCAGTACTGGAGATTGAACCCAAACGTTATCACTGAGCTATATCCTTTGCTCTTTTAAAAAAGTTTTAAACTTTGAGACAGTGCCTCACTAAGCTGCTAAAATCTAGGCTGGGCTTGTACTTGTGATCCTCCTGCTTCAGCCTCCTAAGTACTAGGATCACAGGTGTATACCACGCATGCATTGCTTAATAGTGTTTTTCTGGTGGGTCTCAAATCAGCTTTGCACAGAGAGGCTCTGGATCGTCATCCTGAGGGTTGCTTTGTCCGTATAGCTCAGTAGAGCAGCTGGGCAGGAAGAAGGTGGATCTACTATCGGGGGGCAAGCAGGTCCTCCAGCACTAGCTGGACATGGCCTGAGCCCCACATGCTCTTCTGCAGGCAGGGCTCAGGCACAGGAAGTGGACTCCAGCCATGACATGCAGCAACCATGAGTCTTGAGATACACAGGAAGGAAAAACCTCAGAACTTAAGCATATGCTCCCCATTAGAGAAGAGTTTCCACCTGAGAGAGAAACCCACCCTTCCCTTGAGGTAGATTCTGGTGAGGGGCAGCAGAACACAAAGGAGAGGGAGGGCCCTGGGCAGGTAGCTGGGCTGTGTGGACATCTCCCCAGCTCCCGGGGCTGCTGTGCGAAGCCCTGTCTCAGCAGCCTGCACCCTGCAGCACTTGCCTGCTAAGGTCTCTAGTGGACTTCACTTGGAGGCAGAAGAGTGGATCCAGCTCACATTTTTGGCCCTTGGGAAAACACATTCTAAGAGCTTCCTTTAGTCTGTAAGACTGCTATGTTGTACTTATAAAAGAAAGCACATGCACACATGCCCACACAAACATATACAGTTTTATAATTAACCTTCTGGTGATTCTCAGAATTCTATGTGTTTTCCACAGAAGTTTCTACTAGTGAAAGAAAGCAATGATACTGAGGCTCGAATAAAGATGCCTAACTCCTTATTGGCCCTGGAGAGCCGAGCAGTCAGGCCTGCAAAACACCTGGCATTTTATTATCCTCTGTGAAATATTTTAATTTTGCTTTAAAAGGATTTCAAATCTGTGGTTGCAAATGGCAGAGCTGCCTCCTCCGTAATTGAGTTTGTTTCTATTAACTTGCAATCGCCCACGCGTGTTACCAAGAAGCAGCGCCCTCCCTTTTCTCTTTTGGTTTTTTTTTTATCCTGACAAACTCAGAGGTTTTGCTCTCACTGCACTGTTTCCAAAGCCCTTTTATCTCTAAGGTTGACTGTGTGAGGAGGCGAAGGCGCTGCTATTGTTCTGGTTTGGAAGACAGCTCGGGTGGAGGGCCCTGCCTGGGGTGCCCGGGTACCTGGCTATGCTGCAGAGCTGCACCCCAGCCCCGTGCAAGGCTGCTGGGCCTGTGTGAGAGATGGGTGCTGTACAGATGTGACTTTGAGAGACAGTTCATGCTCTGGTTTTGGGATGCCAGGGAGTGAAGGAGGTCACTGAATGATGGCTCTGAAGACCTACAAATTATAAAAAAAATCTGCAGAAATAGGATTTCAAACAAAGTAACACGTATCTTTTCATATTTATCTCATACCAAAACTATTTAAAAAACAATGAAAGCTCCAGGAAATAACAAGAATGTCAGCAAGAATTTGGAAAAGCTGGAGCCCTGCGGCAGCACCAGTATGAATGCAAAATGGTGTCAGTGCTATGGTGGGGAACACGACGGTGGGTCCTAAAAACAGTGGACAGAGGAACTATGGGATCCACCAAGCCCATGTTTGGGTATGTACCCAAACTAACTGAAAAGAAGGATGTACACCTGGATTCACAGCAGTATCATTCCCAGTTGCTAAGAGTTGGGAGCCACCCCTTCCAGTGGAGAACTGTCTGCTGAGGGGTGAACAGAGACGAAATGAGGGCTGTACACACTTGGAGCACCAGCCTCCAGAAGGAGGATGTTGGATGCAGGTGGCTACATGGACTAAGCTTGAGAACATTATGATACACAGAAAAAAGTCAACCAGAAAAAGAATAAACACTCTATGATTGCACTTCTAAGAGCAGAGGAGTCAGGTTTTCAGACCAGCACTTGAGTGGTTGCTGCCAGGAGCTGTGGGTGTGGGAATGGCAAGTTAGGTGAATGGGGTGTGTTTCAGTAGGCAGAATGAGAAAGACTGATGCTTCTGTGGCCATGTAAATGTATTTAATGCTGCTAAACTGTTCACTTAAAAATAGTCAAGATGGTAAGCCTTATGGTTTATGTATTTTGCCACTATAAAAAAGGGAAAAAATAAATCCCACGACAACCACTGTGGCTTAGCTCTTAAGCACATCCCGAAGCTAAGTGCTGAAGGCCTGGTTCCAGCTGGGAGCTCTTGGTCGGTGGGTGAAGCTTGTAGGAGATGGAGCCTACGTGAGGTCTCTGGGTTACAGGGCAAAACTGGTACCCCAATCTCTTCCCTTCCTCTATCTGCTTCCCAGCTGTGAGTCACCCAGCTCCACCATTCCACAAAATGTGCTGCCTCACCATAGGCCAAAGTAGTGGAGCCACTGTACCACAAACTGGAACCACCTGAACCACGAGCCACAGCAAGCCTTCCTTCCTCACGACAGAGTTAGCTTGGGTTCTGTCATGGTGTCAAGCTGCAAACCCTGCAGTGGGTAAGTTGCAGAGGCTCAGTGTGAGGACTCCGGAAGAGAGTGTTTGAAAATGATTTTATGCCAACTGGTGACCCAACCACCACACATCAAGGACAGGCATTGTCAGTGAAGTCCTTCAATGCTCAGTGTAAAAACAGCTTGACCTCAACTGTAGTGACTGTGTCCCCTTCCCCAAACAACCCTGAGCGCTCTTTGACTCAGATTCCTATCACTTCCTCCCCCCACAGGTTCCCAGCTCCCAGGCAGGGTTGTTAGCCCTGCTTCACAGCGTGCCCTTGGAGGCCCTCTGAGGGGTGGCAGTGTCAGGGTGTACCTGGGCTCTGGCCGCACAGCACATGCTGCCAGTGGCACTGCCTCCACCCCAGCACCCAGACCCTCCGCCGATAGCTACCTGCGGACAGTCAGAGTTTGGACGACCCAGTATCTGCTGCCTGTCTTCACACACCTCCAGACCTGGTCAGAGGATGTCTGTGGGACTCAGCAGTGAACAGTCCCATGTCTGTGGGGTGCTTACTTCAACATGCCTTCTAGGGTGAAACTGTCATCTAAAGGTCTGCCTCCTAGGAGCGTCCCAGGTAGCAGGTCTCCTGAGGATGTCAAGGCCGAGCTATGGAGTGAGATGCAGATCTGCCAGGGGCTGACGGTGGGAGGTCACTATGGGTTCCATGACAACAGGAACCGCAATGATGTGGAGAAACAGCCTGGAAGGCAGCCCCTCCGGGATCTTCCAGAGTTCACTAGTCACTGGTGTCTGCGTGTTGCATGAGTGTAGTATGGGTGTGTGTGCTGTGTGGATTTTGGATGGTGTGTATGCTGGGTAGGGTGGGTGCAGTGTACACAGTGTGTGGTGTGTTGTAAGATGTGTGTGTGTGTGGGGTGGGATGCAGGGGTTAACAGCTCTATTAAACAGCTAGAATGCCTCCTGTAATCCCAGTGCATTGGGGCAGAATTTTTACAATTCAGCTCCACTTGAGTAACTTAGCAACTTACTGAGACACTAAAAAAAAAAAAAAAGTTCCTGGATTCAGTCCCCAGTACTGCCAAAATAACAGCAGCGTCAACCATAATAAAAACCCCAAGTCTGAAATTTCCCACCTGAGGTGACTGTTTTAGAACCATCTCCCAGGTATGGTGCATGCAAAAACCTGACGCTACCACAGCTGACATTCAACACTAAAGTCCACCTGCCAGCTGACACTCCTGCCTCGCCGCCTCTCTGTGACTTACACAGTCCCTTTGGGTCTCCTGCATGTTCACTGTTACCAGCCCTGACCAGTGCATGGTCTCAGGACTGGCCTGACTCAGGGGACACTGGGTTCCAGGCCAGGAAACTTACAAGAGCTGTTTGCTTCCCGGTCACCCACGTCCACCTGGCTTCATAGTTATGGAGAAGGCTATCAGGCAGGTCCTTCCTGCCATTTGGAAGTTCCTGGGGCTCCCTGGATCAGGTGGCACTGCAGCCACGTAGCTTTAGTGATGTATATGCCAAGGACTTAGAGTGTCTCATTAGGTGCCGTGTGGTTTTCTATTCTGGAAAACCATCCTGCCAGGGAGCCCTTCTTCCAGACCACTCTGGGGGCTCCAGGGAGATTTGTTTTCTTCCCGTAGTCTGTGTTTTCACAAACATGCCGCGCATTCTCATCAGTTCAGTGCCACAGGCACACATCCTCAGTTTAATAATTCATATGCCAACTGTCCTGCCAACTCGCCTTAGCAGCAATGTTGTAAGATATAAACCTAAGCCTGCCTTGGTGGCCTCGCTGTGCACAGTGAATGCGGGCAGGGGGGGTGAGTGTTTTCCCAAGAAAGTGCAGCAGCAGGCTCCTTAAGAGCTCTGTGCCTGAAAACCCCGTGTGGCTCAGAGGAAGGAGGGCTTTGGTAGGCAACAAGAAGTTGGGGGAAGTCCTGATGCTCAAAGGCCAGAGACTACAAAGGAAATCTGGGGCTGTGCTAGCATCTCTGCAGGGAAGGAATTTTTGACTAAAGGATGACTCACTCAGCTTCCCTTGGAGAGGAGGTTAAGTTCCTAAGGATTGGAAGTAAGATAGGCTGAAAAATGCCTCTTCAGTGCTCAGGAGGCACAGGTGTTGGGCTGCAGCCTGAGGCCCCTGCCCAACAGCCTCAGCTCCTGCACCTTCTGCCTGGGCTGGGAGTCCTGGGACGGGCAAGCCCACTCCAGGCTCACTTGCTGCTCCAGCCCGCAGAAAGGCCCACTACACTTCCCGAGTGAGTCCGCATCTTTGGGGGGCGGAGCAGGATTCAGGAGCTGTGCCTGCCCAGTGTCCCCTTGGCCCTGGGTGGACCTCTCTGGAACCCACTGGGCCCAGCTCAGCTGTGTAGTGGTCAGGAGCAGGTCACCAGAGCTTTCTGCAGCTTACTGTTCTTAGCTGCAGAATGGCAGTGATCCCATTCAGCCACATGATAGGGAAGGAATGCAGAAGGTCAAGCAAGGCAGTCACTGGCAAAACGCACGACCGTGCGTAGGGCTTGGCAGGAACCCCGAGGTGGACAGTGCAATGGTTGCACTCTCACTGCACCCCGAGAGCCACACTGTGGGTTCTGCCTACACTGGCCTCGTCTGAGCCACACCACAGCCCTTAACAGCCTCCGGCCAGGCTCAGCTACACAGGCTTCGTGGCACACACACCTGGCTTCCAGGCCTGGCTCGACCTCTCACCTGCGCTGGGACCAGGTACACTCCTAGCTACCTCCAGGTCCCGGGTTTTTCTTATGGTGCTGTCACCTTCCATGGAGAGTTGTCACACAAGGTAACAATGGGTCAGCACTCAGTACAGGTGGTGAATGCTGGAGCTGGAGTTTGAACCCTAGGCTCTTAACCATCATTCCTGGAACATCTGGATTTACACTCTACTAACCAAGGAGCTAACTGAGGACAAGGTCCTTCCTATTTCTGGCCTCAGAGAAGAGCAAAGGGGCTGGACCAGGTGGCCATTGTGGTCTATGAGTCCACATATGTGACGTCTACACAATCTACATTTGTAAGTACTCATCTAGTTGTTGGTTTGATTTTTAAAAGAACAAAGGACACCAACAAGTCATGAGTTTTCAGGGTCAGGCTCACAGCCTGGATGACTGAGGGAAGCTGCAGGGAAGTGTAGCTTGGCCAGTGGGTATCACTGACAGAGCTGCAGTACTGACAAGGGATTGATTTTATTGCTGCAAGAAGAGGTATCAGACCTTTCCTGAGACTCCTATCAGTTCATACTCACCCACATATCCAACCATCTACTCACTCACCTACCTCCATAGCCACTCATCCCATCCACCCACCCATCCATCCCTTTTTATCTATTCATCTTACCAATTGTATGTCTATGTGTTTGTTTACCAGTGAATTCACTGACTGCATCTATCCACCTGGTATTTTCCAGAACTTCACGCCAGGAGTCCAGAGAAGACTCTGCTATGTCTCTTGCTGTCAAAGGCCCATGGGCTGCTTCCGACAGTGAGGAGACACAGAGGAGCACTGCCCTTGTGGAGGGGGGCAGCAGGCAGAAGCCTGGCCAGGGTCTCATTTCCAGTCTGAGCTGCCTGGCAGAGAAACTGAAGGACATCACATGTCTCCCCACCCATCCTGGGCGCTTTCTGGGTATCCTGCAGTCCTGCTCTCCCAGCCTGGTCTGGAGGGTGACTGGACTTTTCTGCTCTGGACTGCATTGCCCAGCTTCTTCTCAGGGTTTATCTGGGCCTCGAAGGGCACCCCCTCAGAGCCTGTGTGTCTCCTGGCCTTGTCTTCAGCATCACAAGGCCAAAGATGCTGCAAGACTGGTTCTGATGGCCAGGAGCCTGGTCCAGACACCCTGACTCAACGGTGGCTTCAGGGTGCCACAGGTTTGCTTTGCCACAGCTGTGTGTGTGACTTCGGGTAAAATCTTTTCCCTCTCTAGTCCAGCTGTCTCGGTTGTCTGTTTACTTGCTTTTTAGCATCTGCATTGCTACAGATGGAATCTTCTTTCAATGGGTGATTTTATTGCTAAGTAACACCATGACTGGACCGCATACTAATTATGTGCCAAGTATTATGCTAAGTACTTTCCACTTACTCATTCATCTCATCCTCACAATAAAAGTATTATTTCCCCCAGGAAATTGGGATCAAATAACTTGAGAGCTAAAGTAACTTGTTTACATTCACATGGCTAGTGAAGGGCTGCACCCAGGTAGTCTGATTCCAGCATGGCAGTGTTAACCCCAGTCCACTCTTGCCAGCCTCTCTGAGCCTCTCACACTCAGAAAAAGAATCATGCAGCCAGGGTACTTTCAAGAAGAATCCAGAAAGACAGGATAGAGGCCTCCCTTGGATGCCAGTGTGGGAGGCATAATGGGACCCTGATGTTTAAGAGGTAAGTGATCCCGACTTGGGTTGTAAACCAAAGACCTCAGTTTCCAAGTGCCTGGTGGCTCTCTGGCCTCACCAGCTGCACCTCTGCTAGATGCACTGGCTGGCTTCTGGGACATGACCCTCAGCCCCCAAGGCAGAAGTGAGATCAGAGCCCTGCCATCCTCTGAAGCTCCTTGTGTAATACATTTCTGCAGAGCCAGCTCCTCAGCTCGGGAGCTCCTATGCTGTAACCAAATGTCACACATCCCAGTCCAAGCCCACCCCAAATGGCTGCACCCATGTGGTTGCCCAAAGGGCCTCCTCTGGGATTTGCCGCACTTCTCTCTCTGCCACATCTGAAGGACAAAACCACCAATGGGATCTCAGTTATTTTAGGAAGGCCTGAAGAACAGAATGAAGCACGCTGATCTGCCTTGATTCTCAAATTGAGGGAAAGAAGACCAAAGTGTCATCACTTCTGGCATCGCCCCCAGGGTTCTCTGTCTTCTGTCTGCACATGTTCTCTGACCCATTTTCTCCCTTTGTCAGTTCTGTCTCCCTGAGTCTGTAGCTCCAGGGTGATTCGGGTCCATGGGCAGCTCAGGCTGCAGGAGCTGCCTCCTGCTCCTCCTCCCTCACTATTTCTTTGTCCCTTGCTGCTCACTTTCAGGCTCCTCCAGTATTCAGGAAAGCTTTGGGTGGCATCCACAGTCTGACCTGATTCTGAAGGCCGTAGCCAGCTCAGAAGCAAAACGGGAGGTCAGTGCACATTCGGAAGGTAAACAAAAAGTTCAGCTGGTCACCCAGAGGTGCACATGTGGCAGAAATGCCCTGCATCTGGTAGCCATAGGCATCTGGAAGCTTATGGGTTTCTCTTCCATCATCCTTAAGCTAATTCATTTTAAAGGGGCAACCTGTTCTTCCAAAACAGGGGGACCTCAGCATGATGAACCGGGGTGGCTTGGCTGAGACAGTGAGGCTGGTTTTACTTACCCAAAACAATACTACTCCTATTAATAACGCCAGCAGATTGCTTGTAAAAACGGCTATGATTAGTCCCCTCTCTGAATCCGTTACCTGTTGTAGCGGCTCCCAAAAGAAGCAATGTCTGTATCCCGCTATGGGATCCTGGGATGCCTCCAGACTGCGTGGGCCAACAGAGTATGGCAAATTAAGGATATGTTAGTTCAGAGCCCAGGTTCCAGAGAGCGGGTGCATATGGGTTCTCTCTCAGAACTCTGTTCTCCAGACTAGCCTGCGGCAGAGGCATGGCCATGCAGAGCAGAGATGAGCCAGCCCAGCAGAGGCTGGGCTAGGCAGGTCTCTCCAGCTGAACCCTGCAGACATATGAGGGAGCCCAGGTACCAGAAGAGCATGATGAGCCCAGCCTTAATGCCAACCCAGGGATTTTGTACTAAACACAGCTGGCACTTGGTATCCACAAGGGACTGGGTCCATGACTGTCAGCAGATACCTAATGTGTATGTTCAATTGCTTATATAAAAAAATGGCATAATATTTGCATAAAACCTATGGAATCCTTCCATAGGCTTTAAATCTTTAGATTACTCATAATACCCCAGTATAAATACTGTGTCAATTGTATAAGGATAAGAAAACGTCTATACATGCTCAGCATACATGCAACCATTGCAAGCTTATTGGAAATTTTTCAGAGTATTTTTGATTCATGATTGGTTCAATACATAATCAGTGCATACAGAACCTGTGTATATTCAGGGCCATCTGGACATAGTTTTAGTTTGAAACACTAAATTTTTTTTTTTTTTGTCTTTTTCCTTTTTATCGGTACCAGGGATCGAACTCACGACTGCCTGCTTGCAAGGCAGGCGCTTATGCTGCTGAGCTAAATCCCCAGCCCCTGAAACATTAAATTTTAATGCTAAGTTTTTTTTTGTGTAGAACAAGCTAACAAGGTATCACGTAAAAAGTTTTTGTATATGTATGTGGGGTCAATTTCAGGACCTAAAAAATAGTAATTTATAATTATCCTCAGTAATAAATAATAATAATTAACAATAATCTTTTTTTTTCTGTTCAAACATTTATAGCAGTTTTCAGTCAAAGAGAACTGAGTCGCTCATCACATGACCATTCTGAGATCTACTGGCAAGGGCCGGGCACTCCCCCACAGGACCCTGTTCAGCCCCATAGCTGGTGCTTCCTCAGGAAGGGTGCAGCAGGACCCACTCACCAGGATCTTAGTGGTATAGGCACTGTT
Organism: Cavia porcellus; assembly: GCF_034190915.1. Classification (NCBI taxonomy): domain Eukaryota; kingdom Metazoa; phylum Chordata; class Mammalia; order Rodentia; family Caviidae; genus Cavia; species Cavia porcellus. The sequence goes on from NW_026947498.1 coordinate 75,124,782, forward strand.
GATGGCGATGGCATTGACCAGCAGCTCCATGGTCTTGGCATTGATGGAGCTGGGGTCGGGGACCTCCTTGTAGTGGACATCGCCCACATAGGCCTGCACCACTGTCATGCGATTGGTGGTCAGGGTCCCTGTCTTGTCCGAGCAGATGGCCGTGGCATTGCCCATGGTCTCACAGGCATCCAGGTGGCGGACCAGGTTGTTGTCCTTCATCATTTTCTGGGAGAAGGGGCAGGGAGAGCACAACGGTGAGAGGCCAAGTGCGAATCGAGGTGCTGGGCATGGGAAGGGCAGTGAGCAGGCGGAGCTGCCTCTGCCTGGGGTCTTCTAGAGGCACAGCACAGCCCGCCTGGCCCTGTGGCCTGCACTCCTCCATGGCTTTCACATGTACAGCCCCTTTCCTCCTCTGTTATTCCATGCAATGTTTAAAAGATTGACTAACTCTTATTTGTTAATTTGAATTACAGAAGCTATCTGCACACTTTGTGAAAAAAAAGTTAAACTAAGGAGGCTGCATCTTCCCGCATTACTTCAAAGGTTTCACTCTTAGCTCAGCATACATGACTATTCTTTGTTTGGTTTCGGGTTTCCTTAAGTGTATCATTTTTTTTTCCTTCCAGTGCCTGGTTTTCACTGTGACTTTAATTTCATCAAAGATAAGTTTAGGTTATTTATGCATTTGGAGATACAGGAAAACAGTTGGAAAAAATAAAAATATGGATGTCATTATTTCTGTGTGAGAGAATTTCAGATTTTTACTGATTTCTTTTTTAAATCTATCGATTTTGTTTTTCTATGATCAGCATATATTATAACTTGTATAACAAAACTCTCAAATTTCTTACACAAAAAGGAAAAAAGAAAAATGAGCCATAAACTAGCACTTGGAATGGATACATCTTGTATATCAAATTCTCTCTTTTTAAATTGATAACAAAATGGAATTTGGATTGTCTTTTTGGACTGGGAATCAAACTCATGACCTTGTGCATGCCAGGCAGGTGCTTTTGTCACTTAGCTCTATCTCTGGCTTTGTTAACAAAATGGAATCCTCCTATAACATTAATATTTTTTTCTGTCTCTTTTCCTTTCTGGCTCAACTTCACATTCTTAGGTCCTTCCAGGTCCTCAAACAAATAAAATTGTTTCTCTGTCTCTCTCTTGTTCCATTTCCAAAGTCTTCTCAATTTCTCTATTTTTACTCACATTAGTATGTATTTGCAGTACATTCTCATGGGAAGTTGGAATGCACACCTAACACATCCTAATTCTTTTACTTCCCTTTCCCTGTCTTTGCCCTCCCTCCACCTTTTGATCCCTTTCCTGTTTGTGAAAGCTCTATCTCCCTGTTGTCTACTGTCTATCTTTTTTGGGTTTTTTTTTGTCTTTTTCCTTTTTATTGGTACCGGGGATCGAACTCACGACTGCCTGCTTGCAAGGCAGGCGCTTGTGCCGCTGAGCTAAACCCCCAGCCCCTACTGTCTATCTTTTAATAAAGCAATTCTCAGGAAACAGTGTTCCTCCTGCAAGCACCCGTCCCCTCCCCTCTGGCAAGTGGGGATGTGACAATTTGCCGAAGGTAGAATCCGATGGATCCCCATCTGTGCCTAGGGGTTTGATTCCCCCAACTCTTCTTCTTCATCCCACCAGCTTATAACACAGGTTAGAGTGGTTTATGTTGCTGGCAGTGTGTATTGGTAGGATTATACATTAGTGCATTTCCCCTTGAGCCCTGTGATAATAGCAATACTAAATGTATGTTGAATCATTGAGCAACAGGCATCTGAACTTGGAACACTCTTTTGCATTTATTTTCTTGTCTGATGTTATAAGGATCCTGTGACATTCTGGGACGCTGAGGAAGGAGACTCTAACGTTTCAGGCCAGCCTGGGGACTTAGTGACATTCTTCATATGTAACTCAGTGTGTGGTCCCTGGGTTCAGTGCCCAGAATGACCAACACCAGACCAGACCAAATCAAACCAAAAATCCTGAGAGGATACTTACAGTCCATTTGGCAATGAGAGAAATCTAGGCAAAGTGGGTTGGCTAGGGCCAACACACCTGGGGAGGCCGGAAGGGGTTCCAAACCCAATCCCACTGGCTCTCAGAGCCTGAACTATCCTGTCTAGCTCAGCCCATCTGAAAAGGGTTTGTCTGTTGGCTTTAAGTTCTCCCCCTTGGAATTGTGTGACCAGGAGGTCACATGCAGCTACTGGGCACTTGAAGTGCGCCTAGTCTGAAGTGCAGGCGTAAAAAATAAACTGGATTGGGAAAACATTACAAAAAAGGGCATGTAAAAGAAACATTTCTGTAATTTTTATATTGATTACATGTTGGATTGATGGTAAGTCAGACATATGCATTGTGAAGCAAAAAAACCCAGAATCTTTAAATTAAAAAAATTAAAGTACAAGACACATTGCAGTAAACGCCTTTCCCCGTGCGCAGCCCCCCACGCACCAACACACTTATCCTAACACTGCTGCCGCTTTCTGAAGCAGTGCTGGATGGCTTGTCCTCTTTCATGGTCACTGTGATTTGGGGAAGGGCAGAGGTCACAGCAGCAGACCTGGTGACCAAGGCGGATGAGGATGTGCCACACGCTTCTGTCCTAGCTCCCTGGGGGATGGCCCTTGGCAGCAGCACTCATGACATTTTTGACTATGCCTTATACACACACACTTGGAAGAGGACTTCTAGGATTACTTTGGAAAGTGGCGAGAACAATGGGATAAGTGCATTTGAGGAGAGGGTAAGTATTTTGAGGAAGATCAATGGCAGTATGTCTTTTACTGGAATAATTTTTAAAAAACAATTTAAGCATTCACCATATATTTTGATCATGCTTCTGTTGCGGTAAGTCGATTGCATTATTAAAGTTAACTTTATCTGTTTATTTTTTACTTTAAAAAAGATGTAGCTGCTGGGAAATGTAAAATGACAAGCGTGGCTCCCACCCAGTCTCCCCAGGGCAGCCCTGAGCGGCCTTAACTGTGCTCAGACGCTTGGTGGCAGCCCTGGGGTCCAGCCTGCCTCTCCTGGGCTGCAGTTCTGTTGTTCCCCGAGCGAATGCATGAGTAACACAACCCAGGCTGATCAAGGGGCTAGGTGCCAAAGACACAAACTGTAGACCCTACTCACAGCCGCGCAGGTGTCACCTTTGCCAGGCCGCGGGCCCCACGAGGAGCAAGGCACTGTGCCTGTCAGGGCTTTGGTTTGTGGGATGGAGTTTCTCTGAGAACCGTAAAACGGAGAGATGATAAGGGCCGTATCCTTTACACATGGCCGCTACCTGCTGGCACCAGCCTGGAGATCTCTTTTCTGTATGGAATTACATCGGCGCCCAGCCCAAATTCCAGCTCGGAAACCAATGCTCACTGAGTCTTCCCTCAGCCTTGCCAATTTCTCAGGGCAAAGGTCTTCTTTGTAAACACTGAGACACACCTTGCAGGGACATCTTGGCATCAGGACACTGGGAAACAGAAGCCCATGGCTCTGCCCTCAAACTGGAAAAGTTGGGGCTAGGGGAAGAAAAGCATGGGTGTGAGAACTGGGGCTAACCAATAGAGCGTCAGAGCACAGGGTTGGGCTCTTGGAACGCAGGTGGAGGTGGGGCTTTGTGGAGACTTGGGGCTCAGGAAAGCCTCACAACCTGAGCTTCCCCAGCAAGTGTTCTTGGGCCTGGAAGCCCTCCATTTATTTGCTTTGAAAACCTCATAGCCTAGACTAGTGGCACACACCAGGAGGCTGAGGCAGGAAGAATACAGCATTTTTAAGGCCAGCCTGTGTTACACAGCAGGCTGCTGCCTCAATCTCCCCCAAACCAAAAAAATCTCCAAACCAAAAAAATTCTTATATTTTGAGCCTATATCCAAGGGGAAAAGGCTTCCATGAAATCAGACCTCCTTTTTGTTTCTTCTTTTATGCTTTAGGGAGAGATCTCTGAGCTTAGTGGTACAAATACTTAGGTGCCTATGCTGGGCTTATATATGGATTCAGTGGATGGGATGGGTTTGGCTCTCATAATGATAACTGCATTTTATTTTAATTTTTTCTGCAGGACGAGGGATTGAACCCAAGACCTTGTATATGTCATGTGAGGGTAGACTATCAAGCCATACGTATGTCCTATTTGATTTTTTAAAGTTGAGTTGACTGTCAGCAAACATCTGGAGAGCTCACACAAGTCCAGATTTCTGGCTTTTCCCTCTTTCTCTGTTTTGTCTTTTGTTGTTGTTTGAGACAGGCTCTCACTATGTAGAACAGGCTGTCTTTGAACTCTATATAGCCCAGGCTGGCCTCGAACTCTCAGGGATCCTCCTGACTCATTTCTGGGATTCTGGGCAAATGCCACCATGCCTAGCCTTTCTGGCTTCTCTGGAGAACACTATGGAGAGTGAGCCACTCTGGGCCTGCGTCCAAACAAGTTGTGCTCGGCGGGCCCTAAACAGGGACCCAGAGCCAGAGTGCGGCTCGATGCTTGCCCAAGGCTTCTGGAGGTGTCTGGGTTTGGGATCTGCTTGTATCTTGCCTCCAAGCCCTGGGGCTTGTCCTTCACTCCCCTTGCCACCCCTGCCCGCTGACAGCCCCTGGCTGAGTGCTGGGCCCTGTGCCCACAGCTCACCTTCACCGAGTAGGCCAGTGAGATGGTGACAGCCAGTGGGAGACCCTCGGGCACTGCGACCACCAGCACTGTCACACCGATGATGAAGAACTTGACGAAGTACTGCACGTACACAGGTGTGCACTCCGGCAGCCACGGCTTCTTGTTTACCACAAAGGTGTCCACGGTGAAGTAGAGCACCAGGATGATCACTGTGATGGCTGACATCACCAGGCCTGCAACACAGGACAGAGGGCTGGGGTGAGGAGTAAGGGTTCCATGAACTAAAACTTGACTCAAGGGCCCTGGGATCAGGCAGACCCCATCCCACCTCCCCATTTCACTATTTCCTTGCTTTGTGACTAGGAATGAGTCCTGGGACCTCTGTGAGCTTCGGTCTCCTTCGGTATGATACGAATTTGCTTTGTGTGGTTTTGCAAGGGTTGGATGAAGTCCAGTGATGCATATAAACAACTAGCCCCTAGCAGGTGCCCTAGAAATCTGTGCTGGGCAAGGGCAGGAGAGGCTGGCACTGTGTGTTTACTTGTTCACTGACATCTATTGTGTGGGGGCTCTGGGGACACAGTGGTAATAAAGCTAGAGTGTCCGTTCTCAGGACCTGACACTTGAGACGGGGAGGCAGTCAAGATCAGACAGACAGGCACAGTAGCAGGATCATCTCAGACATGGAGAAGGGCTGTGAAGGCGAACACCCATGTGAAGAGGCATAAGGTGACTGAGGGTGGTAGGGAGGGGCCACATTAGCCAGGGTGGTCAGGGTACCTTGGTGGAGGTGACATTTGAGCAGATGAAGAGGAGAAGTAGGCACCTGGTGACCTGGGGAGCAGTAATCCAGGAAGGGCAAACAGGAGGTGGCGGCACTTCAGAAGAGGAAGCTGAGGCTCAGATGGGAAATGTCTTGCCCCCGGCCATAGGCCAGGGAGGTGCCATAGCAGTAGGGACACAATCGATGCCCTGCCCAGATCCCCTGGGGTGCTATCTGTAGCTTCAGTGTGTCCATCTCCCACGGGCTGCAGGAGCAGTCACAGGGGCCGGGAGACAGCTCATACCCTCATCCTTTGCCAGAGGAGGACATCCGCCCTATCTGATGTGCAGTGTTCCAAGGGCCAGCTGCATGCTGTATGGTGGACAAGCCCCGCTTCATGATGCATAGTCCAGGGGCCCCAGGGATCAAAACTAGGAGCTGACTCTTGAAATATCTACAGCACCAGCTCCTTCCCCCAGCTAGGACCTCCCCTGAGGGTGCACCCCATGCATCCTGTGCCCCACTATCTCATTTCTGCTTATAGGGCACTCAGCCCAAGGAAGAGGCAGAGGTGGGTTGTGACCCTGGTATAGCTGACTGCCTGCTTCTTTCCAGGCAGGGCATGGTGTGAGGCCAGGCTGTAAAGCCCACAGACTATCGTGGGTTGGCCCCTCCCCACCAGTGCTGTGTTCCCACTGAGCCCTCTGACAGCATGGCAGTGGATGGAGGAAATTCGCACCCCCTCCAGCTGCAGTGCCTCGGAGCCTGCTCTGTCCCTAGCTGACAGTGGCAGGGGCGGGAGACAAGTTGGGAGCTGTCACCAGGCCCCCAGTTTAAATATAGTCAACCAGGCCTATAATTTGCCTCCCTTCTCTATGCTGTGGTGTCTATAATTAGAGCCAGGGAAACAGCCACAGAGGAGGGAGAAACCAGGTGGGGAAACCTTGGCATTTGTCACATCCATGGCCAGGAGAGGGGGTGCTGGTGCACTGAAGGACTGGGCTCACCCTGCATGAGATCAGCACCGTCTACAGCTGCTGCCACAGCTGGAAAGCCTGGTTGTCCTGTGGAGTCCAGACAGTGGGCTCCTTCCTAGGCTCCTGCACAGCCCTTAGCCCTTTTCGATCTGTTTCTGCACTGCAGCTGGGGGAGTCATTATAAGCCACAGCCCACCACGCTGTTCAAACCCTTGTCTGCACCACCATCCTCACGATATTTGTGCTGCCTTGAACATCAAGCCCTGTAAGATACTCCCCTCTCTAGTCACCGAACATGCCAAGTGCTTAGCACTCTGCTTGTGTAACCTCCTTTAACCTCCAGTGACTAGTGTAATAGGGACTAGCATCAGCGTCAGTTTATAGATGAGGACCCAAAGGCTCAGAAGCTACCTGGCCACGTTCTCACAACCACGCTGGACTAGAAGACAAGCAGCCGTGCCACAGCCTGGCTTCTGCTTCACTCCTGCTGTACCAGGTGTTGAGTGCTGGGTGTGGGACCCAGGGCTGGCTCTTAGGACCATCTGCTTGGAGCCCCTCCCTTCACACATAAGGGCCAGCTGTGCACTCACCCGCCTTGCCAATCTGCACAGCCAGCTTGGTGAGCTTGCCCTGCAGCACAGACTTCTCCTTCTTGTGCATGTTGGCCTTCTTCTTGTCATCAGCATCGCCACCCTCAGCACTCTTGAGCGGCTGCATCTCCATAGCGGCTGCCCCATCCTGCTGCTTGGCTGCAGGGACAGAGCACACACGTGCACACAGACACAGGCACAGACACAGACAGACATAGACACAGACACAGACAGGCATAGGTCAGCCTGCAAGAGCACATGGCCCTCACCCTACCTGCCTGGGGCAGTGCCGGCTGCCTGCCTGTGCCTCTCAGGATTGGCACAGAAACCTGGGATGGGACTTGCCTCTCTTAGCTGGACTCTCTGGTACCCATGGCACTTGTCCTGGACCTGGAACCTGAGGTTCCCAGCAGCAGTGAACTTCAGGCCCCTGGGCTGGGGAACAAGGCTACACACTCTACCCTGGACAGTGCCTTGTCTTTTTGCTCATCAAAGAGCTTGGGTTTTCCCAGCATGTTCTTAAAGGTATGCTGTTGGGAGCCAGCAGATGGGAGCAAACAAGGCTTAAAAAGTAGAAGAGGGTGTGCCCACACACAGGGCTGAGCCACTGCCCCAGCCTCTGTGGCCTTTCCAGTGTAGGACTGACTGGAGGGCTTGTGGGCTTTGGGACAGAGAGAAGGCCGGCACTTATCCTACCCGCCCCTCCACCTACAAAGGCCTCAAAGCCTCCGTTTCAAGTCTGCAGTGGAGCCCAGATGCTAGGAGACACGAGCCCAGCAGTGTCCCCTCTCCCCACCAGCAGCATGTCTTTATTGGGCTTGCTCCCTCTTTCACCAAGGACCACAGTGGCACTTTCAAAGATCCCATGGGTGTGACTGCATCCACCCTGGCCCAGGGAGTTCCTGCCTCTGGTTTGGGGCTCAACTTGGTGGGGAGGGCCCTTGGGGACATAGGAACCATTAGTGTAGAGGGTTACCTTTGCTCTGGCTGGTGTCCACATTGCCATCCTGCATTTTACCTACACAACAGAGAATTTTAACAGACAACAGAGAACAGACAGCACAGGTTGGTCAGCACAAAGACACAACAGGCCACAGACACTCACATCACAGACAGTAAGGGCTGAGCTGTGTAGGAGGCTGAGGAGACCTGGAGCGAGGGCAGCCTGGCCACCCAGAGATGCAGGGGCCATCAGCCCTTGGGGCTTGGAAGGGAGGGCTTGTGCAGGGGTGATCTTGGCTCTGAGTGTTTTACAGGTTACAGGACAGTATCTGAGGAGGAAGGGGCCAGTCTGCTGTGGGAAGGCGAAGGAGAATCCCAGGTTCTCAAACCAGCCTTCCATGGTGGATTAGGCTGGCATGCTTGTGGGTGGAGAGAAGCAAAGAGAAGCTTGTTCAGCTACTTCTTTTTTTGTTTTCATATCAAAGAAAAATGAAAACACCTTAGAGAAAGACAGAGAGAGAGAGAGAGAGAGAGATGCTCTAGAATGGAGAGAAGTGTGAAGGTGTACATGAGGACAATGTATTTCTTTGTTTCTGGGACCAGGAGGGATGATGTCACTTTCTCTGGGTCTCTCGTGGCATGGAGAACCCCCCTGTAAGGTGAGGGGCTCCCATCTTGGGGCCTATGCTGCCTAGTGTGGGGGCAGGGTTGAATCTGGAGCTCTCTTCCTGCAGTGAGGGCTGCCCAGAGCCCCTGCCCACTTCTGCCCTGAGGTCCCTCCCTTCACTCACTGCCTCCTTTGGGCCCTGCCACCTCCAGAGGTCTGAGCAGGTCAGCCACCTGGATGCCTTCTGCAGTCCCACCAGCTGCTGAATCCTGCCAGCCTCCACGAGCTCATATGATGCCTGCCTCAGTCGCTCCGACAGACACTCTTGCCTGCACCCATTAACAGGTGAGAATCTGAGACTCCAAGAGCAAGTGTCCTGCTTCTGTCTTGGTTGGGCAGAGCACATGGCTGGCCCCAAAGTGTGGGCATGTTTTCACTCTGCTTTCCGTTCTCCAGAAGCCTCTCAACTCAGAGAAAGGCCCTCGGGAGAAGGCTGCCAGGCAGGTCACCCAGATCTCAACATCAACTAGCTGCGTGGCTTCACCTTTGCTGGCCTCAGTTTCTACCTTTGTACAACATTCTGAATGCTCGAAGGTGCCTCTCTAATTACCAATCTCATGGCTCAGCCTTTGGCTGTTTATGTGGGTCATTAGCCTCTGACACCTCATGTGGGTCTCTGCAAGGTGGGGCAGGAGGATTGTTAATACTGCCACCTTACAGAGCAGGACACTGAGGCCAAGGGTCAGTCAGAGGCAGCTTGCACTCATGGAGCAGCCTACAAGAACGCAGAAGAGGCTCAGGAATGAGCAGGTTTGCCTGGACTGCTCAGCCCTTCCTGCCCAGTGTCCGATGACTCTGTCCCTGCTGCTCTTCTAGCCTGGGCTCACTAGTCCACCCAAGTGTTTAAAGAAAGATCTTTGCTGTTCAGTTGTGAAAGTCTGTTGGATTTCAAAATGGTAGGGAGAGAACTTTTTAGAGCAAACAGGAATGAATAACTATTATTATTATTTCTTAGAATAATTTTGCTAACTAGGCTAAGGGGCATGAGAGGACTTGGCTTCAATAGTCTGTTTTTGAAGGCTCATAGGGACCTTTATTTGCATTGCATATTATCAGATGTGCTAGCTGGTATGCGCGCCCATTAGCCCTAGCTAGCAATTTCTTCTTTTATTGTCATAGTGATCATGTGGCCAGAAAAAAAAAAATCACCAATGCACATGCTGGAGGAAGGGAGCTTTGCTCTGGGACTGCTTCAGCATAGATGGCCTGATTTCTCAGAAGCAAAGGGCTTTAGTTTAGGGCTCTTCTTGGTCAAACTGGTACCTGCCCAACCTGCACCATGGCGGGCCCAGGGGAATGGGAAGTGGCACGAAACAGATGGGAGCTGGGGTGTCAGAGGTCCTTCTCGGATTTTAGGGGCTGAGCTCCCCATGGGTCTTTTCACGTGCAGTATCACGAGGGGCAGAGATTTGGGGGAGTCCTATAAGGTGACTTGTTTGACAGGAAATGTTACTGCTTTTCCTCTGCCTCCTCTTTCTCCTTTGAAATGGGGCCATGTCAACCCAGGTGATGCTCATGCGACGTTCCTGTGAAGTGCTATGTAGATGCTGGGCATTCATGTGACATGCACTGACCGTGTTTACAGATGTGACTGCAAGTGCTATATGAATAGTGACATGCAAATACATGTAAAAGAAAGCAGTAATAATAGCAATCACTGGAACACACCCAAGGAGGGGGACACTGTCACCTGTTTTGTTTCCCAGTATCTAAGTCATCAAGTTGCAAGGAGGGGATGCTGCACTGAACTCCCTCTCAGTGGCCTGATTCAGTCTCATGCCTCTGAACTGTTAATGTGTTCTCTCCTGGAGCCTGAAAGGTTTGTTCAAATTCGGATTCTCATTTAGTTGGTCTGGAATGGGGCATTTGTATTTCTGACAAGCTTTCAGGTGGCACTTTGGCAGTGGCTCCTCTGATCACATTTTCGGTAGCAATGGCTCAAAGTGCTGTTTCCTAAAGTGTATAAAGGGGCATGCCAATGTCATAGGGTTCTCTCAGGAGAGGTCTTGCTGTCACATCAGCCCGGAGTCATCGGATCACTGATCACTTTCCAGTCCACACCAGCAAGCTCCAGCTCTCAGACGAATCACCTCAGCCCAGTGTTCTCTGACATCTCTAACCACAGGTCCTTCCCCAGAAAGAAACCTCTTCATTTCTCTGCAACACTTACAAGATGCACCAGGATGGAACGTTCTGGATCAGGAGGAGGAGCACACACTTTGGAGCCAGCTGTCTGGGACCTGCATTTAAATCGCAGCTCTGCTGCTTTCTAGCTTAGTAACCTTGGCTAGTGTCTTGCCTTCTTGTGCCTCAGTCTCCTCATCTTTAAAGTGGCCACAACACAACCTGTGACATGGGGCTTCACAAAGTTTAAATGAATGGAGAGAGTCTCTTGCAACAGCGTCTGGCAGATAATATGTTGTCAAGGAATAAAAGTTCCTCATCTTTCCTGAGGCCTTGCTTGGGATGCTGTGGCTTGGAAGCAAAATTCCCTTTTTTCTGGAACTGGCGGCTGGGCTGGTATCTGTGTGCTTCACTTGGGGAAGCAGGTGACGCTTCTTGGTTCCTCCTCTCGCAGCCACAGGTTTGCTCACAGTACTCTCCCTGTCTTCACCTCCCTGACACAGGGTGCCTCCCACATCCCAACTGTCCTCCTTTCTCCTCCTGGACTTGAAATAGTCCCACCTCAGATTAGCAAATAGCGTGCTTAACCCAGCTGTCCTCAAGGTCCTTCTGTCATTTTTCATTTTCCACTGTGAAGGTAGGAGGTCTGGCCAGAGGGCTGGCGCAGAGGATGGGAAGCCGGGGCAGCACGAGGGTCTCCATGTTTTGCAGAAGTGGTGAGGGGTGCATGATGTAAGGGTGAGGGTTCTGCAGCCCAGTGCTTGGTAGGCAGCTATGTGGGGAAACAAAGACCTGTTGGCGTTTTGGGATAGCATGCTTGTGTCTTGGCCCTAGGGCTCTGAATGGCTCCTGAGCAGCCTGAGTGACTATCACATTATCTAACTTGGTGACAGGGATGGTGTCAACAGAAGCCTGATCTGTTGCCTAGATGATGGGAGAGTACAGAGATCAGAAATCAGAGGCTGGAGGCAAGAGCATGGAATTCTTGATTGCCTGTACACAGTAGGGTAGGATGCAGACACTTAGGGATACTGGCAGCCCTGCCCCCACCCATCGCCCAAGGAGGGAGCAGTGAGAATGCAGAGACCCACAGATGCTCAGAACAGGCAACAGCCAGAGACCAGTCTGCACTCGAGGCTGAAGCCCAGGTCACCCTGGGCTTGCATGCTCAGTGAAGGACAAGAGGAAGTAATGTCTCCTGGTGGCTCAGCCAAGCTATGGGGTGGGCCGAGGAGTGGAGCGGCCTGGGTCCCCTGCCTCCTGCCTCCGGGAGATTTTAGTGGAAGTTGGGAACCTTCACTGGGATCTACAAGCTGGTTTCAGCTCAAGTCCTGACCCCAGGTCATCTTTCAGAAGCCAGAGCAGAAGTGCGCTTAGGGGAGGGCCATGCTGGACCAGATGCTGCTTCTTGGAGCCAAATATGAAGCCAGAGCCATATTCATTTTGGAGCTCCCTAGGGGTCTAGAGCCCAAGCAGAGCCAGCATATTTTTGGTAGCTGGACGTAGCCCTGGTGAGTACCAGGCCACGGCTCCACCCTTAAGCATCTGCTTCAAGTGAATGGGTGGCTGTTGGGGCGGCCATGCATGTCTAAGGTCTGTGAGGTCCAGAAGAGGTAAATAAAGCCCAGACTCAGGGTGGAGGAGAAAGATCCCATCACCCATACCCGAGAGAGCTCGCCACGGAGACGTACCATTGACTAGGCTGGCATTTGCACTATCTGCAGCATTTGAAGCTGCTGCACCGTCTGCCGCTGGAAATTGGGAGGGATGGAAAATGTAGTGTCACAATGAGAAAAACAATAACCACAAAGACATGAACCCACCAGCAGGGACCATACCACTCTAGCCTCAAAACCAAACCTCTGCTGGAAACCAAGAAACTCAAATGAAGAAGTGAAATGTTCCCATGGAGATGCCAGGGATAAGGGAGGGGCGTTTGGACACGGAGCTTAGGAAGAAGCATGGAGGGTGATGGGGGATGGCACTCTCCTGTCGAGGTCTGGATATGCTGGACCAGCTGGTCAGGTGGGTCCCCACCAGAGCGACTGCCAAGAGAGTGCCTGGCTGCACTTTGGGGGACTATCCTTGACTGGGAGTCAATGCAAAGTGTTCAAGGAAGGGCACAGTGGGGGTCCTGAGCACACATTAAGAAGTGTGCTCTGATCACCATCATACCATGTCAGGGTGCCCTGGGCATCAGCTGTCACCCGTGATGGCTCAGGATTATGTCTTCAAGTAGGCTACTACCTTCTGAAACCTCCTCCTTCCCTAACCAGCACCCTAAAGAGCACCCTGGCAGCCTCCAATTGGACATTTCACCATCTAAAAGAGGCATCAGGCATGTTGCTTTTGGCATCCAGGAAAGGCCCCAGTGCCAGCCCCTTCATTTGGTACTTGAGAGTGTTGAGGCGGTACATGCAGTCTGTTTTTCTTCCTCGGTATGGGGGCCATGTGAGAAGGGGCCTGTGGGGAAGGGGTGTTACTGCACCCAAAGACACACTGTGTGGCTTGTGGGGGAGCTAGGGTGAGCTCCATAGGGTGCTGGTGGAGGTGCAGGGTTGGAGTGTGAGGAGGCTTTGCCGGCTGTGCTCAGGGCCAAGGGTGTCAGGCAGTACTGGGACATTTGGTGTTAGCTGGTGGGGTGAAGCCCTGGAGGGGTTGGAGGGCAGAGTGGGTGTGGCTTGTCCTATTGGGCTGGTACCACACAGGGCACAGAGGGGCAGCTGGGGGCCTCCTCCAGCTGGGTTCTGGTCCCCAGGGGCAGGGCCTCGTGGGAAAGACTGAAGCTGTTCCTAAAAGCCCCGTCTACCAAGAGGGGGGTCTTACTGTACCTGGTAGCTGAAGGCCATCCCCCTTCTTCACACCTGTGTGATGATTTTTGAGACATGTTAATGAAGGAGAAGCACATAAGGCCACATCTGCCCACAAACACACACATGCACACTCAGCTACACATCGAGCCACCCTGAAATGAGAGCATGCAGTTGTCAGGCTCTGAGCTACGTCATCCCCGGGACAGACAATGGGATGGGAGGGAAGATGGGCCTGATCCCTGCTGAGCTGTGCACAGTGGCCTGAGGTACTGGGCCACTTCCTAGGTTCCTCTGCACATCCCCGTCATGCCTCCTTCTTCCACGCGACTTCGACTTCGGTGGAATGTATTTAGCACCTGGTGGCCTTGACTTGCACTTCTGGGGCAGCTGAGGATAGTCTTTCTTACTAGTATTTCTAAAGACAATGGACTGGCCTTTGCAGGTTTCTGTCTACCCCTGAGGTGGGCCCCAGAAAGACAATGGAAACCTTATCTAGTGTCCACATCCTTTCTGACCTCTTGAATCTGCCCCGCTGCCTGCAGATGGTTGCAGTGTGGGGACTCTGTCCTGATGTCCCTTCCTGATCAGACTCCTCTCCATCAACCCCAGCACCCTCCCTCTCCCCAGCTTGATTTCCCAGACAGCTCAGCAGCCTTGTTCTTGCTGGGGATGGAGCCATAGCCATAATCTTATGGGACCCTTTAGGGCAGTCATGGTGAATCCTTGAGAGATGAGAGCCCAACTGCAACTTGGAACCCCTAATTTATTGCAAAGTGCCAATACTGCCATTAAACCTGAATACCAAGGGTTTAGTTTAGAAAAGCAATCCCTACGGCCTGTAGAGTCATTTCAGAGATGGCTCTGCCTCCTGCTGCACTTTCAGTCCCACTGCACTAGGAACTGGGCTTTGCCTCAGGAACAGGCTGCCTCACACGCTGACCCTGGCTCTGTACCTGAGTGACCTCTGGACTGGAGGTAACAGAGCTGCCCCTGAGCCTCAGAGAGAGGCCATCTGTCCTCTGCCCACCTTCCAGGTCCCTGGGGTTCTGGGTGTGGAATCCCCCTATGGAGCCTGCAGTAAGAGACAGAGCTTGGGCAGGTGGACAGAGAAGCTCCCTAAGCCCAAGAGTGGGTGTCAGGTGAGGAGCCTGTCTCGATGCCTGAACCCTAGACTTGGGATGGGATTGGGGCGTCCTGCACAAGCATTTCTCTTCTGTCCTTCGAGGCAGGACTTTGGAGAGACCCATGTGTGTAGAAGGAGGGCTTTTTTCCAGTGGAGAGGAGGGACCAAAACTCAGGCAAAGTAGAAGGTCCAGGGGACTACGAGGGGGGATGTCAAGCAGTGCATGTGGAACCAGGCTTCTGGTTGTCTTGCAGGAGTCTCCCCTGCATATAGCGAGGCTGTGTGCGTGCTGGGCAATAGAGAAGGAGATTTTACTCCCTAGCAGTGCACTGCTGAGACCAGGTCCTGTGGGCTGTTCCATGCTGAGACTAAAGACTCCACAGCCTGCCTGGAGGGTAAGGAAGGGCCTCCAAGACACAGCTGGACAAGACAGAAACCCGGACAAGACCCTGAGATGAAACATACAGAGCCACCTGGCCCTGGTAGGGCCTTCAGGATAGAGGAGAGGCTGTTGGCACAGGGTGTAGACAAAGAAGTCGCTCAATAATTAGGTTTCAGAGTGGACCAAAAAAAGAGAAACAGCCTTAAAAAGAAGTGCCGCTTGTGGCGTGAAGAGGCGAGCTTACCTTTTTTGTCTTTCTTTTCTTCCTCTTCGCCACCGGCTCCCAGCAGCGTAAAGATGATGCCAGTCTGAGAGTTCACACCCACGGCAGTCACCACCATCCGTCCTGAGCCCTCCATCACGTGTGTCCCTGCGGAAGGGCCACAACCTAGCTACCATACTGTGGTGGAGCAGGAAGAGCAGCTTCTCCCCAGCCCCCAGCTCCCAGCTCCCAACCGCAGCAGCTGGGGGTGCTCCCTGTGTAAGGGCAGTGCTGGGATGGGCCTGGGGTTGAAACACTGCTGCCCTTCAATTCTCAGCCTCCACACAGCTCCAGGGCCCAATGGGCCATCCATCCTGGAACCAGAGTGGCGTTCCCTCTTGTCTCTCTCTCCTTCCTCTCCATCTGTGCAAGTGGATAGGGGAATGGGTTCATCCCAACTGATCATACTTAGAGTCTGCTTAATTCTGCAATCAGGACAGCAATGCTAAGCAAAAGCTACACAACCCTGCTTTAAATAGGGTCCAAAAAATCTGGGAGAAGA
The DNA here is from genome assembly GCF_034190915.1 of Cavia porcellus. NCBI lineage: Eukaryota > Metazoa > Chordata > Mammalia > Rodentia > Caviidae > Cavia > Cavia porcellus. The sequence continues at coordinate 75,140,533 of NW_026947498.1, forward strand.
ATTTAGGGATCCATAAATGTGGATGAGAAAATAATTACATTTTTATATTTTTCACAAGTCTCTGGCTGTAATTTAGTACTCTCTCCCCACTATGCATGTAGGCAACAAACTCAAGGAGTGTTCTCAATACCGACGATGTCACAGTGTGCATGATAGTCCTGGATGGTCACATCACTGTGTGGCATGAAACAGTCTAATGCTCACCCCTGTGTTACCACCATGCTGGTCATTACTGCCCAGTAGACTGTATGGTGTGACCACCAAGAAGCACTGCACCACACCTTCCATTACTTTATTTCCACATAATTGGCTTAGTCATTCAGTGTATTTAATTTTGCATACTTGAAATTTTGAACAGGAGTAGCGCATGCCAACATCTGTCTTCTCTGGCAATTAAGGGCTCCTTTGATAGACTTCTAGGTTGCTCAAAGTGGGCTGGGAAGGTCTCCGAATTCTCTGAAGGTACTGCAGGGCAGTCTGCCCACATAGGGCTGAAGGGCTCTACTTTTGTTGGTTTCTCTGTGCGCTTTGGGTGTCAACATGTGCCGGATGAGTCTGCTGCTATTGGAAAGTGGGCCCCTGTGCTGCATTGGCTGAGTGAGCCGGCTGAGCCCATACAGGCTGCGGCAGGGTCAGGATAGAATTCAAAGGTGGAAACGTGCATCTGTGTCTACATTGGAGACCATCCTTAAGGGAATTCTGACAGGGCCATGGCAGGGGTTAGCCTGAGGGCATTATCTGTGTGGTAGCAGCTATCACAGAAGGACTGTAAAGACACAGTATAACTCAGTTGCCTCCTTGTCTTCCAGTTTGCTTCAGACTTGGGGCCTTGGTCTGCAAACATGGCAGCACAGTCTCTACGGTAAGAGTCAACATATCCTGCCTAGGCCCAAAGTGCTTGCCTTTTCCAGGGTACCAGCTTGCCCACCTGGCCCTCCCAGGGACTGAATATGTCTCGGGATGAACACATGCACGCCTGCGTGTGTGGCACACTAGCATCTTGATCTCTAGGGTCTCGGGATCTGCAGACAGACAGATAGCTCCAGTGAGCTCTTGAAAGCAGATAGTCTGCTTGTCTACTCACTGATGGGGCACTACACTAGGAAGGCTCCGAGGACCAGGAAGCCCACAAGCTGTCACAGAGCCCAGGTTCTCTGATAGTCGACTCGTTGGAGGGTACAGTGGGGACACTGAGTGGCCTGGGCTGGTAGCCTCCCATTGCAGGCAGACCCCAGCACCACTCTGCTTTATGAGGCCCAGGCCTGGGACCCTGGTCCTAACACAACTCCTGACAAGAGCTTTTCAGGGTACCAGTTCGGCTCAAGTGGGGCTGGGAGAGGCACCATTGAACCTCCTCATAACACAGAGGAGGAATCTGGTGTCACATAGTGCAAGGCTCCTCAGGAGCACAGAGGCTACATTTCTGGTGAATGCAAGGAAGGCATAGCAGTGCCCCGGCTAACTTTGGAAGCACCTCCTGAGCCCCAGGCAACATGCTGCTGCCTGGGGTGGTGACCTTGCTGGGAGCTTGCATAGGCCCTCAACGAGCAGCAGGCTCGCCTGGCAGAAGAGGCGGCTCCTCATGCTTTCGCTGGTGGGGGCAGAGCAGTGCCTGAGCTCTGCTGCCTCTTGCGCCTGGGTCTGGGCCACACTACACTTTGCCCAGGAGATGAGGTCGCAGCACCTGGCCTCAAACACAGGTGTGAGAAGCTGGCTGGAAATGAGGCCCCGATGGCCGCAGGGAAGTTGCTCTCTGCCTCTGCAGCAGAGAGGGTGGAAAAAGGTGTGGGGGCCAGTTTCCACCCCAGATAGTGGACCTCGAATGCCTTCCAATCTGATGGCTCCTGTCGTGGTGGCAGCAGAGAGCTGGCAGCTCTCCCCTCTGAATTCACAGGCAGGGCAACAGCCTGGGGAGCACTGGATGGGAGGGGGACCTCTGCTCTCATCCTCTCCCTGGCTGCCTTCCGCATCCCCTCAGTATCCCTGGGCACCACTGGATCACTGTCACCTGACATCTTCCCTGAGGGTTAGCACGCTTGCAGAGGGGTGAAGGATTCAGCCAGCACCCCTAAGGGACCCCAATCTTTTACTGGGCTCTTCCCACTGGCTCCTGCTGCAAGGTCTCTGCTTGGGCCACTCAGTTCACTGGTCTTTTTGCGCAGTGCACGCCTTGGCCCAAGGCCTCCACCAGTTGGATGCCCTCCCCTCAGCCCTGCTTGTTCTTCCGCTTGGAGCCCCCAACTCCCTCTGGTCTGGTCCGGTCTTTCTGGGCTGTGCCCAGGCCTGGTTCCCTGTACCCATCGAGGACAGGGCCTGAGTGCAGTCTCCTTTCCCCTCTATGGCACTGTGTTTGGCTTGTGGCTGCTGCTCCCGCACTGCCTCCTGTACTCTCCTTTTCTGCGTTCTCCTGAGCATATGTGGCACCCATAAAGGAGGGCAGCGTCCCCCATAAATCATCCTCACAGTCACTATTGTCCTGGCTGGGCCCTTCTCCATTACCTCCCTGAATTGCACTTGGGCCTACAGTGGGACCCGAGGACCAGCGTGGCTGCCCTCTGCCAGAAGAAGAGGGGTGGTGCAAGCATCTCCCCAGCCAGCTCCAAGCCACCTGGCTGCAACAAAAGGTTCACCGGTGAGACGTCAGCAGCTGCCTCTGTCCAGGGAAAACCATGAGGTGTGAGGGCAGGAAGCCTGCTCGGGTCACCCTGCCTCAGGTGCAGCACTAGCAAAGCCTGTGGCCCAGATGACACGCTCCACTACCACTATAACGCAGGGTCCCAGACACTGGGAGAGCCTCCCTTTCCACAGCCCTGTGAAGTAGCTTCTGGCGCAAACACAGTCCCAAGCCCCTCTGCCCACCTGTGGTTTCTTGGGCTCAGAGAGGTTGAGTGGTGGCCCACTCAGGGTCATACAGCTGGGAGTGGTGGAGCTAGAACTTGAACCAGTGCTCTGTCCACTATACCCTGCTGCCTTTCCTGGAGAAGAGGCAAGGCATTGTAGTGGAGAGAGTGCAGGCCAGCAGCAGACCAGGCCTTTTGCAGTTATGGTGTCGTCCTACGTGGCAATGGCGGACGTCTGCTAGCTGCTTGGCCTGGCCTTCTATTTGCGGGGGTGGGAGGTAGGCACTGGGATGTGGCTGGGTCCCCAAAGAGGTTACAGCCTTGTACTAAAAATGCTTGGCTGGCGAGGAGGAGTCCAATGGGGTCCCTGGAGCTGACCTTGCTGCTTTCAGCCCTTGCCTTCCTGACCCCAGCCCTCCACACACCCTGACAGTGTCTGGTTGTTTTCCTCCCAGCTGAAGTCACTGAATGGTGCTTCAAAGAGGCCGTGATGTGGGTGACAGTGTCCACACACCGTCCTCGGAGGTGTGGGAGGAGCCGTGAGCCGGGGTCTCACTTCAGCTGTGCCTCCTCTGTGTGGCTTATATCTCCTGACCTGGGTCTCAGTTTCCCCAGCTTCAAAGTGGGGCACAACTGGGGCTCTCTGAATCTCTAGAATGCTGCACACTCACGAGCCTGGGGCATCTTTTCTTATAGGGAGGACCGCAGCTCTTGGGATGCTCAGGAGGTCGAGACACAGGTTCGTTAAAAAGCCCTGGCTCCATGAAAGACAAAGAGTCAAGAGCTGCTCTGCATCAAAGGAGACCAGAGAGGTGTGGATCCAGGAGCCTCAGCAGCCCCGCACGTCTTCATCCGGGGCAGGATATGTGACTATGGATGGGCCCTTTGGGATGAGGGTATGTCAATATCGAGCTGGCTAAATACTGTGAGATCCCGCCACCCTTAGGAGACACACCTGTGCCCAAGGCCCCAAAGGCCACCTGTTTAATGGGGAGAGGGAGGGGTGACTGGAGCTGCAACAGAAGGGAAGATGCGCACAGGCTCCCTTGTTCTACCTGGGTCACTTTTCTTCAAGTGTAAAGTTATCTTAGAATCCATTAAACAATAACCCCAGGCCAGGGTTTGCATTGTAGGGTATACACACACACACACACACACACACACACACACACACACACACGCACACTGCTTTGCCTGTGGCAACTTTAAAAATATTGGAATTCTGGTTCAGCTCTTAAGTCAGGAGGTGGGCCCATGGCCATCTCTTCTGAGTGGGGTCTATGGTTGCAGGCAGAGTGGGAGCACCTGTGCTCATGCCTTGATGCCCATGCTCCCTGCAGTGGCATCTATGGGATCTGGCAAGGCTGAGCAAGTCCAGAGGCTGTCTCCATCTTATGGGCCCTCCAGTTGGCTGGCTCCTTCAAGACCAAAGCCACTGACGTGATGTGGGTTCAGGGGACAGCTGTGGCACCTGGCATTGCCCCCTGCTCCTGAGCTAACTGCTGGCCTATACCTCCAGGACACACTGGCCACCTGTGGGATCTAGAGCACCTGGCTTTGTGCCCAGGGCCCCTGTCCCCACATCAAGGCCTCATGGGGTTGCAGGCCTGAGCAGCCCAGGGCTCCCTCTGCTTCCTAGTGCCTCAGGGTTTCCGTGTCCCTTTCCAGACACACAGCCTCTCCTTGGCAAGTAGCAGAACACAGAGCAGTGAGGAGCCCCTAGGGCTCCTGACTCCCTCAGAAACTTTGGTTTCTGTTCTGGTTTTGGCTAAAACAGTCTATTCTTGGTGTCTGTCTTTGGCATTAGCTGGAATTTGGTGCCCTGTGCCCTATCAGTCCTCCTGTCCCTGACAGCCTATGGCTTATCCTCAGCTCTGGCCGCTTCTGCTCCTCTTTCCCATCCAGGGCTATCTGCCCCTATGTGTCCCCCAGCCTCAGTCTGTAAAGCCACCAAGCTGGTGACTCTAAACACTTTCTCTCTCCAGCCTCTGCTAGCATTATGTCCTCTGTCCCCTTCTCCACACTGTCTGGAACCTGCACTGCTCATCAGCATAGTATGGCCTCCTGTGGTTATGTGCAGGTTGGATGACTCCTCTGGAAACTTTCCCAAAGATGCTTGCTTTTTGGAAACCATTTCATTCCGGAGGTCAGGACCAGGGCCTAGGGTGGCAACCATCTCTAACTCTCATGTGGCCCAGTGTTCCAGGCAGGCCCCCGAGACTATCTGCATCCCTTGGCCACACCTGGGGACCATGCACTTTGTGCTCGATGGTTCACTGCTGGGACCACTCTTCACTTTTTTCACGTTTCAGCTCAGAAGCAGCCTCATCAGACAGGCCTTCCCTTGCCAGCGCAGGGCCCTTCCCCTGCAGTGTGTCCTCATCTGCTCCTTTACTGCCAATTTCCTTCAGTGTGGCAGGGACCTGGCTTGTCCCATTTGCCACCAGCACACAGGATGTGTTTGATCAAAAGATGTTGGTTGCATAAATTCTGGCTAAATAAATGCCAAGGCTGGTTCTCACTCCTTTCTACTATCCTCCCTGCAGACTGCATATGCACAAGACAGTCCACACTCTTCCAGGCCTCTGGGCCTTTGCACGCAGCTGCTGATGCGAGGAGAGGCTTTTTTCCACAATTGGACTTGGCAACTTCTACCTAGTCTGTAAAACCCAGCTCCACACTATCTCTTTTGGGAACTCTGCCTCCTTCTTGGCTTCCTCACAGCACCTTCTTTCACCTCTACCCTGGAATTAAACACCTGTGTGTCGGTCGCTCCTCAGCCTGGGGCTTCATAAGAGCAGGTGCTGAGTCTGACTCAGACTGTGCTCCGAGGAGGACGTTTGCTGAGTATGGCTGGACAGAGGCTGGGGCTTCACCCCAACCCCTGCAGTAGCCAGAGTAGGCTTCTAAAAATGCAAATGCCATCAGCTACTGCCAAAACCATCCCAGAAGCTGGGCGCAGTAGTGTGCAGCTATAATCCTAGCATAGAGGAAGGGGAGGCAGGAGAATTGTGAGTGTGACCCCAGCCTGTGCAACTCAGTGACACTCTGGTTCAGCAAAATGAAATGAAAACAACAATCACAACCACCAAGCAGCATTCTGGAGAGTCCTCATCACACTCTGAATTATTCTTGTATTCCTGGCCTCGGCCCACAAGGCCTGATCTCTGGCCCCTCTGCCCTTCCATGTTGCTCGAGGTCCTCTAGCATGACCCTGCCTTGGGGCTTTGCTCCCACTATTTCCTCCCTTGAGCAATCACAGTCTGGCGCCTTCTCCTTACACTGTTGCACCCTTGCTCAACACAACCTCTCCCAAGAGGCTTTCCCTGATCTTCCAGGACTCCTGCCCCATTTGGTCTGTTTTCTTAGTACACTGTCACTTCCGGAACTTTCCCGCTGCCTCTCTCTGGTCACTGACCACAAGGTCCTTGGGACTGAGTCTCACCCAGTACCACCTGGGGCTTGGTGTATAGTGCTTTTCCACACAGACTGTCACCTGATTCTTTCCCGTTCCCGATGAGAGGGTTTCAATATTGGGCTTTTCAGTAAACAGAGTCACTAACAGGCAAGTTCCAGGGGTGGGGGTCCTGTTTATCTTATTCACTGTAGGATTCCAGACCAAGCAGGATTCAGTGTGCTGCTCTCACTGGGGGCTGAGCTTCCTGAAGTTCCAAGGCCAAGGGCAAGGGATTTGAAGGGCCGCAGCTCACCTGATAGCAGCATGGGGTCCTTGTCCACAGATTTGCGCACCTGGTCTGACTCCCCGGTCAGGGAGCTTTCATCAATCTTGAGGTCATTGCCTTGGATGAAGAGGCCGTCAGCAGGGAGGAGGTCGCCTGGAGGAAGGAAGGAAAGGCAGAAGTCAGTGGTCTCAGGGACCGAGAGGTGAGATGTCCCCTAAAGAAATGATCGTGAGGGAAAGTTCAGCAGGGAGAATCCGACCCTCAGAGCTCCTGGGTGCAGGAACCAAGATGGTACCCTGGCAGCTACAGATGGGCCAGGTGAACGGAACAAGTCTGGGGACTGGGCTGAGGCTAGGCCTAATCATAAACCAGGCATGTACTTCACAAAGTGTTTTCCTGGTCTGGCTTGGATTTGGGACTCACTTTCCCTCTTTGGTGCCAGTCTATCCACTTTCTCAAAGATAGTGGGTCATTCACTTCTGATCCTTTAATCACCTCCTGTAGCCCAACAATCCTCTGTGCATCGCCAGATGAGGAGTGGAGAATTTCACCTTAGTTTTCTTGTGAGGAAGAAGGCCCTGGAGTGTGGTGTTGAGAAGGCACTGGTGGCTGCTCCCAGCTCTGAACTGTGATTGGTTAGCAATGTCTGCTGTGGGTGAAAGCTGGAGCACTACTACATGATTTACATAATTTCCATTTAAAGGGTATAATGGTTGATACATTGTGTCACCTTGGGAAATTTAAGTTTAACAAAGGGCTTCAGCAGGGGGCCAGGGCCCTCACTTTGTAAATGTCTTCATCCTCTGAAAGAGGAGGACACAGAGATTTTGTGAGTGCTACATCCCTGAGGAGGTGGCCTGCTTACAGTATAAGAGGAGAAAAGAGGCTCGTATCCCCATCTCTGCTCTTGCTGATTTTGCTATCTTCTGCTGCCTCGAACTGTTGCCCCTGGGCCGTGCCACCCTGCCTTGGAGCCAGCTGATTATGGATTGAAACCTCCATAAACTGTGAGCTAAATAAATCTTTCCTCCTTTAAAGTTAGGTGTTGGATATTTTGTCCCAGAAATGAGAGAAAAGTAACCAAGACAAATGGATTCTGGAGTCCTATCTCCTCCAGGCAGTGCCTGCCACTTTCTAAAGTGCTTCAGAACATCCGCTTTCAGGGATACACTGTTCCCTGGGCCAGCTTTCCCACAGCTGCCCGGCCTGTACTCTCCTCCCAGGCTTCCATGCTAGAGGATGGCTGTAGCTGGGCTACTTACCATATTTGATCTGGGCGATGTCTCCCACCACAATCTCAGCCACAGGGATCTGGACCACCTGGCCAGCCCGGACCACAGTGAACTTCTGCTCCTGCTCGATGCGGCTCTGTAGGCCTCGGAATTGTTTCTCTTTGCTCCAGTCATTGAAGGCTGTGACCAACACCACACAGATGACTGAGAGCAAGATGGCGGCTCCCTCAATCCACCCTGCTTCTGCCTCTCCTTCATCCTCAGCCCCTCCCTGGGCTGTTGCACATCCTGCAGGCAGCAGAAGGAAGCAGGGAGTAGGGTCAGAACAGCGGAAGAGCCTCACTGCCTGGGTTTACAGCTCAGCTTTGCTGAGTGACAGACATTAATAACCCAGGGACAAGAGTCTATCCATTAGTAATAAAATCCAAGATGTGTAAATTTTGTTGTAAAAAAGAGAGGGAAAAAAAAAAAAAAGAAAAAGAGCTCTAACGGATATAACAGCAAGTGTGTTTGGGGGTGTTAAATAGCTGACTTTATCAATGTTTTTGGAACATTGAACACAGCTGTTTGCAGTCTCCCTGTTTGAATGTCCACCTTGTGTTCTTTGATACTGTGATTTGAGGAACTATTTTCAAGAAAATAGTGTGTAATCTACTAGCAGGTAATTTCTTACTGTTATGGTTTTTTGTTTTGTTTTGTTTTGTTTTGTAGTTCTGTATTGCATGTACCCTTACGCCGCTTTGGTTTGTTTTGTGTTTTTCTCTTTTTCCTCTTAAATTAAAAAAAAAAAAAAAAAAAAAAAAAAAGAGTCTATCCATTGAGCATGTCTGGGTGACAAGTTGTGGGCAAAGCACTTCACAGTAATCCATTCACTCTGCTCACTTCCCAGATGTGGAAGCCAAGGCTCTAAACTGAGCTCAAGTGACTTCCCCATACCTGGAAGGGTAGATAGGGAATGGTGAGATCTTGCCTTAATGCTGGGCCCATGGGGTAAAGAGAAAGAGACCCAGGAGGCGCATGCAGTCTGAGGTCCTCAGGTCTGATGGGGATACCACCCAAGCTGCTCTCTCCATCCCCACAGGGATCCTGAGAGGAGGAGGACCCTCCTCCCCACTTGTAGATGAAGAAACTGAAGCCCAGAGCAAGAAGGAGCTACAGTCAGCATGGGACCAGGACCAAATGGCTGTCTCCACAGCAAGTCCCTCTGTTACCCAGCCTCTGTTTACACCTTGGAGGACTCCGAGGGGGATCTCCCAGTGGGACCAGAAGAGGCCTGGGCAGTGTGCAACACCTACTGTGTGCCATGCATTCATTTTCATTCACAAACTGGCGGAGCAAGGGAAGAGAAGTGAATCAGAGAGAGGTGGTGAATCACTGGAGTCACACAGCAGAGCTGAGACTGGTCCTGGCTGCCTCACTGTCTGGGCAGTCACTGGGCCTCACTGGGCCTCACTGTCTCCCATGAAAGGCTGCCATGAACACACACGACTGAACACAACATCCAATTTGATCTTCAAACAGAGGACAGCACCTTCAAGTGACTCTAAGGCATTAAGGGTCAACAGAGTCACCGTCAGAAGCCCATGACAAAAAGGCCAACAGCTCCTGAGGAGTCTTTGCCAGCTCTCTGCTCTGGGGAGCAGGAGGCAAGCTGGTGGCTCTGAGCTTCGGAGGGGAAGGATTACTGTGGCCGGGAAGCAGGTGCCCTGCAAAGCCCCAGGCTCAGGCTCAGCAGCTGCTCCTTGGCCAATTAACAACATCATTTTGTGGGGTCTTGAAAGCCATGTTTTGGTCCTCTTGGGAGTTTTGGGCCATTCCAATAATTTTAAATAGTTTGGTTAGACCAGGTTTTGGTGGTAAGGATGGTTACAATCCTGCTAATGAGGACTGATACTAGGCTAGCCCCGAGTTTGAATCCTAGCTGCATTACTTAACTGCTGGGTAGCTCCAAGGGCTAGTAAAAAATATGGTGTGTATTTAAATTAAAAAATTTACAGCTGAGGCAGGAGGATCACTGCAAGTTCAAGGCTAGCCTGGGCTACAAAGACAGTTCAAGACCAGCCTGAAGCATATAGTGAAACCTTGCCTCAAAAAAGATCTGCTCCTCAAAATAAGTTGAACTCAAGCCAGGGATGGTGATGCACCTATAATACCAGCACTTGGGAAGCTGAGGCAGGAGGATCACTGCGAGTCTGGCAGCATTCTGGGCTACACAGTGAGTTCAAGGTCAGCCTGACGTGCATAGTGAGACTTTGCCTCAGAAAAAATTATTAGAGCAAAAGACACTTTACCAGGAATCCCCCTCTAAGTATTTCCCATCTAACGAGTGCCTCCCTTCTAACACACTTATAGTATCATTATGAAGCAGTTCTGGAAGCCTTGTTTCTTGAGTAGCTTTTTTTTTGGTGATGGTAGGGGGTAGTTTTTTAATACTTAAAAATATTTTATTTTTTTGACCGCATTGAGACATTTATAAATAAATGGACGCAGCTTGAGACCATACTCATAAGTGAAATAACTCAAACTCACATGTATAAATACCGAATAGTTTCTCTAGTGTAAGAAATGATAAGAATACATAGAAGTATGTGGTAATCATGATTCCCAATCATATTGGTTTGAAGCCATATAATGTTTTCACTCATTAACTGCAATGGTTTTAACCTGGGTTGTTCGATTTTAGTATCTATGATAGCATGAATAGCTATTTTGAAGAAAGCAACACAACATAAAAGCTAGTGCTGATTTAATATTGTCGTTTTGAAGTCCCATCAAGCTGTAGTACATCTGTTTCCACTGGTTTTAACATGTTGTATCTTACTATATTTCACTATATGCTATAGTATAAACAAAATTCTTTATAGGCAAAGAGATAATATAGAAACCATTGTTCGTTTTCTATTAGCAGGTTCTAAATACCCAGTAATTCTCGCATTCTCTTGAAAGGCTTCACACTGTCTAGAAATGCTTGATATTATAGTATGCGAAGTTACACTCAAATAATTCAAGGAAAGAGGCACTATGGCGACTACTATTATGTTAGATTATCTGGTGGTGAAACACAATGATGCTTGAATGCTCGGTTCTGCCCTGTGTTGTTCTATTACAATGTCCTCTCTTATCTCAATCTCCCCCCCCCTTTTTAAAATTAATCTATTTTCTCTCACTTTTTTAATTAAGGGAAAACTAAATTAAAAATAATGGGACATATTATAGTAACTTTTTTGTTGTCCTATTAACCTGACTTGAACCCCAGCATTGCTCTCCCTATCTTGTTCTGTCTGATTATTATATATTCTATTTTGTTTGATAGTATCAAGTTTGAGGGTATAGGCAATCACTTTGAAGGCAATAAGATATACTATGAGGCCCAATATGGATTGACTATTATCCTTTTTTTTTTTTTTGGTCTTTTTCCTTTTTATTGGTACCGGGGATCGAACTCATGACTGCCTGCTTGCAAGGCAGGCACTTATGCTGCTGAGCTAAATCCCCAGCCCCCTATTATCCTTTTTTTTTTGAAGTCCTGTAAGGTCCTCAGTGTAGGTTTATTGGTTTTGTTCTGTACTGTTTTGATCAATTCTATTATACCTAATGATACAGGCAACTCAATTTAAAAATAGCAAGAGGCACAATGGTAATCACTTTTGATCACCTGGTATTCTAGTTTTGCATCACGTGCTATGCCCACCCTTCTGTTCTAACTGACTCCGTTTTGCTTAGTCACGTTTGGTTTTATTCTCTTCAAAAAAGTAATAAGAACCGTGAGAGTAATAAAACCCTAAAAGTCTGATTGTTACTGTAAAAAAGAGAGGAAAGTAAGGTGGACTAAGGGATATAACTGCAGGTATGTTCGAGTGTGTAGGATGGAAAACCATATAACTGAGCTTTTATTGGATCATTGAATGGAACTGTCTCCGATTTCACTGTATGAATGTCCACTTTATATGCTTTAATTTAGTGATATGGACAACTGTTTCTGGGAAGATAATATGTAACCTGTTAACTGGTGATTTCGTACTGTATATATTTTTTTCTAGAAATACTGTATTATTTGTACCCTTTTCCTGCATTGTTTTTTTATGTCCTTTCTTTTTTTTCTTCTCTCTTTAAATAAAAAAAATTATTTTTTATTTTGCAGTACATGTGTTTACATTCATCTTAGGGCGTGAATGCGTGGACTTAACACAGCTTCCTTCTTTTTATGCCCCTTGGTTTCCCTTCCGCCCTCTAGATCCCATCTCTAGATCCCTTTCCCATTCTCAAAGGATCTAATTCCTTGATTCCTATTGTCTATCTTTTGTTTTATTTTATTTAATTTTAATTTTTTTATTTTAAAGAGATTAAGACAAAAGAGGACGTAACAAAGCAGATCAGATCAGAACAATGCAAGCAACACAGCACTTCACCACAAGACAACCCATAATTAACAGTAACTACCATAGTGTCTCTTTCTTTGAAACAGTTGAGCATGGCTTCATATACGATAGTATCAAGATAACAAAACAGTATAAAACCATTCAAGAGAATAAAAGCATTAAGGGCTTTAAAGAACCAAATAGCAGAGAACGAACAATGGCTACTATATTATCTCATTTTCCATAGAAAATTTGTTTATATTATCACACATAATATCCAACAAGATATAACAGGATAGAATCAAAGGCATCAGAAAAACAAAAGTATAGTAGGACTTCAGAGTAAGATGATACAAATCAGCTCTGACTACTCTAATGTTTTCTTTAAAATAGCTGTTTATACTATCACAGATAATAAAATCGAACAAAGTAGGCTAAAACCATTCCAACTAATGAATGCAGACATTATAAGGCTTCAGAGCAATGTAATGGTGAATCATGATTACTATAAACTCTTATCTACTCTTACCACTTCTTACACTAGGGAGACTATTCGGTATTTATACATGTGAGTTAGATTTTTTTTGCTAATGAATATGGTCTCAAGTTGTGTCCATTTATTTATAAATATCTCAATGTGATCATTCTTTATAACTGAGTAGTACTCCATTGTATAAAAATACCACAGCTTTTTTATCCATTCCTCAGTTGATGGACCCTTAGGTTGTTTCCAAGATCTGGCTATTACAAATTGTGCTGCTATAAACATGGGTGCACATATATCACTGTGGTATGATGTTTTCAGCTCTTCTGGGAATATGCCTAGAAGTGGAATAGCTGGGTCAAATGGGGCTTCCAATCCCAGCTTTCTGAGGAATCTCCAGACTGACCTTCACAAAGGTTGTACCAGTCTACACTCCCACCAACAGTGCAGGAGACATCCTTTTTTCCCACAGCCTCTCCAGTATTTGTTGTTGGTAGTTTTCTTGATCCTGGACATTCTTTCAGGAGTGCAATGGAATGGAGTCTCAGTGTGGTTTTAATTCATATTTCTCTAGTGACTAATGATGATGATCATTTGTTCATGTATTTATTTGCCATTTATATTCATCTGAGAAATGTGTATTCATCTCAGATGCCCATTTTTGGATTGGGTCTTTGAATTTCGGGGGTCTGATTTTTAAAAATTCTTTATATGTTTTAGACAGAAGTCGTTTGTCTGAGGGACAGTTCACTAAGATTTTTTCCCAGTTTGTGGATTTTCTTTTCACTGTGCTGGAGATTTCTTTTGACATGCAGAAACCTTTAATAAGACATCATCCCAGCTATTGATTCTGGGAAGTATTTCCTGTGCGGTTTGATTTCTGCTTGTGAATTCTTTACCTACTCCTATGTCTTCAAGATTTTTACCTAATTTGTCTTCCAACAGATTTACTGTTTCTGTTTTAATATTCAGATCTTTGATCCATTTAGATTTTATTTTAGTACATGGTGATAGGCATGGGTCTAGTTTTAGTTTTCGGCATATGGAGAGCCAGTTTTTCCAACACCATTTATTAAAGAGACTGTCATTCTTCTAGTGAACCTGCTTGGCCCCTTCATCAAAGATAAGGTGGTTGAGTGTGTTTGTAGTTGTGGTTGTATCTTCTAATCTATTCCATTGATCTTCGGTTCTGTTTTATTCAGTACCATGTTGATTTTACTACACTTGCTTTGTAGTATAGCTTCAAGTCGGAGATTGATGCCTCCTGCCTTGCCTTTGCTGCTTAGAATTGCTTTTGCTATTCTAGGTTTCTTCTGGTTCCAGATGAATTTTAGGATTGATTTCTCTAGATCTATGAGGTATGTGATGGTATTTTCATTGGGATTGCTTTGAATCTGTATAACAGTTTTGGGAGAGTGGCCATTTTTATGATATTTATTTTTCCTATCCATGAGCAAGGGATGTCTTTCCATTTCCTGAGATCCTCTTCAATTTCTTTTTTCAGGGTATTATAATTTTCCCTGTATAGATCTTATACTACTTTTGTGAGATTAATTCCTAAGTATTTCATTGTTTTGGATGTTATTGCAAAGGGTGTGGCTTTCTTTATTTCTTTCTCGGTGATTTTGTTGTTAATGTATAGAAATGCTATTGATTTTTGAGTACTGATTTTGTATCCAGCTACATTGCTGAATTTATTTATTATATCTAGGAGTCTTTCAATGGAGTTTTAAGGGTCTTCTATGTAGAGTATCATGTCACTTGAAAACAATGACAATTTAATTTCTTCTTTTCCTATCTTTACTCTTTTTATTTCTCTTTCTTGTCTTATTGCTCTGGCTCGTATTTCCAGTATGTATTAAATAGGATCCAGTGATAAGGGACATTCTTGTCTTGTGCCTGATTTTAAAGTAAAGGCCTTTAGTTTTTGGCCATTTAATATGATGCAGGCTGTTGGTTTGTCTTAGATGGACTTTATCATATCGAGGTAAACACCATCTATT